>NC_141013.1:46378064-47626636 GCF_052327205.1 Somniosus microcephalus
AATCCCCAATGCTATCACTACGATGCCCTGAAATGCCAAGAGCTGACCATAAAGAAGAATACCCTCAGTCAACTAGTCCTGGGACTCAGTGAAGTAACTACTAACAATACTAACAATAACCAGCCCCAGGACAGTGACAGGGTAACACAAAGAATTCGACCCAACACAATCGTCGCTAAGCAAAAGGAAAAATATCTGACATATTGGGCAGAAACAACAAAAACCCAAAGCAAACTCAATTGCTACTTGGCCCTAAACAGACAATACAACATAGCTGATTACCTGACCATGGTAAAGGATAACAAACTGAGAAGAACCTTGACAAGGTACAGACTTAGCGAACATAGCCTAGCGATCGAAAAAGGCAGACACAGGCAGACCAGGCTGCCAAGAGAGGACAGGATATGCTCTCACTGCAGTCAGGGAGTGGTGGAGACAGAGATGCACTTCCTCACAGCTTGTGGAAAATATCAGGGCATCAGGGAGAATTTCTACCAAAAATTGTCACAAATATGCCCTGATTTCAGAAATCTGAATGACAACCAAAAACTCCCATTCCTACTGGGAGAGGAGAGAAGCTGTATAACACTGGCGGCACACTATGTTACAGCTTGCCATGAACAGAGGGACAACCAGTAAACTAAGAAAAGAATATATATAAACAATGCGAATGTATATTTATACACTCAGGGATATACCTGTTTATACACTATGAATAGAACTGCGTTTGTGTGCTAAACCATAAATGTATTTTGATGCTTTGGCAACATAAGATGTAACTTATCATGCCAATAAAGCGATTTGAATTGTGAATTGTGGGAGGGTGGGGAAAGAGGGGGGCAGGGTGGGGGAGGGGGGAAAGAGGGGCAGGGTGGGGGGAGGGGGGAAAGAGGGGCAGGGTGGGGGGGAGGGGAGGGAGGGGGTGGGGAGGGGAGGGAGGGGGGGGGGCAGAGTCATCCCCTGCGATGAGATTCCAGAACCCCCTTCATTCTCCAGCGATTGCCGCCTATTCATTCATAAACAAAAAGCCTTCAGATCCTCTCCTCACTCGAAGTCCCTTAATTCCTCCGCTCCATGGCAGAAAGCCCGACCTCTGCAGCCTTTTATCCGCTGTATCGCCCCTCGGCCTCCGGGCCGGGCGGGGGTGGACGCATGCGCACGCCGGGATGGACGCATGCGCGGGCTGGGCGGGGGACGGCGCATGCGCGGGCTGGGCGGGGGACGGCGCATGCGCAGGCTGGGCGGGGGACGGCGCATGCGCAGGCTGGGCGGGGGACGGCGCATGCGCGGGCTGGGCGGGGGACGGCGCATGCGCGGTCTGGGCGTGGGACGGCGTGTGCCCGGGCTGGGCGGGCGCATGCGCGGTCTGGGCGGGGGAGGGCGCGCGCGTGCTGGGCGGGGGAGGGCGCGTGCGCGTGCTGGGAGGTGGGGCGCGCATGCGCGAGCTGGGACTGTCATGGCGCCGCAGCAACAGGCTCCCCAGGAAATTGCGTACAGCCCATCGCTCGCGTCTGCGGCCTGCTCCAGCCCGGCTCACACGCTTCCAGCAGGTAGGCCGCCTTGTACCAGTGGAGCAGACGGCCCCGCCTGTCAGGCGGCGAGCACGGCGCAGTGTTAGCCGGCGAGTGCGGGGCGTGCCCCGGCCTCGGCCCGCCGGCTCAGGGAGGATGCGTGGAGACGGACCAATGAGGGGGAAAAGGGAGGCCGAGTGATGTAAGTGTGAACAGGGGGAGCTCACACCTGATCCGCCGCATCATGGTGAGGGGCTGGGCGCGACACACCTGGGGCACTGGCTGCAGACCCCGGGCCTGGGCTCTCTGCCCCTCTCCCCTGGGCTCTCTTTCCCCCCCCCCCCCCAACCCCTGGGGGCCTGGGCGCTCTTTCCCCTCCCCCCCCCCACCCCCCCCCCCCCCCCCAACCCCTGGGGGCCTGGGCTCTCTTTCCCCCCCCCCCCCACCTCCCTTCCCCCACCCCTCCTTCCCCCAACTCCTGGGGGCCTGGGCTCTCTTTCTCTCTCCCCCCCCCCCCCCCCCCCCAAAACCCCTGGGGGCCTGGGCCCATTTCCCCCCCCAACCCCCAACTCCTGGGGGCCTGGGCTCTCTTACCCTGCCCCCCCCCCCCAAACCCTGGGGGCTTGGGCTCTCTTCCTTCCCCCCCCCCCCCCCCCAAAAAAAAAACCCCTGGGGGCCTGGGCTCTCTTTCTTCCCCCCCCCCCCCCAAAAAAAAAACCCCTGGGGGCCTGGGCTCTCTTTCCCTGCCTGCCCCCCCCCCGGGGCTTGGGCTCTCCCCCTGGGGACAGGGCAAAGGGCAGCCCTCCCTCCACTCGTTTCATTTGACAGGTGAAGTTTGCATTTTTAACAGCGTGAGCTGATCTTAAGATTGTTTTAAGTCAGTGATTGTTATAACTTCAGCACAAGTATAAAAGAATAGCTGCTAAATGTTAGAAGCAAACTGCAGATGTTGGAAATACACAACAGGACTATAAAGAGAAGTGAGCAAGGCTTACAGCTGACATGTTAACCTGTCCTTTCTCTTTTTGTAGATGCTGATAATCTGTGTTTCTAGCATTTTCTGTTTCTGTTTTACTACTTCAGTGTTTGTTCCATTGATTTGATTTTGTGGGACAGGTCTGCCTGCTCATTTGCACCTAGAAATTACCATGTAAAAAGGGGAACACTTTTTACAGATAAAACATAAGACCAATTTTTTGTTTGCCACTGAAAGGGATGCTCCTGCATTGTATCAATGCCAAAATTACTTTGTCATGTGAAGAGGAAAATGAGGCACAATAATTCTCACTCTCCGGATATTGCCATTTTAATCACTTTTATTTAAGCATCTTTAATTTTCCATGACCATACATTATATGTAAAATTAAAGCTTGCTCTCTTGTCAGTATTCCTGTGCAGGCGCAGGCACAGTGGGTTGAATGGCCTCCTTTCTTTCTGCGCTGTATCTTTGTATGATGTACCACTTATTAGTAGGCCATTCAGCCCCTCGAGACTGCTCCGCCGTTCAGGTTATGGCTGATCTGTACCTCAACCTCATTTACCCGCTGTTACTCCATATCCCTTGATACCCTTACCCAACAAAAATCTATCGATTTTGGTCATGAAGGCTTCAGTTGTCCAGGCATCCAAGACCTTTTGGGGTGAGAGTTCCTGATTTCCAATACTCTGTGAAAACATGCTTCCTGATTTTCCTCCTAAATGGCCCAGTTCTAATTTTAAGATTCTGTACACTTGTTCTTCATTCCCCCACCAGAGGATATAATTCCTCTTTATCTATCCTATTATAGAATGGTTACAGCACAGAAGGAGGCCATTCGGCCCATCGAGCTCGTGCTGGCTCTCTGCGAGAGCACTTCAGCTAGTCCCACTCCCCCACCCTTTCCCCGTAGCCCTGCATTTTTTTTCCCCCTTCAGGTACTTATCCAACTCCCTTTTGAAAGCCAAGATTGAATCTGCCTCCACCACCCTTTCAGACAGTGCATTCCAGATCCTTACCACTCGCTGTGTAAAAAAGTATTTCCTCATGTCGCCTTTGGTTCTTCTGCCAAACACCTTAAATCTGTGTCCTCTGGTTCTCGACCCTTCCGCCAATTGGAACAGTTTCTCTCTATCTACTCTGTCCGGACCCCTCATGATTTTGAACACCTCTATCAAATCTCCTCTCAACCTTCTCTGCTCTAAGGAGAACAACCCCAGCTTCTCCAGTCTATCCACGTAATTGAAGTCCCTCATTCCTGGAACCATTCTTGTAAATCTTTTTTGCACCCTCTCTAAGGCCTTCACATCCTTCCTAAAGTGCTGTCCCCAGAATTGGACACAATACTCCATTTGAGGCCAAACCAGCGTTTTATGAAGGTTCATCATTACTTGCTTGTTTTTGTACTCTATGCTTCTATTTATAGAATAGAACCCAGGATTCCGTATGCATTTTTTAACTGCTTTCTCAACCTGCCCTGCCACCGTCAATGATTCGTGCACATATAACCCAGGTCTCACTGTTCATGCTCCCCCTTTAGAATTGTACCCTTTAGTTTATATTGCCTCTCCTCGTTCTTCCTACCGAAATGTATCACTTCGCACTTTTCTGCGTTAAATTTCATCTGCCACGTGTCCGCCCATTTCACCAGCCTGTCCTCTTGAAGTCTATCGCGATCCTCCTCGCTGTGCGCGATCTTCCCGAGTTTTGTGTCATCTGCAGATTTTGAAATTGTGCCCTGTACACCCAAGTCCAAGTCATTAATATATATCAAGAAAAGCAGTGGTCCTCGTACTGACCCCTGGGGAACACCACTGTTTACCTTCAAATCCTTTTAACATTTTAAACACCTTGATCAGATCATCCCTTAATCTTCTATACTGGGGAATACAAGCCTAGTCTATGCAACCTGGCCTCATAATTTAACCCTTTAACCCCCAGTATAATTCTGGTGAATCTCCACTCCAAGGCCAGTCTATCTTTCCTGAGGTGCAGTGCCCGAAACAATGCAGATGGAGACTTACCAAGACTCTATACAACCTATTTCTTGAAGGACGAGCAGGTGCCCAGACTGTTGCCAAAGCTGTGTTTTAGAATTACATTTTTCTCTTTTTAATTATTTTTATACTTAGTTTCTGTAAAAACTGCACACAAATATCTGTGAACAAAAATGTCACTACTGAAAGGAAGAAAATGCCAAAATATCAACGATAACAGAGCAGCAGGAAGCAATAGAATCATCGAATGATCCAGCATCGAACCTAATCCTAGCACAGCACAGACTTTGAAAGAGCTCTCCAATTAGTCCCACTCCCCTACCCTTGCAAGTATTTATCCAATTCCCTTTTGAAAGTTATTGTTGAATCTGCTTCCACCGCCCTTTCAGGCAGCGCATTCCAGATCACAACAACTCGCTGCGTAAAAAAAATTCTCATCTCAACTCTGGTTCTTTTGCCAGTTGCCTTATTTCGGTGTCCTCTGGCTACCAACCCTTCTGCCAATGGAATTAGTTTCTCTTTATTCACTCTCTTGATACTCTTCCTGATTTTGAATACTTCTATTAAATCTCCCCTTAACCTTCTCTGCTCTAAGGAGAACAACCCTAGCTTCTCCAGACTCCCCACATAAAAGTCTGGTGTCCAGCATCCCTGGAACCATTCTAGTAAATCTTTTCTGCACCCTCTCCAAGACTTTGACATCTTTACTGAAGTGCGGTGCCCAGAATGGAACAGAATACTCCAGCTGGGGCCTAACCAGAGATTTATAAAGGTTTAACATAACTTCACTGCTTTTGTACTCTTGTGCCTCTATTTATAAAGCATTTTTAACCACCTTCTCAACTTGTCCTGACCTTCAAAGATTTATGTACGTACACCCCCGGGTGTCTCTGTTCCTACACCCTTTTTAAAATTGTACCATTTAGTTCATGTTCCCTCTCTTATTTCTCACCAAAATGAATCACTTCACACTTTTCTGCATTATTTTTCATCTGTCACCTGTCTGCCCATTTCACCAATCTGTTTGTCCTCCTGAAGCCTGTTACTATCCTCCTCACTGTTTACTGTATTTCCGAGTCTCGTGTCATCTGCAAACTTTGAAATTATGCCCTGTATATCCAGTCCAGGTCATTAATATATATCAAAAAGAGCAGTGGTCCTAATACCAACTCATCGGGGACACCACTGTACACTTCCCTCCAGTCTGAGAAACAACCGTTCACCACTACTCTCTGCTTTCTGTCCCTTAGCCAATTTTGTATCCGTGCTGCCACTGTCCTTTTGATCCTATGGGCTTCAATTTTGCCAATAAGTATGATGTGGTACTTTATCAAACGCCTTTTGAAAGTCCATATACTCATCAACCCCTCTCTGTTACAATAAAACTCTCTCAAATTTTATAAAAATGAACTCTGGCTAAAGTCAGATTTTCCCTTATTGCAAGTACTAATTTTTTTCCCTCCAATCTGTGTTAAGAATATTCCTCCAGCGGTTTACATGGCAACTTTTTAGCTCCATAATTAAATAACTTCAAAACTGTACAACTTTTGATTTGAATTATGAGCATTCCAAATCTTGGCATGGGTTTTGATACTGGTGTTTACAAAATTTGCACTTTCCTTAAATGTATTTTGAATCAGTGTTTTAACCTCTTGAAGTATTACTTAGTGATGGCGATAAATATTTTCACTGGCTCTGCAACTTCCAACAAAACTTGAAGAATTTTACAGCGCAGAATGGCATTTAGTCCATCACATCTACGCCAATTATCTGAAGGAGATATCCACTTAGTCCCATTCCCAGCCATTTCCCCATAACCTTTTAAGCCTTCAAACATTTATCCACATTCATCCGCTATTATGGATTCTGCTTCCACCACTTTCCGGTAGGGCATTCCATGAGCCATTTGTGTTTAAAAATATATATATATTGTTCCTAACCTTTTTCATTCTTTTAATGATTAAGCTTCTGTCCTCTAGTTATTGCTTCACTGATCAATGGATATATTTTCCCCCTGTTAACCTAAGGAGTGGGAGGATTTTAGAATTCAGCAAAGGAGGACCAAGAAATTGATAAAGAAAGGGAAAATAGAAGATGAGAGTAAACTAGCGAGAGACATGAAAACAGACTGTAGAAGCGCCTTTAGGTATGTAAAAAGGAAAAGATTAGTGAAAGTAAATGTGGGTCCCTTATAGGCTGAGACGGGAGAAATTATAATGAATCAGGAAATGGCAGAGAAATTAAACACATACTTTGTGTCTGTCTTCACGGAAGAAGACACAAAAAACTTCCCGGAAATAATGGAGAGCCAAGGGTCTGACGAGAACGAGGAACTGAAAGAAATTAGTATTAGTAAAAAAAATTGTACTGGAGAAATTAATGGGACTGAAAGCCGATAAATCCCATGGACCTGATGGCCTACATCCTAGGGCTCTGAAAGAGGTGGCTATACAGATAGTGGATGCATTGGTTGTCATTTTCCAAAATTCCATAGATTCTGGAACGGTTCCCACAGATTGGAAGGTGGCAAATGTAACCCCACTAATTAAGAAAGGAGGGAAAGAGAAAACGGGGAACTACAGACCAGTTAGCCTGACATCAGTAGTAGGGAAAATGCTAGAATCTATTATTAAGGACGTGGCAACAGGGCACTTAGAAAATAATAATAGGATTGGGCAGAGTCAACACGGATTTATGAAAGGGAAATCATGTTTGACAAATCTGTTGGAGTTTTTTGAGGTTGTAACTAGCAGAATAGATAAGGGGGAACCAGGGGATGTGGTGCATTTGGATTTTCAGAAGGCATTCGATAAGGTGCCACACAAGAGGTTATTAAACAAAATTAGGACTCACGGGATTGGGGGTAATATATTAGCATGGCTTGAGGATTGGTTAATGGACAGAAAACAGAGTAGGAATAAATGGGTCATTTTTGGGTTGGCAGGCTGTAACTAGTGGGGTACCGCAAGGATCAGTGCTTGGGCCTCAGCTATTCACAATGATTTGGATGAGGGAACCAAATGTAATATATCCAAGTTTGCTGATGATACAAAGCTGGGTGGGAATGTAAGTTGTGAGGAGGATGCAAAGAGGCTTCAAGGGGATATACACAGGGTAAGTGAGTGGGCAAGGACATGGAAAAATGGAATATAATGTGGAGAAGTGTGAAGTTATCCACTTTGGTGGGAAAAATAGAATAGCAGAGTATTTTTTAAATGGTGAGAGATTGGGAAATGTTGGTGTTCAGAGGGACCTGGGTGTCCTTGTACACGAATCACTGAAAGTTAACATGCAGGTACAGCAAGCAGTTAGGAAAGCAAATGGTATGTTGGCCTTTATTACAAGAGGATTTGAGTATAAGAGTAAAGACGTCTTGCTGCAATTATATAGGGCCCTGGTGAGACCGCACCTGGAGTATTGTGGACAGTTTTGGTCTCCTTACTTGCCATGGAGGGAGTGCAGCGAAGGTTCACCAGACTGGTTTCTGGGATGGGGGGATTGTCCTATGAGGAGAGATTGAAACATACAAAATTCATACAGGGCTTGACCGGGTAGATGCAGGGAGGATGTTTCCCCTGGCTCGGGAGTCTAGAACCAGGGGACACAGTCTCAGAATAAGAGGTCGGCCGTTTAGGACTGAAATGAGAAGTCTCTTCACTCAGAGGGTGGTGAATCTTTGGAATTCTCTACCCCAGAGGGCTGTGGAGGGTCAGTCATTGAGTATATTCAAGACAGAGATCGATAGATTTTTGGATATTAAGGGAACCAAGGGATATGGGGACAGTGCAGGAAAGGGGAGTTGAGGTAGATGATCAGCCATGATCTTATTGAATCCCGGAGCCGTCTTGAGGGGCCAAATGGCCTACTCCTCCTATTTCTTATATTCAAATATTCTATGGGAGGCTTAACAAATCTCTTCCGCACCCTCTCCATGATAATCCAAACTTCAAGTGTGTGTGTGTTTATTATATATTTGACAAAAACTATTCCAAGCTCCTACCACGTCCGTGCCAAGTTGGTATTTGACACTCTGATTTGTCGGTGGTTGTTCTTGCTGACTAAAGCCATCCCACAGTTCTCCTGCCCCAGGAGGATGATGGCAATTGCTCAGTATTCCAGCCTCTTGCCTCCCAGAAATTGCACGGCATTTCCACTGCAGCCAGTCTGACCTGCCTGCCACAGTGAGCTGTGATTGGCTGCTTGTCACTGGAAACTGTAAAATTCTCCAGCAGAATGCAAATATTTTTTTTTAAAGAAGTTAATGCTAACCATGTGGTCTTCAGTTGACAATTTAGTCATGACACATTCAGTGTGCTGGAAAAAATAGATGTCCTCATCTTGAATTATTTTTGAGGAAGTGGGATGCATTCGCTCATGAAGGATGAATAAGGGTTCTGCCGACTTTTTGCAAGAGCATCCAAAACTAATCCCACTTCCGTGTTCTTTTCCCATATCCCTATATCTTGCTCTGCTTCAAATGTTTTTCTTCAGTCTCTGCCCCAACTGCTTGCTGCAGCAAGGCATCGCATGCTTTATTTCTGCCTGAAAGAATTTCTCCATGAGATCTCTGTTTTCAGCCAGGACAAAACTCGGGTACTGTACTTGGAATGGCCTTGGAGTAAAATCAGTCAGGCTATGCTCCTGATTACTGCATAGTGCCTCCTGCTGGAAAGTACGTGATTGTGCATCTCGGGTGAGGGCACGATTGAGCTCCGCTGTGATGGCCACCATGGTTGCAGAGCATGTGGCATCTTGCTAGTTAGGCTCACGGGTGAAGTAGGGACACTTGGGCAAGGTACCAGAGGGCTGCTGGTACTCGTTGAACTGTACTCCAGCACAAATCGATGCATTCATCCCGGAAGAAAATTGGCACCAAAAAAAGTAAGAGAACTACTTAACATTTTACAGGTTGATAATTCTCTGCAGGCATGTAAAGTAACTTGGCTTGGGACTCCTAACTCTCCTAGAAAAGGAAAGAATTCAAATATTTTTTCCAATTGATTTTCAGTCTCGTCTTGCCATCAATTTTAGTAGAAAGTGCAAGTAGAAACGGCACTTTTCTTTGCACTAACAACTTGTATCTTAGGCCAGAAATTCGGGTCGGGGGCTTCCCGCGGGTGCAAGCCCCCAACCTGCACTTACCTAGTGCGCCGGCCGTTGAGCTGTGGGCCCCCGTGGGATTGCGATCCTGGGCCGCCTCCAACTGCTGGCGCGCAGTGCTTGCGTATCCCAGGGGCGCAGTTAGTTCGAAGCGTACACTGGGATCACGTGGGCCATGGAGAGCCAATCGTAGCAGGGAATCTCTATTCATAAATTTGACAGGAAGACCTGTCAAATCTATGAATAGAGATCGGCCCCAAAACCTAACTCAAACTTCAAATAAATTTTTTAAAATTCACATTTTTAAAATAACTAAATTACATAAAATAACTATTTTAAACAATAATTTAAATTTTTGAAAAAATTATTTACAGTTTTTAACGGGGCCAAAAATAAATTTACCTTTCTTTAAAGTATTTAAAAATAATAAACCTGTGGAAAAAATGTTTTAATTTTACTTAATTCACCACTTACCTTGTTAAAAGCAGGCCTTGCGACTGCTTTTTAAAAGTGTAACTCCTGGAGACGTACCCTCCCGGAGAAAGCTGTAAAAAAAAATATCGGAAGTTCCAGGCATACGCGCTGCCTCTCTGGCGCACGCGTTCGACCTGTGAACCCCTTCCTTCAAGGGAACGGAAGTTCCGGTTTCCAGCGCATGCGCAGCGCATGCACGAAACCGGCACTTTCGTTGGCCCTACGCGTGAGTACACAGCGCGTACTCGCCCGTGCGGACCCGAATTTCTGGCCCATCATTTATTTTGGCCAAACACACACCCTCTGGCGTTCACGGGTAGTCACAGTGACGTAATAAAACTCACGACGCACTCGGTTTGAGTATAAAGCAAGGCTTTAATCAACTTGTTTCAGAACATGGAGGTCTAGTTATCTTTCACTAATTCCTTGTCTTACAAAATGTCCCTGGAAAGCTGGGCCCGCGCCCGAGTATTTATACTCCTTGGACAGTGCCTCCAGCTGGTCGTCCAGCGTTATTTCATGAGTAGTTCTTTATAATGATGAGATTTATAACACACAGTGCACTTTTTTAAAATAAGGACAGCACGGTGTATCCTGTAAAGTAGAACATAGACATTTAAGACCAGAAGGTGGAACATTGTAACCATTTTGAAGCAGGATTAGACTATTAGTCCAGCTACCCTATGCATCCAGCTTCCCACAAGATTACCTTCCTGCGTTACTAAATCAATCTAATAGACGAATTGCCACAAACCATCACTAAATTTTACTTTGAAAAGGCAATTCGAATGTTGCTTGAAAAAGAAAGTTAAAGGGGAAGCTGGAGAGTGGAATTAGACTAGTTGGCTCATGTAGAAATGCACCATAATAGATTTAGTGGGGGGAATGGCCTGAGCTATAACTAGTCCCTTTTTAAGCCCTGTCATAGTTTCTTGTTCTGCCACCCTTGTTGGCAGTCTGTTTCACTGAAAAGAATGTTACCCGAGTTTCCCATTTTTCTTTGTTGTCCTTAATTTGAGACTGTGATCCTTTGCTGTTAAATATTATAACTGGCAGAAAAACATATCTGAATCTCCATCTTCTAAACCCTTTATAGTCTTAAATACTTGTATCAAATTACCCCAGTCAACTCTCTTGAAAGAAAGAAGTCCCATTGTAGCCAACCTCTCCAAGATTTATCTCCTCAATTCTGGAATTAATCCATTAGCCTTCCTCTGCACTCCCTCCAATAAGTTAAAATCTTTTTCAAATAGGGACATCAAAACTGCACGCAGTACTGTAGATGTGGACAGATATTTTAGAATTGCCTCTATTTTTAAGTTACACTCTTAGCTGTACATCCCAGCATTTTGTTTGTTTTTCTAACTGCTTGTGAACACTGTACCGACAGTTCCAGTGACCTGTCCATCCAAACCCCCAGATATTCTTGCGACGTTGAGATTTCCATTTCGCACAATTTGCTGTGTGGGCTAGCAAGCACAGGGGCTACTCTTCCTCTACCGAATCTAATAATTTTCCACTTCTCCTTACTGAAGAATATCTACTAATTCTCTGTGCACAGACCTAGCCTCTCGAGATTCCTTTGCATTTGTGCACGTTGATAATCATTTGCCACTTCCCTCAGTTTTGGATTCTTGTCACAATTAGACACCATAGCTGTGATTTTTCCCTTCCTGCAAATCATTTACAAAAATTAATGTGTCCCAACACCAGCCTCTGTGGCACACCACCAAAACCGGCTGCATCCAGATACCTCGTTGTGTACCACAGCTCACTGCCTCCAACAATCCGTCAATTTCTAATCTAGTCCGATACCAAGACCATCCATCTCATAGGCCTGAATTTTATACTGTCGTCTATTAGGTGGACAGTGTCGAATGCCTTTCTGAAATCCAAGTAAACAGCTTCTGTTGTCCAGGCCCATTTCATTAGATCTGTAACCCTCAAAGAAATCCAGTAAATTTGTTCAGCGTGACCTGCAGGTCTCCAAACCATGTTGGCTATCTCTAATTAGCTGCGGTACCTCAAGATGATCACTTAGAAAATCACATCAAATAGTGCTAATCATTTTCCAAATGGCTTACAGGTCTATAATTTGACAGTTCATCTTTAGACCCTTTTTTTTGAAGTAATGTTTGCTATTTTCAAATCCTCCAGCTTGTGACTCACATCCACTGAGCTCTGGAAAATATCTGAAGGGATTTGCAGTCTCCAGACCCAACTCCTTCCAAGTCTTCTGGAGGTTCTCCGAGCCCAGCATTTGCCGACCTTGAGTTTTGGACAACTACCCAATATATCCTCCCTCTTTAAAGGTTTCTAAACTGCACTCACCCTTCAACTATGTCTTCATTGTTGGCATTCCTCCCACTACTGCAATTGCGTACTTGCGCAAGTTCCCTGTTCTCGGTCCCCACCTCCCCATTGTCATTTCTTGGTGATTCAACATCTCTACTGTGGATTCTTGAAGTGAAGCTAGGGTCGGTTACAGGTCAGGCTGCAGAGCAGAACCCTGGCTTTGCTTGATTGACAAGTCAATTAATAAGCTTAGAGAGGGAGCTGAAACTCCATATTTTAAGTGATTTGCATTTGTAAAAGAGCACCATATAGGAGCTAGAATATTTATCACAATTACAAGATAATTCTTTTAAAAACTTAAACTTTTCTACATTTTTTTTACCTCATTTGCTGTTTATTTTATTTTATCGTATCTGATGTGCTGCAGGTGCTGATAGGGCTGGCAGAACCAAGACTGGGAAGTGGGAAGAATGACCCTTCAAGGTGTGGTAGAATTAATTTGTCTACATTAGAATAAATGAGACCATGATGAAGTTTTGCAGAGCGCTGTTACAGGAAGTGCTATAGAAATTGTGGTGGCGTGCGGCACATGTCAAATTTTGAATATAGAGTAGAGTATACTCCTGTGGTGGTGCTGGTAAATCAGAGGATAGCTGGTTTGTAAGGGGACGGAGTATTATATCCAGTAACAGGTTATTCTGCTACTATAGTATACAAATGCTTTGCTTTAAGGTACGAGGTGCCATTGCATGGCCTTGTTTTGGGTCCGTTACAGGTCAGACTTGACTTTCTTTTTGAAACATTTAAGGGCACAAGTCTAATTCTTAAATAAAGCAACAGTGAGGTGAATCACAGTTTAATTGTCTCGTGGAGGAATTATTCAGATTGAGAAGTACTCATCAGTTTGTGAAGCAGCCAGCTCTAAATCACTGGCTTTTAATTACGGATTGTATTGCATCTGTAACTCTGTAAATGTCTGGAGGATTTACATAGCATTTTTAACGTTAATAGTTGGACAGAAGATGGAATAATTCTTATCTATCTGGTCGTATCAGGGAACATCCTGCAATGACTTCTCTTCCCGCACCTCTCGAGTGCCTCAAAGATCTATCCTTGGCCCACTCCTGTTTCGTATCTACATGCTGCCCCTCCGCGACATCATCCAAAAACACAACATCGGATGTGCACTGCTAACACCCAGCTCTACCTCACCACCACCTCTCTCAACCTCTCCACTGCCTCTGTGTTGTCACGCTGCTTGTCTGACATCAAGTACCGGATGAGCAGAAATTTCCTCCAATTATACATTGGGAAGACCGAAGCCATTGCCTTCAGCTCCTGCCATCAACTCCGTTCACTTCACTAGCCAGCGATTCCATCCCCCTACCTGGTCACTGTCTCGGGCTGAGCCAGACTGTTCGCAATCTTGGCGTCCTAGTTGGCTCTGAGCGGAGCTTCTGACACCATATTCCCTCCGTCACCAAAACCACCTACTTCCACCTCCATAATATCACCTGTTTCCACCCCTGCCTCAGCCCATCTGCTGCTGAAACCCTCATCCATGCTTTTGTTCAACCCAGACTCGACTATTCCAATGCTCTTCTCGCCAGCCTCCCATCTTCCACTCTCCGTAACCTTAAGTTCATCCAAAACTCTGCTGTCCGAACTCGCACCTAGTCCCCTTTACCCACCGTCCCTGTGCTCGCTGGCCTACATTGGCTCCCGGTACGGCAACACCTCGATTTTAGAATTCTCATCCTTGTTTTCAAATCCCTCCATGTCCTCGCCCCTCCCTATCTCTGTATTCTCCTCCAGCCCCACAACCCTCGGGGAGCTCTGCGCTCCTTCACTTCTGGCCTCGGTTCTGGAACGACAGCTCTCTCCTTTAAAACCAGACTTCAAGCCTACCGTTTTGGCCAAGCTTTTGGTCACCAGTCCTAATGTCGTCTTCTTTGGCTTGGTGTCAATTTTTTTCTGGTTATACTACTGTAAAGTGCCTTGGGACATTATACTACTTTAAAGGTGCTATATAAGAACATAAGAAATAAGAGCAGGAGTAGGCCGTACGGCCCCTCGAGCCTGCCTCCACCATTCAATAAGATCATGGCTGATCATCGACCTCGACTCCACTTTCCCGCCCGATCTCCATATCCCTTGATTCCCCTAGAATCCAAAAATCTGTCTCTCTCTCAGCCTTGGATATACTCAAAAGTCTCTGCATTCACAGCCCTCTGGGGCAGTGAATTCCATAGATTCACAACCCTCTGAGTGAAGAAATTCCTCCTCATCTCGGTCTTAAATGGCCTGCACCTTATTCTGAGACTCCAGCCAGGGGAAACAACTTCTCAGCATCTACCCCCTCAATCCCCTCAGAATCTTGTATGTTTCAATGAGATCACCTCATTCTTCTAAACTCCAGAGAGTATCGGCCCATTCTACACAATCTCTCCTCATAGGACAGCCCTCTCATCCCAGGAATCAATCTAGTGAACCTTTGCTGCACCGCCTCCAAGGCAAGTATATCCTTCTTTAGATAAGGAGACCAGAACTGTGCCCAGTACTCCAGGTGTGGTCTCACCAAGGCCCTGTACAATTGTAGCAAGACTTCCTTACTCTTATACTCCAACCTCCTTGCAATAAAGGCCAACATGCCATTTGCCTTCCTTATTGCTTGCTGTACCTGCATGCTAGCTTTCTGTGTTTCTTGCACGAGGACACCCAAATCTCTGAACCCCAACATTTGAAAGTTTCTCACCATTTAAAAAATATTCTGTTTTCTATTCTTCCTACCAAAGTGAATAACCTCACATTTCCCTACATTATACTCCATCTGCCACCTTACTGCCCCCTCACTCAGTCTGTCTATATCCCTTTGCAGACTCTGTGTCCTCCTCACAGCTTACTGTCCCACCTAGCTTTGTATCATCAGCAAACTTGGATACATTACACTCGGTCCCTTCATCTAGGTCATTAATATAGATTGTAAATAGCTGAGGCCCCAACACTGATCCTTGCGGCACCCCACTAGTTACAGCCTGCCAACCTGAAAAAGATCCGTTTATCCCTACTTTCTCTTTTCTGTCTGTTAACCAATCCTCTATCCATGCTACTATATTACCCCCAACTCCAAGAGCTCTAATCTTGTGAAATAACCTTTTATGTGGCACCTTATCAAATGCTTTTTGGAAATCCAAATATACTACATCCACTGGTTCCCCTTTATCTACCCTGCTAGTCACATCCTCAAAAAACTCTAATAAATTTGTCAAACACGATTTCCCTTTCATAAAACCATGTTGACTCTGCCTAATCATGTTATGATTTTCTAAGTGCCCTGATACCACTTCCTTAACAATGGATTCCAGTATTTTCCTGACGACTGATGTCAGGCTAACTGGCCTGTAAGTTCCCTGTTTTCTCTCTCCCTCCTTTCTTGAATAGCGGTGTTACATTTGCGATCTTCCAATCCGCTGGGACCAATCTAGGGAATTTTGGAAGATAAAAACCAATGCACCCACTATCTCTTCAGCCACCTCTTTTAGAACTCTAGGATGTAGGTCGTCAAGTCCAGGGGATTTGTCAGCTTTTAGTTCCATTAGTTTCTCTAGTACTTTTTCTCTACTTATATTAATTACGTTAAGTTCCTCACCCTCATTAGACCCTTGGTTCCCCACCATTTTTGGTATGTTTTTTGTGTCTTCCACTGTGAAGACAGATACAAAATATTTGTTTAACGTTTCTGCCATTTCCTTATTCCCCATAATAATTTCTCCTGTCTCGGCCTCTAAGGGGCCAACGTTTATCTGTGCTACTCTCTTTCTTTTTGCATACTTATAGAAGCTCTTACAATCTGCTTTTATATTTCTTGCTAGTTTTCTCTCATATTCTATAAATGCAAGTTGTTATGGGAGACTGGGAAAATAAGTTTGCAAGTTCTGTGTTCAGTGAAGTAAATGTTTTTTGATTGGTTCTTGGAAAGTAACTTCCCCCCCCCCCCCTCTCTCCCCCCTCACACACGCTTCATATATGTACGTAAACAAATCTGGGCATGTAAAATCTCTTTCATAAACAAATGACGCGAATATAGTTACATAATCTTTCCTGTCAGTTGCCTCTGCTAGTTCATGCTTTACTTTGTTTTTAATCTTGTACAAAAAGAACACATTCTCTGTCAAAGAACTTGAAATTATAAAGCACGGTTTGTGCCTTCAGGATGTCCTAAACGCTTCACAGCCAAAGAATAACCTTTGTCACTGTTATCTTGTCTTGTAAGAGAAGACAGCAATTGATTTGAGTACAGCAAGTTTCCACAAATATCAAATGAGATAAGTGACCAGTTAATCTGTTTAGGTGGTTATTCAGGGAGGAATATTATCCAGGACATTAGGAGAGCTCCCTGCTCTTTTTCAAATAGTGTCATTGGATCTTTTACGTCCACCTGTAAAACAGATGGGGGTTATTGTCTCATCCAAAAGATCTCGCTTCCGATAATGCAGCATTCCTCAGTACTGCACTGTCAGCCTTGATGATGTACAATTCCTGGAGTGGGGTTTGAACCTGCAACCTTCTGACTCAGAGTGCTATGACTCAGCCAAGCTCTTTAAGGTTTTAATGTGGTGACTTTACTCTTGGTGCTGTAATTGGTGAGGTGTTTTCTACTTTAGGTTAGAGCGGAGGATCTGTGATGATCAGTCTTTCCGTCAACCATACAACATTGTGGTGTATTATTGGGCTCTCCAGCTCCAAAATGTGGTGATTTTCACTGTAATCCTTCAGGGAAACAGCCTTTAGCTGCATTTTGGATGCTGTAATGCAAAGATTGAGATTTAGGAGTTGTAGTCTGCTACCTAGCTGTGAAGTCAGTAACAGCTCTGTGAAATCCTATAAATCCAAATCTCTGGGTTCTTGGAGGGAGATGGGCACAAGTGAAATCGTCAAACTGAAGCCCCAGGCTCCTGACAGAAGGCCAATACTAGGGGGAATTTTTTTAACAAATAACCCATTTTATAGATTGTTTTTCTTTTGGAATTTGGTAATTTTTTATTTTATTAGCAAATCTTGCATGGCGCTGCTCATGGTGAGCCTGAGGACAGTGTTTTATATTATACCACGTACATAAAATAGAATGTCGGCCTAGAAAGTGATTTTATGCTGTCTACTAGTGACCATTGGAGCTACCTTTTGGTGCCATAGTACAGTGCCTTCAGTCATATGACGATCGGATATGTCCAAAACAATGGTGAAAATGTCAGCTGTGACATTAATGTGATGCAGATACCAGTTCCCACACTAACGGTAATTGTTTGCAAGCCCCAAGACCCAAATTTTAAAAAGCCATCAAAATACCAATTCTACTGCATGTGAAATTTTCAATGTGATTTTAAATATTACATACCAGTATTTACTATATCAGAGAACTAAATTGATAGAAAAGTCTGCAAGACCTTTACATTTACCCAGTAATTTTTGCAAATATTGTTTTTAAAATGTTTTTTTAATAAAAAACACAATCTTCAAAGTTTGCCATTTGGACTTGATCTTTCTCATCAGAATGTCAGGAATTGAATGGGATCACACAGGATATACAGCCATGTATATTAACATTAATGTTTTATACTCCTCAGTCTCAACTTCAGCCTTAAATGACATTTGGAAAATAATTGCGGCTGCCCCACATGACCTCGCAACAGGTGTTGCCGCTCTACTCAAAGCACTCGAGGGGGGAACTGTTGGATTGCAGCGAGAGCTCAGTGTGCTCTGGGGAACAGTCATTTTCTGTGTTGGCTTCAATGAATGGATGTTCACTTTCTCCCCCTCCCAAACTTTTTCTTTGGGTAAACAGTTGTGCACATTTACATTGACCTGTGAGCACAGTTATGATTAACATAGTTTGTGCAGAGTTATTCAGGTCTCAATTCATGTACACATCACATTGTTGATGTCCAGTAGAACCTGGCATTCAAGTAGTGAAGGGAGCCAGCTGGGAGGAGGGCAGAAGGTATTTTGTGGGGTTAGTGAATTCTTTCACTGCATATACTTTGTTGGAGGAGCCAAAGAGGTCAGAGGGCGTAGGACTACAAGGAATTGGAGCTACCCCTGTTAAGAGTGCCTGCCTGTCTATAGCAGGTGATGGACCACCTTGCACCCAGTGAGGAGTATTGTGTAACGACACAGGAACATCATTTAGGAATTGTCATCTCTCCGGAATCAGACCTGCTGCCAAGAAGCAACATTAGTGCGATAGCAAAATACTGCGGATGTTGGAAATCCGAAATAACAACAGAAAATGCTGGAAAAACTCAGCAGGTCAGGCAACATCCGTGGACAGAAATTTGAGTTGACATTAGTGCATTGCTTCCCAAAACAGTAAAAGTGACGATGGCATTAAACTTTTATGCTATTGGATCCTGTAGTTCAATGCTGTAATATAGAGGTCATAGGTGCCCTATTTCACAATGCTTGTGACAATGTATGCACTAAGTTTAGCATTGGGGTGGAACTGTTGGAGTGACGTGCACAGTTCCACCAGAAGTGTAACATTCCCAGAGTGCAGGGTGTCCACTGTCGTCAATGACATACCTGCATGAAACCTATGGCATTCAATAATAAAGGCTATTCCTCCTTGGACATTCCAAGCAGGTTACCCGCATGGAATGTGACTCATGGTAACACTGAGTAATCCACTTGGCAGTCAGCAGTGTACAGGGAGACCTGTTTGAGACGCAGGTATTGTAGAGCAACTATTTGGGCTGTTTGAGTAATGGTTCCGATGTTGGTACCACTTTGGGATGGCCGACAATATGCCTGTTGGCAGAACAATATTGGTGGGGTGCAGGCTACTTAACATGGCTGAGGAGAACCGCATAAACATAAATGTAAAAGCAAACTACTACAGGTACTGGAAACCTGAAATAAAAACAGAAAATGCTGGAAACACTCAGCAGGTCGGGCAGAGTCTGTGGAGAGAGAAACAGAGTTAACGTTTCAGGTCGATGACCTTTCATCAGAACTGGAAAAAGTTAGAGATGTAACAGGTTTTAAGCAAGTGTGGGGGCAGGGAAAGGGAAAAAGGGAAGGCCTGTGGGAGGGTGGCAGGGAAATGACAAAAGGCATGTTTCTCTCTACAGATGCTGCCTGACCTGCTGAGTATTTCTAGCATTTTCTGTTTTTATTGCAGCATAAACATGGTTGTGGATGAGGAGCAGCAACAAGCCACGTCACAGGAGGTGGACCATGATGACCAGAGGTAGAGTAGCCGTTGCAGGACGTCCTGCCAGTGATGCCAGGCTCTGATTCTCGAGAGATTCCCTTGAGGCCAATCTCAAGGGGATTGGAATTCAAAAGTGAGGAAGTGATGCTTCAGTTGTAAAGACCCCATCTGAAGTACTGTGTTCAGTTTTTGGCACTGCACCTCAGGAAAGATATGGTACAGCCCAGCTTCACCAGAATGATACCAGGCATAAAGGGTTAAATTATGAGGACAGGTTGCATAAGCTTGGCTTGTATTCACTTGCGTATAGAAGGTTGAAGGGTGTTTAAAATGATTGACGGATTCGATAGGGTAGATCAAGAGAAACTATTTCTGGGGAATCCAGAACAAGTGGGGATCATCAAATTAGAGCTTTGTCATTTAAGAATGAAAGACTTGCATTTATATAACGCCTTTCACAACCTTGGCTTTACAGAGGAAACGTGGCAGCCAATTTGCGCACAACAAGCTCCCACAAACAGCAATGTGATAATGACCTAGAACATCTGTTTTAATTATGTTGGTTGAGGGATAAATATTGGCCAGGCCACTTCAAAATGGATCTTTTAGGTCCGCCTGAGAGAGAACACACAGGTCCTCGGTTTAACATCTGATCCAAAAGACGGCACCTCCAACAGTGCAGCACTCCCTCAGTACTGCACCGGAGTGTCAGCCGAGATTTTGTGCTCCAGGCTCTGGACTGAGATTTGAACCCACAACCTGCTGACTGAGGCGAACCATTTAGGAAGCACTTTTTCCACACACAGGGTAGTGGAAATCTGGAACTCGCTCCTCCTGCTGTGGGTGCTTTGTCAATTGGAATTTTGAAGACAGATAGATGGATAGATTTTTGTTAGGTAAAGGTATCGAGGGATATGGGTTAAAGATGGGTAAATGGAGTTAAGGTACAGATCAGCCATGATCTAATTGAATGGCGGAACAGGCTAGAGGGGCCGAATGGTCCCTGTCTCTGTTTTTCTATGTAGAAGGTTGTGGGTTTAAATGAGCTTTCTCGCGCTCTCATTTAATCAATCAATCATTCACACACAACATTTGATCTGAATAAATCTTTGGAAACAAAGACAACCAAATATATTTTGATAGAACCCTTCTCAGTCTCTATCATTTAACCAGCTTAAATGTTACCGACGCATCCCAGAGAGATTGTGCACCAAATGCAGTGGGCTTTTTAAAATTCGTTCTTGGATTGTGCTTTATGCTGGCAAGGCCACATTTATTGCTCATCATGAGTTACCCTGTGAAGGTGTTATTGGGCCTTCTCTTTAAAATACTAGTCATTGTGATGCTGCTCCCACAATGGTGTAGGTAGGGAATTCCAGGATACCAACCAGTGACCATGATGGAATGGCAACATATGCCCAAGTTAGGATGATGTGTGATTTGCAGGAGAACTTGGAGGTGATGGTGTTCCGACAGCATTTGAAGCATAAAATGATACAGCACAGAAGGAGGCCATTCATCCCATCGTGCTGTGCCAGCTCTTGGGTGGAGCTATCCAATTAGTCCCACTCCCCTGCTCTTTCCCCATAGCCCTGTAAATATTTCCCCTTCAAGTATTTATCCAATTCCCATTGCCGTTCTTCTCAGTGGTAGAATTTGCAGGGGAGGTACTGTCAAAGTAACTGAGGTGCTGCAGTTCATCTTGTAGATCGTACATACTGCGTCCACAGTGCGATGGAGGGGTGGCTATTGAGCCCAGTGGCTGGGGCACTGGTTAAGTAAACTGCTTTGTTTTGAATGGCCTTGAGCTTCAAGTGTTGTTAACACTTCTGACATTAGCTTTTCCTATTTGACCCTGAGCTGAGCTTCCAACCCCATATTCTCTCCATCACCAAGACTGCTTATTTCCACCACAGTACCACCTCCCGTCTCCACCCCTGCCTCAGCTCATCTGCTGCTGAAACCCTCATCATGCCATTGTTACCTCCAGACATGACTATTCCAACGCTCTCCTGGCCGGCCTCCCACCTTGCACCACCGTAACCTTGGGCTCATCCAAAACTCTGCTGCCCATATCCTAACTCGCATGAAGTCCAATTCACCCATCACCCCGTGCTCGCTGAGTTACATTGGCTCCTGGTTCGGCAATGCCTCGATTAAAAAATTTTGATCCTTGTTTTCAAATCCCTCCATGGCCTCGCCTGCTTTATGCTAGCAAGGCCACGTTTATTGTTCATCCCGAGTTAACCTGTGACGGTGTTGTTGGGCCTTCTCTTTAAAATACTAGTCATTGTGATGCTGCTCCCACAATGGTGTAGGTAGGGAATTCCAGGATGCTAACCCAGTGACCATGACGGAATGGCGACATATGCCCAAGTTAGGATGATGTGCGACTTGCAGACGAACTTGGAGGTGATGGTGTTCGTACCACATTAGAATCATACAGCACCGAAGGAGGCCATTCAGCCCATCGTGCCTGTGCACACTCTTTGGTAAAGCTATCCAAATAATCCCAATGCCTCAATTTTAACATTTTGAACCTCGTTTTCAAATCCCTCCATGGCCTCGCCCCTCCCTATCTCTATAACCTCCTCCAGCCCTACAACCCTCGGAGATCTCTCCAATTCTGCCCTCTTGTGCATCCTCCAATTTCCATCACTCTACCATTGGTGGCCGTGCCTTCAGCTTCCTTGGCCCTAAGCTCTGGAATTCCCTCCCTAAACCTCTCGACCTCCTTCAGATGCTCCTCAAAACTTACCTCTTTGACCAAGCTTTTGGTCACTTGTCCTAATGTCTCCTTATGTGGCTCGGTGTCAAATTTTGTTAACACTCGTGTGAAATGCCTTGGGACATTTTACTACGTTAAAGGTGCTATATAAATGCAAGTTGTGTTGTGACTGCGCTCATCTAGGTGATTGGAGAGTATTTCATCACACGCCTGACTTGAGTCTTGTAGATGGTGGAGCGGCTTTGAGGAGTCCTAACCACATTTAAAAAGTACTTGGATGTGCACTTGGGATGCTGTAACCTGCAGGGCTACGGACCAAGAGCCTTGAAGTGGGATTAGGCTGGATAGCTCTTTGTTGGCCGGCGCGGACACGATGGGCTGAAATAGCCTCCTTCCGTGCTGTAACTTTCTATGAGTCAGGAGGTGAGCCGTTCCTCAGAGTACCCAGTCTCTGCCGTGCTCTTGTAGCCAGTGTTGATTTGACTGGTTCAGATCATCTTCTGTGTAATAGTGACTCCCCAAGCTATGTGTCACTGCGATGGTGGTGCTGTTGAAGGTCAGGGGGCGATGACTGGGCAGTTTTAGGTGCCCCATTATAAAAAGGACATTAAAGCCACAGACAGCTTAAAGTATAGATGGTGCCAGGGATGGGAAACGAGTTATGAGGAGAGACATGAGATATTGGGATTAATTCCACTGAAGCAGAGAAGGCTAAGAGGAGATTTAATCGAGGTTGTATCATTTGCAATTGTTTAGGTAGTGAATAACGAAAGACACTTTCCTCTGGTTGGTTCCACAAAAATGTGCTGCTTGTTTTTTTTTATATTCATTCTTGGAATGTGGGCATTATAGTCCATACCTAGTTGCCCTCAAGAAGACCACCTTCTTGAGCAGCTGCATTTTGGAGATTTGATACAACTGAGTAGCTTGCTAGATCAGTTAAGAGTGAACCATCTTGGTGTGGGACTGGAGTCACATACAATGCTTTTCCTGCGCGGGCCCTTTAAATTTGCTGCACCAGCCGACATTAGTTGGTGCGCGCCCGTGCAGGACCTCGCCGTTGGCGCGCGCGCGCCCGTGCAGGACCTCGCCGTTGGCGCGCGCGCGCGCCCGTGCAGGACCTCGCCGTTGGCGCGCGCGCCCGTGCAGGACCTCGCCGTTGGCGCGCGCGCCCGTGCAGGACCTCGCCGTTGGCGCGCGCGCCCGTGCAGGACCTCGCCGTTGGCGCGCGCGCCCGTGCAGGACCTCGCCGTTGGCGCGCGCGCCCGTGCAGGACCTCGCCGTTGGCGCGCGCGCCCGTGCAGGACCTCGCCGTTGGCGCGCGCGCCCGTGCAGGACCTCGCCGTTGGCGCGCGCGCCCGTGCAGGACCTCGCCGTTGGCGCGCGCGCCCGTGCAGGACCTCGCCGTTGGCGCGCGCGCCCGTGCAGGACCTCGCCGTTGGCGCGCGCGCCCGTGCAGGACCTCGCCGTTGGCGCGCGCGCCCGTGCAGGACCTCGCCGTTGGCGCGCGCGCCCGTGCAGGACCTCGCCGTTGGCGCGCGCGCCCGTGCAGGACCTCGCCGTTGGCGCGCGCGCCCGTGCAGGACCTCGCCGTTGGCGCGCGCGCCCGTGCAGGACCTCGCCGTTGGCGCGCGCGCCCGTGCAGGACCTCGCCGTTGGCGCGCGCGCCCGTGCAGGACCTCGCCGTTGGCGCGCGCGCAGCGCCCGTGCAGGACCTCGCCGTTGGCGCGCGCGCGCCGCGCAGGACCTCGCCGTTGGCGCGCGCGCCCGCGCAGGACCTCGCCGTTGGCGCGCGCGCCCGCGCAGGACCTCGCCGTTGGCGCGCGCGCCCGCGCAGGACCTCGCCGTTGGCGCGCGCGCCCGCGCAGGACCTCGCCGTTGGCGCGCGCGCCCGCGCAGGACCTCGCCGTTGGCGCGCGCGCCCGCGCAGGACCTCGCCGTTGGCGCGCGCGCCCGCGCAGGACCTCGCCGTTGGCGCGCGCGCCCGCGCAGGACCTCGCCGTTGGCGCGCGCGCCCGCGCAGGACCTCGCCGTTGGCGCGCGCGCCCGCGCAGGACCTCGCCGTTGGCGCGCGCGCCCGCGCAGGACCTCGCCGTTGGCGCGCGCGCCCGCGCAGGGCCTCGCCGTTGGCGCGCGCGCCCGCGCAGGGCCTCGCCGTTGGCGCGCGCGCCCGCGCAGGGCCTCGCCGTTGGCGCGCGCGCCCGCGCAGGGCCTCGCCGTTGGCGCGCGCGCCCGCGCAGGGCCTCGCCGTTGGCGCCCGCGCAGGGCCTCGCCGTTGGCGCCCGCGCAGGGCCTCGCCGTTGGCGCCCGCGCAGGACCTCGCCGTTGGCGCCCGCGCAGGACCTCGCCGTTGGCGCCCGCGCCCGTGCAGGACCTCGTGAGAACTAAAGAACATTAGTGAAGCATCACTACAATCCGATGGCTTCATGGTCCCTTTTACTGATACCAGCTTAAATACTGCTGTTAATTTTTTGCATGATGTCATATGCTTTCAGCTCCAACATTGGTTTCACTTAAACCCTTTCACCTGGGTAATTGCCACACTATTTCAAGCAACAATCCCATAACAGTGAAGAAAAATTGGTGTATATTTGTTGGTGATTTTGTTAAATCTGTAGGTCTTTGATTATATTTTGTACCATTTGTTGAGGTTGCTGCCTTGTAGCTTTGTCCACTGTCAGATTCCCTATATCTTGCATATACTGTACTTTGCATTTAAGATCCTCCGCACAATATAGGTGTAGAGCCTGAGGGGGAGCCACGTGTCAAAGATGTCTGATGTTGCAAGTGCAAGGAGACTGAGGCATGGAATTGTAATTTATACTGCGCATTGAGTCTACCCTACTAGGCTGTTGTTGATCTGGTAAGGTTGCTAACTCTAACCCATGCAATATATTGCTTGCCCCAAAACAAAATAAGTGCTTCCTCAGTTGATGCCAGCTCCTGTTAAAGGCTTCAAATACTGTGCAAAATAGAATAGCCCATTCGTGCTTGCTGGTGGGCACAGTTAAGAACATATATAATAGGAGAAGGAATAGGCCACTTGGCCCCTCGAGCCTGTTCCGCCATTCAATAAGATCATGGCTGATCTTGGGCTCAAAGCCACTTCCCAGCCTGCTCCCCATAACCCTTCACTCCCTTATCTTGCAAAAATCTGTCTATCTCCACCTTATAAATGTATTTGATGACCCAGCCTCCACAGCTCTCTGGGACAGAGAATTCCACAAAATTTACGACCCTCAGAAGAAATTCCTCCTCATCGCAGTTCTAAAATGGCGACCCTTTATTCTGAGACTGTGCCTCCGAGTTCTAGATTTCCCCACGAGGGGAAACATCCTCTCTGCATCTACCCTGTCAAGGCCCCTCAGTATCTTATGTTTCGATAAGATCACCTCTCATTCTTCTAAATTCCAATGAGTATAGGCCCAGCCTGCTCAAACTTTCTTCATAAGTCAACCCCCTCATCTCTGGAATTAACCTAGTGAATCGTCTCTGAACTGCCTCCAATGCAAGTATATCCTTCCTTAAATAAGGAGACCAAAACTGTACGCAGTTCTCAAGGTGTGGTCTCACCAATACCCTGTACAGTTGTAGCAGGACTTCCCTGCTTTTATACTCCAACCCCTTTGAAATAAAGGCCAACATTCTATTTGCCTTTTTGATTACTTGCTGTACCTGCATGCTAACTTTTTGTGTTTCATGCACAAGGACCCCCAGGTCCCTCTGAACTGTAGCATTTTGTAATCTCTCTCCATTTAAATAATAGTTTGCTTTTTTATTTTTCCTACCAAAGTGGATAACCTCGCACTCTCACATTATACTCCATCTGCCAAATGTTTGCCCACTCATCTAGCCTGTCTATATCCCTTTGCAGATTCTTTGAGTCCTCTGCACAACTTGCTTTCCCACCCATCTTTGTATCATCCGCAAACTTGGCTACATTACACTCGATCCCTTCATCCAAGTCATTAATGTAGATTGTAAATAGCTGGGGCCCCAGCACCGATCCTTGTGGCACCCCACTAGTTACCGTTTGCCAACCAGAAAATGACCCATTTATCCTGACTCTCTGCTTTCTGTTAGTTAGCCAATTCTGTATCCATGCTAATATATTACCCCCAACTCCGTGAGCTCTTATCTTATGCAGTAACCTTTTATGTGGCACCTTATCGAATGCCATCTGGAAATCCAAATACACCACATCCACTGGCTCACCCTTTCCACTCTGCTTGTTACATTTTCAAAGAACTCCAGCAAATTTGTTAAACATGATTTCTCTTTCCTAAAACCATGCTGACTCTGTTTGACTGCAGTATGTTTTTCTAAATGCCCTGCTACTGCTTCCTTAATGAAGGACTCCAACATTTTGCCAACGACAGATGTTAGGCTAACTGGTCTATAGTTTCCTGATTTCTGTCTCCCTCCTTTCTTAAATAGGGGTGTTACATTAGTTCACAGAAATCACAGAAATCACAGAAACCCCACAGTGCAGATAGAGGCCATTTTGGCCCATCGAGCCTGCACCGACACATATCCCACCCGATCCCCGTAACCCCTACACCAACACATATCCCACCCTATCCCCGTAACCCCACGTATTTAATCCCCCTAACACTAAGGGTCAATTTTATCATAGCCAATCAACCTAACCTGCACATCTTTGGACTGTGGGAGGAAACCGGAGCACCCGGAGTAAACCCACGCAAACACGGGGAGAATGTGCAAACTCCACACACAGTCGCCCGAGGCCGGATTCGAACCCGGGTCCCTGGCGCTGTGAGGCAACAGTGCTAACCACTATGCCACCGTGCTGCCCACGTTGATGTGTAAATATTTGTTCATAGAAAGTTACAGCGCGGAAGGAGGCCATTTCGGCCCATCGTGTCCGCGCCGGCCAACAAAGAGCTATCCAGCCTAATCCCACTTCCCAGCTCTTGGTCCGTAGCCCTGCAGGTTACAGCATCCCAAGGGCACATCCAAGTACTTTTTAAAATGTGGTTAGGGTTCCTGCCTCTACCACCCTTTCAGGCAGTGAGTTCCAGACCCCCACAACCCTCTGGGTGAAGAAATTTCCCCCCAAATCCCCTCTAAACCTTCCACCAATTACTTTAAATCTGTGCCCCTGGTTTTTGCCAAGGGAAATAGGTCCTTTCGATCCACTTTATGCCCCTCATAATTTTATACACCTCAATAAGGTCTCCCCTCAGCCTCCTCTGTTCCAAGGAAAACAGACCCAGCCTATCCAGTCTTTCCTCATAGCTAAGATTCTCGACTCCCAGCAACATCCTTGTAAATCTCCTCATACCCTCATGTTGCCACAACATGACGGCTGCCTGCCACATTATACCCAGAAAGATAACTTGAACCATATGTGGTGCATTATTGAGGGAAAATCAAAAAGAGTTGCTGATCTCAATGTTTCCACCATTCATAATTCAGCTTTGCTGAGGACCTCTGGGTACTACATGGAGTAATCCCTGCATGTTTCAGTGGCTGGTGATTGCCCTCCAGCAATCATGAATTGGCCATTATATTTTGCACAGTATTTGAAGCCGAGGATGCATGGCAGATGCAGTATAATGTGGATAAATGCGAGGTTATCCACTTTGGTGGCAAAAACAGGAAGACAGATTATTATCTGAACGGCAATAGATTGGGAAAAGGGGAAGTGCAACGAGACCTGGGTGTCCTTGTGCACCAGCCGCTGATGGTGCAGGTGCAGCAGGCGGTTAAGAAGGCAAATGGTATGTTGGCATTCATAGCGAGAGGATTTGAGTACAGGAGCAATGTCTTGCTGCAGTTGTACAGGGCCTTGGTGAGACCACACCTTGAGTATATTGTGCAGTTTTGGTCGCCTTATCTGAGGAAGGATGTTCTTGCCATGGAGGGAGTGCAGCGAAGATTCACCAGACTGATGCCTGGGATGGCAGGAATGACGTATGAGGAGAGATTGGGTCGATTGGGCTTATACTCGCTGGAGTTTAGAAGAATGAGAGGGGATCTCATTGAAACTTATAAAATTCTAACAGGACTAGACAGACTAGATGCAGGAAGGATGTTCCCGATGGCCGGGGAGTCCAGAACCAGGGGTCACAGTCTAAGGATAAGGGGTAGGCCATTTAGGACTGAGATGAGGAGGAATTTCTTCACCCAGAGAGTGGTGAACCTGTGGAATTCTCTACCACAGAAGGCAATTGAGGCCAATTCATTAAATATATTCAAGAAGGAGTTAGATATATTTCTTAAGGCTAAAGGGATATGGGGAGAAGGCAGGGACAGGGTACTGAATTTGGATGATCAGCCATGATCTCATTGAATGGCGGAGCAGGCTCGAGGGGCCGAATGGCCTACGCCTGCTCCTATCTTCTATGTTTCTAGGACAGAAGCTGGCATCAACTTAGTGTTGTCCCAAATGAGGAAGCGCTTATTTTAGATTTGACTACACTGCTGGTATGATTCCACGTCAGAGACCGTTGCCTCCCCCCCCCCCCCCCCCCCCCCCCGTGAAGTGTACCACTTCGTTATTCTCCTCCAGTGTGTGAAAGATACTTAATGAAGAAGAACAATAGCTTACTTTCATGGGTCTTTATTTTTCAATTGATGCCTCCTCCAGACGCCACAAGGCCCTGCAGCAGTGTAAACAAAAGGCAACATGCTGGAAATCTGAAATAACAGAGAAAGCTTGAAACGCACAGAAGCATGGTGGCATAGTAGTTAGCACTGTTGCCTCACAGCGCCAGGGACCCGGGTTCGAATCTGGCCTCGGGTGACTGTCTGTGTGGAGTTTGCACATTCTCCCCGTGTTTGCGTGGGTTTCCTCCGGGTGCTCCGGTTTCCTCCCACAGTCCAAAGATGTGCGGGTTAGGTTGATTGGCTATGATAAATTGACCCTTAGTGTTAGGGGGATTAAATACGTGGGGTTACGGGGATCGGGTGGGATATGTGTTGGTGCAGGCTCGATGGGCCGAAATGGCCTCTATCTGCACTGTGGGGTTTCTGTGATTCTGTGATTCAGTCAGCATCAGTGGGGAGAATAGATAGTTGATGTTTCGGCCTTGTACCCTTCTTCAGAATTGGAAAATGAGGCATTGACAAGCGTGTTAATAAAGTCTGAAAACGGGGATTGGAAAACAAATGAGCATAAAGTGGTAAGTGCCAGTGAATGATTGCTGGATCATGCAACTGATCATCTCAGTCAAGTAATGGAAACAAGCACAGAAGAAACAAAGACTATGTGAACAGGTGAAAATCCAGAACCATTTGTTAGTTATATTGGGGTACGGTAGTCAGTTTCTTAGTAAATAAAAAAAAATTACAATTCAAAAAGCTTTTAAAACCTGCCTATTAGTGTCCTTGTGCCCAAAAGAACCAGCTTGAAGGCCCGCAAACGAGCGCAATTAGTGGGAACTCCCAATGGTGATTAATTTATCCTGGAGGCGTGAACAGTTTTGTGGGCAGGGCCGGCTTCCAGCACGATGTTTTTTAAACTGCAGGAAACTTTCGATTTACCGGCACCTAAATAACCGGAAATCTCGGTTAACCGGCAAAATTCAGGAGTAGGTTCAGGTAAGTTTTACTTCATATTACTTGCCTTCCTTGATCTGTTGCTGTGCAATTGGGTGTGGCTGTTGCTAAGCTACAGAGACGCTTGGAACTTGTGGCCATTGTTCTGCACCTGTTGCTAAGCAACAGGGTTTGTTGCTTTATACGGCGCTCTCAGCTCTCCGTATCTTTTACTATAGCTCTCGGTTATCCGGAATTTTTGATGAACCGGCACCACGTTGGTCCTGTCGGTGCCGGATAAAAAAAAGTTTCCTGTAGCATAAAAATCACGGAAACTCGTTGTGCTGAATGTAATTTGCGCTAAATTCAGCGATCTTCTGCGCGGGTTATGCCAATTTCAGGCGAATTGCGCTGAAAAAAATCAGCGCAACCGAGCGGAAACTCTACCCTTGCAGCAGGGAATGCTGGCCATGTGGGGCTGGGTTTGTCGGTATCTGTAGAAGTATCACTTCACTCGTATTTCCTGTTTTTAGTTTCTTTCCTCCCCTCTCCCTTACTCTGATCCAGTTAATAAGCTTGTTCATCTCTTATTTTTTCATTTCTGATGAATGGTGCAGATGCTGACTGGCCTGTTGTGTTTCCAGGGGTGTAGGTGATTAGGTGCTTGCTGGTTAGAATCACAGCAGCCTGGTATTGTAGTGTAGGTCCTGGGACTTGATTGGATATCCAAGCAGGAGATCACGTGTGCAGCAGACTTTGATGTGGCTTTCTCTACCAGTTGTACTGAGCTTTACTCCGCCGCTGTGCGCAGGTTGCACATCATTTAAATAATGAAACAGGACCCTATAAGGTGGCGATCGTTTTAGAACAGTCACTGAATGTCAATGTTAAACATCTGCAATATTGAAATAATCAATCTACAGACCTACTAGAGTTTTGCTGCCACCTTAGTCATCAGTTCTGTCCAGTTCATTAGTGAGTCGAAAGACCCAACTCACGTTTTGGTTCAGCCATTTGTTGCAATCTTGGCTTTGTCTGATGTGATCATCATAATACCTTACAAAAAATTCAGCAAGAATAATTAATCCAGGAAAGTTTAATTGATTATTTAATCTGATCCTTTATTAGTCTATTGAATTCTGAAATAATTGGTTAGCTCAAGCAGAATATGAATTTTACTAGGTAGCAACTGGAAATTGCATCAAAATTCTGTTGGTGTCATTAGGTCTAAATTGATTTTTCTCTTATCAACTGACGTGCTGTGGGTACACAGCACAACATACTGTAGTACTAGACAAGAGTGCATTTTAGTTAAATGGTGGGAAGAGAAGAAAAGAGCATTTAACATGTCCTACACCAGTGATGTTTGTATTGTTGAATTCGGTAATCACATAATTTTTGTGATTATTTAGATTGGTTACCTAAGTTTTGTTACGCATTTCCAATCTGTTAATTTAAAATTACCCAGAGCTATCGATCTGGAGGATAGTCTGGAAGAGAGACACTGATGGACGGCCTCCAATTTGTTATCTTTGAGGGGAAGGGAGGATGTGTACAGACTCTGCTTGAAGTATAAAGTCCTTAGGAAATTTGAATGATTCTCCAGCAGTGGATATTGGGAATGTTTTAGTCTGTTTGGCATCAAACTTGTGATAGACAAATAGACTTTTTTTTAAAAAAGAGGAGGATGGTATTGTATCAGCTTAGGAGGCCCTTTAGTTTCACACTGTCTGTTAAGAATTCATAGTGCAAATGAAGCCTGTTCTTGTTAAGCAGGCAGACCCTCTAACAGATTCCACCATTCTATTTATTGATGGTTTTGCTAACCTTCTCACCAGGTTTTTTCAATTGTGAATTCTATTAGAGGGTTTAATTTTTATAAAATGATTTGGAGATTGCCATTACGTCTAACTAATTTGTGAATTCTTGTTAAAGTTTGATGAAGGTGTAGAACATTGACCTCATGCATCTATTGTGACAACGTGACTCATTAGCATGTTCCATCATCACTGTAGAAGAAACCCGGAACTGCAGCAGGAACTGCAAATCCAAAATGCTGTTGCAGCTGGTGATGTTCATACAGTGCGTAAGATGCTGGAGCAAGGCTATTCTCCTAATGGTCGGGATGCTAATGGATGGACACTGCTCCATTTCTCTGCAGCTAGAGGCAAAGAAAGATGTGTTCGAGTATTCTTAGAGCACGGAGGTAAGTGAAGACAGGATCTCACGCCTACGCTACTCAATGTACTTGTAATTGCTTGTGTTCTTATATTGATTAGCAACAATTGTGACCTTTTTGTAACTGACTACGTGTTTGTTGGGCACAGTCCAGTCATCTGCAATTTGTAGATTAAAGTAATTGGAACAGAGGAGGCATGTTGAGGGGAATGGAAGTAAGGGATTGAAAATTCTGTATTGGTTATAAAGTAGGTAAATAATTGGTGATTTAATATTGATCTGTAGCTCTATCAAGAGGTAAAAAAATCATGTCTCAATAGTCCAACTGATGGTATTTTGTACCCAGATTCTTTACAATGAGATCATGGTAACAATTGAAGCACATGTTTATTCAGCACAAATGAACTGTTTGCAGCCCTGTTCAGTTTTCAAATTCCGCGTGATGCTTGTTTTGAGATTACAGTTTTTGAATTTAGCAATTACAAGTGTCCTATTGCAATACAGCTATCATCCATTTACTAATTGAATGAATGGGAAAGCTCGAGGTGTGTTTTCATAGAATAGTATAGCACAGAAGGAGACCATTCGGCCCATCGAGTCGGTGTTGGCTCTTTCGAAGAGCAATCCAGTTAGTCCCGCTCTTTCCTGTATCCGTGCAATTTTTTTCTCCAAGTATTTATCCAATTCCCTTTTGAAGGCTGCTATTGAATCTGTATCATAAGAACATAAGAAATAGGAGCAGGAGTAGGCCAATCGGCCCCTCGAGCCTGCTCCGCCATTCAATAAGATCATGGCTGATCTGATCCTAACCGCCAATCTACTAACACAGAACCATCTCCTGAATCTAACAGAATTAGACACACGAAATAGGAGCAGGATCAGGCTACACGGCCCCTGGGCCCGCTCCGCTACCCACAGGGCCATGACCGATCCGAACCTAGACTCATGTCCAAATTCCTGCCTGCTCCCTGTAACCCTTAATTCCCTTTACTTCTAGGAAACTGTCTATTTCTGTTTTAAATTTATGTAATGATGTAGCTTCTACAGCTTTTTGGGGCAGCATATTCCATGGACCTACCACCCTCTGAGTGAAGCAGTTCCTCCTCATCTCAGTTTTGAAAGAGCAGCCCCTTATTCTAAGACTATGCCCCCTAGTTCTAGTTTCACCCATCATCGGGAACATCCTCCCCGCATCCACCCGATCCAACCCCTTCACAATCTTATATGTTTCAATAAGATTGCCTCTCATTCTTCTGAACTCCAATGAGTAGAGTCCCAATCTACTCAACCTCTCCTCATATGTCCATCCCCTCATCCCCGGGATTAACCGAGTGAACCTTCTTTGTACTGACTCGAGAGCAAGTATGTCCTTTCTTAAGTATGGACACCAAAACTGTATGCAGTATTCCAGGTGCAGTCTCACCAATACCTTGTACAACTGAAGCAATACCTCCCTATTTTTATATTCTATCCCCCTAGCAATGAAAGCCAACACTCCATTGGCCTTCTTAATCACTTGCTGCACCTGCATACTAACCTTTTGAGTTTCGTGCACCAGGACCCCGATCCCTTTGTACTTCAGTACTTTCCAGTTTCTTGCCATTAAGATAATAACTTGCTCTACGATTTTTCCTGCCAAAGTGCATAACCTCACACTTTCCAGTATTGTATCCCCCACACTATCAGGCAGTGCATTCCAAATCCTAACCACTATCCTAAAAAAGAAAAAAGCTTTTCCTCATGTCACCTCTGATTCTTTTGCCAATCACCTTAAATCTGTGCCCTCTGGTTACTGACCCTTCAGGTAGTGAATGTAATGACCGTAAAAGGAGTGGGAAACTGAGTTAAAAGTTTTAATGGCTATTCTTCATTTAGGCATCCATCAGACATGGTAGAAGCTAGACCTAGCTTGTTTACTTCTGGGAAACCACATGCTTAGCATGTACACGGGCGACTGTGTGGAGTTTGCACATTCTCCCCGTGTTTGCGTGGGTTTCCTCCGGGTGCTCCGGTTTCCTCCCACAGTCCAAAGATGTGCGGGTTAGGTTGATTGGCTATGATAAATTGACCCTTAGTGTTAGGGGTTTAAATACGTGGGGTTACGGGGATCGGGTGGGATATGTGTCGGTGCAGGCTCGATGGGCCAAAATGGCCTCTATCTGCACTGTGGGGTTTCTGTGATTCTGTGATTAGATGTACTTATGATGTAGGTTGGCAGTGCCGCAGGTAGTTAGTTACCTTTTATATCTTGCAAAGCTGCAGGACCTCTGCTATGGTACCAGTTGATTTTCCACCACTAAAATGACTGTTCTCTACTTGCATTTCTCCTTTTGCTCTTGAATTGGAACAAAGCCTTCACTCTCTGTGCAAGAGTTGGTTTGACTAGATTAGGTACCTACGGTTTTTCAGTTTCCAAGATTTGCTAGTCCATGTTTTCGGCTTCAGTTTTTTTATCTTGCGAAGCAAGATGTCTGCATTGGTTGGCAACTCGTGAATGAATAAACCCAGATAGTGTATTGACATGCTTTGCTGCACTCGCTGCTCTTTCCAGCTGGTATGACAAAAGCTCTTGATAAAATGCATGCTCGCTAGGCTGCCATTAAATTGGGCAAGGAGGCTGAGATTCAAAATTGGAATTTTAACAGCGAGGAGAGGAAAGTTGCCACAAGCTTTCTCACCAGGAGCACGGCAGATTGACACGCAGCTCTCACACCCAGTACTGCCCCTCACCGGACGAATGCTGCTGTGAGTGGAAGCCACACGTCCTCCGACTGGAGTGCCGCTTGTATTTTTGTACCCTTTGACGTTTTTTAGACTGTACAGCTTAGACTGCTCACAGGTCATTCCCTTTATATTGGGATTATTCCTGTTGCTCTTTTCTGCACTTGCAATGCATATGCTTTTGAATTGTGTTAACCCAAATGTTTCCTACATTACTTATTACTTAAGCGTGGTATTATAATGCCTCAATAAAACCTCTAAACTATACTGTTCTGGCTATGTATCCCAACACTTGAACTGCTTTTCCATATTGTTTTGACATTGAAAGTAGTAAGTTTAGTATCTCTCCTGGAGTCCCTTTTAAAAATTCTGTCTGCGAATTCTGTTCCCGTCATCATATACCAAAGTACCTAATTCTTTCATCCAATATGCATTTGTTGGTATTGTATCTAATTTTCCATTTTCTGCCTAATTTCTTATTGGATCTAATTGCTTCTGCAAAAGCTTAATTGCATGTTCCATTCCAACTACTCTCCCTATTTTAGTGTCATCTGTAAAATGAATAACGTTATAGTCAGGTTTTGCCTCAAAGGTAGAAAAGTGGGAAGTGGTGTTCCGTATGATTTTGACTCTGGAATTGTAGATGCGGTGTCAAATTTTGAAGATGATACCAAATTTAGGAGTATAGCTAATAATGTGGGGACTGCACCAAAACAGAGGAAGACATAAACAGGTTTGCAGAGTGGGCAGAGAAATGGCAAATGAAATTCAGTCTACAAAAGTGTGAGGAGGTTGGTAGGCCACTTATTCTTTAAAGGGTAAGACACTAAATGGGGCTGAGGAACAAAGCGATCTGGGAATACAGATACACTAGTTGATAAGACCATAAAGAGTGCAAACAAAGTATTGGGATTCATTTCTAGAGGAATAGAATACAAAAACAGGAAGGTCATTTTAAATGTATATAGAACCTTGGTTAAACCACACTTGGAGTGCTGTGTGCAGATCTGGGCTTCTTACTGCAGAAAGGATATTGAAGCACTGGAGAAACTCCAGAAAAGATTTACAGGGATATTACAGGAAACTTTGGTTTATCCGGAGGTTAACTGTCCGGAATGCTCGAGCCACCGGCAAAAATCAGGAGCCGTTTCGTTAGGTTTTTTTTCTTTTCGTTTCTTTTTTTTCACCAGTCAGGCTTTGCAAGGTCTCGCTGAAGCTGTTGCTAAGCTACAGAGACGCTTGCAAGGTACGGCCGACTGTTTAGAAGCTGTTGCTAAGCAACAGGGTTTGTTGCCAGATACGGAGCTCAAAAGCTCCGTATGTTTCAACATTAGCGCTGGTTTGTCCGGCAGTTTTGATGGGACGGCAACAGCTCGGTCCCGTCGGTGCCGGATAGCACAAAGTTTCCTGTACCAGAACTGAGCGGATGCATCTGTCGGGTAAGATCGAGTAGAGTGGGGCTCTTTTCTCTGGAAAAGAGACGACTAAGAGGAGCCCTGATAGAGGTCTTTAAAATTATGAGGGGGTTCGATAGGGTGAATGTGGCGAAACTGTTTCCATTTGTCTGGTGCAAGGGGGCATAAATATAAGATAGTTACTAACTCATCGAATAAAACATTTAGGTATTTTTTTATAAAAAGAGTTCTGAGAAGGTGGCACTCGTTGCCACATGGAGTGGTTGAAGCAGAGAGCATTGACACACTTCAGGGGAGGTTAAAGTCTACATGAGGGAGAAGGGAGTAGAGGGATACGGGGGCAGGTGGGAAGAGGTAATGAGTGCCAGAAGGCTCATGTTTAAACACTGGCGCAGAGCAGTTGGGCTGAATGGCCTGTTTCTTTGCTGTAGATCCGACGTAAATAAGATACTGCAACAGACCAAGTACTGACCCCTGTGGTACGACACTCCGCACCTCCCTCACTCGGACACGACACCTCTCACAAGCACTGTACTTTCTATGGCCCCTTGCCCCCGAATCACATTCTACCCTTGATTCCCACAGATGCTCGTTTCATTACTAGCTTTTCTATTGGGACTTTGCCTGAGTCCTGATAAATGATATGTTGCAAACATCCACCACCTATTTTATTGGTAATGCCCTCAGAAATGGGGTAGTTCTGTGAAGTTGGACCTTCCACTCCTGAATCTCCACGAAGTTACTTGTATTATTGCTGTAAAGGTACTTCTCCAACTAATTTCACCCCCGGTCTCCTTCAATGCTGAAGAATTGTCATTTTCCCTAGGATTTTTTAAATTCTTTATTTTTAATTCAACAAGTGCTGCCTGCTCACTGATTTTAAAATATTATATTAGCTGTACTATACTAATTGGATAGCGAACCAATCATTTTTCCCCCAGTGAGCATTTCTGGAAAATAATCATTTTGAACAATCCAAAATTCTTCACGAAATCAATTATTCCACCATTTATCTGTTTAAAGATCAGTCTTCCGGTTGGTTGCAATGGGGTAGGGCTTCATTCCAGCCTTACTCCAGCCCTTATCCTGGGGTCGGGATCATTTACATATGTGGGACAGGTGTCAGGGCCATTTATGGTGCTACTATGGCAGCTGCCTTAGATGGGGAGGGAAATTTGCACAGTCCCTCGCTGGAGGTGCCGGTTAAAGGGGAAAAGACCTCTTTTACATCAGCACAGGCTCGATGGGCTGATTGGCCTTCTGTGCTATACTATTGTATGATTTTATGATTATTCTAAATTTAAAAAAAATTCTGCTTTGACTTATACATCGTGTTTTAAATGTTAACCCTTCCCCCGGTAGCCTCTGGGCAGGGATATACGTCCAATGTCACTACAGGTGGCAATGGGTGGGGTGAGCCAGTAGATTGTCCAACTTTCCGCCCCTGTCTGCCCAGGTTATGCCAGTAACTAACCAGGAAAATTTGCTCCTAACCTTCTCCCTGACCAATCTCTCTCTCTCAACATTTTATTCCACTTAACACTTGTCATTCGATTTCTCCCTGGTTCCCTTTTTGCACCCTAATGCCTTTTTAAACTTGTTTTAACATTTTCTTGTATTCTTTTAAAATGAGCTGTTTCCATTTCTTCGCTCAGCTGTTTGGGAGACGGCTTGTTTAATGCTCACTTATTTCTCTCTGGTGAATACCGATCTTGTATGTGTAATATTTTATAGTTTAAAAAGTTTTCCATTTTTGTTCTGCTGATCCCTTCTCCCTCCAAGCAGTGGATCGCTCTTCATTAAAATGTGTTTTCCTGAAATCGTATCTTTCTGTGCGGGTCCTTGCTGGTGCTGTTTGCCAGATCACCTCCAATCCAGACGTTCCATTATTTCTAAATTGTCGATGCCACCCTGATTGCTTACAAGAACCAAGTATAGCTGTGAGTTTCTCCGAGTGATGCCTTGTGCTTCAGTTACCAGTTTGTGTTCTGTTGCTGTGCTTCCATTCCTGGTGCCAATGCACTTTAATATGGTTATGTTTATGTTAATGTATTACAAGCCAAATGTATGTGGAATGTTTAAATGTCTTAATCTAAATGTACACTCTCGGGAGCCGCAAGCCTACATTTCGTTGTACTGCACTTGTGCACTAACAATGACAATAAAAGTTGATTTGATTTTGATTAACTATTATTTCAACATTATTAACTGTTCAAATCCTAATATCGTCATCTACTTTTACCTGCCCAGCACAGACCCCAGTTGTTAAGTCTTCTGCCTGTGATTTTTTTTTAAAACTCCAACTAGACTTTTTAATTTTTTTCCCCATTTTCATGGTATCCACATGATCATGAACTTTAGCACAGTCTCCTTCTGAGCCAGGAGCAGAGCTTCGGAGAGCAGCACTGCAGGGGGCGTGGTGGGAAGTACAATACACAGTGAAGTACCTCAAGGGATTATAGTATAGTGTCTGGGTGGAGTGTAGAAGACAACAGCAATGGAATTTGCGGATAGAGCACTGTCCCCCATCTTACTCGCACCACCACCCCCAGGACGCTTGTAATCTATTCTCCCGCTCCACGCCCCCCTCTGTTCCTCTTCTCACCCCCTGACACGTCTACTCTATCTTCACCCTATATGGTAGAAGGTCTTATCCCTCCTTAAAGAAATGCTCCATGATAAGGCCCTTGTTTACTTGATTTTTTAAAGTTGAGGTGAAGAGCTTCTCTCGTTTCTTGCACACATTTGCCCCAAATGTGGACTCCAAGATATAAATTATGCCACTGACAAATTTCCGAGATAGTCAAACCATATAATGGAAACTGTCACCTTATTGCTCTCTCCTACGGGAACGGTAGAGGCCTGGACTAATGATCCAGAGACGCGAGTTCAAATCCCGCCACGGCAGCTGGGGAATTTAAATTCAGTTAATTAAATAAAAAGCTAGTATCAGTAATGGTGACCATGAAACTATCGAATTGTCGTAAAAACCCATCTGGCTCACTAATGTCCTTTTAGGGAAGGAAATCTGCCGTCTTTACCCGGTCTGGCCTATGTGAGACTCCAGACCCACAGCAATGTGGTTGACTCTTAACTGCCCTCTGAAATGGCCCAGCAAGTCACTCAGTTGTAACTAACCGCTACGAAACAAAATAATAAGAATGAAACCGGACGGACCACCCGGCATCAACCTCAGCACCGGCTACGGACAGGCAACGGCACACCCAGCCCAGTCGACCCTGAAAAGTCCTCCTCACCAACATTTGGGAGAGCTGTGCCACAGACTAGTCAAGCAACATAGTCATACTCATACTCACAGAATCATACCTTTCAGGCAATGTCCCGAACTCCTCCATCACCATCCCTGGGTATGTCCTGTCCCACCAGCAAGACAGACCCACCAGGGGTGGTGGCACAGTGGTATCCAGTCGGGATGGAGTGGCCCTGGAAGTCCTCAACATTGACTCCGGACCCCATGAAGTCTCATGGCTTCAGGTCAAGCATGGGCAAGGAAACCTCCTGCTGATTATCACCTACCGCCCTCCCTCAGCTGATGAATCAGTACTCCTCCATGTTGAACAGCACTTGGAAGAAACGCTGAGCGTAGCAAGAGCACAGAATGTACTCTGGGTGGGGGACTTCAATGTCTATCACCAAGAGTGGCTCAGTAGCACCACTACTGACTGAGCTGGCCGAGTCCTGAAGGACATAACTGCCAGTCTGGGCCTGCGACTGGTGGTGAGTGAACCAACAAGAGGGAAAAATCTACTTGACCTCGTCCTCACCAGTCTACCTGTCGCAGATGCATCTGTCCATGACAGCATTGGTAGTAGTGACCACCGCACAGTCATTGTGGAGACGAAGTCCTGTCTTCACACTGAGGACCCCCTCCATCGTGTTGTGTGGCACTACCACCATGCTAAATGGGATAGATTCAGAACAGATCTAGCAGCTCAGAACTGGGCATCCATGAGGCGCTGTGGGCCATCAGCAGCAGAATTGTATTCCACCACAACCTGTAACCTCATGGCCCTGCATATTCCTCACTCTACCATTGCCACCAAGCCAGGGTTCAACGAGTGTAGAAGAGCATGCCAGGAGCAGCACCAGGCGTACCTAAAAATGAGGTGCCAACCTGGGGAAGCTGCAACACAGGACTACATGCATGCTAAAAAGCAGAAGCAGTATGCTATAGACAGGGCTAAGCGATCCCACAATCAACAGATCAGATCAAAGCTCTGCAGTCCTGCCACATCCAGTCGTGAATGGTGGTGGACCATTAAACAACTAACGGGAGGAGGAGGCTCCAAGAATATCCCCATCCTCAATGATGGTGGAGCCGAGCATGTGAGTGCAAAAGACAAACTTCAGCCAGAAGTGCCGAGTGGATGATCCATATCGGCCTACTCCTGAGGTCCCCACCATCACAGAAGCCAGTCTTCAGCTAATTTGATTCACTCCATGTGATATCAAGAAACGGCTGAGCACACTGGATACAGCAAAGGCTATGGGCCCCGACAACATCCCAGCTATCGTGCTGAAGACTTGTGCTCCGGAACTAGCCGCGCCTCTAGCCAAGCTGTTCCAGTACAGCTACAACACTGGCATCTATCTGACAATGTGGAAAACTGCCCAGGTATGTCCTGTCTACAGAAAGCAGGACAAATCCAACCTGGCCAATTAACCGCCCCATCAGTCTACTCTCAATCATTGGCAAAGTGATGGATGTGTCATCGACAGTGCTATCAAGCGGCACTTACTCACCAATAACCTGCTCACTGATACCCAGTTTGGGTTCCGCTAAGACCACTTGGCTCCCGACCTCATTACAGCCTTGGTCCAAATATGTTCAAAAGAGCTGAATTCCAGAGGTGAAGTGAGAGTGACTGCCCTTGACATCAAGGCAGCATTTGACGGAGTCTGGCAACAAGGAGCCATAGTAAAACTGAAGTCAGTGGGAATCAGGGGAAATGCTCCACTGGCTGGAGTCATACCTAGTGTGGTAAACCACGTTCACTATCGTATCACTGTTAGTAGTTAGCACTGTTCACCACTGTTCGTTATAACTGTATCACTGACCACTATTGTATCACGGTACGAGGTCGCCTCTTGCCACACTGCTATACCTGGGATGACCACTGCCGACTCCGCCTTGGCTCCACCCACCAGGCCAGGTATAAAGGTGAGCGACTGGCTGGTATTCCTCCTGCTTGGATCGGATCACCCACGAGAGTGGGCTCTGTTATTTAGTCAATAAAAACCTTTAGTCACCTTCGTAACTCTTCGCCTTTTATTGGAGGAATTGATAGGTATATCAATTTTATTGACTAAATTTAATGATGTTCGACAACGAGTCACAACCGGCGGAGGAGCCACCAGCGCAGCTCCCAGGAGCACAGCCACACCAGCCAGCTTGGCTGCGAGCCCTCAGACCGCCGTACCTGGACCTGAACCCACGAGCAGCAAACTCAGCCGCAGACTTTAAACACTGGCTGGTCTGCTTCGAATCATACCTGAGAGAATCCAGCGTCCCTCAGGCATCCAAACTAAGTGTCCTGCAGGCACAACTGAGCCCGAGAGTGTACACTCTCATCGAGGACATGACTACCTATGAGACCGCCATCAACCTGCTGAAACAGAAGTACCGGACCCCGGTAAACTACATGTACGCTAGGCACCTCCTAAGATCACGGCCGCAACAGCCAGGAGAATCAGTAGCCGAATTCTCACAGGCGCTATATGCACTCGCCAGGAACTGTGACTTTAAATCGGTGTCGGCAGCCGAAAATACTGAAGATAATATCCGCGACGCATTCCTGAAAGGCCTACGGTCCGAGTACTCACGGCAAAGACTGCTGGAAGCTAAAGACCTCAGCATGGAAAAAGCTGAAGCCCTCGCTATCTCCCTGGAAGTGGCCCACCAAGATCAGGAAGCATTCACCAGGTACTGCTCGCGACCCTGGGACTCGGGCCCGACCCCTACCACAGCACCCTTCCCAGCGCCGCCCCCGGGACCTACCTCTGCGTCGGCGTCCCGGACCCGACCGGCCCCGGCCCCGACATCGGGCATCCGCGATCGGGCCGCCGGCTGCTTTTTTTTGTGGCCAGGAGAAGCACCCGAGGTCGCGCTGCCCAGCCAAGAACTCCATATGCAAAACCTGCCTGAAGAAAGGCCACTTCTCCAAGGCCTGCAGGAGCGGATCCTCAGAGGCCAGCAGTGCCGCATGCGAACTATGGGGGCGGCCATCTTTGTTTAGGGCAACTGAGGCCAGCATCCCCGCACATGAGTCATGGGGGCGGCCATCTTTGATTAAGGCAACCGACCCCAATAGTGCCTCATGTGAGCTACGGGGGCAGCCATCTTCCCCGTCATTTTGCCCTACCTCGTGGGAGACGCCATTTTACTCACCACGCCCGACCGCCTCGCCCGCAGATGACAACGACTCGCTCAGCTACACACTAGCTTCCGTCACCCTGGACCAAGCCCGCCCGCACCATCTGTCCAAGTCAATGATGGACATCAAAGTGAACGGCCACGCCACGACCTGCCTGTTCGACAGCGGAAGCACGGAGAGCTTCATCCACCCAGACACGGTGAGCCACTACTCCCTCTCTGTCCTACCAACGCGCAGCCGAATCTCGATGGCATCGAGGTCCCACGCCACGGACATCAGCGGCTACTGTGTCGTGACCCTGTCGGTTAAGGGCACGGAGTATAAAAACTTTAAACTCCTCGTCCTCCCCCATCTCTGCGCTGCCGTCCTACTAGGGCTGGACTTCCAATCCCACCTCCAAAGCGTAACCCTAGCATACGGTGGACCCCTCCCCCCACTCACAGTCAACAACCAGCAAACGTTAAACCGCCCACCGCGTAACACCTGCAGCCTCTCCACCCTCAAGGTCCCGCCACCCTCTCTGTTTGCTAACCTTACCCCTGACTGCAAACCCGTCACTACCAAGAGCAGGCGGTATAGCGCCGGGGACAGAGCCTTCATTAGCTCTGAGGTGCGGCGCCTCCTGAAAGAGGGCATTATCGAGGGGAGCAGCAGCCCCTGGCGTGCCCAGGTCGTAGTCGTAAAGACCGGCGATAAAAACCGCCTGGTCATCGACTACAGCCAGACCATAAACAGATATACCCAGCCGGACGCATACCCCCTCCCCCGCATATCTGACATGGTCAATCAGATTGCACAGTATAAAGTATTCTCGACCATCGACCTGAAGTCGGCCTACCACCAACTCCCTATCCACCCTGAAGACCGCCAGTATACCGCCTTCGAGGCGAATGGGCGCCTATACCACTTCCTTAGGGTCCCCTTCGGTGTCACTAATGGGGTCTCGGTCTTCCAAAGGGAGATGGACCAGATGGTTGACCAGAACGAACTGCAGGCTACATTCCCCTACCTAGATAACGTCACTATCTGCGGCCGCGACCGGCAGGAACATGACGCGAATCTGGAGAAATTCCTCCGTACGGCCCAACGGCTGAACCTCACCTACAATAAGGAGAAATGCGTGTTTAACACCACGCGCCTTGCCATCCTCGGCTGCGTAGTGGAGAACGGAATCATCGGCCCCGACCCAGAAAGAATGCGCCCCCTCATGGAGCTACCCCTCCCCCACTGCCCTAAAGCACTTAGGAGAACCCTGGGGCTTTTCGCCTACTATGCCCAATGGGTACCCAATTACGCGGACAAAGCCAGACCCCTCCTGAAAGCCACTTCCTTCCCCCTCACGGAGGAGGCGTGCGCGGCCTTCTCCCTCATTAAGGGAGACACAGCCAAGGCCACGATGCACGCAGTGGACGAGTCCATCCCCTTCCAGGTGGAGAGCGACGCATCCGACTTCGCCTTAGCCGCCACCCTAAACCAGGAGGGGAGGCCAGTGGCCTTCTTCTCAAGGACCCTACAGGGCCCCGAGATCCGACATTCGTCGGTCGAGAAAGAGGCCCAGGCGATCGTGGAGGCAGTACGGCGCTGGAGGCACTACCTGGCAGGCAAACGATTTACCCTCCTCACCGACCAGCGTTCGGTGGCTTTCATGTTTAATAACAAGCTGAAGGGCAAAATCAAGAATGACAAGATTTTGAGATGGAGAATCGAGCTCTCCACCTACGATTATGAGATCTTGTACCGGCCAGGCAAGCTGAACGAATCCCCTGATGCCCTTTCACGAATGACATGCGCCAGCGCGCATATCGATAGGCTTCAGACCCTCCACGACCAGCTCTGCCACCCCGGAGTCACCAGACTCTACCATTTCATTAAGGCCCGCAACCTGACCTCCTCCATCGAGGAGGTCAGGACCATGACCAGGAACTGCCAGACCTGTGCGGAGTGCAAACCGCACTTCTATAGGCCAGACCGAGCAAGCCTGATCAAGGCCACCCGCCCCTTCGAGCGCCTGAGCATCGACTTTAAGGGGCCCCTCCCGTCCTCTGACCGTAATGTGTACTTCCTCAACATCGTTGATGAGTACTCCCGTTTCCCCTTTGCCTTCCCCTGCCCCGACATGACCAGTAGCACGGTCATTAAGTGCCTGAATGCCCTCTTCGCCTTGTTCGGGTTCCCGAACTATATACACAGCGACCGGGGCTCCTCCTTCATGAGCGAGGAACTCCGGCAATTCCTCCTAGAGAGAGGTATTGCAGCAAGCAGGACCACCAGCTACAACCCCAGAGGTAACGGTCAGGTGGAAAGAGAGAACGCGACGGTATGGAAGGCCGTCCTCTTAGCCTTAAAGTCTAAGGGCCTCCCAACCTCCCGCTGGCAAGAAGTCCTCCCGACAGCGCTGCACTCCATCCGGTCATTACTTTGCACGGCCACTAACACCACCCCCCATGAACGAATGTTCGTTTTCCCCAGGAAGTCGACTACGGGAACCACTCTACCAACCTGGCTGACCGCCCCGGGGCCGGTCTGGCTGCGGAAACACGTGAGGGCCCATAAAACGGACCCCCTGGTCGAGAGGGTGAACCTCCTGCACGCCAACCCCCAGTACGCCTACGTGGCCTACCCAGACGGGCGGGAGGACACTGTCTCCCTACGAGACCTCGCACCCTCAGCCGATCCGGAAACACCGCCACCACCCCCCCCCCCCCAACCCCAGCCCAGGTAGACGGCATGCCGGAACCCCACGAGCCCTCGCCGACCACGCAAACACCAGCATCAACACCGGATAAGGCAACACCACCGCTGCGGCGATCGGAGAGGCTTACGAAGCCTCCGGACAGACTGACCTACCAGAATTGGTAGTACACTTCACCCCGCCGGACTTAATTCTAAACAAGGGGTGAATGTGGTAAACCACGTTCACTATCGTATCACTGTTAGTAGTTAGCACTGTTCACCACTGTTCGTTATAACTGTATCACTGACCACTATTGTATCACGGTACGAGGTCGCCTCTTGCCACACTGCTATACCTGGGATGACCACTGCCGACTCCGCCTTGGCTCCACCCACCAGGCCAGGTATAAAGGTGAGCGACTGGCTGGTATTCCTCCTGCTTGGATCGGATCACCCACGAGAGTGGGCTCTGTTATTTAGTCAATAAAAACCTTTAGTCACCTTCGTAACTCTTCGCCTTTTATTGGAGGAATTGATAGGTATATCACCTAGCACAAAGGAAGATGGTTGTGGTGGTTGAAGGTCAATCATCACAGCCCCAGGACATCGCTGCAGGAGTTCCTCAGGGCAGTGTCCTAGGCCCAACCATCTTCAGCTGCTTCATCAATGACCTTCCCTCCAACATAAGGTCAGAAATGGGGATGTTCGCTGATGACTGCAGAGTGTTCAGTGCCATTCGCAACTCCACAGATAATGAAGCAGTCCATGCCCACATGCAACAAGACCTGGACGACGTTCAGGCTTGGGCTGATAAGTGGCAGGTAACATTCGTGCCACAGAAGTGCCAGGCAATGACTGTCTCCAACAAGCGAGAGTCTAACCACCTCCCCTTGACATTCAATGGCATTACCATCGCCGAATCCCCCACCATTAACCAGAAACTTAACTGGACCAGCCACACAAATACTGTGGCAACAAGAGCAGGTCAGAGGCTAGGTATTCTACGGCGAGTGTCCCACCTCCTGACACCCCAAAGCCTCGCCACCATCTACAAGGCACAAGTCAGGAGTGTGATGGAATACTCTCCACTTGCCTGATTGAGTGCCACTCCAACAACACTGGAGAAGCTCGACACCATCCAGGACAAAGCAGCCCACTTGATTGGCACCCCATCCACCACCTTAAACATTCACTCCACCACCGGCGTACCGTGGCTGGAGTGTGTACCATCTACAAGGCTTCTTCAGCAGCACCTCCCTAACCCGTGACTTCTTCCACCGAGAAGGACAAGGACAGCAGGCGCATGGAAACACCACCACCACCTCCAAGTCACACACCATCCTGACTTAGAAGTATATCGCCGATCCTTCATCGTCGCTAGGTTAAAATCCTGGAACTTCCTACCTAACAGCACTGTGGGAGTACCATCACCACATGGACTGCAGCGGTTCAAGAAGGCGGCTCACCACCACCTTCTCAAGGGCAACTAGGGATGGGCAATAAATGCTGGCATTGCCAGTGACGCCCTGATCGCATAAACAAATAAAAATTAAAAAATCGCTTTGCCCTTCACAGTGTGTAGATCTTGCTCCTCTCCGCACTCTGTAACTGGGCCCGGCTGTGTGTGAGCCTCTCGGATGCACTGTTTTTACATTCGGTTTATTATGATTTGCTGTAAATTTTCAGTCAATTTGTCACATCATCTCGTACTGATCACTGTATGCAGTGCTTCCTGACTTTGAACTTTCAGTTGTCTGTGTTTCTGATGCTTTTGCAACTCACTAGCTCACTAGGTGGCAGTGAGGCATTGAAGAAGTGAATCACACCTAGATTTCTCTCCGGGAATCAAGTAATTCCACACTTACTCTGCAGAACGTGGTGCTAAACTTGATATTTTTAACAATATATTCACTGACATTTTCTGAAATGACAGTTCCATGCATTTAAAACTGATCTGTACTTGAAACCGATAACAACTGTGATATCTCTGCTGTGTGCATGTCAGTTTGAATTTCAAATAATTTGGAGCATGGTAATAATGAAAACTTTAACGTTTTTTTGATTGACTGACTAATCCTGGCTTTTTAGTGTAACAGCCAAGCATATTCCAAAAACACAGCCCAAGTGACCTTAGTGTAGCAGTGGAGCTCATTATAGACGGCCACTAAACCAACTTGTTCTTACAGTACTTCATTTTTAAAAAAAAAAGGTTTTAACTTGCATTCTGTATGTGTCCAGACAAAAAACCTGTCCAGTGCCAGCTTCACTTCATTGGAAGCCTCCGAGTTAGAAGTTTGTGGATTCGAGCCTCATTCTTGGATTTGAGCCCACGATCTAGGCTGATGCTTCAGTGCATTACTGAGGGAGTTCCACACTTTTGGAAAAGATGTTAAAGCCAAGTCCCATCTGTATGTTCAGAGGAACATTAAAAATCCCATGACCCTATCTGAAGGTCTTGGCCAATATTCCTCTCTCAGCAACACAAACCAAAATCGATCCACTGGGAATTCATATATTCCTGGGATCTTGCTATGTGCAAAAATAGGATAAAAATTGATAGAGGAGGTATTAGTCAGTTTGGCTGTACTTAAAATAGATAAATCACCAGGAGCGGATGGGATGCATCCTAGGATATTGAGGGAGGTAATCGCGGAGGTACATAATATTCCAATCCTCCATAGATTACGGGGGTGGTGCCAGAGGACTGGAGAATTGCAAATGTTACACCCTTGTTCAAAAAAGGTGTAAAGATAAACCCAGCAACTACAGGCCAGTCAGTTTAACCTCGGTAGTGGGCAAGTGTTTAGAAACAGTAATCGGGGGCAAAATTAAGTCACTTGGACAAGTGTGGATTATTTAAGGAAAGCCAGCACGGATTTGTTAAAGGCAAATCGTGTTTAACTAACTTGATTGAGTTCTTTGATGAGGTAACAGAGAGGGTTGATAAGGGTAATGCAGTTGACATAGTGCACATAGATTTCCAAAAGGTGTTTGACAAAGTGCCATGTAATAGGCTGGCCAGCAAAGTTGAAGCCCATGGAATAAAAGGGACAGTGGCAGCATGGATACGGAATTGGCTAAGTGACAGGAAACAGAGTAGTGGTGAACGGTTGTTTTTCGGACTGGAGGAAGGTATACAGTGGTGTTCCCCAGGGGTCGGTTCTAGGACCACTGCTTTTCTTGATATATATTAATGACTTGGACGTGGGTGTACAGGGCACCATTTCAAAATTTGCAGATGAGACAAAATTTGGAAGTATAGTGAACAGTGAGGAGGAGAGTGATAGACTTCAAGAGGACATAGACTGGTGGAATGGGCAGACACATGGCAGATGAAATTTAACGCAGAAAAGTGTGAAGTGATATGTTTTGGTAGAAAGAATGAGGAGAGGACATATAAACTAAATGGTCCAATCCTGAAGGAGGTGCACGAACAGAGAGACCTGGGGGTATGTGTACACAAATTGTTGAAGGTGGCAGGGCAGGTTGAGAAAGCGGTTAAAAAGGCTTACAGGATCCTGGGCTTCATAACTAGAGGTACAGAGTACAAAAGTGTAGAAATTATGATGAACCTTTATAAAACACTGTTTCGGCCTCAACTGGAGTATTGTGTCCAATTCTGGGCACCGCACTTTAGGAAGGATGTGAAGGCCTTGGAGAGGGTGCAGAAAAGATTTACGGGAATGATTCCAGGGATGAGGGACTTCAGTAACGTTGATAGACTGGAGAAGCTGGGGTTGTTCTCCTTGGAGCAGAGAAGATTGAGGGAAACTGTTCCCATTGGCGGAAGGGTCGAGAACCAGAGGACACAGATTTAAGATAATTGGCAAAAGAACCAAAGGCGATGTAAGAAAAAACTTTGTTAGGCAGCGAGTGGTTAGGATCTGGAATGCACTGCCTGAAAGGGTGGTGGAGGCAGACTCAAATCACAGCTTTCAAAATGGAGTTGGATAAGTATCTGAAGGAAAGAAATTTGCAGGGCTCCGGGGAAAGGGCGGGGGAGTGGGACTAACTGAGGTGCTCTTGCAGAGAGCCGGCACGGGCTCGACGGGCCGAATGGCCTCCTTCCGTGCTGTAACCATTCTATGGTTTTAAAAATGGTTGCTGTATTACCTACATAACAGACATATTTAAAATCATTCATTCTATGAGGAGCACTTTGGGACATTTGAGACATAAAGCACCATCTCTCTTTAAATGAAGGGGTTCTCTATAAAAATGTCTTTTCAGACCATGTTAATTTATGTTGTTTTTCTGAAAAGAAAATTGTTCTTAAGGAGTGGGCAACACTGGCACAGCAGTGTTTATTGCCCACTTGTTGCCCTGAGGATTAACCATATACAGTCATGTGGATGGAGCCATACAGTGTAGGCTAGACAGGGTAGGAGTAGCAGGACCTTTCCCTGAAGGTCGTTAGTAAACCGTTGTTTTTTTGACACTCCAACAGGTTTCATGGTCATTTTCTGGTGCCAGCCCACAAATGACCAAATTCATTCAATACAATTTCACAATTTAAAATGGTGGGATTTGAACTCTCGACCTCCAGATTGCAAGCCCAGTCCCGCAACGACTAGGCTACTCTTATTGTGTTAACACTTCATTGGAAATTTGCAGATAAGACCTCATTTTAAAAACTACCACAATGTGTATGCGAGGTCAATATATCTCTGGAGCCATGCTGTTTCCAGTTAGGCACATTTCCAGTTGGGATAGAGAACTGGTTGGCAGACAGGAAGCAAAGAGTTGGAATAAACAGGTCTTTTTCCGAGTGGCAGACAGTGACTCGTGGGGTACCGCAGGGATCGGTGCTAGGACCCCAGCTATTCACAATATATATTAATGATCTAGACGAGGGAACTAGATGTAATGGCCCAGAAATTCGGGTCGGGGGCTTCCCGCGGGTGCAAGCCCCCGACCTGCACTTACCTAGCGCGCGGCCGTTGAGCTGTGGGCCCCTGTGGGATTCCGATCCAGGGCCTGGTCCAGCTGCCGGCGTGCAGTGCTTGCGTATCCCGGGGGCACAGTTAGTTCGAAGCGTCCCCTGGGATCACGTGGGCCATGGGGAGCCAATCGGAGCAGGGAATGCTCCATTCCTGACAGGAAGACCTGTCAAACTGAGAAATACTACAGGCCCTTTCTTCTTACAAAACATCACTAAATCTTCAAATAATTTTTTTTTTTAAATCACATTTTTAAAATAAACTATAAATTAAATGAAATAACTATTTTAAACAATAATTTAAATTTTTGAAAAAAATAATTTTATTTTCTAACGGGGCTAAAAATAAACTTTCCTTGCTTTAAAGTATTTAAAAATAATAAACCTGTGGGGAAAAAAGTTTTAATTTTAATTAACTCACCACTTACCTTGTAAAAAGCAGGCCTTACGCCTGCTTTTTACATTTCTATCTTCTGCAGGCTTACAGGTTTTCCCGGGAAAACCTGCAAAATAAACCGAAGTTTGATGCAACCTCCCCAGCGCACGCGTTCGACCTCTGAACCTCTTCGTTCAGGGGAACGGAAGTGCCGGTTTCCCGCGCATGCGCAGTGCATGCAGGAAACCGGCACTTCCATTGGGCCTACGCGTGAGTACCCCGTGTGTACTCACCCGTGGAGACCTGAATTTCTAGGCCAATATCTCCAAGTTTGCAGACAACACAAAGCTGGGTGGGCGTGTGTGCTGTGAGGAGGATGCCGAGAAACTCCAGTATGATTTGGACAGGTTGGGTGATTGGGCAGATGCATGGCAGTATAATGTGGATAAATGCGAGGTTATCCACTTTGGTGGCAAAAACAGGAAGGCAGATTATTATCTGAATGGCAATAGAGTGGGAAAAGGGGAAGTGCATCGAGATCTGGGTGTCCTTGTGCAACCAGTCACTGAAGGTAACCATGCAGGTGCAGCAGGTGGTTAAGAAGGCAAATGGTATGTTGGCCTTCATAGCGAGAGGATTCGAGTACAAGAACAAGGATGTCTTGCTGCAGTTGTACAGGGCCTTGGTGAGACCACACCTTGAGTATTGTGTGCAGTTTTGGTCGCCTTATCTGAGGAAGGATGTTCTTTCCATGGAGGGAGTGCAGCGAAGATTCACCAGGCTGATACCTGGGATGGCAGGAATGACTTATGAGGAGAGGTTGGGTCGATTGGGCTTATACTCACTGGAGTTTAGAAGAATGAGAGGGGATCTCATTGAAACTTATAAAATTCTAACAGGACTAGACAGACTAGATGCAGGAAGGCTGTTCCCGATGGTCGGGGATCCAGAACCAGGGGTCACAGTCTAAGGATAAGGGGTAAGCCATTTAGGACTGAGATGAGGAGGAATTTCTTCACCCAGAGAGTGGTGAACCTGTGGAATTCTCTACCACAGAAGGCAGTTGAGGCCAATTAATTAAATATATTCAAGAAGGAGTTAGATATATTTCTTGAGGCTCAAGGGATATGGGGAGAAGGCAGGGACAGGGTACTGAATTTGGATGATCAGCCATGGTCTCATTGAATGGCGGAGCAGGCTCGAGGGGCCGAATGGCCTACTCCTGCTCCTATCTTCTATGTTTCTATTCATTAGGCATTGTTTTACAATTTTTTAAAAGGTGTTTAAGGCTCTGGATAAATGCAACATCTGGTACACTACTGAGCAGCAGGTCCCAGGTTTGACTTCTGACCAGTGCCGAATTTGCTGATCTCAGCTCATTTAGCTATTCTGGTAACACATTGTGCTCAGCATCCAATGGGCTGGAGGGGGTGAGCCAATAGGAACAGAGGAACAGGAGTCGGCCATTTAGCCCCTCGCACCTGCTCCGCCATTCATGGCTGATCTGTGACCGAACTCCATATACCTGCCTTTGCCCCATATCCCTTAACACCTTTGGTTAACAAATCAATCAATCTCGGATTTACAATTAACAATTGACCCAGCATCAACTGCCGTTTCCGGAAGAGAGTTCCAAACTTCTTCTGCTCTTTGAAAGGCCTGGCTCTAATTTTTAGACGAATCGCTCTTGATCGCGATCCAATGACCCACTGGAAGTGTGCGTGTATAGACGGTGGGCGAGGAACAGATCAAGCTTGGCTGTAATGTCATCCCTGGGGGAAAGCCTGCCACTCGCAATCTGGGCTTGCACGAAGAACGACACTTGGGTGAGGTTTAAGGTTGCTGGCACCGCTGAACAGTACTCCTTTATCACATCCTCAGGGCACTCCAGTGCACCACATCAAATGAATTATCTTGAAGTTTAGTCACTGCTGTTATGTAGGCGAACATGCCAGCTAATTTGCACACAGCAGGCTCCCACAAACAAAATGAGATGAATGGCTAGTTAATGTTTTTAGTGTTGTTGGTCTTTTGAATAGTGCCATTGGAGTTTTTCCATCCACCGGAATTGACAGCTCTCAGTTGAACATCTGATCGGGAAGCTCCAGCAGTGCAGCACTGCCCCAGTACTGCACGGTAAACAGTCTCAGCTTGGATTATGTGCCCAAGTGCTGTCCTGTAGCTTTGCTTTTGAGGTTATGTTATCTAAGAAGAATGAAAGGCATGCATTGAGATAGCACCTTTCATAACCTCACAACGTCCCAAAGCGCTTTACAGCCAATAAAATACTTTTGTAGTTGCTGTTGTAATGTAGGAAACGTGGCAGCTGATTTGCACACAGCAAGACCCCACAAACAGCAATTAAATAAATGACCAGATCATCTGTTTTAGGTGTTGGTTGAGGGATAAATGTTGGCCAGGAGAATTCCCCTGCTCCTCTTCAACTAACGCCAGGGGATCTTTTATGTCCACCTGAGAGGGCAGAAAAGCCTCGGTTTAACATCTCATCCGAAAGACGTCCTCTCCGACAGTGCAGCTCTCCCTCAGTACTGACCATCCGACAGTGCAGCACTCCCTCAGTACTGACCCTCCGACAGTGCGGCACTCCCTCAGTACTGACCATCCGACAGTGCGGCACTCCCTCAGTACTGACCATCCGACAGTGCGGCACTCCCTCAGTACTGACCCTCCGACAGTGCGGCTCTCCCTCAGTACTGACCCTCCGACAGTGCGGCGCTCCCTCAGTACTGACCCTCCGACAGTGCGGCACTCCCTCAGGACTGACCCTCCGACAGTGCGGCACTCCCTCAGTACTGCCCCCTCCCACAGTGCAGCACTCCCTCAGTACTGACCCTCCGACAGTGCAGTGCTCCCTCAGTACTGACCCTCCGACAGTGCAGCTCTCCCTCAGGACTGACCCTCCGACAGTGCGGCACTCCCTCAGTACTGCCCCCTCCCACAGTGCAGCACTCCCTCAGTACTGACCCCTCCCACAGTGCAGTGCTCCCTCAGTACTGCCCCTCCGACAGTGCGGCGCTCCCTCAGTACTGACCCTCCGACAGTGCGGCGCTCCCTCAGTACTGACCCTCCGACAGTGCGGCGCTCCCTCAGTACTGACCCTCCGACAGTGCGGCGCTCCCTCAGTACTGCCCCTCCGACAGTGCGGCGCTCCCTCAGTACTGCCCCTCCGACAGTGCGGCGCTCCCTCAGTACTGCCCCTCCGACAGTGCGGCCCTCCCTCAGTACTGCCCCTCCGACAGTGCGGCCCTCCCTCAGTACTGCCCCTCCGACAGTGCGGCCCTCCCTCAGGACTGACCCTCCGACAGTGCGGCCCTCCCTCAGTACTGCCCCTCCGACAGTGCGGCCCTCCCTCAGGACTGACCCTCCGGCAGTGCGGCGCTCCCTCAGGACTGCCCCTCCGACAGTGCGGCGCTCCCTCAGTACTGCCCCTCCGACAGTGCGGCCCTCCCTCAGTACTGCCCCTCCGACAGTGCGGCCCTCCCTCAGTACTGCCCCTCCGACAGTGCGGCCCTCCCTCAGGACTGACCCTCCGACAGTGCGGCCCTCCCTCAGTACTGCCCCTCCGACAGTGCGGCCCTCCCTCAGGACTGACCCTCCGGCAGTGCGGCGCTCCCTCAGGACTGCCCCTCCGACAGTGCGGCGCTCCCTCGGGGCCGCACGGCGCTGTCGGTCTAGATTTTGTGCTCTGCTCTCGGGAGTGAGAATTGAACTCCACCCTGCTCGGTGCGGCCACTGAACATGGGAATCACTGCTGCCTCCAGATTGTGTTTCAGCACTGTATGACGCCATTATTGTATAGGTTATGTTAACTCAGCCTGTATAGATTAAATAAAGGAGTATTGTCTTTTTAAAAACTTGATTTATTGTCACAGGTACTATATTACCAATAAAAGTGTAGTTTGAACATGGAATTGCAACAAAATGAAGTACGTTTCAAAATAATGCATTGGATGAGGGGCTGCGGAGGGTGAGGGGGGGCTGCGGAGGGCGAGGGGGGGGCACTAGAGTTCCAATTACCCAAGGTGCAGCCCAGAATTCTTCAGAGAGGGAGGAAAGTTGTTCCTATCTCCTGGAAACCATCATCTCGAGCCTCTTTCAATTTATAGTTTTACAACAGTTTCCCCAATTAATTATGTATTTAGACAGAGTTTTTTTCTGTTTTAAAATCATGTACTAGTACTGTCTCCTTTTAATTGTTTTTGATCTTTTCCAGCTGATCCCACCGTTAAAGACTTAATTGGAGGTTTCACTGCTTTGCATTATGCAGCCATGCATGGCCGAGCACGGATTGCACGGTTGATGTTGGAATCGGAACACAGACCTGATATTATTAATGCTAAAAGCAATGACGGATGGACTCCTCTCCATGTGGCTGCCCATTATGGCAGAGACTCGTTTGTCAAACTGCTGCTGGAGTTTAAAGCTGAGGTTGACCCACTCAGCGATAAAGGCACCACGCCACTTCAGCTGGCCATTATCAGAGAGCGCTCAAGCTGTGTGAAAATTCTTTTGGATCACAATGCCAACATCGACATTCAAAACGGTTTCCTGTTGCGATATGCAGTGATCAAAAGCAACCACTCCTACTGTCGAATGTTCCTTCAACGAGGGGCAGACACAAACCTTGGCCGGTTGGAGGATGGACAGACCCCATTACACTTGTCTGCACTAAAGGACGATGTGCTTTGTGCACGGATGTTACATAATTATGGTGCAGACTGTAACACAAGGAACTATGAGGGACAAACCCCTCTGGCTGTCTCTGTTAGTCTATCTGGAACCAGCAGACCCTGTCTGGATTTCTTACAGGAAGTTACAAGTAAGTCATTTTTTTTTAATTTTTAGGGTTTGAAAGATTGTCAGAGGAAGCACACCTTCAGCACTTGGCTTAAGTGCACTATTCTGTGAGTTTAAACTAGATTGTGTGGGAAAATCAGCAAGAAGTTTAAAAAAAAATGCTGCTCAGAATTTTCCATTTAATTACCAAACAAAGTAACTTTTCAAATTAATGTACAAAATAGACCAAAGGAAAAAGAACTTGCACTTGTGTGGAGTCTTTCACATTCTCCGAACATCCAAAGTGCTTCACACCCAATCAAGTACTTTTGAAGTGCAGTCACTGTTTTGTAGACATGTAGCAGCCAATCTGCACCCAGCAAGGTCCCACAAACAGCAGTGAGACAGATGACTAGTTAAACTGTTTTTAAGTGATGTTGATTGAGGAATAATTATTGGCCAGGTGACCAGGATAACGCCCCTATTTTTTGAACAGTGCCATGGAATCTTTCACATCCACCTGAGGGGGCAGCATTTTCTCCGCACCTCCCTCCAGAATGTTCATTCATTGCAAACATGGGCCTTGCCATCCATGGCCTTATTGTGGATATTTGCATTGACGTCATGGCCTTGACAGACACTTGGCTCACTGGCAATGACACTTTGCCCCTTGCTGAAGCCTCCCCACCTGGCTGTACCTTCCAGTACTTGCCCAGCCCAAACCACCATGGTGGAAGTATGGCCCTTTTCACCAAATCTTGCATTGGGTTCTCCCCAACTCCTGTGGCAGCGTCTCCTTTGAATACCTCACCTTGTTCCACCCCTCTTGCCTCCTTTAAAACCTTGGTTCTCCGCCGCCCACCTAAGCCGCACCCACAGTTTCTCACCGAGATATCCTCACTCCTTTCCTCCCTCAGCCTCTGCACTGAGTGACTCCTCATTCTGGGTGATTTCAACCTCCATCTCAACTCACCTTGCCCTCTCCTGATTTCACTGTCCTCCCTTAACCTCTCCCTTCATATAAACTCTCCTACCCATATTATCTGTGTATCTACCCTGTCGAATCCCCTTAATATTTTAAACACCTTGATTAGATCACCCCTCAACCTCTGAACTCCAGGGAATATAAACCAAGTATACACAACCTGTCCTTATAATTTAACCCTTTAAGCCCCAGTATCATCCTGGTAAATCTGTGCTGCAATCCTGCCAAGGCTGAAAACAGAATGCAGTGCTCCAGGTGGTGTCCGATCAAGATTCTGTACAACTGAAGCATCACTTCCTCAATTTTGCAATCCAAACCCCTTGAGAGAAAGTGCAACATTGCATTAGCCTTTTCAATTACTGCTTGTGCCTGTGCACTAACTTTTAGTCATCCCTTTGCTCCTCCACAGCAGCTAATTTCTCTCCATTAAGAAAATACTCTGATTTGTGTTTCTTGAATCTAAAGTGCACTTCCCCACATTGAACTCCATCTGCTATTGTTTTGCCCACTCACTTAGTTTGTCTATGTCCCTTGTAACTTCCTGCCTGCCAATCATAGACTGTTCCCTTTACCCATACTCTGTCTCCCACTTCCCAACCAATTACCAACCCATGTCACAAGGATACCTCTAATTTTATGCGCTTTCATATTTGGTAATCTCTTGCGTGGACCTTATCAAATGTCTTCTGAAAGTCCATATACTGTAGATAACATCCATAGACAGTCCTCTATCCACTATACCAGTGACCTTAAAAACTGCATTAGTCAGACATGACCTACCCTTCACAAAGCCATGCTGACTATTTTTGATGACCTCATACTTGTCCAAGTGATCAGTCAGTCTTTTCCAGTAATTTCCCTGATCGTTTCCAGTAATTTCCTTACAACTGACATTAAACTGGCAGGTCTATAGTTACCGGTTATCTCCCTCCCTCCCTTCTTAAATAATTGAGTCACATTTGCAATTTTCCGATCCATAGGCACAATTCCTGAAAGTAGGAAATCTGATTCATCAAATACTGACGGCATAATTTTAACATGCGGTTTCCCCATTATAAATATTACCATAAAAAGTGTTACAAAAAGTGCACTCTGTACTCTGATTGAACAGTGGGGGTGATCATAAAATCACTGAGCAAATTCTGTCTGAAAAGCTAGATTTGGCTTGATGTTTGTTGAGGCAGTTCCCCAACTTCCTGAGTCTTCAAACTCCACCTAAGTGCCTTCCTGAGTAACTCAAGGCACGAACTTCCTCCCCTCACTCTGTCCCAGGCCTCACACCCACCATGAATACCCCCCATGAGTGCAGCCAGAGTCCAGCCACCCACAAAGTTCTTTTAAGCCTCAAATTCTACCGCCCCCTCTGTTTCCAGATCCCCTTGCTCCCACACCTCAGCCACCAGGACTCCCAAGTCCAGCCCTCACTCCACTCTCTCCCAGGCTGTGTACCGTGCTACTACCCCACTCTTGCTTCTCCTAGCACGCATCCCCCTCTCTCGTTCTCTCCTACCCCCTAAAGCCCCAACATGACCTTCAGTCCCACCTTCTGTTTTAACCATTCAACACCCTCTCTCCAACCCACCTCAAACCTGCTATTTGTTGAGTATGCCAGTTATTACACCAGTAAAAACGTATGCACCAGAAATACTGGAGATGTACAAAGGAGAGGAAAGGAGATACTTGTCAGAATGAATGGAAGACGTCTGACAGTAATAAATACCGCAATGCAAATTGTGAGCGGCGCTCATAGAAACCAAAGATAGAGTGTGACAAAGAATTGGAAGGGGTGATCTTAACTCTTCCCTTTACCAGTTGATATCCACCTGCTATTTTAACTACAGTTCTTCTCGGAGCAGATGGGAGCCTCATGAATACATGCACATCAGGGTCCTAGGATGTCATTAGGACCCTGATGCAGTTTTAATGAGCAAGAACAGACGTACCACTTCGTGGTGAACCTGTGGAGTAAAACCTACTCTCACAAGGACCATGGAAGTCATATTTAAAGGGACACTTATCTGCAAGCACTCAGATAATGGGTACCTGTTACTGTGTTTTTTGGATTTCCACAGGAGAGTTTGCCATGGTGATTGCTATTTTTTCCTCTACCTTTATTCTGCTTCCACACTCTCTAAGCACACAGTTCATGAGTGTCATTCTTGGAACTTCAGTGTGGTTGTGTGAAGAGGAGCAGTCGGCTGCCCTATCACAAGGAGAAGCAGTTGGTCCTGTTAGCAGACTACGAATGCGGGGGCTGCTCGAAGACTTTTCACAGCTCATAGGATGGAAGGCCTGGAGTGAGTTTCCTGGATTTGTCTGAGGAGCAGTGCATGAGGAGGCTGTTGCAGATCTCTTCAGCCTCCTGCAAGCAGTCATACGGTTTGCTGGGCCAGGTGGCCATGCGGTGCAGTGAAAGTCACCACCACCCTTCACCACTTTGCCTCGGGCCCTTTCCAGGATGCTAATGGGGATATTTCTTGCATCTCTCAGTCTGTAGTTCATAATTGCATCAAGCAAGTGCCCTCTGCCAGGGCCAACAACTGCATTACTTCCTCAATGGATGCCAGAATGAAAGAGCTCTGGGGTTTGTTGCAGTAGCTGGCTTCCCTCAAGTGCAAGGGGTCAGAGCTATATACATGTAGCCATTAGGGCACCAGCAAACCAACCAAGAGCATTTGTTAACAGGAAAATATTTCATTCCATCCGTGTACAGCTGGCCAGTGTACAGCTGGCCAGTGTTCACTGCCACAGAATAATGCAGGTCTGTGCCAGATTTCCAGGCAGCGGTCATGATTCCTTCATTCTGCGTCAGTCAACCATCCCCTCACTATTCCACCTGTCACACAACGCTGGAGGATGACTGCAGGGGACAAGGGCTACCCCTCCACACATGGCTTATGATACCCCACCATAACCAGCATGCCCACACAAATTAGATAAAGCAGAGCCATTGGACCACCAGGGTGATCATCGAGCACGCAATTGGGCTCCTGTTGCAATGGTTTACGTGCCTGGATAGGTCTGGGAGTTCGTGTCAATACAGCACACGAGAATCTCACGCACTGGTAGTGTGCTGCATATTGCATAACCTTGCACATGGAGGAGGAACAGCAAGAGGACCTCCCCTCCTCTGACGAGGAAGACTTGGTCAAAAGCGAGCGAGGAGTAGAAGAGGGAGGGCCAATAAAACATCTTACAGCCAGAGATGCCAGGGCTGAATTGATTGCATAGCGCTTCAGTTGACCTCATTACTGTCAAACGTTCCCCAATGCCCCCTCACATTAACAGACCTCATTACCTCCTTTACCAGTCCTTGAACCCTGCAATACAGAAGATTAAAACCATTGAACCAGCTATCACATACATGACATCCTGACTTTGCAAACTCATAATGTCCTACAAAAGGGCAGCACGGTGGCATAGTGGTTAGCACTGTTGCCTCACAGCGCCAGGGACCCGGGTTCAAATCCGGCCTTGGGTGACTGTCTGTGTGGAGTTTGCACATTCTCCCCGTGTTTGCGTGGGTTTCCTCCGGGTGCTCCGGTTTCCTCCCACAGTCCAAAGATGTGCGGGTTAGGTTGATTGGCTATGATAAATTGACCCTTAGTGTTAGGGGGATTAAATACGTGGGGTTACTGGGATATGTGCTGGTGTAGGGGTTACGGGGATCGGGTGGGATATGTGTCGGTGCAGGCTCGATGGGCCGAAATGGCCTCTATCTGCACTGTGGGGTTTCTGTGATTCTGTGAAAATTGCACTGCAGATAAATGTACAACATTTGGGGTGGCATAGTGGTTAGCACTGTTGCCTCACAGCGCCAGGGACCCGGGTTCGAATCCGGCCTCGGGTGACTGTGTGGAGTTTGCACATTCTCCCCGTGTTTGCGTGGGTTTTCTCCGGGTGCTCCGGTTTCCTCCCACAGCCCAAAGATGCGCGGGTTAGGTTGATTGGCTATGATAAATTGACCCTTAGTGTTAGGGTTACAGAGATAGGGTGGGATATGTGTTGGTGTAGGGGTTACGGGGATCGGGTGGGATATGTGTCGGTGCAGGCTCGATGGGCCGAAATGGCCTCTATCTACACTGTGGGGTTTCTGTGATTCTGTGATTAGAAAAAGTCAATTGTTTAGTGGCTAAAAAAAATAATACCTGTACCAATATCTTTTGTCACCCATGTGTCAACAACAACAAATTTTGCATTTATCGAGCGCCTTTAACGTAGTAAAACATCCCAATCAGGGCGTCGCTGATAAGTCCAGCATTTATTGCCCATCCCTTGTTGCCCTTGAGAAGGTGGTGGTGAGCCACCGCTGCAGTCCGTGTGGTGAAGGTGCTCCCACAGTGCTGTTAGGGAGGGAGTTCCAAGATTTTGACCCAGTGACGATGACGGATCGGCGATATACTTTCAAGTCAGGATGGTGTGTGACTTGGAGGGGAACTTGGAGGTGGTGGTGTCCCCATGCGCCTGTTGTCCTTGTCCTTCTAGTTGGAAGAGGTCGCGGGTTTGGGAGGTGCTGCCGAAGAAGCCTTGGTGAGTTGCTGCTTGTAGATGGTACACACTGCAGCCACGGTACGCCGGTGGTGGAGGGAGTGGATGTTTAAGGTGGTGGATGGGGTGCCAATCAAGCGGGCTGCTTTGTCCTGGATGGTGTCGAGCTTCTTGAGTGTTGTTGGAGCCGCACTCATCCAGGCAAGTGGAGAGTATGCCATCACACTCCTGACTTGTGCCTTGTAGATGGTGGAAAGACTTTGGGGAGTCAGGAGGTGAGACACTCGCCGCAGAATACCTAGCCTCTGACCTGCTCTTGTTGCCACAGTATTTGTGGCTGGTCCAGTTAAGTTTCTGGTTAATAGTGACCCCCAGGATGTTGATAGTGGGGGATTCGGCGATGGTAATGCCATTGAATGTCAAGGGGAGGTGGTTAGACTCTCGCTTGTTGGAGATAGTCATTGCTTGTTAGAGATAGTCATAGACATAAAGAGACATTAGGGCAGATGACCAAAAGCTGGTTCAAAGAGGTAGCTTTTAAAGAGTGTCTTAAAAGAGGAGCGAGGCAGCGAGGTTTAGGGAGGGAATTCCAGAGCTTGGGGCCTGGGCAGCTGAAGGCACAGCTGCTAATGGTGGATTGATGAAAAACGGAAATGCGAAAGAGACCAGAATTGTAGGAGGGCAGATATCTCGGAAGGTTGTAGCGCTGTAGGAGGTTACAGAGATGGGGAGGGGCGAGGCCATGGCGAAATTTGAAGAGAAGGATGAGAATTTAAAAATCGAGGCGTTACCGGACCAGGAGCCAATGTAGGTCAGTGAGCACAGGGGTGATGGGTGAACGGGACTGGGTGTGAGTTAGGACACGGGGCAGTGAGCACAGGGGGTGATGGGTGAACGGGACTGGGTGTGAGTTAGGGCACGGGGCAGTGAGCACAGGGGGTGATGGGTGAACGGGACTGGGTGTGAGTTAGGACACGGGGCAGTGAGCACAGGGGGTGATGCGTGAACGGGACTGGGTGCGAGTTAGGACACGAGGCAGTGAGCACGGGGTGATGCGTGAACGGGACTGGGTGTGAGTTAGGACACGGGGCAGTGAGCACAGGGGGTGATGGGTGAACGGGACTGGGTGTGAGTTAGGACACGGGGCAGTGAGCACAGGGGTGATGCGTGAACGGGACTGGGTGTGAGTTAGGACACGGGGCAGTGAGCACGGGGTGATGGGTGAACGGGACTGGGTGTGAGTTAGGACACGGGGCAGTGAGCACAGGGGTGATGCGTGAACGGGACTGGGTGTGAGGACACGGGGCAGTGAGCACAGGGGTGATGGGTGAACGGGACTGGGTGTGAGTTAGGACACTGGGCAGTGAGCACGGGGTGATGGGTGAACGGGACTGGGTGTGAGTTAGGACACGGGGCAGTGAGCACAGGGGGTGATGCGTGAACGGGACTGGGTGCGAGTTAGGACACGGGGCAGTGAGCACGGGGTGATGCGTGAACGGGACTGGGTGTGAGTTAGGACACGGGGCAGTGAGCACAGGGGGTGATGGGTGAACGGGACTGGGTGTGAGTTAGGACACGGGGCAGTGAGCACAGGGGTGATGCGTGAACGGGACTGGGTGTGAGTTAGGACACGGGGCAGTGAGCACAGGGGTGATGCGTGAACGGGACTGGGTGTGAGGACACGGGGCAGTGAGCACAGGGGTGATGGGTGAACGGGACTGGGTGTGAGTTAGGACACTGGGCAGTGAGCACGGGGTGATGGGTGAACGGGACTGGGTGAGAGTTAGGACACGGGGCAGTGAGCACGGGTGATGCGTGAACGGGACTGGGTGTGAGTTAGGACACGGGGCAGTGAGCACGGGGTGATGGGTGAACGGGACTGGGTGTGAGTTAGGACACGGGGCAGTGAGCACAGGGGGTGATGGGTGAACGGGACTGGGTGTGAGTTAGGACACGGGGCAGTGAGCACAGGGGGTGATGGGTGAACGGGTCTGGGTGTGAGTTAGGACACGGGGCAGTGAGCACAGGGGGTGATGGGTGAACGGGACTGGGTGTGAGTTAGGACACGGGGCAGTGAGCACAGGGGGTGATGGGTGAACGGGACTGGGTGTGAGTTAGGACACGGGGCAGTGAGCACGGGGTGATGGGTGAACGGGACTGGGTGTGAGTTAGGACACGGGGCAGTGAGCACAGGGGGTGATGGGTGAACGGGACTGGGTGTGAGTTAGGACACGGGGCAGTGAGCACGGGGTGATGGGTGAACGGGACTGGGTGTGAGTTAGGACACGGGGCAGTGAGCACGGGGTGATGGGTGAACGGGACTGGGTGTGAGTTAGGACACGGGGCAGTGAGCACAGGGGGTGATGGGTGAACGGGACTGGGTGTGAGTTAGGACACGGGCCAGCGAGCACAGGGGGTGATGGGTGAACGGGACTGGGTGTGAGTTAGGACACGGGGCAGTGAGCACAGGGGGTGATGGGTGAACGGGACTGGGTGTGAGTTAGGACACGGGGCAGTGAGCATGGGGTGATGGGTGAATGGGACTGGGTGTGAGTTAGGACACGGGGCAGTGAGCACAGGGGGTGATGGGTGAACGGGACTGGGTGTGAGTTAGGACACGGGGCAGTGAGCACAGGGGGTGATGGGTGAACGGGACTGGGTGTGAGTTAGGACACGGGGCAGTGAGCACAGGGGTGATGGGTGAACGGGACTGAGTGTGAGTTAGGACACGGGGCAGCGAGCACGGGGTGATGGGTGAACGGGACTGGGTGTGAGTTAGGGCACGGGGCAGCGAGCACGGGGTGATGGGTGAACGGGACTGGGTGTGAGTTAGGACACGGGGCAGCGAGCACGGGGTGATGGGTGAACGGGACTGGGTGTGAGTAAGGACACGGGGCAGTGAGCACAGGGGGTGATGGGTGAACGGGACTGGGTGTGAGTTAGGACACGGGGCAGTGAGCACGGGGTGATGGGTGAACGGGACTGGGTGTGAGTTAGGACACGGGGCAGTGAGCACGGGTGATGCGTGAACGGGACTGGGTGTGAGTTAGGACACGGGGCAGTGAGCACGGGGTGATGGGTGAACGGGACTGGGTGTGAGTTAGGACACGGGGCAGTGAGCACGGGTGATGCGTGAACGGGACTGGGTGTGAGTTAGGACACGGGGCAGTGAGCACGGGGTGATGGGTGAACGGGACTGGGTGTGAGTTAGGACACGGGGCAGTGAGCACGGGGTGATGGGTGAACGGGACTGGGTGTGAGTTAGGACACGGGGCAGTGAGCACGGGGTGATGGGTGAACGGGACTGGGTGTGAGTTAGGACACGGGGCAGTGAGCACGGGGTGATGGGTGAACGGGACTGGGTGTGAGTTAGGACACGGGGCAGTGAGCACAGGGGGTGATGGGTGAACGGGACTGGGTGTGAGTTAGGACACGGGGCAGTGAGCACAGGGGGTGATGGGTGAACGGGACTGGATGTGAGTTAGGACACGGGGCAGTGAGCACAGGGGGTGATGCGTGAACGGGACTGGGTGTGAGTTAGGACACGGGGCAGTGAGCACGGGGGGTGATGGGTGAACGGGACTGGGTGTGAGTTAGGACACTGGGCAGTGAGCACAGGGGGTGATGGGTGAACGGGACTGGGTGTGAGTTAGGACACTGGGCAGTGAGCACAGGGGGTGATGGGTGAACGGGACTGGGTGTGAGTTAGGACACGGGGCAGTGAGCACAGGGGTGATGCGTGAATGGGGCTTGGTGTCGAATATAAAATTTTGAGCATATCAAGAATTCAGTGCGCAGTGTCTGACACTGGAAGTGAATAATGTCGCATTGTTTTTGATCTAGATTTCAGAGGTGGAGGTATGAGTTCCCCAGTAACCTAGAATCATAGAACACACAAGGAGGCCATTCAGCCCATCATGTCTGTGTTGGCTCCTTGAAAGAGCTGTTCAATTTGTGCCATTTCCCAGCTCTTTCCCCATAGCTCTGCAAATTTTTCCTTTTCAGGTATTTATCCAATTCCTTTTTGAAAGTTATTATTGAATCTGCTTCCACCGCCCTTTCAGGCAGCGCATTCCAGATCTCACTGGCCCAGAACTTCGGGTCCCCACGGGTGAGAACGCACAGGGTACTCGCGCGTAGGCCCAATGGAAGTGCCGGTTTCGTGCATGCACTGCGCATGCGCGGGAAACCGGAACTTCCGTTCCCTTAAAGGAAGGGGTTCACAGGTCGAACACGTGCGCCGGAGAGGCAGCGCGTACGCCTGGAACTTCCGGTTTTTTTGCAAGTTTCTCCGGGAGGGTAAGTCTCCAGCAGTTACACTTTTAAAAAGCAGTCGCAAGGCCTGCTTTTAACAAGGTAAGTGGTGAATTAAGTAAAATTAAAACATTTTTTCCACAGGTTTATTATTTTTAAATACTTTAAAGAAAGGTAAGTTTATTTTTAGCCCCGTTAGAAACTGTAATTAATTATTTCAAAAATTTAAATTATTGTTTAAAATAGTTATTTTACATAATTTAGTTATTTTAAAAATGTGATTTTTAAAAATTTATTTGAAGTTTTAGTTATGTTTTGGGGCTGATTTGTATTTATAGTTTTGACAGCTCTTCCTGTCAAATTTATGAATGAGCATTCCCTGCTACCATTGGCTCTCCATGGCCCACGTGATCCGAGGGGACGCTTCGAACTAACTGCGCCCCTGGGATACGCAAGCGCTGCGCGCCGGCAGTTGGAGGAGGCCCAGGATCGGAATCCCACGCGGGCCCACAGTTCAACGGCCGGCGCACTAGGTAAGTGCAGGTCGGGGGCTTGCACCCGCGGGAAGCCCCCGACCCGAATTTCTGCTGCCTAAAAAAAATCTCCTCCTCTCCTGGTTGTTTTGCCGCTGGTACCTCAAAAGTATTTCATTGGCTGTGAAGTGCTTTGGGATGTGCTGAGGTAGTGAAAAGCACTATAGAAATGCAAATGCTTTCTTTCTTTCTCTGACTAACCTATCAATCACTTAAGGTGCAATTTACTCAATGCATCGGAAACTCTATTTTGAATCTGGTTGTACTGATGTAGGATGGATTACATTAATGTAATAGCCTGTTAGACATGTGCACGAATCATGGGTATTAGAACAAGTTGCTGTGCTGTGTGTAGGTCACTAACTGATTGTGAAATTGCAGAACTGTGCAAATTGTGTGTAAAAACAGTCGTTTTGTTCTGTAGTGTAGCTGCATGTTCCGACTAAAATTTGCTCTCTTTCTACCGGGGGGGTAACAGCATGGATAGAGGATTGGTTAATGGACAGAAAACAGAGAGTAGGGATAAACGGATCTTTTTCAGGTTGGCAGGCTGTAACTAGTGGGGTGCCGCAAGGATCAGTGTTGGGGCCTCAGCTATTTACAATCTATATTAATGACCTAGATGAAGGGACCGAGTGTAATGTATCCAAGTTTGCTGATGGTACAAAGCTAGGTGGGACAGTAAGCTGTGAGGAGAACACAGAGTCTGCAAAGGGGTATAGATAGACTGAGTGAGTGGGCAGTAAGGTGGCAGATGGAGTATAATGTGAGGTTATTCACTTTGGTAGGAAGAATAGGAAAACAGAATATTTTTTAAATGGTGAGAAACTTTCAAATGTTGGTGTTCAGAGAGATTTGGGTGTCCTCGTGCAAGAAACACAGAAAGCTAGCATGCAGGTACAGCAAGCAATAAGGAAGGCAAATGACATGTTGGTCTTTATTGCAAGGGGGTTGGAGTATAAGAGTAAGGACGTCTTGCTACAATTGTACAGGGCCTTGGTGAGACCACACCTGGAGTGCTGTGCACAGTTTTGGTCTCCTTATCTAAGGAAGGATATACTTGCCTTGGAGGCGGTGCAACAAAGGTTCACTAGATTGATTCCTGGGATGAGAGGGCTGTCCTATGATGAGAGATTGTGTAGAATGGGCCGATACTCTCTGGAGTTTAGAAGAATGAGAGGTGATCTCATTGAAACATACAAGATTCTGAAGGGGATGCACAGGATAGATCCTGAGAAGTTGTTTCCCCTGGCTGGAGTGTCTAGAACTAGGGGGCATAGTCTCAGGATAAGGGGTAGGCCATTTAAGACTGAGATGAGGAGGAATTTTTTCACTCATAGAGGGTGGTGAATCTTTGGAATTCTCTGCCCCAGAGGGCTGTGGATGCTGAGTCTTTGAGTCTATTCAAGGCTGAGATCGATAGATTTTTGGACTCTCGGGGAATCAATGGATATGGAGATCGGGCGGGAAAGTGGAGTTGAGGTCGATGATCAGCCATGATCTTATTGAATGGCGGAGCAGGCTCGAGGGGCCGTATGGCCTACTCCTGCTCTTATTTCTTATGTTCTTATGAAAGACATACTTGCCTTAGAGGGAGTGCAGCGAAGGTTCACTAGATTGGTTCCTGGGATGAGGTGATGGCCCTATGAGGAGAGATTGAGTAGACTAGGCCTACATTCCTTAGAGTTTAGAAGAATGAGGGGTGATCTGATTGAAACATAAAATTCTTAAGGGGGTTGACAGGGTTAATGCTTGGAAAATGTTTCCCCTGGCTGGGGAATCTTGAACACGGGGTCATAGTCACAGAATAAGGGGTAGGCCATTTAAGACCACTGTGCTAATGACCAGATAATCTGTTTTTGTTATGTTGGTTGAGGGATAAATATTGGCCAGGACACCGGGGAGAACTCCCCTGCTCGTCTTCGAAATAGTGCCTTGTGATCTTTTGCGTCCACCAGAGAGCAGACGGGGCCTCGGTTTAATGTCTCACCCAAAAGACGGCACCTCCGACAGTGCAGCACTCCCTCAGCACTGCACTGGAGTGTCAGCCTAGCTTTATGTGCACAAGGGATTAAAACCTCAATATTGGATTTGTCACATTTTCTGGAGTTTTTGACTCTTTCATCACAATAAACTACTTTTAACACTGAGTTTTGAAAGCAGTGTTGTTTAAAAACGCATCCAGACAAAAGGTGATTAATATGCTAAACTGAAGTAGTTTCTCCCAGAAACTCTACAGTAGCTTTTCTAGCTATTCGGGAGGACACCTGGGTATGCTGATGGAAAAGCCTTTGATCTCTGAGGGGGATTAGAAGAGGGGCAGTGAAACAGGCTTTTAAAACTCGGAACAGAAATCAATTATGAGGGGTTTTGATGGAGTAGATAGGGAGAAGCTGTTTCCACGAGCAGGAGGGTCAGTAACCAGAGACAGATTTAAGGTAATTGGCAAAAAACCCAGCGGGGAGCGTAGACATGTTTATACGCAGGGAGTTATGATCTGAAATGCACTGCCTGAAAGGGTGGTGAAAGCAGATTCAATAATAACTTTCAAATGGGAATTGAATTGGATATATATTGGAAAAAGAGAAATTTGTAGGGCTGTGTGCAATGCTCCCTTTAAGCCGTGCGGCCGCCTGGACCTACTCGCGGACTTTTCAATGGGAAAAACCATGTGTGCGCAGTATTTTGAAAGAGCCGCGCAGCCCCTTTAAAGAGGCCACACACCCAAAAAAAATTAACGGGAACATTAACTGTGGGCAAAGAGAAGGGGAGTGGGATTAATTGGGTTGCTCTTTCAAAGAGCAGACACGATGGCCCGAATGGCCTCCTTTTGTGCTGTATGATTCTATGATCAAAAAGTCGGTCGGGCAGTAAAATCCTGTGAGAAGGTTAAAGAGACGAGACTGCATGAAGAAAGGTTTTTCCTGGGCTGTAGGACAGAACACAGAAGTTTTGGTCTGTAAGTTGCGAAAGATCACCTATCTAGGTAGTGCAGCATGTTCAGTACTTTTGTGAAGTAGAGATAAATTGTATCGACTTGAACTAAGTGAATTTGCCTAATGCTCACTCGGTCTGCTGTCGGAGAGATTGAAGAGCTACCCGTGCAAAAGACACAAGTATCTGGTCCCTGGAATAGTCATAGAGTTGTACAGCACAGAAGGAGGCCCTTCGGCCCATCGTGTCCGCGCCGGCCATCAAGCCCTGTCTATTCTAATCCCATTTTCCAGCACTTGGTCCGTAGCCTTGTATGCAATGGCGTTTCAAGTGCTCATCTAAATGCTTCTTGAATGTTGTGAGGGTTCCTGCCTCTACCACCCTTTCAGGCAGTGAGTTCCAGATTCCAACCACCCTCTGGGTGGAAAAAGTTGTTCCTCAAATCCCCTCTAAACCTCCTGCCCCTTAACCTTGAAACTTTGCCCCCTGGTTATTGACCCCTCTAGTAAGGGAAAAAGTTCCTTTCTATCTACCCTATCTATGCCCCTCATAATTTTGTACACCTCAACCAGGTCCCCCCCTCAGCCTTCTCTGCTCCAAGGAAAACAATCCCAGCCTGTCCAGTCTCTCTTCATAGCTGAAGCGCTCCAGCCCAGGTAACATCCTGGTGAATCTCCTCTGCACCCTCTCCAATGCAATCACATCCTTCCTATAGTGTGGAGACCAGAACTGCACACAGTATTCCAGCTGTGGCCTAACTAGCATTTTGTGTAGCTCCATCATAACCTCCCTGCTCTTGCCTTCATTAGCCAAGGTATAGAATATAGGTATTCCATATGCCTTTTTAACCAGTACGATAGCAAAATACTGCAGATGCTGGAAATCCAAAATAACAACAGAAAATGCTGCAAAAACTCAGCAGGCCAGGAAACATCCGTGGAGAGAAAATAGAGTCAATGTTTCGGGTGAAAACCCTTTGTCAAGACTAAAGAAGCGCAGTAAATGAAATAGATTGAGGCCAGGCTGGGAGAGAACAAAAGAGAAGAGACATTAAGAGGTATTCAAAACCAGACGAGATGGTGATAGGACTAGTGGAGACAAAAGACGGCTCTAGATTAGGTGTGAAATGTGCTGGCAGAATGGGAGACAGCTGCCATGTGGGAGAGAGAAAAAAGGGGGGGGGGAAGGGCCAAAACAAAGGTGCGGATAAAAAATAAGTAAAAATGTAATAGGGGCCGAGGTTATGATCTGAAATTGTTGAACTCGATATTGAGTCCGGAAGGCTGTAAAGTGCCTAATCGGAAGATGAGGGGCTGTTCCTCGAGTTTACGGTGAGCTTCCGTGGAACAATGCAAGAGGCCGAGGTCTGAGTGGGAATGGGGCGGTGAATTAAAGTGACAGGCGACCGGAAGCTCAGGGTCACCCTTACGGACTGAACGGAGGTGTTCCGCAAAGCAGTCATCCAATCTGCATTTGGTCTCCCCTTTTTAACCACCTTATCGACCTGTCCTGCTGCCTTCAGGGATCTATATACATGCACACCAAGGTCCCTCTGATCCTCTGTCTTTCCTTGCCTCGTTAGTCCTCCCAAAATGCATCACCTCTCACTTTTCAGGGTTAAATTCCATTTGCCACTGTTCTGCCCATCTAACCATCCCGTCTATATCGTCCTGTAGCCTGCGGCTTCCCTCCTCGCTATTTACCACTCCACCAATTCTCGTGTCATCTGCGAACTTCCGGATCATACCTCCTACATTCATATCTAAATCATTAATGTACACTACAAACAGCAAAGGACTCGGCACCGATCCCTGCGGTACACCATTGGACACAGGCTTCCAGTCACAAAAACAACCTTCGACCATCACCCTCTGCTTCCTGCCACTAAGCCAATTTTGGATCCAATGTGCCAAATTGCCCTGGATCCCATGGGCTCTTACCTTCTTGACCAGTCTCCCATGCGGGACTTTGTCAAAAGCCTTACTGAAGTCAATGTAGACTACATCAACTGCACCACCCTCATCCACGCACCTAGTCACCCTCTCAAAATTCAATCAAATTGGTTAGACATGATCTCCCCCTGACAAAACCATGCTGACTATCCTTGATTAATCCTTGCCTCTCCAAGTGGAGACTAATTCTGTCCCTCAGAATTTTTTCCAATAATTTCCCTACCACTGATGTTAGGCTCACTGGCCTGTAATTCCCTGGTTTATCCCTACTACCCTTCTTGAATAATGGTACTATGTTGGCTGTCCTCCAGTCCTCTGGCACATCCCCTGTGGCCAGAGAGGTTCTGAAAATTTGTGTCAAAGCCCCTGCATTCTCCTCCCTTGCCTCACAGCAGCCTGGGATACATCTCGTCTGGGCCTGGGGATATATCCATTTTATGCCCGCTAAAACCGCTAGTACCTCCTCCCTCTCAATACTAATTTGTTCAAGTATATCACAATCCCCCTGCCTGATTTCTATGCCTACATCGGCCTTCTCCATAGTGAACACAGATGCAAAATATTCCTTTTAAAACCTCACCCACATCTTCCGGCTCTACACACAGATTGCCACTTTGGTCCCAAATGGGCCCGACTCTTTCCCTGGTTATCCTCTTGCCCTTAATATACTTATAAAACACCTTGAGATTTTCCTTTATTTTGCCCGCCAGTGTTTTTTCATACCCCCCCTCTTCGCTCTCCTAATTTCTTTTTTTAAATACCCCCTGCACTTTCTATACTCCTAGGGCTTCCACTGTTTTTAGTCCTTTGTATCTGCCAAAAGCCTCCCTTTTTTTCTTAATCCATTCTCGTATATCCCTTGACATCCAGGGTTCCCTGGGCTTGTTGGTCCCACCCTTGACCTTTACGGGAACATGTTGGCGTTGTACTCTCTCTATTTCCTTTCTGAAAGTCTCCCACTGAGCTGATGTGGATTTTCCTACAAGTAGCTGATCCCAATCCACTTTGGCCAGATCCTGCCTTATCATATTAAAATCGGCCTTCCCCCAATTTGGAACCTTTATTTCTGATCCATCTTTGTCTTTTTCCGTGACTACCTTAAATCGCTCCGAATTATGGTCACCGTCACCAAAATGGTCTCCTACTGACACTTCTACCACTTGCCCGGCTACATTCCCTAGAATTAGGTCCAGTCTCGCCCCCTCTCTTGTAGGACTTTTTACATGTTGGCTCAAAAAGCTATTCTGGATGCACCTTAAGAATTCCGCACCATCTAAGTCTTTCACACACTGACTATCCCAGTTAATATTGGGGTAGTTGAAATCCCCTACTATTATTACCCTCTTATTTCTACACTTCTGAGATTTGCCTACATATCTGTTCCTCTATCTCCCCCTGACTGTTTGGGGGCTTATAGTACACTCCCAGCAAAGTGCTTGCCCCCTTTTTGTTTTTAAGTTCTACCCATATGGCCTCATTAGAGGAACCTGCTAAGATATCATCCCTCCTTACAGCAGTAATTGACTCCTTGATTAATATTGCGACACCCCCTCTTTTACATCCCCCTCTGTCTCGCCTGAAGATTCAATACCCCGGAATGTTGAGCTGCTAGTGCTGCCCCTCCCTCAACCATGTCTCTGTGATGGCAACAATATCATACTCCCATGTGTTCATCAACACCTTCAATTTATCTGCCTTACTCGCAAGACTCATTGCATTAAAATAAATGCCATCCAGCCTTGCCATACTCCCTTGTGCCGTTATATATTTGCTCTGCCTTCCAGGCTGACTTGTTTTTTCCTCTATATTTGGCTGTGCATCACCCCCTACTATAGCTCCACTCCGTATCCCATCCCCCTGCCAAGTTAGTTTAAACCCCACCCCCCAACAGTACTAGCAAACCTCCCCGCAAGGATGTTGGTCCGGTTCAGGTGCAACCCGTCCGACATGTACAGGTCCCACCTTCCCCAGAAGCAGACCCAGTGATCCAGGAAACTAAAGCCCTCCTGCACCAACTCTTTAGCCACGCATTCATCTGCTCTATCCTCCTATTCCTATACTCACTAGCACGTGGCACCAGGAGTAATCCAGAGATTATAACCTTTGAGGTCCTGCTTTTTAATCTGCTACCTAGCTCCCGAAATTCTTGTTGCAGGACCTCATCCCTCTTTCTGCCCATGTCATTGGTACCAATGTGAACCACGACCTCTGACTCTTCGCCCTCCCCCTTCAGAATGCCCTGCAGCCATTCAGTGACATCCTTGACCCTGGCACCAGGGAGGCAACATACCATCCTGGAGTCACGTCTGTGGCCACAGAAACGTCTATCTGTTCCCCTTACGATAGAATCCCCTATCACTATTGCTCTCCCACTCTTTTTCCTCCCCTCCTGTGCAGCTGAGCCACTCGTAGTGCCACGGACTGGGCTCTTGCTGCATTCCCCTGAGAAACCATCTCCCCCAGCAGTATCCAAAACGGAAAATCTGTTGGAGAGGGAGATGGACCCAGGGGACTCCTGCACTACCTTCCTAGTTCTTTTACTTTGTCTGGCAGTCACCCATTCCCTGTCTGCCTGTGCACTCTTTACCTGTGGTGTGACCACCTCGTTAAGCATGCTATCCACGAAGATCTCAGCTTCGCGGATGCTCCACAGTGACTCCAGCCGCAGCTCTAGCTCCGAAACGCGGATTTTGAGTAGCTGCAGCTGGAGACACTTCCTGCACATGTGTTCACCCTGGACACAATAAGTGTCCCTGACTTTCCACATAGCACAGGCGGAGCACTCCACGCAGCCGAGCTGCCCTGCCATGTCCTACCCTTAACTTACTCCCTTTAAATTAAAGAATATTAAATACCCCAGGGACCTTACTTCACTTTAAACACTACTTAAAACTAGAGATCTTACTTTTACGTTAATGACTGGACTGTAGAAATACTCACCAGTTCCTAATTACCAATCAGCTCCTTCCCTGGTTGTGACGTCACTTTAGCGGTTTCGCAGTTGTTGTTGTTTGACTGCTCCCTCTCATGGACTCTTTCCCAACTCGCAGCACTCCTCTGCCGCTCCGCCTTCTCTCGGGTCCCGGTGCCGCTCCCACACAGATCCGCTTCCTCCAGTGTCGGGCCTCCCCTGCCGCTCCGCCTTCTCTCGGGTCCCGCTCCCGCTGCCGCTCCCACACAGGTCTGCCTCCTCCGGTGTCAGGCCTCCTCTGCCGCACAAGCGGGTATAGGGCAGTGTGAGTCAACAACACCCATAAAAGTAAGATGCTTAGACCACTTATGGGAGCTACTGATATCACTGAACCCACGTAGGTATCTACAGCACACCTGAATTTGTAACGGTGTTTGATTGTTCTCATTTGATCTACCAAACACCCATGGCAGATTTGGTGGGTTTTTCAGTTCTGACAACAAAGGCTGTTCTGTTCATCTGTACACACGGGTCGATGCACTCTCATTTCTTTTGGTTACAGTATTATAAAATCTGTAGCGTTGCCTAGGGCCTTGCTTTTTAAAAAAGAAATAATGAGCTATTAATTTATCAGAACAGACTATATTTTCCCTGGATTCTTAGAAACAAAGCCACAGTGGTACAGAATTTTTTGGGGAATTCTTTCGCGGGATGTGGACATCCCAAGCAATTATTGCCCATCTCTTATTGCCCCTGAGAAGGTGGTGGTGAGCTGCCGCCTTGAGCCTCTGCAGCCTGTGTGCTGAAGGTTCTCCCACAGTGCTGTAAAGGAGGGAGTTCCAGGATTTTGACCCAGTGACAGTGAAGGAACAGTGATATATTTCCAAGTCAGGATGGTGTGTGACTTGGAGGTGATGGTGTTCCCATGCGCCTGCTGCCCTTGTCCTTCTAGGTGGAAGAGGTCGTGGGTTTGGGAGGTGCTGCCGAAGAAGCCTTGGCGAGTTGCTGCAGTGCATCTTGTTAATGGTACACACTGCAGCCACGGTATGCCGGTGGTGGAGGGAGTGAATGTTTAAAGTGGTGGATGGGGTGCCAATCAAGCGGGCTGCTTTATCTTGGATGGTGTGGAACTTCTTGAGTGTTGTTGGAGCTGCACTTATCCAGGCCAGTGGAGAGTATTCCATCACACTCCTGACTTGTGCCTTGTAGATGGTGGAAAGGCTTTGGGGAGTCAGGAGGTGAGACACTCGCAACAGAATACCCAGCCTCTGACCTGCTCTTGCAGACACCGTATTTATGTGGCTGGTCCTGTTAAGTTTCTGGTTAATGGTGACCCCCCCCAGGATGTTGATGGTGGGGGATTTGATGAGAGGTAATGCCATTGAATGTCAAGCAGAGCTGGTTAGACTTTCTTTTGTTGGAGATGGTCATTGCCTGGCACTTGTGTGGTGCGAATGCTATTTATCACTGATAACCCAAGCCTGAATGTCGTCCAGGTCTTGTTGCCTATGGACATGGGCTGTTTCATTATCTGAGGAGTTGCGAATGGAACTGAACACTGCAATCCTCAGCGAACATCCCCATTTCTGACCTTATGTTGGAGGGAAGGTCATTGATGAAGCAGCTGAAGATGGTTGGGCCTAGGACACTGCCCTGAGGAACTCCTGCAGCTATGTGCTGGGGCTGGAATGATTGGCCTCCAACAGCCACAACCATCTTCCTAAGTGCTAGAGGTAACTCTAGCCAGTTGAGAGATTTCCCCCAGATTCCCATTGTCTTCAATTTTATTAGGGCTCATTGATGCCACACTCGATCAAGTGCTGCCTTGATGTTGAGGGCAGTCACTCTCGCCTTACCTCTGGAATTCAGGTTTTTTTGTTCATTTTTGGACCAAGGCTGTAATGAGGTCTGGAGCGGAGTGGTCCTGGTGGAACCCAAACTAATTATTGGTGAGTAAGTCCTGCTTGATAGCACTGTTGATGACACCATTCATCACTTTGCAGATGATTTCAGAGTAGGTTGATTTGGGGGGGGGGGGGGGGGCAGTGGTGGGGAGGGTGGTAATTGGCCTGATTGGATTTGTCCTGCTTTTTGTGGACAGGGCCTACTTGGGTAATTTTCCATATTGTTGGATAGGTGCCAGTGTTGTAGCTGTACTGGAACATCTTGGCTAGAGGCGCAGCTAGTTCTGGAGCACAAGTCTTCAGCACTACAATCGGGATGTTGTTGGGGCCCATAGCCTTTGCTGTATCCGGTGCGCTCAGCCGTTTCTTGATATCACATGGAGTGAATCGAATTGCTGAAGACTGGCTTCTGTGATGGTGGGGACCTCGGGAGGAGCCCAAGATGGATCATCTACCCAGCACTTCTGGCTGAAGATGGTTGCAAGCCCTTCAGCCTTGTCTTTTGCACTCGCGTGCTGGGCTCCGCCATCATTAAGGATGGGGACGTTCATGGAGCCTCCTCCTGTTAGTTTAATTGTCCACCACCATTCACTACTGGATATGTCAGGACTGCAGAGCTTTGATCTGATCCATTGGTTGTGGGATCACTTAGCTCTGTCTATAGCATGCTGCTTCTGCTGTTTAGCATGTATGTAGTCCTGTGTTGTAGCTTCACCAGGTTGACACCTCATTTTTAGATACACCTGGTGCTGCTCCTGGCATGCTCTTCTACATTCTTCATTGAACCAGGGTTGGTCCCCTGGCTTGGTGGTAATGGTAAAGTGAGGGAAATGCCGGGCCATGAGGTTACAGATTGTGGTGGAATACAATTTTGCTGCTGCTGATGGCCCACAGCGCCTCATGGATGCCCAGTTTTGAGCTGCTAGATCTGTTCTGAATCTGCAACGTTTTGTGCAACTGACGTGTGTTCAGTGCCACCATTTATACAAAAATATTTGGAGCGTTGTCAATTCTAATTGTCTAATAAATTTAAAACACATTTATGTTTCTTTACCAACCAGTCTGGGATGACCTTCATTGGCATCATTGCCCGCTGAAGAAACTGTTTCATTGTGGTTGTAATAGTTGCTGGGAGCGTAGAACTCATCCACAAAAGCTTTTAATAATTTGTAATTTACTGGAGTAGATTAGAGGTGCCACTGCTGTTTTGAAAACACATTTTGCTTGTTCCCACCTATCCTTACAGAATTCATCAAATTGTGTGTCCCAGTTCAATTGTGGGGTTGAAACAATTGAAGGAAAAATGATTGATACCTTCAACTAACTGTAAATTTGCAAGAGAAAATAGGGCTTTTAAAATCTACAAAGTTTGTTCCTCAATTGCCGGTTAACCCAGAAGATGTGTAATTTAGTCTAGTTAATTCATAGACACACAGAAGGAGGCCATTCGGCCTGTCGAGCCCGTGCTGGCTCTGCAAGAGCACTTCAGCTAGTCCCACTCCCCTGCCTTTTCCCTGTAGCCCTGCAAATTTTTTTCCTTCAGGTACTTATCCAATTCCCCTTTGAAAGCCACGATTGAATCTGCCTCCACCACCTTCTCGGGCAGTGCATTCCAGATCCGAACCACTCGCTGCGTAAAAAGGTTTCCTCAGGTCGCCTTCGGTTCTTCTGCCAATCACCTTAAATCCGTGTCCTCTGGCTATCGACCCTTCCATCCATGGGAACAGTTTCTTTCTATCTACTCTATCTAGACTCCTCATGATTTTGAACAAATCTCCTCCCCAGCTTCTCCAGTCTATCCACTTAACTGAAGTCCCTCATCCCTGGAACCATTCTTGTAAATCTTTTCTGCACCCTCTCGAAGGCCTAAAGTGTGAACATCCTTCCTAAAGTGTGATGCCCAGAATTGGACACAATACTCCAGTTGAGATCAGACCAGTGTTTTATAAAGGTTCGTCATAACTTCCTTGCTTTTGTACTCTATACCTTTATTTATGAAGCCCAGGATCCTGTATGCTTTTTTAACTGCTTTCTCAACCTACCCTGCCACCTTCAACGATTTGTGCACATGTACCCCCAGGTCTCTCTGTTCATGCACCCCCTTTAGAATTGTACCCTTTAATTTATATTCCCTCTCCTCATTCTTTCTACCAAAATGTATCACTTCACATTTTTCTGCGTTAAATTTCATTTGCCACGTGTCTGCCCATTTCACCAGCCTGTCTGTCTTCCTGAAGTCTATCACTATCCTCCCCACTGTTCACTATACTTCCAAGTTTTGTGTCATCTGCAAATTTTGAAATTGTGCCCTGTACACCCAAGTCTAAGTCATTAATATATACAGGAAACTTTGGTTTATCCGGAGGTTGTATGTCCGGAAACTTCGATCTAACGGCAGAAATCAGCAGCCATTTTGGTTAGGTTTTTTTTCTTCTAGCATTTTTTTTTTTTTTTTTAAACAGCCAGGCTCTGGAAAGCGTCTTTGTAGCTTAGCAACAGCTTCAGAGACGCTTCCAAGGTACGCCGAGTGTTTACAAGCTGTTGCTAAGCAACAGTGTTTGTTGTCAGATACGGAGATGAAAACCTCCGTATCTGACAACATTAGCGCTGGTCTATCCGGAAGTTTTGATAGAACGGCAGCAGCTTGGTCCCGTCGGTGCCGGATATCGTGAAGTTTCCTGTATCAAGAAAAGCAGTGGCCCTAGAACCGACCCCTGGGGAACGCCACTATACTGTCCTCCAGTCCGATAGACAACCGTTCACCTTCCTCCAGTCCGATGGACAACTGTTCACCACGACTCTCTGCTTCCTGTCACTTAACCAATTCCGTATCCATGCTGCTACTGTCCCTTTATTCTCCATTTTATTCCATGGGCTTCAACTTTGCTGGCAAGCCTATTATGTGGCACTTTATCAGATGCCTTTTGGAAGTCCATGTACACCACATCGCCCTCATCAACCCTCTGTTACTTCATCAAAAAACTATTTTAATAAAAAAATAAATTAAAAAAAATGCAGTTAACCCACTAGTTTGGTGCAATATTTAAAGTTACTTCTAAATGTCTGCATGATCCTGGCAAATACTTGCAGCCAGCTAGCAAGCCTCAAGCCCTCCCCCACCACCACCAAAGAAACAAAATCCTAGAAAGTAAACAAACATTTCTAATTTATCTCCATAAAATTTGATCAGCTGGTCTTTAATAAGTGTTGGAATTTCCCTGACTTGTGTCCAAGCCTCTCTTGTAAGCCTGTATCGGAGGTTCTTCCTATTAATCTGAATTATTAAGCTAGTCAGGAGACATTAGTGTAATGCTTCTCTCGTTTCTTTTTCTCGCTCTAGGGCAGCCTAGAAACTTACAGGATCTGTGCCGAATTAAGATCCGACAGTGCATAGGTCTGCAGAATTTGAAAGGACTGGATGAACTCCCTCTTGCAAAAGTCATGAAAGACTATTTGAAGCACAAGTTTGATGACATCTGAATGTTGAAAGTTCAAGTCTTGAGGGTTTGAAGTAGGTGCTGCCTTGCCCCAAGAACATCCTATGCAATTCCCGATTTGATGAAATTTAAAGTCAATACGGGTATCCATACCTCTCCGAACTGAACAACTCGGTCTTATTTGTCATAATTGGCCCACTCCAGGAGAATCTGTGTTCACTTCCAAAATAAAGTTCCAAGCTGACATACATAACTGTTTGAGTTGGCAAAGTTCAAAAACTTTCATTATTTCCCCTCTCCCAACTTGGCTTGTGTTCCAACAAAATGTTCAATTATTTTAACTTATTGACTATAAAATTCACTCAACCGGAACAGGTGGCATTTGAATGATAGAGGTCACGGAACAAGAGTGAACAAGCTACCAAGAAATTCTGTTTGAAAATATCCATAAATGGATTTGTTATACCTGTCAGTTAGTTTCTATCAAGACTGATTGTCTAAGTCAACTGTTGGAAATCTGAAAGAAAAGCGGAAGAAGCTGAAAACACGCGGGGTCATTCAGCATCTGTGGAAAGAATGGACAGTTGGCGTTTTGGGCTCGTACCCTTCATCAGAACTGAAAAATAACAGACAGACCAACATATTAATCAGATCAGAAAAACGGGGGAGTGGAGAGGGAAGCAAAAAACAGACCAACAAACTGTGAGGAAGTGCCAGTGGAATGAATGAATGAATGATGTACCAGATCATTTCAGTCAAGTAAAAGAAAGAAGTGTAAAAGAAAGGCAGGATGTGTCAACAGCTGAACAGTTGGGAGGCTTATGGGAAAGATACTTCACTGAGACGACCTGTTGTATCATCCAACAGACCCTCCACTGGCTCGCTCCCTCCCCTCCCTCTTTTACTGAGCCGATTAATATGTTTGTCCATGTTTGTTTTTCTGTTCTAAAACATGGTAAGAGCGCCAAACACCATGGTGTGTCCTCCACAGATGCTGACCGAGTTCCAGTGTGCCTCCTTGTGTGTCTGTCTCCACACCCAGGCTATTGTGTTTTGGTGAGAAACAAAATTTAAAGATGCCAGTGTGATTTGGGCTTTTATTGCAGTATTTTCCATTCTTCTGTCTTTATTCCACCCCTCCCAAAACTGCTTATATTGCCCTACACTGTAATACTCTGTTTTCATGTCTGTGGTGGTTTGGCGATGCAGGTGACATGCTGGGATACAGTAGATGCATTGAACGTGGAAATAATGATTGGGAGATGAGGGAAGAGCTGAGCAGCGTGTATATCATAATCAGATTTTCATATAATAAATATCTCTCTTCACTCAGCCTTGCTCTGTCCTTGGCACCCTCACCAGTTTGTGCTGTTTACTAATGTACCTCTGTGTTATCTTTGCCCTCAACCTGTCTTGCTCTGGAATTGGCATTTTCCATTCTGTCTACACCAGGGCCTCATTAACTTGACCTATATTGTAGGCTCACTACTTCATCAGTTTCATATTGCAATGGTATGATGTATGCAACCAGTTCATTGTTCCTTTTGGATTTTTGAACATACAACCAGCAGAAGTTGTAACAGCACTGAAGACAGACGGGTGTCAGTGAGTAGTACTTCGTGTGTCTGCCCAGTGACATTTGTCCCTTTGAGAGGCGTTTCAATGAAAGTAGAAGAATCTAAAAACGATACAACTTCTTCATGTATGTTGTATTCAGCCTAAAATTAGAGATGACCATATCTTTCAATTGCATCAAATTCAAATTAGGAGTGTTTGTCATTGGTGTGAATACACAGAATAATAAGAATTGCTATTTGGTTCTGCCAGAATATTCAAGGAGATTAACTATTACAGCTGAAGCTCTGGGGAGAATGGTCCTGTTTATTGTAGACTTGAGTGCAGCGTTCTGTTCTACAGTACTTGGTGTATTCAGCAGTGCAGTTAGGTGTTCAGTCATAAAGAGCAGGGCTGCTCTTAGGGCGGTCAGACCCGAGGTTACTGATGCACTACTTTCTTCTTCTTCCTCTCTGTCCTGTTCTTTGTCTCCACCCCCAGCACAGTAAAAAGCAGTAAGCAACTGGATCCTCTTGTTTCAGCCTTGTTGAAAAGATTGCTATGACTCGACACTCGGTTTCAAAGGTTATAAGTCAAGGTAAGAATATGCTTTAGCCACTAAGATGTAATGGACACTTTATACTTTTTGTTTGCCAGTTTTGTGCGGGTTGTGTGTGTTTTGGGGGTAGGAGAGGAACTTCTGTTAAACTAGCAGTGTGCAATGCTACTACCTACAGTCTGCTCTCCTTTCTTGCTCAGGTGAAAATATGACCAGAGGAAGTGCTGCATGTTTACAAATCCTATACAGTAACATTCTTATTTACAAATATAAATGATTTAATTTATTGACAGCCCCCAACACTTGTTTTCACACCAGTGGCGATAATTCTGTCACATGCTGCAGTGCAGCGGTTAACAGTCCCTGGAGACTGACTCAGTTAGAGTTGAGTGTCCCTCTACATGTCTGCATGTTGCCTCTGCACAAAGCAACAACAAATCAAACCATTATTAGAAGGTCTGCACATTGGAACCACTGCCATTGATGTTACACAAAACATTAGTGTCTGCCTTGCAAATATGAAATGCCTTACATATCTATCCCTGGTCTGACACTGGAGTGTCCCTCTCCACACTGACATAACAAACAAAAGGAACAAATCAGAGAACAAGTCTTGGAGCCTCGACACTGTAGAAATCATCGTTTTGTTTTACTCATCTTTTTAAAGAAATAAAAAACTATAATTTAAAGCTTAAATTGTTTCTGACCATTTTTTTCAGGTAACACTAATATATTTGATGGGAATACAAGTCATCAGGTGCATTTAATTGCCTTTATTCTTCTTGTGAGAAAGACTTCAGTGATCTTGGTGGCTAACCTGTATTTTGCTTTGCCCTTGTGCTTAGTCAGCACTGAAACCTCCTGTGTTCTGCCCATAGCAGTCTGTTCACCAGTGACCCTGGAATTCTTAATGCCTGTTGAAGCTAGTGATGCTTTTCTTGTTGCTAAGGGCATTTCGCTGGTCCTGAATGGCATGTTATAATAAGGGCCCACTGTCCTATCGAGGTGTATTGGGGCACTTATTTAATGTCTTGAGAGCGCTCAAGCTATTTAGCTCTTACTGCACCAATCAAAAGGAAATTTAGTAAGTGGCCTATTGAGTGGGGAAAAAAACAAACCCATTGGAGTTAAACAGCTTTGAAGACCAAACTTTATCTTGTATCATTTCTAGACTTGAGGGATTGGGATCCAATCCTCTAGTAAATACAGAAGTATATAAACAGATACATTTTTTTTTTTAAAAGCTAGTAAGCTATGATGCATAGGGGGGTCATAGATTTTTTTTTGAAGTGTGTTTTTTGTACATTTTTCATCTTAACTTGAAATACCAAAGAAAAACTAAGATCTTCAAGAATTCATTGGATGAATTTTTTTTGTACAGTTTTATAACTGGTAATGTATCAACTGAACTATTTAATGTTTGAAGAAATGGACCACTGATTTTTGTAAATGTTTTGTGTTCTAAATGTAAAGATTAATACATTTTTAGAGTTATTTAAATGCCACAATTCAATAAAATATTTCCTAAGTGTTACTCACGTTATATTGTTTGTGTTCAGGTACTTTGTACGTGGCTTGCGATGTCTGTACAGGTTACATTTTACACACAACTATTGGCGAGCTGCTGCTCGAGGTAGATTGAGAAAATATTTTCTTTTATTAATTGCTTTATTTCTGAAAGTGATTTCCTACATTTCAAAGTGAATCTTTTTGCAGATCATGCCCAAACTCATTGGTCAGAAATTATTAACCAATCCAATGAATACACAAGGACCCTTTAAAGTCAATTTTATTGCTGGAGCTTTTCCAGGAGTTTTTTAAGTTTTTATTTTTGGCATCAAAAACCAGGAGAAAATCCGAGAAAAAAATTATAGTGCAAAAATCAGGGTTAAGTTCAGGGGGAAAAAAACTCTATTTTGAGCATCACTAAACCTCAAAACCAGCAAAGGACGAACGAGGCACAGTAAGGCTAAATGGCAACTGCCGATTATTCACACAGTTCACAGCCACCACTTTCATGGGCCTTACTGGCAGTTCCAAAATAGTAGTTTTCCATAATCACTAAACATTTTAACAGTAAAATCCATTGATTGTATTAGTGAATGGACAGCGTGCTGTAAAATATTGACTACAATTAGTGTTTAAAGTAGCATATCATACTATCGTGAAGCTCAAATATTTTTAAAGTCTGACTAAATATGAAACAGTTGGTACTAAATTAAAATTTTGCAGTATGTGCAATGGTATATTGTGGTTATTGTATGTAGTGTATCCATTTTGTTAATTGCACTGCATTATCATCCTGGCTCTTCACTCTCCATTCTGCCATTCTGGAGGTGATGCCCACGTATCTCTGGACCACGTTTTTGGTAAGAAAACAAATGGGAAATGTTTTCAAATTCAGGAGGAAATCAGTTCTTAACCCCCAAAAAAACCAGGAAGCTGAATTCAAAGATCTCTCTGGATATAACTGATGGTTTTGTGCTATCTCGATCCAGTACTTCGAAGAAGTAGTTTTAAATATTATGGGGACTTTGCAGTGGGTGCGCACGGTCCATTTGGTGTTTGTGTGGGATGTTTTCTTTGAGGGTATGACAAAGGAGCTTGATAGGGGTAAGGCAGTGGATGCGGTGTACGTGGATTTCAGTAAAGCCTTTAATACAGTGCCTCTGGAAAGGCTGATACTGAAAATAAAGAAAGCAGGAATCAGTGGGAATATTTTACAATGGATATGTTAATTGCCCAATAGAACCCAGAGGGTGGTGGTACAGGGGTTGTCATCAGCCTGGGAGAAGGTTACCAGTGGGGGCCTCGGGGCTGTATTGGGACCTCTTTTGTTTAATATCTTAAATGATCTGGAGCTAGGAATCGCCAGCACAGTGGCTACATTTGCAGATGATGCAAAGCTCATCAAGGTGGTAGACTGCAAAGCTGAACAGGATAAGCTACAGGAGAATGTGAATATACTTGGGAATTGGGCAGACAGGTGGCAGATGAAATTCAAAGCAGAGGAATGCAAAGTGCTCCACATGGGGACAAAAATCCAGGAAGTGACTGTACCTTAAATGGAAAGAAGTTGATGTGTATGGAAAATGAAAGTGATCCGGGGGTCCTGATTGACAGTAAGTTGAAGGGGTACATAGTGATTGTTACTGGACTAGTAATGCAGGGGCCTGGACTAATGATCCAGAGACGTGAGTTCAAATCCCACCACACCAGCTGGGGAATTTAAATTCAGTTAATTACATAAATCTGGAATAAAAAGCTAGTATCAGAAATGGTGACCATGAAAGTACTGAATTGTTGTAAAAACCCATCTGGTTCACTAATGTCCTTTAGGGAAGGAAATCTGCCGTCCTTGCCAGGTCTGGCCTATGTGAGACTCCAGACCTACAGCAATGTGGTTGACTCTTAACTGCCCTCTGAAATGGCCCAGCGAGTCACTCCGTTGTATAAGGCAGCTCACCACCACCTTCTCGAGGGGAACTAGGGATTAGCAATAAATGCTGGCCTTGCCAGTGGCGCCCACATCCCATGAATGAATGCAAAATATTGCAACAATGCTCAGTGGCAGTTGAGGAAAGCAAATCAGATGTTGGGATGTATTAAAAGGTCACTATTGAGCCAGATTAGTGAGAGAATCCTGATTATATAATTATAAATCATTAGTGCTACCACACTTACATTTAAACGCTGTAAGATTTACAAAATTTCTGCATTTCCCCGAAGGTTAATAAACGGGACCCGGCGTGGACATTTTAAATCAAAAAGGGGTACCCAAGATGGCGTCCGTGCCTCGTGGCAGAAAGCCTGTGAGATTTTAAAATGGACTCTGCGACGCAGACAGCTTGTGGATCGAACCCAAGGCTGCAGTGTCTGTGAAGAGAGACTTTGTATTTTGAAACCAGACAGGACTCTGAATTATGTATTAGACCGAATTGACGATGAATCTAAAATCAGTTTAGGCCTATAGTTAAGGCCATCAAGCAGTCTACATATATAATTGGAAACAGATTAAGAGAGCCATCGAGGCTGGACAGGCCCATCGAGGAACTTTCATGACAATACAAGTCAATTATCAGGCCGGTAGTTGCGATTACCGGCCATCTAAAACAGTTAGTATGGATTGCTACCATTATTTAAAATAGCCTGCCAAGATTAAGACAAAGAACTAACCTGATTTGTCGCGCAGATAAGGGTTTTTGAAAAGAGTATAATTGAAAGCCCCCGGGTAGCAATCGCTCTCTTCTCTCCCCGCTCTTCGGCCCCTCGCCCTCGTGGCTGTCGCTCTTTCCCCGTCCCGCGCTTACCCCCTGGCCTTTGCCCGTGCCTTTCCCCACTCCATCTGAAAAATTGCCCCGGCACTGCATCGGGCGGACACGGACAATTCAGGCCAGGCGCGGTGGGACGTGACGAGGGGAGGAGGGAAGACCACCTGAGGAGACGGGCTGAGGGCAGACTTTGAATTATCGGGCCTTCAGCCTTAGCCAGCCTGCGAATATCTGCACACCAACTCAAACTGTCAGTTGACGACGAAGAATCATCCCTGCAAGGTAAAGTACCCAAACAGAGACTTTAACTTTGGGGCACTCGAACTTGGACAATGCCCTTGCAGCGCCCGGAGACCACGTGACGATGGCAGGCTCCAGAGAGCACCAAGAGCGAACCCTGCCGCTGTTTTGAGTCCAACAAACCCTTTTGATTGGTGCGCATGAAGTTCTGACCCCTCCATAGCTTAACCTAGTTAGGTATAGGGGGTGGGATAAGGATAAGGGGATTGTTAAGATGGTTGTTTTCCCTCGATGTGCCATGTGTTCCCCATTCCCTGTATATAGTTATTCTTTGGTATTTTTGCCTGTAGAAGTGTACACTAGTAATTTTCCATAAGATTGTATCAATTTTTCCTCTTCTCTAAAATCTTGGTTTTTGTTTACATCCAACCACCTGTCTACTCGAGTCTTCTCTGTACCGGCGCCTTGTACCTAAGTCCGGTGTCTAGAACCCAGGGGCGTGGGAGCGATTCGAACTGCTCATAAACAGTCAGAGGTGAAATGATCAATAACATGTCATCCTAGAATGGTACACTAGGTGGAGCTGTATGTATATAAGAGTGGGCTACCCACAAGGCAGTAGTCAAGATGGATGCCTGTACACTAGTCCACATGGCTGAATAAAATGACTAGCTCCAAGCTAGCTGTTCATAATAAGAATGTCTATTTATTTATGAACATAACATGGTACCAGGATTGGTAAAATCTGCTGAATATTGTGAAACGCGCCATGGAGACTTTGAAGCCACCGGAGGGTTTGAAACTCACGGGGAATGTTGACTGCAATTGGCGGACTTTCAAACAACAATTCGAACTCTACATTGCTGCCATCGGGTTCGGTACGAAGCCAGACGCAAGGAAAATAGCGGTGCTGCTCACGGTTGCAGGCCCACAGGCGCTGGAGGTATTTAATACGTTTGTATTTGATCAAAAGGAGGACAGAGAAAAATTGGACGATGTGCTAAAGAAATTTGATACACATTGTTCTCCCAAAAAGAACGAGACCTATGAGAGGTACGTGTTCCGTTCACGGACACAGCAGCAAAATGAGACTTTTGATAGCTTTGTGACCGATCTGAAACTGAAAGCACAGACATGTAATTTCTCTGAGCTGAAATCATCCATGATTCGTGACCAGATTGTGTTTGGTATTCATGATAAAAAGGTCAGGGAACGTCTGTTGAGAGAAACTGAACTAGCATTGGAAAATGCTGTGAAAATATGCCAAGCCAGTGAGCTAGCTCAAAAGCACGCGAAGACTTTTAGTGAAATTAATAATGCGATTGTAGTAAGTGATAGTGCTGCTGTCGGTGCTGTGTCCTACAAAGGGAAGAAATGTGGGCAGAACAGAAATGCAAAGCAATTGGAGGATGGAAATTTTAATTGTAAACGCTGTGGTTACAAACACCAGTCAAAACAATGCCCAGCGTTTGGGAAAATGTGCACAAAATGTAATGGAAAGAATCACATTGCCAGACAATGCTTTTCAAAAGTAAAAACAAAGAAAGGGGCAACAAGTCAATGTGATTGAGGACACTGATTTAAGTGAGACATTTTTTGTACGAATGGTGTCATGTGACAATATAGAAAAGGATACAGAAAATGTGCAGCCCTCAGGAATGGACAATGCTGAACATAAAGTTAATGCAGTAAAAGAGGACAAATGGATGATGCCACTGCAGGTAAATGGAGCATTAGTTACATTGAAACTAGACACTGGGGCAAAAGCAAACTTAATCAGTATGAGTGACATTAAAAATATGAAAGAAAAGCCCAAAATACAGAAAAAGTCAGTATTACTGAAGAACTATAATGGACAGAAAATAGATAGCTTAGGTGTATGCAGACTTAGTGACAGTCAAAGACAAAGTGCATCATTTCATGTTTTCTGTTGTGGCTGAAGGACTTGATTCACTACTGGGTGACAAAGCTTGTGAGGACTTAGAACTGGTCAAGAGAGTCTACCGTATAAACTGCCATAAGCAGACCAGATGACTCGGTGGATTCTGTAGTGAGTAATTTCCAGGATGTGTTCAAAGGATTTGGAGTTCAACCATTCACTTACAAGATCCAGCTAAAGAAGGATGCTCAGCCAGTGGTACATGCTCCACGGAGAGTTCCAGCACCCCTGCGTGACCGGCTCAAGAAAGAACTGGACAGAATTACCACACTAGGAGTCATCAGGAAAGTCAAAGAGCCAACAGACTGGGTTCACTCCATGGTATGTGTAAAGAAATAGAACAATGATCTAAGAGTATGCATGGATCCAAAGGACTTAAATGCAAACATAAAACGTGAACACTACCAGATTCCCAAGCGAGAAGAAATCACCAGTGAAATATCAGGTGCCAGATACTTCACAAAGCTCGATGCCTCACAAGGATTTTGGCAACTAAAACTGGATGAAGAGAGCACCAAATACTGTACCTTCAACACACCATTTGGCAGGTATTGTTTCCTCAGAATGCCTTTCGGGATAATATCTGCATCTGAAATCTTTCATAGAGCGATGGAACACATAATTGAAGGTCTGGAAGGAATTCGGGTCTATGTTGATGACATCATCATCTGGGGCTCCACACTGAAAGAACACGATGAGAGACTGACTAAAGTGCTACAGAGCATATGCCGGAATGGACTGAAGCTCAACAAAGCCAAATGTCAGTTTGGCGTCCAGGAAATCACTTTCCTAGGAGATAATCTATCTGGTAAAGAAATAGAGCCAGATATGGAAAAAGTAAACGCCATACTCAACATGCCCCGACCCACTGACAAAAAAGGAGTGCTACGCATCATGGGGATGATAAACCTCATTGGAAAGTTCATTCCTAACTTGTCAGCCAAGACAGCCTGTCTGCGAGACCTGCTACATTAAAACAAATGAGTTCGCATGGACAGAAAGACATGAACAAGAGTGGATGAACCTCAAAACAGTGCTGACAACCACACCTGTACTCACCTTCTTTGACCCAACAAAGAGAATTAAAGTGTCAACGGATGCATCAAAAGATGGCCTTGGCGTGGTCTTGCTACAAGCAGAGGGTAAAGATTGGAAGCCTGTTGCCTATGCCTCCAGGTCTATGACTGATACTGAGTGTCGATACGCCCAGATTGAAAAGGAATGCCTAGGCTTGGTAGTTGGACTAGAAAAGTTTCATGGCTACATATATGGACTTCCCACCTTCACAGTTGAGACAGACCACAGCCCACTGGTTGCCATCATAAAAAAGAACTTGAATGAGATGTCTCCAAGGATTCAACGACTCATGATGAAGCTGCAAAGATATGACTTTGAACTGATCTACACACCAGGCAAATACATAGTGTTAGCAGATGCACTATCCCGAGCACCCACAATGAGTCATGTGAGCTCTACTGAAGAAGACGTGGATGTTCATGTGAGTATGGTCACTGCTGCGCTGCCCATGTCAGACACAAAATCAAAGCAAATAGCAGAAGAAACAGTAAAAGATACAGTATTACAAACAGTAATAGAGAACATTCATCATGGTTGGCCAAAAGGTTCCTGTCCAAAGTACTATCACATCAGGTCAGAGTTAAGTGTCGCTAGTGGACTATTACTAAAACAGAACAGAATAGTCATTCCACAGGCTCTACGTCAAGACATGCTCAAAAGGATTCATGAGGGACACCTCGGAATTGAAAAATGCAAAAGGAGAGCAAGAGACACTGTTTATTGGCCTGGCATAAATAAGGACATTGAGAACATGATAGGCGAATGTGAGACATGTCAGAAACACCAAAACAAACAAGCAAAGGAACCAATGATAGCTGACTTACCAACAGCACCATGGCAAAAGGTTGGTATGGACCTTTTTCATTTGAATGGTAAAGACTATCTAATAGTAAACACTGGACAAACAGGGGGCTAAAGGGGGGGAGGAGCTAAACATGATCAAAATCACTAAGGAAGTGGTACTCGGTAAAATAATGGGACTCAAGGCGGATAAATCACCTGGACCTGATGGCTTACATCCTAGGGTCTTGAGGGAAGTGGCGGTAGGGATTGTGGATGCATTGGTAATAATTTTCCAAAACTCCCTGGACTCAGCAAAGGTCCCGGCAGACTGGAAAACTGCTAATGTAACACCCTTATTTAAAAAGGGCAGTAGACAGAAGGCTGGGAACTATAGACCGGTTAGCCTAACATCTGTGGTAGGTAAAATTTTGGAGTCCATTATTAAGGAGACAGTAACAGGACATTTGGATAATCATAATTTAATAGGACAAAGTCAGCATGGTTTTATGAAGGGGAAGTCATGTTTGACAAATTTGTTGGAGTTCTTTGAGGAAGTAACGTATAGGGTGGATAAAGGGGAACCAGTGGACGTAGTGTATTTAGACTTCCAAAAGGCATTTGACAAGGTGCCACACAAAAGATTATTGCTTAAGATAAAAAAAAATCACGGGATTGGGGGTAATATTCTGGCATGGATAGAGGATTGGCTATCTAACACAAGGCTGAGAGTTGGGATAAATGGTTCATTCTCAGACTGGCAATCAGTAACTAGTGGTGTTCCGCAGGGGTCAGTGCTGGGTCCCCAACTCTTTACAATCTATATTAACGATTTGGAGGAGGGGACCGAGTGTAACATATCAAAGTTTGCAGATGATACTAAGATGGGGGGGAAAGTAGTGAGTGAGGAGGACATAAAAAACCTGCAAGGGGCCATAGACAGGCTAAGTAAGTGGGCAGAGATTTGGCAGATGGAATACAATACTGGAAAGTGTGAGGTTATGCACTTTGGCAGGAAAAATCATGGAGCAAGTTATTATCTTAATGGCAAGAAACTGGAAAGTACTGAAGTACAAAGGGATCTGGGGGTCCTGGTGCACGAAACTCAAAAGGTTAGTATGCAGGTGCAGCAAGTGATTAAGAAGGCCAATGGAATGTTGGCTTTCATTGCTAGTGGCATCTATATATATAAATCGGTCGGTCATTGTGTCGGCGTACCTACGCGCGCGTTACCTCCAAAGAAAGCTTACGCTTCCGAGACGGTTTTAAGCATATTTACGTTTCGGCTGAGCTAAAATTGCGCCCGTGGTATCCCAAAAACCTTCAACATTCCGCTCATTAGCGACAGAGTGACCTCGAGCTCGACCAATCGTACACCGGGTTGCTGGCGTGTGCCGCCGGGCCAATCGGTGTGTTTGTGGCCGGGCCTTATCGTTCTGAACCGAGGTGAGTCGCCGCCATCTTGATTCCAAACTTTTCCTTTCTTTTTCCCGCTTTCTGCGTCTTTAAAAAAAAAAAACGTTGCTTTTAAAACACATTGTTTTTTAAAAAAATGATTTAGAAACGAATTAACTTATCTAATCTCATTAATTTTCCTACCTTACCCCGTTTTTCCAGGTAGGCCTCGAAGCCTCGGCTTCTCCTGCGCACCCACGCCCGAGCTAGGCACCTCCCAGCCCCACTCGAAGGCTGGAGGGGCGGGCCTGCGCCGCTACCTTACTAAAGGGTGCGCGCGCAGCAGGAGCTGAGACGCGGCGTCTCTCTCTGGCTCGGCCGGGGGGCGGGGCTTGCTGAGCGTCAACGGTTACCCTGGCAACCGGGCCCGCCGGCCGTCTCGCACAGCCGCAATCGGCGGTCATCACCGGGGGGGGGGGGCGCGACCCTCGGGGGGGGGGGGGAGGGCCGCGACCCTCGGGGGGGGGGTGGGGGCGCGACCCTCGGTGGGGGGCGCGACCCTCGGGGGGGGCCCCCCGCCCTCCCTCCCCTCCCTCCCTCCCCCTCCCCCCTCCCCTCCCTCCCACCCCCCCCCCGCCCTCCCTCTCCCCCCGCCCTCCCTCTCCCCCCCCTCCCCTCCCCCCCCTCCCCTCCCTCTCCCCCCTTCCCCTCCCTCCCTCCCCCCGCCCTCCCTCTCCCCCCGCCCTCCCCCCGTCCCCCCTTCTCTCCCTCCCTTCCCCCAGCTCGCCCTCCCTTCCCCCGGCCCCCCCCCCAGTCGCTCTCTCTCTCTCTCTCTCTCTCTCTTCCAACAACAACATGCCGTCGAAAAAGCCTCGGCACCGCCGCGCACTTCAGCTAGTAGAATATAAAAATAGGGAGGTATTGCTTCAGTTGTACAAGGTATTGGTGAGACCGCACCTGGAATACTGCGTACAGCTTTGGTGCCCATACTTAAGAAAGGACATACTTGCTCTCGAGTCAGTACAAAGAAGGTTCACTTGGTTAATTCCGGGGATGAGGGGATGGACATGTGAGGAGAGGTTGAGTAGATTGGGACTCTACTCATTGGAGTTCAGAAGAATGAGAGGCGATCTTATTGAAACATATAAGATTGTGAAGGGGTTGCATCGAGTGGATGCGGGGAGGATGTTCCCGATGATGGGAGAAACTAGAACTAGGGGGCATAGTCTTAGAATAAGGGGCTGCTCTTTCAATACTTAGATGAGGAGGAACTACTTCACTCAGAGGGTGGTAGGTCCATGGAATATGCTGCCCCAAAAAGCTGCAGAAGCTACATCATTACATAAATTTAAAACAGAAATAGACAGTTTCCTAGAAGTAAAGGGAATTAAGGGTTACGGGGAGCGGGCAGGAATTTGGACATGAGTCTAGGTTCGGATCGGTCATGGTCCTGTGGGTAGCAGAGCGGGCCCAGGGGCCGTGTAGTCTGATCCTGCTCCTATTTCGTGTGTCTAATTCTGTTAGATTCAGGAGATGGTTCTGTGATAGTGGATTGGCGGTTAGGATCAGATCAGCCATGATCTTATTGAATGGCGGAGCAGGCTCGAGGGGCCGATTGGCCTACTGCTCCTATTTCTTATGTTCTTATGATTGACTACTATTCTAACTATCCTGAGATGGCGCTGCTATCAAGCACATCAGCAAGCAGTGTCATAATGCATGTTAAATCCATCTTCGCCAGACATAGAATTCCCAGGATTGCCGTTAGCGGCAATGGTCCGTGCTTCAACTGTAAGGAGTGGCAGCAGTTTGCAGCACATTATGACTTTCAGCACATCACAGCCAGTCCTCTGTGTGCTCAGTCGAATGGTAAGGCAGAGAAAGGTGTTCAAGTTCTCAAACAGCTGCTGAAGAAAGCAAGTCTGATCCTTATCTCGCCCTGCTGAGCTACCGAGCCTCACCTTTAGACTCTGGTTCTTCACCTGCTGAACTCCTAATGGGTCGCAAGTTGCGTACCACGCTACCCTGCTGTGCAAAAGAAAAGCAGAGTAAGGAACTGAGACAGAGACTTCAACTGTTAAAGCTGAAACAGAAATCATACTATGACAAGTCATCCAAAACTCTGAAACCATTGACAAGGGATGATGTCAGGATTGAGGATCCAGATGCATGGAACAGGAAAGCTACAGTTCTTGAGGAAGTAGGACCAAGGTCATACACTGTTAGAACTGAGGAAGGACAGATTCTCAGGAGGAACCGCCGTTCCCTCCTGAAAACACAAGAAACTATCGAAGAGCAAATCGATGACAATGCCGCAACTGAATCTTGTCACTCACCACCAGAACAATCTAACACAAACACACATACAGGCTCTCATGAAAACACATCAGACCTACCTGCGCTGAGAAGATCCACACGTGAAGTAAAAAAGCCTGATCGACTCAATCTTTGAATGGAAAGGAAACTATATTGAAAATGTATTGACTGTTGTGAAGATGTTTATGTCGTTATGATTGATTGATATTGATTGATACTGATTTTGTTTAACCTCAAAGAAAGGGGGCTGGTACATTAGGTGGAGCTGTATGTATACAAGAGTGGGCTACCCACGATGCACTAGTAATGCGCTATCAATTACTCATAAAAGACTGAGAGTTAGAAGAGTAACTAAAGGCTTTTATTAACAACAGAATGGAGGTCTGCCTCGCGTGGTCGACCGGTCCAGGATACAAAGGGCTGGGGAGCAGTCACCTTTATACTAGGACCTGTGGGAGGAGTCAGCCGAGGCATGTCCAGGCATGTACACTGGAATACAAACAGGACAAACAGGAATACAAACAGTGGTTTACCACATTCACCCCTTGTTTAAAATTGAGTCCGGCGGGGTGAAGTGTATTAGAAGTTAGTGTATTGGAGTCTCTCCGGAGGTCTTGTCTGCCGCTGTGATCGGCGTGGCGACGGCAGGGGTAGTGAAGCTTCCGGCGTCGAGTCCAGCGTAGGCTGTGGCACAGGCGTGTCGTCCTCATAGATGTCGAGCGGGTCGCGGGGCCCAGGCCTGCCGTCTGCTGGGGCTGGATATCGGATCGTGGGGGGGGGTGGTAGTGGGTAGTGGGTTACTGCGGCCCCCGAGGGTGCAAGGTCTCTTATGGAGACTGTGTCCTCCCGCCCGTCCGGGTATGCGATGTAAGCATACTGGGGGTTGGCGTGGAGGAGGTCGACCCTCTCGACCAGGGGGTCCGTTTTATGGGTCCTCACGTGTCTTCTCAGTAGGACCGGCCCTGGGGACGTCAGCCATGGCGGTAGCGATGTCCCCGATGTGGACTTCCTTGGGAAGACAAACATTTTCTCATGAGGGGTGGCGTTAGTGGCAGTGCAGAGCAGTGACCGAATAGAGTGGAGCGCATCGGGGAGCACATCCTGCCAGCGGGAGGTTGGAAGGCCCCTCGACTTTAAGGCTAGCAGGACGGCCTTCCAAACTGTCGCATTTTCTCTTTCCACCTGTCCGTTCCCCCGGGGGTTGTAACTGGTGGTCCTGCTTGTGGCAATACCCCTAGTTAGCAGGTACTGACGGAGTTCGTCGCTCATAAACGATGAGCCCCGGTCGCTATGGATATAGCTGGGGAAGCCGAACAGGGTGAAGAGGTTGTTCAGACATTTAATGACCGTGGCACTGGTCATGTCCGGGCAGGGGAAGGCGAACGGGAAACGGGAGTACTCATCAATAATATTGAGGAAGTACACATTGCGGTCGGAGGAGGGGAGAGGCCCTTTAAAATCAACGCTCAGGTGCTCGAAGGGGCGAGTGGCGAGTGGCTTTTATCAGGTGGGCCCTGTCTGGTCTATAAAAGTGCGGTTTGCACTCAGCGCAGACTTGGCAGTTCCTGGTCATGGTCCTGACCTCAATAGAGTAAGGCAGGTTGCGGGCCTTGATGAGGTGGAAGAACCTGGTGACCCCCGGGTGGCAGAGGTCATTGTGGAGGGCCCGCAGTCTATCGATCTGCGCGCTGGCGCAGGTGCCACGCGATAGCGAATCCGGGGGTTCATTTAGCTTCCCGGGCCGGTACAAGATCTCGTAGTTGTAGGTGGAAAGTTCGATTCTCCACCTCAAGATCTTGTCATTTTTGATTTTGCCCCTCTGCTTGTTGTTAAACATAAAAGCAACTGAACGCTGGTCAGTGAGCAGGGTAAATCGTTTTCCGGCCAGGTAGTGCCTCCAATGACGCACAGCCTCCACAATCGCCTGGGCCTCCTCCTCAACAGCGGAGTGTCTGGTCTCCGGGCCTTGGAGGGTTCATGAAAAGAAGGCCACGGGTCTCCCCGCCTGATTGAGGGTAGCGGCCAGGGCAAAGTCGGACGCGTCGCTTTCCACCTGGAAGGGGATGGATTCGTCCACTGCGTGCATGGTGGCTTTGGCAATGTCCTCCTTGATACGGTGGAAGGCTAAGCGGGCCTCTGCCGTCAAGGGAAAAGAGGTGGACTTGATCAGCGGATGGGCCTTGTCCGCATAGTAGGGGACCCACTGGGCGTAATAGGAGAAAAACCCTAGGCACCTCTTCAGGGCCTTGAGGCAGTGGGGCAGTGGAAGTTCCATAAGGGGACGCATCTGGTCGGGGTCGGGGCCGATGACTCCGTGTTCCACAACACAGCCAAGGATGGCGAGGCGGTTTGTGCGGAATATGCACTTCTCCTTGTTATATGTCAGGTTTAGGAGTTGGGCGGTGCGGAGGAATTTTTCGAGGTTTGCGTCATGGTCCTGCAAGTCACGGCCGCAGATGGTCACATTGTCCAGATATGGGAAAGTGGCCTGCAACGCATTTTGATCTACCATCCGGTCCATCTCCCTTTGGAAGACAGAGACCCCGTTGGTGACGCCAAAGGGAACCCTAAGGAAGTGATAGAGGCGGCCGTTTGCCTCAAAGGCAGTGTACTGGCGGTCCTCAGGGCGGATGGGGAGCTGGTGGTACGCTGATTTCAGGTCAATGGTCGAGAAGACGCGGTACTGCGCGATCTGGTTGACCATATCAGCTATACAGGGGAGTGGGTAGGCGTCCAGCAGGGTGTAGCGATTTATTGTCTGGCTGTAGTCGATGACCAGGCGCTGCTTCTCGCCGGTCTTAACGACCACAACCTGGGCTCGCCAGGGGCTGGTGCTGCCCTCAATAATCCCTTCTTTCAGGAGCCGCTCCACTTCGGTTTTAATGAAAACCCTGTCCCCGGCACTGTATCGCCTGCTCTTTGTGGCGATGGGCTTACAGTCGGGGGTGAGGTTAGCAAACAGTGGTGGGGGGGTGACTCTGCGTGTGGAGAGGTTGCACCTGGTGCGCGGCGGGCAATTTGGGAGCTGCTGGCTGCGGACTGTGAGTGGGGGTAGGGGTCCACCGTACGCCATCGTAACACTTTTAAGGTGGCACTGAAAATCTAACCCCAGCAGGACGGCAGTTTAAAATGATCGTACACGGTCCCGTCTACTACGATTGTCACCACGCAGTAGCCGCCGATGTCCGCCGACTGGGACTCGGAGGCCATAGAAATCCGCTGTTGCGCAGGCAGGACTGGGAGAGAGCAACGCCGCACCGTGTCGGGGTGGATGAAGCTCTCCGTGCTCCCAGAGTCAAAAAGGCAGATTGTATCGTGACCATTTACCTTAATGTCCATTGTGGAACTGGCCAGTTGGTGCGGTCTCGCTTGGTCCAGTGTAACGGATGCCAGCGTAGGGGTCGGTGTGTCGCTGCGGGTATCAGATGAGGCGGTGTTGGGGGCCTGCTGCGTCCCGGCTGTCGTCCAAGATGGCGGCGTCCATGATCCCCATGTGGCTGGAGGCGTCCAAAATGGCTGCTGTACCGGTGATTCGCACATGGCCGGGGAGATCCAAGATGGCGGCCCGCATGGCCCACACGCGGCGCTGCTGGGGTTCAGGGTGGCTTTGGCCCTGCAGACGCTAGCGTAGTGTCCCTTCTTCCCGCAGCCCGAGCAGATTGCGTTTTTCACTGGGCAGCGCGCTCTGGGGTGTTTTGCCTGGCCACAGAAGTAGCATTTCTGGCCTTGGGGCACTGCTGTCTGGCCTTGGGACACTGCTGCAGTAGTTGGGCCGTTGTTGGGGTGTGGCTGGGGTGGCACGGCGCTATGAGGCGGTCCTACCGTGTCCCAGGCTGTCATTCCCCGTGGCGTCCACGGTGCAGAGGAGTAGGCATCCATGCCCTGGTAGGCTGCATCCAACGATAGTGCGAGTTCAGAGGCCTTGTTGAGGTCGAGGTTACTCTGCTCCAACAGTCACTGTCGGGTGTAATTGGATCTGTGGCCCGCTACAAAAGCGTCCCGGATAAGTTCCTCTGTGTACACGGCGGCCTTTACATCCTTACAACCACAGGCCCGGCCAAGCACAGACAGTGCCTGAAGGTTTTCCACGGTCGATTCCCCAGGTTGTTGTTTACGACTCCCCAGAAGGTGCCTGGCGTACACTTCGTTCACTGGGCGCGTGTACTGGTCCTTGAGGAGCTTGATAGCGTCCGCGTACGAGGTCGCGTCTTGGATGACCGAGTACACGCGGTGGTTCACTTTGGAGGTCAGGACATCCCGTTTGTCCTCGTCCGATTTGATTGCTTCGGAGGCGGTCAGGAATTTTTCGAAACACTTAAGCCAGTGAGTAAACTTGGTGGATGAGTCCGCCTCCCGATGATCCTTAGATTATAAAAATGTTGTTAATAAAATTGATGCGCTATCAATTACTCATAAAAGACTGAGAGTTAGAAGAGTAACTAAAGGCTTTTATTAACAACAGAATGGAGGTCTGCCTCGCGTGGTCGACCGGTCCAGGATACAAAGGGCTGGGGAGCAGTCACCTTTATACTAGGACCTGTGGGAGGAGTCAGCCGCGGCATGTCCAGGCATGTACACAGTGGAATACAAACAGGACAAACAGGAATACAAACAGTGGTTTACCACAACTAGGCTACCCACAAGGCAGTAGTCAAGATGGATGCCTGTACACTAGTCCACATGGCTGAATAAAATGACTAGCTCCAAGTTAGCTGTTCATAAGAATATCTATTTATTTATGAACATACCAAGAGGCATAACTGACTGGGCGCACGCGCCACCCCCTACAACGCTCACTTCATTGCACCTGTGTTCATCTTAAAGTTCTTCCATTCAGCAGCCATGTTAGTTCTTCACTCACCCCACATTCCACCCTACGTAAACTTGAGCTCATCCAAAACTCGGCTGCCCGTGTCCTAACTCGCACCAAGTCCCGTTCGCCCATCACCCCTGTGCTCACTGACCTACGTTGACTCCGGTTAAGTAGTGCCTTGATTTCAAAATTCTCATTCTTGTTTTCAAATAACCTCCCTGGCCTCGCCCCTTCCTATCTCTGTAATTTCCTTCAGCCCCACAAACCCCCCGAGATATCTGCGCTCCTCTAATTCTGCCCACTTAAGCATCCCTGATTATAATCGCTCAATCAATGGTGGCCGTGCCTAGCTTTGCTCTGGAATTCCCTGCTGTTAGATCCGTGGTTAAGTGGATATGCTATTATTAAATAATCACACGGATGCTGTACATTAACAATAAACAGGTCTTTACTGGAAGAGGGTAGTCTCTAGACTGGGGGTACAGAGGCATGCGCAAAGCTTATATACCGGTTGTGGTAAACCACTGTTATAGTTATCACTGTATATTGTTCTCACTGTTCTCACTGTCACATCACTACACGAGGTCGCCTCTTGTCGCACTGTTATACCTGGGCTGACCACCTCCGACTCCGCCCATTACCTGCCCAGGTATAAAGGTAGCTGACTGGCTAGTATTCCTCCCTGTTGGATCGGATCACCCACGAGGGTGGGCTCTGTTATTTAGCCAATAAAAACCTTCAGTTACGTTCTTAACTCGTCGCCTTTTATTGGACTAATTGATAGGCATATCAATTTTATTGGCTAAATTTTAAAGATGTCTGATAATGAACAGCAACAGCAAGGAGCTCACCCAGCAGCACAGCAACAGCAGCCTCCAGACAACGGGCCACACCAGCCGGCTTGGCTGCAAGCCTTGAAACCACCATACCTGGATCTAAACCCACAGGCACCAAACGCAGCCCTCAACTTCAAACACTGGCTGGACTGCTTCGAATCCTACCTGGAAGAATCCGGCGCCCCGCAGAGATCCAAACTAAGACTTCTGAACGCCCAAGCGAGCCCGAGAGTATACGCACTCATACAGGACACGACTACGTACGAGGCCGCTATCAACCTACTGAAACAGCAGTACCGCAGCCCGGTAAATTACATGTACACCAGGCACCTCCTAAGATCCCGCCCGCAACAGCCAGGAGAGTCTGTAGCTGAATTTTTACGGGCGCTAAGAGCACTCGGCAGGAACTGTGACTTTAAAGCGGTGACGGCTGTTGAAAATACGGAAGATAATATCCGCGATGCCTTTGTGAAAGGCCTACGGTCCGACTACTCACGGCAAAGACTGCTTGAAGCTAAAGACCTCGACCTGGACAAAGCTGAAGCCCTCGCTCTCTCCCTGGAGGTGGCCCATCAGGACCAGGAGGCGTTTTCCAGGTACTGCTCGCGACCCTGGGACTCGGGCCCGACCCCTACCGCAATACCCTTCGCAGCGCCGCCCCCGGGACCTACCTCAGCGTCGGCGTCCCGGACCCGACCGGGCCCGACATCGGGCACCCGCGATCGGGCCGCCGGCTGCTTCTTTTGCGGCCAGGAGAAGCACCCGAGGTCGCGCTGCCCAGCCAGGAACTCTACCTGCACAACCTGCAGGAAGAAAGGCCATTTCTCTAAGGCCTGCAGGAGCGGATCTTCAGAGGCCAGCAGTGCCTCATGCGAACTGTGGGGGCGGCCATCTTCTTTCACGGCAACTGAGGCCAGTATCCCCACACGTGAGTCATGGGGGCGGCCATCTTTGATCAAGGCAACCGACCCCAATAGTGCCTCATGTGAGTTATGGGGGCAGCCATCTTCTCCGCCATTTTGTCCTACCTCGTGGGAGACGCCATTTTACACACCACGCCCGACTGCCACCGGGCCCCCGGACCCGACGACCGCCTCGCCCGCAGACGACAACGACTCGCTTACCTACACGCTAGCCTCCGTCACTCTGGATCAAGCCCGCCCACACCACCTGTCCAAGTCGATGATGGACATCAAAGTAAACGGCCACGCCACGACCTGCCTGTTCGACAGCGGAAGCACGGAGAGCTTCATCCACCCAGACACGGTGAGCCACTACTCCCTCCCTGTCCTGCCAACGCGCAACCGAATCTCGATGGCATCGAGGTCCCACGCCACGGACATTAGCGGCTACTGTGCTGTGACCTTGTCGGTTAAGGGTACAGAGTATAAAAACTTTAAACTCCTCGTCCTCCCCCAGCTCTGCGCTGCCGTCCTACTAGGGCTGGACTTCCAATCCCACCTCCAAAGTGTAACCCTAGCATACGGTGGACCCCTCCCCCCACTCACAGTCGACAACCAGCGAAGGTTAAACCGCCCACCGCGTAACACCTGCAGCCTATCCACCCTCAAGGTGCCGCCACCTTCCCTGTTCGCTAACCTCACCCCCGACTGCAAACCCGTCGCTACCAAGAGCAGGCGGTACAGCGCTGGGGACAGAGCTTTCATTAGCTCTGAGGTGCAGCGTCTCCTGAAGGAGGGCATCATCGAGGGGAGCAACAGCCCCTGGCGTGCCCAGGTCGTGGTCGTTAAGACCGGCGATAAAAATCGCCTGGTCATCGACTACAGCCAGACCATAAACAGATACACCCAGCTGGACGCATACCCCCTTCCCCGCATATCTGACATGGTCAATCAGATTGCACAATACCGCGTATTCTCGACCATCGACCTTAAGTCGGCCTACCACCAACTCCCTATCCACCCCGAGGACCGCCAGTACACCGCCTTCGAGGCGAATGGGCGCCTATACCACTTCCTTAGGGTCCCCTTCGGTGTCACCAACGGGGTCTCGGTCTTCCAAAGGGAGATGGACCGGATGGTTGACCAGAACGGACTGCAGGCCACATTCCCCTACCTAGATAACGTCACCATCTGCGGCCGCGACCGGCAGGACCACGACGTGAATCTGGAGAAATTCCTCCGTACGGCCCAACGGCTGAACCTCACCTACAATAAGGAGAAATGCGTGTTTAACACAGCGCGCCTTGCCATCCTTGGCTGTGTAGTAGAGAACGGAGTCATCGGCCCCGACCCCGAAAGAATGCGCCCCCTCATGGAGCTACCCCTCCCCCACTGTCCAAAAGCACTTAGGAGAACCCTGGGGCTTTTCGCCTACTATGCCCAATGGGTACCCAATTATGCGGACAAAGCCAGACCCCTCCTGAAAACCACATCCTTCCCCCTCACGGAAGAGGCGTGCGCGGCCTTCTCCCTCATTAAGGGAGACATAGCCAAGGCCACAATGCACGCAGTGGATGAGTCAATCCCCTTCCAAGTGGAGAGCGATGCATCCGACTTCGCCCTAGCCGCTACCCTTAACCAGGAGGGTAGGCCGGTAGCCTTCTTCTCAAGGACCCTACAGGGCCCCGAGACCCGACACTCGTCGGTCGAGAAGGAAGCCCAGGCAATTGTGGAGGCAGTACGGCGCTGGAGGCACTACTTGGCAGGCAAACGATTTACCCTCCTCACCGACCAACGCTCGGTTGCCTTCATGTTTAATAACAAGCTGAGGGGCAAGATCAAGAACGACAAAATCTTGAGGTGGAGAATCGAGCTTTCCACCTATGATTATGAGATCTTGTACCGGCCCGGTAAACTGAACGACCCCCCTGATGCTCTTTCACGCATTACATGCGCCAGCGCGCAAAGTGATAGACTTCAGACCCTCCACAATGACCTCTGCCACCCCGGAGTCACCAGACTCTACCATTTCATTAAGGCCCGCAACCTGCCATACTCCATCGAGGAGGTCAGGACCATGACCAGGAACTGCCAGATCTGTGCTGAGTGCAAACCGCACTTCTATAAGCCGGACAGAGCAAGCCTGATCAAGGCCACCCGCCCCTTCGAGCGTCTGAGCATCGACTTCAAGGGGCCCCTACCGTCATCCGACCGTAATGTGTACTTCCTCAACATCGTTGATGAGTACTCCCGTTTCCCCTTTGCCTTCCCCTGCCCAGACATGACCAGTAACACGGTCATTAAATGCCTGAACAAACTCTTCGCCTTGTTCGGGTTCCCGAACTATATACATAGTGACCGGGGCGCCTCCTTCATGAGCGAGGAACTCCGTCAGTTCCTATTGGAGAGGGGTATTGCAGCAAGCAGGACCACCAGCTACAACCCCCGAGGGAACGGCCAGGTGGAAAGAGAGAACGCGACGGTATGGAAGGCCACCCTCTTAGCCTTAAAGTCTAAGGGCCTCCCAACCTCCCGCTGGCAAGAGGTCCTCCCGATTGCGCTGCACTCCATCCGGTCACTACTTTGCACTGCCATTAACACCACCCCCCATGCCCGAATGTTTGTCTTCCCCAGGAAGTCGACTACGGGAACCACCCTACCAACCTGGCTGACCTCTCCGGGACCCGTCTTGCTGCGAAAGCACGTGAGGGCCCATAAAACGGACCCCCTGGTCGAGAAGGTGAACCTCCTGCACGCCAACCCCCAGTACGCCTATGTGGCTTACCCAGACGGACGGGAGGACACTGTCTCCTTACGAGACCTCGCACCCTCACCCCCCCCTCCCAACCCCCCGAGTCCAGCCGAGGTAGACGGCATGCCGGAACCCCACGAGCCTTTGCCGACTACGCAGACACCAGCTTTAACACCGGATAATGTAACACCGCCGCTGCGACGATCGGAGAGGCTAACGAAGCCTCCGGACAGACTGACATACCAGAGCTGGTAATACACTTCACCCCGCCGGACTCTAATCTAAACAAGGGGTGAATGTGGTAAACCACTGTTATAGTTATCACTGTATATTGTTCTCACTGTTCTCACTGTCACATCACTACACGAGGTCGCCTCTTGTCGCACTGTTATACCTGGGCTGACCACCTCCGACTCCGCCCATTACCTGCCCAGGTATAAAGGTAGCTGACTGGCTAGTATTCCTCCCTGTTGGATCGGATCACCCACGAGGGTGGGCTCTGTTATTTAGCCAATAAAAACCTTCAGTTACGTTCTTAACTCGTCGCCTTTTATTGGACTAATTGATAGGCATATCACCGGTGTGGTCACTGCCGGTACTACAATATACAGGAGCTGTAAAAGTAGTTCTGACTTAAAGGCACAGACACTACAATTCCTCCCCTTTTAGATTAGTAATACCCCTAATATTCAAATAACAATTAACATTTCAACATGTACATTAAACAACAAAAGTCCATTTATAGATTCAGTCTTTGGGGTGGCTTCCTGACCCTTTCAGAATAGCGCCTTTCCGGAGGTTCTTGTTCTTGGTGCAGAGGTGATTCTGACCCCTTTTCATCGGGTAGTTCATCGGGTTCCGCTGCTACTGGGTCTGAAGTAGATGCTACCGGTATGTCGGGTTCTTCCCCAGGTACTCGAGACATGGGGTTGACGCGTTCCTGTGACGCTAAGATCTGATCGACGTGGCGTTTCACAATGTTCTCCCCGACATCCACTGTGTACATTAATGGCCCCTGCCTTGTACATATCGTTCCGGGTTGCCATTTCTCTGTTCGATAGTCACGGGCCAAGACTGATTGCCCTACATTGAAGCTCCTTGTCGGCTTCTCATTGATGTGCTGGAATTGTTTGTCCTCAACATTTCTTCGCACATTTGGTCTGAGCAAGTCCAGACGAGATTTCAACCTTCGGTTAAAGAACATCATGGCCGGGGTCTGGTTGGTAACTGCATGTGTCGCATGTGTAGGCTAATAAGAAATTGTCCATCTTATGCTGTAGTGGAATTTCATCGTCGCACATGGCCTTTATCACCTTCTTAAAGGTTTGTACGAACCTCTCAGCCAATCCATTTGTGGCTGGATGATACGGGGCGGATGTGTAATGCCTTACCCCATTCCTTCTCATAAATTTTTGGAACTCGTCGGACACAAACTGTGGTCCATTATCAGAGCAAATCTGCTCTGGCAAACCGTTTCTGGCAAATATGGTCCGTAGGACTGCAATCGTTTTCTCTGTAGTGGTTGAAGACATTTTTATCACCTCAGGCCATTTTGAATGAGCATCCACTGCTATTAAGAACATTGAGTCCATGAATGGACCAGCGAAATCAATATGCACCCGTTGCCATGGAGAGGAGGGCCACTCCCATGGGTGTAGAGGGGCATGTGGTGGTGCATTTTGGACCTTCTGGCATCCTAAGCAGCTCTTAGTTAGGCCTTCGATTTGTTGATCGAATCCCGGCCACCACACATAAGCTCTAGCAAGGCTTTTCATTTTCACTCCCCCCCAGATGACCTTCATGTAGCTCATTTAGCACTCTCTCCCTTAACTTGGGTGGAATCACCACTCTGGATCCACACATCACTGTCCCCTGGCATACTGACAGCTGTTCTCTTCTGGATGAGAATGCTGGCAACAGTGAGTCGCCATGTGTTGGCCATCCCCTCACCGTCAATTCATATACCCACGACAGCGTCGGATCATTGCGGGTCTCCTTCTCTATATCCGCGTTTGTTACTGGCAATCGTTCAATTATTGACGAATAAAATATCTCGATAGGGTCCACTGCTGGTGCTTCCTCCACAGTAGGCAGTGGCAGGTGCGATAGCCCATCAGCGTTCCCATGCTGTTTCGTGCCTTTATATTCTATTTCATATTGATTCGCCCCTAGAAACAGGGACCATCTTTGTAACCGTTGTGCAGTCATCACTGGAACACCCTTCTTAGGATTAAAGATGGAGACAAGTGGTTGGTGGTCAGTCAGCAAGGTGAACTTCTGCCCATGCAGATAGTGGTTGAATTTTTTTACTCCCCATACTAAGCTGAGGGCCTCCCTGTCAATCTGGGCATAGTTGCGCTCGGCTGAGGTTAGTGACCGAGACGCAAAGGCTACTGGCCTCTCCAACCCGTCTGGGAATTTGTGCAACAGCACCGCTCCAATACCATTGGGTGATGCATCACATGCCAAACGAATTGGTAGTGCTGGGTTGAAATGGGCCAACACCTCTTTTGATGTGATCAATTCTTTACACTTCTGGAAAGCTCATCTACATTCGTCATCCCACTTCCATGGTACCCCTGTTTGCAGTAGAGTGTTCAGCGGGTGTAATACCGTAGACAAATTTGGTAAGAACTTGTGGTAGTAGTTTACCAGCCCGAGGAACGACCTCGGTTGTGACACATTTTCCGGTGCTGGAGCCTTGACTACTGCCTCAATCTTATCAGGGGGCTTATGTAACCCCTCTTCATCGATGACGTGGCCACAATACGAGATCTGTTTCTGGAAAAACTCGCACTTTTGGCGATTAGCTCGTAACCCATACTCCTTTAATCTGGTGAGCGCCTTCTCCAAGTTGGCGAGGTGATCACCGTCATTTTCGCCCCTGACCAAGATGTCGTCCAACTAACACTGGGTCCCTGGAATCCCTTGCAGGACCTGATCCATCGCCCTTTGCCAGATAGCCGGAGCCGAGGCTACTCCAAACACCAGCCGGTTGTATTGATAGAGACCTTTATGAGTGTTGATCGTAAGGTAATGTTTCGAAGCTTCTTCTACCTCCATTTGCAAGTACGCCTGGGCTAGATCAATTTTGGTGAAGCGTTGGAAGCGGATGTTGCACCGTGTGAAGGACTGGGTTCACTGTCACCTTAAAATTCCCACAGATGCGGACCTTCTTTGGTTCCCCAGGCGTATTACTCAACGACCTCTTCATTACAGGAACGATGGGTGTAGCCCACTCACTCCAGTCCACTTTGGACAGTACTCCTGAACGTTCCAACCCTTCCAGCTCTGCTTCAACAGCTGGTCTGATCGCATAAGGCACTGGTCTGGCCTTCAGAAACTTTGGGCTTGCATTTTCCTCTATTTTAATCATTGCTGTTATTCCTTTTAGTGTTCCTAGTCCCTCCTGGAACACTTCTTTTGCGTCAGTTAGCATTTTTGACAGTCGTCCCGGTGTGACGTCATCATTTTTGGCCTCAACCTTCAGTGCCTGTATGGAATGCCAATCTAATTGTATCTTCCGGATCCATTCACGTCCTAGCAATGGTGGTCCTCCATTTGGCAATACATATATATCCATTTTAGGTATTTCCTGGCCTTTATATGTCACTTTCACCCTTATTTTTCCTTTGGGGTAGACTTTTTGCCCCGTATACGTCTTCAAGACAATCTCTGTAGCTTTCAAGGGTATGTGTGAAAATAGCCGCTAGTAGTCTCTTTGATTTATGACTGTTAGAGCTGACCCTGTGTCCAATTCCATTTTCACTTGGACTCCATCTATCTTGAGTGTAACCCAGATAGTCTGGTGATCCTCCATTTCTGTTACCTTATGTAGTTTCAGACAACCCAGCGCCTTGCTTCCGGAGTCTGTGTCACTTTTCTGTTCGTCTGAACCACTGTCCATCACCTGGTGTACCTTTTTGTACTTCTCCTGTGGAGATTTCTTACTGTTGGTTTTCTTCCCAGACCTGCAGACTCTTGCTATGTGTCCTGCTTTCCCACACTGTCTGCACACTTGGTCCTTGAACCAACAATCTTTCTGGTCATGTGTTGTTCTGCCGCAGCGATAGCACTTCCCTGTTCCATAGGACATTTCATTGGTGCCATATTCTTGCGGTCTCCGTTGTATCTCTGCAGCGCCCCTTGCGGCTGCTTCGTGTGATACTGCCATACTGAAAGCTTTGTCCAGCGTAAGGTCCCTTTCTGATAGAAGCCGTTTCTGGGTTCCTTCACTTTGTAGCCCACACACAAACTTGTCCCTTAACGTATCTGCTAGTCCCGCTCCAAACTGGCAGTGTTTCCATAGCTTGCGCAGTTCCGTTAGGTACTCAGCATTGCTTTCGTCTTTGTGTTGTTTCCTTTTATGGAACTTAAATCGTTCTGCTATCAGCAGCGGTGTGGGTTTAAGTGGTCCTGTAGGATTTCTACTATGCTTTCAAAATTCTTGTTTACCGGCTTCTCTGGGGTTATTAGATTTTGCAGTAATCCATAAGTTTTTGCACCCATGGAATTTAACAGAACCAGTGCTTTATTAGCATCTGGCACTTCATTCGCCCTGCAGTACACCTCAATACGTTCCACATATGTCGCCCAATCTTCGACTTCATTGTCGAACGTAGAGATACTGCCACTCTTCGGCATCCTTGGGTGTGAGTTAACTGTCACAAATGGCGCCTCCCGCGCTTCCCCTTCTTCTCCGCTGGCACAAAATGGCGTCTCCTGTGCTTTCCTTCCTTCCCGCGCTCGCCCTTCTTCTCCGCTGCGGCTTCCAAAAATGGCGCCTCCCGCGCTCTTCCTTCTCCGCGGCTCAATGGCGTCTCCCCTTCCTTCGCCCCGCGGACCCTGTTCAGCCCGTGAGCCCTGGCTGTGCTCTGCGCATTCTTCTTTTTATATTTTTCGACGCCGCTCAGCCTAGAACCCGGCTGTTTCTTTACCCTCTCTCTCTCCGGTTTGTTTTCTTTTTCTCGACGCCGCTCGGTGTTCATCCCCCGGCTGCGCCCTGCGCTCTTCACCCTGTCTTACCCCGTCGATGCTGCTCGGCATTCTCTCCGCCGTCGGTCGGCTCCAGCCGCCGCTGCTCGGGAAGGGTCTGCGCTGGACCTGTCGTCGGTCTCTCACTGCTTGTCGTGGCTGGGGAACCAAGCCCGGCTCTCCACAGCCTCCCCTGCAAAGTTGAATCTCTGCCTGACTGCTGGGTGGTTGCTCGTGGTCGACGCCCATGTTCCTGGCCTCGACTTTTTTTTTATGTTGCAGGTAGATTCGAATCGACACTCGTCGCCACTGTTGGATCCATGGTTCAGTGGATATGCTATTATTAAATAATCACACGGATGCTGTACATTAACAATAAACAGGTCTTTTCTGGAGGAGGGTAGTCTCTAGACTGGGGGTACAGAGGCATGCGCAAAGCTTATATACCGGTGTGGTCACTGCCGGTACTACAGTATACAGGAGCTGTAAAAGTAGTTCTGACTTAAAGGCACATACACTACACCTGCCTAAACCTCTCTGCCTCGCTACCTCTCTTTCCTCCTTTAAGATGCTCCTTAAAATCTACCTCTTTGACCAAGCTTTTGGTCACCTGCCCTAATTTATCCTTATGTGGCTCGGTGTCAAATTTTCTGTCTTAAAATACTCCTATGCAGCGCCTTGGGATGTTTTATTACGTTAAAGGCACTATATAAATTCAAGTTGTTGTTATAAATGAAATTTATTACATAAAAACTTCACAAAAAAAAAACTTACAATAACCTTTGCAATCATAGCCCTCTCCTCTTGGACTGTTTTACTCTGTTGCCAGAGATTGCATACTTTGTCATGGCCTTGGGTTCCATTATATAGCACATCACAGGCATGTTCTGGTAGAGATTTTGATGAGAGATGTTCAGAGGGAGAGAGAGATCAGTGAATGCACAGGACCACAGCAGCAGATTGGATGACAGTCATTTGGGAGAGAGCAGTGAAATGAGAATGGGCAGCTTAAACTGGCATTTCCTTCCTGTTTAGATCTGTTGACGCTCACTGCTTCATATTTATTTTGACCAATTTGCAACATTCACCTCCTTGCAAACTGTTTTACAACATTCATTTAACATTTACATACATTAATTAATTATAATTTATCACCTGCTTAGCAACAGGACTACTCCCAGATTCCTCACCTGAGCTGGAAAGATGTTACCACCTCAATCATTCTGTCACTTCTGCTCGGGGGCTCCCACAATTCTACAGTTATGTGATCTGTGCACATGGACACCCAAATCTTTTTTGCTCCTCCACGGCTACTGGTGTCTCGCCATTTAAAGAAAGACAAACTTGTGTTTATGTGTTGCCTTTCACGACCACCGGAGTTCCAAAACGCTTCGCGAAGTACTAAGAAAATATTCTGATTTGTCTTTCTCAGATCTGAAGTGGATGACTTCACACTTCCCCCACATTAAACATCATAGAATCTTACAGCACTGAAGGAGGCCGTTTGGCCCGTCGTGCCTGTGCCATCTCTTTGAAAGAACTCTCCAATTTATTCCCACACCCCGGCTCTGTCCCCGTAGCCCTGCAAGTTACTCCCCTTCAAGCACACGTCCAATTGCCTTTTGAAAGCTCCGATGGAATCTGTTTCCACCGCCCTTTCAGGTCGTGTGTTCCAGACTTTAACAACCCTCTGTGTGAAGAAAGTTAAATTATAATGATCAGAAATTGGAATCTACAGTCCAGATATAGCCCATTCAGTCCAACTGGTCTATGCCAGTGATCATACTTCACACGAGCCTCCTCCCACTCTAATTATTTCTTCCCACCTTGCCCCATATCCTATTCTTTATTTGATGTGTTTGTGACTATCTTATATTTATGGCCCCCTTGTTCTGGACTCACCCACAGGTGGAAATGGCTTCTCCATATCCACCCTATCGAACCCCTTCATAATTTTAAAGACCTTTATCAGGTCTCCTCTTTTCCAGAGAAAAGAGCCCCAGCCTGTTCAATCTTTCCTGATAGTTGTATCCTCTCAATTCTGGCAACCTCTTTGTCAATTGTTTCGTCACTTTTTGCAGTGTTTCAATATGCAATGGAGGCCAGAACTGCACACAGCACGCCATGCGGCCTAACGAAGCTTCTATATATATTCAACATTATCCCAGCTATTCCTCTAGAAGTGAACTCCAGTACTTTTTTGTACTCGTTATGGCCTTATCACAAACATGTCTTTCACTTCACTTGTAGTGCAATCTCATTGAGAGGTTCCAATAATGGCATAAATTACAATGAAAAGCTTCCACTCTGTGACGTCAAAGATATACTTTCCCTCTCTCTCTCTTTTCACCTCTATCTGCTCTCACGCTCCTCTTTGTAAGGCACTCTTCCTCTGTCTTCAGTCCTGTATATCTCCTAGACTCTATTTGCCTCTTGCAACGTTCTGCACACACTTTATCTCCCTATATCTATCTGCCTCTTCCTTTTCTTTCCCCCATCCATGGAAACCTAATCTCAGAGATCTGGCCCTCTGACAGCCACTGAAGTGATTCTTGTCTCTCCCTGTGTATGTGTAAGTGCCTTGGAACCTTTTAAAATGTTAACGGTGCTATATAAAGACAAGGGCCTAGAAATTGAGTTTACCTCCGCCAGGGCTGTAGCGCCCGAAATTTAGAGCCAGCGTTAATTGCCGCTGCGCCCGCCAAAAATTCAGCTGCGCCGCGCCCAGACGGCTGCGGGCGCTAATGGAGGGTGTCAGCGCCTCGCAATGGGCGCTGAATGCAGGATTGCGGCGCTAATCCCCCGCTGCGGCACCCGATGCGGTGCGGCAGGCTGGGGTACTGCAGGCCTCCTCCTTCTGTTAAGGAGGAGCTGCCTGCAGCCGACCGCTGGCCGGTGGAATCGCACGAAAAATGAGCCCGGCACCTCGGAGAAGTGCCGGGCTCGAGGCCTACACACATCTGTGCCGCGGGGGGGGGGGTGGTGGAGGAGTCCGGGGAGGGAGGTGCGGGCAGGCGGCCACCGGGAAAGCGGCCGGCCGCCGCGCCACCTTAATGCGCTGGCGCTAAGTCCAGCAAGAAACTTTTGAAAAATCGTTGGTTGCGGCTGCCACGGGCGAGGCGGCCGCAACTGAATTTCGGCGTCCGGCCGCGTTACCACGGCAACCGGGACGCTGCGCACACCGATGACGTCATCGGTGCCGGCGCAGCGCTACCGGCTAATGCCGATGGTAAGGCCCAAATCAATTTCCGAAGCGGCTATAATTCCGGCGCAAGGCCCTCTAACGCCTCTAATTGGGCACTAACCCCACTCAATTTCTAGGCCAAGATGTTGTCAAGGGTCTCCTCTCAGCCAATTGTTTAATCCTCAAACTCCCTTCAAGCCTGGTCAGCAGTGAAACTCTACAGGAGATCACTCATCACAATCTCAAGGAGTCGGTATACAATTCCAAATCGCTCTGCTTCAAGGGAATTGGAGCAGTGTTGTCCAATATCGCAGTCACCAGCCACATGTGCCTAATTAGGAATCCAGATGTGGCTAATTGCCTTTCTGATTAATAAATCAATCAATAATAGACATTGTCGTTGGAAATGAGAAAGAAAGACTTGCATTTCTGTAGCGCCTTTCACGACCACTGGACGTCCCAAAGCACTACAGCCAATGAAGTACTTTTTGAAGTGTAGTCACTGTTGTAATGTAGGAAACGGTCTCAACACTTGTATTTGCACTGTGAACGTTAACCTTATTTGTGTGTTTTTTGCTAAAATCTGAAAAGCAGAGTGTGCAAGTGTTTATTGTGCGGTGAGTGCTTCATTTCCTTGGTTACTGAATGAAGTCGATGTTTGTGAAGTACGTTTACCTTGATTGTATGTAAACTGTTTTGTACTAAAACGGTGTTGCAGTCGTCACACTTGTGGCTACTCAGTGATTTCTACTGGACAACGCTGAATTGGAATAACTTCTAATTGATTGGCTGATTGGGGGTTCAGTGATCGCTCCGTGAGAACTAATGGAATCCAGTGGAATTCACCTCAAGTGCCCAGATAGCTCCACCGAGAAAATCTCACTTTCCAAAACCTTTTCCCATTTCTGTTTGTGTGTTTGCACTCGGTTATAATCAACAGGAGTTGGGTTTGTGAAGAGATTCCCTTTAATGTTTCACAGACAGGAAGGAATTTGACAGCTGGTGGGAGTGCCCATTCGAGGCAGTGGGAACCCAATTGACCTGCATTGGAGATAAAAGCAGCTGCCACCATCTGCGTGCACTGCTTTATTTTCCTTTCTCTAAACGCCAGCTTTTGCTGATTTGAAATGTTGGATGAGCTCATGTTAAGTATGTGTATTGTATTGAACAATTAACACAAAGACTTAAACGTATAACTCAAACAGGTCTTTACTGGTTGGAGGTAGGGACTATACGTAGGTCTTTACTTCATGCCCACAGGCGGGAACTGAGGGGAGATCAGTACCCACAGTACTATTTATACCCCTATGGCCAGGAGTGGTACTGCGTATCACTACGCCCTACAAGTAGTGCAGTCCTGTCCATAGGTTCAAAGTAGCACACATATTACATACACAACATTCCTCCCTTCCTAGCTTTACAGTCATCTCCCCATTTAACATAACGTAATAACATATATACATATATAACTTCAGGTTTACATAACAGAATAACATAGATACATAGATAACTTCATGTCAAAACAGATCACAGATTCAGTCTCTGCGGAAAACAGTTCACAGATTCAATCTCTGTGGTGTAGTCGGTTCACGTTGCTGGAGTGACTCATTCAATAGTCCTTCCATGGATTTAACAGTTTGAACTTCCGAACTGAATTGGCTCCATTCGGAGGGACCACGTGTGTGATCTGGTAGAGGTAATAATGGTTCAGATGGGTCATCTTCTGTTTCGACTTTTCCTTTTCTGCTTCTTGGAGACTCTCTGGGCTCCACTGTCAGCTGCCAGCTGCATGCGCAGTTCCTCCTTCTCTTCCTCCTTTTTCCGTAGTAGAGCCACCTTCTCCCGATGTTCCGTAGACTTTCGGTGCTCCTCCATGATTTCTGTATGGTGGGAGTCGAAGTTACAAGTTGGGCAGGACAGGACATAGTAATATTCGGTGTCGTCCTGATCTAGGCCAGCGAGAGGGTCTTCTATTTCCTCCATACCCAGCTGGGCGTTAGCCAGCTTTTGTTCCAAGTCCAGACATCTTTCCTGAAGAGACTTCTTCATGCGTACCTCTTCATCCAGCTTTTTCTGGGCTTTCAGCAAGTCGTTTACTAATGACCTCATTTGAGATTTTACTACTTCAACTTCTTTTGGAGATTGATTGATCGGACTATTCAATCCCTCTACCGGAGCAGCTGTTTCAGCGGTCTGTTGTTCTACGTTGACGTGAGTCAGCGTACTTTTGGCATCCAAGGGCTGCTCTGTTGCAGTCATCTCAGTCTGTGTTGCCACCTCAGCTCTTCCAATAACCTTTGAGAGCTCCGAACCCCTTTCGTTTGAATATTGAAGTTCGTGTTCAAGTTTTTCCCATTTCAGAGTCCTGTCCTTCAGCATATGCAGGAGTTGGCTGACCGTTAACTCCTCTGACATCAGACGTTTTGTGTGCTCCTGCTCCATTTTCTCCATCAGCTGCTTCTGTTGTCTTTCCAGATTCTCCAACTCTATATCAAAGAACTCTTTCGTTGCATTCAACTCTTGCTCAAAACGGCGAAGCATTTGTTCTAATTGCTGTTGTAGTTTGAAATGGAGTTGAGTTTGAGCCCGGTGTCCCTCAGAAATGGGCACATCAGTAGACTTGCCAGACTCAGAATCCACAGTTAAACTATGTTGTTGTTGCTCAGTGGAATTCTGTGCTGAAACTTTGTCTTTTGCACCTGAGTTGGGCTTACCATCATCCGTTCCAGAGTCTGGGCCGACTATCTTCACCGAGTTCTCACTCGTTATTGTTTGTAGGAAATGCCAGTCCATATTCATTTTCCTAATCCACTCCCGTCCTAGTAGTGGAGAACCTCCTTCAGATATCACATATAAGTCCATTATTTGACTGTCTTCGCCCTTGTGGACCACTGCAACCTCTATTTTCCCGATGGGGTACACTCTTTGCCCCGTGTATGTTTTCAATATAATCCCCGTATCCTGTAGGGGAATATGTTGGAATAACTTTCCGTAATCTTTCTTATTTATGACCGTCAATGCCGATCCAGTGTCCAATTCCAGTTTTACTTGGACTCCTTCTATCTGAAGAGTGACCCAAATTGTCTGGAGGTCTGCACCCTTACCAGCGTTGAGTACTCTTAAGCTAGCCAGTTCATTACAGCTTAAGCTAGCCAGTTCATTACTGCTAGCGTCTGAATCGGACTCCTGTTCGGTCACCTTGTGTACCTTTGCGTATTTTCCTTGCGGTGACTTCTTGTTGCTGGTCTTCTTCCCTGACCTGCATACTCTAGCTATATGTCCAAGCCTACCACAAGTTCTACATTCTTGGTTTTTAAACCAACACTGGTTCTGATCATGCGTTGTCTTTCCACAATGATAACATTTGCCAGAACTCACACCCAATTTGTGTGCACTGAGCTCCGGTGACCGTAGCTGCATTACTGCCGTGCCTCTCGCTGCGGCTTCGTGTGCTGCTGCCATAGTGACCGCCTTCTCAAGCGTCAGCTCATTCTCCTCGAGCAGTCGCTTTTGTGTATCCTGTTTAAATAAACCACACACAAATTTGTCTCGTAGTGCATCTGTCAGTCCCGTTCCAAACTGGCAATATTTCGCTAATTTACGCAATTCCAGCAAATATTCAGCATTGCTTTCATGCTGTAGCTGCCTTCTGTCATAAAATTTAAATCGTTCCGCTAGCATCAGCGGCGTGGGGTTTAGATGATCTTTCAGGACAGTAACAATCTCATCGAACGTCTTATCCGCCGGTTCATCTGGTGATAACAGGTGTTTCAATTGCCCGTATGTCTTCGCACCCATTAAATTTAATAATGTTAGAGCTTTATCTTGGTCACGAATTTTATTGGCCTTACAATAATTTTTTACTCTTTCAACATATATGGCCCAATCTTCGAGGTCACTATCAAAGGTGCTAATATTCCCGTGTTTAGGCATTGTAGATTTGCAATTTTTCAGATTTTATTTTGTTTACTTGTTATCAAAGATGGCGGCTTCCCGCTCTTGCCGTCGTCCTCCGCCCACAAAATGGCGGTTTTCCCGCGCTTGGCGGTCTTCACCCGTCCCCCGACACCGTCTCCCTTCAGCCCCCGAGTGCGGCCCTTATCTTCGCCGCGGTCGCCCGAGTGCGGCCCTTATCAGCGGATGCGATCACTGGATCGCGAAGTGGCTCCCGACCGAAGCGGCTCTTGCTCGCTCCCTCCCGGGCTCTGGCTTACCCGCTCGCGCGTTTCACCGCGGCTCTTATCAGGGATTGCGATCGCCCTTATCTTCTCCAACTTCCCCAGCCCTGTCTTTGCAGCCAACGCTGCACGGCGTACCCCACCACCAAGGTTGAACAAGGAAACTGCAGAAAGACTTCTGTCAGTCGCTGGAAGCTGTCAGGATGGCTGCTGCACTCCAGTGCTCAGTCGCTGATGGAGGCTTCAGAGTCCTAAAGCCTGTCGCTTCTAGTGGGGTGGTGATGTTTGAAACCTCTCTTCAACTGCCGCAGGGTAAGAACCTGACTCGTCGCCAGTGTTAAGTATGTGTATTGTATTGAACAATTAACACAAAGACTTAAACGTATAACTCAAACAGGTCTTTACTGGTTGGAGGTAGGGACTATACGTAGGTCTTTACTTCATGCCCACAGGCGGGAACTGAGGGGAGATCAGTACCCACAGTACTATTTATACCCCTATGGCCAGGAGTGGTACTGCGTATCACTACGCCCTACAAGTAGTGCAGTCCTGTCCATAGGTTCAAAGTAGCACACATATTACATACACAACAGCTCAATCAATGTTTCCCCTGCCATCCAAGCTGGAGATTGATATGGTGAAATCTAATGGGAGAGATCGAGTGAAACATTTTAAAATCCCAGTCCACGTCATTGAACCTGATTATGAACAAGGATAAAGATCCAGAAGTTGAGTACACTGGACAGGACATGCCCTCTCGTGAGTTGTGCTGCTGAATGTTCTGCCGCATCTCCCGAAAACAGTCTCACAACAGTGATTTCACATCAACAGAAGTGTTACAGATTCCAAGCAGAAAATCCAGGCTAACAGTCCAGAGTAGTACTGAGGGAGTGCTGCACTGTCAGAGGGTCAGTACTGAGGGAGTGCTGCAGTGTCAGAGGGTCAGTACTGAGGGAGAGCTGCACTGTCGGAGGGTCAGTACTGAGGGAGTGCTGCACTGTCAGAGGGTCAGTACTGAGGGAGTGCTGCACTGTCAGAGGGTCAGTACTGAGGGAGCGCTGCACTGTCGGAGGGTCAGTACTGACGGAGCGCTGCACTGTCGGAGGGTCAGTACTGAGGGAGTGCTGCACTGTCGGAGGGTCAGTACTGAGGGAGTGCTGCACTGTCAGAGGGTCAGTACTGACGGAGTGCTGCACTGTCGGAGGGTCAGTACTGAGGGAGTGCTGCACTGTCGGAGGGTCAGTACTGAGGGAGTGCTGCACTGTTGGAGGGTCAGTACTGAGGGAGCGCTGCACTGTCAGAGGGTCAGTACTGAGGGAGCGCTGCACTGTCAGAGGGTCAGTACTGAGGGAGTGCTGCACTGTCGGAGGGTCAGTACTGACGGAGTGCTGCACTGTCGGAGGGTCAGTACTGAGGGAGTGCTGCACTGTCGGAGGGTCAGTACTGAGGGAGTGCTGCACTGTCAGAGGGTCAGTACTGAGGGAGTGCTGCACTGTCAGAGGTGCCGTCTTTCAGATGAGATGTTAAAATGATGATCCGCCTGCTCTCTCAGGTGGATGTAAAACCCACGGCACTATTTTGAAGACGAGCAAGGGAATTCTCCCTGGTGTCCTGGTCAGTATTTATCCTTTAACCAACATCACTAAAACAGATTATCTTGTCGTTTATCTTAATGCGCTTTGTGGGAGCTTGCTGTGTGCAAATTGGCTGCTGCATTTCCTACATTACAACAGTGACTACACTTCAAAAGTACTTAGGACGTCCCAAACACTTTACAGCAAACTAAGGTCGTGAAAGGTGCTATAGAAATGCAAATCTGGATCGCCCATAAGCAGATCCAGTATCCATATGATCCGGAGTAGACTTTTACTCCCCCATTTAAACAATAGTGTGGGGCTATATTAATAAGGCCCTTCATTGTGTGTACTGGATACTGTGTTCTCCCACCTATTCCCTTCTGGACTTGCTCCTATTTTTCAGAAGGTGGACTAAAAAACATTCTAACCAATTATAAACCAACAAATTGGTTTATTTTACAGATAAAATATGAATGAACAGAATAGCTCATCACAGTGCGATCTACCTGTGTCCTATCACTCCGTGCAAATTAAACGAATAAATTATGCACACTTTGGCCTTTGATATAGGTCCAACTCACTTTTCCCAACACCACTCCTCTGTTTGTAGATTGACTGCAGTTTCCATATGCAGGCCCCATCTTTAATGAATCAAAAGCAGTATCTTTTCTGCTACATGTGGATTGGAATAGCCCAGCTCAAACAAGTAACTGCATCAGAGAACACGTGGCAGGCTGACCCTTTCACACATCACCACAGAAGGCAGAAAAAGTCATATAGCTGGGGCATTGAACTCAGGGTAAAGCTGCTGTCCCAATTCATCCAGGCATAATGCTGGATACTTTCTCACAGGCACCAATCACAGTTTGTCCTACTTTTAGCGTTACTCCATGAAAGAAGGCATGCCAGGGTTATCAACAACCAGCACACACCAATTTGCTGCCAAGCCAAAATACAATGCTGAAACAGTGCCCAGTCCTGATAGACATCCCAGTCCTGATAGACAGCCCAGTCCTGATACTGATCCCAGTCCTGATACCCCAGTCCGAACACAGATCCCAACCCTGACACACAACCTTGTCGTGATTCAGATTCCAGCCCTGATGCACATCCCAGTGAGGAGAGGTGAGAGTGACTGCCCTTGACATCAAGGCAGCATTTGACCAAGTGTGGCATCAAGGAGCCCTAGTAAAGCTGAAGTCAATGGGAATCGAGGGGAATACGCTCCACTGGCTGGAGTCATATCTAACACGAAGGAAGATGGTTGTGGTGATTGAAGGTCAATCATCACAGCCCCAGGACATCGCTGCAGGAGTTCCTCAGGGCAGTGTCCTAGGCCCAACCATCTTCAGCTGCTTCATCAATGACCTTCCCTCCAAAATAAGTTCAGAAATGGGGATGTTCCCTGATGACTTCATAGTGTTCAGTGCCATTCACAACTCCTCAGATAATGAAGCAGTCCATGCCCACATGCAGCAAGACCTGGACGACATTCAGGCTTGGGCTGATAAGTGGCAGGTAACATTCGCGCCACAGAAGTGCCAGGCAATGACTGTCTCCAACAAGAGAGAGTCTAACCACCTCCCCTTGACATTCAATGGCATTACCATCACTGAATCCCCCACCATCAACATCCTGGGGGTCACCATTGACCAGAAATTTAACTGGACCAGCCCCATAAATACTGTGGCTACAAGAGCAGGTCAGAGGCTGGGTATTCTGCAGCGAGTGTCTCACCTCCTGACTCCCCAAAGCCTTTCTACCATCTACAAGGCACAAGTAAGGAGTGTGATGGAATACTCTCCACTTGCCTGGATGAGTGCAGTTCTAACAACACTCAAGAATCTTGACACCATCCAGAACAAAGCAGCCTGCTTGATTGGCACCCCATCCACCACCTTAAACATTCACTCCCTCCACCACCGGCGCACCGTGGCTGCAGTGTGTACCACCTACAAGATGCACTGCAGCAACTTGTCAAGGCTTCTTCGGCAGCAACTCCCAAACCTGTGACCTCTTCCACCTCGAAGGACAAGGGCAGCAGGCGCATGGGAACACCACCACCTCCAAGTTCCCCTCCAAGTCACACACCATCCTGACTTAGAAGTATATCGCCGATCCTTCATCGTCGCTGGGTCAAAATCCTGGAACTCCCTCCCTAACCGCGCTGTGGGAGCACCTTCACCACACGGACTGCAGCGGTTCAAGAAGGCGGCTCACCACCACCTTCTGAAGGGCAATTAGGGATGGGCAATAAATGCTGGCCTTGCCAGCGACGCCCACATCCCATGAACAAATTTAAAAAAAAGTACTGATACACACCCCAGTCCTGATATAGGTTCCATTTCAAACAATGTTTTAAAAAGTAACAACAGAAAATGCTGGAAACACTCAGCAGGTCAGGCAGCATCCGTGGAGAAAGAAAAACAGAGTTAACATTTCAGGTCGATGACCCTTCGTCAGAACTGGAAAAAGTTAGAGATGTAACAGATTTTTAAGCAAGTGTAGGGGCAGGGAGAGGGAGAATGTTTAAAAAGCAGTGGTGAATGTTGCCCAGAACATTGTAACAAATGCAGTGAAATAGAAAGTAGATATAACTTGGAAACAGGCCATTACAACCACCCGTGTCACTGCTTACCCTCCACACGAGCAAATGGTTCCTGTCCCATTTACCCGCCCTGTTCCCATCTCCCTCTGCCCCTTTTTCTTCATCCATCTCTCCAATCTAATTCTGAAGGTTGACGGTCTCTGCCTTAACCACTAGCCCTGGGAGTGAATTCCACAGCCTCGCAACTCTCTGTGTGAAGACATTTCTCCTGCCCTCTGTTCTAAATTTCTTACAGTTAATCTTGTCTCTATGGCCCCTCATTCTTGACCCTGCAACTACTGGAACATAAGAACATAAGAAGTAGGAGCAGGAGTAGGCCATACGGCCCCTCGGGCCTGCTCCGCCATTCAATAGGATCATGGCTGATCCGAACCTAGACTCACGTCCACTTCCCTGCCCTCTCCCCGTAACCCCTAATTCCCTTATCAGCTAGGAAACTGTCTATCTCCGTTTTAAATTTATTTACTGTCGCAGCTTCCACAGCTCTCTGGGGTAGCAAATTCCATAGATTTACCACCCTCTGAGTGAAGAAGTTTCTCCTCATCTCAGTTTTGAAACGGCAGCCCCTTATTTTAAGATTATGCCCCCTAGTTCTAGTCTCACCCATCAGTGGAAACATCCTCCCCACATCCACCCGATCAAGCCCCCTCACAATCTTATATGTTTCGATAAGATCGCCTCTCATTCTTCTGAATTCCAATGAGTCGAGGCCCAACCTACTCGACCTTTCCTCATAAGTCAACCCCCTCATCTCCAGAATCAACCGAGTGAACCTTCTCTGAACTGCCTCGAGAGCAAGTATATCTTTTCTTAAATATGGAAACCAAAACTGTACGCAGTATTCCAGGTGTGGCCTCACCAGTACCCTGTATAACTGAAGCAAGACTTCCCTGCTTTTATACTCCATCCCCCTTGCAATAAAAGCCAAGATTCCATTGGCCTTCCTGATCACCTGCTGTACCTGCATACTAACCTTCTGTGTTTTATGCACCAGGACCCCCAGATCCCTTTGTACTGTAGCACTTTGCAGTTTCTCTCCATTTGGATAATAACTTGCTCTTTGATTTTTTCTGCCAAAGTGCATAACCTCACACTTTCCAACATTATATTCCATCTGCTAAATTTCTGCCCACTCACTTAGCCTGTCTATGTCCTTTTGCAGGTTTTTTATGTCCTCCTCACTCACTGCTTTCCCTCCCATCTTTGTATCGTCGGCAAACTTGGATACATTGCACTCGGTCCCTTCCTCCAAATCGTTAATATAGATTGTAAAGAGTTGGGGTCCCAGCACTGACCCCTGCGGAACACCACTAGTTACTGATTGCCAACCCGAGAATGAACCATTTATCCCAACTCTTTGTTTTCTGTTAGATAGCCAATCTTCCACCCATGCCAGTATATTACCCCCAATCCCGTGATTTTTTTATCTTGTGCAATAATCTTTTGTGTGGCATCTTGTCAAATGCCTTTTGGAAGTCCAAATACACCACATCCACTGGTTCCCCTTTATCCACCCTGTTTGTTACGTCCTCAAAGACTTAAGTCTGCCTCTATTTGCCCTGCCCCATCTTTTCATAATTTTAAACACTTCTAACGAATTTCATTGTAATCTGAGTTGTTGTGTTGAATATTGAGAGAATGCAAGACTTTTAGATGTTAATTTCTTAATTAGTAAAGGTTTTTTTATTAGTAAGTCTTATATGAAGAAAAAGCTAAGCTTTGCAAGATTTCTATTCTCTATTTTGAAGGACAGCTTTATTTAAACTTGCCACTAGATGGTGCTTGGTGATCAATATTAAACCACTCGCCGGTGACTGGGGTGGAGCGGTAGATGGCACAGTCGAGCTGACCAACTGTGAAGAATGCCTGTCAATGCAGCTTCGATCAAACAAGATTACCCGCAACCACACTGAAGCCTGCCTGTTCTCGGGCCTTGAATTATTTTTCAAAAGGAAATGCTTCAGATTGTCAGCCAAGCATTGTGGAGAAATGTAATTCTGGTAATATTTCCGTTCACTGACGTTTTCTCACTAAGTCACACTGATGATGAGGCCCCATGGGCCCATTCGATTTCATCCCCATTGCACATTGAGGTGCTTCTGAACTGCACCCAGTGTCTGCCTCAAATACCCTCCCTGGGACCCTGTCCCTGCCGCATTTCCTACATTACTTCAAAAGTACTTCATTGGCTGTAAAGCGCTTTGGGACGTCCTGAGGTCGTGAAAGACGCTGTAGAAACTCAAGTCTTTCTTTCTTTCTCTGTGTAAAGAAGTCGTTCTTGGCATTTGCCCAGAACTTGCCCTTCGCACCCTGACCCTGCTCCTTCGCACCCTGACCCTGCTCCTTCGCACCCTGACCCTGCTCCTTCTCACCCTGACCCTGCTCCTTCTCGCCCTGACCCTGCTCCTTCACACCCTGACCCTGCTCCTTCGCACCCTGACCCTGCTCCTTCGCACCCTGACCCTGCTCCTTCGCACCCTGACCCTGCTCCTTCGCACCCTGCTGTTTTGATACATCCTAAACTTTTTCGATCCCATTAAATATTTTATATAGTCCTAGAACATGCGCTTCCCTGTGTTTCTATTGGCTGAAGAACCTGAGCTGATGAAGCTGTCCCTCATCACTCTCCCCTCTAACACTGGAGGTCAGCCTCTGGGGATTGGATGGTCAGGACTGAGCTCAGTGCCCCGATGCTGCCTGACCAGGGCTCCTTACAGTTTTAGCATAACATGGTGACTTGAACCACTCTGACATGGCAATATTACCCACTTTGTTTATTGCCACCTCACATTGTTTGGGCAAACTGAGCTGGATTCTCTTCCCTTGTGTGGATTGTGGTGGGGCAAGAGTTCTGCCCAGTGGTGGGGCAAGAGTTCTGCCCAGTGGTGGGGCAAGAGTTCTGCCCAGTGCCCTGATGCAGACCCATTTTCCTGGGCTGTGGTCGTTAAATTTACAGGGCGGGTTCCTGATGGGATCCCCGCCAGCTAGCAGGAGCCTCCCGTTGATGGGCAAGGGAAATTTGGACGGCACTACAACGGGAACCACTGTTGCAACTCCTGGAGAGAAGGATGCCACTTCAAGGGGCTGGAAGAGCCGTGCAGGTGGAGGGAAGAATTTTTCTGTAAGGCCTCTGACTGGGTGAATCATGAGGCCTGAGGGGACAGAGAGGACCCACAACTGGGCCTCCTCTCGCCAAAAGGGGGCATTGACAGACCTCCCACCACTGCCCAGCAACTACTGCCACTCCTCTCCCAGGGGTTGAAGGGAAGCCAGGGCAATGAGGCTGCTTGCCTGGCCCCGCCTCCACTTCCGTGCAGCAGTCGGTGAAAAAGCCAATAATAATCACCTTGGCTGGGGTGAAGAAGGAAATGTGAGGTTCGGATGGGAATCTGGCAGTTGGTTTTGCTGTCTGGTTCTCTTCCACCTCTATCCTCCCCAATAGTGGAGGAACAGTCAGCCCAATGAGACAGAGGGCGACAAACACCTCGAGGACTCTTGCTACATTACATCCTGCCCATGGAGTACCTGTACCTCTTATTATTACTTCCAGGGCGCAGTGCCTTCCATCTGTCTGTACTGAACTTCGTCTGTCACTGAGAGCCCAGGCACACAACGTGTCAGTCCTTCTTTGTAAGATCTTGGCTGCCCCTGCCCCCTAGTCCAGCGACCCCTTAGCTTGATGTCACCTGAGAATTTAACCGTATTGCACCGAGACTCTGTGTTTCACTGCGCTCGCTCTTTCTTTGCTGCCTCATGCAGACCCTGTATGAACTCCTCAGGGTGTGAACTCCTTCCGCAACCTCTTCTAGTTGGGGAACAATTGGTTGCCATTGTGTTTTACATCTGCCCTGTCTCTTTCCAGTTCTCTGCTGCCACTCCTAATCTCTCTCTAGTGTTTCTGTATAATCTTGCTCTGTGAATCCTCCCTGTTTCCTTACTCTCCCTTTTAAGTTCCCTGTTGATCCATTTTGCCTACTTTTTAACCCTGCTTCATTGAGGGATGTGCCCACACTGCACAAGGTCGTTGAAGGATATCCAGTTATCCTCAACAGTTTTATCTTTAGGATCACTGGTCCTAAAGGCAAGTATCCCATATGCCTCGGCTAAAAAGGCATATGGGATACTTGCCTTCATTAGCCGAGGCATAGAATATAAGAGCAGGGAGGTTATGATGGAGCTGTACAAAACGCTGGTGAGGCCACAGCTGGAGTACTGTGTGCAGTTCTGGTCGCCTCACTATAGGAAGGATGTGATTGCTTTGGAGAGGGTGTGCAGAGAAGATTCACCAGGATGTTACCTGGGATGGAGCGCCTCAGCTATGAAGAGAGGCTGGACAGGCTGGGGTTGTTTTCCTTGGAGCAAAGAAGGCTGAGGGGGGACCTGATTGAGGTGTACAAAATGATGAGGGGCATAGATAGGGTAGATAAAGAGGAACTTTTCCCCTTAGTAGGGGGGTCAATAACAAGGGGGCATAGATTCAGGGTAAGGGGCAGGAGATTTAGAGGGGATTTGAGGAGGAACTTCTTCACCCAGAGGGTGGTTGGAATGTGGAACTCAATGCCTGAAAGGGTGGTAGAGGCAGGAACCCTCACAACATTCAAGAAGCATTTGGATGAGCACTTGAAATGCCATTGCATACAAGGCTATGGACCAAATGCTGGAAAATGGGATTAGACTGGACAGGGATGGAGGGGCGGTGCAGACACGATGGGCCGAAGGGCCTCTTTCTGTGCTGTAAAACTCTATGACTCTATGACTGGATAAGTCAAATTCTGTGGGGATTTTTACCAGTGTTCTGAGGGTTATATTGGGGATGTTCTCAGGAATTTGAAATGTGAGGTGGCCATTGAGAATGCTGATGGTTTGATTAAGTAACATCGATAAACTCTGCCAAACGAGCACCACGAGGGGTAGGAACTAAAAGAAAAGAACTGCAAGTTTCAAATCAAAACAGAAAATGCTGGAAAAGCACAGCAGGCCTGTCAGTCTCTGTAGAGGGGACAGACAGATTTTTATGGATCCTTAGCAATCGAATCAACTTTAACCTATTTCTGCTCCACACAAAAACCTGTTTGCTGAACATTTAACCCACTAAACTCTCCGTGACAGACTTCAGCATTCCTGATGCTGATTCCTACCTGTTGTTCTCCCCACCCAACAACCATCCTCTTTGTTCGGTTCAGTCCGATTAAGGAGATCACTCATCTCCCGGGGGTCATGTTAACCTAATTGAAGCAGCAGGAAACTGATGGGATCGATCGATCGCCCGTTTTACACCTCACCCGATTTTCCTGTCCATTGATTTTGAAAAGTAAAATTGGGAGGGTGCAAACCAGGCAGCTGATCCGATCCCATCCGTTTCCCACTGGGAGGATTAGGTTAAAATTACTACCAGTGTCCAAGTATAACACAGGCTTTACACCAAGAACGCTAAACGGCCTTTGCTCTGTGCAAATGCTGATGGAGCTGTTGTGTACTTCCAGCACTCTCTGTTTTTACTGCATCAAGCTAATGGCAACTAAGATCAGGTTTCAAAGCCCTGATTTTAATTCAGAGCAGCAACGTGCAGGCAGGGGACCGAGGCAGCGTGAGATTTTAACTCCTGGGCCTCATCTGCATCGGCCCTGTCAGGTCCCCGGCTGAAACCGGCGGGTGATGCCGGGTGGCAGGAGGCCGCTGTCAGGGAACGGTCTCCGGCACAGAGGTCCATCACCGGGAGGGTAGCACCAATCTGCATATTTAATGAAGGATCCCGCCGGTCTCTGGAAGGGGTCTTCGCCGTCTGCTCAGAAGAGCAAGTTAAAACTGGAACCCATGAGAGGACAGCGGGACCTCGGTGAGTAAGTCCCACGGGTGATTTTAACTGCCCACTCGCTTGGTTTTTGCTGGGTGGGCAGGGCTTAAATCGGCCCACTGCAGCGCTGTTCCCAGTCCCCCAAATATGCTACACGTTATACAAATCAAAAAATCAAATCAAATCAACTTTTATTGTCATTGTTAGTGCACAAGTGCAGTACAACGAAATGTAGGCTTGCGGCTCCCGAGAGTGTACAATTAGATTAAGACATTTAAGAGAGGATCAGGGGTGACAGGTTACATTCCTTCAGCCTCCTTAGGAAATATAGGCGCTGCTGGGCCTTCTTCACCAGAGAGGAGGCATTGAGGAACCAGGAGAGGTCTTCCGTGATGTGGACCGTGATGTGGACTGCCAAACAAGCTCAAAATAGTGGAATTCTGAAGTGAAACAGATAAATTCTGCCTCTCTATTGCATGCACCAAGTAAAGAATCATAGAAATTAGCACACAAGAGACTATTCGGCCCATCGAGCCTGTGCTGGTGCTAGCTCTTCAACTGGAACTATATACTCTAATTCCATTTCCCTGCTGTATCTCCGTGTCCTTTTATCTTCTTGTTCTGGCAGACTCCTGCCGGATTTACAATGGCAGTGGATTTTCAGAGTCGGGTGTGTCTTGTATTTCTCACAGGTCTTACTTCAGTTCCACTCATTCTTCACGTATGACCCACATAGTGTAATGCTTTATATTTATCATTGTTAAATTTAATTTGCTGCCTGTCTATTGAATCGCAATACGTTTCTAAATCCTTTCCCACTTTGTTTTACTGCCGCCTCTGTGGCCTGTCTTCCCCCTCGGTTGAATCCGCCTATTGACACTCACTGGGTGGAAAATCTGCTCTTGTTTTTGTGTGCTCAGTAAATGTAAGCTGCTTACACTTGGTTTCAATATCTAGGTAACTAATGTAGGGGAGAAACAGTGATGGGACTCTGCTCAATATTTTCTCTGGCCTTCCCGCTCGTGTGTTCTCTCCTACTTTATAATCAGCTGCCCAGCCAGTCCCCTCTTCAATCCTGGATTCTGGGGACTTTTAGATTCATTAGAAATCTTCCATGTGGAACTTTGTCAAGAATTTTCTGCAAGTTTAGATAAAGTGTATCAGAGGGAGTGTCTCTGGTTTTATTGTGCAACGTCCTCGCAGAACTGGAGGAGGATTCTCTCTGCAGACCCCCGCTGGCTGTGTCTCATCAAGTTATTGCCACACAAGTTCCCCTCCGACCTCCGCCCTAGACCCAGTCCCACTGTGTCACCTGTTACTGACGTTAGGCTAATGGGCCTAATAGGACTTTATTAAGAACTGGTAATGACAGTCAGCTGGAGGATACTCTATCCAATCTTTCAGCACAATAGGGATGGGTTTCGTTGCACTGCTGGTGTTTGTAAATTAAAAACCTTCAGAAGTAAAATTCAGAATGACTTTGTGGCTATTTAGTAAAGGTTTCATCAATGAACTTACTTAGAAAGTTAATAAATTGTAAATTCATGGATTTAATTGCGCTAAATGGTCCATGCACTAATTAAATTACATTCTTCAGAGACTAATATTGTTCGGGTGCATGGCTTGTAAGATTGAGCTTAAGTTAAATATCCTTTCTCCTGCTTTATTGATTGCGCTCCTCACTGTTTGACAGGGGTTAATGCCGCCCAGTACCAGGAATGTTGCTGCAATGGTTCAGGTTAAACTTTCTGATCCCAGTCTTATTAACGTAAATCCCTCTCTGACTGATTGGGATCTTTCAAATAAATGGACATTTCACGGTGCTTAGTCGGGTACTGAGTGCAGCACAGAATCACATCCTTTCAGGCACCAAGTGAGAGGCACTGAAACACAGAAACAAAAGTGCAAAACAGCAGAGAGGTCCACCTTCTGCATTTAACATTTACACCTGGAATACGGTGAGGAAAAGTGAGACTCGGATAAGAAATTTGGAAAGATAAGGAATATGTGCAAAGTGATGATTGGAAGGGTTGGATCCGAAGCTGTACGTTATTATTCAATGGTTTATATTTTACAATAAAAAATTGGCAGAAAATGTTACCTGTCAGGAATCAGTGCGAAAGGTTTGTGTTATGTAATTTATCAGTGATTTATCTCGCTGTTGCACCATTAAAAAAATGCATGCCTTCCAATTAAAATTTTCAAGACTGAGATCGATAAAAAAAATTGGGTAACGGTATCAAGGGATATGGAGCAAAGGTGGGTAAATGGGATTGAGGTACAGATCAGCCATGATCTAATTGAATGGCAGAGCAGGCTCGAGGGGCTGAATGACCCACTCCTGTTCCTCTGTCCCTGGAGGCACAGTGCTGGGCTCTCCAATAAGCTTCACTCTCTAGTAACCACTACATGTCTGAGCAATGGTTGTATTATACTTTTACAGAATAATGACCACACAAGCACCATCTGTGCCCTCAGGGTACCAGGGCAGGAGCTCATTCAGGAGAAGAACACACACTGTTATAGATAGCAAAATACTGCGGGTGCTGGAAATCCGAAATTACAACAGAAAACGCTGGAAAAACTCAGCAGGCCAGGCAACAGAGAGAAACAGAGTTAACGTTTCAGGTCGAAATCCTTCGTATTGGGCATTTTCTCCTTTTTTCCTTGTCTACTCTAGGCACCAATACACTCTTCAGCCTCTTAAAGTAACACTTGCACAATTAGCCCTTCCCACTGCCCTCTGGTTAAGGATGGCTTTAACTCTGTATCCTGCTCTATGGCTGTACAGCTTCCCTGATGCCAACAACTGGCGTGGACAACCCACAACCTCTTCCTCCACTTAAACAGACTGATACCCCACAACTTACTGACCCAGTGTCACTTGGCCCATACTCGGCTGCCAGCCTTACCCTTGCCTGACAGACAAAGCTCCCTGGAGGGGGCAGCCTCACCTTTAAACTTCTCACCCCGTTCGAGGCCAAGTCCATGGAACCAACCAGCACTCATTCAGTTGTTACCGTATGAGATGGTGATGGTTGGTGGCATCTTGCCAGTGCCAGGTTAGTGACTGAGCACCTACACTGTCACCCTGACATCCCTGTGAGGTACCACAGACACAATCTCCCACCCTCTTCCCTGCCTCCTTAATCCCAAGCGGGTATTGCATTCTTAACTTCTACCCCCTTCCTTGCAGATCCAGCACAGCAATGTGGGGCACAGAAGGAGGAAGATGATGATGAGGGAGAGGAGTATGAGGAGCAGGACATCTTCCCTGTGCAGCTGTTTCAGCCTGTCTCCTTTTCCCCTTCCCCAACTCCCACCAACTCACCACCCTCTGTGGCACTTGCTTCCTCAGTCCCAGGCACCAGCTCAGATTCTTTCACCTTGGGGGGAGTTAGATAGCGGTAGCTGAGGGAGCTGTAGGAGAGGGGAGTGAGTAAGGATGTGCCATCTTGAGGTTGAGGAGAAGGCTTCTCCTGGTTACAGCACCGTTGGACCCAGAACTCGTTGGTACTCGCCAGAAAAGAAGGTTTGAGGAACATTACGCTGACGTTCAGACTAACGTCAGTCTCCAAGGATGTGCAGCAACTGACGGGTGTGATTCCCGAGTCTACAGAGGTCCCTTTGCAGCAACATCACCAAAGCTTTCTCTTCCTTGCCGGCACCAACAGAGTGAATGGCAGCCTCACTGCAATCTGCAGCCCATCCCCAGTGTCTGTGTGGAGTTTGCACATTCTCCCCGTGTTTGCGTGGGTTTCCTCCGGGTGCTCCGGTTTCCTCCCACAGTCCAAAGATGTACGGGTTAGGTTGATTGGCCATGATAAAAAAATTGGCCCTTAGTGTTAGGGGGGATTAAATACGTGGGGTTACAGGGTTACGGGGATAGGGCTTGTGTGGGATGGCTGTCGGTGTAGGGACCGGGTGTTAGGGTTTGGATGATCAGCCATGATCTCGTTGAATGGCGGAGCAGGCTTGAAGGGCCGAATGGCCTACTCCTGCTCCTATCTTCTATGTTTCTATGTTTCTATGTTTCTAGAAGTGGCCCAGAGACCCATTCAATTACCTCATTTCATCCGGCAATCCACTCCCACATACCCGGCAGGACATGCTGAGGGGGTGCTCAGCAGCAGGGGCATGCCAGGAATAGACAGCTGTCACTCAGAACCACTCTACATCTATTGCACCGAGCCACTGTACTCCACTCACTGAACCTTGCACAGCCAGAAGCTCGCTGCTCAGGCACCCACTACAGTCTCAGGCCATTTTATCATCCTGCAGAAGGAGGTAAAGAGAAGCCACAATCCAGGAAGCAGTTGGGTACTCCATTGCCTTACCCTAGATAGAGCACTCCATTAGTCTGTAGGAGATACTCACCATACACAGGTCATTGACCTGAAACGTCACCACAGATGCTGCCTGGCCTGCTGAGTATTTCCAGCATTTTCTGTTTTTATTTCACCATACACAGCACTGGGATCTTGGATTTGGGTTTCTAGCTGCAACTCTTTATCCTTGGACTCATCACCACCATCATTTCCTGGCCCATCCCAGGACTCATCATCACCAGCCTGGCCCATCCTGCCGCTCCTCTTGCACCTTCTGCAGGGTGATGCCACCATTGTGCAGCCTACAGCACATCACTGTCATTCTGGGGCTATACACCCCCCCAAACCTCAGACAGCAGTTTCTCTCTGTCAGGAGGCCTATTGAATGATCGATTAGTGCCCTTGCCGAGCATTAATTGCCTCATTTTATTTTCTTTCTCCTGTAGTTCTTGTATTCTGCACTGGTGTCATTGGCTGCAGTTCAACAGGATGTCCCTGGTGGCTGCAGATCTATTCATTTAGGGTGGAAATGTTTTGAAAAAATAGGGTGAATGATGAAGTGATGTAGCGTAAATGTATCATGGGGACATCCAGGGTATCTGTAGCTCCTTGCATGTGCTCAATGCTTCTCATCCCAGCATCATCCTGGTGATTCTACACTGAACGCTCTCTATGGGGTCGATTTTATCTCAGGTGCGGGGAATTGGCGGGTTCCCCGAATTTAGTGATTCCCATACGATTGTAAGTGGGTCTATGAGATTGATGCAATTTGAACTCAATTGGCCAATTGATTTCCAGCGTGTGGGAAGCCTTGGCAATTGAATATTTCCAGTCAGAAAGTCGCAGATTATGACGTCATCATTGCTGCTGCTTTTAAGGTCCACAGCAAGCCTTGCTTCCTCTGCAGGCTCCCAAACTTCACCATTAAGATGGCACAGGAGCCTACAGGAGCAACGGCCAGCGGGAGGGCCAGATCTGCCCCCAAATTTGATGAGGCTTCACTACAGGTATTACTGGATGGTGCTAGGGCCCACAGGGAGGTCCTGTTCCCTTCTTCAGGGAGGATGAGGCCTCCCAGTCAGACCAAGGCTGTGTGGCTACAAGTGGCAGGTCAAGTCAACTGCTTGGGGCTCACACAAAGAACGTGGTTGCAGTGCAGGAAAAGATTCCATGACCTTCTTCACACTGGAAAAGTAAGTACTGTATGATGTTTCCATCACCCTCAATCTGATTCCCATTGTCTTTCCTAACCAACACTCAGCTTCAGCAATCTCTTCCTGCACATCCCACTAGACACTCACATCCATGCACCCTTACCCATTCCCTCTCTATGCTCACATTCACAGAACTATGCCACCATGCAGCCCTCACACTCCCTCTCACTCTGATGCTTTGAACACAACTGACAACACACAGGGAGGGCCCTTGGTATTGCAACCTCGCTCCATCTTTGTCTCCTTCTAAGTATCTATGCTATGCAAGCTCTGCACTCACTCCTTTATTCTCACTCAACCTCCACTTGTCTCCCTCATTGCAGGAAAAGAGAGCTCACAACAGGAGAGAGCGAGCCAGGACAGGAGGAGGGCCGCCCTCATTAGCCCAGCTCACCCCCTGGGAGGAAGGCGTCCTGGAGATTGCCGGGGCTGACCGAGATGTGGACGTTGGGTAAGGACAGACAGGAGCATCCCCGCAAGCTGGTGACAGAATAGTTTTCCATCTCTCTCATTGGCATTGCATGAGTCGCTGATAATGATTCTGAAGCTACATCATATGAACTTATGATCATCTGCAAAATGCAATGTGCATGTAACCTTGGCATCACATCTCTAACTTTTTTCTTGACTCCCCCACAGGACCATTGAGAGCCCCCATCCCCACTGTGCAGGAGGAAGAGCCTGAGCAGCCAGACTCCTCAGAGGAAGCTCCAACCTCTGAGGGTGCAGCGTCAGCAGAAATAAGCGCACCCAGCACCAGCACAGACACTCACACCTCGGTGGGACCTTCGGGACATAGAGTAGAGTTGTCACCTGGTGTATCACAGCTCACAAGTGAGCATCAGCAGATTGTAGAGACAGGGACAGCAGTGGAGAGTCCTCATCGGAGGTTGCAGGACTCTGCCAGCTCGGCTCAGCTGCATGTCGACCCTCTGCCTCTGGGTCCATCCGTATGATCAGAGGTGATGGAACTCCATGCACAGCTGCAGGAGTCTCTGGCAGGTTTTGTCTCTAGGGTCGCTGCTAATGTGGAGCAAATGGAGGAGTCCATAGTGAACATGAGCAGAGCCTTTGTGGAGTCATTGGCGCATGAACGCATCAACACAGAAAGGATGGCTACCTCCATGGTAAGGCTGGCTACCGTAGAGGAGAGGATTGTAATGATCAGTAACCTGTCATTCTGGAATGGTACACTAGGTGGTGCTGTATGTATATAAGAGTGGGCTACCCACGATGCACTAGGCTACCCACAAGGCAGCAGTCAAGATGGAGGCCTCTACAGATACTGTACCTAGTCCACATGTGCTCAATAAAGTGTCTAGCAAAAGCTAGCTGTTCTTAATAAAAATGACTAGTTATTAATGAACATAACATGGTACCAGGATTGCTAAGATCTGCTGAATATTGTGCAACGCGACATGGAGAATTTTGAAGCCACCAGAGCATTTGAAACTCACAGGAAATGTCGACTACAATTGGCAGACTTTTAAACAACAATTCGAACTCTACATTGCTGCCATCAAGTACGGTACGAAGCCAGACGCAAGGAAAATAGCATTGCTGCTCACGATTGCAGGCCCACAGGCGATAGAGGTATTTAATACATTTGTATTTAATCCAGAGGAGAACAGAGAAAAATTAGACGATGTGCTAAAGAAGTTTGATACACATTGTTCTCCCAAAAAGAATGAAACCTATGAGAGGTACATCTTCCGTTCTCGGACACAGCAGCAAAATGAGACTTTTGATAGCTTTTTGACTGATCTGAAACTGAAAGCACAGACGTAATTTCTCTGAGCTGAAAGCATCCATGATTCGTGACCAGATTGTGTTTGGTATTCATGATAAAAAAGTCAGGGAACGTCTGTTGAGAGAAACCGAACTAACATTGGAAATTGCTGTGAAAATATGCCAAGCTAGCGAGCTAGCTCAAAAGCATGCCAAGACTTTCAGTGAAATCAATGATGATGCGATTGCAGTAAGTGCTGCTGTTGGTGCTGTGTCCTACAAGGGGAAGAAACATGGGCAGAACAGAAGTGAAAAGCAATCGGAGGAAGGAATTTTTAATTGTTAACGCTGTGGTTACAAACACCAGTTAAAACAATGTCCAGCGTTTGGAAAAATGTGCACAAAATGTCATGGAAAGAATCACTTTGCCAAACAATGCTTTTCAAAAGTAAAAACTAAGAAAGGGCAACGAGTTAATGTAATTGAGGACACTGATTTAAGTGAGACATGTTTTGTAGGAATGGTGTCATGTGACAATATCAAAAAGGATACAGAAAATGTGCAGCCCTCAGGAATTAACAATGCTTAACATAAAGTTAATGCAGTAAAAGAGGACAAATGGATGATCCCACTGCAGGTAAATGGAGCATTAGTTACATTGAAACTAGACACTGGGGCAAAAGCAAACTTAATCAGTATGAGTGACATTAACAATATGAAAGAAAAGCCCAAAATACAGGAAAAGTCAGTACTACTGAAGGACTATAATGGACAGAAAATAGATAGCTTAGGTGTATGCAGACTTAAAGTAACAGTCAAAGACAAAGTGCATCATCTCATGTTTTCTGTTGTGGCTGAAGGACTTGATTCACTACTGGGTGACAAAGCTTGTGAGGACTTAGAACTGGTCAAGAGAGTCTACCGTATAAACTGTGCCATAAGCAGACCAGATGACTCGGTGGATTCTGTAGTGAATAATTTCCAGGATGTGTTTAAAGGATTTGAAGTTCTACCATTCACTTACAAGATCCAGCTAAAGGAGGATGCTCAGCCAGTGGTACATGCTCCACGAAGAGTTCCAGCACCCCTGCGTGACCGGCTCAAGAATGAACTGGACAGAATGACCACACTAGGAGTCATCAGGAAAGTCGAAGAGCCAACAGACTGGGTTAACTCCATGGTATGTGTAAAGAAAAAGAACAATGATCTAAGAATATGCATGGATCCAAAGGACTTAAATGCAAACATAAAACATGAACACTACCAGATTCCCAAGCGAGAAGAAATCACCAGTGAAATGTCAGGTGCCAGATACTTTACAAAGCTCGATGCCTCACAAGGATTTTGGCAACTAAAACTGGATGAAGAGAGTACCAAATACTGTACCTTCAACACACCATTTGGCAGGTATTGTTTCCCCAGAATGCCTTTCGGGATAATATCTGCATCTGAAATCTTTCATAGAGCGATGGAACACATAATTGAAGGTCTGGAAGGAGTTCGGGTCTATGTTGATGACATCATCATCTGGGGCTCCACACTGAAAGAACACAATGAGAGACTGACTAAAGTGCTACAGAGCATACGCCAGAATAGACTGAAGCTCAACAAAGCCAAGTGTCAGTTTGGCGTCCAGGAAGTCACTTTCCTAGGAGATAATCTATCTGGTAAAGGAATAGAGCCAGATATGGAAAAAGTAAACGCCATACTCAAAATGCCCCGACCCACTGACAAAAACGGAGTGCTGCGCATCATGGGGATGATAAACTTCATTGGAAAGTTCATTCCTAACTTGTCAGCCAAGACAGCCTGTCTGCGAGACCTGCTACGTAAAACAAATGAGTTCGCATGGACAGAAAGACATGAACAAGAGTGGATAAACCTCAAAACAGTGCTGACAACCACACCTGTACTCACCTTCTTTGACCCAACAAAAAGAATCAAAGTGTCAACGGATGCATCAAAAGATGGCCCAGGTGCGGTCTTGCTACAAGCAGAGGGTGAAGATTGGAAGCCTGTTGCCTATGCCTCCAGGTCTATGACTGATACTGAGTGTCGATACGCCCAGATTGAAAAGGAATGTCTAGGCTTGGTAGTTGGACTAGAAAAGTTTCATGGCTACATATATGGACTTCCCACCTTCACAGTTGAGACAGACCACAGCCCACTAGTTGCCATCATAAAAAAGAACTCGAATGAGATGTCTCCAAGGATTCAACAACTCATGATGAAGCTGCAAAGATATGACTTTGAACTGATCTACACACCAGGCAAATACATAGTGTTAGCAGATGCACTATCCCGAGCACCCACAATGAGTCATGTGAGCTCTACTGAAGAAGACGTGGATGTTCATGTGAGTATGGTCACTGCTGCGCTGCCCATGTCAGACACAAAATCAAAGCAAATAGCAGAAGAAACAGTAAAAGATACAGTGTTACAAACAGTAATAGAGAACATTCATCATGGTTGGCCAAAAGGTTCCTGTCCAAAATATTTTCACATAAGGTCAGAATTGCGTGTCGCAAGTGGACTATTACTAAAACAGAACAGAATAGTCATTCCACAGGCTCTATGTCAAGACATGCTCAAAAGGATTCATGAGGGGCACCTCGGAATTGAAAAATGCAAAAGGAGAGCAAGAGACACTGTTTATTGGCCTGGCATAAATAAGGACATTGAGAACATGATAGGCAAATGTGAGACATGTCAGAAACACCAAAACAAACAAGCAAAGGAACCAATGATAGTAGCTGACATACCAACAGCACCATGGCAAAAGGTTGGTATGGACCTTTTTCATTTAAATGGTAAAGACTATTTAATAGTGATTGACTACTATTCTAACTATCCTGAGATGGCGCTGCTCTCAAGCACCACAGCAAGCAGTGTCATAATGCATGTGAAATCTATCTTCGCCAGACATGGAATTCCCAGGATTGCCGTTAACGACAATGGTCCGTGCTTCAACTGTAAGGAGTGGCAACAGTTTGCAGCACATTATGACTTTCAACACATCACACCCAGTCCTTTGTATGCTCAGTCGAATGGTAAGGCAGAGAAAGGTGTTCAAGTTCTCAAGCAGCTACTGAAGAAAGCAACAGAAAGCAAGTCTGATCCTTATCTCGCCCTGCTGAGCTACCGAGCCTCACCTTTAGACTCTGGTTCTTCACCTGCTGAACTCCTAATGGGTCGCAAGTTGTGTACCACGCTACCCTGCTGTGCAAAAGAAAAGCAGAGTAAGGAACTGAGACAGAGGCTTCAACTGTTAAAGCTGAAACAGAAATCATACTATGACAAGTCATCCAAAACTCTGAAACCATTGACAAGGGATGATGTTGTCAGGATTGAGGATCCAGATGCATGGAACAGGAAAGCTACAGTTCTTGAGGAAGTAGGACCAAGGTCATACACTGTTAGAACTGAGGAAGGACAGATTCTCAGGAGGAACTGCCGTTCCCTCCTAAAAACACAAGAGACTATCGAAGAGCAAATCGATGACAATGCCGCAACTGAATCTTGTCACTCACCACCAGAACAATCTAACACAAATACACATACAGGCTCTCATGAAAACACATCAGACTTACCTGTGCTGAGAAGATCCACACATGAAGTAAAAAAGCCTGATAGACTTAATCTTTGAGTACAAAGAAAACTACATTGAAAATGTATTGACTGTTGAAGATGTTTATGTTGTTATTGATTGATATTGATTGATACTGATTTTGTTTAACCTCAAAGAAAGGGGGATGTAATGATCAGTAACCTGTCTTTCTGGAATGGTACACTAGGTGGTGCTGTATGTATATAAGAGTGGGCTACCCACAATGCACTAGGCTACCCACAAGGCAGCAGTCAAGATGGAGGCCTCTACAGATACTGTACCTAGTCCACATGTGCTCAATAAAGTGTCTAGCAAAAGCTAGCTGTTCTTAATAAAAATGACTAGTTATTAATGAACACAACAAGGGTGGCTACGGTAAAGGAGATGAGGGCAATGGTAGAGGAGAGGAGGGCTACGGCCATGGAGGAGTTTAGTCACCAGGGTATGGAAAACATGGTGAGTGTTCAGAATAGAATGACATCTCTTGAGGAGCGATGGGCATCTATTGAACAGAGAAACCAGACCTACATGGAAGTCCTTCTGAGTAGGACTGCCATTGTAGATACGGGTCCCCATAGCCCCCCTGATGTGCAGCAAGCTGCTCTCAAGCCACTTGCAGGCACTGAGGGGGACCTGACCCATGAGAGGGAGGTTGGTGGCAGACCTCAAGGAAGTGGGGGCTCCTTTCCAAGCACTCACACTTCCATGCCACTGCAGAGCCCTCGGTCAGAGCCCCGCCGGAGTACACACCCAACGGAGATAGAGGTCTCAACCCCTGCACAGCCGCAGGAGCAGAGACTGCTGATGAGCCCTCACAGGCTCGCCATCCCAGAGGACGCCCGCCAAAGGTGTCGAGACAGGAGCAGCAGGAAAGTGAGCAAGGGGCCTCCACATCTGCTGAAGCCACAGGGGAACCACTATGTAGGAGCACGTGTAAGAGGAAAATAAAGCACAAATAGTCACAAGGGTAGTCACTTGGGTGAAATGCTGTGTATTTTATAAAAATGCCATCAGTTGTGCGTTTTTCATAAAAATTCTGATGGCAACTTCTGCAGTTGTGGCATGTGTCATTTCGCGAATGGGGCTGGAGGTCCTCTAATGCCAAGAGGGGAAGGAAAAAAAGGCCTCTCATGCTTCTGGTAGGTTCCTCAGTTGAGGAAGCGCTGAGTGAGGGTGGCGAGAGGGGTCTCGCAGGAGGTCACACTGGAGAAGTGTGTGAGGCTCCAACCTTCCACAGGTGTGGTTAGGCCTGGTAAAAGTTGCCCCCTGCAAATGATGACTGATCAAATATCCTCTTTAATGTTGGACCTGCAGCTGATAGTCAGCAAGCCAATAGTGTTCACGCCAGGTTTCACAGGCGTCATCCCCACCAGGCGCATTTTATGTGGGAAAAGGGTTAAACAGGCAAGGGCCTGTTAAAATGGGATTATAAAGGCCAATCAGTGCTGTTTAAGGGCCCTAAAGACCAGTCCCGCCTGTTGCAGGCGGGACTGATTCGGGTCAATCAGACACACCTAGGTAAAATGGCGATGAGGCGGGAACCAGGCGGGGGGGGCCCCGAGCCCCAGGTTTTGCGATTTTAACCCCCCGCACGCCTAAAAGCCCACCTGTCGGCTGCGTTAAAATTGAGCCCTATGGCTTTAGATAACGGGCACCCAAGCTACAACCAGCACTCTAACTGTGGCCGACCCAATGTTTTCTTTTACAACTTCATCATTACTTCTTTACTCTTGTACTCTATGTCACCAGTTATAAAACTCAAAATCCTGTTAGCCTTTTATTTATGGCTTTCAGAGAATTCTGTTCTTGAACCCTTGGTCTCTCTGTTTATCCTCACCTTCAGTGTCTTTCCACTGAGTGTATACTCCTATTTCTTGTTTTCTTTTCTCCTAAAATATATCAGACCACATATCCGCAGCATAATTAAGACCGCCTATTTTCACCTCCGTAACATTGCCCGTCTCCGCCCCGCCTCAGCTCATCCGCTGCTGAAACCCTCATCCATGCCTTTGTTACCTCTAGACTTGACTATTCCAACGCACTCCTGGCTGGCCTCCCACATTCCACCCTACGTAAACTTGAGGTCATCCAAAACTTGGCTGCCCGTGTCCTAACTCGCACCAAGTCCCGTTCACCCATCACCCCTGTCCTCGCTGACCTACATTGGCTCCTGGTTAAACCACACCTCGATTTTAAAATTCTCATCCTTGTTTTCAAATCCCTCCATGGCCTCGCCCCCTCCCTATCTCTGTAATCTCCTCCAGCCCTAACCCCTGAGATATCTGCGCTCCTCTAATTCTGCCCTCTTGAGCATCCCTGATTTTAATCACTCTGTGGTGGAGCCCACAACAGACTCAGACCGTCTGTACATAAGGCCTTTAACAGATTGTTAGCCACAACCTTGTCTGTAACATTATCTGTGCCTTTAACTTAACAGAGCGCGGTTGCTTTATCAGCCCGGATCAAACATGATGACGTCATACCGTGCATCACGTGATCACCGCATGGCGGGGGAACGTGATGACGTCATGACGTCAGCTACGGGGTTTCCTATTCAGTCCCTTTGGAACCTGAGAAGAGAAAAGACCGACACTCGATGTCTCCTGTAGTTTACTGTTAAAATTAGTTTTTCAATTAAAGTTCTTTGTTAAATTCCTGAGCAGAACTCAGTTTTTTCGCTAGGAACTCCCGTTCCTACATTGGTGACCCCGATTTCTGCGAACGATTTTCGTGGATTTTTCTTCATAATGGATACGAATGTCGTGTCGCTCAAACTTCCACAGTTTTGGGAGCAACAACCAGCTGCGTGGTTCATCCAAGCCGAAGCCCAGTTCGCTATACGGAACATCACCACGGATTTGACCCGTTATTACCACGTGGTCTCCGCCCTCGATAGCGCCTCCGCCTCACGGATCGTCAGCATACTCGGTAACCCACCCGTGGACGGCAAGTATGACACCGTTAAGGCGCAGCTACTCCAAGTGTTCGGTCTCTCTAAATCAGAGTGGGCTCTCCGACTACTAGCCATGCCCGGACTCAGGGACTCAAAACTGTCCAAACTAATGAGCCAGATGCTCACACTTTTGGGCTCGGAACCGCAATGTTTCCTGTTCAGGGCGTTGTTCCTCTCCCAGCTGCCAGAACAAGTGCAGACTGCACTTGCCAGTTCTGAAACCACGGACTGTGCGGAGCTCGCGGCTGAAGCAGACAAAATCTTTGCTGTAACACAGCAGAGCTGCGCTGCCATGAGGTGCCCCTCCCCCACGGATGCAGCCTCGTCTTCTACTCCAGCAGGCTGGTGCGCGTACCATGCCCGTTTCGGCACGAAAGCTCGATGCTACCGGGCACCCTGCAGTTTTTCCCCCCAAAAAAACAGCAAGGCGACGGCGGGGCCACAGGCGAAGGAGGACCAAGTCTAAAAGGAACTCGGCGGCTGCGATGGCTGTAGGTTCTTCGGGGAAGCTCCTTTTAATTTCCGATTCCCTGTCAGGTTGGCGGTTTCTGTGCGACACCGGGGCGCAGTGCACCATCATCCCTGCGTCGAAGCTCGACATCCAGATCGGCGGCCACGGTCTCCCCCTCGAGGCAGCTAACGGCGCGGCCATTAGAACGTTCGGGAAACGGCAGCTCCAGGTGTGCTTGGGTGGTCAACTTTTCCAATGGGAATTCGCCACGGCCAAGATCTCGCAGGCCATCGTAGGGGCGGATTTTCTGTGCGCCCACGGTCTTCTTGTTGATGTCCGACACCACCGGTTGGTCAATGCGGCTACCTTTCAGTCCATCCCGTGCTACCGCGGTTCCACCGTGGCGCGCTCGATTGCATGCGCTGCCTCACCTCCGGACGTTTTCTCTCGTCTTCTCGGGGAGTTCCTGGAACTCACCAGGCCTACCTTCTCCTCTTCTGCCACAAAGCACGGGGTTGAGCACTACATCAACACCACCGGCTCACCAGTTTACGCACGGGCTCGTCGGCTGGAACCCGGCAAGCTCGCGGCTGCGAAGGCGGAGTTCGACACGATGGAGCAGTTGGGGATTATTCGCCGGTCGAATAATCCCTGGTCGTTGCCTTTGCACATCGTGCCGAAGCCTGGCGGCGGCTGGAGACCCTGCGGTCACTACAGACGCCTAAACAACGCCACGACGCCTGATCGGTACCCGATCCCACACATACAGGATCTCTCGGCCCATTTGGCGGGAAATTCCTTTTTCTCGAAAGTCGATCTTGTTCGCGGGTCTCACCAGGTCCCAGTAAACCCGAAAGATGTTCCGAAGACCGCCGCCATCACCCCGTTTGGGCTTTTTGAATTTTTACGGATGCCGTTCGGTTTGAAGAACGCGGCTCAAGCTTTCCAGCAGTTGATGGATTCCGTCCTCCGGGATTTGCGTTTCCTTCTCGTCTACCTCGACGACATCCTCGTCGGCAGTGCTAGCGAGGAGGAGCATGTCGACCAATCCTCGTCGCCAGTGCTAGCTAGGAGGAGCATGTCGACCAATCCTCATCGCCAGTGCTAGCGAGGAGGAGCATGTCGACCAATCCTCGTCGCCAGTGCTAGCTAGGAGGAACATGTCGACCAATCCTCGTCGCCAGTGCTAGCGAGGAGGAACATGTCGACCAATCCTCGTCGCCAGTGCTAGCGAGGAGGAACATGTCGACCAATCCTCGTCGCCAGTGCTAGTGAGGAGGAGCATGTCGACCAATCCTCGTCGCCAGTGCTAGCGAGGAGGAGCATGTCGACCAATCCTCATCGCCAGTGCTAGCGAGGAGGAACATGTCGACCAATCCTCGTCGCCAGTGCTAGCTAGGAGGAGCATGTCGACCAATCCTCGTCGCCAGTGCTAGCTAGGAGGAGCATGTCGACCAATCCTCATCGCCAGTGCTAGCGAGGAGGAACATGTCGACCAATCCTCGTCGCCAGTGCTAGCGAGGAGGAGCATGTCGACCAATCCTCATCGCCAGTGCTAGCGAGGAGGAACATGTCGACCAATCCTCATCGCCAGTGCTAGCGAGGAGGAGCATGTCGGACCAATCCTCGTCGCCAGTGCTAGTGAGGAGGAGCATGTCGACCAATCCTCGTCGCCATTGCTAGCGAGGAGGAGCATGTCGACCATTTGTGAGCCCTTTTCACTCGCCTCAGCCAGCATGGCCTCATCCTCAATCTGGCCAAGTGCCAGTTCGGCCTACACCAGATCGACTTTCTGGGACACCGAATTACTTCAGCAGGAGCCGTGCCCTTACTGACAAAGGTGGAGGCAGTTACCTCTCTTCCACGGCCAAAGACCGTCAGAGCCCTGCAAGAGTTCCTGGGGATGGTCAATTTTTATCATAGATTTGTCCCTAGGGCGGCTCAACTCATGCAACCCTTGTATGCAGCCCTGAGAGGCAGGTCCAGCAAAGACCCCATCTGCTGGACGCCCGAAATGCAACAGGCATTTATCGGCACCAAGGACGCTTTGGCCAACGCCACCATGCTCGCACACCCGCTCCCGGGTGCCACCATCGCTCTAACCACAGACGCGTCAGACTACGCCACCGGCGCAGTACAAGAACAATGGGTGAACGGAAGTTGGCAGCCTCTGGCATTTTTCAGCCACCAGTTACGGAAGAATGAGCGCAAGTACAGCACATTTGACCGAGAGTTGCTGGCCCTTTTTCTGGCCATCCGCCATTTTCATTTCTTATTGGAGGGACGGCCATTCGCAGCTTTTGTCGATCATAAACCGCTCACATTCGCCATGGCCAAGACCACAGAACCGTGGTCAGCTCGTCAACAACGTCATCTGACGTTTATTCCCGAGTTCACAACGGACGTCCAACACGTCTCTGGAAAAGATAACCTTGTTGCGGATTGTCCCTCCCGCCCGACGGTCCAGGCTGTCCATCTTGGGATCGATTACGCCCTCATGGCAGCGGATCAGCTAGCAGACGACGAAGTCCAGTCCTACAGAACTGAACCATCCAGCCTCCAAGTGGCAGATGTGCCTTTTCAAGCAGCGGGCGCAATGCTTCTGTGTGACGTGTCCATGGGTTTCCCTCGTCCTATTGTACCTGGCACATGGCGCCGGAAGGTGTTTGAAGCAATCCACAGTTTATCACACCCAGGTATGAAGGCTTCCCAGTGTCTCATGTCACGGAAATTCATCTGGAAGGGCATGCACGTTGATGTTCGCGAGTGGACCAACACCTGCGTTGTCTGTCAGAAGGCGAAAATTCAGTGGCATGTTAAAGCTCCGGTGGTTCCAATTACTGTTCCAGAGCGTCGTTTCGACCACGTCCATGTGGATCTGGTCGGACCACTTCCACCATCACAGGGCTTCACTCATCTCCTCACCATCGTGGATCGCACCACCAGGTGGCCGGAAGCAATCCCCCTTGTTTCCACCACCTCGGCGGACGTGGCCAGGGCTTTCATTTCCTGTTGGGTCTCCCGTTTCGGGGTCCCGGCTGACATCTCTTCAGATCGCGGGCCACAATTCTCCTCCGAGCTATGGAACGCCGTAGCTCAGGGTCTCGGCACCAAGCTTTATCGTACCACCGCGTATCATCCACAGGCCAACGGCCTCTGTGAGCGATTCCACAGGTCACTTAAAGCCGCATTACGGGCCAGTCTCCAAGGAGCAGGATGGGTGGACCGTCTTCCATGGGTCCTCCTGGGTCTCCATATGGCGCCCAAGGAAGACCTGCAATCTTCGTCAGCAGAGCTCGTTTTCGGCCAGCCGCTCGTGGTGCCAGGTGATTTTCTCCCTTCTTCTACTGAGGCCTGGTCCGCCTCACAGCAGCTTATCACTCATCAGGCAGCGGCTCGCTGATTCGCCCCTGTGCCTACCTCGAAGCACGGTCTTCCGACATCTCACGTGCCGGCAGAGTTGAAGAGTGCGGAATATGTTTTCGTTCGTCACGACGCTCATCGTGACCCACTCAAACCTCCGTACACCGGACCCTTCCGAGTAATCGAATCGGGTGATAAATCTTTCGCTGTCGATGTCGGGGGAAAACCAGATCACATATCGGTAGACCGATTGAAGCCTACGCACTTGGACCTGGACCGGCCATTTGTCGTCGCTCAACCGCCGAAACGTGGTCGACCAGCCGCAGCCGCCATCCCCGGCCAGCCTCAGCCGTCCACAGATTCAACAACAGCCTCCGCATCAACTCGTCCTCAAACAACTGACGACTTGTCCGTCGTTCGTCCGCTCCCTCCGTCGATTTCTCGCAGTCGTTCGGGCAGACTCGTCAGACCTCCTCATCATCTTACTTGGACTGTTAAAGACAATTCTGGGGGGGCACATGTGGTGGAGCCCACAACGGACTCAGACCGTCTGTACATAATGCCTTTAACAGATTGTTAGCCACAACCTTGTCTGTAACATTATCTGTGCCTTTAACTTAACAGAGCGCGGTTGCTTTATCAGCCCGGACAAAACGTGATGACGTCATACCGTGCATCACGTGATCACCGCATGGCGGGAGAACGTGATGACGTCATGATGTCAGCTATGGGGTTTCCTATTCAGTCCCTTTGGAACCTGAGAAGAGAAAAGACCTACACTCGATGTCTCCTGTAGTTTACTGTTAAAATTAGTTTTTCAATTAAAGTTCTTTGTTAAATTCCTGAGCGGAACTCAGTTCTTTCGCTAGGAACTCCCGTTCCTACAGCTCCACCATTGTTGGCTGTGCCTTCTGTTGCCTGGGCCCTAAGCTCTGGAATTCCCTGCCTAAACCTCTCTGCCTCGCTACCTCTCTCTCCTCCTTTAAGATGCTCCTTAAAACCGACCTCTTTGACCAAGCTTTTGGTCACCTCCCCTACTTTCTCCTTACGTGGCTTGGCTTAAAATTTTTGTCTTGTAACACTCCTGTGAAGCGCCTTGGGACGTTTTATTACATTAAAGGCGCTATATAAATACAAGTTGTTGTTGTTGTAAAATGTATTACCTCACACTCAAGAAGCTCAACACCATCCAGGACAAAGCAGCCCACTTGATTGGCACCCCATCCACCACCTTAAACATTCACTCCCTCCACCACTGGCGTACCGGGGCTGCAGTGTGTACCATCTACAAGATGCACTGCAGCAACTCGCCAAAGCTCCTTCGGCAGCACCTCCCAAACCCGCGACCTCTTCCACCTCGAAGGACAAGGGCAGCAGGCGCATGGGGACACCACCACCTCCAAGTTCTGCTCCAAGTCACAATCCATCCTGACTTAGAAATATATCGTCATTCCTTCATCGTCGCTGGGTCAAAATCCTGGAACTCCCTCCTTAACAGCACTGTGGGAGCGCCTTCACCACACGGACTGCAGCGGTTCAAGAAGGCAGCTCATCACCACCTTCTCAAGGGCAGTTAGGGATGGGCAATAAATGCTGGCCTTTCCAGTGATGCCCACATCCCATAAACAAATAAAGTAAAAACACTTATCCACATTATGTTGCCTCTGCCACCTGTCTGCCCATTCCCCTAACCTGTCTCTCCCTTCCTGAACTTCTGCCTTCACCCCTGCCCCTCCCTCCCAGAACCACGATAGGGTTCCCCTTGTCCTCACCTTTCACCCCACCAGCCTCCACATTCAACGGATCATCCTCCGGCATTTCCGCCACCTCCAACGTGATCCCACCACCAAACGCATCTTCCCCTCATTTCCCCATTCAGCATTCCGAAGGGACCGCTCCCTCCAGGACACCCTGGTCCACTCCTCTATCACCCCCAAAACCCTCTCCCCTTCCCACGGCACCTTCCCGTGCAAGCGCAGGAGATGCAACACCTGTCCTTTTACATCATCCCTGCCCAGTGTCCAGGGCTCCAAACACTCCTTTCAAGGTGAAACAGCGATTTACTTGTACTTCTTGCAATCTAGTATACTGTATTCACTGCTCACGATGCGGTCACCTCTACATTGGGGAGACCAAACGCAGATTGGGCGACCGCTTTGCGGAACACCTCCTTTCAGTCCATTCGCCTGTCACTTTAATTCTCCGCTCCACTCCCATTCTGACCACTCTGTCCTCGGCCTCTTACACTGTTCCGATGAAGCTCAACGTAAGCTCGAGGAACAGCACCTCATCTTTCAATTAGGCACTTTACAGCCTTCTGGACCCAACATCGAGTTCAACAATTTCAGACCATAAACTCGGCCCCTATTTTTTTTTCACATGGCAGCTGTCGATCATTCTGCCATCGCCATTTACACCTCATCTAGACTCATCTTTTGTTTCTTAACTTGCCCCATTACCATCTCCTTTTGCCTCGCACCATCATCCCTTTTGTCTCTTAATCTCTCCTGCCTTCCAGCCTATCACAGACCTTCCCTTTTGTTCTTTCCTCCCCTCCCCCATCTCCCAGCCTCTGCACTTGCTTAAAATCTGTTACATCTCTAATTTTTTCCAGTTCTGACCTGAAACGTTAACTCTGTTTCTCTCTCCACAGATGCTGCCTGACCTGCTGAGTATTTTCAGTATTTTCTGCTTTAATCTCACTTCCTGAAGTCCTTTAGAGTTCTCCTCACTGCCACCTTTGCATTGTCTACAAATTTTGAGATTGTGCTTCCAATACCCAAGTCCAAATCACCTGTAAGACCCAAGGACAAACGTGGATCAAGCACTGACCCCTGGGGTACTCCACCTCCGTACACTGACCCCTGGGGTACTCCACCTCCGTACACTGACCCCTGGGGTACTCCACCTCCACACTCTGACCCCTGGGGTACTCCACCTTCACACTCTGACCCCTGGGGTACTCCACCTCCACACTCTGACCCCTGGGTACTCCACCTCCACACTCTGACCCCTGGGGTACTCCACCTCCGTACACTGACCCCTGGGGTACTCCACCTCTACACTCTGACCCCTGGGGTACTCCACCTCCGTACACTGACGCCTGGGGTACTCCACCTCCACACTCTGACCCCTGGGGTACTCCACCTCCACACTCTGACCCCTGGGTACTCCACCTCCACACTCTGACCCCTGGGGTACTCCACCTCCGTACACTGACCCCTGGGGTACTCCACCTCTACACTCTGACCCCTGGGGTACTCCACCTCCACACTCTGACCCCTGGGGTACTCCACCTCCACACTCTGACCCCTGGGGTACTCCACCTCCGCACTCTGACCCCTGGGGTACTCCACCTCCACACTCTGACCCCTGGGGTACTCCCCCTCCACACTCTGACCCCTGGGATACTCCACCTCCGCACTCTGACCCCTGGGGTACTCCACCTCCGTACACTGACCCCTGGGGTACTCCACCTCCGTACACTGACCCCTGGGGTACTCCACCTCCACACTCTGACCCCTGGGATACTCCAGCTCCACACTCTGACCCCTGGGGTCATCCACCTCCGTACACTGACCCCTGGGGTACTCCACCTCCGCACTCTGACCCCTGGGGTACTCCACCTCCGTACACTGACCCCTGGGGTACTCCACCTCCACACTCTGACCCCTGGGGTACTCCCCCTCCACACTCTGACCCCTGGGGTACTCCACCTCCACACTCTGACCCCTGGGGTACTCCACCTCCACACTCTGATCCCTGGGGTACTCCCCCTCCACACTCTGACCCCTGGGGTACTCCACCTCCACACTCTGACCCCTGGGGTACTCCACCTCCACACTCTGACCCCTGGGGTACTCCATCTCCACACTCTGACCCCTGGGGTACTCCACCTCCACACTCTGGCCCCTGGGGTCATCCACCTCCGTACACTGACCCCTGGGGTACTCCACCTCCGTACACTGACCCCTGGGGTACTCCACCTCCGTACATTGACCCCTGGTGTACTCCACCTCCGTACACTCTGACCGCTGGGATACTCCACCTCCGTACACTCTGACCCCTGGGGCACTCCACCTCCGTACATTGACCCCTGGGGTACTCCACCTCCACACTCTGACCCCTGGGGTATTCCACCTCCACACTCTGACCCCTGGGGTACTCCACCTCCGCAATCTGACACCTGGGGTACTCCACCTCCACACTCTGACCCCTGGGATACTCCACCTCCGCACTCTGACCCCTGGGGTAATCCACCTCCGTACACTGACCACTGGGGTACTCCACCTCCGTACACTGACCCCTGGGGTACTCCACCTCCGCACTCTGACACCTGGGGTACTCCAGCTCCGTACACTGACCCCTGGGGTACTCCACCTCCACACTCTGACCCCTGGGGTACTCCCCCTCCACACTCTGACCCCTGGGGTACTCCACCTCCACACTCTGACCCCTGGGGTACTCCACCTCCGTATACTGACCCCTGGGGTACTCCACCTCCACACTCTGACCCCTGGGGTACTCCCCCTCCACACTCTGACCCCTGGGGTACTCCACCTCCACACTCTGACCCCTGGGGTACTCCACCTCCACACTCTGACCCCTGGGGTACTCCACCTCCACACTCTGACCCCTGGGGTCATCCACCTCCGTACACTGACCCCTGGGGTACTCCACCTCTGTACACTGACCCCTGGGGTACTCCACCTCCGTACATTGACCCCTGGTGTACTTCACCTCCGTACACTCTGACCCCTGGGATACTCCACCTCCGTACACTCTGACCCCTGGGGCACTCCACCTCCGTACACTGACCTCTGGGGTACTCCACCTCCAAACTCTGACCCCTGGGGTACTCCACCTCCACACTCTGACCCCTGGGGTACTCCACCTCCACACTCTGACCCCTGGGGTACTCCCCCTCCACACTCTGACCCCTGGGGTACTCCCCCTCCACACTCTGACCCCTGGGGTACTCCCCCTCCACACTCTGACCCCTGGGGTACTCCACCTCCACACTCTGACCCCTGGGGTCATCCACATCCGTACACTGACCCCTGGGGTACTCCACCTCCACACTCTAACCCCTGGGGTACTCCACCTCCTCACTCTGACCCCTGGGTTACTCCACCTCTGTACATTGACCCCTGGGGTACTCCACCTCCGTACACTGACCCCTGGGGTACTCCACCTCCGTACATTGACCCCTGGGGTACTCCACCTCCACACTCTGACCCCTGGGGTACTCCACCTCCACACTCTGACCCTTGGGGTACTCCCCCTCCGTACACTGACCCCTGGGGTACTCCACCTCCACACTCTGACCCCTGGGATACTCCACCTCCACACTCTGACCCCTGGGGTCATCCACCTCCGTACACTGACCCCTGGGGTACTCCACCTCCGCACTCTGACCCCTGGGGTACTCCACCTCCGTACACTGACCCCTGGGGTACTCCACCTCCGTATACTGACCCCTGGGGTACTCCACCTCCGTACATTGATCCCTGGTGTACTTCCCCTCCGTACACTCTGACCCCTGGGATACTCCACCTCCGTACACTCTGACCCCTGGGGCACTCCACCTCCGTACACTAACCCCTGGGGTACTCCCCCTCCACACTCTGACCCCTGGGGTACTCCACCTCCACACTCTGACCCCTGGGGTACTCCACCTCCACACTCTGACCCCTGGGGTACTCCACCTCCACACTCTGACCCCTGGGGTCATCCACATCCGTACACTGACCCCTGGGGCACTCCACCTCCACACTCTAACCCCTGGGGTACTCCACCTCCTCACTCTGACCCCTGGGTTACTCCACCTCTGTACACTGACCCCTGGGGCACTCCACCTCCATACACTGACCCCTGGGGTACTCCACCTCCGTACATTGACCCCTGGGGTACTCCACCTCCACACTCTGACCCCTGGGGTACTCCACCTCCACACTCTGACCCCTGGGGTACTCCCCCTCCGTACACTGACCCCTGGGGTACTCCACCTCCGTACACTGACCCCTGGGGTACTCCACCTCCGTACACTGACCCCTGTGGTACTCCCCCTCCACACTCTGACCCCTGGGATACTCCACCTCTGTACACTCTGACCCCTGGGGTACTCCACCTCCGTACATTGACCCCTGGGGTACTCCCCATCCGTACACTGACCCCTGGGGTACTGCACTTTCCACCCTTCTCCAGTCCAAGCAACACCCAATTATCCTAACTCTTTGTTTCCTGTCCATGCTGCTAATGTTCTCTGGACGACACTAACCCGTCAGAACAGAGAGGCAGCTCTGGTTTCCGTTCATATAAATTGTTGTCCATCTGTGAAAGTTTAAAGAACTAGAAAGGCACAACTATTTCAGAATTGACAGGAAGGTGAAGCATTCCAACAAATTATATTTGCGCTTTGAAATGGGATATCAGGCCTCTTAGTATTTAAAAAGATGCAATCATGCGTGGAATTGAAGATTAAAAGTGCAGTAATACATTTCTAGAATGCAGTCTGCTCCCAGAATAATGTACCTGAGACAGGCCACAATGACATAACATGCATTAGGCTGTAAAATACTTCGCACGCCATGCATTTTCTGTCATAACTGGAAAACAAAATTACAGAGAATCCTCCCATTTAGCAGGCAGTGAGCACAAGTGGTCGCACTAATAACAGCTCTCAGTTTCTGGTTTACATAACCCAAACCCCGTCGCCAGAGCTCTGTTGAGATGTTAATAGCAGATTGAGGTTTCCCACATAAACAGTTCTGCAATTACAGTGATGGGCATTTCGCAGTGAAGTCCATCATCAGATACTCATCTTACTTCATGTAATTCATCTCTTGCCTCCTGCTTGGTTCTCAGGCTCTCACCAGATAATAGCCATTCCATCGAGATCCTAATGCTACATCAGAGGTTTTATTAAAGTCTTGCACCATTAGTATACACTACTCTTACACCATTAGTGCAGAGTAATTTTACGCCATCAGTGTTCACTAGTTAACCTCATGTCGTGCTTACAGTGAAAAATAAAAACAAATTGGCTTATTTCCTGTAACTGCTTCCGTCCTCCTCTCTAGTTTATTCTATGTTACTCACTGGTCGATTTTAACCCGACTCGCTCAGCACAAACCTGGCGGGCGGGCAATTAAAATCGCCCCTGGCTCTCGCCTGGCCGAAAGTCGCCACGATCGCAACATCTGCAATTTTAACCTGCTGTCCTGAGCAGGCAGCAAGGACACACGCCCGGAGCCAACGGGGTCCTTCTTTACATTTGCATGTTGCGGCCCGATGACATCATTGAGACCCCGACTGCAATTTTAACTCAGAGTTAAAATTGGGGCCAGTTTGATTCTCTTTCTCTCTGGCCAAAATTTTCATTACCTGGGCAGGTCAGGTGCGGGCGGTTAGTGTGACGGGTCGGAACTGCGTTTCCTTAGCATCCCACTCCTCAGAGCGACTTTCCCTTAATGGTGCCTATTAAGGCAGGCCTGTGCGTTTCCCGGCCCTATTAAATGGGGCAGATCTGATGAGGCCATCGATGACTCATTTCCAGCGGGGATATTTAAAGTAGCCTTGGTCACATCGCATTTGAAGTTTTATCTAGGAGTGTGCAGGGAGAATATATCACCAACTGGTTATTGCTCAGCCTCACAGACATGGCTTCACAGAGACAGAGGGCTGCACCCAGGTTCTCCGATGACTCCCTACATATTCTTGTGGAGGGAGTCAGAGCACGCAGGGCGGTCCTCTTGCCTGCAGATGGGCGGAAGAGACCTCCCCAGGAGACAAAAAGAGCCTTGCTCCAAACTGCAGAGGAGGTGAACAGTGTAATGTATATACCTTTAAGGGGGGAACTACTTTTTACAGCTCAGGTATACTGCAGTACTGGCAGTAACCACACCTGTATATAGCACTGAGTAGTAATCTGTACAGTTCAGTTCCAGCGTGAGCCACGTTGAGTAAACACCTGTTGTACCGTTCCCCTGCAGTCTTGTGTCTTATTACTCTCGGACACAACATTGGCGACGAGACAAATTCGATCCTACCTGCAACTCTGCATCACCTCCCAGGGATTCGTTCCTGGAGACCAGTAGATTGGAGGTCAAGGCCAGAGACACGGGCGTCGACCACGGGCAACCGCCCAGTCATCCAGCAGAGACTCGAGAATTGCGGGGGAGGCTGTTGAGAGCCAGGCTTGGCTTTCCAGTCGTGGTGGTCCAGCGAAACGGGCTGGCAACAGGTAGTGCGCAGACCCTTCCCGGACAGCGGCGGGCTACAGCCCGACCGAGCGGCACAGCAAAGGGCCGAGCAGCGTCGACGGGGGTGAGAGAGAGAGGGCAGAGCGCACAGGGCGCAGCCGGTGTTCAGGGGCCGAGCAGCGTCGAGGAGAGGGAGAGAGAGATGCGCAGAAACCCGCGAGGCGCCGCCATTGCCACGAGGACTGCCGAGAACGGCGTTGGCAGCAGCGCAGGAGAAGCGCGCGAAACCTACAGGGCGCCGCCATTGCCACGAGGACCGCCGAGAGCGGCGTTGGCAGCAGCGGGGGAGGAAGGAAAGCGTGGGAGATGCCATTTTAAGCCATTTTAAACCACACCCAAAACGCCGAAGAGTGGCAGTATCACCGCATTTGACAATGAAGTCGAAGATTGGACTACATATGTCGAACGAATAGAGGTATACTGCAAGGCAAATGAGGTGTTAGATGACAAGAAAGCGCCGGTATTGTTAAATTTAATGGGTGCAAAGACGTATGGTTTATTACGAAATCTAGTAACCCCAGCGAAGCCAGTGGAAAAGAGTTTTGGAGACATAGTAACGATACTACAGGAACATTTAAACCCCACACCGCTGCTGATAGCAGAAAGATTCAAGTTTCACAAATGGAACCAGCATAAGGATGAAAGCAATGCTGAATATTTAACAGAACTGCGCAAACTATCGAAGCACTGCCAGTTTGGAACGGGACTGGCAGATACCTTAAGGGACAAGTTTGTGTGTGGGCTTCAAAGTGAAGGAACCCAGAAACGGCTTTTATCTGAAAAGGACCTTACGCTGGACAAGGCTTTCAGCATTGCGGTATCATATGAAGCAGCAGCACGGGGCGCTGCAGAGATGCAACAGAGACCGCAAGAATATGGCACAAACGAAATGTCATACAGAACAGAGAAGTGCTATCACTGCGGCAGAACAACACATGACCACAGTGATTGCTGGTTCAAAGACAAAGTGTGCAGACAGTGTGGAAAAGTGGGACACATAGCACGAGTCTGCAGGTCGGGAAAGAAAACCAGCAATAAGAAATCTCCAAAAGAAAAGTACAAGAAGGTACATAAGGTGACGGAGAATAGTTCAGACGAACAAAAGAGTGATACCGACTCCAAAAACAGGGAGCTGAGTTGTCTGAAACTACATAATGTGATCACAACGGAGGATCACCGAGCCATTTGGGTCACTCTCAAGATAGCAGGAGTCCAGGTAAAAATGGAATTGGACACAGGATCAGCCCAAACAGTCATAAACCGACGGGACTACGAGCGGCTATTCTCACACATACCCTTGAGAGACACAAAAATTATTTTGAAGACGTACACGGGGCAAAAAGTCTACCCCAAAGGAAAAATAAGGGTGACCGATATATATAACGGTAAGGAAACACCAAAACTAGACCTGTATGTATTGCAAGATGGAGGACCACCATTACTGGGACATGAATGGATCCGGAAAATACAGCTGGATTGGCATTCCATACAAGCACTGACTGTGGCTGCGAAAAAGGATGACGACGTCTGATATACCTATCAATTCGTCCAATAAAAAGCGACGAGTTAGGAATGTAACTAAAGGTTTTTATTGACTAAATAACAGAGCCCACCCTCGTGGGTGATCGGGTCCAACAAGGAGGAATACCAGCCAGTCGACTACCTTTATACCTGGGCAGGTAGGTGGAGCCATGGGCGGAGTCGGAGGTGGTCAGCCCAGGTATAACAGCGCGACAAGAGGCGACCTCGTATAGTGATACAACAGTGAGAACAGTGATAACAATACAACAGTGATAACTATAGTGTAACGATAGTGAACGATAAAAGTGGTTTACCACATTCACCCCTTGTTTAGATTTGAGTCCGGCGGGGTGAAGTGTACTACCAGTTCTGGTATGTCAGTCTGTCCGGAGGCCTCGTAAGCCTCTCCGATCGTCGCAGCGGCGGTGCTGCATTATCCGGTGTTAATGCTGGTGTCTGCGTGGTCGGCGAAGGCTCGTGGGGTTCCGGCATGCCGTCTACCTGGGCTGGAATTGGGGGGGTGGTGGGGGGGGGTAAAGGTGGTGTCTCCGGAGTGCCCGAGGGTGCGAGGTCTCGTAAGGAGACAGTGTCCTCCCGCCCGTCTGGGTAAGCCACGTAGGCGTACTGGGGGTTGGCGTGCAGGAGGTTCACCCTCTCGACCAGGGGGTCCGTTTTATGGGCCCTCACGTGCTTTCGCAGCAAGACGGGCCCCGGAGAGGTCAGCCAGGTTGGTAGAGTGGTTCCCGTAGTCGACTTTCTGGGGAAAACAAACATTCGTTCATGGGGGGTGGCGTTAACGGCAGTGCAAAGTAGTGACCGGATGGAGTGCAGCGCTGTCGGGAGGACTTCCTGCCAGCGGGAGGTTGGGAGGCCCTTAGACTTTAAGGCTAAGAGGACGGCCTTCCATACCGTCGCGTTCTCTCTTTCCACCTGGCCGTTCCCTCGGGGGTTGTAGCTGGTGGTCCTACTTGCTGCAATACCTCTCGCTAGTAGGAACTGACGGAGTTCCTCGCTCATGAAGGAGGAGCCCCGGTCACTATGTATATAGTTCGGGAACCCGAACAAGGCGAAGAGGTCGTTCAGGCACTTGATGACCGTGGTACTGGTCATGTCTGGGCAGGGGAGGGCAAAAGGGAAACGGGAGTACTCATCAACGATGTTGAGGAAGTACACATTGCGGTCAGATGACGGTAGAGGCCCCTTAAAGTCGATGCTCAGGCGCTCGAAGGGGCGGGTGGCCTTGATCAGGCTTGCTCTGTCCGGCCTATAGAAGTGCGGTTTGCACTCGGCGCAGGTCTGGCAGTTCCTGGTCATGGTCCTGACCTCCTCGATGGAGTAGGTCAGGTTGCGGGCCTTAATGAAATGGTAAAGTCTGGTGACCCCGGGGTGGCAGAGGTCGTTGTGGAGGGTCTGAAGTCTATCAATATGCGCGCTGGCGCATGTAATTCGTGAAAGAGCATCAGGGGGTTCGTTCAGCTTACCTGGCCGGTACAAGATATCATAATCGTAGGTGGATAGCTCGATTCTCCACCTCAAGATCTTGTCATTCTTGATTTTGCCCCTCAGCTTGTTATTAAACATGAAAGCAACCGAACGTTGGTCGGTGAGGAGGGTAAATCGTTTGCCTGCCAGGTAATGCCTCCAGCGCCGTACCGCCTCCACAATTGCCTGGGCTTCCTTCTCGACCGACGAGTGTCGGATCTCGGGGCCCTGTAGGGTCCTTGAGAAGAAGGCTACCGGCCTCCCCTCCTGGTTAAGGGTAGCGGCTAGGGCGAAGTCGGATGCGTCGCTCTCCACTTGGAAGGGGATGGACTCATCCACTGCGTGCATTGTGGCCTTGGCTATGTCTCCCTTGATGAGGGAGAAGGCCGCGCACGCTTCCTCCGTGAGGGGGAAGGATGTGGACTTCATGAGGGGTCTGGCTTTGTCCGCATAATTGGGCACCCATTGGGCATAGTAGGCGAAGAGCCCCAGGGTTCTCTTAAGTGCCTTAGGGCAGTGGGGGAGGGGTAGCTCCATGAGGGGGCGCATTCTTTCGGGGTCGGGGCCGATGAGTCCGTTCTCTACTACACAGCCAAGGATGGCAAGGCGCGAGGTGTTAAACACACATTTCTCCTTATTGTAGGTGAGGTTCAGCCGTTGGGCCGTACGGAGGAATTTCTCCAGATTCACGCCATGGTCCTGCCGGTCGCGGCCGCAGATGGTGACGTTATCTAGATAGGGGAATGTGGCCTGCAGTCCGTTCTGGCCAACCATCCGGTCCATCTCCCTTTGGAAGACCGAGACCCCGTTGGTGACACCGAAGGGGACCCTAAGGAAGTGGTATAGGCGCCCATTCGCCTCGAAGGCGGTGTACTGGCGGTCCTCGGGGTGGATAGGGAGTTGGTGGTAGGCCGACTTAAGGTCGATGGTCGAGAATACGCGGTATTGTGCAATCTGATTGACCATGTCAGATATGCGGGGAAGGGGGTATGCGTCCAGCTGGGTGTATCTGTTTATGGTCTGGCTGTAGTCGATGACCAGGCGATTTTTATCGCCGGTCTTAACGACCACGACCTGGGCACGCCAGGGGCTGTTGCTCCCCTCGATAATGCCCTCTTTCAGGAGGCGCCGCACCTCAGAGCTAATGAAGGCTCTGTCCCCAGCGCTGTACCGCCTGCTCTTGGTAGCGACGGGTTTGCAGTCGGGGGTGAGGTTAGCGAACAGGGAAGGTGGCGGCACCTTGAGGGTGGATAGGCTGCAGGTGTTACGCGGTGGGCGGTTTAACATTCGCTGGTTGTCGACTGTGAGTGGGGGGAGGGGTCCACCGTATGCTAGGGTTACACTTTGGAGGTGGGATTGGAAGTCCAGCCCTTGTAGGACGGCAGCGCAGAGCTGGGGGAGGACGAGGAGTTTAAAATTTTTATACTCCGTACCCTTAACCGACAAGGTCACAACACAGTAGCCGCTAATGTCCGTGGCGTGGGACCTCGATGCCATCGAGATTCGGTTGCGCGTTGGCAGGACAGGGAGGGAGTAGTGGCTCACCGTGTCTGGGTGGATGAAGCTCTCCGTGCTTCCGCTGTCGAACAGGCAGGTCGTGGCGTGGCCGTTTACTTTGATGTCCATCATCGACTTGGACAGGTGGTGTGGGCGGGCTTGATCCAGAGTGACGGAGGCTAGTGTGTAGGTAAGCGAGTCGTTGTCGTCTGCGGGCGAGGCGGTCGTCGGGTCCGGAGGCCCGGTGGCAGTCGGGCGTGGTGGGTAAAATGGCGTCTCCCACGAGGTAGGACAAAATGGCGGAGAAGATGGCTGCTCCCATAACTCACATGAGGCACTATTGGGGTCGGTTGCCTTGATCAAAGATGGCCGCCCCATGACTCACGTGTGGGGATGCTGGCCTCAGTTGCCTTGAAAGAAGATGGCCGCCCCCACAGTTCGCATGAGGCACTGCTGGCCTCTGAAGATCCGCCCCTGCAGGCCTTAGAGAAGTGGCCTTTCTTCCTGCAGGTTGAGCAGGTAGAGTTCCTGGCTGGGCAGCGCGACCTCGGGTGCTTCTCCTGGCCGCAAAAGAAGCAGCCGGCGGCCCGATCGCGGGTGCCCGATGTCGGAGCCGGTACCGGGGGTGGCGGTCCCGGTCGGGTCCGGGACGCCGACGCTGAGGTAGGTCCCGGGGGCGGCACTGCGAAGGGTATTGCGGTAGGGGTCGGGCCCGAGTCCCAGGGTCGCGAGCAGTACCTGGAAAACGCCTCCTGGTCCTGATGGGCCACCTCTAGGGAGAGAGCGAGGGCTTCAGCTTTGTCCAGGTCGAGGTCTTTAGCTTCAAGCAGTCTTTGCCGTGAGTAGTCGGACCGTAGGCCTTTCACAAAGGCATCGCGGATATTATCTTCCGTATTTTCAACAGCCGTCACCGCTTTAAAGTCACAGTTCCTGCCGAGTGCTCTTAGCGCCCGTAAAAATTCAGCTACAGACTCTCCTGGCTGTTGCGGGCGGGATCTTAGGAGGTGCCTGGTGTACATGTAATTTACCGGGCTCCGGTACTGCTGTTTCAGTAGGTTGATAGCGGCCTCGTATGTAGTCGTGTCCTGGATGAGTGCGTATACTCTCGGGCTCGCTTGGGCGTTTAGAACTCTTAGTTTGGATCTCTGAGGGACACCGGATTCTTCCAGGTAGGATTCGAAGCAGCCCAGCCAGTGTTTGAAGTCGAGGGCTGAGTTTGCTGCCTGTGGGTTTAGATCCAGGTACGGTGGTTTGAGGGCTTGCAGCCAAGCCGGCTGGTGTGGCTGGTGTAGCCCGGTGTCTGAAAGCTGCTGTGGCTGTGCTTCTGGGAGGGCTTCTGGCTGGCCAGTAGTAGACATCTTTAAAATTTAGTCAATAAAATTGATATACCTATCAATTCGTCCAATAAAAAGCGACGAGTTAGGAACGTAACTAAAGGTTTTTATTGACTAAATAACAGAGCCCACCCTCGTGGGTGATCGGGTCCAACAAGGAGGAATACCAGCCAGTCGACTACCTTTATACCTGGGCAGGTAGGTGGAGCCATGGGCGGAGTCGGAGGTGGTCAGCCCAGGTATAACAGCGCGACAAGAGGCGACCTCGTATAGTGATACAACAGTGAGAACAGTGATAACAATACAACAGTGATAACTATAGTGTAACGATAGTGAACGATAAAAGTGGTTTACCACAACGTCACACCTGGGCGACTGTCAAAGATCCTAACCGACGCACAAGAAGTGTTCCAGCAAGGACTCGGAACACTAAAAGGCATGACAGCAACAATTAAAATCGAAGAAAACGCAAGCCCAAAATTTTTTAAGGCCAGATCGGTACCTTATGCGATCCGCCCAGCCATCGAAGCAGAGCTGGATAGTTTGGAACGTTCAGGAGTACTGTCCAAGGTAGACTGGAGTGAGTGGGCTGCACCCATCGTCCCTGTGATGAAAAAGTCATTGAGCAGCACGTCTGGGGAACCAAGGAAGGTTCGCATCTGTGGGGACTTTAAGGTAACAGTGAACCCAGTCCTTCACACCGTACAATATCCACTTCCGCGGATTGAAGATATTTTCGCCTCGCTATCTGGAGGGAAATGCTTCACTAAGCTTGATCTGGCCTAGGCTTATCTGCAAATGGAGGTAGAAGAAGCATCAAAAAAATACCTCACAATCAACACCCATAAAGGTCTCTACCAATACAACCGGCTGGTATTCGGGGTAGCATCAGCTCCGGCTATTTGGCAAAGGGCAATGGAACAAGTCCTGCAAGGGATCCCAGGGACCCAATGTTATTTGGACGACATCCTGGTGACGGGCGAAAATGACAGTGATCACCTTGCCAACCTGGAGCAGGTGCTCACTAGATTGAAGGAATATGGGCTCCAAGCTAACTGCCCCAAATGCGAGTTTTTTAAAAAACAGATCTCGTATTGTGGCCACGTTATCGATAAAGAGGGGTTACATAAGTCCCCAGAAAAGATTGAGGCAGTAGTCAAGGCTCCAGCACCGGAAAACGTGTCACAACTGAGGTTGTTCCTCGGACTGGTAAACTCCTACCATAAGTTCTTGCCAAATTTGTCTACAATACTACACCCACTGAATAACCTACTGCAAACTGGGGTGCCATGGAAGTGGAGTGGCGAATGTAAACGAGTTTTCCAGAAGAGCAAAACACTAATCACATCGAAAGAGGTATTGGCCCATTTCAACCCAGCACTACCAATTCGGTTGGCGTGTGATGCGTCACCCTACGGCATTGGAGCGGTGCTGTCGCACAAATTCTCGGACGGCTCAGAGAGGCCAATAGCCTTTGCATCACGATCACTAACCTCAGCCGAGCGTAACTACGCCCAGATTGACAGGGAGGCCCTCAGCCTAGTGTGGGGAGTGAAAAAGTTCAATCACGGTGGCATAGTGGTTAGCACTGTTGCCTCACAGCGCCAGGGACCCGGGTTCGAATCCGGCCTCGGGCGACTGTCTGTGTGGAGTTTGCACATTCTCCCTGTGTTTGCGTGGGTTTCCTCCGGGTGCTCCGGTTTCCTCCCACAGTCCAAAGATGTGCGGGTTAGGTTGATTGGCTATGATAAATTGACCCTTAGTGTTAGGGGGATTAAATACGTGGGGTTACGGGGATAGGGTGGGTTATGTGTTGGTGTAGGGGTTACGGGGATCGGGTGGGATATGTGTCGGTGCAGGCTTGATGGGCCGAAATGGCCTCTATCTGCACTGTGGGGTTTCTGTGAATTCTGTCTGTGAACTATCTGCACGGGCAGAAATTCACCTTGCTGACTGACCACCAGCCTCTTGTCTCCATTTTTAATCCAAAGAAGGGCGTTCCGGTGATGACTGCGCAATGACTACAAAGATGGTCACTCTTTCTAGGGGCGCACCACTATGAGATTGAATATAAGGGCACGAAACAGCATGGAAATGCTGATGGGCTATCACGCCTGCCACTGCCTACTGTGGAGGAAGCACCAGCAGTGGATCCTGTCGAAATATTTCATTCGACTGTAGTTGAATACCTACCGGTAACTAACGCTCGTATAGAAGAGGAGACCCGAAATGACCCGACACTGTCTCGGGTATATGATCTGACGGTGAAGGGATGGCGACTCACTGTTGCCAGCATTCTCGACAAGAAGAGAACAGCTGTCAGTGTGCCGGGGGACCTTGATGTGTGGATCTCGAGTGGTAATTCCACCCAAGTTAAGGGATAGAGTGCTCAATGAGCTTCATGAGGGTCATCTGGGAGGGGTAAAAATGAAAAGCCTTGCCAGGGCTTATGTGTGGTGGCCAGGAATCGATAATCAAATCGAGGACCTGACCAAGAGCTGCTCAGGATGCCGGAAAGTCCAAAATGCACCACCACATGCCCCTCTACACCCATGGGAGTGGCCCTCATCTCCATGGCAACGGGTGCATATTGATTTTGCTGGTCCATTCATGGACTCAATGTTTTTACTAGCCGTGGATGCGCACTCGAAATGGCCTGAGGTCATCAAAATGTCCTCCACCACCACGGAGAAAACTATTGCAGTCCTACGGACCATTTTTGCCAGGAATGGCTTGCCAGAGCAGATTTGCTCCGATAACGGACCACAGTTTGTGTCCGAAGAATTCCGGAGGTTTATGAAGAAGAATGGGGTAAGGCATTACACATCCGCCCCGTATCATCCAGCCACAAATGGATTGGCTGAGAGGTTCGTACAAACCTTTAAGAAGGCAATAAAGGCTATGTACAATGATAACATTCTGCTACAGCATAAGGTGGACAATTTCCTGTTCGCCTACCGGAATGCGACACATGCAGCCACCAACCAGGCCCCGGCCATGATGTTCTTTAACCGAAGGTTAAGATCTCGCCTGGATTTGCTCAGACCAAACGTACAAAGAGATGTTGAGAGTAAGCAATTCCAGCACATCCATGAGAAGCCAACAAGGAGCTTCAATGTAGGGCAACCAGCCTTGGCCCGCGACTACCGAACAGAAAAATGGCAGCCAGGAATGATATGCACACGGCAGGGCCCACTAATGTACACAGTGGACGTTGGGGAGAACATCGTGAGACGCCATGCTGACCAGATCCTAGAGTCACAGGAACAAGTCAACCCCATGTCTCGCCCATACGTACCTGGTGAGGAACCCGACGTACAGGTCGCATCTACCCCAGAAACAGTAGCATCGGAAGCTGATGACCCAACTGACGACAGGGTGCCAGAATCGCCTCCGCACCAAGACCGAGACACGCGGGAAAGGCGCTATCCAGAAAGGATCAGGAAGCCTCCCCAAAGACTGAATATATAAATGGACTATTTTCAGCTAACGTTGTATGTTAAAAGTGTTAATTGTAATTAGTTTGATATTTAATTGTTAAATGAGTGTTATGGTACTGTTAATCTAAAAGGGGAGGAATTGTAATGTATATACCTTTAAGGGGGGAACTACTTTTTACAGCTCAGGTATACTGCAGTACCGGCAGTAACCACACCTGTATATAGCACTGAGTAGTAATCTGTATAGTTCAGTTCCAGAGTGAGCCACGTTGAGTAAACACCTGTTGTACCGTTCCCCCCCTGCAGTCTTGTGTCTTATTACTCTCGGACACAACAAACAGCAGGGATGTGGTGAGGAGGACCTGGGTGCAGTGCCGGAAATGCTTCAGTGATCTCATGAGATCAGGAAAGGTGAGTGCCAAGCTACACTCACCTTCATCCTGCTGTGCCTGTCATCACATCCTCATCACTCTGCCTTCCCAAGCCTGCTCCTGCACATCATTACTCACACCAACCTACCTTGCACGTCCACCCATCGCTCTCTCTCTATGTACATACTCTCATCCCCCTCTGACTAACCACCCCTCACATTCACCCTCATCCTAATGCAATCACACCAACTAACACCACACGAGGAGGCCACTTGGCATTGGCACTTTGGCATTGGCACCACACTCCATCATATTCACTCACTACAGATGTAACCCGCACATTCCTTCCGCTCATGTCATCACTCTCACTCAAGCTTCTCTTCTTTCCCTCCTTGTAAGTGAAACGAGCGCACAACAACAGGGAGAGGGAACGAACAGGAGGTGGCCCGCCATCCTTCACCACTTTGACAGCAGCGAGGAGGTGGCCCTGGAGGTGCCAGGAGTTGTGGAGCAGCTGGCAGTGGGAGACGGAGAGAGAGGGACTTCTCAGCAACCCGGTGACAGAATTACATCTCATACATGGCACTCAGCATGGCATACAGCACGGCATATACTCATATGGTGACTGATGTCAGCAGCCAGTGAATGTTCATCATGTGCGTAATGGTATTGTTACCCATTCTTAATATAACACTTCTAAATCATCTCTTTACTCTCCCACAGGTCCGTCGGGAGCCCCCGCACTGTCTCACCATTCACCCCAACTCACTAAGCCAGTTCCGAAGTAGCATACAAAAACGGGCATGTTTGTGGTGAAAATAAAGTTTTATATGTGACATAACAGTAAAGAAACCTTAATAAAAACACTTCTTTAAACACCCATGTGCTTACCCTTGTGTACCCTGTATCATTTTTCGTTTACGCGTGCTTCTACGAGGTGCAACCCCTGTGGCTTCAGCAGAGGTAGAGGCAGCCTGCTCACTTCCCTGCTGCGACTGTGTAAACACTTTTGGTGGACATCCTCTGGGTTTTGGAGCAGGGACAGACTCGGCCATCGCGATCCGACGAGGCACCTGGGGCTCTGACTGAGGGGGAGGCAACGGGGGAGAAGTGTGAGCGCTTTGAGAGGTGCCCCCACTTCCATGTCCCCTCTCACCATCATTCCTCTCACGGGCCACCCGCTCTTCCCTGCTAGCAAGGAGCTGGAGGGCACCTTGCTGCACAGCAGTGAGGCCTTGAGGACCCACATCAACGCTGACATCCCTCCTAGACAGGAGGTCTATGAGCCCCTGCAATCTATGCTCCATAGAGACCAGGTGCTCCTGTGAGTGGCGCATTAGCTGCTCCATGCAGGTGGCCATCCTTTCCATGGAAGAGCCTACAGTCACCATCGCCTGGGACATGGTGGTGCTCATGTTGGAGATGGACTTCTCCATTCTCTGCACATTTGCAGACATCGCGGCCGTAAAACCTGTCAGAGCCTCCTGTACTTTTCCTGCACCTCGTGCAGTGCTAATCCTTGTAGCTGCACAATGTTGTGCAGGGCGCAGCAGGTGACGATGATTCTGGAGACCCTGGCTGATGCATACTGAACGGCTCCTCCAGATCTGTCAAGGCATCTGAAGCGCATTTTCAGCATGCCGATTGTTTGCTGTATGACACATCTGGTGGACATGTGGCTCTCATTATAGCGCTCCTGAGCCTCAGTACTTGGCCTCTTCAAGGATGCCACCTCTTCAGTGCATAGCCCTTGTCTCCTAGCAGCCAGCTGGAAAGTCTGTTTGGAGGTGCGAACAGCGGAGGGAGGCTGGACTGGCGCAGGACAAAAGAGTCATGGCAGCTGCCAGGGAATTTGGCACACACATGCATGATGATCTTTTTATGGTTGCAGACAAGCTGCACATTGAGGGAGTGGAAGCACTTGCGGTTCACAAACACTCCTGGGTGATGAGGGGGAGCCCTGATGGCCACATGTGTGCAGCCGATGACACCTTGCGCCCGTGAGAAGCCAGCCAGAGTAGCAAAGCCGAGCGCCCGCTCAGTAACACTGGCTTCAACAGTGGCAAAGTTGATATCATTGGCTGACATGTCAAACATGGCATCGGTGACCTGTGCGATGCATCTGTGGGCGGCAGACTGTGAGATGCCACAACTGTCTGCTGCAGATCCCTGGAAGGAGCCTGAGGCGAAGAAGTTGAGGGCACTGGTGACTTTGACAGCCACTGGTAAGGCGTGTCCACTCACTCCTCTGGGCAGCGGGTCTTGGCCCAGCAAGCTGCAAATGTCTGCGATGACCTGGCGCGATAGCCTGAGCCTCCTTTGGCACTGCTACTCAGTCATGTTGAGGAAACGCATCCTCTGCCTGTATACCCTGTGTTGGGGGTATCGCCTCCGGCGCGGTGCAGCCCTGCGCTGATGCCCTCTGTCCTGTGGAGCATCAGGGTGTTAAGGAGAAGGTTATTGGTGTTGTTGGTGCTGCTGCTGGTGTTGGGGCTCATCATGGTCTAATTCTGAGGACCAAGGTGAGACAGTATAAGCGGCACCCATGCTGATGTATTAGATGGCAGGTCAAGTAGAGATCAGAGAAGCAACCTGTCAGTGGTGTGATAGTAGCAATGAGGTGAGAGTGGCTTCCGAAGTTGCAGAAAAGGCTTGCAAACTCTAGACACCTGAATCTGTGCAAAATGGAGTCGGAAAGAGTCTTTCCCTTAGGGCAAGTATGAGGTGTTACGTGGGAGTATTTACTGGGATTTCCATGCTCTCCATTAGTGACTTTGATCAATGGCCACTGAGCTTCTGCCTCATGTTGACAGGTGCGGTTCCCGAGCTGCGTGATTCCTGTGGTCATCCACTGAAATTTAAAAGGTCTGATTAAAAACACTGTTAAGAGTCTAACAACAAGGTATTAATGAGCTAAATTATGTCGCCCGCCTCTGCTGTTCAGGCCTGTCCCGCGCTGGCAAACGTGCCCGAGTTAAAGGCGCGAGGAGGCGACATGACGGCAGGTTCCTGACCCGCTCCCATTTTTTGCGACATTTACTCCTGACCCGCCTCCAATCCCGCATGCACAGCAGCGGGAAAATGCTGGCCTCAGTCTCTGTATGGTTTTCATGCTATTTCCTTGCTGTGGTGTCTATCTGTCTAGTTGTTGCTGACTCTTTAGGCCCTGATTTTAACTCTGGGTGACTTTTGGGCGGGTGGGATGTGAGGTGAATTGAAAACTTACCCGCTGCGGCAGAAATAAGGCCCAGGGCTATTTTAACTACCAGGCCTCATTGACATGCTGCTGGTCTACTTCCTGCCCATTGGGGGGGGAGGGGGGGCGTCAGGAAGTCATGTAGCCCAGATGCCACCCGCCAACACAATGTAGGTGGGGTTCTGGGGACGCCGCGCCGGGGGGGGGGTTCATATTTAGGAAGGTGGGGGATGAATCTGGGGTGGGGTGGCCTAATCTCTCCTTGCGGGGCCTAGAGGAGAACGCCTGTTGCTCCTGACACCACGAAGGAAAGAAAAACACTTGCCTTTTTTAGCCTCTCCTGAAGCTGAACCTCTCCTGTCCTGGGTTGGCCACAGCGGTTTCCCCTCGCAGGCCTGAGTTAAAATTACACAGTCGGGTCCCGATGACGTCATTAGGACCCAACGTGTGGGTGTAAAGAAGGACCCCTCCGGCTTTGGGCGGGTGTCCTTGCCGCCTGCTCAGGAGGGCAGGTTAAAATTACTGAAGGCAGAGTCCCGGTGGCTCCAGGCCGGGTAAGTAACTCGGGGCAGTTTAACTGGCCACCCACCGGGTTTCCGCCAGGCGGGTAGAGTTAAAATCATCATCTCACCTCGACTTGTTGTTTGGACAACTAAAATGGCGGCCAAGGTTTCAACAGCTGGAGTAACATAGAAACCTGCTCTGGCCAGGTGTGGCGGAGGGGGCGCAGTGAACTCGGCCGTTGACCGTTCACCCTTTGGATATAAACCCAGCCGAGAATGATGGGATGGGAGTCCACTCTCTCTGATGGCTGTCAGATGCGTTTGGTCAGTAGCAACACAGTTTCAATAGATGTAAGTCACATGTTCCATAAAAACATTTGAATTTTTCTACCATTGACAGCAACTCTGGCGAATTCCGACTTCCCATTTGTTCGGTGAAGATGGAGGAACAAGGCAGCCTTAAGGTGGATGCTGGGAATTGTGGCCTATCAGAGTGACCTTGAGCCACGCTCGGAGTCTGGAATTTAGCTTGAGCTTCTTCACTCAGGGTAGGCAGTCAAATTCAAGCCTCAGGCTTTTAACACTGGTGTAGGCCTCGGAACAAAAGTGTTCCTGAAGACATCCAAACATGTAAAAATCAATTATGTAATAGTAAGTTTAAAGATATTATTGTGAACGTCTTAATTCTTATGTTAGAAACCTTATTTTGCTGTTTCTCATTATGGGTGATTGATTATACAACGTGGTATCCAAAATATCTTTAATAGTATTTTGAATGATTCATATCGAAGTTTGCTGACGACACTAAGTCAGGTGGTACAGTAAGTGGTGTAGACGGGAGCAGAAAGTTACAAAGAGACATTGGTAGCTCGAGTGAATGGGCAAAACTGTGGCAGATGGAGTTCAGTGAGGGGAAATGTGAGATCAAAAACAACAACTTGCATTTATATAGCGCCTTTAAGGAAGTTAAACGTCCCAAGGTGCATCACGGGAGCGTTATCAAACAAAATTTGACACCGAGCCAGAATTGAATATAAATCAATCAAAATACTATCTAAGATCCTTTTGGATACCATCTTGTATAATCAATCACCTAAAATGTGAGGCCCAAGAAAGATCGATCAGAGTATTTTCGAAACGACGAGAAGCTGGGAACTGTGGAGGAGTGGAGAGATTTAGGGGTCCATGTACAGAAATCACTAAAAGCTAGTGGACAGGTACAAAGAATAATTTTAAAAGCTGATAGAATGTTGCCTTTATCACAAGAGGGCTGGAACACAAAGGGGAGAAGGTTAGAGCTCTGATCAGACCCCATCTGGACACTGGGTTCAGTTCTGGGCCCCGCACCTCAGGAAGGATACACTGGCCTTGGAGTGGAGGCAACACATTCACCAGAATGATACCGGGGCTAAAAGGGTTAAATTATGAGGACAGGTTGCACAGACTGGGCTTGTATTCCCGTGAATATAGAAGATTAAGGGGTGATATCTGATCAAGGTGTTTCAGATGATTCAAGGAGTTGATCGGGTAGATCGAGAGAAACTATTTCCTCTGGTGGTGGGGGGGGGAGTCCAGAACAAGGGGGACAGAACCTTAAAATTAGAGCCAGGCCGTTCAGGGGTGATGTCAGGAAGCACTTCCTCACACAAAGGGTGGTGGAAATCTGGAACTCTCTCCCCCAAAAGCTGTTGAGGCTGGGGGTCAATTTTAAATTTCAAAACTGAGATTGCTAGATTTTTATTAGGTTAGGGTATCAAGGGATACGGAGTAAAGGCAGGTAGATGGAGTTGAGGTACAGACCAGCCAGAATCTAATTGAATGGTGGGACAAGCCTGTTCCTGTGTTTCTACATGATTAAAACTGTTCTGACGAAGGGTCATTGACCTGAAACGTTAACTCTGTTTCTCTCTCCACAGATGCTGCCTGACCTGCTGAGTGTTTCCAGCATTTTCTGTTTTATTCCTAATTGATTTTTTGATTGCTATCTGTTTAGTCATAGAGTCACAGAGTTATACAGCACAGAAAGAGGCCCTTCGGCCCATCGCGTCCGCGCAGGCCATCAAGCCCTGTCTAATCTAATCCCACTTTCCAGCATTTGGTCCGTAGCCTTGTATGCTATGGCATTTCAAGTGCTCATCTAAATGCATCTTGAATGTTGTGAGGGTTCCTGCCTCTACCACCCTTTCAGGCAGTGAGTTCCAGATTCCAACCACCCTCTGGGTGAAAAAGTTTTTCCTCAAATCCCCTCTAAACCTCCTGCCCCTTACCTTGAATCTATGCCCCCTTGTTATTGACCCCTCTACTAAGGGGAAAAGTTCCTTTCTATCCACCCTATCTATGCCCCTCATAATTTTGTATACCTCAATCAGGTCCCCCCTCAGCCTTCTCTGCTCCAAGGAAAACAACCCCAGCCTGTCCAATCTTTCTTCATAGCTGAAGCGCTCCAGCCCAGGTAACATCCTGGTGAATCTCCTCTGCACCCTCTCCAAAGCAATCACATCCTTCCTATAGTGTGGCGACCAGAACTGCACACAGTACTCCAGCTGTGGCCTTACCAGCGTTTTGTACAGCTCCATCATAACCTCCCTGCTCTTATATTCTATGCCTCGGCTAATGAAGGCAAGTATCCCATATGCCTTTTTAACCACCTTATCCACCTGTTCTGCTGCCTTCAGGGATCTATGTACATGCACACCAAGGTCCCGCTGATCCTCTGTCTTTCCTAGGGTCTTACCATTCATTGTGTATTCTCTTGCCTTGTTAGTCCGTCCAAAATGCATCACCTCACACTTTTCAGGGTTAAATTCCATTTGCCACTGTTCCGCCCATCTGACCAACCCATCTATATCGTCCTGTAGCCTGAGGCTTCCCTCCTCGCTATTTACCACCCCACCAATTTTCGTGTCATCTGCGAACTTACTGATCATACCTTTTACATTCACATCCAAATCATTAATGTAGACCACAAACCGCAAGGGACCCAGCACCGATCCCTGCGGTACCCCACTGGACACACCAGTTTACGGTTGGTTCATTTCCCATAACTGCTTTTTGATAGGTGGACAGTTGTGATTTGTTGGTGAGCCATGAAAATAATTTTTCAGCCAATCGGGTGTAGGTATTATATACAATAGCAAAATACTGCGGATGCTGGAAATCCGAAATAACAACAGAAGACGCTGGAAAAACTCAGCAGGCCAGGCAACATCCGTGGAGAGAGAAATAGAGTCAACGTTTCGGGTCAAAACCCTTCGTCAGAACTGAGAAAAAAAGGCAGGAAATGAAACAGATTAAAAGGCAGTTTGGGGGCTGGGAAATGGGGGAGGGGATGAAAGAAGAGACATTAAGAGATATTCAAGGTGAGACGAGATGGTAATAGGACAGGTAAAGAAACAAACAATGGCTCGAGATGAAGTGTGAAATCCGCTGGCAGAGTGAGAGACAGCTGCCGTGTGGGAGAGAGAGGAAAAAAGGAAAAGGCACAAACCAAGTGTGGATAAAAAATATAAAAATATAATAGTGGCCGAGGTTATGATCTGAAATTGTTGAACTCGATATTGAGTCCGGAAGGCTGTAAAGTGCCTAATCGGAAGATGAGGTGCTGTTCCTCGAGCTTACGCTGAGCTTCCGTGGAACAATACAAGAGGCCGAGGACGGTGAGGTCCGAGTGGGAATGGGGCGGTGAATTGAAATGACAGGCGGCCGGAAGCTCCTGGTGGGGAATGGAGGTGTAATGGGATTGTACGTCAACACCTGCCCTTATACCTCCCCCCTCCCCACTGTCCAGGGCCCCAGACACCCCTTCCAGGTGAAACAGCGATTTACTTGTACTTCTTGCAATCTAGTATACTGTATTCGCTGCTCACGATGTGGCCTCCTCTACATTGGGGAGACCAAACGCAGATTGGGTGACCACTTTGCGGAACTCCTCCGTTCAGTCCGTATGGGTGACCCCGAGCTTCCGGTCGCCTGTCACTTTAATTCACCGCTTCACTCCCACTCTGACCTCACTGTCCGCGGCCTCTTGCATTGTTCCACGGAAGCTCAACGTAAACTCGAGGAACAGCACCTCATCTTCCGATTAGGCACTTTACAGCCTTCCGGACTCAACATCGCGTTCAACAATTTCAGATCATAACCTCGGCCCCTATTATATTTTTATATTTTTTATCCACACTTGGTTTGTGATTTTCTTTTCTCTCTCTCTCCCACATGGCAGCTGTCTCTCACTCTGCCAGCGCATTTCACACTTCATCTAGAGCCATTGTCTGTTTCTTTACCTGTCCGATTACCATCTCGTCTCACCTTGAATATCTCTTAATGTCTCTTCTTTCATCCCCTCCCCCATTTCCCACCCCCCAAACTGCCTTTTGTTTCATTTCCTGCCTTTTTTTCTCAGTTCTGACGAAGGGTTTTGACCTGAAACGTTGACCCTGTTTCTCTCTCCACGGATGTTGCCTGACCTGCTGAGTTTTCTAGTGTCTTCTGTAGGTATTATATAGCCTGATGCTTTGGGGTGTGACACACTGAAGGCAACTTTCATCTCCAGAGCTAAGTCAGCTCGAAGTGGTCAAGGTCCCACTGGAAAGGTCGAGTGCTAATATGGTTCGGTCTCTGGTGTAGGCTCATTTGCACAATTACTCAGAGCCCCAGGTACAGACTCAGACGGGTCTATGAGGGCACCAGGAGAGAAAAATAACAGGTGTGTTGCAATTAAAGGGATGGGGCCAATTAAAGGAGCGTGTCGTTCTAACATACTGAGTTTGGCCTATTCGGCGGGGAAGTTATTTTGGTTTGATTTGCATCGTGTAAGGCCGGGTTCAGCTGATGAAGGGTTAACTCCCAGAGATACACAAACCATTTTTGGATTATCGGAGCCAGTCGCTGGGCCACCATCCTGGCAGCTACACCGTGATCGAGCGCACTGGGTCCTTGAGCACTGACCTCACCCGAGTTCACAAGGTCAGTGGAAGGGTTCCTCATTAGCATGAGGCTGGTGAGCAGCAACGAGCACACCTCAGGTGCCTGCCAAGCCCCACACCGCTAGAAACCCCGGCGCCTTGCCCCCATTCTTCACCGCCCCTAACAGACTGCTTTCCTTAATAACAACAGAAAAACTCAGCAGTTCAGGCAACATCCGTGGAGAGAAATTTGAGTTGACGTTTTGGGTTGAAACCCTTCTTCAAAACTGGAAAGAAAATAAAAAGATCGAAGGCATAGCTGCGATCGAACAAAAGAAGAAAAGGAGACAATAAAAGTTATTAGAAGCCAGATGAGATGGTAATGGGCCTGTGGAGACAAAAGGCAGCTGAGATTAGGTGTGAAGTGTACTGGCAGGATAAGGACAGCTGCCAGGTGAGAGACAGAAACAAAAGGAAAGGAGGGGGGGAAAGGAGGACCCAAAACAAAGGGGTGGAAAAAATTAAAAGGAAAAAAGTAAGAGGCCAAGGTTATGATCTGAAATCAAAATCAAATCAAATCAAATCAACTTTTATTGTCATTGTTAGTGCACAAGTGCAGTACAACGAAATGTAGGCTTGCTGCTCCCGAGAGTGTACATTTAGATTAAGACATTTAAACATTCCACATACATTAACATAAACATAACCATAATAAAGTGGTGCGGGCTTTAGAGTTTATTTGTGGAGTTCAGTAGGATGACAGCCCTGGGAAAGAAGCTGTTCCTAAATCTGGTCGTACGGGTGCGAATGCATCTGTAGCGTCTCCCAGATGGCAGGAGGGCGAACAGACTGTGGCTGGGGTGGGTAGGGTCTTTGATGATGGACCGTGACCTCCGTAGACAGCGTTTCTGGTATATGTGCTCTATGGTCGGTAGCCGGGTGCCGGTAATGCGTTGGGCAGTTTTGACTACCCGCTGCAGGGCTTTCCGGTCATAGTAGCTACAGCTGCCATACCATACTGTGATACAGTTTGTCAGGATGCTCTCTATTGTGCAGCGGTAAAAGTTAGAGAGGATCAGGGGTGACAGGTTACATCCCTTCAGCCTCCTTAGGAAATATAGGCGCTGCTGGGCCTTCTTCACCAGAGAGGAGGTATTGAGGGACCAGGAGAGGTCTTCCGTGACTCGATATTGAGTGGGACACACTTACACCCGTCTAGAGCCTGGTATGCCTTATCTCACCAAGTGTACCAGCCCCCTGACATATGCCGAGACTCATGTGGCTGCAGAAGTAGGAATTCCCAGGCAGTCCTTCCCCCTCCTTACCCGCTCCTTGCCCCACCCCTCCGAGCCAGCAGCCTTGTAAGAGCCAAGCCTATTTCCAAGCCATCCTGCCGGACCCCCACTGGTGGGAGTGTGGTAGAATAGTCAAAGAAATTTGGTCCCATGATTAGGACAATTAGGTGAAGGACCAGATGGGACAGCCATCAAATTGCCTGCTTTCACATCTCACATTAGGTTTTTAAACAATGGAAAGTCATTGTGCACATCCAAGAGCAATTTGCATCCAGGAGTTAGAATGGGTTTTAATTTAATACAACCTGCGGGCTACTTAGCTGAACAGACAATGTCATTGCAATGAATTCCTACAACAAGGGGCGTTTCTCATTCAAGGTGGTAACTTTGATTGACAGCTCGTTGAACCTTCCCTTGTCACAGAGTCTAGGGTTAATTCAGAGGTCACCCATTGTCTCGCTCGCTCTCTCTCTCTCTCTCGCTCAGGAGCAGTAAATCTAGGGCACTCTGAGTCAGTGAGAGTGAGCAAAGCAGAGAGATTTGCTCTCTAGCCACCTGGAGAGGGCTGCTGAGAGGTCCCGGCTTCCGTATGGAAACGTACAGCCTGTAAGGGGAAGGTTTATTACCAGTTAGTTCAGGGGCGGCTAACTTGTTTGTGAGTTTAGTCCACAACAGGGGCAGGGGCACGTATTTAATTGTTTTATTATATGAGGAGCTGTAAGGATTTGATTGAATCCTGCTGTGAAAACTGCATGTTGTTCATTCATATGCTTAATGTGAAATAATTGATTAACAATTGGCCTTGTCTCATTAGAATGTCAATGAAGAGATTGGCAAATAACATTTATTGCACCCAGGTGTGACAGGAACCCACAATCCCTGGGTTACGAGATCAATGCCTTACCCATTAGACAACATCCAAAAAGATAGAAGAATGCAGCAGCACACGTGAGATCTCGGGGTATCCATTTATAGTGCAGCGATGAAAATCAGGGATGTGCTTGAGTGTAGGAAACAAAGTGCCGATTGTTACAGTCCTGAAGGTATGCTTGGTATTGGGCAATGAAGGTGCTTTCCAGACCATGGGACTGTGAGGTCTCCTTACGGGAGTGAGCAGTGACACCGAGCCCGAGAGAATAGCCAGTGCAGAGTGTAAGGGTTGTACGAGGGCAGAGCATTCTAAAGCCTTTCAAGAGCCTTAGTGTCAGCCATGGCTCCATGGGCAGCACTCTCGCCTCTGAATCAGAAGGTCGTGGGTTCAAGACCCACTCCTGGGACTTGAGCACATAGTCTAGGCTGACACTCCAGTGCGTACTGAGGGAGTGCTGCACAGTTGGAGGTGCCGTCTTTCAGATGCGATGTTAAACTGAGGCCCTGTCTGCCCTTTCAGGAGGACAGAAAAGATCCCCTGGCACTATTTGTAGCAGACTTCTCCCTGGTGTGTAAGATTCGCAAAATGGAATATTATTACATAAGGGTCTATTGGCAGAAGAGGCCTTGTTTTTAAAAGAAGCCCAGAAAAAGGGGCATATAAAATGGCCGCCAGACCCCGTGACTAGCTTTTTGGACACTTTAAAATGGTTCCTGCAGTCCCCAGACAGCCTTTGTGGATTCAGCCCACAGTAAGTTCTGGAAGGCCATTTCGGAGAAAATGAAACCAGACAGAACCCATACATATGGATTGGATGCAGATCCAGTCAGATTGGCCTGTAGATAAAGGCCATCTAAATGTTTACCCAGACAAAGGGAAACAGTTTTATATTCATAAGGGGAGCATCAAAGACCCATTAAAGGCATCAAGAAGACATTCAAAACAATACAAGGTCATTCCAGACCAGAGATGGCCATCACCGGCCATCCCGAAAGCAGTTTAAATATAATAACTACCCCGCTGTGCTACAAGCCCGCCAAAAGTTAAACAAAGCCGAACCTTGATTTGGCGGGAGATAAAGGCTTCTCTTGAGAAGTATATTGGGAGTCCCGGGGTAGCCAACGGTAGCGATCAGCCAGACGCGCTTTTGAGCTTGTCCTTTTGAGAGCCGTGGAGAAACGTCGATCCAGAGACCAAGAAGGTAATTCGAGTCTGCGTCCCGCCCTGGGGTAACCATCGGGAGATCATCGACAAACCCCGGGCCGTTAACAAGACAAAAGGGCAGCAGCCCTACAGAAGAAATCTAGCTGAAAATGGTAACCAGCTAGAGAGGGGGCGGTACTGGACCTAATTCTGGGGAATGTAGCCGGGCAAGTGGTGGAAGTGTCAGTAGGAGAGCATTTTGGCGACAGTGACCATAATTCGGTGAGATTTAAGGTGGTCATGGAAAAAGACAAAGACGGCCCGGAAATAAGGGTTCTAAATTGGGGGAAGGCCGATTTTAATATGATAAGGCAGGATCTGGCCAAAGTGGACTGGGAGCAGCTGCTTATAGGAAAATCCACATCAAAACAGTGGGAGACTTTCAGAAGGGAAATAGAGAGAGTACAACGCCAACATGTTCCTGTAAAGGTCAAGGGTGGGACCAACAAGCAAAGGGAACCTTGGATGACAAGGGATATACAAAAATGCATTAGAAATAAGAGGGGGGCTTTTGGCAGTTACAAAAGACTAAAGACAGAAGTAGCCCTAGAGGAGTATAAAAAGTGCAGGGGCATACTTAAAAAAGAAATTAGGAGGGCGAGGAGGGGCCATGAAATAACACTGGCGAGCAAAATAAAGGAAAATCCTAAGATGTTTTATAAGTATATTAAGGGCAAGAGGATAACCAGGGAAAGGGTAGGGCCCATTAGGGACCAAAGTGGCAATCTGTGTGTAGAGCCAGAGGATGTAGGCGGGGTTTTAAATGAATTTTTTGCATCTGTGTTCACTATGGAGAAAGACGATGCAGACATAGAAATCGGGCAAGGGGACTGTGACATACTTGAACATATTAGCATCGAGAGGGAGGAGGTGCTAGCGGTTTTAGCGGGCCAAAAAGTGGATAAATCCCCAGGCCCGGACGAGATGTATCCCAGGCTGCTGTGGGAGGCAAGGGAGGAGATTGCAGGGGCTCTGACACTAATTTTCAGAACCTCTCTGGCCACAGGGGATGTACCAGAGGACTGGAGAACAGCTAACGTAGTACCATTATTCAAGAAAGGTAGCAGGGATAAACCAGGGAATTACAGGCCAGTGAGTCTAACATCTGTGGTGGGGAAATTATTGGAAAAAATTCTGAGGGACAAAATTAATCTCCACTTGGAGAGGCAAGGATTAATCGGGGATAGTCAGCATGGCTTTGTCAAGGGTAAATCATGTCTAACAAATCTGATCGAATTTTTCGAGGGGGTGACTAGTGGGGTGGATGAGGGAAATGCTGTGGATGTGGTGTACATGGACTTCAGTAAAGCTTTTGACAAAGTCCCGCATAGGAGACTGGTCAAGAAGGTAAGAGCCCATGGGATCCAGGGTGCCTTGGCGCGTTGGATCCTAAACTGGCTGAGTGGCAGGAGGCAGAGGGTGATGGTCGAAGGTTGCTTTTGTGACTGGAAGCCTGTGTCCAGTGGGGTACCTCAGGGATCGGTGCTGGGTCCCTTATTGTTTGTGATCTACATAAATGATTTGGATGAGAATGTAAAAGGTATGATCAGTAAGTTCGCAGATGACACGAAAATTGGTGGGGTGGTAAATTGCGAGGAGGAAAGCCTCTGGCTACAGGACGATATAAACGGGTTGGTCAGATGGGCGGAAAAGTGGCAAATGGAATTTAACCCTGAAAAGTGCGAGGTGATGCATTTTGGATGGACAAATAAGGCAAGGGAATACACAATGAGTGGTAGGACCCTAGGAAGTACAGAGGGTCAGAGGGACCTTGGTGTACATGTACATAGATCCCTGAAGGCAGCGGAGCAGGTAGATAAGGTGGTTAAAAAGGCATATGGGATACTTGCCTTCATTAGCCGAGGCATAGAATATAAGAGCAGGGAGGTTATGATGGAGCTGTACAAAACGCTGGTGAAGCCACAGCTGGAGTACTGTGTGCAGTTCTGGTCGCCTCACTATAGGAAGGATGTGATTGCTTTGGAGAGGGTGCAGAGAAGATTCACCAGGATGTTACCTGGGATGGAGCGCCTCAGCTATGAAGAGAGGCTGGACAGGCTGGAGTTGTTTTCCTTGGAGCAGAGAAGGCTGAGGGGGGACCTGATTGAGGTGTACAAAATAATGAGGGGCATAGATAGGGTAGATAAAGAGGAACTTTTCCCCTTAGTGGGGGGGTCAATAACAAGGGGGCATAGATTCAGGGTAAGGGGCAGGAGATTTAGAGGGGATTTGAGGAGGAACTTTTTCACCCAGAGGGTGGTTGGAATGTGGAACTCAATGCCTGAAAGGGTGGTGGAGGCAGGAACCCTCACAACATTCAAGAAGCATTTGGATGAGCACTTGAAATGCCATTGCATACAAGGCTATGGACCAAATGCTGGAAAATGGGATTAGACTGGACAGGGATGGATGGGCGGCGCAGACACGATGGGCCGAAGGGCCTCTTTCTGTACCATAAAAAACTCTATGAACTCTATGACTCTATGACCTCTCTAACCGTGGTCAAACAGATGGTCTCCGTCCCCGCCGACGTCCAGGCCTGCCAGTGTCCAGCCTGTCCATGACCTTCACCTCGAGGAAGAAGAGAGAGTGTCGCAGCCCGCAGCGTTGACCACGTGGAGACAGGATGCCTGAAAGGATCAAAACTCTATACTTTCCAAGTGGATTGGTGAGCATGTTTCTGGCCCCTCACAATCTGATCTAGATAAGCTTAGGGGGTGGGCATTTAAGGGGTAATTTTAACAATGAGTTGTTGTCCCTCGATGTTCCGTGTGTTTCCCCATTTCGTGATGACTTTTGTGAAGTATAATATGCCTGTATATATCCTAGCCAGTACTGTATTATGATTTGTTTTTCCCTCCCATGTACCTTATTGGTTTTCAGTTTGATTTGTTCCTTTATGCAATAAAGTTTCATTTCGTTTTCATTAAACCTGGCCTATAGAGTATTCTCTACATTGTAGTTCCTGCATCCAAGTCCAGTGTCTAGGACCTAAGGGGCGAGTGGGTCGAACCACTCAAGGTTTTACTGTGCAAGAGAGAGAGGCCTCTAGAGAGAGAAACCTCTGCGATCGGAAAACCCCTTACAGGTGTCCTGGCCAATGTTTACCCCTCAACTAACATCGTTAAAATAAATGTAGCCATTCATCTATTTACGAAGATAACGGGCTGGATTTTCATTCAGCAGTTGGGAAGGAGGCGGGACTACAACTTTCGGGTTTTAGTCCCGCCTCCATCAACGTCCGGCCAATCCATGCGATTTTCCCTTGATTGACCTTGTTGAGCCCGTCCATCGGGCTCAGCAGGCCAATTAAGGGCCACCCGGCAACAGGTGACGTCATAGACTGAAATTTCATCTGTCAAGATGTCTTGACAAATGAAATATCAGCGTTTTACAGCTGTTTGAAGCTGTCAAACACTGACAGTCTGACTTCTAACCTGAGTCCTTCTACACAGACTCAGTTGGAAGTCTCACCGGCACTGAAAGCTGAAGGCTGTCACTTTTGACAGCTCGCAGCCATTTTGCTTTCAGTGCCGGCTGAATGATGGACTCCCAAAACCTAGAGGAAGAAAGGCTGTAAAAGTAAGTACAGGTAATTTAAACTTCTTTACACACTTTAGACACACCAAACACACTTACCTTTGCACTCATGCACCCATCACTCACCTGAACACCGACATCTCGACCCCTCCAAGTCCTTCAACCCGACGGCCCGCCTGCTCTAACCTGGCGTGGTTTGGAGCCGTCGGGAATCCCACACGACACCCCTCAAAATAGGGATTAGGCTAAAAACTGCCTGTTAACTACCTGTTAACAGGCAGTTAATTGCCACTAATCCCTTCCCGCCTCGGGTCGGCGGGTCCCAGTGCAGAGGCGGGTTTTTGGCGGGATGGTGTCGGGACCCCCGAATTCGGGATTTTAGCCCCCCGCACGCCTAAAAGCCCGCCTCACGGCACACTGAAAGTCTAAGCCAATGTCTTCGGTCCTCACCACACTGTTTCTGATCCCTGACCACCGTTTCCATTCCTGGCAACTGTTTGAGGCTGAGCCAAACCGCAGCCTTGCTGTTGTGTTTGACCCCGAGTGGAGTTTCCGCCCACATATCCACTCCATCACCAAGACCGCCTACTTCCATCTCCGTATCATCGCCCGTCTCCAACCCTGCCTCAGCTCATCTGCTGTTGAAACCCTCATCCATGCCTTTGTTACCTCTAGACTTGACTATTCCAACACACTCCTGGCAGACCTCCCAGCTTCTATCTTCCATCCTATGTAGACTTGAGCTCATCTAAAATTCTGCGGCCTGATCTTAACTCGCACCAAGTCTCCCGGTCCGACACTGGCTCCCGCTCCGACACTGGCTCCCACTCCAACACTGGCTCCCGGTCCGACACTGGCTCCCGGTCCGACACTGGCTCCCGGTCCGACACTGGCTCCCGCTCCGACACTGGCTCCCGCTCCGACACTGGCTCCCGCTCCGACACTGGCTCCCGGTCCGACACTGGCTCCGGTCCGACACTGGCTCCGGTCCGACACTGGCTCCCGGTCCGACACTGGCTCCCGGTCCGACACTGGCTCCGGTCCGACACTGGCTCCCGGTCCGACACTGGCTCCCGGTCCGACACTGGCTCCCGCTCCGACACTGGCTCCCGGTCCGACACTGGCTCCCGGTCCGACACTGGCTCCCGTTCCGACACTGGCTCCCGCTCCGACACTGGCTCCCGCTCTGACACTGGCTCCCGGTCTGACAGCGCCTCAATTAAAAAATTCTCATCCTTGTTTTCAAATCCCACCATGGCCTCGTCCCCTCCCTATCTCGCTAAATTCCTCCACACTGCAAGCCTCCGAGCTCTTTGCACTCCTCCAGTTCTGGCATCCTGTGCCTCCCCGATTTTATTCGCTCCACCATTGAGCTGCCAAGGCCCTAGGCTCTGGAATTCCCTCCCTAAACCTCTCCACTACTCCTTTAAGATAGTCCTGAAAACCGACCTCTTTGACCAACCATCTGTCCTAATATCTCCTTCTGTGGCTTGGTGTCAAAAATGCTTTAGTTGATATCATTCTTGTGAAGCGCCTTGGGACGTTTTAGCATGTTAAAGGCGTTATATAACTGCAAGTTGTTGTTGTTGTTGTAGATTATTGGGTCACTATCACATTGCTGGCTGTGGGAGCTTGCTGTGTGCAAATTATCTGCTGTGTTTCCTACATTACAACAGTGACTTCACTTCAAAAGTACTTCATTGGCTGTGCAGCGCTTTGGGATGTCCTGAGGTCGTGAAAAGCGCTTTAGAAATGCATGGTATTTCTTTCTTTAAAAGGCTTCTGAACCTGGTAGCAGAGTTAGCAAAGGCTAAAAAGCCAAGAATTAAAACATACAGGCAAAGAAAGGGCAACAAAATCTTCGGTGCATCCATGAGTATGTAGACAAGCAACCGTTTGGAAGCTGCTGAAGCTGCTGATGCTGCAGGGATCGTTGGGAGGAGGATTTCACTCTGTACCACCTCTTGGTACTTTCCCCATGGCTCGGCATCTTGCCCTGTGCTGCATGGTCGCTGCAGGTGTCCTTGGAGCAGATGGAACGGGTCTGTATCTGGCTCCCTGTTGACTGAGACCTTGTGGAGCTTGGTCTCCAGGACCATTGGCAGGTAGATACGTGCCAGGATCTGCAAAATGGGTTGTTATTTAATGCAACCTGCAGGGGTCTTGGCGAAACAGACAATGCAGTTGCCATGAACTCCCATAATAAGGGAGGTATTCTCATTCTAAAGCACTTTGGGATATCCTGGGGCCGTGAAAGGTGCTGTATAAATGCAAAGTCTTTCTTTGGTAACTTTGATACCTGGCATCTTGGTGAGTGTGGCCAATCAGGAATGCTGGCGTTTGATCAGCTTGGTATGCCTGCTCTCACGCTGGCTCATGTAATCATGACATGCTGTGTACCTGTGAAGAACCATCCATGTGAAGCTTAGTCAGGCAATCACATCTCGTGGTGACACCATCAGGGCTCTGCCGGCACAGCCTCCATTTGGAATAGGAGCCTCTAGCAGCAGCATGTTTGCCAAAGCGAGGTATTATTCTGCAGATGCAGGGACACGGGTACCGGCAGGAGGCTCACTGCAACTCTTGGGCAGCCCGACCTCCCTGACATCCCTCTGTCGGTCTTCCTCTCCTTCCAAACCCGCCGGCTCAGGGAATTCCCATTGGGAAGCCCACGGGTGCCAAGGATGGTGCTGGGGGCCAAAACAAAATAATAAAAAAAACAACCGACACAAAGGTTCATGAGAGCATAAATGCCAATAGAAATTTTTTTTTTTAAGCAAAGGTAGCCCAGAAATGGCCTAAAAACACTTCCCTTCCTGTCTGTGCCCTTTAACTGACCTCCCACTGAGCTGTCCATCCCAGGGCATCAGCTTTCCTGGGCAGGGTTTGCATTTGGTGTCCTGCGCATCCACACACAATCAGGTGGAGGACCATCACCCCCATATTAGGGAAGTACCCTAACCTGGGCGAGCAAGCCACTCAGTTTGTGTCAATGGTTCAAGAAGAAGGCTCACCACCACCTTCTCAAGGGCAATAAATGCCAGCCTGGCCAGCGATGCCCACATCCCGAGAGTGAATAAAGCATTTACGTTATTTCGCCGAGGTTTTTGCGTCATGCTGACCTTATGGAAGCAAATCGGGAAAGCCCCCGTGGAAAATTTACCCCAAGACTTCGATGTATATCAACACATATTTCGACACCACCTCGAAAGTATTTATAGCTGTGGATTCCTGAATCACAGAATTTAACATTCCAAACTGGCCCTGTGGTTACAGAGAGTGAAACTGCTGATACTGTTCATTGCACCAGCTGTTTTGAAAACCTTGAATGTACAATTGCAATTAATAAATCACTGGACCGAAGTTTACATTTCATCTGAGTAACCAGTTCTTAATCTGTTTCCTGGAATTTATTTCTGTTTTAGGGGCATTCCGTGTAACAACCAATAAACAACAGATTTCAGCTATGTTCCTCTTTTGTTTTCACTGTGTCCCATTTTGGTGGAAGGACTGTCAGGGAAAGTACAGTCACAACAAGAAAAGTCTAATCGTTGGTACATAAACTAAAATACAAGTTAAACTGGGAGGACAAAGTGAGGTGAATGGAAGGTGAGGAATTCATTGGTATCTGCTGGAGTTCAGATTCCTGCTGTGGATTGCTTCCCTATTTACCAACTCGCTGCTCCGTGCCTCGTTCCTGACTCAGATACTCGCTGGTGGTGTGGTGCTCTCACTCACTCATGCCAGAGTTTCATTTTACGTTTAAATTGGATGCAAAGCAGTTGTTAAAGGTGAGCCCCTGATTTCTCTGGTTTCTCACTCGGCTAATCTCACCCATTTTAAATAGATTCAGGCGGTTGATGCCTTACAATTCCGCTACTCATTTCCTTTGCAGTCACCCAGTAGCAGTCTGTGGGCACTGATCTCAAGGCTCCTCATCCACTGGATTTAATGGAAAAGGACAAAAAAGACCAGATCCAGAGGATCATCAGAAGTGAACGATCCATCTGCCATTAAGTACTTGTCCAGACACAGTTATCTGGCAATGATCAAGGAGGCAGCCTCTGCAGGTTCAGCTTCAGCACTGAGGCAGTTACAGATGGTGCCATCTGCTTCAAGGAGGCTTGCAGCCAACCTCCACCATAGACGCTACTTCCAGTGCAATCAAAGTCCCCATGGTCCTTCCAGGAAACATCTGCAGAATCAGCCAATTTGTCATCATTTATGTATCAAATGGGTGACTGTATGCAGGAGATACAGCACTTTCATCTCCCTTCTTACTGACCAGCAACAATGAGATGATAGGTCTGCCCCATTACATTGAACTACAGGATTATTCAAAGTGATGGCACCAATATGGCCACCAGTGTCCCGAGGTACAATGCAATTGCTTGAGTGAACAGAAAGGGGTTCTGCCCCATCAGTGTGCAGCATAGTGGGAGCTTGCTGTGCGCAAATTGGCTGCCGCATTTCGCACATTACAACAGTGACTCCACTTCAAAAAAAAAGTACTTAATTGGCTGTAAAACACTTTGAGACGTCCGGTGGTTGTGAAAGACGCTATATAAATGCAAGTCTTTCTTTTCTTTTAGTGACCATCAGCACCCTATCAAGTAGGTTGCACAGGTAGGCAGCAAAGATGGGTCCTCAGCGACCAAGGCTATTCTTGGGTCCCGAATTTAAATAAAGAAAACTACGATGGTATGAGGCGCGAGTCGGCTAGGATTGATTGGGGAACATTACTTAAAGGGTTGACGGTGGATAGGCAATGGCAAAGAAGGGGAAAATAGAATATGAGAGTAAGCTTGCAGGGGACATAAAAACGGACTGTAAAAGCTTCTATAGGTATGTGAAGAGAAAAAGATTGGTGAAGTCAAGCGTAGGTCCCTTGCAGTCAGAATCAAGGGAATTTATGATGGGGAACAAAGAAATGGCAGACCAATTAAATACATACTTTGGTTCTGTCTTCACAAAGGAGGACACAAATAACCTTCCAGAGATGTCGGGGAGCATAGGGTCTAATGAGAGGGAGGAACTGAATGAAATCAGTATTTGTAGGGAAATGGTGTTAGGGAAATTGACGGGATTGAAGGCCGATAAATCCCCAAGGCCTGATAATCTACATCCTAGGGTACTTAAGATAGTGGCCCTAAAAATAGTAGATGCATTGCTGGTCATCTTCCAAAATTGTATAGACTCTGGAACAGTTCCAATGGATTGGAGGGTAGCTAATGTAACCCCACTATTCAAAAAAGGTGGTAGAGAGAAAACGGGGAATTATAGACTGGCAAGCCTAACATCGGTAGTGGGGAAAATGCTAGAGTCCATTATAAAAGATGTAATAGCAGAGCACTTGTAAAACAGTGACAGGATCGGGCAAAGTAAACATGGATTTACAAAAGGTAAATCGTGCTTGACTAATCTACTGAAATTTTTTGAGGATGTAACTGGTAGAATAGATAAGGGAGAACCAGTGGATGTGGTGTATTTGGACTTTCAGAAGGCTTTCGATAAGGTCCCGCATAAGAGATTAGCGTGTAAAGTTAAAGCACATGGGATTGGGGGTAAAGTACTGAATTGGATAGAGAACTGGTTGGCAGACAGGAAGCAAAGAGTTGGAATAAAGGGGTCTTTTTCCGAGTGGCAGGCAGTGGCTAGTGGGGTACCACAGGGGTCGGTGCTAGGACCCCAGCTATACACAATATATATTAATGATCTAGACGAGGGAACTAGATGTAATATCTCCAAGTTTGCAGACGACACAAAGCTAGATGGGCATGTGTGCTGTGAGGAAGATGCCGAGAAACTCCAGTATGATTTGGACAGGTTGGGTGATTGGGCAGATGCATGGCAGATGCAGTATAATGTGGATAAATGTGAGGTTATCCACTTTGGTGGCAAAAACAGGAAGGCAGATTATTATCTGAACGGCAATAGATTGGGAGAAGGGGAAGTGCAACGAGACCTGGGTGTCCTTGTGCACCAGTCGCTGAAGGTAAGCATGCAGGTGCAGCAGGCAGTTAAGAAGGTAAAGGGTATGTTGGCTTTCATAGTGAAAGGATTCGAGTACAGGAGCAAGGATGTCTTGCTGCAGTTGTACAGGGCCTTGGTGAGACCACACCTTGAGTATTGTGTGCAGTTTTGGTCGCCTTATCTGAAGAAGGATGTTCTTGTCATGGAGGGAGTGCAGCGAAGATTCGCCAGACTGATACCTGGGATGGCAGGAATGACGTATGAAGAGAGATTGAGTTGATTAGGCTTATATTCGCTAGAGTTTAGAAGAATGAGAGGGGATCTCATTGAAACTTATAAAATTATAACAGGACTAGACAGACTAGATGCAGGAAGGATGTTCCCGATGGCCGGGGAGTCCAGAACCAGGGGTCACAGTCTAAGGATAAGGGGTAAGCCATTTAGGACTGAGATGAGGAGGAATTTCTTCACCCAGAGAGTGGTGAACCTGTGGAATTCTCTACCACAGAAGGCAGTTAAGGCCAATTCATTAAAATATATTCAAGAAGGAGTTAGATATTGTAGTGTATGTACCTTTAAGGGGAGAACTACTTTTTACAGCTGCTGTATACTGTAGTACCGGCAGTGACCACACCGGTATATAAACCCTGAGTAGGGATCTGTACTTTAGTTTTTGAGTAACCTGCATCCAGTAAACACCTATTAATTGTTCCTCTGCAGTCTCTGTCGATTTATTGAAGAATACCATACATTAACATTCACGGATTCAACAGTGGCGACGAGTTGATTTGAACCTACCTGCAATTCTGTAAAAGAAGGCCGATTCCACCAGTGCGGGCGTCGACCATCCGGAGAGGACTTGAACATCGCAGAAGAGGCTATGGAGAGCTGGGCTTGGTTCCCCAGTTGAGACGATCCAGTACAGCGGGCTGGCAGCAGGTACGATGCAGACCCTTCCCGGACGGCAGCGGCTGGAGCCAATCGACGGCACACAAAAAGGCCGAGCAGTGTCAACGGGGTAAGAGAGAGGGTGAAGCGCACAGGGCGCAGCTGGGGTTGAAGACCGAGCGGCGTCAACGAGAGAAGGGAAAACGTGTAGAGCGCGGCTGGGGTTTCAAGGGCTGAGCAGCGTCCGCGGGGGAGGATAGAAGCGCGGGAGATGCCATTTTGAGCCGGCGGAGAAGAAGGGAGAGCGTGGGAGACGCCATTTTAGCCAGTCTAACCACACCCAAGGATGCAGAAGAGTGGCAGTGTCACAGCGTTCGAAAATGAAGTCGAAGATTGGGCAACATATATAGAACGTGTAGAAGTGTACTGCAAGGTGAATGAAGTGCCAGATGCCAGGAAAGCACTGGTATTGTTGAATTCCATGGGTGCAAAAATGTACGGCTTACTGCGAAACCTAATAACCCCAGAGAAGCCAGTGGAAAATGATTTTGAAAGCATAGTGGCAATACTACAGGACCACTTAAACCCCACACCGCTGCTGATAGCCGAAAGATTTAAGTTTCACAAAAGGAACCAGCATAAAGACGAAAGTAATGCTGAGTATTTAATGGAACTGCGCAAACTATCGAAACACTGCCAGTTTGGAATGGGACTAGCAGATACTTTAAGGGACAAGTTTGTGTGTGGGCTTCAAAGTGAAGGAACCCAGAAACGGCTTCTATCAGAAAAGGATCTTATGCTGGACAAGGCTTTCAGCATGGCAGTGTCACACGAAGCAGCCGCACGGGGCGCTGCAGAGATACAACGGAGATCGCAAGAATATGGCACAAATGAAATGTCATATGGAGCAGTGAAGTGTTATCGCTGCGGCAAAACAACACACGACCACAAGGACTGTTGGTTCAAGGACCAAGTGTGCAGACAGTGTGGAAAAGTAGGACACAGAGCAAGTGTCTGCAGGTCGGGAAAGAAAACCAGCAGCAAGAAATCTCCACAGGAGAAGTACAAAAAGGTACATAAGGTAACGGAGAGTAGTTCAGATGAACAGAAAAGTGATACAGACTCCGGAAGCAAGGAGCTGGGTTGTCTGAAACTACATCATGTAATCAAAATGGAGGATCACCAAACTATCTGGGTCACGCTCAAGATAGACAGAGTCCAAGTGAAAATGGAATTGGACACAGGATCAGCCCTAACAGTCATAAACCAAAGGGACTACAAGTGGCTATTCTCACATATACCCTTCTGAGAGATACAGAGATTGTCTTGAAGACGTACACGGGGCAAAAAGTCTACCCCAAAGGAAAAATAAGGGTGAACGTGATATACAACGGCAAGGAAACACCAAAAATGGACCTATATGTATTGCCAGATGGAGGACCGCCACTACTAGGGCATGAATGGATCCGGAAGATACAGCTAGATTGGCATTCCATACAAGCACTGACTGTAGATGCCAAAAAGGATGACGACGTCACACTGGGACGACTGTCAAAAATGCTAACTGACGCACAAGAGGTGTTCCAGGAGGGACTCGGAACACTAAAAGGCATAACAGCAATGATCAAAATAGAGGAAAATGCAAGCCCAAAGTTTTTTAAGGCCAGACCGGTACCTTATGCGATCCGCCCAGCCGTCGAAGCAGAGCTGGAAGGTTTGGAACGTTCAGGAGTGCTATCCAAAGTGGACTGGAGCGAGTGGGCTACACCCATCGTTCCTGTAATGAAGAGGTCGTTGAGTAATACGCCTGGGGAACCAAAGAAGGTTCGCATCTGTGGGGACTTTAAGGTGACAGTGAACCCAGTCCTTCACACTGTACAATATCTGCTTCCACGGATTGAAGATATTTTTGCCTCGCTATCTGGAGGGAAACGCTTCACTAAGATTGATCTGGCCCAGGCGTACCTGCAAATCGAGGTAGAAGAAGCCTCGAAACAGTACCTCACGATCAACACTCATAAAGGTCTCTACCAATACAACCGGCTGGTGTTCGGGGTAGCATCAGCTCCGGCTATTTGGCAAAGGGCAATGGATCAAGTCCCGCAAGGGATTCCAGGGCCCCAGTGTTATTTGGACGACATCCTGGTCACGGGCGAAAATGACAGTGATCACCTCGTCAACCTGGAGCAGGTGCTCACTAGATTGAAGGATTATGGGCTCCGAGCTAATCGCCACGAATGCGAGTTTTTCCAGAAGCAGATCTTGTATTGTGGCCACGTTATTGATGAAGAGGGGTTACATAATTCCCCTGAAAAGATTGAGGCAGCAGTCAAGGCTCCAGCACCGGAAAATGTGTCACAACTGAGGTCGTTCCTCGGGTTGGTAAACTACTACCATAAGTTCTTGCCGAATTTGTCTACAGTTCTACACCCACTGAACACTCGACTGCAAACGGGGGTACCATGGAAGTGGAATAACGAATGTAAATGAGCTTTCCAGAAGTGCAAAGAATTGATCACATCAAAAGAGGCGTTGGCTCATTTCAACCCGGCACTACCAATTCGGCTGGCGTGTGATGCATCACCCGATGGCATTGGAGCGGTGCTGTCGCACAAATTCCCGGACGGGTTAGAGAGGCCAGTAGCCTTTGCGTCTCGGTCACTAACCTCAGCCGAGCGTAACTACGCCCAGATTGACAGGGAGGCCCTCAGCCTAGTGTGGGGAGTGAAAAAGTTCAACCACTATCTGCACGGGCAGAAGTTCACCTTGCTGACTGACCACCAACCACTGGTCTCCATCTTTAACCCAAAGAAGGGCGTTCCGGTGATGACTGCGCAATGGCTACAAAGATGGTCCCTTTTTCTAGGGGCGCACCAATATGATATCGAGTATAAGGGTACGAAACAGCATGGAAACGCTGATGGGCTATCACGCCTGCCACTACCTACTGCGGAGGAAGCAGCAGCAGTGGATCCTGTCGAAATATTTCATTCGACTATAATTGAATGCTTGCCAGTAACTAACGCTGGTATAGAGAAGGAGACCCGAAATGACCCGACACTGTCTCGGGTATATGATTTGACGGTGAAGGGATGGCCAGCACATGGCGACTCACTGTTGCCATCATTCTCATCCAGAAGAGAACAGCTGTCAGTATGCCAGGGGACCTTGATGTGTGGATCCTGAGTGGTAATTCCATCCAAGTTAAGGGAGAGAGTGCTCAATGAGCTTCACGAAGGCCATCTGGGAGGGGTGAAAATGAAAAGCCTTGCTAGGGCTTATGTGTGGTGGCCGGGGATCGATCAGCAAATCGAGGACCTGACAAAGAGCTGCTCAGGATGCCAGAAGGTCCAAAATGCACCACCACATGCCTCTCTACACCCATGGGAGTGGCCCTCATCTCCATGGCAACGGGTGCATATTGATTTTGCTGGTCCATTCATGGACTCAATGTTTTTATTAGCTGTGGATGCGCGCTCGAAATGGCCTGAGGTCATCAAAATGTCCTCCACCACCACGGAGAAAACTACTGCAGTCCTACGGACCACCTTTGCCAGGAACGGCTTGCCAGAGCAGATTTGCTCTGATAACGGACCACAGTTTGTGTCCGAAGAGTTTCGAAGATTTATGAAAAGGAATGGGGTAAGGCATTACACCTCCGCTCCGTATCATCCAGCCACCAATGGATTGGCTGAGAGGTTTGTACAAACATTTAAAAAAGCAGTAAGGGCCATGTGCGATGATGACATTCCACTGCAGCATAAGGTGGACAATTTCCTGTTAGCCTACAGAAATGCGACACATACAGTCACCAACCAGACCCCAGCCATGATGTTCTTTAACCGAAGGTTGAGATCTCGTCTGGATTTGCTCAAACCAAATGTACGAAGAGATGTTGAGAATAAGCAATTCCAGCACATCAATGAGAAGCCGACAAGGAGCTTCAATGTAGGGCAACCAGTCTTGGCTCGCGACTACCGAACAGAGAAATGACAACCAGGAACGATATGCACACGGCAGGGGCCACTAATGTACACCGTGGATGTTGGGGAGAACATTGTGAGACGCCATGTCGACCAGATCCTAGAGCCACAGGAAAGAGTCCACCCCAGGTCTCACGTACCTGGTGATGAACCCGACATACCGGTAGCATCTACCCCAGAAACAGTAGCATCGGAAGCTGATGAACCAACCGACGACAGGGGGCCAGAATCGCCTCCGCACCAAGAGCAAGACACTCAGGAAAGGCGCTATCCAGAAAGGATCAGGAAGCCGCCCCAAAGACTGAATTTATAAATGGACTATTTGCCGTTAATGTTACATGTTAAAAGTGTTAATTGTTAAATGAATGTTATGGTATTGTTAATCTAAAAGGGGAGGAATTGTAGTGTATGTACCTTTAAGGGGAGAACTACTTTTTACAGCTCCTGTATACTGTAGTACCGGCAGTGACCACACCGGTATATAAACCCTGAGTAGGGATCTGTACTTCAGTTTTTGAGTAACCTGCATCCAGTAAACACCTGTTAATTGTTCCTCTGCAGTTTCTGTCGATTTATTTAAGAATACCATACATTAACATTCACGGATTCAACTATATTTCTGAAGGCAAAAGAGATCAAGGGATATGGGGAGAAGGCAGGGACAGGGTACTGAATTTGGATGATCAGCCATGATCTCATTGAATGGCGGAACAGGCTCGAGGGGCCGAATGGCCTACTCCTGCTCCTATCTTCTATGTTTCTATGTTTCTCTTCAGTCCTGATGATGGCTGATGGACTACAGGGTATATTGGACAGCCAACTCCAGGGGATGATCCAACTCAAACAGCAATCTTCGTTTATATGCAGACTCAGGGAGCTCAAAATCTTTGGTCAGTGCAACCGAGGAAGGAACTAAATTGATTGTGGTCTGTCTCTGGCACCGCCCCTTGCTCCTCTTGCACTGGGACTCATCAACTGCATCCTCAAGCTCACTATGAACATCCTCTGCTGGGTGTGTAGATGTACAGGTGCTCACGACAGTTGGTCAGAAAGACCAGGGTACTGGGAGGTGCTGGTTAGCCTGGGACCAGCTGCACCTGACCCGCCCCCCCTTGAAAACATTGAGTGTCTCTGCTTCCACCACTTCCGTTGGCACTTCTCTTGAGTGCTGGGCTCTTTTGCTGGCACTCCGATCCCCAGTGGCCCAGTTGTCCCCGGGTTGCACTGTGCAAGGCCCCTCCCCTTTAAGAAGGGGAGGCCTGCAATACCGCTGCGCGACGTGCCGCAGTGCCGCGATATTCCCTCGCAGCGCCCCAAGGGGGAAGAGGGCGCTTCCAGTAGCCCTCCGCTTCCCTCCTGGGGCACTGCCACTCAATTTCTGTTGCGGGGGCGCTAATTTTTCCGGAGCGCTAAAGGTAGCACCCCAAAGGGGGCGCAACTCAATTTTTCCCCCATAGAGTCATAACAGCACAGAAGGAGGCCATTCAGCCCAATCGAGTCCGTGCCGGCTTTCTGTAGAGCAATCCAGTCAGTCCCATTCCCCCTCTCTATCCCCGTAACCCCGCAAGTTTATTTCCCTCAAGTGCCTATCCAGTCTCCCCTTGAAAACATTGAGTGTCTTCGCTTCCACCACTTCTGTCGGCAGCGAGTTCCAGGTCCTCACCACTTGCTGTGTAAAAAGTTTTTCCTCACATCCCCCCTGTATCTCTTGCCCAAAACCTTAAATCTGTGTCCCCTAGTCCTTGTACAGGTAGACTATCCTTTATCCGAAAACCTTGGGACCAGCCGTGTTTCGGTTTTCGGAAAATTTTGGATTTCGGAAGGTATTTTATAAGACTGGGAAATTTGTCGGTGTGGGTCGGCGGGGGTCAGGGTCGGCGGGGGGGTCGGCGGGGGTCCGCGGGGGGGGTCGGCGGGGGTCGGGGTCGGCGGGGGGGTCGGCGGGAGTCGGGGTCGGCGGGGGGGTCCGCGGGGGGGGTCCGCGGGGGGGTTGGCGGGGGTCCGCGGGGGGGTCGGCGGGGGTCGGCAGGGGTCCACGGGGGGGGTCCGCGGGGGGGGTCGGCGGGGGTCGGGGTCTGCGGGGGTCCGCGGGGGGTCGTCGGCGGGGGTCGGGGTAGTGTGCCACTCTGGTCATGTCGTGCGCACGACTTACGCTGAACGAAAAAACCTTCGGTTTTTAGAGGGTTTCGGTTTTCGGAAGTTCGGATGAAAGGTAGTCTACCTGTACCATCAACTAGTGGGAACAGCCTTTCCCCGGCTGATCTGAATCTAGACTCACGTCTGTAATGTATGTACCTTTAAGGGGGGGAACTACTTTTTACAGCTCATGTATACTGTAGTACCGGCAGTGACCACACCTGTATAAAGCACTGAGTAGTAATCTGTACAGTCAGTTCCCGTGTGAGCCACGTTGAGTAAACACCTGTTGTACCGTTTCTCCTGCAGTCTGTGTCTTATTATACACGGACACAACATTGGCGACAAGGCAAGTTCGAACCTACCTGCAACTCTGCATCACCTCCCGGGGATTCGTTCCTGGAGATCAGTGGATTGGAGGTCAAGGCCAGAGACTCGGGCGTTGACCACGGGCAACCGCCCAGTCATCAAGCAGAGATTTGAGAATTGCGGGGGAGGCTGTCGAGAGCCAGGCTTGGCTTTCCAGTCGAGGTGGTCCAGCGAAACGGGCTGGCAACAGGTAGTGCGCAGACCCTTCCTGGACAGCGGCGGGCTAGAGCCCGACCGAGCGGCACAGCAAAGGGCCGAGCAACGTCGACGGGGGAGAGAGAGAGAGGGCAGAGCGCACAGGGCGCAGCCGGTGTTCAGGGGCCAAGCAGCATCAAAGAGAGGGAGAGAGAGATGAGCAGAAACCCGCGAGGCGCCGCCATTGCCATGAGGACTGCCGAGAGCGGCATTGGCAGCAGCGCAGGAGAAGCGCGCGAAACCTACAGGGCACCGCCATTGCCACGAGAACCGCCGGGAGCGGCGTTGGCAACAGCGGGGGAGGAAAGAAAGCGCGGGAGACGCCATTTTAAGCCATTGGGAGACGCCATTTTAAACCACGCCCAAAATGCCAAAGAGTGGCAGTATCACCGCATTTGACAATGAAGCCGAAGATTGGACTACATATGTCGAACGAATAGAGGTGTACTGCAAGGCAAATGAGGTGTCAGATGACGAGAAAGCATAGGTATTGTTAAATTTAATGGGTGCAAAGACGTATGGTTTATTACGAAATCTAGTAACCCCAACGAAGCCAATGGAAAAGAGTTTTGAAGACATAGTAACGATACTACAGGGACATTTAAACCCCACACCGCTGCTGATAGCAGAAAGATTCCAGTTTCACAAACAGAACCAGCATAAGGATGAAAGCAATGCTGATTATTTAACAGAACTGCGCAAACTATCAAAACACTGCCAGTTTGGAGCGATACTGGCAGATACCTTAAGGGACAAGTTTGTGTGTGGGCTTCAAAGTGAAGGAACCCAGAAACGGCTTTTATCTGAAAAGGACCTTACGCTGAAAAAGGCTTTCAGCATTGCGGTATCATATGAAGCAGCAGCACGGGGCGCTGCAGAGATACAACAGAGACCGCAAGAATATGGCACAAACGAAATGTCATACAGAACAGAGAAGTGCTATCGCTGCGGCAGAACAACACACGACCAGAATGATTGCTGGTTCAAAGACAAAGTGTGCAGACAGTGTGGAAAAGTAGGACACATAGCACGAGTCTGCAGGTCGGGAAAGAAAACCAGCAATAAGAAACCTACCAAAGGAAAGTACAAGAAGGTACATAAGATGACGGAGAATAGTTCAGACGAACAAAAGAGTGATAACAACTCTGAAAGCAGGGAACTGAGTTGTCTGAAACTACATAATGTGATCACAACGGAGGATCACCGAACCATTTGGGTCACTCTCAAGATAGCAGGAGTCCAGGTAAAGATGGAATTGGACACAGGATCAGCCCTAACAGTCATAAACCGACGGGACTACGAGCGGCTATTCTCACACATACCCTTGAGAGACACAAAAATTATTTTGAAGACGTACACGGGCAAAAAGTCTACCCCAAAGGAAAAGTAAGGTTGACCTTTATATATAACGGTAAGGAAACACCAAAACTAGACCTGTATGTATTACAAGATGGAGGACCACCATTACTGGGACGTGAATGGATCCGGAAAATACAACTGGATTGGCATTCCATACAGGCACTGACTGTGGCTGACAAAAAGGATGACGACGTCACACCTGGGCGATTGTCAAAGATCCTAACTGACGCGAAAGAAGTGTTCCAGCAAGGACTCGGAACACTAAAAGGCATGACAGCGACGATTAAAATTGAAGAAAACGCAAGCCCAAAATTTTTTAAGGCCAGACCGGTACCTTATGCGATCCGCCCAGCCGTCGAAGCAGAGCTGGAGAGTCTGGAACGTTCAGGTGTACTGTCCAAGGTAGACTGGAGCGAGTGGGCTACACCCATCATCACTGTGATGAAAAAGTCGTTGAGCAGCACGCCTGGGGAACCAAGGAAGGTTCGCATCTGTGGGGACTTTAAGGTAACAGTGAACCCGGTCCTTCACACCGTACAATATCCACTTCTGCGGATTGAAGATATTTTCGCCTCGCTATCTGGAGGGAAACGCTTCACTAAGATTGATCTGGCCTAGGCGTATCTGCAAATGGAGGTAGAAGAAGCATCAAAAAAATACCTCACAATCAACACCCATAAAGGTCTCTACCAATACAACCGGCTGGTATTCGGGGTAGCATCAGCTCCGGCTATTTGGCAGAGGGCAATGGAACAAGTCCTGCAAGGGATCCCAGAGACCCAGTGTTATTTCGACGACATCCTGGTCACAGGCGAAAATGACAGTGATCACCTTGCCAACCTGGAGCAGGTGCTCACTAGATTGCAGGAATATGGGCTCCGAGCTAACCGCCCCAAATGCGAGTTTTTTAGAAAACAGATCTCGTATTGTGGCCACGTTATCGATAAAGAGGGGTTACATAAGTCCCCAGAGAAGATTGAGGCAGTAGTCAAGGCTTTAGCACCAGAAAATGTGTCACAACTGAGGTCATTCCTCGGGCTGGTAAACTACTACCATAAGTTCTTGCCAAATTTGTCTACAATACTACACCCACTGAACACCCTACTGCAAACTGGGGTGCCATGGAAGTGGAATGACGAATGTAGACAAGCTTTCCAGAGAGCAAAACACTAATCACATTGAAAGGTATTTGTAGTGTATGTGCCTTTAAGTCAGAACTACTTTTACAGCTCCTGTATACTGTAGTACCGGCAGTGACCACACCGGTACATAAGCTTTGCACATGCCTCTGACCCCCAGTCTAGAGATTACCCTCCTCCAGTAAAGACCTGTTATATGTTAATGTACAGCATCCGTGTGATTATTTAATAATAGCATATCCACTGAACCACGGATCCAACAGTGGCGACGAGTGTCGATTCGAATCTACCTGCAACATAAAAAAAAAGTCGAGGCCAGGAACACGGGCGTCGATCACGAGCAACCGCCCAGCAGTCAGGCAGAGATCCAACTTTGCAGGGGAGGCTGTGGAGAGCCGGGCTTGGTTCCCCAGCCACAACGAGCAATAAGAGACCGACGACAGGTCCAGCCAGACCCTTCCCGAGCAGCGGCGGCTGGAGCCGACCGACGGCAGAGAGAGAGAGCCGAGCAGCGTCGACGGGGTAAGACAGAGGGAGAAGAGCGCAGGGCGCAGCCGGGGGTTGAACACCGAGCGGCGTCGAGGAAAATAAAACAAACCGGAGAGAGAGAGGGTAAGAAACAGTCGGGTTCTGGACTGAGCGGCGTCGAAAAATATAGAAAGAAGAACGCGCGGAGCACAGCCAGTGCTCACGGGCTGAACAGGGTCCGCGGGGCGAAGAAAGGGGAGACGCCATTGAGGCGCAGAGAAGAAGGAAGAGCGCGGGAGGCGCCATTGAGCCGTGGAGAAGAAGGGAGAGCGCGGGAGATGCCATTGAGCCGCGGAGAAGAAGGAAGAGCGCAGGAGACGGCATTTTTAGAAGCCGCAGCGGAGAAGAAGGGCGAGCGCTGGAAGGAAGGAATGCGCGGGAGACGCCGTTTTGTGCCAGCGGAGAAGAAGGGGACGCGCGGGAGGCGCCATTTGTGATAGTTAACGCACACCCAAGGATGCCGAAGAGTGGCAGTATCTCTACGTTCAACAATGAAGTCGAAGATTGGGCGACATATGTGGAACGTATTGAGGTGTACTGCAGGGCGAATGAAGTGCCAGATGCTAATAAAGCACTGATTCTGTTAAATTCCATGGGTACAAAAACTTATGGGTTACTGCAAAATCTAATAACCCCAGAGCAGCCGGTAAACAAGAATTTTGAAAGCACAGCAGAGATCCTACTTAAACCCCACACCGCTGCTGATAGCAGAACGATTTAAGTTCCATAAAAGGAACCAACACAAAGACGAAAGCAATGCTGAGTACCTAACGGAACTGCGCAAGCTATCGAAACACTGCCAGTTTGGAGCGGGACTAGCAGACACGTTAAGGGACAAGTTTGTGTGTGGGCTACAAAGTGAAGGAACCCAGAAACGTCTTCTATCAGAAAAGGACCTTACGCTGGACAAAGCTTTCAGTATGGCAGTATCACGCGAAGCAGCCGCAAGGGGCGCTGCAGAGATACAACGGAGACCGCAAGAATATGCCACCAATGAAATGTCCTATGGAACAGGGAAGTGCTATCGCTGCGGCAGAACAACACATGACCAGAAAGATTGTTGGTTCAAGGACCAAGTGTGCAGACAGTGTGGGAAAGCAGGACACATAGCAAGAGTCTGCAGGTCTGGGAAGAAAACCAACAGTAAGAAATCTCCACAGGAGAAGTACAAAAAGGTACACCAGGTGATGGACAGTGGTTCAGACGAACAGAAAAGTGACACAGACTCCGGAAGCAAGGAGCTGGGTTGTCTGAAACTACATAAGGTAACCGAAATGGAGGATCACCAGACTATCTGGGTTACACTCAAGATAGACGGAGTCCAAGTGGAAATGGAATTGGACACAGGGTCAGCTCTAACAGTCATAAATCAAAGAGACTACAAGCGGCTTTTTTCACACATACCATTGAAAGCTACAGAGATTGTCTTGAAGACGTATACGGGGCAAAAAGTCTACCCCAAAGGAAAAATAAGGGTGAAAGTGACATATAAAGGTCAGGAAATACCTAAAATGGATATATATGTATTGCCAAATGGAGGACCACCACTGCTAGGACGTGAATGGATCCGGAAGATACAATTAGATTGGCATTCCATACAGGCACTGAAGGTTGAGGCCAAAAAGGATGACGACGTCACACCTGGACGACTCAAAAATGCTAACTGACGCAAAAGAAGTGTTCCAGGAGGGACTAGGAACACTAAAAGGAATAACAGCAATGATTAAAATAGAGGAAAATGCAAGCCCAAAGTTTCTGAAGGCCAGACCAGTGCCTTATGCGATCAGACCAGCTGTTGAAGCAGAGGTGGAAGGGTTGGAACATTCAGGAGTACTGTCCAAAGTGGACTGGAGCGAGTGGGCTACACCCATCGTTCCTGTAATGAAGAGGTCGTTGAGTAATACGCCTGGGGAACCAAAGAAGGTCCACATCTGTGGGGATTTTAAGGCGACAGTGAACCCAGTCCTTCACACGGTGCAATATCCGCTTCCACGAATTGAGGATATTTTCACCTCACTATCTGGAGGTAAACGCTTCACCAAAATTGATCTAGCCCAGGCGTACTTGCAAATGGAGGTAGAAGAAGCTTCGAAACATTACCTTACGATCAACACTCATAAAGGTCTCTATCAATACAACCGGCTGGTGTTTGGAGCAGCCTCGGCTCCGGCTATCTGGCAGAGGGCGATGGATCAGGTCCTGCAAGGGATTCCAGGGACCCAGTGTTATTTGGACGACATCTTGGTCACGGGCGAAAATGACGGTGATCACCTCGCCAACTTGGAGAAGGTGCTCACCAGATTAAAGGAGTATGGGTTACGAGCTAATTGCCACAAGTGCGAGTTTTTCCAGAAACAGATCTCGTATTGCGGCCACGTCATCGATGAAGAGGGGTTACATAAGTCCCCTGACAAGATTGAGGCAGTAGTCAAGGCTCCAGCACCGGAAAATGCGTCACAACTGAGGTCGTTCCTCGGGCTGGTAAACTACTACCACAAGTTCTTACCAAATTTGTCTACGGTATTACACCCGCTGAACACTCTACTGCAAACAGGGGTACCATGGAAGTGGGATGACGAACGTAGACGAGCTTTCCAGAAGTGTAAAGAATTGATCACATCAAAAGAGGTGTTGGCCCATTTCAACCCAGCACAACTAATTCGTTTGGCATGTGACGCATCACCCTATGGTATTGGAGCGGTGCTGTCGCACAAATTCCCAGATGGGTTGGAGAGGCCAGTAGCCTTTGCGTCTCTGTCACTAACCTCAGCCGAGTGCAACTACGCCCAGATTGACAGGGAGGCCCTCAGCCTAGTATGGGGAGTAAAAAAATTCAACCACTATCTGCATGGGCAGAAGTTCACCTTGCTGACTGACCACCAACCACTTGTCTCCATCTTTAATCCTAAGAAGGGCGTTCTAGTGATGACTGCACAGCGGTTACAAAGATGGTCCCTGTTTCTAGGGGCGAATCAATATGAAATTGAATATAAAGGCACGAAACAGCATGGGAACGCTAATGGGCTATCGCGCCTGCCACTGCCTACTGTGGAGGAAGCACCAGCAGTGGACCCTATCGAGATATTTTATTCGTCAATAATTGAACGATTGCCAGTAACAAACGCGGATATAGAGAAGGAGACCCGCAATGATCCGACGCTGTCACGGGTATATGAATTGACGGTGAGGGGATGGCCAACATATGATTCCACCCAAGTTAAGGGAGAGAGTGCTAAATGAGCTACATGAAGGTCATCTGGGGGGAGTAAAAATGAAAAGCCTTGCTAGGGCTTATGTGTGGTGGCCGGGAATCGATCAACAAATCGAAGACCTAACGAAGAGCTGCTTAGGATGCCAGAAGGTCCAAAATGCACCACCACATGCCCCTCTACACCCATGGGAGTGGCCCTCCTCTCCATGGCAACGGGTGCACATTGATTTCACTGGTCCATTCATGGCATTACACATCCGCCCCATATCATCCAGCCACAAATGGATTGGCTGAGAGGTTCGTACAAACCTTTAAGAAGGCGATAAAGGCCATGTGCGATGATGAAATTCCACTACAGCATAAGATGGACAATTTCTTATTAGCCTACCGAAACGCGACATATGCAGTTACCAACCAGACCCCGGCCATGATGTTCTTTAACCAAAGGTTGAGATCTCATCTGGACTTGCTCAGACCAAATGTGCGAAGAAATGTTGAGGACAAACAATTCCAGCACATCAATGAGAAGCCGACAAGGAGCTTCAATGTAGGGCAACCAGTCTTGGCCCATGACTATCGAACAGAGAAGTGGCAACCCGGAACGATATGTACAAGGCAGGGGCCATTAATGTACACAGTGGATATCGGGGAGAACATTGTGAGACGCCACGTCGATCAGATCTTAGCATCACAGGAACGCGTCAACCCCATGTCTCGAGTACCTGAGGATGAACCCCACATACCGGTAGCATCTACTTCAGACCCAGTAGCAGTGGAACCCGATGAACTACCTGATGAAAAGGGGTCAGAGTCGCCTCCGCACCAAGAACAAGAACCTCTGGAAAGGCGCTATCCCGAAAGGGTCAGGAAGCTGCCCCAAAGACTGAATCTATAAATGGACTCTTGTTGTTTAATGTACATGTTGAAATGTTAATTGTTATTTGAATATTAGGGGTATTACTAATCTAAAAGGGGAGGAATTGTAGTGTATGTGCCTTTAAGTCAGAACTACTTTTACAGCTCCTGTATACTGTAGTACCGGCAGTGACCACACCGGTATATAAGCATTGCGCATGCCTCTGTACCCCCAGTCTAGAGATTACCCTCCTCCAGTAAAGACCTGTTATTTGTTAATGTACAGCATCCGTGTGATTATTTAATAATAGCATATCCACTGTACCACGGATCCAACCGTATTGGCCCATTACAACCAAGCATTACCAATTCGGTTGGCATGTGATGCGTCACCCTACGGCATTGGAGCGGTGCTGTCGCACAAATTCTCGGACGGCTCAGAGAGGCCAATAGCCTTTGCGTCACGATCACTAACCTCAGCCGAGCGTAACTACGCCCAGATTGACAGGGAGGCCCTCAGCCTAGTGTGGGGAGTGAAAAAGTTCAATCACTATCTGCACGGGCAGAAATTCACCTTGCTGACTGATCACCAGCCTCTTGTCTCCATTTTTAATCCAAAGAAGGGCGTTCCGGTGATGACTGCGCAACGACTACAAAGATGGTCACTTTTTCTAGGGGCGCACCACTATGAGATTGAATATAAGGGCACGAAACAGCATGGAAATGCTGATGGGTTATCACGTCTGCCACTGCCTACTGCGGAGGAAGCACCAGCAGTGGATCCTGTCGAAATATTCCATTCGACTATAGTTGAATACCTACCGGTAACTAACGCTTGTATCGAAAAGGAAACCCGAAATGACCCGACACTGTCTCGGGTATATGATTTGACGGTGAAGGGATGGCCAGCACATGGCGACTCACTGTTCTCGACAAGGAGAGAACAGCTGTCAGTGTGCCTGGGGACCTTGATGTGTGGATCCCGAGTGGTAATTCCACCCAAGTTAAGGGATAGAGTGCTCAATGAGCTTCATGAGGGTCATCTGGGAGGGGTAAAAATGAAAAGCCTAGCCAGGGCTTATGTGTGGTGGCCGGGAATCGATAAACAAATCGAGGACCTGACCAAGAGCTGCTCAGGATCCCAGAAAGTCCAAAATGCACCACCACAGGCACGTCTACACCCATGGGAGTGGCCCTCATCTCCATGGCAACGGGTGCATATTGATTTTGCTGGTCCATTCATGGACTCAATGTTTTTAATAGCCGTGGACGCGCACTCGAAATGGCCTGAGGTCATCAAAATGTCCTCCACCACCACGGAGAAAACTATTGCAGTCCTACGGACCATTTTTGCCAGGAATGGCTTGCCAGAACAGATTTGCTCTGACAACGGACCACAGTTTGTGTCCGAAGAGTTCCGGAGGTTCTTGAAATAGAATGGGGTAAGGCATTACACGTCCGCCCCGTATCAACCAGCCACAAATGGATTGGCTGAGAGGTTCGTACAAACCTTTAAGAAGGCAATAAATGCTATGTACAATGACAACATTCCACTGCAGCACAAGGTGGACAATTTCCTGTTCGCCTACCGGAATGCGACACATGCAGTCACCAACCATGTCCCAGCCATGATGTTCTTTAACTGAAGGTTAAGATCTCGCCTGGATTTGCTCAGACCAAACGTACGAAGAGATGTTGAGAGTAAGCAATTCCAGCACATCCATGAGAAGCCAACAAGGAGCTTCAATGTAGGGCAACCAGTCTTGGCCCGCAACTACCGAACAGAAAAATGGCAGCCAGGCATGATATGCACACGGCAGGGCCCACTAATGTACACAGTGGACGTTGGGGAGAGCATCGTGAGACGCCATGCTGACCAGGTCCTAGAGTCACAGGAACAAGTCAACCCCATGCCTCGCCCATACGTACCTGGTGATGAACCTGACGTACAGGTCGCATCTACCCCAGAAACAGTAGCATCGGAAGCTGATGAACCAACCGACGACAGGGGGCCAGAATCGCCTCCGCACCAAGAGCAAGGCACTCGGGAAAGGCGCTATCCAGAAAGGATCAGGAAGCCTCCCCAAAGACTGAAAATATAAATAGACTATTTTCAGCTAATGTTGCATGTTAAAAGTGTTCATTGTAATTAGTTTGATATTTAATTGTTAAATGAGTGTTATGGTACTGTTAATCTAAAAGGGGAGGAATTGTAATGTATATACCTTTAAGGGGGGGAACTACTTTTTACAGCTCATGTATACTGTAGTACCGGCAGTGACCACACCTGTATATTGCACTGAGTAGTAATCTGTACAGTCAGTTCCCGTGTGAGCCACTTTGAGTAAACACCTGTTGTACCGTTCTCCGCAGTCTGTGTCTTATTATACACGGACACAACAACGTCCACTTTCCTGCCCTCTCCCCGTAACCCCTAATTCCCTTATCTGCTAGGAAAATGTCTATCTCCATTTTAAATTTATTTAATGTTGCAGCTTCCACAGCTCTCTGGGGTAGCAAATTCCATAGATTTACTACCCTCTGAGTGAAGAAGTTTCTCCTCATCTCAGTTTTGAAAGGGCAGCCCCTTATTCTAAGATTATGCCCCCTAGTTCTAGTCTCACCCATTAGTGGAAACATCCTCACCGCATCCACCCGATCAAGCCCCCTCACAATCTTATAAGTTTCGATAAGATCGCCTCTCATTCTTCTGAATTCCAATGAGTAGAGGCCCAACCTACTCAACCTTTCCTCATACGTCAACCCCCTGATCTCTGGAATCAACCGAGTGAACCTTCTCTGAACCGTCTCGAGAGCAAGTATATCTTTTGTTAAATATGGAAACCAAAACTGCATGCAGTATTCCAGGTGTGGCCTCACCAATACCCTGTATAACTGCAGCAAGACTTCCCTGTTTTTATACTCCATCCCCCTTGCAATAAAAGCCAAGATTCCATTGGCCTTCCTGATCACCTGCTGCACCTGCATACTAACTTTTTGTGTTTCATGCACCAGGACCCCCAGACCCCTTTGTACTGCAGCACTTTCCAGTTTCTCTCCATTTAGATAATAACTTGCTCTTTGATTTTTTTCTGCCAAAGTGCATAACCTCACACTTTCCAACATTATATTGCATCTGCCAAATCTCTGCCCACTCACTTAGCCTGTCTATGTCCTTTTGCAGGTTTTTTATGTCCTCCTCACTCACTGCTTTCCCTCCCATCTTTGTATCGTCGGCAAACTTGGATAAGTTGCACTCGGTCCCTTCCTCCAAATCGTTAATATAGATTGTAAAGAGTTGGGGTCCGAGCACTGACCCCTGCGGAACACCACTAGTTACTGATTGCCAGCCCGAGAATGAACCATTTATCCCAACTCTTTGTTTTCTGTTCGATAGCCAATCTTCCACCCATGCCAGTATATTACCCCCAATCCCGTGATTTTTATCTTGATCAGTAATGTTTTGTGTGGAACCTTGTCAAATGCCTTTTGGAAGTCCAAATACACTACATCCACTGGTTCCCCTTTATCCACCCTGTATGTTACATCCTCAAAGAATTCGAGCAAATTTGTCAAACATGACTTCCCCTTCGTAAAACCTTGCTGACTCTGTCCTATTAAATTATGTTTATCCAAATGCTCTGTTACTGTTTCCTTAATAATGGACTCCAACATTTTGCCAACCACAGATGTTAGGCTAACTGGTCTATAGTTTCCAGCTTTTTGTCTACTTCCCTTCTTAAATAAGGGTGTTACATTAGCAGTTTTCCAATCTGCTGGGACCTTTCCTGAGTCCAGGGAGTTCTGGAAAATGATCACCAATGCATCCACAATCCCTACCGCCACTTCTTTCAAGACCCTAGGATGTAGGCCATCAGGTCCGGGGGATTTATCCACCTTAAGTCCCATTATTTTACTGAGTACCATCTCCTTAGTGATTTTAATCGTGTTTAGCTCCTCCCCCCCCCCATTGCCCCCTGTTTGTCCAGTGTTGGGATATTTTTAGTGTCCTCTACTGTAAAGATTGATACAAAATATTTGTTCAGCGTCTTTGCCATCTCCATGTTCCCCACCACTAGTTTCCCGGTCCCATCCTTTAAGGGACCAACGTTCACTTTAGCCACCCTTTTTCTTTTTATATAGCTGTAGAAACTCTTGCTATCTGTTTTTATATTTTTTGCTAGTTTACTTTCATAATCTATCTTCCCTTTCTTAATTAATCTTTTAGTTATTGTTTGCTGGCTTTTAAATGCTTCCCAATCTTCTATCCTCCCACTAGATTTGGCTACTTTATATGCCCTTGTTTTCAGTCGGATACTATCCTTTATTACTTTACTAAGCCACAGATGGCTGTCTTTTCTTTTACTCCCCTTTTTCCTCAGTGGAATATATTTATCCTGAAAGATGTGAAATATCTCCTTGAATGTAGACCACTGCTCTTGTACCGTCTTACACTTTAATCTGTTTTCCCAGTCCACTTTAGTCAATTCTACTCTCATACCTTCATAGTCTCCTTTATTTAAGCTTAGTACGCTGGTTTGAGATCCAAATCTCTCACCCTCAAACTGAATTTGGAATTCAACCATATTATGGTCACTCATTCCAAGGGGATCCTTTACTAGGACATTTTTTATTAGTCCTGACACGGAATCTGATGGAGCAGACCATTGGCATCCTTAAAGAACGCTTCCGCTGCCTGGACCGCTCTGGAGGAGCGCTTTGGTGTTCACCAGAGTGTGTCTCAAGATTCGTCGTGGTCCACAACCTCGCCATCATGCGGGCACAGCCCTTGCCACCAGGCATATGGCGGAAGAGGAGGAAGCGAAAGGGAGGATGCAAACCTAGGCAGTCCCTTTCTGCCTGGGCAGTCTGTGATCGACTCATCCGACTGCGGTACCAGTGAAAGCAACCCCAATCCCCATTCACCAATAGTCCCACATCTTCCCTTCCCTCTGTTACTGACCATCACAGTGCCCTCTTGGCCACAATGCTACAATAATAGCCACCACAAAACAAACATTCCAAACCAATTTTATGAATCAAACCATTGTAATATTTTAATCAAAAGTCAACTAATCACCCTTGTGTGTTCAAAAGCAAAATACTGCGGATGCTGCAATCCGAAACAAAAACAGAAAATGCTGGAAATACTCAGCAGGTCAGGCAACATCTGTGGAGAGAAAAACAGAGTTAACGTTTCAGGTCGATGACCTTTCATCAGAACTGGAAAAAGTTGGAGATGGAACAGATTTTAAGCAAATGTGGGGGCTGGGAAAGGGGGGAGGGGAGGAAAGAACAAAAGGGAAGGTCTGTGATGGGGTGGAAGGCAGGAGAGAGTAAATGTTGCAAATGGGAATGGCAGAATCAGCAACAGCTGCCACCTGAAAAAATAAGGGCAGAGGTTATGGTCTGAAATTGTTGAACTCGATGTTGAAGCATAGAAACATAGAAGCATAGAAGATAGGAGCAGGAGTAGGCCATTCGGCCCTTCGAGCCTGCTCCGCCATTCAATGAGATCATGGCTGATCATCCAAATTCAGTACCCGGTCCCTGCCTTCTCTCCATATCCCTTGATCCCTTTAGCCTTAAGAAATATATCCAACTCTTTTTTGAATATATTTAATGAACTGGCCTCCACCGCCCTCTGTGGCAGAGAATTCCACAGGTTCACCACTCTCTGGGTGAAGAAATTCCTCCTCATTTCAGTCCTAAATGGCTTACTCCTTATCCTTAGACTATGACCCCTGGTTCTGGACTCCCCGGCCATCATAAACATCCTTCCTGCATCTAGTCTGTCCAGGCCTGACAGAATTTTATAGGTTTCGATGAGATCCCCTCTCAATCTTCTAAACTCCAGTGAGTATAATCCCAATCGACACAATCTCTCCTCATACGTCATGCCTGCCATCCCAGGTATCAGCCTGGTGAATCTTCGCTGCACTCCTTCCATGGCAAGAACGTCCTTCCTCAGGTAAGGCAACCAAAACTGCACACAATACTCAAGGTGCGGTCTCACCAAGGCCCTGTACAACTGTAGCAAGACATCCTTGTTCCTGTACTCGAACCCTCTTGCTACGAAGGCCAACATACCATTTGCCTTCTTAACCACCTGCTGCACCTGCATGCTTACCTTCAGCGACTGGTGCACAATAACACCCAGGTCTCTTTGCACTTCCCCTTCTCCCAATCTATTGCCATTCAAATAATAATCTGCCTTCCTGTTTTTGCCACCAAAGTGGATAACCTCACATTTATCCACATTATAGTGCATTTGCCATGTTTCTGCCCAATCACCCAATCTGTCCAAATCGTACTGGAGTTTCACGACATCCTCCTCACAGCTTACCCTCCCACCCAGCTTTGTGTCGTCTGCAAATTTGGAGATATTACATCCAATTCCCTCGTCCAGATCATTAATATATATTGTGAACAGCTGGGGTCCTAGGACCGATCCTTGCGGTACCCCACTAGTCACTGCCTGCCACTCGGAAAACGACCCGTTTATTCCAACTCTTTGCTTTCTGTCCACCAACCAGTTCTCTATCCAAGTCAATACCTTGCCCCCAATCCCATGTGCCTTAATTTTGCACGCTAATCTCTTATGTGGGACCTTATCGAAAGCCTTCTGAAAGTCCAAATACACCACATCCACTGGTTCTCCCTTATCTATTTTACCAGTTACATCCTCAAAAAATTCCAGTAGATTAATCAAGCATGATTTACCTTTTGTAAATCCATGTTGACTTTGTCTGATCCTGTCACTGCTTACCAAGTGCTCTGCTATTACATCTTTTATAATAGATTCTAGCATTTTCCCCACTACCGATGTCAGGCTTACCGGTCTATAATTCCCCGCTTTTTCTCTACCACCTTTTTTGATTAGTGGGGCCAGAAGGCTGTAAAGAGTCTAATCGAAAAATGAGGTGCTGTTCCTCGAGCTTACGTTGAGCTTTGTGTGTTCCATTAGCACTTGTGTTCGTGTGCCTTTGCCTGTCCTAGTGCTTCTACGCAGTGCTACCCCAGTGGCTGCAGCATGGCTGGTGGATGGCTGCTTATTTTCAGTGGGGAAGACGCAGATGGACTTGTAGGATGACCTTGAGAAGCTCTGGGCCTAGTAGGCTCGGCTTCGGACTGCACCACCTCGGCATGGGCAGTAGCAGTCTGGGCTGGCTGACAGGCAACAGCAAAGGCACTGGCGGAGTGGCAGTGGTGGGAGGACGAATGCTGTCATCCTGAGAGAGGACAACAGCTTTGTGCTTCACGGAGCCACTGCCACTCCCCCGGAGTGGCACCTCAGCAATCCTAGTAATCTGCTGGAGGACAGAATGCTGGACTGCTGTGATACCCTGCAAGCCCCTTTCTACACTGGTAAATGCAGCCGTGATGGCAGCAATTTGTATTTGCGTGGCAGCAAGCTGAGCCTGCATGAGAGCAGTCTGAGCTTCCAGTGCAGCACTCAGACGTTGGGTCACTTCCGCTTGTGCTGCAATGGAAGCTGAGACATCGCCCATCAGACCCTGCATCATAGTTGGGTCCACAAGTGCGCTAATGGATCTGCCCACCCCTTCCACGCTGGAAACCATGGGCTCCAAGCTCTGCGCAAAGCCCTGTGCAAGGTTAGAGCTCCTTGACATTGCACTCAGACTTTCTGGCAGGCCTGCCAATGCACCAAGCATTTCATTGTGCAAACCCATCAGCCTTCTTCTGTGGGCCGCCCCATCAAAGTCCTCATCTGAGTCCTCTGCAGCAGAACTCATGTGCGACCTCGCCCTCCGGGGAGCTGGCACCCGAGCTACCCTTTCCCCCTGCGCTGTCTGCAGGCCACTTGTCTCCGGTGTCTCACCATGTGCAGATCTCACGTCTAATCTATCCTCTAAAGTACGCAGAGTGTCAGGACCTGAGCTGGTGGCTGGGAGTGTGAAATCAGTTGAAAGTGCTGTGTCTTCTGCATCACTGCCTTCTTCTTCTTGCATTTCCTGCTCATCCACCAGTGCCTGGCCAGGTTGCAGTTCTTGGCTATCTGAAAGGAGAAAGGCACAAGGGTAGGGTTGTGGTGAGGGGAGGGGGGAAAGCAATAGGTGCATGCTTACACCACCTGCAGCTTGTAAATCAGAAGAGATTGTGGGATGAGGGGAAAGTGGGATGTGAGAAGGAGGATTAAGTATGAGGATACCGTCATATTCAATTGATTCAGCCCCACCACTGGCCACGGGCTCAGCAATGTGCCTTCCAAGAATGTCCAGAACCGTCTCCTCCATCAGGGTGAGGTTAGGCAGGCACGCCTATGCCCCTTTGGGTAGCCCCTGCTACCTCCTGTTATGTGCCACCTTCTCCTGCAAGAAAGAGAGAAGTGTGTCAGTGAGTGTCGTACAATCTGTTTGGGTGATGTGCCTGTCATGGTTGAATAGCTGGCAGTGTGTGCAAGCTGTGAGATGTGGGTATGAAACTTGCAGCAGTGCTTAGTGTGTGAGGGTGAGGTGACGCTATGAATGTTAGGTATGAGTCGTGATTGATAGAGATTAAGGGGGAACAATTCGGTATCGCCCTATTTGGGGCGCCATTATTGGTGGTGTGCAAAGTTTAGCGCCTGGCGCTAATTATCACCTCCGACAGCAAACTTGGCTTTTATCGCCCCTGGAGGTGATTGGCGCGCTAAATCAGGCGCTACACACCTCTCTTAAGGCGCTAAGGCCGAGGAGCGAGGCGCTACCTCACAGCGCTGGCGAAGCTCATGTGATTTCAGTCAGCAATGGAACATAGACACACTGGCACCATCCAATTCTTAAAGGGGAGTTCTGACGAATGGTCATCGACCTGAAACATTAACTCAGTTTCCCTCTTCACAGATGCTGCCTGACCTGTTGAGTTTCTCCTGCATTTTCTGTTTTTATCTTAAAGGGGAGGGTTGATCTTGCTCTCCATCCACATCCTGCTCATTGCAGCCTTGAATCTCGGCCTGAACCTCAGCCTGGAGAGACCTGTACATCAAATCTGCTGGAAAGAACAATGGAGAGAACCAGGGAAAGAGCTCAGAGTGCAGCCCCCACAGTCTCTTCTAAATCGATACAAGGAAGGGCAAATGAAAATCAACCTGCAAAGTGCTGCTCAGTACCCAAAACTCCTTCACACAGCGTTGAACCTCTCCAGAAGTCTCTCTCTCTCTCTCTCTCAGACTGCGTGGTGCAAAAATGTCACCGACAAAAAAAGGCAGGAAGTGGTCACCTTTAAATAGCGCTCCCCCAGTCCCTTTCTGACTACATAACGCTCCCCTCAACCTGTCATTGCTAGCGGCAGGCGGTAAGGCAGGGGGCACCACTCAATTTCCGGTCCAGGGCGCTAACGGGGCGTTGCGCACTCGACTGACGTCATGATCTGCCGACGCAGGAGATCGTGGCGGCAGTGTTTAGCGCTGCCGCAAAATGTCTAGTTAATTTCGCAAGCGGCACAAACATCATTGCGCCCGGGCGCTAGTTGCTTTGCGCCCCACTTGGCACCCTCTTAAGGCACTAACGGAAGGCGCAAACAACTGAATTTTTCCCCCTAAGAATATAAGAACATAAGAAATAGGAACAGGAGTAGGCCATTCGGCCCTTCAATAAGATCATGGCTGATCTTCTACCTCAGCTCCACTTTCTTGCACTAGCCCCACATCCCTTGATTCTCTTCATATCCAAAAATCTATCAATCTCTGTCTTGAATATACTCAACGACTGAGCCTCCACAGCCCTCTGGGGTAGAGAATTCCAAAGATTCACCACCCTCTGAGTGAAGAAATTTCTCCTCATCTCAGTCCTAAATGACCGACCCCTTATTCTGAGACTGTGACCCCTGGTTCTAGACTCCTCAGCCAGGGGAAACATTCTCCCTGCATCTACCCTGTCAAGCCCTGTAAGAATTTTACACGTTTCAATGAGATCACCTCTCATTCTTCTAAACTCTAGAGAATATAGGCCTAGTCTACTCAATGTCTCCTCATAGGACAATCCCCCCATCCCAGGAACCAGTCTGGTGAACCTTTATTGCACTCCCTCTAAGGCAAGTATATCCTTCCTTAGATAAGGAAACCAAGACTGTACACAATACTCCAGGTGTGGTCTCACCAGGGCCCTATATAATTGCAGTAAGACTTCTTTATTCTTATACTCAAATCCTCTTGTAATAAAGGCCAACATACCATTTGCTTTCCTAATTGCTTACTGCACCTGCATGTTAACTTTCAGTGATTCGTGTACAAAGACACCCAGGTCCCTCTGAACACCAACAAGTCCAAAGATGTGCGGGTTAGGATGATTGGCTATGATAAATTGACCCTTAGTGTTAGGGGGATTAAATACGTGGGGTTACGGGGATCGGGTGGGATATGTGTCGGTGCAGGCTCGATGGGCCGAAATGGCCTCTATCTGCACTGTGGGGTTTCTGTGATTCTGTGATTTCCCAATCTCTCGCCATTTAAATAATATTCTGCTTTTCTATTTTTCCTACCAAAGTGGATAACTTCACATTTCTCCTCATTATATTCCATCTGTCATGTTCTTGCCCATTCCCTTAACCTGTCTATATCCCCTTGCAAAAGCTGCTGGAATTCTGAAATAAAAACAGAAAATGCTGGAAATACTCAGCAGGCCAGGCAGCATCTGTGGAGAGAGAAACAGTTAATGTTTCAGGTCGATGACCCTTCGTCAGAGTTTTACAGCCCTTTGCAGCCTATTTGCATTCTCCTCACAACTTACTTTCCCACCTAGCTTTGTATCGTCAGCACACAGCCCCCTCATCCAAGTCATTGATATAGATTGTAAATAGCTGAGGCCCAAGCACTGATCCTTGCGGTACCCCACTTGTAACAGCCTGCCAACCCAAAAAGACCCGTTTATTCCTACTCTGTTTTCTGTCCATTAACCAATCCTCAACCCATGCCAGTATATTACCCCCAATCCCATGAGCCCTAATTTTGTTTAATACCCTCTTTAATACCCCTTTTAATACCACCTTATCAAATGCCTTCTGAAAATCCAAATATACCACATCCACTGGTTCCCCCTTATCAACCCTGCTAGTTACAACCTCAAAATGCTCTAATAAATTTGATAAACACGATTTCTATTTCATAAATCCATGTTGACTCTGCCCAATCATATTATTACTTTCTAAGTGCCCCATTACCACATCCCTAATAATTGATTCTACCATTTTCCCTACTAATGATGTCAGGCTAACTGGTCTGTAGTTCCCCGTTTTCTCTCTCCCTCCTTTCTTAAATAGTGGGGTTAATTTTTCTACCTTCAAATCCACCGGGACCATTCTAGACTCTAGGAAATTCTAGATCAAAGCCAATGCATCCACTATCTCTGTAGCCACCTCTTTTAAAACCCTCAGAGGTAGGTATTATGTCCGTGTGTAATTGAGACACGGACTGCAGGAGTTGGTTACAACAGGTGTTTGCTGAGTGGAGACAAAACTGGAACTACTATGCAAAGTTACTTCACAGGCTTATATACAGGGGTGGTCACTACTGGTACTGCAGTATACAGGGGCTGCAGAATATAGTTCCTTCTGCAAAGTACATACACTACAATTCCTCCCCTTTTAGCTAAACAGTACATAACATTCGATTAATAATTAAATAACATATTTACAATTACAGTTGCTATACATTAGCTGAAGTTAAGCAATTATAAGTTCAGTCTTTGAGGAGGCTTCCTGATTCTGTCTGGATAACGCCTCTTTGGGGTATCAGGTTCTTCTGGCAAAGTTGATTCGGAATCAACGTCGTTGTTTGGTTCGTCTGCTTCCAATATCACCGATTCTGAGGTAGATGCAATTGGTACTTCGGTTTCATCACCAGGTGTATCAGATCGTGGTGTGGAATTGACGTTTTCCAGTGACTCTAGAATCTTGTCAGCATGGTGTCTTACAATGCTCTCTCCAACGTCCACGGTATACATTAGAGGTCCTTGCCGTGTGCAGATCGTTCCTGGCTGCCATTTCTCTGTGCGGTAGTCCCGGGCCAAAACTGGTTGACCTATCTTAAAACTCCTGGTCGGCCTTTCATTCATATTCTGAAACTGCCTGTTCTCCACATCTCTTCTGATGTTTGGCTTAACCAAATCCAAGCGGCATCGTAGTCTTCGATTGAAGAACATCATGGCTGGAGTTTGGTTGGTAACCGCATGTGTCGCATTCCGGTAGGCAAACAAGAAGTTATCCACCTTGTGTTGTAGGGGTATGTCTTCATTACACATTGCCTTGATAGCCTTCTTGAATGTTTGAACGAACCTCTCAGCCAATCCATTGGTGGCTGGATGATATGGGGCGGATGTGTAATGCTTAACACCATTGTTCTTTAAGAACCTCCGGAACTCTTCGGACACAAACTGTGGTCCATTGTCGGAGCAAATCTGTTCAGGCAGCCCATTTCTGGCGAATATGGTTCGTAAGACTGTGATAGTTTTTTCTGTGGTGGTTGAGGACATTTTTATTACCTCTGGCCACTTTGAATGTGCATCCACCGCAATTAAAAACATCGAGTCCATAAATGGACCAGCAAAATCAATGTGCACCCTTTGCCATGGAGATGAGGGCCACTCCCATGGATGTAGAGGGGCTTGTGGTGGGGCGTTTTGGACCTTCTGGCATCCTGTACAGCTCTTGGTCATCTCTTCGATTTCTCTATCGATTCCCGGCCACCACACAAATGCTCTGGCTAAGTTTTTCATTTTTACCCCTCCCAGATGACCCTCATGAAGCTCATTGAGCACTCTATCCTTCAATTTGGGTGGAATTACTACTCTGGATCCACACATCAAGGTTCCTCTGCACACTGACAGCTGTTCTCTTCTCGGCGAGAATGCTGGCAGCAGTGGTTCGCCATGTGCTGGCCATCCCTTCACCGTTAAATCATAGACCCTGGAGAGTGTCGGGTCATTTCATGTTTCCTTTTCTATGTTTGCATTCGTCACAGGTAGACATTCGACTATGGTCGAGTGGAATATCTCCACAGGATCCACTGCAGGTGCTTCTTCCACCGTCGGCAACGGTAGGCACGACAATCCATCAGCATTCCCATGCTGTTTAGTTCCTTTGTACTCGATGTCATATTGGTGTGCCCCTAGGAAAAGGGACTACCTCTGTAGCCGTTGTGCTGTCATTATCGGGACGCCCTTCTGAGGGTTGAAAATGGAGACAAGAGGTTGATGATCAGTTAGTAGAGTAAATTTCTGACCGTGCAGGTAGTGATTGAACTTCTTCACCCCCCACACCAGGCTGAGGGCCTCTCTGTCAATCTGGGCGTAGTTACGCTCGGCTGAAGTTAACGAGCGTGACGCAAAAGCTATCGGCCTCTCTGAACCATCAAGGAATTTATGTGACAGTACCGCTCCAATGCCGTAGGGAGACGCATCACACGCCAGTCTTATCGGTAGTGATGGGTTGTAGTGAGCCAATACTTCTCTTGAAGTGATTATGTCTTTACTCTTCTGAAAGGCCCGCTTACATTCATCGCTCCATTTCCATGCTACTCCAGTTTGTAGTAGGGCGTTCAGTGGGTGCAGAATTGTGGACAAATTCAGCAAAAACTTATGGTAGTAATTCACCAATCCGAGGAATGACCTCAGTTGCGACACATTTTCAGGCGCTGGAGCCTTAACTACCGCTTCAATTTTGTCAGGGGACTTATGTAACCCCTCTTCATCAATCACGTGGCCACAATACGATATCTGTTTCTTAAAAAACTTGCACTTGGGGCGATTGGCTCGTAGCCCATGTTGTCTTAGTCTAGTGAGCACCTGCTCTAGGTTGGCAAGGTGTTCACTGTCATCTTCACCTGTCACTAGGATGTCGTCCAAGTAACACTGAGTCCCCAGAATCCCTTGCAGGACTTGTTCCATCGCTCTTTGCCATATCGCCGGAGCTGATGCTACTCCGGATACCAGTCGATTATACTGGTAAAGACCTTTGTGAGTGTTTATCGTGAGATACTTCCTGGAGGATTCTTCAACCTCCATCTGCAAATATGCTTGTGCTAGGTCAATTTTTGTAAAACGCTTCCCTCCAGATAGTGAGGCGAAAATATCTTCTATCCTTGGAAGAGGATATTGTACTGTGTGAAGGACTGGGTTCACCGTCACCTTGAAGTCCCCACAGATACGAACCTTCCTTGGCTCCTCAGACTTATTGTTTAACGTTTTCTTCATGACAGGAACGATGGGTGTCACCCACTCGCTCCAGTCTACCTTAGATAACACGCCTGCATTCTCCAGATTCTCCAGCTCTGCCTCGACGGCTGGGCGAATTGCATATGGTACCGGTCTTGCTTTGAAAAACTTGGGAATTGCATTCTCTTCTATTTTTATCGAGGCAGTTACGCCTTTAAGAGTTCCCAGTTCTTGTTGAAATACCTCTTTGGCGTTAGCTAAGATTTTTGACAATCGTCCAGGTGTGATGTCGTCATCCTTTTTACCAGCCACAGTCAGTGCCTGAATGGAGTGCCAGTCTAAATTTATCTTTCTGATCCATTCACGTCCCAATAACGGTGGTCCACCATCTTGCAGTATGTACAGATACAATTTCTGTATTTCCTTGCCGTTGTATTCGACAGGCACCCTTATTTTCCCTCTGGGGTATACTTTCTGCCCCGTATACGTCTTCAAGACAATGGATGTCTCTTTCAAGGGTATGTGTGAGAATAGCCGCTCGTAGTCTCGTCGATTCATGACGGGCAGGGCTGATCCTGTATCCAATTCCATTTTGACTTGGGACCCTGCTATCGTGAGGGTGACCCAAATGGTTCGGTGATCCTCTTTTGCGATTATGTTGTGAAGTTTGAGACAGCTTAGTCTCTTGTTCCCGGATTCACTATCGCTCTTCTGGTCTTCGGAACTACTGTCCGTCATCTTTTGTACTTTCCTGCACTGTTCCTTAGTAGCCTTTTTGTTGTCGTTAGTCTTCTTCCCAGACCTGCAAACTCGTGCAATGTGTCCCATCTTTCCGCATTGCCTGCATATTTTGTCCTTGGACCAGCAGTCCTTCTGGTCATGGGTTGTTCTGCCGCAGCGATAACATTTTTCAAATCCCCGTGTCATTTCATGGGTGCCGTATTCCTGTGGCTTTTGCTGTATTTCCACAGCTCCCCTTGCTGCTGCTTCGTACGATACTGCCACGCTGAAAGCCTTATCTAGCGTCAGCTCTTTCTCTGAGAGTAACCTCTTCTGGGTTCCTTCACTCAGGAGTCCACAGACAAATTTGTCCCGTAGGGTATCTGCCAGTCCTGCTCCGAACTGGCAGTGCTTTGATAGCTTGCGTAGTTCCGTAAGGTAATCAGCATTGCTCTCATCTTTATGCTGATTTCTCTTGTGGAATTTAAATCTTTCTGCTATCAGCAGCAGTGTAGGATTTAAGTGTTCCTGTAGGATATCAACAATTTCGTTAAAACTCTTCGCCATCAGTTTGGCTGGAGTGATCAGGTTCCGCAACAGGCCGTACGTTCTTGAGCCCATTAAGTTTAGTAGTACCGATGCCTTTTTCTCATCGGCTACTTCGTTTACCTCGCAATATACTTCGACTCTTTCCACATACGTGGTCCAGTCTTCTATTGCATTATCGAAGGCAGTGATATTGCCAGTCTTTGGCATCTTGGAAATCTAAGATGGCGCCTCCCGCGCTTTGCCTTCTTCCCCGATTGAACAAAATGGCACCTACCGCGCTTTGCCTTCTTCCCCGCTGGATTAAGATGGCGCCTCCCGCGCTTTCTGTCTTCTCCGCTGCTGCTAGCGCTGTTGCTGGCGTTTTTATGCCTTGATGGCGACGCCCTATGGCCTTCACGCACTTCCCCCCCGCGCTGCTGCTAATGCCGCTCTCTGCGGCCCCCGTGGCAAACTACAGCTACTCGCGGCTTTCTGCGCTTCTAATTTCTTTTATTTTCCCGTCGTCAGAGCAAACCCTATGGGACACTTTCCTCCCTCTTCTCGGGCCTGTATGCTGCCCGGCTTCGTAGCACCTGTGTGCTCCATCCTCTCTCTCTCTCTCCTCTTCCTGACAATGCTGCTCGGCCCCGTTGAAAAGCCACCCGATCGAGCTCTAGCCCGCCGCAGCCCAGGAAGGATCAGTGTACTACCTGCCACCAGCGCGATTAGCTGGAACACCATAGACAGGATAACCAAGCCCCACTCTCGACAGCCTCTCCTGCAAATCTTCAACTCCGATGAATCAGAGGCGGTTGCCCATGGTCGACGCCCGTTTCTTCTGTTTGTTTTTTTTTTCTTTCTTCCTTCTGGCCTCGACCTCTAACAACTTCGCTTCAGGGATGGATCCCCATGAGGTGGTGCAGAACTGTAGGTAAGTTCGGATCTGCTCATCGCCAGTATTATGTCCGTGTGTAATTGAGACACGGACTGCAGGAGTTGGTTACAGCAGGTGTTTACTGAGTGGAGACAAAACTGGAACTACTATGCAAAGTTACTACACAGGCTTATATACAGGGGTGGTCACTACTGGTACTGCAGTATACAGGGGCTGCAGAATATAGTTCCTTCTGCAAAGTACATACACTACAGGAGGCCATCAGGTTCTGGGGATTTGTTGGCTTTTAGTCCCTTTAATTTCTCCAGTACTATTTCTTTACTAATACTAATTTCTTTAAGTTCCTCATTCTCTCTAGACCCTTTGCTCCCCACAATTTCCAGATTTTTTTTGTGTCTTTTAACGTGAAGACAGATACAAAGGGGGGAAAATTGGCTCGCGCCCCTTTTTGGGGTGATAACTTCACCGGGGCGCTACTTTTAGCACCCCAAAAAAGTTAGCGCCCCATGCCCGAAATTCAATGGTAATGCCCCAAGCAGGAAGCGGGGCGCTACTGGAAGCACTCCCCCTCCCTCTTGGGGGCTCCCATTGAATATCGCGGCACAATGTGCAGCAGTGCCACGCGCATCGGCACGTTGCATCGCGGTACTGCAGGCCTCCCTCCCCTGATTAAAGGGGAGGGGCCTAGCACAGTGCGCACCGGGGCCCTGCTGGACCACCGGGGAGCGGAGGAGGCAAGAGGGGGCAGGTGCTGGCAGGTGGCCCAAAAAAATGGCCGCCCGGCTCCTGCCCTTTAATTTGCGCTGCCACGGCCGCTGAAACACCACCCTGACCCTGTCGGACATAGCGTCCGGTGATAGGTCAGGGGGCGCGAGCCAAGTTTGCAGCCGGGGCATGAGCGGGGCGCTGCACATGGCGATGACGCCATCTCTGGAAGTGCAGTTCCACGGGGCCCTATGGACTACCACCGCCGCTAACCTCCCGCTGAATTTCGTGGGAGGTGTTGATGGTGCCACGCCCGGGCACTAGTTGCTTTATGTCCCGTTAGTGCCCCCTTGGGGCACTAACGGGAGGTGTAAAGCAACTGAATTTTTCCCCCTTAATGTCTCTGCCATTTCCTTATTCCCCATTATAATTTCTCCTGTCTCTGCCTGTAAGCGACCTACATTTACTTTTGCTTATCTATTCCTTTTTACATACCTAGAGGAGCTTTTACAATCTGTTTTTATGTCTGTTGCTAGTTTACTCTCATTCTATTTTCTCTCTCTTTATCAATTTCTTGGTCCTCCTTTGTTGAATTCTAAAATCCTCTCAATCCTCAGGCTTGCTACTCGTTTTGGCAACATTATAAGCCTCTTTCATGAATCTAATACTATTTTTAATTTCTCTTGTTAGCCACAGTTGGTCTGCTAATCCCGTGAGGTTTTTGTTCCTTAAGGGATTGTATATTCGTTGCGAATTATGAATTATTTCTTTAAATATTTGCCATTGCTTATCTACCATCATATCTTTTAATCTAGGTTTCCAATCTACCTTAGCCAACTCGCCCCTTATACCTACATACTTTGCTTTGTTCAGATTTAAGACTCTAGTTTTAGACTTAAATATATCACTCTCAATCTCAATATACAGTGCTATCATATTATGATCACTCTTCCCCAGAGGCTCCTTTACTATAAGATTATTAATTAACCCTATTTCATTGCACAATACTAGGTCTAAAATAGCCTGATCCTGAGTTGGTTCCTCGACATACTGATCTAGAAAACTATCTTGAATATATTCCATGAACTCGTCCTCCACACTATTACTGCAAATTTGGTTTGCCCAGTCTACCTGAAAATTAAAGTCCCCCATGATTACTGCATTACCCCTGATTTATACTCTGCCCAACACTACAACTACTGTTAGGAGGCCTATAAACTACACCCACCTTTTTCTGCCCCTTGTTGTTTCTTAGCTCCACCCAAACTGATACTATATCTTGTTTTTCTGAGCTAAGATCCTTTGGGGGACAAATTCATTATAGCCCAGGAATGGACGGTAACTTTTGAAAAGTTTGAGAATTAGCGTCAGGCGCTAATGCTTCAGACTGCATGCAAAATTCAGTCTCATTGCACAAAGAAAGGATTGGAGCGCTAAATCAAGTGCTAATGACCGAGCTCTGTGGCGTTAAACTCGAAGCGCTGACCAATATCAGGTGCAGTCTAATCGCAAGTTATCACTGCCACAGGCTCTTTCCAGTTCTTAAAGGAGAGCTTCATTGATACTGCAGAAACTCATTCTCAGCATTGCTGGCTGTGCAGCTGTCTCAGCCAGCATCAGAAGGTCAAGGAGAAGGAGCTGGACAACTCAAGCAGCCGGAATGATGGCAGATCCACGCCCCAGGGAGAGAGCCCACAGATTTTCGGATCAAGCATTGGAGGAGTTTGTGTCCGCTGTGAAGAGACGGAGGATGGAGAAGGAGTAGGGATGAACATACGGTTGTTGTCCACAAGGGGGTAATGAGCCAGATTTAGTTAACAGCCTAACGGTGCATGAACATTTATCTAATAGCGATAACATGATCGAGTTCAACATAATGTTTGAAAGGGAGAAATGCAAAACAGCTACTAAGATTCTAGATTTAGGTAAGGCTGACTTCAACGCGATGAGGCAGAGATTGTCCACATTAACTGGGCAAATCTGTTAATGGGTAAAACAACAGAATATCAGAGGGAGGTGTTCAACAAAGAATTTAATGTGATACAGAACCACTTTATACCCCTGAGGGGCAAGAGCTTTACTTGCCAAAATAAACAGCCATGAATGACGAAAGAGGTAAGGGACAGTATAAAACTAAAAGAGAAAGCACACAAAAATGAAAAAAATAGCACAGATCCTGGTGAATGGGAAAGATACAAAGAGCAGCAAAGGGTTACAAAACAGACAGTAAGAGCTACAAAAAGGGAGTATGAAGAGAAACTTGCAAGGGATATTAAAATCAACACACAAATTTCACAATTATATTAGGAAAAAGTGGGTGGTCAGGAGCAATGTTGGCCCCTTGAAAACTGATATCTGTGATATTGTCAATGATAAGGAAATGGCGGACATGTTGAATAATTACTTTGCGTCAGTATTTACAGTAGAGGAAGAGGACAGCATGCCGGAAATCCCAAGGAACCTAATATTGAATCAGGGACAGGGACTCAATAAAATTAACACAAGCAAAATAAGAGTAATGAAGAAAATAATGGCACTAAAGAGTGATAAATCCCCAGGATCAGATGGTTTCCATCCCAGGGTTTTAAAGGAAGTCGGTGAGCACACTGCAGATGCTCTAACTATAATCTTCCAAAGTTCTCTCGATTCAGGAGCCATTCCTTTAGATTGGAAAATTGCGCAATGGCGAGAGAGGGAAACCAGGGAATTATAAACCAGTTAGCCGAACATCTGTTGTTGGGAAATTACTAGAGTCTATAATTAAGGATAGGGTAACTGAACACCTTGAAAAGTTTCAGCTGGTCAGAGACATGGATTTGTAAAGGGTAGGTCATGCCTGACAAACCTGATTCAATTTTTTGAAGAGGTGACTAAAGTAGTGGACAGAAGAATGTCTATGGATGTTATTTATATGGACTTCCAGAAGGCATTTGATAAAGTCCCTCATAAGAGATTGTTAACTAAAGTTGAAGCCCATGGAATTGAAGGCAAATTATTGACCTGGTTAGGAAATTGGCTGAGTGGCAGGAGACAGAGGGTAGGTGCTCTAATTGGCAGGATGTGACTAGTGGTGTCCCGCAGGGATCCGTGTTTGGGCCTCAACTATTCACCGTATTTATTAATGACTTAGATGATGGGATAGAAAGTCACATATCCAAATTTGCCGATGACACAAAGATAGGTGACATTGTAGGCGGTGTAGATGGAAACATAAAATTACAGAGATATTGATAGATTAAGTGAATGGGCAAAACTGTGGCAAATGGATTTCACTGTAGGCAAGTGTGAGGTCATCCACTTCGGACCTAAAAAGGATAGAACAGGGTACTTTCTAAATGGCGAAAAGCTAAAAACAGTGGAGGTCCAAAGAGACTTGGGGGTCCAGATACATAGATCATTAAAATGTCATGAACAGATACAGAAAAGAATCAAAAAGGCTAATGGAATGCTGGCCTTTATATCTAGAGGACTAGAGTACAAGGGGGTAGAAGTTATGCTGCAGCTGTACAAAGCCCTGGTTAGACCACACCTGGAGCCCTGGGAGCAGTTCTGGGCACCACACCTTAGGAAGGATATATTGGCCTTGGAGGGAGTGCAGCGTAGGTTTACCAGAATGATAACCGGACTCCAAGGGTTAAATTACAAGGAGAGATTACACAAACCAGGGTTGTATTCCCTAGAATTTAGAAGGTTAAGGGGTGATTTGATCAAAGTTTTCAAGATATTAAGGGGAGCCGATAGGGTAGATAGAGAGAAACTATTCCTGCTTGTTGGGGATTCTAGGACTGGGGGGCATAGTCTAAAAATTAGAGCCAGACCTTTCAGGAGTGAAATTAGGAAACACTTCTACACACAAAGGGTGGTAGAAGTTTTGAACTCTCTTCCGCAAACAGCAATTGATGCTAGATCAATTGTTAATTTTAAATCGGAGATTGGTAGATTTTTGTTAACCAAAGGTATTAAGGGATTTGGGGCAAAGGCGGGTATATGGAGTTAGGTCGCAGATCAGCCATGATCTCATTGAATGGCGGAACAGGCTCGAGGGGCTGAATGGCCTACTCCTGTTCCGATGTATCTTTGTTCCTATGTTCCTGTTTGCTCATCCACTCTGCAGACTTTGCCCTCATCCACACAGGCAGCAAGAACCTCATACCTGTTGGACAAGGGCAAAGGCAGAGGCTCCTCCAGCACTGAACCTGGGGTCCCATTACCTTCCTGAGTCACAGTCACACCCTCCGGTCCCTGACCACTAACCAGACCTGTACCACTACCTAACCTAACGGGGGTGACTGCCTCCTGGATCAAAGAGTCCAGGTAACTCTCCCCATCCCTGAATCCCTGCAAAGTCTGCACCTCAAACTCCAGCTCAAAAACTCTGAGCTGAAGTTCCTCAAGATACAGGCACTTAGTGCAAACGTGGTCGCCCAAGATCACAATGCTCTTCACAATCTCCCACATGCTGCTGTTGCGGCACACCACCTGCACTGCCATCCCTATATAACCTTGTTTTATTTAATTATTAAAGTTTATGGCCTAGAAATTCAGTATAGCCACGTTTGGGGTGCTACAGCATGGCGTTCGCTAACTTTTGCGCCCGGCGCAACTTAGCGCCACCTTCGCCGATATTCAGTTGCATCGCCCCAAGAGGTTGCTGCTGCGCTAAAGCAGGCGATGCACGACTATCATTAGGCGCTAAGCCGGCGATCCGGGGCGCAAACACCGAAGGCGGGCGCAGCGCAGGTGCGGTGAGTTGCTCGTTGAGGGCAGACAGTCAGGCGCCGGTCAGCACTTAAAGGGGGAGGGTGGAATTGCTTTGCTGCCACGCCCTGCACACTGCAGCCCTAAGGCAAGGCCTGAACACTGCTTCTGGAACAGCTCCACGCCCAGGAGAATGGAGAAGGCCAGGGAGAGAGCGCAGCGCTTCGGCGAGGGTGACCTGAGGCTGCTGGTTGGCGCAGTGGACCGCAGGCGCCATATCCTCTTCCCTGAGGGTGGCAGGAGGCCGCTGCCCGCCGAATATCAGAAAGCATGGAGGGATGTGGCAAACAGGGTCACGTCCAACAGCGTGGTTGGCAGGACACCAACCCAGTGCCGGAAAAAATTCAACGACCTCACTCGGGTTGTCAGGGTGAGTACCCTTTCCAGTATCCTCCTCATCCCTGCATGTGCACCTCACTTTATGGCCAAACAGGTCTGAAAGCCCTAATGGCCAGCCCTCATCCAGCGGCTATGGGACTGTCATGAAAAGCACTTGCGCAATCAGGACTTTAGACACTGTTAGGGCTATTCAACCATGGGAGGCAGTGCGGGCAAGATCAGGGCTTGACACTGTCAGGGCTAATCGACCATGGGAGGCAGTGCGGGCAAGATCAGGGCTTGACACTGTACTTAGAGGCAGTCCTTTCTCTTGCAGGCCAAGCTGGCGCATAACAGAAGACAGCAGCGACAGACCGGGGGAGGCTGTCCTGACCTGAAACAGCTGAGCGACCTCGAGCAGCGAGTGGAGCGGATCATGGCAGGCCGGCTGAGTGGCCCCGTCGCCACTGGAGATGCTGACCCTGTTCTGGGCACCAATGGTAAGGTCATCACCTTTTTGACCTTTCCCTTTCCACTTGCGCCTCACACCAGCATCCTTTGCCACTATCGAACCAATGCAGTGCACAGCAGCACTCATGCCTCCCTCGCTGCCGCCCTGTCCTCACTCTAAAGCAACTCTTGTGCCTCCCTGCTTTCAGATGGTGACTCGCCAGGTGAGGAGGCAGCCCCTCAAGCTGGCACTGTGTCTGAGTCAGACATAGAGGAGGAGGAAGAGGAAGCCAGACCATCAGGGACACCCTCAGCCGAGGCAGCCCATGGCCATGATGGTGACACGTCTTCCCTGGAGGGGAGCAGGGGGAAAGGGTCGGAGGATAGTGAAGCTCCGGGGACCAGCGGGCTGCAGCAACGCGGGAGGGGTGGGGAAGCTCGGCGGCCTTCTCCCCGGAGGCTGAGTGCGGCCTCCAGTCCTGCTACGGTGAGCGCAGAGGAGGTGCGGCTCCTAACGGAAATGGGCGCCCAGGCTGAGCGCAGGCACACTGAGCTCATGGCTGCAGTGGCAAGGATGCCTGACTCCATAGAGTCACTGGCAAGGAGTGTGCAGGAATTCGGGGCAGCACAGGCCAGGAGTCTGCAACAATTCAGTGCAGCACAGGCCAGGAGTCTGCAGGACATCGCGGCAGCACAGGCTAGGAGTCAGCAGGACTTCGCTGCTTCATAGGTGGCTTCTAGCCAAGTGCTCAGTCGTGCCATGCATTCACTGGCTGCTATCATGCAGACACAGACCAGGGCCACACGGGCACTAACTGCTGCCACACTCGCTGGATCGGCCAGGCATCACCGGGGCACTCGCTGTGCCGCAGCAGCCCAGCAGTCTGTGCCTCAGCAGATTGCTGCGCATGCTGCAGTGCTGGCCCATGCGCATGCCAATGTATCAGCCGACCAGGGAGTGCCTGTGATCTGTCAGGTTGGCAGCATTCCTGCAGCCAACACTGTCACTCCTCCATTGCAGCTGCCACGAGCCGCTGGACAGACTGCTGCCTCCCAAGCAGAGTTGGAGCAGTCAGCAGCCGGCCCCTCCAGGCCCAGAGCTGGTCCAGGCCGACCCCCAAGGGCATCTGCCGTCTCACCATCTGACCCTCAGCAGCCTTCCCCCAGCTTTGCTGCAGCCACTGGGGTCCCATTGAGGAGGAGCTGCAGGGCGGGTAGGGGCCAGTCACGGAAGCGAAACGGATCACCCTCGCAGGGGAAAAAGTAGAAGGTGTGGTCAAATGTTTTGTTTTACTTATAAAAGCCGAGACTGGTGTATTTGTTTCATATTTAAAGGCCGAGACTGGTGTATTTGTTTCATATTTAAAGGCCGAGACTGGTGTATTTGTTTCATATTTAAAGGCCGAGACTGGTATATTTGTTTTACTTGTAAAGGCCGAGACTGGTGTATTTGTGTTTTTGGGGGGGGGGTTTCTCTCCATTAGTTTGTCATGTGGGAAGGGCACAGAGGTATCATAGTAAAAATGTTTCTTAAATCGCACTGTCCATGCTTTCTTTTGGAAGTCCTGATTGCCCTGCTCGGCTGAGGGCTTGTGGAGCGGCTACATTCATCTTCTGCCATTGGCACAAGCCATTCCCTGAGAGGGGGCCTAGAACCGACTTGCAATAAGCCGCCGACGGGCGGCCCTTGCACTTTCTGCCTCCCTCCTGTGCTGGTCCTCCTCCTCCTCCTCCTCCTCCTCCTCCTCTGGTGGGCCTCCAATGTCTGCTGGCAGTGGCTGAGTCCTGCGGATAGCCAGGTTGTGCAGCATGCAGCACACGACAACGAAATGGGAGACTCGCTCAGGCGAGTACTATAGGGCTCCCCCGGAACGATCCAGACAGCGGAACCGTTGCTTCAGCACGCCGATTGTTTGCTCATTGATGTTCCTGGTTGCTTGATGGCTGTCATTGTATCGCTCTTCAGCAGGGGTGCTGGGTGCACGGAGCGGGGGCATCAGCCAGGTGCACAAAGGATAACCTTTGTCCCCGAGAAGCCATCCTCGTGGGTGAGGCTGGGCCTCGAACATGTCTGCCACAGAAGTCTGGCGCAGGATGAAGGCATCGTGGCTGCTGCCTGGAAAGCGGGCATTGACAGCTAGGATGAGCTGCCTGTGGTCACACACCAACTGCACGTTGAGCGAATGGTAGCCCTTCCGGTTGCGGTAATCCTCGGCATTCTCTAGAGGTGCCCGCAAAGCCACATGCGTGCAGTCAATGGCGCCCTGCACCATGGGGAAGCCCGCTAATGCTGCAAAGCCCATTGCACGCTGTTGCTGCTTGTCAACGGTCATGGGGAAGGAGATGAACTGACGTCTCCTTCTGAAAAGAGCATTGGTCACCTGGCGGATGCAGCAATGTACCGCAAACTGGGAGATGTTGGAAATGTCCCCAGTAGCGGATTGGAAGGAGCCGGTGGCATAGAAGTTGAGAGCCACCGTCACCTTCACTGCCACCGACAGAGACGTCCTGCTCCTCAGCTGTGGCTGCAGATCTCCGCGAAGCAGGTGGCAGATCTCAGTGACCACCACCCTTCTGAAACGCAGCCTCCGAACACACTGCTCCTCAGACATGTTCAGATATGAGAACTGCTGGCGGTATACCCTGGGTGGGTAAGGCCTCCTTTGCCGACGCCTGTTGGCCCTTCTCCATCTGGCCATGACTGGCACTCTCTCACGGCGTCTCTGAGCCCTTTGAATGCAATGGAGAAGCCCAACGTTTCCACCCATTGCAGCCCCCATTATATGTTTCCAATCAATGCTATGACTCTGAAGTTAAAGACAAGTGCAAAGCTGTGGCCTGAAGCCACAAGTACCTGTGCGAGTGTTGAGCCAAACCAGAAAGCTCTCTACCTTTGTCTCTCTCCAAAGATCCGTCTCTCACAAAGAAGGAGTGGTGCAAAATGGCTGCCATTTATACTGCAGGAGGAGTCCCCTTTAATTAGCGCCCCCCGCACCCCGCAGCGACTGGGGACCGTTCCCCTCTACCAGTCGCTAGGGGCGCCGGGCGCACAATAGGCCGGCGCCACTGAATTTCCGGTTTGGGGCGCACAAAGGGCGTTGCACCATGAAATGACGTCAGGATCTGCGCGCGCAGCTGAGCGCGCGCAAAGGTTTTGCGCCGCCGCTAAATCGTAACTGAAGTTCGCGAGAGGCGCAGATCGCGCTGCGCCCGGGCGCTAGCCGCTTAGCACTCCACTTCTCCTCCTCCTAAGGCGCTAGCGGCTGGTGCAAACAACTGAATTTCTCGGCCTATGTATTTAATTAACTTAGCTTATAGTTTCATTTTTTAAATTAATTACTTGATCTTGATTGTTGGTAGGTGAGTAATGGGAGTGTGGTGAATAGAGCTGTGTGTGAGCCTCAGTTGTAAGGATATGGCATTTGAAGATGAATTCACTGACCTTGAAAACTCGTATGAGGTCATTAAACTTCTTGTGGCACTGCATCCAGGTTCTTGGGGCTATTCTGCTGGCATTGAGCACAACGGCTATTTGCTCCATTGCCTTTTCCGATTTTGCCTGTGGAAATATGACCTCTCTCCTCCTGTCCACCTCCTGCACCAAGGGCTCCAGTGCTGCATCCGAGAACCTTAGAGCATGCTCTCTCCCCTGTTGTGCCATCAGTACTTCTTCTTCCTGCTTACACTTTGTTCCCCAGCCAGTTGAATCACCTGCTGCTGCCAGATTGCACCTCCCCTTTAAGAGGTGCAGGTTGCCTTTAAGATGTGCAGGCTAGCTTTAGTTGGCGCTAGCCTTGCACGAACTTGGGTCCCCTGCTGAGCATGCAGCCACTCAGCAGTGTGTCCGGCATGTCACAATCAATGCTCTCTTTAATTTATTTTTGGGTGCGTGGCCCCCTTAAGGGGCTGCAAGCGCAGTTTTCTCCATTTAAAGGCTGGTGAGCTGGCTGCGCGGGAGCTGCAGAGTGCTGTGCAGCTGCGCAGCCTAAAGGGAATATTGGTCACAATCATTGTAATTAGCAGGCAGCACGAAGTTGGCATGCTGCCTGCATCACTTTGAACAGGCGTGGGTTGATCCCGCATCGCGATCCCCATGCCCGTTTTCGGGGATAATACAATTTTTAGCCCTATCTCTCTTTCTACTATTTTGCTCTGCTGGCTCATCTACCCTGAGGACTAATCACTCAATGGCCCGACTTCCTTAGTGCTTGACTGCCGGTTACCTGACTGACTGTTTATGTCCAAGGGGCAAGTCATGGCTTTTTGTATATAATTTTCATTGAGGCTTAAATCTCAATGTCCAGTTAAGAAGTGTTAGCTGGTTCAACTGAATCCTTTCCAATGTGTCAATCAATTTTGATAGGCATGCCAGGAATTAGGTGGTCAGTATTTGTGGCCGACTTTTCCCTCCCACCGTAGCTCAACACTAGACAAGCAGAGATAAACCAAAGCGTGCTCTTCCTGACCAAACCTGAACCCACCTGAGTTCAGATTATCATTCTTGGCCCAATGCAGCCCAAGGGCAGGCCTACCCCTTGTCCCGAACTTGTGCCTGGAAACAGGCATGGAAATGTAGAGGCCTGCAGTAGACACAATGGCCCCGATTTTCGGCTTGTGTGGGAAATGGTCGGGTTTCCCCGAATGTGGGGTTTCTGACACACATAAAAAAGTGTCAGCCAGCTCCACGCAATTTTCCCTCAAGTGGCCAATTAATTCCCAGCATGTGGGAAGCCTTGCTAATTGTCCAATTCGAGTCAGAAATCATACTGTGGTATGATGTCATCATTCGTGGTGCTTTCAAGGTCCATGGCAAGCACTGCATCCTCTGAAGGCTTCCAAACGAACCATACAGGATGGCAGAGGAGCCTGCAGCAACTGTGGCCAGTGCCAGACCCCGAGCTGCCTCCAAATTCGACGAGGCTTCACTGCAGGCATTATTGGATGGGATTAGGGCCCACAGGGAGGTCCTCTTCCCTAGGTCAGGGAGGAAGAGGCCTCCCACTGAGACCAATGCTGCATGGATGCAGGTGTCAGCAGATGCCAACTCGCTGGGAGTCACCAGAAGAACCTTGGCATTACATCTCTAACTCCTTCCTTTACTCCCCCACAGTACCATCCAGAGCCCCCGTCCTCACTGTGGAGGAGGAAGAGGCTGTGCAGCCAGACTCCTCAGAGGAAGCTCCAACCTCTGAGGGTGCAGCCTCAGTAGAAGTAAGCGCACCCAGCACCAGCGCAGACACTCACACCTCGGGGAGACCTTCGGGACATAGAGTAGTGTTGTCACCTGGTGTTTCACAGCTCACAAGTGAGCATCAGCAGATTCTGGAGACAGGGACAGCAGTGGAGAGTCCTCGACGGAGGGCGCAGGACTCTGCCAGCTCAGCTCAGCTGCGCTGCATGTCGACCCTCTGCCTCTGGGTCCATCCGCAAGAGAAGAGGTGATGGATCTCCATGCACAGATGCAGGAGTCTCTGGCAGGTTTTGTCTCCAGGGTCGCTGTGAGTGTGTAGCGAATGGAGGAGTCCATAGCAACCATGAGCAGAGCCTTTGTGGAGTCATTGGCGCATGACCGCATCACCATGGAAAGGTTGGCAACCTCCATGGAGGAGATAACTCGTCAGGGTACGGAAAACATGGTGAGTGCTCATAAGAGAATGACATCTCTTGAGGAGCGTTGGCCATCAGTTGAACAGAGAAACCAGATCTTCATGGAAGTCCTTCTGAGTAGGACTGCCAGTGCAGAAACGGGTCCCCATGGCCCCCTAAAGCGCAGCAAGGTGCTCTCAAGCCACTTCCAAGCGCTGGCCCCTTCTGGCCTGTGCAGCTTCAGGTGAGTGAGCAGCAGCCTGGTGCTCCTGGTACTCATCCTGCTGTTCCTGGTTCTGCGACTGCTGCCTCTGCTGCTGGAGATCCTCTAATGGCAAGAAGGGAAGGAAAAAAGGCGTCCCATGCTTCTCGTAGATGCCTCCGCTGAGGAAGCGCTGAGTGAGGGTGGCGAGAGGGGCTTCCCAGGAGATCGCATTGGAGAAGTGTGTGAGGCTCCAACCTTCCACAGCTGTGCCTAAGCCTTGAAGAAGTAGCCCCAAACCTGCAACAACAAGGTCCTTCAACATACAAGTGCTGTCCCTTTAAATCACAGCAAGCAAGCCGGCAAGCTTCACGCCAGGTCTCAGCAGCGGGGTTCCCTGCAGGCGGGTTTGATGTGGGGAAAGCCCCAACGTTGCAACGGCCCCGGAATAACTACCTCAACAAGCTGATAATTGGTAATTTGTGTGCCGACGACCAGTCCCGCCAGCGGCGGCCGGGACTGAAGCGGGTCGCGGGGAAACGGCAGCACGGTGGCATAGTGGTTAGCACTGTTGCCTCACAGCGCCAGGGACCCGGGTTCGAATCCGGCCTCGGGTGACTGTCTGTGTGGAGTTTGCACATTCTCCCCGTGTTTGCGTGGGTTTCCTCCGGGTGCTCCGGTTTCCTCCCACAGTCCAAAGATGTGCGGGTTAGGTTGATTGGCTATGATAAATTGACCCTTAGTGTTCGGGGGATTAAATACATGGGGTTACGGGGATAGGGTGGGATATGTGTTGGTGTAGGGGTTACGGGGATCGGGTGGGATATGTGTCGGTGCAGGCTCGATGGGCCGAAATGGCCTCTATCTGCATTGTGGGGATTCTGTGATTCTGTGATTCTGTGAAAGTCGGACGGGGCGGGGAATCAGGTGGGGGGGGGGTCCCGACACGCCTTTTTGCCGATTTTTGGCCCCCGGCCGCATGAAAAGCCACCCGACGGCGGCCAGAAAATTGACCCCAATGGCCGCCAAAGTTCTGGACCAAAAACAGCAGCCAGAAGGCCTCTAGCACTGATCCCTAACCTGCTATCCTTGAAAGAAAAAGGTTCTCATCTTTTTTGGTCTTCTGGTCATGACATTTTGCTCCTCTCAGGTGCTCCAGTTGAAGAGGAGCTCGATGCAGCGCCCAGGACCCAGGACCCACTTCTTTTGGGTGCCCCACAGACTTGGCGTCCTTGTGGCACTTGTAAGAATACATCATCGCTGTAAAGTAACTTGACTAAACTCAAAGTTGACCAAATTTAATGGACCAGCATATCTTGAGAGGCTGAGGGCCGTGTTACTGGGCAAATTCCATAATAGGTAAGGCAGGGGGCCTTGAGAGTTCTGTGAAACAAACCTTCGAGCCATTGTTAACAGGAACATCTTCAGACAATGGCATAACCGGCCTTGAGGCCCACTGACTAACAGATAAGGAGAGGAGAAAGAAAAACAACTACTGGCCATTGTTCATGTGGTCTGGGACACGTATGCATTGGGCGGTCTGCTAAGTTTTGGGGTATAAAAAGTGCAGTCGAAAGACACTCGGGGCTGCTGCAGTGGGTCGGGCGGCTTGATCGGTCGCACAGAGAAGAGAACCTACTGGTCACCGCCGAACTGATCACTCGCTGGTGTTAGTATGCTTGCACTTGTTTGTAATCGCTGTTGATTTTAAGTAAAGAATAGTTACCCTGAAATCTTTGACTCGAGTTGCCTGTTCCAATACGGGTCCGAACTCTAAGTACTGTTAGAGTGGAGTAAAAATATACACGTCTTACACACTGGGGTAGATGGGTTGGTAAAGTCTACTCCCACCTCATTCGCATGACTGCCTTTTGCTTGAATCTGCTGCAGGCACAAGCACTCTGCCCCCTTGGGGAAATCCAGATATTCCTAGGCAAGCACAAGAAGACAGAGGCCAGGTATTATAGACCACCCTCCCCTTTAGCTCTCCTTCATTCCTGGGATCTGAATGTTCCACAGGCACACTGGAGAGGAAAATCAGTCCACTCATCTGTTTCTTGATGAAAGCCATGTACTGTAGTTTTTCGCTAGTGTTTACATATCTGGGCAATCAGCCAGCAAAGGGGCCATAAACCCTACGTTGATGTCCTATCACAAGCCCTTCTGTTTATCTAATGATTAGCTTAGACCCATCAATTAACTCCTCGGACTTATCCTTGGCAGGTTTATTTGCAGTTTCAGGCTTCCTTAATTAGACCTTGGCTTGTGTGCCAAAGCCTCTCTGCCTCCAGATTTTCCTGGAAATCAATGCTTTACAGAATTCCTGTATTACTCCTTTGGGGTTTTTCCAGAATTCAGTAACCTCATTCAGAAGCCCACTGATGTTACACCATCATTGCTGCCTTAGCAACCCTGGATGCTATTCTATGCAGCATTGTACTGGCACCCAACCTTTCTTGGAGGGGCTTAATATTGAAAGGTAGATCTGCAGTCAATGGAACTCATTGCAAGACAATCAGTAACCTCTCCACTGCTGGCAGACTTTGGTTAGTAAGTTCTGCATCTTTGTTATTCACCTCAACCATTCCATGTGGTAGCGAGTTCCACATTCTAACCACGCTCTGAATAAAGATATTTCTCCTGAATTCCTTTTTGGATTTATTAGTGACTATCTTATATTTATGGCCCCTAGTTTTGGACTCTTCCACAAGTGGAAGTATCTTTTCAGCCGGACAGGCAACATCCGTGGAGAGAGAAACAGAGTTAACGTTTCAGGTCTGAGACCCTTCATCAGAACTGGAAAAAGCTGGAGATGTAACAGATATTAAGCAGGTGCAGAGACAGGGGCCGGGGGGGGGGGGGGGGGCGTGTTGGGAGGGGAGGAAGGAATTGAAAGAACATCCTGTACTTTTGTAAGAGGCAGGAAAGATAAAATGTTGCAAATGGGAATGGCAAAAATCATACTGCATGAAAAATGGGGGCAGGGATAATTATCTGAAATTGTTGAACTCAATGTTGAGTCCGGCAGGCTGTAAAGTGCCCAATCGAAAGAGGAGGTGCTGTTCCTCGAGCTTACGTTGAGCTTCATTGGAACAATGCAATAGGCCGAGGACGGAGAGGCCAGAGTGGGAGTGAAGCGGAGAATTAAAGTGACAGGCGACCGGAAGCTCGGGGTCACCCTTACGGACTGAACGGAGGTGTTCCGCACTGCGGTCGTCCAATCTGCGTTTGGTCTCCCCAATGTAGAGGAGACCACATCGTGAGCAGCGAATACAGTATACTAGATTGCAAGAAGTACAAGTAAATCGTTGTTTCACCTGGAAGGGGTGTTTGGGGCCCTGGACAGTGGGAAGGGAGGAGGTAAAAGGGCATGTGTTGCATCTCCTGCGCTTGCACGGGAAGGTGCCAGGTGAAGGAGAAGGGCTGTTAGGGGTGATTGAGGAGTGGACCAGGGTGTCGCGGAGGGAGCGGTCCCTTCGGAATGCTGAAAGGGGAGGTGAGGGGAAGATGTGTTTGGTGGTGGGATCACGTTGGAGGAGGCGGAAATGGCGAAGGATGATCAATTGAATGTGGAGGCTGGTGGGGTGAAAGGTGAGGACAAGAGGAATCCTATCGTGGTTCTGGGAGGGAGGGGAAGGGGTGAGGGCAGAAGTGCGGGAAATAGAACAGACACGGTCAAGGGCCGTGTCAACCACGGTAGAGGGGAATCCTCGGTTGAGGAAAAAGGAAGACATGTCAGAAGCACTGGTATGGAGTATGAATATCTTTTCTGTGTCTACCCCACCAAACCTTTTCATCATTTTAAAGACCTCGATCAAGTCACCGCTCAGCCTTCTCTTTTCAAGAGAAAAGAGCCCCAGCCTGTTCAATCTTTCCAGATAGAAATAACCTGTTAGTTCTGGCATCATCCTTGTAAATCTTTTTTGTGCCTTCTCCAGTGCCTCTATATCCTTTTTTATAATAGGGAGACTAACCAAGGTTCTATACAAGTTTAACATAAATTCTCTGCTTTTCAATTTTATTCCTCTAGAAATGAACCCGTGTGCTTTGTTTGCATTTTGTATGGGCTTGCTAAACCGACACTTCCTTTAGTGATTGGTGTATCTGTTGGCAAATCCATTGTCAGTGTTCTCGCTCAGGCCAACATCACCAGCATCGAAGCTCTGACCACGCTTGATCAGCTCCGATGGACGGGTCACATTGTCCGCATGCCCGATACGAGACTCCCAAAATAAGCACTCTACTCGGAGCTCCGGCACGGCAAGAGAGCCCCAGGTGGGCAGAGGAAACGCTTCAAGGACACCCTCAAAGCCTTCTTGAAAAAGTGTAACATCCCCACCGACACCTGGGAATCCCTGGCCCAAGACCGCACAAAGTGGAGGAGAAGCATCCGGGAAGGCGCTGAACACCTCGAGTTCCTTCGCCGGGAGCAAGCGGAAGCCAAGCGCAGGCAGTGCAAGGAGCGCACGTCAACCCAAGCACCCCACCCACCCGTCCCCTCAACCACCGTCTGCCCCACCTGTGACAGAGACTGTAGGTCCCACATTGGACTCATCAGTCACCTGCGAACTCATTTTAAATCTGGAAGCAAGTCATCTTCGGTTCCGAGGGACTGCCTAAGAAGTATCTGTACCCCTAAATCCCTTTGCCCCTCCACTCCATTTACACTCTTATTTTCCAAGATGTATGTGGTTCCCAATATTCCTTCTACCAAAATGCATCACCACACAAATATCTATATTGAAATTCATTTGTCAATTACATGCCCATTGTCCAAGTTTCTTAATGTCTTCTTGTATTTTGCAGCAGACTTCCTCAGAATTAACTATACCCCACAATTTGGTGTCATCCACAAATTTTGAAATTGTACTTCTGATTCCTGAGACCAAATTGTTGATGTAACTCGTGAACAACGGTGGTGCCAGCACTGATCCTTGTGGAACACCACTTCCTACCTTCCACCAGTCTGTGTAACTACCCTTAACCCCGAATCTCTGTTTTTGATAAAGAGCCATACAAAAAGTTTCTAAGTAAGGTTGGGTCTTGTCGGATAGGCGGACAGATGTTAGGTTGGATGAAGAGTTGATGGCAATAGCATAGGCAGAGGGTGGTAATTAGAAGAAGCTCTGTGTTGGGTCTGGTTACTGCGGAGTCCTGTAGGGATCCATGTTAGGGACATTGCCTATCTCCATCTTTATTAATGATCTGGGGATATGTGTGACTGTAAGGACCCTAGATTAAATAAATAATCTGCAGGTGGATCTAAATACAATGATGGAATTGGGCCCGTGTGGGGCAAATATCTTTCATGTAGACAGTTATAGCATGCAGGGCTGCCCGCTCAAGTCAGTCGAGTGGGTGTAGGACCTGAGGGTTGTCATTGATGAAGCATTGAAGGTCTATGACCAGTGTGACGGGGCAGTAACTAGGACAATTGAACATAAAACTAGATACAATTCTTATTTTATATAAGGCCTTGATTCAAACAGTTTTGGTCCTATTGTGGAAGACATCGAGGTCCCGGAAAATATCCAGAGGAGGGCCACGCAATCGATGCCTCGTTTAAGGGTCTTTAGCCTTAGAGGACTGTGGTTTCGAGGAGCTCGTAGACTTTGAGGGGATATAATTGTCTTTAAAATAATGAAGGGATTAGATTCTGTCCAAGTTGGATTAATTGGATAGCTCTACCAAAGATGGCATGATGGGCCGAATGGCCTCCTTCTGTGCTGTATCATTCTATGATTCTCTGATTCTTTTTGTTGCAGGTTCAGTTGGACTATGGGACCTGGACTCCTTCTGGCTGCTAGATTCTAACAACGGCCTGAAGGCCTCAGGCCCCATAGTCCAGCCTGCAGCTGCTGTGTTCTCTGGCCTCCAACTGTGCTCCTGTTTCCACCTCCTGGTGTGGCGCAAGGCCCTGCCAGAGGGTGGGGCTGTGCTGGGAGTGCAACTGGGTCATGAACTCAGTTACTCACTCGTTCACTAACTCACTCGCATTCTCACTCACACACTCACTTGTTCACTCGCTCACTTGTTCACTCGCTCACTCACACACTCACTCGTTCACTCACACACTCACTTGTTCACTCACACACTCACTTGTTCACTCACATGCTCACTCGCTCACTCACACACTCACTCACTCATTCACACACTCACTTGTTCACTCACACACTCACTCGCTCACACACATACTCACTCGCTCACTCACACACTCACTTGTTCGCTCACACACTCCCTCGCTCACTCACACACTCACTTGTTCACTCACACGCTCACTCGCTCATTCACACACTCACCGGCTCACTCACACACTCCCTCGCTCACTCACACACTCACTCACTCACTCACACACTCACTTACTCACTCACACTCACTTGTTCACTTGCTCACTCACACACAAGTCTGCCTCTCCATCCCGCTCAGTAGAGCTGGGAGAGGATGCCTCCTGGGCTGTCCTTACCACAATTACCTGCTCCTGCTCTTTTGTGCTGTGCGTTTCACCATATGCCGGCCCCTCTAACTTGCTACCCATCCCATCCAGGGTGGCAATTTCTGCACTGGTGCTTGGAATGGATGGAATGTATGATGGTGCTTCCTCAGGAGGGATGCCCTCTGGCAAGGTGCCTGTTTGAGGAGGATCTTGCTGCTGAGAAGGGCCTAGAGGAAAGGGATGTGTTAGTAGGGCAATGAGAAGCTGGATCTTCGCACAGGAAAGACTTGATCATGCCGGTTGAGGTACAGAAGTTGGCTGAAGGTGTAATTGCTTGTATTACACAGAGGGGTACAAGTGATAAGCAGTCAGCCTGCTCAGAGGAGTCGCCAGCCTCACCATCTCAACACTGTCAGCTCTTGTCCCACTGACCTCCAATGCCTCCTGCTCCACCTGGGTGAGGGCCATGGTGTTGGGTGCTCCTCCCCCATCTTATTTCTTTTCCTGATGTTGTGCGTGTCCTCTCCTGCAGAAGAAGAAGGAGAGACCTATGAGTAGCTACTGGGAAGGTAACTGCACATGTATGGGGCTTCTGCAAGTAGTGCATAAACCGAGGGTGGAAAGAAGAAGCAACGTGGCAGGAAAATGGGGAGGTGTTGAATGGGAAGTGAGTGGTTTTAGTGTGAATTGAGGAAGAAGTCATAAGAAGAGGTGACGGTTCTGCAATTGGCGGCAGGTGAGAAGAGAGTTAGTGGAAGGAGTGAAGTGTAAGAACATAAGAAATAGGGGCTGGAGTAGTGCATTTGGCCCTTCAAGCCTGCTCCGCCATTCAATAAGATCATGGCTGATCTTCTACCTCAACCTTACTTTCCTGCACTATCCCCATATCCATTGATTCCTTTAGTATCCAAAAATCTATCGATCTCAGTCTTGAATATACTCAACGACTGAGCCTCCACAGCCCTCTGGGGCAGAGAATTCCAAAGATTCACCACCCTCTGAGTGAAGAAATTTCTCCTCATCTCAGTCCTAAATGGCCGACCCCTTATTCTGAGACTGTGACCCCTGGTTCTAGACTCCCAACATCTACCCTGTCAAGCCCTGTAAGAATTTTGTATGTTTCAATGAGATCACCTCTCATTCTTCTAAACTCTAGAGAATATAGGCCTAGTCTACTCAATCTCTCCTCATAGGACAATCCCCTCATCCCAGGAATCAGTCTGGTGAACATTCGTTGCACTCCCTCTACGGCAAGTATAACCTTCCTTAGGTAAGGAGACCAAAACTGTGCACAGTACTCCAGGTGAGGCCTCACCAAAGCCCTATATAATTACAGTAAGACGTCTTTACTCTTATACTCGAATCCCTTTGTAATAAAGGCCAACATATCATTTATTTTCCTAATTGCTTGCTGTACTTGCATGTTAACTTTCAGTGATTTGTGTACAAGGACACCAGGTCTCTCTGGATACCAACATTTCCCAATCTCTCACCATTTAAAATATTTTGCTTTTCTATTTTTCTTACCAAAGTGGATAACTGCACATTCCTCCACGTTATATTCCATCTGCCACCTTCTTGCCCACTCACTTAGCCCTTTGCAGCCGCTTTGTGTCCTCCTCACAGCTTACTTTCCCACCTAGCTTTATATCATCAGCACACAGTCTCCTCATTCAAACCATTGATGTAGATTGAAACTAGCTGAGGTCCAAGCACTGACCCTTGTGGTACCCCACTATTTACAGCCTGCCAACCCAAAAATGACCCGTTTATTCCTATTCTCTGTTTTCTGTCTGTTAACCAATCCTCAATCCATGCCAGTATATTACCCCGAATCCCATGAGCCCTAATTTTGTGTAATAACCTCATGTTTGGCACCTTGTCAAATGCTTTTTGAAAATCCAAATACACCACATCCACTGGTTGCCCCTTATCTACCCTGCTAGTTACAAGCTCAAAAAACTCTAACAGATTTTCAAGTTTTCCAATTTGACTCTGCCCAATCTAAGTGCGCTGTTACCACGTCCCTAATAATAGATTCCAGCATTTTGCCCGACTACTGATGCCAGGCCAACTGGCCTGTAGTTCCCCGTTTTCTCTCTCCCTCCTCTTTTGAATAGCAGGGTTACATTTGTTACCTTCCAATCCATGGGGACCGTTCTAAAATCTAGGGAATTCTGGAAGATCAAAACCAATGCATCAACTATCACTTCAGCCCCCTCTTTAAAACCCTCGAATGTAAGCAATCAGGTCTAAGGGATTTGCCGGCCTTTAGTCCCATTAATTTCTCCAGTACTATTTCTTTACTAATACTAATTTCTTTAAGTTCCTCATTCTCACTAGTCCCTTGGTTCCCCACTATTTCCGGAATGTTTTTTGTGTCTTCTACCATGAAAACAGACACAAAGGGCTGGATTTTCTCAGCCCCGAGGAGGCGGGTATAGAGGTGGGACAGCCGGTAAAGTTGCAGAATGTGGGGGCGGCTGGCAAACCCACCCCCATCCTGCCTCCGTGCCCTTTTGCCAGGAGGCGGGAAGCCCTCCTGCCCCGGGTCCTGTCTCCTCAAGGCAGGAAAGGGATTATATTCTTTTAACTGCCTGTTAACAAATCAAAAATCAAAAATCAAATCAACTTTTATTGTCATTGTTAGTGCACAAGTGCAGTACAACGAAATGTAGGCTTGCGGCTCCCGAGAGTGTACATTTGGATTAAGACATTTAAACATTCAACATACATTTGGCTTGTAGTATATTAACATAAATATAACCATAATAAAGTGCATTGGCAGATGTGCAGGCTTTAGAGTTTATTTGTGGAGTTCAGTAGGATGACAGCCCTGGGAAAGAAGCTGTTCCTAAATCTGGTCGTACGGGTGCGAATGCATCTGTAGCGTCTCCCAGATGGTAGGAGGGCAAACAGACTGTGGCTGGGGTGGGTAGGGTCTTTGATGATGGACCGTGACCTCCGTAGACAGCGTTTCTGGTATATGTGCTCTATGGTCGGTAGCCGAGTGCCGGTAATGCGTTGGGCAGTTTTGACTACCCACTGCAGGGCTTTCCGGTCATAGTAGCTACAGCTGCCATACCATACTGTGATACAGTTTGTCAGGATGCTCTCTATAGTGCAGTGGTAAAAGTTAGAGAGGATCAGGGGTGACAGGTTATATCCCTTCAGCCTCCTTAAGAAATATAGGCGCTGCTGGGCCTTCTTCACCAGAGAGCAAGGTGTTGAGGGACCAGGAGAGGTCTTCCGTGATGTGGACTCCGAGGAACTTAAAGCTGTCCACCCTTTCCACCACAGCCCCATTGATGTGGATGGGGGTGTGACTTCCGCCTTTGGACGTCCTGAAGTCCACAATGATTTGGACATGTATTTAACAGGTAGTTAACAGGCAGAAAAAATGATTAGTCCCATTTTACCTTTTCAAGTGCAGGCTTCCCGACCTCGGAGAACACCGTCGGGGTGGAGGAGACGTTAAGGAGGTCTGCGGGGGTCGGAGGGGTCTGAAAGTGAGATGTAGAGGTGAGTGATGGGTGCAAGTGTGGAGTGGTAAGTATGTAAGGTGAGTGCTAAGTGTTATAAAATGTTCACTTATCTTTGTTTCTGCCTACAGCCTTCAGCCGCCGTGGATCCGGAGTCCCAACATCTTCATTGTAGATTTCACAGACTGGCTGCTGGATCCTCCGAACCAACAGCCAGGTGATTTCTACAAAGTTGAAAGGTTTGATGATGACAGCTTCACAGAGCTGTCAAACGCTGACATTTCTTATTTCAAGAAATCTTGACAGATGGCATGCCAGATGTTGATGTGCTCTGTCAGTGGCTTCCCCCTAATTGGCCTGCTGAGTCCGCTGGGGAAATCAGGGGAAAATCCCGCTGGTTGGCCAGAGGCTGATGGAGGTGGGACATAGACCCGGCAAGCAGCAGTCTCGCCTCCATCACGTCTCCATTGAGAAAATCCAGCCCAAAGTATTTGTTTTTGTCTCTGCCATTTCCTTATTCGCTGTTATAATTTCTCCTGTCTCTGCCTCTAAGCGACCCACATTTACTTTCGCTAATCTCTTCCTTTTTACATACCAAGAGAAGCTTTTACAATATGTTTTTATGTCTCTTGCCAGTTTATTCTCATATTATATTTTCTCTCTATCAATGTCTTGGTCATCCTTTGCTAAATTCTAAAATCCTCCCAATCCTCAGGCTTACTGTTCTTTCTGGCAACATTATAAGTGTCTTCGTTTAATCTAATACTATATTTAACTTTTCTTATTAGCCGCAGTTGGACCATTTTTCCCATGGGGATTTTATTCCTTAAGGGAATGTACTTTTGTTGCAAATTATGAATTATTTCTTTAAAAGTTTGCCATTAATTATCTGGGCACCAAACAAACATAAACCTCCCCCTAATGTCACAGCATTGCTGGAGGTGCAGGCAGTGAGTCCCATCGCTGCAGGTGATTTTGAGTCGGGAGTGAGAATGGGAGGTGGTGCTTTGTACCCTTGTGATTTGTGGTGAGGGAAGTGAAGCAGGAGTCGTCGCTGTTCTGAATGCTGGAGGAGGGAGTAGAGGGACTGTGACCAGGTGCAATGCAAGAGGTGGAGAAAGGAGGAGCTGTATTCACTTCTGCTGATCCTGTGAGGTCATTGAACTTCTTCCTGCACTGCATCCAGGTCCTGGTGTGATGTTCGTGGAACTCACTTGATCTGTCACTTCTCTCCAAGCTTTCTGAGTGATGATGTTGGGAATTTTCTTCCCTCCTGGCCCCTGGCCTCTTCCAACAACACTTCCAGGGAGGCATCTGAGAAACTGGGGACAACTTTACCCCTCATTGCACTCTTCTCCACCATCCAACAGCTAAAGGCAATTCAAAATTTAAAAGGCTGGGGTTTCAATGCTGCAATCAATTAATTTTAGTAAGGAAACCAGCCTTATTACCAAAATAGGCCATTCGTTTAAACTTCAAAGCATCATCTGATGCTGTAAGTCCCCTGGCATTGAGTCCTTACCTGCCCCACCCGCGGTACCTGCCCCACCCGTGGTACCTGCCCCACCCGCGGTACCTGGCCCACCAGAGGTACCTGCCCCGCCAGAGGTACCTGGCCCACCAGAGGTACCTGCCCCGCCAGAGGTACCTGGCCCACCAGAGGTACCTGGCCCAGCAGAGGTACCTGGCCCACCAGAGGTACCTGGCCTACCAGAGGTACCTGCCCCACCAGAGGTACCTGTCCCACCAGAGGTACCTGTCCCACCAGAGGTACCTGGCCCACCAGAGGTACCTGCCCCACCAGAGGTACCTGTCCCACCCGCGGTACCTGCCCCACCAGAGGTACCTGCCCCACCCGCGGTACCTGCCCTGCCCGCGGTACCTGTCCCACCAGAGGTACCTGCACCGCCCGCGGTACCTGCCCCACCAGAGGTACCTGCCCCGCCTGCGGTACCTGCCCCACTCGCGGTACCTGTCCCACCAGAGGTACCTGCCCCGCCCGCGGTACCTGCCCCACCAGAGGTACCTGGCCCACCAGAGGTACTTGCCCCGCCCGCGGTACCTGCCCCACCAGAGGTACCTGGCCCACCAGAGATACCTGCCCCGCCCGCAGTACCTGCCCCACCAGAGGTACCTGCCCCGTGACATGAATCAGTCATTCATGAAAGAAAGACTTATGAAATAATACTGAGTGGCCTACGGGTGCCGCTGTCCAGGGAGAGTATAAATACTCGGGCACGGGCCCAGCTTGCGCAGGACATTCTTAACAGGAACTAGTGAAGGACACAACTAGACCTCCATGTTGTAAAACAGTTGATTAAAGCTTTGTTTAAGGCTTAGACCAAGTGCCTAGTAGTTTTCTTACGTCACCCCCGCCCGCTATACCTGCCCCAGCTGTGCTGTAAATGGCTCCAGTGCCCACCTGATGTGTACAAAAACCCTGACCTCAAAATGTGGGACAGGTCAGGATGTAAGTAGCAGGCAAGCGGGCGGTGAGGCGAGAGGATGAGTGGGCGAGTGGGCAAGTGGGCAAGTGGGAGAGTGGGAGAGTGGGAGAGTGGGAGATCGGGAGAGTGGGAGAGCGGGAGAGTGGGAGAGCGGGAGAGCGGGAGAGCGGGAGATTGGGCGAGTGGGAGAGCGGGAGAGCAGGCGAGCGGGAGAGTGGGAGATTGGGTGAGCGGGAGATTGGGCGAGTGGGAGATTGGGCATGCAGGCGTGTGGGCGAGTGGACAGGGTTCCACCCTGCCATAGTTACGGCAGTGGGCCGGGATCAGTGTAAATTGAGAGTCAGTGTGCTTGGTGCTGGTGGGACTTCACTTTGTTGCCACCTTCAGTGATGGGCAGCCTTTCCCTGCGGTTGCCAGTTCTCCTCAGCCACTTACAGGTCAGGTGGAGCAGTCAATCTAACAGACACTGTAGGGAACGTGCTGCAGCTCCATCCTGTAACAGCTCGCCCTTCACCTGTCCCCTATCAGTGCCGTCTGACGGTCTGACCCACTGCCACAGCATTACTTCTGAATGAATTGTTGGAATGAACCATCTGTATAAAGTGTCCCAGCGTTAATGAGCTGAACAAGACTAGTCCGTCGCATCAACAAATCACCTCCTCCTGTCAATAGGTTTGCAGCGCATGACAAACAAATGATTGAACATACTGCCCACATCCTGAAATTACTGCTCCATAATACACAAGTCTAGATGTTCAGTGTGACATCGATAGGGCATGCCAGCCTTACAGTAACTGGGCCCTCTGCTTTTTGTGGTATATATCAATGATTTGGACTTGAATGTAGGAGGTATGATTAAGAAGTTTGCAGATGATACAAAAATCGGCTGTGTGGTTGATAATGAAGAAGAAAGCTGCAGGCTGCAGGAAGATATCAATGGACTGGTCAGGTGGGCAGAACAGTGGCAAATGGAATTCAATCCGGAGAAGTGTGAGGTTTGGGGAGGGCTAACAAGGCAAGGGAATACACTATAAATGGTAGGACACTGAGAAGTGCAGACGATCAGAGGGACCTTGGAGTGCACGTCCACAGATCCCTGAAGCTAGCAGGACAGGTAGATAAGGTGGTTAAGAAGGCACATGGGATACTTGCCTTTATTAGCCGAGGCATAGAATATAAGAGCAGGGAGGTTATGCTTGGACTGTATAAAACACTAGTTAGGCCACAGCTAGAATACTGCGTGCAGTTCTGGTCACCACATTACAGGAAGGATGTGATTGCACTAGAGAGGGTGTGATGAAATATTCCATTCATCACTGCCTGTGACTGTGGTTGGTTTCAGGTTTCCCCTCACCATTGTATTGCCTGTGACTGTGGTTGGTTTCAGGTTTCCCCTCACCATTGTATTGCCTGTGACTGTGGTTGGTTTCAGGTTTCTCCTCACCATTGTATTGTATATTGGAATGTATGGAATGTGTTGTGTGTAGGGCTCCGCCCATACCTGGCCTCTATGTAAGCCAGCTCAGTCTGGCCTCATATCCAGTACTGCAGAGCTCCAGATGGAAGATACCTCTCTCCACTGCGTGTTATCTTCTAAGTTAATAAAAGCCTTGTTTTGTTTCGCTAACATCGAGTCTCGGGATTATTGAGGCACATCAGAGGGTGCAGAGGAGATTTACGAGGATGTTGTCAGGACTGGAGAATTTTAGCTATGAGGAAAGATTGGAGAGGCTGGGGTTGTTTTCTTTGGAACAGAGGAGGCTGAGGGGAGATTTAATTGAGGTGTATAAATTATGAGGGGCCTAGATAGAGTGGATAGGAAGGATCTCTTTTCCTTAGCAGAGGGGTCAATAACCAGGGGGCAGAGATTTAAAGTAATTGGTTGGAGGTTTAGAGGGGAATTGAAGAAAAACATTTTCACCCAGAGGGTGGTGGGGGTCTGGCACTCACTGCCTGAAAAGGTGGTAGAGGCAGAGACCCTCATCACATTTAAAAAGTACTTGGATGTGCACTTGGGATGCTGTAACCTACAGGGCTACAGACCAAGAGCTGGAAAGTGGGATTAGGCTGGAGAGCTCTTTGTCGGCCGGCACAGACACAATGGGCCGAATGGCCTCCTTCTGTGCTGTAACTTTCTATGATTCTATGATGATTATTATGCACCCATAATATGCAGTTTGTCACTCTGCAGCAGACCGCACGAGGAGATTTTGATTCATTCAGCAATCATTCAGTGCGACCGATAAACTCAGGTAGAAGTCACAATATACAGATAGGAACATCGGAATGTGGGAATGCACAGGACCAGAAAGGATCATCTCAGTCCATCTGCCAGCCCAGAGTTGGAAAACAGAATAGACAGCTCTGTGCCGAGTGGGATCGTTATATGTACTGAAGACTTAGCAACATTACTGGTTGCCATTAAAGGGAAAGAAACCTTTTTATTTAACAGGGTTCTAATGAATCATCTTAACTTTCAAAATAGTTTATGTTTCTTTAATTGGTTTCAAGACAGGAAGAACATGAGTTTGCCACCCGGTGACCCAGGCTAGCACACAGAGAGCTGGCCACCATTCAGTAGATAATAGCTGCCACGTTGATTAGAACAGAAGCCCAGTCTGTTTAGCAATGTGCCATTAAAGTATATTAAATAATGCACAATAGTGGTCAATACTTGAGGGCTACATAATTTCTTGGAAATCTGGGGCCATTCCAGTTAAAATGATCAAACTTTACACAAAATGTGCTGGTTTTCACTGATGACTTGGGATTAATTATTAACTTTTGTTTCTTAAACTGAAACCAGTTTTTCCAACCGTTGGCAACAGAAACAATTGTTTTATTGTCACAGTAAAAGTAACTCGAAATATAGATCTAACCATTGGTATCAATTAGCAGCTTGGGAAGCAGCCAGAAGCCACTAACAATAGGTCGATTCTTCACTCGCCGAGCCGCACGGTCCACTGCTCTGGGCTTTATATCAGGGCAGAGTGTGGGTGCAGTTCCAGCTCTCTTGTACCCCATTTTATCAAAAAAAAACACTACAATCAGTTTCAACCGCAACAAACAAGGGTGCAGGAGTAAATATGAAAGCAGATTTTATAACAAATGAGACATGGTTTACATTTTTGCTGTGTTGATTCATGGGCGTGTGCCTGATGTTTTGAATGAGCTGAAGAGGGAATGTAGAAATGCTTCACTGAGAGGGAGGGAGGGCTGGTGGTTTTTGGAAAGTTTATCAAGGAAGGCTCTGGGGCCAGATTTTCTTGTTCCTGTGGCTGTATTGCATGAAGTGGGTGCAGCGAATACAGGAAAAATCAAACGGGCTCCCGTACGAGCGTGTGATCCTCCTTTCACTGTGATCCAAAACACCCAAGCACAGGAACAAGGAGAACCTGCCCCAAGATTTCTCCAAGGTGAAATTGGACACGGGAAACTCATCATCAGTTACAACTGCTGGGACAACAGGAAGGCAGACTTGATGGGCCGTGTGCGTCTCCCTAGCCCTGCAATTGTCTGTGTTTCTACGTCTCTTTTAGACACCTTTGGGCTTAAAACTCACGCGGGTAGAAATTTATCTCGGGCGGTATCGCAAAAAGGGCACTTTCACATTGGCCGCCCGTTATACACCCAGCCCGATATTCAGTTCCCATGAAGTCAATGGAAATAAAAATGGGGCGAGATATAAAACGGGATTCACTATCACCCGCTTTCTGATATCACACCGTCAAAATTACCCCCTTGGTTATTTCATCCTCAGACGAGGCACTGAGAGCTGATCTTACTGAGATGCACAAGAAAGAAAATGGAATGGAAAAGATAAATGCAGAAAATTACTACAAACCACATTCCGAGAGTAAGGCAAGGGGACAGAGATTCAAATTATTGAAAGGTAATTTAGGACTGATGTCAGGAGATTCCCCTCTAGTAGATGACTGGAGGTGAAAATCCTCGAATTATCCAAGAAACAATTGGATACAACAATGGGTCTTTAGTTGGATGAACTAAGATGGACCAAACCACACCCTTGTTCATCTTGTGGACACCAGAGCCCGATGTTGGCCAGAGGAGATCATGCTGCCCCGAGTGAGTTGATCAGGAAAGAGACTGCGCTGGGAGTTGTTCCCCTCAGGTGGATGTCCCACAAACACACGCAACAAAGTACATTCTGTGCCCGGTATTCGCAGCAAGCACCAGAGTGTCCCAGTAAGGAAAGACATTCCTGCGGCATATCCTGCAATAATATAGATATTGTTCCCATTATTCTTGTGCTCTCTTCGCAGGTGAAGGAACGGCAGCAGGAGCTTTTCCCTAAAGGGGCTGCCTCTGTTGGTGAGGGAGCCTCACCAGGGCAGCTTTCAGAAGATCCCTGAGGTTCTCAGCTTTGGAGCCACTTGGCAGCCATTCCGGCCAAGCCTGAGGAAGCAGGTGTCTCAACTGACTCCATGACCCCAATTTTAACTGTCCCTAGCTGGCGGAAACCGAGTGGGGGTGGGGGCAGTTAAAATAATGGGAGAGTCCTACCCCCTCTGATCCCGCTACCTTCCCACCGTGCCCCCATATTAACCCGCTCTTTGAGCAGCCGAGCAGGACCCTCCTCTGTTAAATATGCAGATCGGGTTTGATGATGTCATCAGGATCTGCAACTGCAAGCTGAGGCCTGAGCGGGGGTGGGGGGGGGAGAGGGGGGAGGGGAGGTGGGGAGGTGAGGGAGGGAGGGGGTGAGGGGAGGGAGGGAGGGAGAGGGGAGGGTGAGGGGAGGGGGGAGGTGGGGAGGGTGAGGGAGGGGGGGAGGTGAGGGGAGGGGAGGGGTAGGGGGGGAGGGGAGGGGTGGGGGAGGGCAGGGGGAGGGGTGGGGGGAGGGGAGCGGGAGGGACGGGGAGGGGGAGGGGAGGGGGAGGGACGGGGAGGGGTGGGGGGAGGGGGAGGGGGCAGTGTCGGCTGCCCCCTCAGGCAAAACCTGGAGCTGGAACCAGGGCAAAACCTGGAGCCGGATCTTGGGCAAGACTTGGAGCTGCATCCCGTCACCCTTCCGATCGCGCCCCGAGCATTCCCACCCACTCACTGCTGGGGGCCTCCTGCCAATTGTTTGCGTTCCCACCCGTTGACCAGGTGTCGGGTGAAAGACCGCAGCAGGTTATTTAATGAGGCCTTGCCATTAAGGGCCATGTCCCCGGCCTTGGCTGGAATTTCCCCGTGCTACCGCGCTTCCCCCCACACCCTCCCCGCCTCCCCATCAATATCGGGGCCCATGTGTCTATATGTCCACATCATATCAATCCACATTGGTACGACCAAAGCCATTGTCTTCCACCTTCACCACGAATTTTGGACCCTTGCCATTGATTCCATCCCCTGCCCTGGTCACTGTCTCAGGCTAAAGCAGACTGTTCACAACCTCGGCTTCCTATTTGACCCAGAACGGACTTTTTTGACTCCACTTCTCTGTAACCTTCTCCTGTGCTCGCCCCCCCCCCTCCCCCACCCCGCCCCGAGCTCTCCATTCCTCTGCCTCTGGCTACCTGTTCAACAACCCTTCCCTTCGCTACACCATTGGCAGCTCTACTAAACCCCTCCGCCTCACCACCTCCCTTTCCTCCTTTAAGACGCTCCTTAAAACCCTCCACTTTTACCAGGATTGTGGCCGCCCTTCCTAATATCTCCTTCTTCGGCCCCGTGTCGATGTTCTAAATACTCCTCTATGAAAAGCCTTGGATATTTTTTCTGTTAAGCCGCTATATAAATACACGTTGCTGTTGTTATTGTTGGTGCCCAAGCAGTCACTTAATGGATTAATCTTTCCCAAGCTCCCTGTAAACAGCACCTTCCAAAACCCGCAACCTCCACCACCTAGGACAAGTGCAGTAAGCGCATGGGAACACTGTTAACAACATCAGCTTGCTTTTATATAGTACATTGAACATCGTAAAACATCCCAAGGTGCTTTACAGGAGCGTTATCAAATAATATTTGACACCGAGCCGCATAAGGAGATATTAGGACAGGTAACCAAAGGCTTGATCAAAGGAGCACCTTAAAGGAGGAGAGAGAGGTAGAGGGGTGGAGAGGTTTAGGGAGGGAATTCCAGATCTTAGGGCCCAGGCAGCTGAAGACGCGGCCACCAATGATGGAGCGATTAAAATTGGGGATGCTCAAGAGGCCAGAATTGGAGAAGTGCAGAAATCTCGGGGGTTGTGGGGCTGGAGGAGGTTACAGAGATAGGGAGGGGCCAGGCCATGGAGGGTCTTGAACACTAGGATGAGAATTTTTAAATCGAGGTGTTGCCAGGCCAGGAGCCAGCAAGCACAGGGGTGATGGGGGAACGGGACTTAGTGCGAGTTAGGACACGGCAGCAGAGTTTTGGATAAGCTCAAGTTTACGGAGGGTGCAAAGTGGGAGGTTGGCCAGGAGAGGATCACCTCCAAGTTGCTCTTTAAGTCACACATAATCCTGACTTGGCCATATATCACCGTTCCTTTATCGTCACTGGGCCAAAATCCTGGAACTCCCTACCTAACAGAATTGTGGGAGTAACTTCACCACACGGACTGCAGCGGTTCAAGAAGAAGGCTCACCACCACCTTCTCAGGGTGGCTAGGGATGGGTAATAAATGCTGGCCTTGCCAATGATGCCCACATCCCGAGAATTAACTAAAAAACAACAAAGAGCCTGGTGTATCCTCACAGCTTTTCTTAACTGCTGTGTCAAATGCCAGTGGTCTGTTCCATGGTCACCCTGATGGGCTTTGTATTTACATTCACTTTCTGAGCATGAGTCTCACAAGGTTGGCAATAGCCAGGTTACTTGGTCTCGTTAAAGTCTGCCAAATAACTTAGGCACAGAGGATTGCCTTAAGATAAAAGAAGCACGATTGCTGCCTGGGATGTGGGCCTGTACTACTGGTCTCTAGCCAGATTGGTGGAAGCCCTTGTAGCTCATGTACACCGTGGCATTGTGTCCAGGGCCTCAATGGCCACATCACAGAATCACAGAATCACAGAAACCTTGGCGGGTGAGAACAGAACTAGAGGACATAATTTAAGGATAAGGGCTAAACCATTTAGGACAGAGATGAGGGGGAATTTCTTCACTCAGAGAGTGGTGAACCTGTGGAACTCATTGCCACAGAGGGCAGTGTACGCCAGCTCATTAAATATATTTAAGAGGGAATTAGATATATTTCTACGGGCAAAAGGGGTTAAGGGTTACGGAGAGAAGGCGGGGACGGGATACTGAATTAAAGGATCAGCCATGATCTCATCGAATGGCGGAGCAGGCACGAAGGGCCGAATGGCCTACTCCTGCTCCTATCTTCTATGTATCTATGTAAACCCCACAGTGCAGATAGAGGCCATTTCGGCCCATCGAGCCTGCACCGACACATATCCCACCCGATCCCCGTAACCCCACGTATTTAATCCCCCTAACACTAAGGGTCAATTTATCATAGCCAATCAACCTAACCCGCACACCTTTGGACTGGCATGAGTGCAGTCAATATCTCCCTGGTCTTTGGGGAACTCTGTGAGGCTGAGGAATGGCAATGTCCTCCCATCCTGTTGTTGCTGCTCCCTGGGGAGAGTGATGCGGGAGCTTACCGTGGAGAACAAAGCCTTCTGATCCATCTGTGGGCTGCACATTGCCTGCTGTTGTGGGTATTCCCCGTGGCAGTTGGACGTGAGGGTAGTAATGACCTTGACCATCACTCACAGGGCACTCTCTGTGGTTGAGGCTGTCTGCAGGCCAGCTTGAGGTATCAGCTATAGCTCAGTGGGTAGCACTCTCTCACCTCTGAGTCAGAAGGTTGTGGGTTCAAGACTTCAGCACAGCACAATTCATGGGTAACACTTGTGAAGTTGAACTAAAACTCATTAGCATTGAGTTGCCTATATTGTATGACAGACTTTACACTTGTCTAAAAGGTACTGATGAAATGGCACATTACGCAGCTGAATGGCGGCACCACCCATGCCCAGCTATGGTGAACAGACTGTAAGCATCAAACAGGCTGAGACTGAGGCCGAAACTATGTCAACATTCAAGATAAGATGGATGAAGGAAAAGGGGCTGAGGGAGATGGGAACAGGAAGGCTAAATGCGCCCAGACTATTTGCACACACGGAAGATAAAAGCCAACATGGACAGGTTGGGCCGAATGGCCTGATTCTGTGTGGTAACTTCTATAAATTTTTATGTAACCTAACCCTAACGCAGTGTACTAACGCTAACACCATAACCCCAACACTAATACAGACACTGGCACTGACACTAACTCCAACCCGAACATTAACAATAACCCTAACCCTGAACCTAACCTTTTCCCTTAACTTAACACTAACAAGAACCCTAACACTAACACTAACACTAACACGTAGCCTAACACTAACACAGGGCAATGTGAGTACAGTAGATGAGGCTCTGGACTTTGGTGAATTCTAAAATCTGGTCATAACCCAAAGCTCTCTCCTGCTGTTTCCTGCTGCCAGCCAGGTGTGCTACAGGCCAAGCTCTCTGGGCAAACCTTTCCTGTGCCAGTTTAAAAAAATTAGTTCCTGGGTTATGGGCATTGCTAGCAAGGCCAGCATTTATTGCCCATCCCTAATTGCCCTTCAGAAGGTGGTGGTGAGCCACCTTCTTGAACTGCTGCAGTCCGTGTGGTGAAGGTACTCCCACAGTGCTGTTGGGGGGGGGGGGGGGAGTTCCTGGATTTTGACCCAGCGACGATGAAGGAACGGCGATATATTTCCAAGTTAGGATGGTGTGTAACTTGGAGGGGAACTTGCAGGTGATGGTGTTCCCATGTGCTTGCTGCCCTTGTCCTTCTAGGTGGTAGAGGTCGCGGGTTTGGGAGGTGCTGCCGAAGAAGCCTTGGCGAGTTGCTGCAGTACCTCTTATAGATGGTACACACTGCAGCCACGGTACACCGGTGGTGGAGGGAGTGAATGTTTAAGGTAGTGGATGTGGTGCCAATCATGTGGGCTGCTTTGTCCTGGATGTTGTGGAGCTTCTTGAGTGTTGTTGGAGCTGCACTCATCCAGGAAAGTGGAGAGTATTCCATCACACTCCTGACTTGTGCCTTTAGATGGTAGAAAGGCTTTGGGGAGTCAGGAGGTGAGACACTCGCCACAGAATACCCAGCCTCTGACCTGCTCTTGTTGCCACAGTATTTATGTGGCTGGTCCAGTTAAGTTTCTGGTCAACGGTGACCCCCAGGATGTTGATAGTGGGGGATTCGGCGATGGTAATGCTGTTGAATGTCAAATGGAGGTGGTTAGACTCTTGCTTGTTGGAGATAGTCATTGCCTGGCACTTGTGTGAATGTTACTTGCCACTTATCAGCCCCAGCCTTAATGTTGTCCAGGTCTTGCTGCATGATTGGCCTCCAACAACTACAACCATCTTTCTTTGTGCTAGGTATGACTCCAGCCAGTGGGGAGTTTTCCAGCTGATTTCCATTGACTTCAGTTTTACTAGGGCTCCTTGATGCCAGACTCGGTCAAATGCTGCCTTGATGTCAAGGGCAGTAACTCTCACCTCACCTCTGGAATTCAGCTCCTTTGTCCATGTTTGGACCAAGGCTGTAATGAGGTCAGGAGCCGAGTGGTCTTGGCAGAACCCAAGCTGGACATCAGTGAGCAGGTTATTGGTGAGTAAGTGCCACTTGATAGCACTGTCGACGACACCTTCCATCACTTTGCTGATGAGTGAGAGTAGACTGATGGGATGTTAATTGGCCGGATTGGATTTGTCCTGCTTTTTGTGGACAGGACATACCTGGGCAGTTTTCCACATAGTCAGATAGATACCAGTGTTGTAGCTGTACTGGAACAGTAGTGTATTGAAAATCGAGGGTGCGTCCTGCTCTACACTGCCCTGCACTTCCCTGTCCTCCCCTCCCCTCCCCTCCCCACCCCTGCCCTGCACTTCCCTGCCATGCCCTGCCCTGCTCTACCCTCCCCTGCCCTCCCTGGCTCTGCTCTATAGATAACTGTGTAACTGAATTTTTTGGGGGTGAATATTCTCAAAGCTTCTCCCTCTCCTCTGCCATAACTACGATGGGAAACCCCTTTATGAGGATCCCACCAAACCTCTGCTGACATCATGTAGGGGGTGGCGTGTGGCACGTGTGCCCAGTCAGTTATGCCCCTGACTGCCTGTGAGCGGTTCGAATCGCTCCCACACCCCTGGGTTCTAGAGACCGGACTTAGGTACAGGTGGCGATACAGAAAATCGAGTAGACAAGTGGTTTGGTGTAAGAAAACCACGATTTTATTAAAACAGAAATAAAACACAGTCTTATGAGAAATTACTGATAAAAATTACAGGCATGAACAATAATTATACTTATACAGGGAACGGGTAACACACGCCACATCGAGGGAAAACCAACTACTTTAACAATCCCCTTTATCCTTATCCCACCCCTATACCTAACTAGATTAAGCTATGAGGGGCCAGGAATTCATGCTCACCAATCCAAAGCAAAGCCTGTTGTTTTAGCAGTTGCAAGATTTGAGGTCTGGTCTCCTGTCCTTTGGGGTACTCCATCGCCATGTGGTCTCAGGGCACGGCGCTGGAGCTGTTGCTGCGACACACCTTTCCTCTCCTCAGCTACCATTGTCGTCTCGTCGCGATGGGTTCTCTTCTCCTTCTCCCTCGGGCGGTCATTGGTGGTAACGTTGCATTAGCAGGACGGTTGGCAGTCTTCACTGCTTAGATTTTACTACCCAAGCGTCAAGCGCCGGTATATTCGTTATGGCATGGACACCTGCATTTAATGCCAGCTTAATTGCAGTGTTTAACTAGCCAACTTATTCTCACTGTCCATATATTTTCTTCCCCAAGTGCCAGCTTATAACTAGGCACTTGGCCTTTATCAATGCGTCTTCTGCTGCCCTTCTCTGCTCTTGTCGGGTCTTTACCTTTTTCTTCGTCTCGCCTCGTTTTGCCTCGTTTCATCTGCCCCTTTTTGGTGGCCCGGGTGTTCTGTATAACTTTGGATTCGGGTCTCGTTCCCCTCTCCCATGTTTGGTATGGATGTCCTTGGTTGCTTACACAATGCGGGGAGCGAGAAGAGAACCCGCCACGAGGCCAGGGCACGAGTACAGGCGGCAGCAGCCCAAGACCAGACAAGAGGTCAGAGTCAAGAGAGAGCAGGGCGATTGCTACTGAGGGCCTACAATTATACTCTTTCCTTCAACTCCTTATCTGCGCACCAAATCAGGTCAGTCCATTGTTTAACTTTTGGCGGGCTGTTTTAAATGATTATACCAATCTAAGTTAACTGGTTTTAGATGGCCATTTATCGCACCTGATGGCCCGATGTCCGGGCTGTATTGTCATTAATGCATTTCAATTGGCCTGTGCAGCCTTGATGGCTTCCATAAGCTGTTTCCGATTATTTATGCGGATGAACTGATGGCCTTATGCTTAGGCCTAACCGGGTTGATCTGTTTTGATCTGACATAATGCATATTCAGTGTTTGCCTAGCTGTCTGGCTTTTCAAACACAAAGTCCTTTTCACAGAAATGCATTTTAAGTTTCGATTTCCCAAAGCTGCCTGTTCTGTGCTGCAGAGTCCAAGCTTGTAAAATCTTACAGGCTTTTGGTCACGAGGTGCGGACGCCATCTTTTGGGTACCCTTTTTAAATTGTCCATACAGGGTCGCTTTTATTACTAACCTTGGGGAAATGTGGGAATTTTGAGAACCTTACAATCACCAAGACAGAGTGGGAATAGCTCCAATGAAGCTCACCCCCATGGAATATTACAGCACAGAAGGAGGCTATTCGGCCCATCGTGCCTGTGCTGGTTCTCCGAAAGAGCTCTCCAATTATTCTCATTCCCCTGCCCTTTCCCTAAACCCTATTAATATGTTTTTCTTTTGCAAAGATTTATCCACTTCTCTTTTAAAGATTGTCATGGATTCCACTCCCACCACTGTTGCTGGTCAGGCATTCCATGTCCTATCAATCCTTTGTTTAAAGTAAAACTTCCTCACCTCTCCCTTTGTTCTTTTGCAAGATATTGCTTATGCCGCAGTTCAAGTAGTACATGCAGTTCTGGGCACCTCACTATCAGAAGAATTTGTTCCCCGCTGTTACCATCACACCAACCAGTGGAAACAATCCATCACTATTAACCATATCGTAACCCTTTAGAATCTGAAGATCACTAACCTCGGCTCTAGTTAAAAAATAAACTTCTCAAATCTCTCTTCATAACTGTAACCCCTTGGACTGGTAATATCCCAGTGAATCAACACTGCACTTTTCCATTGCTTTGATATCCTTGCTGCAATGAGGAGTCCATAACCATATGACTACTCCGACATCTCATGCACCTCGGCGTGATTTAACATTTTTTTCTGATCGGATCCACCTGGCCCTGCGGCCTGCTCTGGAGTGCTTCCGCCCGACTGGAAGCCGAGCCTGTCAATCAGGCTGACCTCCAGGCGGGGAACCTGTCAACAACAACAACAACACCTTATATTTATAGAGCGGCTTTAACATTGAAATGGGGCATCGGCACCCTTCAGGAATTAAGGGATTAACAATGCAGCTTGTACTCTAGACAGAGACCAGCGGAGACAGGTCAGACATGCTGACCACAAGGTCTCGATGCTTTTGCAAGATTAGATGAAGTTAGCTCAGAAGCACCATCTATGATTAACCACAAACTATGGAACCTAGAGATAAATAAAACCACACGGGGAACAGCGAGACAGAAATGCAGACATGTGGTTTTACTAAAGGTTACAAAATTATAACAACAGGTGAGATCATAAAGATCATGTGACGATAAATATAGGCAAACGGTTGTGTGACGCGAGATAGGGAATTAGCCAATCAGCAACTGTGCACGCGGGCCTTGGGCCAATTAAAACAGTGTAACGGGATTGTGCATGAGGTTGAGTTTGTATGATTAAGTGTATAAAAGACTGCTTAAAATTTGTAACAGCAGAGAAGTCTCCTGGTGCGCCAGTAGAGATTGTCTCCCCACCAGTGTAATAAAGACCTCTGATTTGTACCTGACAGACTTGTGTCGAGTGTTGAATAAATACTCCACATCAAACGTAATAAAATGTCTCAAGACCAAAAGACACATGCCGTGGAGTTAAAACTCCACAGAATGCGGAGAAACACGGACTTCCAGGTTTCCCAAGCTGAATGTTGAACCGCAGTGCTCACTTCCCACTGAGAGAAGGTTGTTCTGATTCGTAATGTTCAGTTGACAGATCTTCGCCAGTACCTTGTGTTTAACCCATAGAACCTAAATCTCCTCTAAACTGCGGAGTACCAGCCAGCCCATGTTCAGACCACGGAACAGTTAATTACAAGACCTCATTTTAGCCTTAAATGATCACACTGGAATCCAATGACCTCGCATTCGCCTGCAGGGAACTATCAGTTTCGGTCATCAGGTGTTCAGGAGACCTTTCGTCTTGTAACAGAGGATGATTCATCCTCTGCCATTTAGTTCATAGCGTTCCAGTGGCTGCAATGAATAAGTGGTTGGAGTATAGGCTGAAATGATACTGGAAGGGGTCAGTGTAAAAGCACATTGAAAACACAAGTGAAAAAGAAGTGAAATGGTGTCTTGGAACTTTCCAATCTTGACTAATGTGTCATCACTATATCCCTATCCAGTTACTGCGTATTACAACCCTTCATATAAAGGGCTAAAAAGACCATTAATGTGTGAGCCTGGAACCACATTAAAATGAGTCCCTTGTGCTCACAGAAAGAACTTATTGTTAAACTGGATCCACACTTACTTGATAAAATCAATTTCATAAACATTTTGGTCAATTAATATTAAATAACAAATATACATAATAGTGTCTTCATAACAAGGTTTGCATTAATTAGATCGACTATTATTTGAATAGCTTGGATTAACTGATTAATGTAAAATAGGAAGGTTCTCTTAAACATGACAGGGTCACCCACTAATTCTGAAGGAATAAAAAGCCCAGTTCACCCAGCTCCTCTTCAGCTTCTTCAGCTTTAGCTCACTGAGGTGAAGCAACTGAGCTTGGCATTTTTGCTTCTCGAGATGGGATAACACCTTACAGTGCGTGACTGGGCTGTTTAACCCCTTAGCATTCCATGCGACCACCCTGACCAGCCAACCTAGGATACACTACTGCCACAAAAGAATGCCGCAAAGGGATGCATGATAAATGTGTATAATCCTCAGCTTTGTGTTTGTGCATGGTATATCAGAGATAATGTTAAACCCAAGATTACCCCTTGAGGGATTGGCTTTCTTGACCCAGAGTCTTTTCAACCTAGGGGTAATGGCGAGCCATTTCAAATTTATTGAATCTTTGAAATCTACCTTTTACAATGTTATCACCATAAATATCAAATAAATCTTTACTCATACCCATGAAAATAAGGGAACTAATTAACAACCTTCCCTTCACGGTGACTTACAACTCGATCCAAGAATCTCTACACTCCCACAAGCCTTTTGCTTTTCACATTTTCAAGGACACTGTCTGTGGAAATCTGTTTGGTGAATATTGTTGTAGTTTGTGAAGGGAGCAGGGTCCATATCATTTCCTTCACAATAGAAGCATGTATAAGTGATGTTGTATTGCCCTTCACGACCTCAGGACATTCCAAAGTGCTTTAGTGCAAACATCAAGAAAACCAAAGAAATCATTGTGGACTTCAGGAAGTCTAAAGGCGGAAGTCACACCCCCATCCACATCAATGGGGCTGTGGTGGAAAGGGTGGACAGCTTTAAGTTCCTCGGAGTCCACATCACGGAAGACCTCTCCTGGTCCCTCAATACCTCCTCTCTGGTGAAGAAGGCCCAGCAGCGCCTATATTTCCTAAGGAGGCTGAAGGGATGTAACCTGTCACCCCTGATCCTCTCTAACTTTTACCGCTGCACAATAGAAAGCATCCTGACAAACTGTATCACAGTATGGTATGGCAGCTGTAGCTACTATGACCGGAAAGCCCTGCAGCGGGTAGTCAAAACTGCCCAACGCATTACCGGCACCCGGCTACCGACCATAGAGCACATATACCAGAAATGCTGTTTACGGAGGTCACGGTCCATCATCAAAGACCCTACCCACCCCAGCCACAGTCTGTTCGCCCTCCTACCATCTGGGAGACGCTACAGATGCATTCGCACCCGTACGACCAGATTTAGGAACAGCTTCTTTCCCAGGGCTGTCATCCTACTGAACTCCACAAATAAACTCTAAAGCCTGCACATCTGCCAATGCACTTTATTATGGTTATGTTTATGTTAATGTATTACAAGCCAAATGTATGTTGAATGTTTAAATGTCTTAATCTAAATGTACACTCTCGGGAGCCGCAAGCCTACATTTCGTTGTACTGCACTTGTGCACTAACAATGACAATAAAAGTTGATTTGATTTGATTTGATTTGATAAAGCCGCTGAAGTACTTTTTGAAGTGTCGTCACTGTTGTAATGTAGGAAATATGGCAGCCAATTTGCGCACAGCAATGTCCCACCCGAAATTCTCGAACTACAGGTGAGAAGCATTAGTGTGAAATGTTGCTCTAGGGATGTCGCAGTGTAAGGTGCGTGGAGCTGCACTCAATCATAAAGCACCATTTCCATGGGACTTTCTGCCCATGCTGACTCCTTGGGGTTGAATTAACTCAGAGCGGGTTTCGGGGGTTCGAGTACAAAATGCACTCACTGGAATGGCCTGAGAATCATCGAATCATCAAATCATAGAATAGTACAGCACAGAAGATGACCATTCAGCCCATTGAGTCTGTCCCAGCTCTTTCGAAGAGCAATCCAGTTAGTCCCACTCCCCCGCTCTTTCCCAATATCCCTGCAATTATTTCTCCTTAAAAGGAGGACACAAATAAACTCCCAGAGATGTCAGGGAACATAGCGTCTAATGAGAGGAAGGAACTGAATTAAATCAGTATTTGTAGTGAAATGGTATTAGGGAAATTGATGGGATTGAAGGCTGATAAATCCCCAGGGCCTGATAATCTACATCCTAGGGTACGTAAGGAAGTGGCCCTAGAAATAGTAGATGCATTGCTGGTCATCTTCCAAAATTCTATAGACTCTGGAACAGTTCCCATGGATTGGAAGGTAGCTAATGTTACCCCACTATTTAAAAAAGGTGGTAGGGAAAAAACGGGGAATTATAGACCAGTAAGCCTGACATCGGTAGTGGGGAAAATAATAGAGTCCATTATAAAAGATGTAATAGCTGAGCACTTGTAAAACAGTGACAGGATCGGACAAAGTCAACATGGATTTACAAAAGGTAAATCATGCTTGACTAATCTACTAGAATTTTTTGAGGATGTAACTGGTAGAATAGATAAGGGAGAACCAGTGGATGTGGTGTATTTGGACTTTCAGAAGGCTTTCGATAAGGCCCCGCATAAGAGACTAGCATGCAAAGTTAATGCACATGGGATTGGGGGTAAGGTACTGACTTGGATAGAAAACTGGTTGGCAGACAGGAAGCAAAAGAATTGGAATAAACGGGTGTTTTTCCAAGTGGAAGGCAGTGACTAGTGGGGTACCGCAGGGATCGGTGCTAGGGCCCCAGTTATTCACAATATATATTAATGATCTAGATGAGGGAACTAAATGTAATATCTCCAAGTTTGCAGGCGACACAAAGCTGAGTGGGCGTGTGTGCTGTGAGGAGGATGCAGAGAAACTCCAGTACGATTTGGACAGGTTGGGTGATTGGGCAGATGCATGGCAGATGCAGTATAATGTGGATAAATGCAGGTTTATCCACTTTGGTGGCAGAAAAAGGAAGGCAGATTATTATCTGAATGGCAATAGATTGGGAAAAGGGGAAGTGCAATGAGACCTGGGTGTCCTTGTGCACCAGTCGCTGAAGGTAAGCATGCAGGTGCAGCAGGTGGTTAAGAAGGCAAATGGTATGCTGGCCTTCATAGCGAGAGGATTAGTGTACAGGAGCAAGGATGTCTTGCTGCAGTTGTACAGGGCCTTGGTGAGACCACACCTTGAGTATTGTGTGCAGTTTTGGTTACTTTATCTGAGGAAGGATGTTCTTGCCATGGAGGGAGTGCAGCGAAGATTCACCAGACTGATACCTGGGATGGCAGGAATGATGTTTGAAGAGAGAGTGGGTCGATTAGGCTTATATTCGCTAGAGTTTAGAAGAATGAGAGGGGATCTCATTGAAACTTATTATGTGACTGTCTGTGTGGAGTTTGCACATTCTCCCCGTGTTTGCGTGGGTTTCCTCCGGGTGCTCCGGTTTCCTCCCACAGTCCAAAGATGCGCGGGTTAGGTTGATTGGCCATGATAAAAAAATTGGCCCTTAGTGTTAGGGGGGATTAAATACGTGGGGTTACTGGGTTACGGGGATAGGGCTTGTGTGGGATGGTTGTCGGTGTAGGGACCGGGTGCTAGGGTTTGGATGATCAGCCATGATCTCGTTGAATGGCGGAGCAGGCTTGAAGGGCCGAATGGCCTACTCCTGCTCCTATCTTCTATGTTTCTATGTTTCTTTGACTAGATGGACTAGATGCAGGAAGGATGCTCCAGATGGCCGGGGAGTCCAGAACCAGGGGTCACAGTCTAAGGATAAGGGGTAAGCCATTTAGGACTGAAATGAGGAGGAATTTCTTCACCCAGCGAGTGGTGAACCTGTGGAATTCTCTACCACAGAAGACTGTTGAGGCCAATTCATTAAATATATTCAAGAAGGAGTTAGATATATTTCATACACAACACTTAAGGCTAAGGCGATCAAGGGATATGGGGAGAAGGCAGGGACAGGGTACTGAGTTTGGATGATCAGCCATGATCGCATTGAATGGCGGAGCAGGCTCAAGGGGCCGAATGGCCTACTCCTGCTCCTATCTTCTATGTTTCTATGTTTCACATATTTACCCAATTCCCTTTTGAAGGCTACTGTTGAATTTGTAGCCACCATCCTATCAGGCAGTGCATTCCAAATCCTAACCACTCGTTGTGCAAAAACATTTTTCCTCATGTCCCCTCTGGTTCTTTTGCCAATCACCTTAAATCTGTGACCTCTCGTTATTGATCGTTCAGCCATTATTATCTTAATATATTATGTTCCCCTTAATATCTTGAAAACCTTGATTAAATCACCCCTAATCTTCTAAATTCCAGGGAATAAGACCCTAGTTTGTGTAATAAAAACAGAAAATGCTGGAAATACTCAGCAGGTCAGGCAGCATCTGTGGAGAGAGAAACAGAGTTAATGTTTCAGGTCGATGACCCTAGGTTGTGTAATTTCTCCTCATAATTTAACCCTTGGAGTCTGGGTATCATTCTGGTAAACCTACGCTGCACTCCCTCCAAGACCAATATACAGTATCCTTCCTAAGGTGTGGTGCCCAGAACTGCTCACAGTACTCCAGGTGTGGTCTAACCAGGGCTTTGTATAGCTGTAGCATAACCTCTACCCCCTTGTATTCTAGTCCTCTAGATATAAAGGCCAGCATTCCATTAGCCTCTTTGATTATTTTCTGTACTTGTCCGTGACAGTTTAATGATCTCTGTATCTGGACCCTTAAGAGAGTAGGAATAAACAGTCATTTTTGGGTTGGCAGGCTGTAACTAGTGGGGTACCGCAAGGATCAGTGCTTGGGCCTCAGCTATTCAGAATCAACATCAATAATTTGGATGAGGGGACCAAATGTAATGGCCCAGTAATTCGGGTCCAAATGCGTGAGTACGGTCTGGGTACTCACGCATCTGGCCGGATGAAATGCCGGCGTTCAGGAAACACCGTGCATGCGGAGAACGCCGGCATTTCCGGTCCTCTGAACGAAGGGGTTCAGAGGCACAGCGCGTGCGACTGCACAGGCAGCGCGTGCGCAGTGAACTTCGTCGATTTCATTCATGGATTCAGTGAGGGTAAGTCCTTACAAGTTACACTTGAAAAAAGCATGTGTAAAGTTGTTCCAAGGCTGCGGAGGAAGATATATTTTATCGTGGAGCTTTTGAAAGGCAATATTTTTGTTTGGGAAAGTGAGGAAGGTTATGTTAAGAAATGCTGAGGTTAGTTTTAAAGTTTAAATTTTTTTTTTTTAAACGGGTTTTCAGTACAGTAGGTAGAAGGAGCAATTGTGGCTGTGTGAATTGAATGTGAGAATGAGTGTTCTAAAATGAGTAATGTAACATTTCCAACACTTTTAAGAAAGAAACTTTTCATCAGTAATAAGTAATTATGTATGTATGTCCGCATGTATTCCTTTACGTATATGTATGTATGTTTTATATTCCTTTACTTATGTGTATGAATGTATGTTTTTAATTATGATTTTCCAATAAGTTACTTTCTCTGAAAGTCATAATTAAATACATACATTCATACACATAAGTAAAGGAATATATACATACACGCAAAGGAATATATACAGACATACATACATAGTTACTTAAAAGAATATATTACTGATGAAAAGTTTCTTTCTTAAAAATGTTGGAGTCATTTTCACATTTAATAAACACAGCAAATTCAATTCACATAGCCACAATTGATCCTTCTACCGACAGTACTGAAAACCCGTTTTAAAAAACAAAAATAAACTTTAAAACTTACCTCAGCATTTCTTAAAATGCCTTTCCTCCCTTTCCCAAACAACCGCAGCCTCTGGAGCAACTGTACTCATGCTTTTTTCATGTGTAAGTTGTAAGGACTTGACCTCACTGAAAGCATGAATGAAAGCTGCGAATTTTACTGCGCACGCGCTGCCTGTACAGTCGCACGCGTTCTGCCTCTGAACCCCTTCGTTCAGAGGACAGGAAATGCCGGTTTTCCCCGCATGCGCTGTGCATGCTGAAAACCGGCATTTCCTCTGGACAAACGCGTAAGTACCCCGACCGTACTCGCGCGTTTGGAAGGGAATTACTGGGCCAACATTTTACATGTCAATAAAATGAAAAATTTAACAATTGCACGATTTGCCCCCTCGCATCTGCGACTGAGGGTCCAAGGAGGTGCATTGCGCAACAGGTCATCGTCGTACGTATCTTCACACTGTTCCCTTTCGGGAACTGTATGAAGTGGTGGAAGGATTTCTGGCCACGTTAACACTCCTTCCGTGACCATAACCATCTTCATACCAGCCATTAGGGTGGTTAGTCCTATGGCGTGAGGGTTTTACGGGCTCCCACAACCCATCTGAGGGGGGGGGCCACCCACACCCGCGGACGCAAGTATCCCGCTGGATGTCCACCCAGAATTTATAGTTGGAGCTCCGACTCCACTTGCCGGGACTGTCTGGAGCGGGGTTCGAAACCCTACTCCTTCTGGCCCAGCGGCGGGGATGCTTACCGCTACGCAAAAGGCCCACTCCGCGCAAAAGGTGACACCCATACGTTTCCTGCGCCTTTTCCCTCCCCGTGACTGGAGCCCTATGCTGCCACTTGAAAGACCAAGCTATCATCTGTCCTTTTTGCGGCGCCTTTGACTTCTCATTACCAATGATGAGCAGGCGCTGCGCCTCCACCTCCTTGAGGAGATTGCTGAGGTCATCATCAGTTCAATTGTGAGTTCTTTTAATGCCGTGAATTGTGCTCATTCCAGCCATTTCACGTTGCTAATCGGATTGGGCCTTTGGCATAGCGGTAGGATCCCCGCCGCTGGGCCAGACAGGGTAGGGTTTCGAACCCCGCTCCAGACAGTCCCGGCAAGTGGAGTCGGAGCTCCGGCTCTAAATTCTGGGTTGACATCCAGTGGGATATTTGCGTCCGTGGGTGTGGGTGGCCCCCCCCTCCTTGTATAGCTTGTGGGAGCCCGTAAAACCCTCCCGCCATAGGACTAACCGCCCTAATGGCTGGTTCAAAGATGGTTACGGTCACGGAATGAGCATTAATCACGGCCATAAATCCTTCCACCACTTCATACAGTTCCCCAAAGGGAACAGTGTGAAGACACGTATGACGACGACATTGCTAAATAAATAAATGGAATTTAAAAAATTCTTTTAGGGCTTTTAAAAGTCTTTAAATTGCTTTAATTCTGTTTAAAACTACTTCAGATTCTTCAAAATAATGTAAACGTTTTTAAAAGTTTATAAAAGTTACCAAAATCTTCAAAAAACTTCCAAAAACCTATTTAAACTGCTGCTTTGCATGTAAAAATGCATAGCAGCTTGTCAGAAACATTGGGGGCGTGTCCTGTTAAACTGAGACCTCAAGGGGCGTGTCTCAGTTGCACAGCGCGCGACAGGCTTCGCGCTGGCTGCACTTCTGGGCGGCGTGATGTCAGACGCTGCCCGGGAGTCATCTGTTTCAAAATGGAATTCCAGGCGTTCCTGGAGGTGAACGGCAGGCGCGTCGGGTAAGTGCATATCGGGGGCTTACACGCGCGGCAAGCCTCCGACCCGAATTACTGCCCCAACATATCCAAATTTGCTGATGATACCAAGCTGGGTGGGAATGTACATAAGAACATAAGAACATAAGAAATAGGAGCAGGAGTAGGCCAATCGGCCCCTCGAGCCTGCTCCGCCATTCAATAAGATCATGGCTGATCTGATCCTAACCACCAATCCACTATCACAGAACCATCTCCTGAATCTAACAGAATTAGACACACGAAATAGGACCAGGATCAGGCTACACGGCCCCTGGGCCCGCTCCGCTACCCACAGGGCCATGACCGATCCGAACCCAGACTCATGTCCAAATTCCTGCCCGCTCCCCGTAACCCTTAATTCCCTTCACTTCTAGGAAACTGTCTATTTCTGTTTTAAATTTATGTAATGATGTAGCTTCTACAGCTTTTTGGGGCAGCATATTCCATGGACCTACCACCCTCTGAGTGAAGTAGTTCCTCCTCATCTCAGTTTTGAAAGAGCAGCCCCTTATTCTAAGACTATGCCCCCTAGTTCTAGTTTCACCCATCATCGGGAACATTCTCCCCGCATCCACCCGATCCAACCCCTTCACAATCTTATATGTTTCAATAAGATCGCCTCTCATTCTTCTGAACTCCAATGAGTAGAGTCCCAATCTACTCAACCTCTCCTCATATGTCCATCCCCTCATCCCCGGGATTAACCGAGTGAACCTTCTTTGTACTGACTCGAGAGCAAGTATGTCCTTTCTTAAGTATGGACACCAAAACTGTACGTAATATTCCAGGTGCGGTCTCACCAACACCTTGTACAACTGAAGCAATACCTCCCTATTTTTATATTCTATCCCCCTAGCAATGAAAGCCAACATTCCATTGGCCTTCTTAATCACTTGCTGCACCTGCATACTAACCTTTTGAGTTTTGTGCACCAGGACCCCCAGGTCCCTTTGTACTTCAGTACTTTCCAGTTTCTTGCCATTAAGATAATAACTTGCTCTACGATTTTTCCTGCCAAAGTGCATAACCTCACACTTTCCAGTATTGTATTCCATCTGCCAAATCTCTGCCCACTTACTTAGCCTGTCTATGTCCCCTTGCAGGTTTTTTATGTCCTCCTCACTCACTACTTTCCCTCCCATCTTAGTATCATCTGCAAACTTTGATATGTTACACTCGGTCCCCTCCTCCAAATCGTTAATATAGATTGTAAAGAGTTGGGGACCCAGCACTGACCCCTGCGGAACACCACTAGTTACTGATTGCCAGTCTGAGAATGAACCATTTATCCCAACTCTCTGCCTTCTGTTAGATAGCCAATCCTCTATCCATGCCAGAATATTACCCCCAATCCCATGATTTTTTCTTAAGCAATAATCTTTTGTGTGGCACCTTGTCAAATGCCTTTTGGAAGTCTAAATACACTACGTCCACTGGTTCCCCTTTATCCACCCTATATGTTACTTCCTCAAAGAACTCCAGCAAATTTGTCAAACATGACTTCCCCTTCATAAAACCATGCTGACTTTGTCCTATTAAATTATGATTATCCAAATGTCCTGTTGCTGTCTCCTTAATAATGGACTCCAAAATTTTACCTACCACAGATGTTAGGCTAACCGGTCTATAGTTTCCAGCCTTCTGTCTACTGCCCTTTTTAAATAAGGGTGTTACATTAGCAGTTTTCCAGTCTGCCGGGACCTTTGCCGAGTCCAGGGAGTTTTGGAAAATTATTACCAATGCATCCACAATCCCTACCGCCACTTCCCTCAAGACCCTAGGATGTAAGCCATCAGGTCCAGGTGATTTATCCGCCTTGAGTCCCATTATTTTACTAAGTACCACTCGATTTTGATCGTGTTTAGCTCCTCCCCCCTTTAGCCCCCTGTTTGTCCAGTGTTGGGATATTCTTAGTGTCTTCTACTGTCATAGAGTTTTACAGCGCAGAAAGAGGCCCTTCGGCCCATCGTGTCTGCGCTGTCCATCAATCCCTGTCCAGTCTAATCCCATTTTCCAGCATTTGGTCCATAGCCTTGTATGCAATGGCATTTCAAGTGCCTATCCAAATGCTTCTTGAATGTTGTGAGGGTTCCTGCCTCTACCACCCTTTCAGGCAGTGAGTGCCAGCTTCCAACCACCCTCTGGGTGAAAAAGTTCCTCCTCAAATCCCCTCTAAATCTCCTGCCCCTTACCCTGAATCTATGCCCCCTTGTTATTGACCCCCCTACTAAGGGGAAAAGTTCCTCTTTATCTACCCTATCTATGCCCCTCATCATTTTGTACACCTCAATCAGGTCCCCCCTCAGCCTTCTTTGCTCCAAGGAAAACAAACCCAGCCTGTTTAGTCTTTCTACATAGCTGAGGCGCTCCATCCCAGGTAACATCCTGGTGAATCTTCTCTGCACCCTCTCCAAAGCAATCACATCCTTCCTATAGTGAGGCGACCAGAACTGCACACAGTACTCCAGCTGTGGCCTCACCAGCGTTTTGTACAGCTCCATCATAACCTCCCTGCTCTTATATTCTATGCCTCTGCTAATGAAGGCAAGTATCCCATATGCCTTTTTAACCACCTTATCTACCTGTTCCGCTGCCTTCAGGGATCTATGTACATGTACACCAAGGTTCCTCTGACCCTCTGTACTTCCTAGGGTCCTACCACTCATTGTGTATTCCCTTGCCTTATTTGTCCGTCCAAAATGCATCACCTCGCACTTTTCAGGGTTAAATTCCATTTGCCACTTTTCCGCCCATCTGACCAACCCGTTTATATCGTCCTGTAGCCTGAGGCTTTCCTCCTCGCAATTTACCACCCCACCAATTTTTGTGTCATCCGCGAACTTACTGATCATACCTTTTACATTCTCATCCAAATCATTAATGTAGATCACAAACAGCAAGGGACCCAGAACCGATCCCTGAGGTACCCCACTGGACACAGGCTTCCAGTCACAAAAGCAACCTTCGACCATCACCCTCTGCCTCCTGCCACTCAGCCAGTTTAGGATCCAACGCGCCAAGGCCCCCTGGATCCCATGGGCTCTTACCTTCTTGACCAGTCTCCTATGCGGGACTTTGTCAAAAGCTTTACTGAAGTCCATGTAAACCACATCCACAGCATTTCCCTCATCTACACACCTAGTCACCCCCTCGAAAAATTCAATCAGATTGGTCAGACATGATTTACCCTTGACAAAGCCATGCTGACTATCCCCGATTAATCCTTGCCTCTCCAAGTGGAGACTAATTTTGTCCCTCAGAATTTTTTCCAATAATTTCCCTACCACAGATGTTAGGCTCACTGGCCTGTAATTCCCTGGTTTATCCCTGCTACTGTAAAGACTGATATAAAATATTCATTCAGTGTTTTTGCCACCTCCATATTTCCCACCATTAATTTCCCAGTCTCATCCTCTAAGGGACCAACATTTACTTTAGCCACCCTTTTTCTTTTTATATAACTATAAAAACTCTTACTATCTGTTTTTATATTTTTTGCTAATTTACTTTCATAATCTATCTTCCCTTTCTTAATCAATCTTTTTGTTATTTTTTGTTGTCTTTTAAAGTTTTCCCTATCCTCTATCCTCCCACTAGATTTGGCTACCTTATATGCCCTTGTTTTTAGTCGAATACTATCCTTAATTTCTTTACTTAGCCACGGATGGCTGTCTTTTCTTTTACACCCTTTTCTTCTCAGTGGAATATATATTTTTTGGAAGTTGTAAAATAACTCCTTAAATGTGCACCACTGATCATGTGAGTTGTGAGGAGGATATAGACAGGCTAAGTGAGAGGTCAAGAACATGGCAAATGGAATATAATGTGGAGAAATGTGAAGTTATCCACTTTGGTAGGAATAATAGAAAAGCAGAGTATTTTTTAAATGGTGAGAGATTGGGAAATGTTGGTGTTCAGAGGGACCTGGGTGTCCTTGTAAACAAATCACTGAAAGTTAACATGCAGGTACAGCAAGCGATTAGGAAAGCAAATGGTATGTTGGCCTTTATTACAAGGGGATTTGAGTATAAGAGTAAAGACGTCTTACTGTAAATATATAGGGCCCTGGTGAGACCACATCTGGAGTATTGTTTACAATTTTGGTCTCCTTACCTAAGGAAAGATATACTTGCCACAGAGGGAGTGCAACAAAGGTTCACCAGATTGATTCCTGGGATGGGGGGATTGTCCTATGAGGAGAGGTTGAGTAGAGTAGGCCTATATTCTCTAGAGTTTAGGAAAATGAGAGGGGATCCCATTGAAACATACAAAATTCATACAGGGCTTGACAGGGTAGATGCAGGGAGGATGTTTCCCCTGGCTGGGGAGTCTAGAACCAGGGGTCACAGTCTCAGAATAAGGGGTCGGCCATTTAGGACTGAGATGAGGAGAAATGTCTTCACTCAGAGGGTGGTGAATATTTGGAATTCTCTGCCCCAGAGGGCTGTGGAGGCTCAGTCGTTGAGTATATTCAAGACAGTGAGTGATAGATTTTTGGATATTAAGGGAATTGAGGGATATGGGGATAGTGCAGGAAAGTGGAGACGAGGTAGAACATCAGCCATGATCTTATTGAATGGCGGAGTAGGCTCGAGGGGCCGAATGGCCGACTCCTGTCCTTATTTCTTATGTTCTTATGTTCTTTTGAACTCCACTACTTCTAGCTTTTCAAGTTTCAGGCCCGCAGTATTTTACCTGCTGGACCTCATTTAAATGCCTCCGGTCCACTTCCTGTCCGGAACGGGTGTGGTGGGCGAAGATCGAGCGGCCCTTGGCTGCCCGCCAGCTTCCAGGTAGGTGGCAGAGTGCGGGTGCCACCAGAGTCTCTCGGGAGGAAAGTGCGGGTGGAGGAGACCATGACTTTCATTGTAGGGCCTGGAGAAGCATTCCCCTCCTTCTGGCCCCGCAAAGGAAATGTTTTGACTTACCTTTGGGCCTCCTCGTCCTTCCCACCAGCTGCTCACTTGGTTCAGCCTGGCCGGAGAGGCACAGCGGTTTCCCCACTCAAGCCCCGGTTAAAATGCCATCGAGGGCCTATTTGCATAAATACACGAGGCTCTGGCCTGCTTTAGGCGGCTGCCTCATCCGCCTGCAGGACCCTGCGGGTTAATAAAGGGTGGAGTTCAGAGCGGGTATGCAACCAGTTCATTGTTCACCGCCCACCCGCCTGGTGGCTAGGATTTATACTGACCCCGTGTGTGGCTGTGTGAGTTTTGCTACTGAAAGCAAGCAGTCTTTAAAGTTATTCAGCCACCCTGACCATCTGCAAAAGTAAACATTTGTAAAAATTCGAGGCCTGAATTTTTTCCATTTGATAATTTTGTGAAAATATGTGAGTAAAAATGGGATTTTTCTTTCTGTACTCACATGAAAGCTATGAACAGTCTGTACCCTTCTGGTTCACAATTTTTTCTGATGGTTTCAATTCAGCTCACAGAAAGGAGCCTCGTGAGTGGGTAGTGCAAGTTGTAGATAGTGAGACAACATAGCGCTCCCATTAAGTGAGTCTCTCTGCTGGGACCAAGGGATCACTGAGTAAAACCACATTCATTCTACGGTAGAAATCACTGTCAGCAGTGTTACCGTACATACGCTTAACGTGCTCATCACAAACCTCTCCCCCTGCTATTGAACCACAGATGTTTTCCAGTTTAATATGAATGCTTGTAAATCTCTGCCCTTACATCTGCTTTGTCCGATGGCGGCCTTTTCTAATCCATTTAATCTCAGGTGGATGTAAAAGATCCGATGGCACTATGCGAAGAAGAGCAGGGACGTTCTCCCGGTGTCCTGGCCAATAGCTATCCCTAATTAACGCCTAAAATAGATTATCTGGTCAATCATTTCATTGTTGTTTGTGTGAGCTTGCTATGCGGAAATTGGCTGCCATTACAACAGTGACTACACTTCAAAAGGCTGTAAAGCGCTTTGGGACGTCCTGTGGTGGCGAAAGGTGCTCTAGAAATGCAAGTCTCCCTTTCTTTCTGATTTCTTAAAATGGCCAACAAAGCACTTTGTCAATTATCCTGTAAATGTGTGGTAAAACATTGGGAATGTTCTGAGTACAGGGTGGGGAGATGGCAGGTCCACGAGTCTCCGTGCTTTCAGTGCGTGCGGGGGAAAGGCTACATCACAATGTGTGGCAATTGTGTCATCATCACTTTCAACAATTCATCAAAATCAGAGGGTTTAACAAAACACCAGTCTGCACATGAAACTATTTCTGTGGATTATTACTGCACACATCGCCAGGTGAGGATGAAAACACTGGGCAAATCTTGACTTTGTACGATAGTGTAAATCGGGTGACGGCAAATCGACAGCCTGTTTAACATCTCTCCCCATTTTGATTTCTATTGATGTTAAACGGGCCGCCGACTCGCTATTGCCCGTTTTACGGATCGCACAAATTCAAGCTCCGACCCACAGTTTCCGATCACTTCTTCACACAGAAGCTGAGACGCCCAGTTCTCTGCTTTTCAAATATTCCTTATGCTGCCGATTCCTTCACGAGCTTGCTTTTCAAAAAGATTCGCCTACAAAGAAAAATCCCCTATGGAAAGAGTCAGTCCTCCAAACCGTGCTGTAACCAAACTAAAAACATCCCACTAACATCCTGACTGCAGCTGCAGTCAAACAAATGCGCTCCCTTATCTGAAAGTACACATAGATGGTGTTAGTGGGACAAATGTTGTACTTTAGTCAATGGGGGAATGAAGTGCTGAGGGTCAGTCTGTGGCTCAGTTTGCTGAGAGTTGAAGGATTGTACCTGAGGGAGCTCCAAGCATTATTCTGGTACACTGACGGCCTACCCCGGTCAACAGGGAAATGTAAACAATGTTCTGTCATTCAATGCCCTGCACAAGGGCATCGATTCAACAAGGATTCTCACAACACTAACAACACAGTCATGTTCCATTTTCTTTAGATGAGATGCTGATAAACTTCCAAGACACATAATCTTCCAGGCTTGCTTTCAGTATTACAATTAGCCAGTGTCTAAACTGGCAGGCAAACCAGGCCCACCCTGCAGGGTGAGTCCCACTACAGAGAAGAAAGCGCGAATCTATAAGCCAATCTTTGTCCGACTCCCTCATCTCTGGGCAGTGTTTATTAAATAAAATCATATTAAAAGGCTTATTTGCTCTGATGTATTCAGTACAAAGATAGTTATATGATAGCTACATGCCTATTCTGCCTTTCACTCACATCAAAGTCAGTCGCAGGTGAGCAGACAGAGACCATGTGCTCCCTCCCTGACACTGAATTTCAGATAATTACAGCCAGTCACTCTGCTGTCTCCAGGCATGTTGTTCTATTTGAGCTCTTCTCGCCATGAATAGATCTTGACGTTTTGACAAAGTCTTTTATAAAAGAAACTGACATCGTGGGTCAGCTTCACAAATTCAGAATCAACCAACCGATCAGCTATAGCCTGAGGGTTTTATATGTGAAATAAAGAGATTGATAAGGAGATACTGCATTAAAACCGCAAGCACTGAAATCTTGCACTAAAGGACCAGCACAGAATTTCACATCCTATCAATGTGTTAAAATATACCTAAAAATAACAAATAGATTATTATTGTCCCGGTAAAATGAAATACGTTTCCTATTCCATCACACACCCAGATCACTCTCAAATAACGCACAGTCAGGTACTGATCCCACGGGCACAGTCAGGTACTGATCACAGGGGCACAGTCAGGTACTGATCACAGGGGCACAGTCAGGTACTGATCACATGGGCACAGTCAGGTACTGATCCCAGGGGCACAGTCAGGTACTGATCCCAGGGGCACAGTCAGGTACTGATCACATGGGCACAGTCAGGTACTGATCCCAGGGGCACAGTCAGGTAGTGATCCCACGGGACACAGTCAGGTACTGATCACAGGGGCACAGTCAGGTACTGATCCCACGGGACACAGTCAGGTACTGATCCCACGGGGCACAGTCAGGTACTGATCACAGGGGCACAGTCAGGTACTGATCCCACGGGCACAGTCAGGTACTGATCACAAGGGCACAGTCAGGTACTGATCCCAGGGGCACAGTCAGGTACTGATCCCAGGGGCACAGTCAGGTACTGATCACACGGACACAGTCAGGTACTGATCACAGGGGCACAGTCAGGTACTGATCACAGGGGCACAGTCAGGTACTGATCCCACGGGGCACAGTCAGGTATTGATCACATGGGCACAGTCAGGTACTGATCACAGGGGCACAGTCAGGTACTGATCCCACGGGACACAGTCAGGTACTGATCACACGGACACAGTCAGGTACTGATCACAGGGGCACAGTCAGGTACTGATCCCAGGGGCACAGTCAGGTACTGACCCCACGGGCACAGTCAGGTACTGATCACAGGGGCACAGTCAGGTACTGATCACATGGGCACAGTCAGGTACTGATCCCACGGGCACAGTCAGGTACTGATCCCACGGGGCACAGTCAGGTACTGATCACAGGGGCACAGTCAGGTACTGATCACAGGGGCACGGTCAGGTACTGATCCCACGGGCACAGTCAGGTACTGATCACATGGGCACAGTCAGGTACTGATCACAGGGGCACAGTCAGGTACTGATCCCACGGGACACAGTCAGGTACTGATCACAGGGGCACAGTCAGGTACTGATCACAGGGGCACAGTCAGGTACTGATCCCACGGGACACAGTCAGGTACTGATCCCAGGGGCACAGTCAGGTACTGATCCCACGGGACACAGTCAGGTACTGATCGCAGGGGCACAGTCAGGTACTGATCCCAGGGGCACAGTCAGGTACTGATCACACGGGCACAGTCAGGTACTGATCACAGGGGCACAGTCAGGTACTGATCCCACGGGGCACAGTCAGTTACTGATCCCACGGGACACAGTCAGGTACTGATCCCAGGGGCACAGTCAGGTACTGATCCCACGGGGCACAGTCAGGTACTGATCACAAGGGCACAGTCAGGTACTGATCACAGGGGCACAGTCAGGTACTGATCCCAGGGGCACAGTCAGGTACTGATCACAGGGGCACAGTCAGGTACTGATCCCAGGGGCACAGTCAGGTACTGATCACAGGGGCACAGTCAGGTACTGATCACAGGGGCACAGTCAGGTACTGATCACAGGGGCACAGTCAGGTACTGATCCCACGGGCACAGTCAGGTACTGATCACAGGGGCACAGTCAGGTACTGATCCCAGGGGCACAGTCAGGTACTGATCCCAGGGGCACAGTCAGGTACTGATCACAGGGACACAGTCAGGTACTGATCGCAGGGGCACAGTCAGGTACTGATCCCAGGGGCACAGTCAGGTACTGATCACACGGGCACAGTCAGGTACTGATCACAGGGGCACAGTCAGGTACTGATCCCACGGGGCACAGTCAGTTACTGATCCCACGGGACACAGTCAGGTACTGATCCCAGGGGCACAGTCAGGTACTGATCCCACGGGGCACAGTCAGGTACTGATCACAAGGGCACAGTCAGGTACTGATCACAGGGGCACAGTCAGGTACTGATCCCAGGGGCACAGTCAGGTACTGATCACAGGGGCACAGTCAGGTACTGATCCCAGGGGCACAGTCAGGTACTGATCACAGGGGCACAGTCAGGTACTGATCACAGGGGCACAGTCAGGTACTGATCCCAGGGGCACAGTCAGGTACTGATCCCAGGGGCACAGTCAGGTACTGATCACACGGACACAGTCAGGTACTGATCACAGGGGCACAGTCAGGTACTGATCACAGGGGCACAGTCAGGTACTGATCCCACGGGGCACAGTCAGGTATTGATCACATGGGCACAGTCAGGTACTGATCACAGGGGCACAGTCAGGTACTGATCCCACGGGACACAGTCAGGTACTGATCACACGGACACAGTCAGGTACTGATCACAGGGGCACAGTCAGGTACTGATCCCAGGGGCACAGTCAGGTACTGACCCCACGGGCACAGTCAGGTACTGATCACAGGGGCACAGTCAGGTACTGATCACATGGGCACAGTCAGGTACTGATCCCACGGGCACAGTCAGGTACTGATCCCACGGGGCACAGTCAGGTACTGATCACAGGGGCACAGTCAGGTACTGATCACAGGGGCACGGTCAGGTACTGATCCCACGGGCACAGTCAGGTACTGATCACATGGGCACAGTCAGGTACTGATCACAGGGGCACAGTCAGGTACTGATCCCACGGGACACAGTCAGGTACTGATCACAGGGGCACAGTCAGGTACTGATCACAGGGGCACAGTCAGGTACTGATCCCACGGGACACAGTCAGGTACTGATCCCAGGGGCACAGTCAGGTACTGATCCCACGGGACACAGTCAGGTACTGATCGCAGGGGCACAGTCAGGTACTGATCCCAGGGGCACAGTCAGGTACTGATCACACGGGCACAGTCAGGTACTGATCACAGGGGCACAGTCAGGTACTGATCCCACGGGGCACAGTCAGTTACTGATCCCACGGGACACAGTCAGGTACTGATCCCAGGGGCACAGTCAGGTACTGATCCCACGGGGCACAGTCAGGTACTGATCACAAGGGCACAGTCAGGTACTGATCACAGGGGCACAGTCAGGTACTGATCCCAGGGGCACAGTCAGGTACTGATCACAGGGGCACAGTCAGGTACTGATCCCAGGGGCACAGTCAGGTACTGATCACAGGGGCACAGTCAGGTACTGATCACAGGGGCACAGTCAGGTACTGATCACAGGGGCACAGTCAGGTACTGATCCCACGGGCACAGTCAGGTACTGATCACAGGGGCACAGTCAGGTACTGATCCCAGGGGCACAGTCAGGTACTGATCCCAGGGGCACAGTCAGGTACTGATCACAGGGACACAGTCAGGTACTGATCGCAGGGGCACAGTCAGGTACTGATCCCAGGGGCACAGTCAGGTACTGATCACACGGGCACAGTCAGGTACTGATCACAGGGGCACAGTCAGGTACTGATCCCACGGGGCACAGTCAGTTACTGATCCCACGGGACACAGTCAGGTACTGATCCCAGGGGCACAGTCAGGTACTGATCCCACGGGGCACAGTCAGGTACTGATCACAAGGGCACAGTCAGGTACTGATCACAGGGGCACAGTCAGGTACTGATCCCAGGGGCACAGTCAGGTACTGATCACAGGGGCACAGTCAGGTACTGATCCCAGGGGCACAGTCAGGTACTGATCACAGGGGCACAGTCAGGTACTGATCACAGGGGCACAGTCAGGTACTGATCACAGGGGCACAGTCAGGTACTGATCCCACGGGCACAGTCAGGTACTGATCACAGGGGCACAGTCAGGTACTGATCCCAGGGGCACAGTCAGGTACTGATCCCAGGGGCACAGTCAGGTACTGATCACAGGGACACAGTCAGGTACTGATCACAAGGGCACAGTCAGGTACTGATCACAGGGGCACAGTCAGGTACTGATCCCAGGGGCACAGTCAGGTACTGATCACAGGGGCACAGTCAGGTACTGATCCCAGGGGCACAGTCAGGTACTGATCCCACGGGGCACAGTCAGGTACTGATCCCAGGGGCACAGTCAGGTACTGATCACAGGGGCACAGTCAGGTACTGATCCCACGGGACACAGTCAGGTACTGATCCCAGGGGCACAGTCAGTTACTGATCACAGGGGCACAGTCAGGTACTGATCCCAGGGGCACAGTCAGGTACTGATCCCAGGTGCACAGTCAGGTACTGATCCCAGGGGCACAGTCAGGTACTGATCCCAGGGGCACAGTCAGGTACTGATCACAGGGACACAGTCAGGTACTGATCACAGGGGCACAGTCAGGTACTGATCCTACGGGACACAGTCAGGTACTGATCCCACGGGGCACAGTCAGGTACTGATCCCACGGGCACAGTCAGGTACTGATCCCACGGGGCACAGTCAGGTACTGATCACAGGGGCACAGTCAGGTACTGATCACAGGGGCACGGTCAGGTACTGATCCCACGGGCACAGTCAGGTACTGATCACATGGGCACAGTCAGGTACTGATCACAGGGGCACAGTCAGGTACTGATCCCACGGGACACAGTCAGGTACTGATCACAGGGGCACAGTCAGGTACTGATCACAGGGGCACAGTCAGGTACTGATCCCACGGGACACAGTCAGGTACTGATCCCAGGGGCACAGTCAGGTACTGATCCCACGGGACACAGTCAGGTACTGATCGCAGGGGCACAGTCAGGTACTGATCCCAGGGGCACAGTCAGGTACTGATCACACGGGCACAGTCAGGTACTGATCACAGGGGCACAGTCAGGTACTGATCCCACGGGGCACAGTCAGTTACTGATCCCACGGGACACAGTCAGGTACTGATCCCAGGGGCACAGTCAGGTACTGATCCCACGGGGCACAGTCAGGTACTGATCACAAGGGCACAGTCAGGTACTGATCACAGGGGCACAGTCAGGTACTGATCCCAGGGGCACAGTCAGGTACTGATCACAGGGGCACAGTCAGGTACTGATCCCAGGGGCACAGTCAGGTACTGATCACAGGGGCACAGTCAGGTACTGATCACAGGGGCACAGTCAGGTACTGATCACAGGGGCACAGTCAGGTACTGATCCCACGGGCACAGTCAGGTACTGATCACAGGGGCACAGTCAGGTACTGATCCCAGGGGCACAGTCAGGTACTGATCCCAGGGGCACAGTCAGGTACTGATCACAGGGACACAGTCAGGTACTGATCGCAGGGGCACAGTCAGGTACTGATCCCAGGGGCACAGTCAGGTACTGATCACACGGGCACAGTCAGGTACTGATCACAGGGGCACAGTCAGGTACTGATCCCACGGGGCACAGTCAGTTACTGATCCCACGGCACACAGTCAGGTACTGATCCCAGGGGCACAGTCAGGTACTGATCCCACGGGGCACAGTCAGGTACTGATCACAAGGGCACAGTCAGGTACTGATCACAGGGGCACAGTCAGGTACTGATCCCAGGGGCACAGTCAGGTACTGATCACAGGGGCACAGTCAGGTACTGATCCCAGGGGCACAGTCAGGTACTGATCACAGGGGCACAGTCAGGTACTGATCACAGGGGCACAGTCAGGTACTGATCACAGGGGCACAGTCAGGTACTGATCCCACGGGCACAGTCAGGTACTGATCACAGGGGCACAGTCAGGTACTGATCCCAGGGGCACAGTCAGGTACTGATCCCAGGGGCACAGTCAGGTACTGATCACAGGGACACAGTCAGGTACTGATCACAAGGGCACAGTCAGGTACTGATCACAGGGGCACAGTCAGGTACTGATCCCAGGGGCACAGTCAGGTACTGATCACAGGGGCACAGTCAGGTACTGATCCCAGGGGCACAGTCAGGTACTGATCCCACGGGGCACAGTCAGGTACTGATCCCAGGGGCACAGTCAGGTACTGATCACAGGGGCACAGTCAGGTACTGATCCCACGGGACACAGTCAGGTACTGATCCCAGGGGCACAGTCAGTTACTGATCACAGGGGCACAGTCAGGTACTGATCCCAGGGGCACAGTCAGGTACTGATCCCAGGTGCACAGTCAGGTACTGATCCCAGGGGCACAGTCAGGTACTGATCCCAGGGGCACAGTCAGGTACTGATCACAGGGACACAGTCAGGTACTGATCACAGGGGCACAGTCAGGTACTGATCCTACGGGACACAGTCAGGTACTGATCCCACGGGGCACAGTCAGGTACTGATCCCACGGGACACAGTCAGGTACTGATCACAGGGGCACAGTCAGTTACTGATCCCACGGGACACAGTCAGGTACTGATCACAGGGGCACAGTCAGGTACTGATCACAGGGGCACAGTCAGTTACTGATCCCACGGGACACAGTCAGGTACTGATCACAGGGGCACAGTCAGTTACTGATCCCACGGGACACAGTCAGGTACTGATCCCACGGGCACAGTCAGGTACTGATCCCACGGGGCACAGTCAGGTACTGATCACAGGGGCACAGTCAGGTACTGATCACAGGGGCACGGTCAGGTACTGATCCCACGGGCACAGTCAGGTACTGATCACATGGGCACAGTCAGGTACTGATCACAGGGGCACAGTCAGGTACTGATCCCACGGGACACAGTCAGGTACTGATCACAGGGGCACAGTCAGGTACTGATCACAGGGGCACAGTCAGGTACTGATCCCACGGGACACAGTCAGGTACTGATCCCAGGGGCACAGTCAGGTACTGATCCCACGGGACACAGTCAGGTACTGATCGCAGGGGCACAGTCAGGTACTGATCCCAGGGGCACAGTCAGGTACTGATCACACGGGCACAGTCAGGTACTGATCACAGGGGCACAGTCAGGTACTGATCCCACGGGGCACAGTCAGTTACTGATCCCACGGGACACAGTCAGGTACTGATCCCAGGGGCACAGTCAGGTACTGATCCCACGGGGCACAGTCAGGTACTGATCACAAGGGCACAGTCAGGTACTGATCACAGGGGCACAGTCAGGTACTGATCCCAGGGGCACAGTCAGGTACTGATCACAGGGGCACAGTCAGGTACTGATCCCAGGGGCACAGTCAGGTACTGATCACAGGGGCACAGTCAGGTACTGATCCCACGGGCACAGTCAGGTACTGATCACAGGGGCACAGTCAGGTACTGATCCCAGGGGCACAGTCAGGTACTGATCCCAGGGGCACAGTCAGGTACTGATCACAGGGACACAGTCAGGTACTGATCGCAGGGGCACAGTCAGGTACTGATCCCAGGGGCACAGTCAGGTACTGATCACACGGGCACAGTCAGGTACTGATCACAGGGGCACAGTCAGGTACTGATCCCACGGGGCACAGTCAGTTACTGATCCCACGGGACACAGTCAGGTACTGATCCCAGGGGCACAGTCAGGTACTGATCCCACGGGGCACAGTCAGGTACTGATCACAAGGGCACAGTCAGGTACTGATCACAGGGGCACAGTCAGGTACTGATCCCAGGGGCACAGTCAGGTACTGATCACAGGGGCACAGTCAGGTACTGATCCCAGGGGCACAGTCAGGTACTGATCACAGGGGCACAGTCAGGTACTGATCACAGGGGCACAGTCAGGTACTGATCACAGGGGCACAGTCAGGTACTGATCCCACGGGCACAGTCAGGTACTGATCACAGGGGCACAGTCAGGTACTGATCCCAGGGGCACAGTCAGGTACTGATCCCAGGGGCACAGTCAGGTACTGATCACAGGGACACAGTCAGGTACTGATCACAAGGGCACAGTCAGGTACTGATCACAGGGGCACAGTCAGGTACTGATCCCAGGGGCACAGTCAGGTACTGATCACAGGGGCACAGTCAGGTACTGATCCCAGGGGCACAGTCAGGTACTGATCCCACGGGGCACAGTCAGGTACTGATCCCAGGGGCACAGTCAGGTACTGATCACAGGGGCACAGTCAGGTACTGATCCCACGGGACACAGTCAGGTACTGATCCCAGGGGCACAGTCAGTTACTGATCACAGGGGCACAGTCAGGTACTGATCCCAGGGGCACAGTCAGGTACTGATCCCAGGTGCACAGTCAGGTACTGATCCCAGGGGCACAGTCAGGTACTGATCCCAGGGGCACAGTCAGGTACTGATCACAGGGACACAGTCAGGTACTGATCACAGGGGCACAGTCAGGTACTGATCCTACGGGACACAGTCAGGTACTGATCCCACGGGGCACAGTCAGGTACTGATCCCACGGGACACAGTCAGGTACTGATCACAGGGGCACAGTCAGTTACTGATCCCACGGGACACAGTCAGGTACTGATCACAGGGGCACAGTCAGGTACTGATCACAGGGGCACAGTCAGTTACTGATCCCACGGGACACAGTCAGGTACTGATCACAGGGGCACAGTCAGTTACTGATCCCACGGGACACAGTCAGGTACTGATCCCAGGGGCACAGTCAGGTACTGATCCCACGGGCACAGTCAGGTACTGATCACAGGGGCACAGTCTGGCACTGATCGCAGGGGCACAGTCAGGTACTGATCACAGGGGCACAGTCAGGTACTGATCGCAGGGGCACAGTCAGGTACTGATCCCAGGGGCACAGTCAGGTACTGATCCCACGGGTCACAGTCAGGTACTGATCCCAGGGCACCGCAGGTGCTGATCACAGGGGCACAGTCAGGTACTGATCGCAGGGGCACAGTCAGGTACTGATCCCACGGGGCACAGTCAGGTACTGATCCCACGGGACACAGTCACGTGCTGATCTGTGTTGTGCATCCACTCTCACTATCTCATGTAATGTCTGGAGGATTTTCTCACCACACTCCAGTTGTTCATCAGTCTCCTGCCCTGATCAGAGAACATTTTGTCTCCAATGGCTGTCATTGAATTGAATGATGTCTCATGGTGATTTTGAGCTGTGATCGGAATTGTGCAGCCCTGTCGACCCAGACCAGAAGTTGGACTCTCTGAGCCCGGCTGTGCTTTCACAACAGATTTTTTAAACTTGATAAATTATAAAAGAGTAAAATGTGGGATGAGGTAAACTGGGAAATGGTGATGCTGCAGGAGGACGGGAAGGCTGAGGGAAGAAGGTGTGGGGAGGAGGGTAAACGAGCAGAGAGGTTGGAAAATGGGGGTATAGTTCAGAGGAGAGCTGGCATTAACCGTACTGATTAAATAGAGAGAACAGCAGGTTAATGACCCCTGTTAATGTGTCAAATTAACCAAGAGGAAAATAAACCACAAACAGGATTGTGGTGACTTAGTAAAGGGGGAAATAATTCAGGAGGCTTGCCATTTATTCATACTTCAGATATACACAAATGTGAATGAGTATTTGACCTTTCTAATGTGTTAACATAAGAACATAAGAAATAAGAGCAGGAGTCGGCCACATGGCCCCTCGCGCCTGCTCCGCCATTCAATAAGATCATGGCTGATCATCAACCTCAACTCCACCTTCCCGCCCGATCTCCATATCCCTTGATTCCCCTAGAGTCCAAAAATCTATCGATCTCAGCCTTGAATAGACTCAAAGACTCAGCATCCACAGCCCTCTGGGGCAGAGAATTCCAAAGATTTACAACCCTCTGAGTGAAGAAATTCCTCCTCATCTCGGTCTTAAATGGCCGACCCCTTATCCTGAGACTATGCCCCCTAGTTCTAGACACTCCAGCCAGGGGAAACAACCTCTCAGCATCTACCCTGTCAATCCCCCTCAGAATCTTGTATGTTTCAATGAGATCACCTCATTCTTCTAAACTCCAGAGAGTATCGGCCCATTCTACACAATCTCTCCTCATAGGACAGCCCTCTCATCCCAGGAATCAAGCTAGTGAACCTTCGTTACACCGCCTCCAAGGCAAGTATATCCTTCCTTAGATAAGGAGACCAAAACTGTGCCCAGTACTCCAGGTGTGGTCTCACCAAGGCCCTGTACAATTGGAGCAAGACTTCCTCACTCTTATACTCCAACCCCCTTGCAATAAAGCCCAACATGTCATTTGCCTTCCTTATTGCTTGCTGTACCTGCATGCTAGCTTTGTGTGTTTCTTGCACGAGGACACCTAAATCTCTCTGAACACCAACATTGGAAAGTTTCTCACCATTTAAAAAATATTCTGTTTTTCTATTCTTCCTACCAAAGTGAATAACCTCACATTTCCCTACATTATACTCCATCTACCACCTTACTGCCCACTCACTCAGTCTATCGATATCCCTTTGCAGACTCTGTGTTCTCCTCACAGCTTACTGTCCCACCTAGCTTTGTATCATCAGCAAACTTGGATACATTACACTCGGTCCCTTCATCTAGGTCATTAATATAGATTGTAAATAACTGAGGCCCCAACACTGATCCTTGCGGCACCCCACTAGTTAAAGTCTGCCAACCTGAAAAAGACCCGTTTATCCCTACTCTCTGTTTTCTGTCCGTTAACCAATCCTTTATCCCCAACCCCATGAGCCCTAATCTTGTGTAATAATCTTTTATGTGGCACCTTATTGAAAGCCTTTTGGAAATCCAAATATACTACATCCACTGGTTCCCCTTTATCTACCCTGCTAGTTACATCCTCAAAGAACTCTAATAAATTTGTCAAACTCAATTTCCCTTTCATAAAACCATGTTGACTCTGCCTAATCATGTTATGATTTTCTAAGTGCCCTGATACCACTTCCTTAACAATGGATTCCAGCATTTTCCTGACGACTGATGTCAGGCTAACTGGCCTGTAGTTCACTGTTTTCTCTCTCCCTCCTTTCTTGAATAGCGGTGTTACATTTGCGATCTTCCAATCTGCTGGGACCAATCTAGGGAATTTTGGAAGATCAAAACCAATGCACCCACTATCTCTTCAGCCACCTCTTTTAGAACCCTAGGATGTAGGCCGTCGGGTCCAGGGGATTTGTCAGCTTTTAGTCCCATTAGTTTCTCTAGTACTTTTTCTCTACTTAGATTAATTATGTTAAGTTCCTCACCCTCATTAGACCCTTGGTTCCCCATCATTTCTGGTATGCTTTTTGTGTCTTCTACTGTGAAGACAGATACAAAATATTTGTTTAACATTTCTGCCGTTTCCTTATTCCCCATAATAATTTCTCCTGTCTCAGCCTCTAAGGGACCAACGTTTACTTTTGCTACTCTTTTCCTTTTTACATGCTTGAAGAAACTCTTACAATCTGCTTTTATATTTCTTGCTAGTTTTCTCTCATATTCTATTTTTTCCCTTTTTATCAATTTTTTGGTCAACCTTTGCTGGTTTCTGAAACTCACCCAATCCTCAGGCTTACTACTATTCTTTGCAACATTATAAGCTTCTTCTTTCAATCTAATGCTATCCTTAACTTCTTTAGTTAGTCACGGTTGGATCATGTTTCCCGTGGAGTTTTTATTTCTGAATGGAATGTATTTTTGTTGAGAATTATGAAATATTTCTTTAAATGCTAGCCACTGCTTATCTACCGTCATACCTTTTAATCTATTTTTCCAATCTACCTTAGCCAACTCGCCCCTCATACCTATGTAATTGGCTTTATTTAAGTTTAAGACTCTAGTTTCGGACTTAGCCAAGTCACTCTCAAAATTAATGTAAAATTCTATCATATTATGATCACTCTGCCCCAGAGGGTCCTTTACTATGAGATTGCTAATTAACCCTGTCTCATTACACAATACAAGATCTCAAATAGCCTGTTCCCTGGTTGGGTCCATGACATATTGTTCTAGGAAACTGTCCCAAATGCATTCCATGAATTCATCCTCCAGACTACCTTTGCCAATTTGATTTGTCCCGCCTTTATGAAGATTAAAGTCCCCCAAGATTATTGCATTATCTTTGTTGCAAGCTCCTACTATTTCTTGATTAATATTCTGTCCAACAGTATAGCTACTGTTAGGGGGCCTATATACTACTTCAACCAGTGTTTTCTGCCCCTTGTTATTCCTTATCTCCACCCATACTGATTCTACTTCCTGATCTTCTGAGCCGAGATCCTTTCTCGCTCCTGTCCTTATGTCATCCTTTATTACTCCCCCTCCTTTTCTGTTCTGCCTGTCTTTTCTAAACGTCAAGTACCCTGGAACATTCTGGGCTAAAAATTGAGTAGCGCTCCATTTGGGGTGCTAAAATTAGCGCCCCCGCGCCGGAAATTGAGTGGTTGCGCCTTAGGAGAAAAGCGGGGTGCTACTGAAAGTGCCCTGCATCTCTCTTGGGGTGTTGCGAGTCAATATCACAGCGCTTAAAGGGGAGGGGCCTTGCGCAGCATGACCCGGGGCCCAGCTGGCCCCCAGGAATCAGGAGTGCCGGCAAAAGTGCCCGGCACTCAAGAGAAGGTTCAGGAGGCCGGGGACGGGAGCACAGGCAGGTGCTGGCAGGCGGCCAGCAACAAAAATGGCTGCCCCGCACCTCACCTTTAAATAACACCTCCCCGCCCACAAAGATCGCGAAGACGACGTCATCGCCGGTGGTGCAGCACCTCAGGGTGCTACCGGTTAACGCCGCCGCTAACCTCCCGCTGAATTTCGTGGGAGGCGTGGGCAGCGCCGCGCCCGGGCGCTAGTTGCTTTGTGTCCCATTAGCGCCCTCTTAAGGTTAGGGCGCTAACAGGACACGCAAAGCAACCCAATTTTCCCCCTTAGTTCCCTACCTTGGCCACCTTGCAACCGTGTCTCTGTAATGGCTATTAGATCAAACCCATTTATCTCTATTTGTGCCACGAGTTCATCTATCTTGTTATGAATGCTTCGTGCATTCAGATAAAGAGCCTTTAATTTAAATTTTTTACCATTATTCCCTGCTTTGACCTTATTCTCTGCTGCATTGCTACCATTAAGCTCTCTGGCCTAGAAATTCGGTATAGCCGCGTTTGGGGCGCTAGTCCTGGCGATGCGCTAAGTTTATGGCCAGGCACAATTCAGCGCCACCTAGCGCAATATTGGGTTGCAGCGCCCCTAAAGGTGATTGCGGTGCTAAATCAGGCGCTGCACGCTACTCTTAAGGCGCTAACCCGGCGGCGCAGCCCAATTTTGCGGCGGCGGGGCGCAGCGAGGGTGCTGTCAAAAATCACTTTCCCTCAGACACAGTGGCGCCGGCCAGCTCTTAAAGGGGCAGGTCAATTGGCATCACCAGACACACTCACTGCCTTGTAGGCCTTCAAAGCGGTGGGAGCCTACCTGTGGCACACCATCCTAGCAAGACATGGAAAGGGTGAGGCAGAGGGCGGAATGCCTCACTGATGGGGCATTGGATGCTTTGGTTGGCGCAGTGGAATCAAGGCCAAGGAAGATGCGGAATGTGATTTATGTTTTGGACAGTCTCCCGGGTGTGAGAGTCAGTTATGTGTCAGTGTATTAGTTTTGCTTTCTGTTGCCATAGCTTTCTCATGTTTGAAGGAACCACATTTTGTGTAATGAAATACTTTCTTCATTTACAATGGCCATGCCTGCTATTTACATGCATCTTGCCCTTCACAGGCTTGGGGGTATCAGACCGGTTCCATTCCTGTTCTTGGAATGGCAGCAAGCATTCCGTGAGAGGGGCCTAGGAGCTACTTCTGATCAGCCTCTGACGCGCAGCCTTAGAAGAGCCGCTCGCGTAGAAGTTCAGGCCAGCAGCCATCTTCTCAGCCGCCGACAGAGATGTCCTGCACCTTATCTGAGGCTGCAGATCTGGCTGAAGCAGCTGGCACAGCTCAGTCACCACCTCCTTTCTAAATTGCAGCCTTCTGACACACTGCCCCTCTGGCATGTTCATGTAGGAAAACTGCTGTCGGATAACCCTGCCAGCGTAAGGTCTGCTGTGGCGACGTCTGTTGGCCCTCCTCCGTCTGGCCATGCCCGCCCCCCTCTCCCAGTGTCTCAGTGCCCTTTCCAGATGATTCAGCAGCAGGACGTTCCCCTCCAATGCAGCCCCCATAATAAGTGCCCACAGGAAGGTTCCCCGTTGTCAAGGCTCACCAACAGCAAGGTGATGGTCAGAAGGCTGAAGATCGTCTGCCTGCGCTGGCTCAGTGGTCAAATGGCTCTCAGTGTGCAGCTCAGCAACTCTTTGTAGCTCTCGAGGAAGTTGTGATCCAAAAATGGCTGCCGCTTTTAAACCACACCAGTCCCCTTTAAATAACGCTCCTCCAGCCCGAGAGAGACTTGGTAAGGTCCAGGTAAGCTGTCACTATTAGCGCCAGGCGCTACGGAGGGGGCGCCACTGAATTTCCGGTCCGGGGCGCCCAAAAGGCGTTGCACACTCAAATGACGTCATAATCAGCCTGCGCCCATGAGCGGGCGCTAAGATTTAGCGCCGGCACTAAATGCATGCTTAATATGGGGCGAGGCGTGAGGCGCTAGGCGCCTTGCGCCCGCCTGGAAATTGGCTAGTGCCCCACTTCTCGGCCTCTTTAGGCGTTAATCGGTGGTGCTAACAACCGAATTTCTCCCCCTCTGTCTCTTCCTGTCACACTCTGCTTATTTTTACCCAAATTGCTACACTGCTCAATTGCCTTGTGATGTGCCTCAATAAATCCGAGACTCGATGTTAGCGAAACAAAACAAGGCTTTTATTGACTTAGACACACAGAGGAGAATGTATCTTCCATCCAGAGGTCTGCCGTACTGGATATGCTGCAGTCTGGGCCAGCTTACATAGGAGCCAGGTATGGGCGGAGCCCTACACACAGTACAATACAATGGAAATGAAACTGAAACCAACCACAGTCACAGGCAGAGAAATACTGATGAGTGATGAATGGAATATTTCATCACACCTTGACATTTCTCTTTAGATTTCTAAATTTCCCCTCCCCTGAACCCTCCCCTCCCTTTTTTAGTTTAAGAGGTGCTGTAGTTGTGCCAACCAACTGGGATATTTAAACAATGCCCTATGGAGTGACACAGTCACTGGGATATTTCTGCATGGGTTTTTATATTTCTAACTTTCACATCTGCGACAAAGCCCAGTGAAAGATTCAACCAACTACTTTTAACACCTTCAACAAGCAGACTGAAAGTAACAGAGAGCCGTGTTTGTAGTGAAATGAAAAACATGGCAACAGTGAATGTAGAATTACTAATCGTGATCTGTGGTAATCCTCGGCATGTAATAAACTCGCCCAGCAAATCATGGAGCTAACTGTCAGCAAGGACCCTGCAGCAATGCTTTTTAAAGGGCACATCCCCTCTACACAGGTTACATTTATTAAAAATAGAATGTCCAGCACAGAAACAGGCCATTCGGCCCAACTGGTCCGTGCCGGTGTTTATGTTCCACACGAGCCTCCTCCCACCCTCTTCATCTCACTCTATCAGCTTATCCTCCTATTCCTTCCTCCCTCATGTACTTATCTAGCTTCCCCTTTAAATGCATCTGTGCTAATTGCATCAACCACTCCCTGTGGTAACAAGTTCCACATTCTAACCAATTAGCTAGTTGTTGGTTTGTCCTCTTAGCTTGCTGGACAATTTCTGGGCCTTTTTTGGGCTATTTTCTCTTTGACACAACTGAATTGCGAGTTGCGGGAAGAACTTTTCGCAGGTGCTGGACTGCGTGTCTGCCGTGCAAAGATTTTAATTGCCTTATGGGTGGTCTGTTGGTTCTGCCTTTGGGGCTGGAGGAGGAGTGGGAGCAACAAAGAAAATTAGAGTGAGCAGGAACAGCTGGGAGAAGAGGGGGGATGAGGGCCCTGTACAGGAGGCCCTAACAATATTAACAACACCAAATCCCCCAAAATGTTTACACGACAATTCACTTCGTATTTGGTCATATGAGACTTGCAGAATTAAGAACTAACCTTGGGCCTGCCCCAGTGCCAGTCTTGTGCGCTCCTTTCCCTGTCCGTGCTCCTGCAAAGTCTTTTCCCAGTGGCTACAGCCTGCGAGTTGGGAAGCTGCTGAGCTTCTGTTGAGGGCACTTCAGATGGCCATGGGGCGCGACCTCGAACAGCTCTGGGCCTTGAGGACCCGGCTACAGACTGCAGCCTCTCGGCTTGGGCCGGGGCAGTCTGGCCCAGCTGCCTGTGTGGCACCAACAAGGGCTCTGGTGGTGTGGGTGGTGGGGGAGCAGGCATGCTGTCATCCTGCGAGAGGACACCAGGGGCCTTTCCCATGGAGCCAAAGCCACTCTCCTGGGACTGAGCCCCTGCTCTCCTGGGGCTCTGTGCGAGAACAGAGTGCAGGAGTGAGGTGACACTCTGGAAGCTCCTGTCAACTCTGGCCCCAGAGCCAAGCTAGCAGCCGTCAGAACTGTTAGCAGAGACTCCATCATGGTCAGCCCCACTGTCGTGTTCATGGAGTTTACCACTCGCTCCGAACAGAATGGTCTCCGTGAACAGATTGCCTTGATATACCCAGTAATGATCCTGCTAGGTGTATCGGCCTCGTTGTATCTGCAAATTGCTTCTGTCTCTGATTGCCTTAAGAAAGTCATTAACTATGGCCGGAGAGAACAGCTGTGGTCATCCTTCCAGCTCCCTTCACCTTCAACTTAGCCTGATGGCAGTGATTGCTTTGAAATCTCAGCTGCTGTCTGGGGTGGGGGCATTGAACTGCACGATAGTGCTGGTGGTCACTGACCAGCTGCACTCTGTTGATGTAGACCAAGGTATCATGCCTAGGGGTCTCAATGACCATATTGTTACTATCAATGAACCAATGGACTTCTAGAAATCCAGCAGCGAGGTGGCATTGGGGAAGGCCTGCCTTGTTGCTGCTGCTGTTCAATGGGAAAGGAGATGAAGGACCTTACTCTGAGCTAGCCTGGAAGGAGTCAGAGCTATAACAGTTGAGGGCCCTGGTCATGTTGACCAGTGACGACACCACCCCTGTTGGCTCCTTGAAGCAGATGAGCACAGCTCTGTAACCACCTCCCTGCTGAAGCTGAGCCTGAGGAGGCAGATCTCCATCATCATTGCCAGGTCATCGTGTCTGGGCCTGTAGATACAGTTGGTGACATAATGCTGGTTGCAGCCAGTCTACCTCCGGTGCCATCTGAAATCCCTGGCATTCCCTCTTTGTTCTTCTTCTTCCATTAAATCCAGACGGAAGGGAGTATTGAAAACAGTCCCTATAGTTTGCGATTGAGCGGCAGCGAAAAGACAAAAAGTGCAACTTTCAAGGAGTCCCTTCCTGGCAGGTGGGACTTGGAATGGGGGGACTGGCTCACTGCACAGGCAGTGCCAGAGCTCAGGAAGGTCACAGGGGCCCCAATTAGCACCTGATTAGAATTTAAAATGAAACTCTTGAACAGCGGGAGGTAACCGCCCCGGGGGTGGGGGGTGGGGGCGGTCTTGCTGCGGACAGCACATAGCAGAAATTCAGGCAAGTGCAGCCCACAATCTTCAGACCCTTTGGTCAGAAAATTACAGGCAACACAAGCCTGAGTTCCTGATATGTGCTGCTCACAGCGAGGCTCCTCCCCGGGGGCACAGACTCAGGAAATTACCCTCATCGTGTGTGAGAGAGAGAGAGAAAACACCACCAAACCAGGTCAGGAAATTGGTGAGTGGAAAAGGACCGAAATTCAAAATTACTGGTTGCGCAATTCTAACCGTGAAAGTGGTTTCTCCAGCTGGAACCCTGATTATTGTTTTCACTGTTAGTTTGCAGTTTAATCATTTTTCAGTTCATGGCAATAAATCCAAATCCGTCAAATGTTAACTTCGTACTGCGGCTGTCTGACACAAATATTTATATTTTGAAGTAAACAGTCTGTCAAACTTTAAAAGTAAACACCAGCACTAAATTCTGCCTCTAAATAATGCCAGGAAGCTTCTTCCTGACTGATACATTTTGAAGCCCGTGTAACCAGGGCTCCGTTTTTAATTATTTTAATTCCCAGGTGTTTTGTGAATAAAACCATCTATAATATATTAAAAATCTTACAACTGCGAACACTTGCTGTTAACTTTTCCCATTATAAATTACTTTGCCCACATTTATAATGAAAGCTGGCTATGTAAACGTGTCACAATGTAGTTACACCCTCCCACCAGTAGAGGCACTGCCTCTCGTTATGAGGACATAGGAATTTATAATGGAAATATAATAAGGACAGAATGTGTGACTTTAAAATGGGACTGAATTATGTCTTAGTGCCGGGTCCAATTTTCCACTGCCCTCTAACTCCACTTCACCTGAAGGCTATTCATGTATTCGCGCCAATAGTACTTCTCCGCCATGTTTTAGCGCCTTGGCGGGGATTCCATCTGCTCCTGAGGCCCTGTTGTTCTTCAGTTGTTGGATGGCCTTTTCAACCTCATGCCGGGCTGGGGTTGTGCTGAGGTGGTGGCGGGCAGCATGCTGCGGGATGGAGTTGAGGACACTCGCATCGAAGACAAAGCCTTGGTTAAGGAGATCTTTGAAATGCTCCTTCCAGCGGGCACTGACTGCCTCCCTGTCCTTGATGAGTACCTCTCCGTTCTTGTCCTGCAGTGGGGTAGGACCTTGGGTGCTTGGGCCATAGGTGGTCTTGACTGTGCTAAAGAATCCACGCACATTGTGGTTGTCGGCTAGCTGCTGGATCTCCTGTGCTTTCTCCACCCACCATCTGTTCATTAGGTCGCGAGTTTTTTGTTGGGCCTCGGCCTTCAGGCGTCTGAAGGGCTGCTTTCTTGCTCTCGAGTTCTGTTGCTGGTTCCAGATCAGGAATGCCTTGCGCTTGCGGCTTATTAACTCCTGGATCTCCTGGTCATTCTCGTCAAACCAGTCTTGGTGTTTCCTGGTCGAGTGACTGAGCATCTCTTCACAGGTGCTGATTATGGAGGCTTTGAGTGCAGACCAGGCGCTGTGGACACTCTGTGTCTCTGAATCACTGGGAGTCGTCAGGTTGGTTGTGAGGCGCAGGCTGAATAGGGCTTTCTTAGCAGGGTCTTTGAGTGCTCCAGCGTTGATTATCTTGCAGCATTGCTTCTGTTGCCGCCGCTGTTTTGGGGCTACGTTGATGATAAAATAAAATAGATAAGGGAGAACCAGTGGATGTAGTGTATTTGGACTTTCAGAAGGCTTTCGATAATCAAATCAAATCAAAATCAAATCAAATCAACTTTTATTGTCATTGTTAGTGCACAAGTGCAGTACAACGAAATGTAGGCTTGCGGCTCCCGAGAGTGTACATTTGGATTAAGACATTTAAACATTCAACATACATTTGGCTTGCAGTATATTAGCATAAATATGACCATAATAAAGTGCATTGGCAGATGTGCAGGCTTTAGTGTTTATTTGTGGAGTTCAGTAGGATGACAGCCCTGGGAAAGAAGCTGTTCCTAAATCTGGTCGTACGGGTGCAAATGCATCTGTAGCGTCTCCCAGAGCTGGGGTCTGTTCGTTAGGAAGTCCAGGGTCCAGTTGCAGTCGCATCCGGGAATGCGCCGAACATCTCGAGTCTCTTCGCCGGGAGCAAGCGTAAGCCAAGCACAAACAGCGGAAGGAACGCACGTCAACCAAGCACCCCACCCACCCGCCCCTTCAACCACCGTCTGCCCCACCTGTGACAGAGACTGTAGGTCCCGCATTGGATTCATCAGTCACCTGAGAACTCATTTTTAGTGTGGAAGCGAGTCATCCTCGGTTCCGAGGGGCTGCCTAAGAGAGAGAAGAGAAGAAGAAGACACTTGATCTCGACTCCCCGAAGGTAATTCTGGGGCGATAATGTAAACTGGATTTTCAATGGAAATAAAAATGGGGCGAGATGTAATATGGGCTGCCGATTCTCGATCGGCCGTTTTACACAATTGCAGAGTCAAAATGACCCCACCCGTGTGTACTGTTAGCGGAGAACGACTTAAATATATAACAGAGTATGACATGAGCTGGCAGCACAATCAGGAAGAGCAGGGAAGTGGGATTGGAGTCGACAGCTCCCGCTGATGAGCTAGTACTGGCACAGGTACAGTGAGCCGAATGGCCTCCTTCTGTGCAGTAATTTCTATGGTTCCTGTAGCTTGAAAAAAAAAGTGGCAATATAAACATTAAAAACAACAAATGGACGATGGCCATAAGTGGACGTCACGTGAGGCTATAACTGGGCATGGCGAGCTGGGACTTTCCACCTACATTCTTTAAACCAGAACATTCATCCAAAACTTTTACAATCTCTGATATTTTGTAATTTTGTGTAAACAGCTCCATTAAAGGAGACCCATCTGTTGTAGCCAAATTGTTAAATGTTCGTGGTTTAATTTCTCTTATTGGCCTGGGATTTCCTGGAAACTTGCACCATAGTAATGGCACAGCCATGGTAATGCCATTAATCTGGACAAGGAGTTCCAGGAAATTATGGCCTATATGAGTTACGGCATCATTCATGTTCCGCCATAATTTCCTGGGACTTCTGCGTCGCTCTACCAATACCCCTCGCCCGAAACCCTGAACAGTTGATTATCATAACTCCGCCCACCGGTCAAGTTAATGGCGATCGCGAATTTCCTGGATTTACACTGGTTTTCACTCTGCAGGCACTTCGGGCTAGAAGTTCATTATAGCCCAGGAATGGCTGGTATCAATAGAAAAGCTGGAGAATTAGCGCCAGACGCTAATGCTTTAGACTGCACGCAAAATTAAGTCTCGTTGCTCAAAGAAATGATTGGGGTGCTAATTCAAGCCTTAAAGCCCAAGCTCATTGGCATTACACTCAAAGGGTGAACCAATATCAGGTGCAGTTTAATTACAAGTCATGATTGCCACAGGCTTTTCCCAGTTCTTAAAGGGGAGGTTCATTGCTGCTGCAGAACCTCATTCTCAGCATTTTTGGCTGTATAGCTGCCTTAGCAAGCAGCAGCAGGTCAAGGAGAAGGTTCAGACCAAATATGTGCCCTTAAAGAAACAAATCTAGAACCTCCTGGATGTCTAGAGACATACAGGGTAGGATAAAGAAAAAAAGGGAGGCGTATGACAGATACCTGTAATGATCAATAACATGTCATTTTATAGTGGACACTAGGTGGAGCCGTAGAGCTGCATAGAGCTGTATACAGCTGTATGTATAAGACTACACTACCCAGCTGTATGTATATTAAGACTACATTACCCATGAGGCACTAGGCTACCCACAAGGCAACAGTCAAGATGGCAGCCTGCACACAGGAGCACACATGCAGCATCTCTACAGATACTGTACCTAGAGAACGTGTACTGAATAAATGACTAGCTAGAAGCTAGCTGTGTCCATAATAAGAATGTCTATTTATTAATGAACATAAGATGGTACCAGGATGGTGAAGATCTGCTAAAAATTGTGAAAAGCGACATGGAGAATTTGAAGCCACCAGAGCATTTGAAACTCACAGGAAACATCGACTACAATTGGCAGACTTTTAAACAACAATTCGAACTCTACATTGCAGCCATCGGATTTGGTACGAAGCCAGATGCAAGGAAGATAGCGTTGCTGCTCACAGTTGCAGGCCCACAGGTGATAGAGGTATTTAATACATTTGTATTTAATCCAGAGGAGAACAGAGAAAAATTAGAAGATGTGCTAAAAAAATTTGATGCACATTGCTCTCCCAAAAGGAATGAGACCTATGAAAGATACATGTTCTGTTCAAGGACACAGCAGCAAAATGAGACTTTTGATAGCTTTATAACTGATCTGAAACTGAAAGCACAGACATGTAATTTCTCTGAGCTGAAATCATCCATGATTCGTGACCAGATTGTGTTTGGTATTCATGATAAAAAAGTCAGGGAACATCTGTTGAGAGAAACCGAACTAAATTTGGAAAATGCAGTGAAAATACGCCAAGCCAGCGAGCTAGCTCGAAAGCACGCGAAGACTTTCAGTGAAATCAATAATGATGCGATTGTAATGAGTGATAATGCTGCTGTCGGTGCTGTGTCCTACAAGGGGAAGAAACGTGGGCAGAACAAAAATGAAAAGCAATCGGAGGATGAAATTTTTAATTGTAAACGCTGTGGTTACAAACACCAGTTAAGACAATGCCCAGCGTTTGGAAAAATGTGCACAAAGTGTAATGGAAAGAATCACTTTGCCAAACAATGCTTTTCAAAAGTAAAAACAACGAAAGGGCAACAAGTTAATGTGATTGAGGACACTGATTTAAGTGAGACATTTTTTGTAGGAATGGTGTCATGTGACGATATCAAAAAAGATACAGAAAATGTGCAGCCCTCAGAAATGGACAATGCTGAACATAAAGTCAATGCAGTAAAAGTGGACAAATGGATGATCCCACTGCAGATAAATGGAGCATTAGTTACATTGAAACTGGGCACTGGGGCAAAAGCAAACTTAATCAGTATGAGTGACATAAAAAATATGAAAGAAAAGCCCAAAATACAGAAAAAGTCAGCACTACTGAAGAGCTATAATGGACAGAAAATAGATAGCTTAGGTGTATGCAGACTTAAAGTGACAGTCAAAGACAAAGTGCATCATCTCATGTTTTCTGTTGTGGCTGAAAGACTTGATTCGATACTAGGTGACAAAGCTTGTGAAGACTTAGAACTGGTCAAGAGAGTCTACCGTATAAACTGTGCCATAAGCAGACCAGATGACTCAGGTGATGAAGCAGAGAGCCCATCAAGGATGAAAAGGCCAAAGGGTATCCATGTCTTCAAAAAGCCTAGTTTCTCCAAGAAGAAAGAAAAAGACTTTAATGTCAAAGAGAAGCCAAAGAAAGAAAAGCACAAAGAGGAAAAACACAAGGAGAAAAAGTCCAAAGATATAACCGCAGCAGATGTTGTTAAGCAGTGGAAAAAGAAAAAGAAGAAGCCTGCACCAGAGCAGGAAGCAGTTCCGGTGGATACTCCTTCTTTCCTCAGGCCAATCTTTGGTGTTCCATTAGCCGAGGCTGGTGAGAGGACTATGCTGTATGATGAGATCCAGCTGCCAGCAGTTTTTCGAGAGTGCATTGATTACATTGAGAGTTATGGCATGAAGAGTGAAGGAAACACTGAAACCCTCTCCAAGCAAAGATCGCAAGGGGACCTCGATCTATTCAAGACCAGATTGATGACAATGCCGCAACTGCATCTTGTCATTCACCGCCAGAAAAATCTCATGAAGACACATCAGACTTACCCGTGTTGAGAAGATCCTCACGTGAAGTAAAAAAGCCTGATAGACTTAATCTTTGAGTACAATGTAAAGCTTTGAAAATGTGTTGACTGTTTTGAAAATGTTTATGTTTATAGAGCACTAACAAAAGTGTTACTGATATTATCTTTATTGTTTTCTTGAAAGTTGATTGATATTGATTTTGTTAAACCTCAAAGAAAGGAGGATGTAATGATCAATAACATGTCATTTTGTAGTGGACACTAGGTGGAGCCGTAGAGCTGCGTAGAGCTGAATATAGCTGTATGTATAAGACTACACTACCCAGCTGTATGTATATTAAGACTACATTACCCATGAGGCACTAGGCTACCCACAAGGCAGCAGTCAAGATGGAAGCCTCTACAGATACTGTACCTAGTCCACACGTGCTCAATAAAGTAACTAGCAAAAGTTAGCTGTGTTCATATTAAGAATGTCTATTTATTAATGAACATAAGAATACTGAGGGGTAAATACTCCAGAATCTTCAGAGAGTACAGAAAGTGCAGGGGTGCAATTAAAAAGGATATTAGGAAAGCAAAGAGAGAGCATGAAAAACTTTGGCAAGTAAGATCAAGGAAAACCCAAAGATGTTTTATAAATATGTTAAGAGTAAGAGGATAACTAAAGAAAGGGTAGGGCCTATTAGAGATCATAAGGATAATCTGTGTGTGGAGGCGAGAGACGTCGGTAGGGTTCTTAATGAATACTTTGCGTCTGTTTTCACAAAGGAGAGGGGCGAAGCAGACATTGTTATTGGGGGGGAGGAGTGTGAAATATTAGATGAAATAAACATAGTGAGAGAGGAAGTATTAAGGGGTTTAGCAGCTTTAAAAGTGGATAAATCCCCAGGCCCGGATGAAATGTATCCCAGGCTGTTAAGCGAAGCAAAAGAGGAAATAGCAGAGGCCCTGACCATCATTTTCAATCCTCCCTGGCTTCAGATGTGGTGCCGGAGGACTGGAGGGCTGCTAATGTGGTACCCTGTTTAAAAAGGGAGAAAAGGATAGACCGAGTAATTACAGGCCAGTCAGCCTAACCTCGGCGGTGGGAAAATTATTGGAAAGAATTCTGAAGGACAGGATAAATCTTCATTTAGAAAGACACGGATTAATCAAGGATAGTCAGTACAGATTTGTTAAGGGAAGGTCGTGTCTGACAAACTTGATTGAATTTTTTGAGGAGGTAACAAGGAGGGTAGATGAGGGTATTGCATTTGATGTAGTGTATATGGACTTTAGCAAGGCTTCTGATAAGGTTCCACATGGCAGACTGGTCACAAAGTTAAAAGCCCATGGGATCCAGGGCAAAGTGTCAAGTTGGATTCAAAACTGGCTCGGAGACAGGAAGCAGAGGGTAATGGTTGATGGGTGTTTTTGTGACTGGAAGGCTGTTTCCAGTGGGGTTCCGCAGGGCTCAGTACTGTGGTGTATATATCAATGATCTAGACTTGAATATAGAGGGTATGATTAAGAAGTTTGCAGATGATACACAGTTTGCTGTGTGGTTGATACTGAAGAAGGAAGTTGTAGACTGCAGGAAGATATCAATAAATTGGTCAGGTGGGCAGAACAGTGGCAAATGGAATTCAAGCCGGAGAAGTGTGAGGTAATGCATTTGGGGAGGGCCAACAAGGAAAGGGAATACACATTAAATGGTAGGACACTGAGTAGCGTAGAGGAACAAAGGGACCTTGGAGTGCATGTCCACAGATCCCTGAATGTAGCAGGCCAAGTAGATAAAGTGGTTAAGAAGGCATACGGAATGCTTGCCTTTATTAGCTGTGGCATAGAATACAAGAGCAGGAGGGTTATGCTTCAACTGTATAAAACACTAGTTAGGCCTCAGCTAGAGTACTGCGTGCAGTTCTGGTCACCACATTACAGGAAAGATGTGATTGCACTAGAGAGGGTACAGAGGAGATTTACAAGGATGTTGCTGGGAGTAGAGAATCTTAGCTATGAGGAAAGACTGGATAGGCTGGGTCTGTTTTCCTTGGAACAGAGGAGGTTGAGGGGAGACCTTATTGAGGTGTATAAAATTATGAGGGGCATAGATAAAGTGGATAGAAAGGACCTATTTCCCTTAGCAGAGGGGTCAAAAACCAGGGGGCACAGATTTAAAGTAATTGGTGGAAGGTTTAGAGGGGATTTGAGGGGAAATTTCTTCACCCAGAGGGTTGTGGGGGTCTGGAACTCACTGCCTGAAAGGGTGGTAGAGGCAGGAACCCTAAACACATTTAAAAAGTACTTGGATGTGCACTTGGGATGCTGTAACCTGCAGGGCTACGGACCAAGAGCTGGGAAGTGGGATTAGGCTGGATAGCTCTTTGTTGGCCGGCGTGGACACGATTGGCCGAAATGGCCTCCTTCCGTGCTGTAACTTTCTATGATTCTATGATTCTAGGAGCCGGCGGACTGAAGCAGCTGTACTGATGGCAGATCCATGCCCCAGGGAGAGATATCCCTTCCCATCCATACAGGCATAACTGCGACAAACAGACAAATACTAACGGAAAACAGCTCCTGCAGCTCTGTTGAAGCCTGGGTCTGTACATTGTCAATGGTAGGTTCATGGGAGACCTCCTAGGAAGATCGACCTATTGCTCACCTCTTGGCTGTAGCACCGTAGACTATATGATTACAGATTTGGACCCATCATCTTTCAGAGCATTCACAGTCAAACCACAAACAACACTGTCAGACCACAGTCAAATTACTATGTATCTTAAAAAGACAGAAACAACCAACACAGAAACACAACCCAGTAAGCTGTACAACACCAAAAAATCGTACAGATGGGCCAAAAATAGCACGGAAAAATACCAGAAAGCAATTAGCAATCAATCAACTCAAGCTCTATTGGACACCTTTCTGGATAACATATACACTCACAATAAAGAAGGCGTAAACCGGGCAGTGAATAACCTAAATGATATTTTTGATAATTTGGCAACAAGGTCAAACTTGAAAGCTCGCAAGAACAAACCCAAAACAAAAAACTATGAAAAATGGTTTGACCCAGATTGCCATAACATGAGGAAAAAACTTAGAAAAATATCAAACCAAAAACACAGACAGCCAGAAAACGAGGAATTACGCCTTACTTATTGTCAGACACTAACGCAATACAGAAACACACTCAGAACCAAAAAAGAGCAGTATATTAAGAATACACTCAGGTCCATTGAGGAATCCATTGATTCCAATTGTTTCTGGGACAACTGGAATACATTACACAAAAAACAACACGACGAATTGGCCATTCAAAATGGAGACACATGGGAAGACCACTTTGAAAAATTATACCAGAAAAACACACTAAGGCCAGAGCAACACCAAATATGCAAAAAACTGGAAAAGCTCGAAATGGCCACAAAAGATAACCAAAACCCGCTAGACTCCATAATAACAGAAAAAGAACTATTTGAAAAACTCAAGGACCCGCGACCAGGAAAAGCTTGCGGTGCAGACGGCATACTAAGTGAGATGATTAAACACACAGATGACAAAATGAAACTGGCTATCCTAAAACTCTTCAACTTGGTTCTGAGTGTCGGTTACTTCCCTGATATCTGGAACAAAGGACTCATAACGCCCATATACAAAAGTGGGGACAAAGTCGACCCAAATAACTATCGAGGCATCTGTGTAAACAGTAACCTGGGGAAGGTATTCTGTAGTATCATAAACAAAAGACTTATAAACTTCCTTGAGGAGCACAATGTCTTGAGTAAAAGCCAAATTGGATTCCTACCAAACTATAGAACATCAGATCATATCTTTACCTTACAGACCCTAATTGACAAACATGTTCATCAAAACAAAAGCAAAATCTATGCATGCTTTATAGATTTCCAGAAGGCTTTCGATTCCATCTGGCACGATGGTCTATTCCTGAAACTTATCGAAAGCGGGATAGGGGGAAAAACATATGATGTAATTAAATCAATGTATACAAACAACAAATGTGCAGTTAAAATTGGAGACAAACAAACAAAATACTTCCCACAGGGGCAGGGGGTGATGCAGGGCTCGCCCATCTCACCAACACTCTTTAATATTTACATAAATGAATTGGCAAAACTACTTGAACAATCTACAGCACCCGGCCTCACCCTATATGAATCCAAGGTTAAATTCCTCCTCTATGCGGATGACCTGGTTCTGCTGTCGCCAACTAAGGAGGGTCTACAGCAGAACCTGGATTTGCTGGAGTCGTTCTGCCAGACCTGGGCCCTGACAATAAATCCCCAAAAAACCAAATTCCTTGTGTTCCAGCAAAGATCCAGACATCAGGGGCCCAAAATAAATTTCACACTAGGAACAACCAAAATTGAACAAACCACTAACTACACATACTTGGGCTTAAAAATCAGTTCTACAGGAAATTTTCATCTGGCTGTGAATGAACTGAAAGAGAAAGCAAGAAGGGCTTTCTATGCCATTAAAAAATCAATCCAAATAGAAATCCCAATTAGCATTTGGCTCAAAATCTTTAAATCAGTAATTGAACCAATAGCACTCTATGGCAGTGAGGTGTGGGGACCGCTAACGCAACAAGAATTTGCAAAATGGGACAAACACCCAATTGAGATCCTACATGCAGAATTCTGTAAAAGTATCCTCCGGACTCAAAGGAAAACCGTAAACAATGCATGCAGGGCAGAACTAGGCCAATATCCATTAATAATCACTATCCAAAAAAGAGCCACCAAATTCTGGAAACACCTAAAAATGAGCAACCCCCACTGCTATCATTACGAAGCCCTGAAATGTCAAGAGAGGACCATAAAGAAGAATACCCTCAGTCAACTAGTCCTGGGACTCAGTGAAGTAACTACTAACACTACTAACAATAACCAGCCCCAGGACAGTGACAGCGTAACACAAAGAATTCGACCCAACACAATCGTCGCTAAGCAAAAGGAAAAATATCTGTCATATTGGGCAGAAACAACAAAAACCCAAAACAAACTCAATTGCTACTTGGCCCTAAACAGACAATACAACATGGCTGAATACCTGACCATGGTAAAGGACAGCAAACTGAGAAAAACCTTGACAATGTACAGACTTAGTGAACATAGCCTGGCGATCGAAAAAGGTAGACACAGGCAGACCCGGCTACCAAGAGAGGACAGGATATGCTCTCACTGCAGTCAGGGAGTGGTGGAGACAGAGATGCAATTCCTCACAGCTTGTAGAAAATATCAGGGCATAAGGGAGAATTTCTACCCAAAATTCACAAAAATATGCCCGGAATTCAGAAATTTGAATGATGACCAAAAACTCCCATACCTACTAGGGGAAGAGAGAAATTGTGTAACCTTAGCGGCACACTATGTTACAGCTTGCCATAAACAGAGGGACAACCACTAAATATAAGAAAAGAGTGTATAAAAATTATATGAATGTATATTTACACACTCAGGGATATATCTGTTTATACACTGTATGGATAGATCTGTATTTTTGTGTTCAACCATAAATGTTTTTCGATGCTTTGGCAACATAAGATGTACCTTGTCATGCCAATAAAGTGATTTGAATTGAATTGAGAGAGCCCGCAGATCCTGCAACCACACACTGGAGGTGTTGGTGTTCGCTGTGGAGAGACAGAGGGCGCTGCTCTACCCAGCAAATGGCAGGAGGCCCTCACCGCAAGTCTTCCGCGCCATGTGGAGCCAAGCACGTCTCGGGCAGCACTCTGGTCTCTAGGACCCACACACAGTGCAGGAAGAAATTTAACGACCTCACTCGGTGGTCAGGGTGAGTCAATGCTTCAACAAATGCTACATACCACCGTCTGAACCACAGTCTGCACACACTGCCCAAAGCACCACACCCCCAGCACTCACCCACCAACAATCTCTGCCTACCAACATGCACACCCACATCTCACACCTTGCACACGATGACAGCTATTCAACTATGGCAGGCACATCACCCAACCTCATTGCTCCACACTCATTGACAATCTTTCCTTTCTCTTGCCGGCCTAGGTGGTTCACAACAGGAGGGAGCAGGAGCGCACAGGCGGGGGACAAGCCGACACCCAACCACTGTCTGCGCTGGAAAATAGAGTGCTGCAGATCATTGGGCGCCAGGTGGTGGGCATCGTGGCCACCAGTGACGTTGACCTGCTTGGGGACAACAACGGTATGTTCATCCCTACTCCTTCTTCCCACATCCCACTTTCCCTTCACCCCACAAGCCTTATGCATTTTCCCGCTAATCATGCTGTATGCATACAATTCTCCCTTCTTGCCCCCCTCCCCTCACCTTAACCCGAATCTTGTGCCTTTATGCTTTCAGATAATGAGCAAGCACCTGAGCAGCCTGTCCCTGAGGGCACCATTGAGAGTGAAGCGGGAGAAGAGGACGAGGAAGAACACACCGCGTCACTGCATGTCTCACCCGCAGGCACCAGCTCAGATACTGACACTACGCATTCTTTAGAGGCTGGAGTTGTAGCGGGATCTGCACAGGGTGAGACACCAGGGATGAGTGGGCTGCAGCAAGGCCAAGGGGAAAGGGTAGCTCGGGGGTCAGCTCCCGGGAGGACGAGTTTGCGCGAGTTCTGCTGCACAGGACTCAGATGAGGGCCTGGACCTGGGTAGGACTGTAGAAGAAGGGTGATGGGCATGCACACGGAGATGATATGTGCAATGGCAAGGGTGCCTGAGAACATAAGAACATAAGAACATAAGAAATAGGAGCAGGAGTAGGCCATACGGCCCCTCAGGCCTGCTCCGCCATTCAATAGGATCATGGCTGATCTGAATCTAGACTCATGTCCACTTCCCTGCCCTCTCCCCGTAACCTCTAATTCCCTTATCTGCTAGGAAAGTGTCTATCTCCATTTTAAATGTATTTAATGTTGCAGCTTCCACAGCTCTCTGGGGTAGCAAATTCCATAGATTTACTACCCTCTGAGTGAAGAAGTTTCTCCTCATCTCAGTTTTGAAAGGGCAGCCCCTTATTCTTAGATTATGCCCCCTAGTTCTAATCTCACCCATCAGTGGAAACATCCTCACCGCATCCACCCGATCAAGCCCCCTCACAATCTTATATGTTTCGATAAGATCGCCTCTCATTCTTCTGAACTCCAATGAGTAGAGTCCCAACTTACTCAACCTTTCCTCATACGTCAACCCCCTCATCTCTGGAATCAACCGAGTGAACCTTCTCTGAACCACCTCGAGAGCAAGTATATCTTTTCTTAAATATGGAAACCAAAACTGCACGCAGTATTCCAGGTGTGGCCTCACCAATACCCTGTATAACTGCAGCAAGACTTCCCTGTTTTTATACTCCATCCCCCTTGCAATAAAAGCCAAGATTCCATTGGCCTTCCTGATCACCTGCTGCACCTGCATACTAACTTTTTGTGTTTCATGCACCCCCAGATCCCTTTGTACTGTAGCACTTTGCAGTTTCTCTCCATTTAGATAATAACTTGCTCTGATTTTTTCTGCCAAAGTGCATAACCTCACACTTTCCAACATTATATTGCATCTGACAAATCTCTGCCCACTCACTTAGCCTGTCTATGTCCTTCTGCAGGTTTTTTATGTCCTCCTCACTCACTGCTTTCCCTCCCATCTTTGTATCGTTGGCAAACTTGGATATGTTGCACTCGGTCCCTTCCTCCAAATCGTTAATATAGATTGTAAAGAGTTGGGGTCCCAGCACTGACCCCTGCGGAACACCACTAGTTACTGATTGCCAGCCCGAGAATGAACCATTTATCCCAACTCTTTGTTTTCTGTTAGATAGTCAATCTTCCACCCATGCCAGTATATTACCCCCAATCCTGTGATTTTTTATCTTGATCAGTAATCTTTTGTGTGGAACTTTGTCAAATGCCTTTTGGAAGTCCAAATACACTACATCCACTGGTTCCCCTTTATCCACCCTGTATGTTACATCCTCAAAGAATTCGACAAAATTTGTCAAACATGACTTCCCCTTCGTAAAACCATGCTGACTCTGTCCTATTAAATTATGTTTATCCAAATGCTCTGTTACTGTTTCCTTAATAATGGACTCCAACATTTTGCCAACTGGTCTATAGTTTCCAGCTTTTTGTCTACTTCCCTTCTTAAATAAGGGTGTTACATTAGCAGTTGAACCTCTCAGCAATGGTAAGGAGCATGGAGGAGTCTGCCTCCAACATTGAACAAGGCTTCGCACACGACATGGATCCCATCATTTCCAGTCTGCAATGGATGGTGGACTCCCAGAGAGACCATGGTGTCACAGACCTCATGCCGCATGTGATGGGCGATCTGGCAGCTTCCATTACAGCACAGGCGGAAGTAACACGACGTCTTCTTGCTGCAATGCAGTCTATGCTTGGTGGCATCCAATCTCAGACTGCTCTCATGCAGTCTCAGCTTGATGCCACGCAAGCTCTGACTGCTGCCATCGTGGCTGGGTCTACCACCATCGACCGGGGCTTTCACGGTGTCGCAGCAGGCCAGCAATCTGTGCTCCAAAATATTGCGAGGGATGTTGAGATGCTGTCCCGGGGGAGCGGCAGTGGGTCAGTGGAGCAGGAACCTGCTGTCCTCTCTCAGGATGACGACATTCCTGCTCCCACCGCTGCCACTCCACCATTGTCCTTGTAGCTGCCTGTCATCCAGCCATCCCAGACTGCTGCCCATGCTGAGGTGGTGCAGTCTACAGCCAGCCCTTCCAGGCCCAGAGCTGGTCGAGGGAGTCCTGCAAGGCCATCAGAAGTCTCTCGCACGGACACTCAGCAGCCTTCCACCCGCCCTGCTGCAGCCACTGGGCCAACACTTCGTAGGAGCACTAGAGTAGGCAAAGGCACAGTAACAAGAGGCACTAAGGGATTGCACAAGGGTGAATAGTAAATATTGTTGTTGTAAATATGTGTTCACTGATTTTTGATAAATTTATTAATTCAGTTTGGATTCTTTTGTGGTGCCATTCATTTAAGCTTTGTGCTGTAATATGGCCTGCAACAGGGATGGAATGATGGGGATGTGGTGAGCAACGGGGATCTGGGGTTTAATTTATTGAACCGCAGTCTGATGAGGTGATCATGGACCGCCCTTCCGGAAGGCCGATTGAGTGGCTGCCTCCTCCCTCGCTCCTGTTCCTCCTCGTCCTCCTCCTCTCCCTCTTCCTCCTCCTGAGGTGGTCCCACAATCCCTGGTGGCAAGGGCTGGGCCCTCATGATGGCCAAGTTGTGGAGCATGCAGCAGACCACCCCGAAATGGGACACCCGCTCAGCCGAGTACTGGAGGGCTCCTCCCGCATGGTCAAGCCAGCGGAACTGTTGCTTCAGTAGGCTGATGGTCTGCTCGATGATGTTCCTGGTGGTGGCCTGGCTTTCATTATATGAGTGCTGGGCACGAGTGTTGGGGTTGCGGAGGGGAGTCATGAGCCAGGTGGAGATCGGATAGCACTTGTCCCCGAGCAGCCAGCCGCGAACTTGACGTGGTGGCTTGAAGAGTGCTGGCATACCGGTCTGGCACAGGATGAAGACATTGTGGCTGCTGCCAGGATAGCGGGCATTGACATTGAGGATTCGCTGTCTGTGGTCGCACACCAACTGGACATTAAGTGAGTGGTAGCCTTTGCGGTTACGGAAGATCTCAGGATTGTTTTGTGGTGCCCGCAAAGCCACGTGGGTGCAGTCAATGGCGCCCTGCACCATGGGGAATCCCGCTATCCTGGCAAAGCCACATGCACACTCATCTTGCTTCTCTCTGGTGATGGGGAAGGAAATGTAATTCCTTCTCCTACTGTAGAGAGCCTCTGTGACCTCCCGGATGCAGCAATGGATGGCAAACTGCGAGATGTTCGCTATATCCCCTGTTGCAGGCTGGAAGGATCCGCTGGTGAAGAAATTAAGGGCGACGGTGACCTTGCCTGCCACTGTGAGAGCTGTGGTGGTCCTGATCTGAGGCTCGAGGTCTGGTTGCAGGAGGTGGCAGAGTTCTGTGACCACCTCCTCGGTGAAGCAGAGCCTTCTAATACACTGCTCCTCGCTTAATTGGAGGTAGGAGAAGTGCTCTCTGAATACCCTCGGAGGGTAAGGCCTCCTGTTGAAAGCCTTGATGGCCCTCCTCCTCCCTCTGGCCACATGATCCATTCTTTCTCACTGCCTCTGCTCCCTCCGCTGTAGATCCTGGAGGGCCAGGTCAACTGCCAGTACAGCCCCCATTAATGTAACCAAGTGCAACACTTTGATATTTTTTAAGAATAAATTTAACTATTTTTTAGTTACCACAGCACTCCTGATACAAAATAACCTTTAAATTACTGAATTAAACTGTTTCACAATGTCAAACTGACAAGAAAGCACTGAAACTCCACTAACCTGACAGCTGCGACTCATTACTCAAGATCCCTTTAAATAACATCCCTGGAGCCGGCTTCCACCTGCTTGATGCCTCCTCTCCCTGTCGCTGTTTGGTCGAGGCACTAAGGTTGGTGGTGAAAATGAATTTTGCAGATCGGGCGCCCAGTGAGCGTTGCACGCTCACTGACGTCATGATCTGCCTGGCATTGAAGTCCCCAGCCATAACCCGTACCGATGGCGCAAGGGAGGACCAGATTTGCTGTGCGTAGTTGGACTTGCCTCACCCCGGCGCTACTGCATCATGCCCTGTTAGCGCCAGCTGATGGCGCTAACGGGAGGCGCTAACCAACCAAATTTTTCCCCCTTAGAGTTTTAACTAATAGCACAGGATATTTACAGTACAACAGTTTCCAGACTTTGGTTATCAGAAATTATCCACAATTATTAATAATCCTATGGCTGGGATTTCCAAATCAGGTAACTTGCAATGGGGGACTGTTGTAATACTTTAGATTCAAATCTTAAATAAACACACCAAGACTAGCATTTCAGACAGCTGATTTCCAATATTTATTTTCCTTGGAATAAGCTTTCTCAGCCCTTCCTCATTCCATTCACCACAAAAAAATCAGCTATTATAATCACCCCTTTCACAAACTACATTTAAAAAAAGTAAATGGTTAACTTTTCAATTTATAATTAAGTTGTAGATTTCTGGAAAAGGTTCATTTTTACCTGTAACATGTTGAAGCTTGTCTATTTTAATCAAAGTCCTTATTTGTATATCGTACCTATTTTGCAAAAAAATACGTATTATTTTCAAAGGTGAGCGAGAGTGGCTGGAGAGCGCCAAACCTTGGGAGATTTCATAGGTGAGCGAGAGAGTCTGGAGAGCGCCAAACCTCGGGAGATTTCAAAGGTGAGCGAGAGAGGCTGGAGAGCGCCAAACCTCGGGAGATTTCAAAGGTGATCGAGAGCGGCTGGAGAGCGCCAAACCTCGGGAGATTACAAGGTGAGCGAGAGCGGCTGGAGAGCGCCAAACCTCGGGAGATTTCAAAGATGAGCGAGAGAGGCTGGAGAGCGCCAAACCTCGGGAGATTTCAAAGGTGAGTGAGAGCGGCTGGAGAGTGCCAAATCTTGGGAGATTTCAAAGGTGAGCGAGAGAGTCTGGAGAGCACCAAACCTCGGGAGATTTAATGGTGAGCTGGGCAGGACCGGGACTGATGTCCTAGGGGGAGTGTTTGCTAGTGCTATTGGGGAGGGTTTAAACTAAAATGGCAGGGGGTTGGGAACCTGTGCAGGGAAACAGAGGAAAGGGAAGCAAGGATAGAAGCAAAAGACAGGAAGGAGAAAAGCAAAAGTGGAAGGCAGAGAAATCAAGGGAGCAAGTCATCAAAGAGTGCTGTGAGTTTGGGTCAGTGTGAGAGTTCTTTAATTGTTATTTCTCTTTAAATCATTCTTGATAAGATTACTTAAGCAGTTTAAGTAAAGGGGAAAAGTTAAATATTTGGGATTCTGTTGGTTTAAGAAGAGTAAAACAAGGTTACACTGCAGTAGGAGTAAATTGGCACAGCAGGCAGTGGAAACCAGTTTTCTAACCAATCAGCAGGGGTGACTCATTTGGCTGTAAACAAACAAACAGTATAAAAAGACCAGTCCTAGTATGAGCAAGCACTGAGTGTGAATCATCAAAGAGTGCTGTGAGTTTGGGTAAGTGTGAGTTAGGGTAAGTGGGGTGTTAGGTGCTCTTTTCAAACTTTAACTCTGTGGGTTGTAGTTAATAAGGCCTTTCTGGTGCAGAGTGACTGTTGGTAAACCATTTAACTGGTGTAACTAGAGGGATTGATTTAATTTAAATCCAATTAATTAAAGGGGATACTAGCGTCTAAAATCGGGCAGAGGGTGTCCATAACTAACAATAAAAAATTTAATTAATTACATAGAATGGAGCAGGTGATGTGTTACTGTTGCGAGGTGTGGGAGCCGGAGAACCCCATTGAGGCTCACGGTGATTATGTCTGTGACAAGTGTCTGCTGCTACAGGAACTCCAGCTCCGTGTTGATGAGCTGGAGTCTGAGCTTCAGACACTGCGACACATCAGGGAGGGGGAGAAGTACCTGGACTCTGTGTATCAGGAGGTGGTCACACCTATGAAGTTAATTAATTCAGATGTAGCCCATGGTCAGGGACAGGATGGTGTGACTATGAGTGAGGCAGGTACGGGGATCCAGGAGGTAGAGCTGGAGGAGCCGCAGCCCTTGCTCTTGTCCAACAGGTTCGAGGTTCTTACTCCCTGTGAGGACAGGAGCAGGGACTGCAGGGAGGATGAGCAACCTAGCCACAGCACCATGGAACAGGGGGCCATTCAAGAGGGGGGAGTAAATAGAAATGTTGTAGTGGTAGGGGATAGTATTATTAGGGGGATAGATAGAGTTCTCTGCAGCCAAGAGCGAGAGTCCCGAAGGCTGTGTTGCCTACCCGGTGCCAGGGTTAAGGACATCTCCTCTGGGCTAGAAAGAAACTTGCAGTGGGAGGGGGTGGCTCCAGTTGTCGTGGTCCATGTTGGTACAAATGACGTAGATAGGACTAGGAAGCCGGTTCTGTTAAAGGAGTATGAGCAGCTAGGGGTCAAATTAAAAAACAGAACCTCAAGGGTAATAATCTCTGGATTATTACCTGAGCCACGAGCGAATTTGGCTAGGACAAATAAAATTAGAGAGATAAATGCGTGGCTCAAAGACTGGTGTGGGAGAAATGGGTTTTGCTTCCTGGGACACTGGCACCAGTACTGGGGCAGGAGGGAGCTGTTCCATTGGGATGGGCTTCACTTGGCCAGTGCTGGGACTAGAGTCCTGGTGGATCATATAACTAGGGCTGTAGAGAGGGCTTTTAACTAACTGGTGGGGGGGAGGTTCCGAGAGAGCAAATAATAAAAATGACAACAGAGAAGGTCATAGACTTAGGTAGCAGTGGGGAAATTAAAAACTAGAGCGTGTCAGGAAGGGGCAGAAGGTATGGAGTAAAAGGTAAAGTAATAAAAAGGGCAAAAGCAGGAACTAAGTGTCACAAAACATATTTGAAAGTTCTCTATCTGAATGCACGTAGCATTCGTAACAAAATAGACGAGTTAATGGCACAAATAACTACATATGGGTATGATCTTGTGGCCATTACAGAAACATGGCTGCAGGGTGACAATGCCTGGGAATTAAACATACCAGGTTATTTAACAATCAGGAAGGACAGGCAGGAAGGAAGGGGAGGTGGGGTGGCTATGTTAATAAAGGAAGGAATCACTGTAATACAGAGAAATGATATTGGGTCAAAAGATCAGGATAATGAAACAGTTTGGGTGGAGGTAAGGAATAATAAGGGGAAAGAAACACTAGTGGGCGTAGTCTATAGGCCTCCGAACAGTTGTAACTCTGTTGGATGGAGTATCAATCAGGAAATAGTTGAGGCTTGTAATAAGGGAACATCTATAATTATGGGGGATTTTAACTATCATATTAATTGGACAAATCAAATTGGGCAGGGCTGCCTTGAGGATGAGTTCATTGAGTGTATTAGGGATGGGTTTCTTGAGCAGTATGTAACTGAACCGACCAGGGGGCAAGCAACCTTAGATCTGGTCCTGTGTAACGAGACAGGATTAATTAAAAATGTCCTAGTAAAGGATCCCCTTGGAATGAGTGACCATAACATGGTTGAATTCCATATTCAATTAGAGGGTGAGAAGGTTGGATCTCAAACAAGCGTGCTAAGCTTGAATAAAGGAGACTATGAAGGTATGAGAGCGGAATTGAGTAGAGTGGATTGGGAAAATAGATTAAAGGGTAAGACGATACATGGTCAGTGGTGTACATTTAAGGAGTTATTTTACAACTTCCAAAAAAAAAATATTCCACTGAGAAGAAAAGGGTGTAAAAGAAAAGACAGCCATCCGTGGCTAAGTAAAGAAATTAAGGATAGTATTCGACTAAAAACAAGGGCATATAAGGTAGCCAAATCTAGTGGGAGGATAGAGGATTGGGAAAACTTTAAAAGACAGCAAAAAATAACAAAAATATTGATTAAGAAAGGGAAGATAGATTATGAAAGTAAATTAGCAAAAAATATAAAAACAGATAGTAAGAGTTTTTATACTTATATATAAAGAAAAAGGGTGGCTAAAGTAAATGTTGGTCCCTTAGAGGATGAGACCGGGAAATTAATGGTGGGAAATATGGAGATGGCAAAAACACTGAATGAATATTTTGTATCAGTCTTTACAGTAGGGGACACTAAGAATATCCCAACACTGGACAAGCAGGGGGCTATAGGGGGGGGAGGAGCTAAACACGATCAAAATCACTAAGGAAGTGGTACTCGGTAAAATAATGGGACTCAAGGTGGATAAATCACCTGGACCTGATGGCTTACATCCTAGGGTCTTGAGGGAAGTGGCGGTAGGGATTGTGGATACATTGGTAATAATTTTCCAAAACTCCCTGGACTCAGCAAAGGTCCCGGCAGACTGGAAAACTGCTAATGTAACACCCTTATTTAAAAAGGGCAGTAGACAGAAGGCTGGAAACTATAGACCGGTTAGCCTAACATCTGTGGTAGGTAAAATTTAGGAGTCCATTATTAAGGAGACAGTAACAGGACATTTGGATAATCATAATTTAATAGGACAAAGTCAGCATGGTTTTATGAAGGGGAAGTCATGTTTGACAAATTTGCTGGAGTTCTTTGAGGAAGTAACATATAGGGTGGATAAAGGGGAACCAGTGGACGTAGTGTATTTAGACTTCCAAAAGGCATTTGACAAGGTGCCACACAAAAGAGTATTGCTTAAGATAAAAAATCACGGGATTGGGGGTAATATTCTGGCATGGATAGAGGATTGGCTATCTAACAGAAGGCAGAGAGTTGGGATAAATGGTTCATTCTCAGACTGGCAATCAGTAACTAGTGGTGTTCCGCAAGGGTCAGTGCTGGGTCCCCAACTCTTTACAATCTATATTAACGATTTGGAGGAGGGGACCGAGTGTAACATATCAAAGTTTGCAGATGATACTAAGATGGGAGGGAAAGTAGTGAGTGAGGAGGACATAAAAAACCTGCAAGGGGACATAGACAGGCTAAGTAAGTGGGCAGAGATTTGGCAGATGGAATACAATACTGGAAAGTGTGAGGTTATGCACTTTGGCAGGAAAAATCGTAGAGCAAGTTATTATCTTAATGGCAAGAAACTGAAAGTACTGAAGTACAAAAGGATCTGGGGGTCCTGGTGCACGAAACTCAAAAGGTTAGTATGCAGGTGCAGCAAGTGATTAAGAAGGCCAATGGAATGTTGGCTTTCATTGCTAGGGGGAATAGAATATAAAAATAGGGAGGTATTGCTTCAGTTGTACAAGGTATTGGTGAGACCGCACCTGGAATACTGCATACAGTTTTGGTGTCCATACTTAAGAAAAGACATACTTGCTCTCGAGTCAGTACAAAGAAGGTTCACTCGGTTAATCCCGGGGATGAGGGGATGGGCATATGAGGAGAGGTTGAGTAGATTGGGACTCTACTCATTGGAGTTCAGAAGAATGAGAGGCGATCTTATTGAAACATAAGATTGTGAAGGGGTTGGATCGGGTGGATGTGGGGAGGATGTTCCCGATGATGGGTGAAACTAGAACTAGGGGGCATAGTCTTAGAATAAGGGGCTGCTCTTTCAAAACTGAGATGAGGAGGAACTACTTCACTCAGAGGGTGGTAGGTCCATGGAATATGCTGCCCCAAAAAGCTGTAGAAGCTACATCATTACATAAATTTAAAACAGAAATAGACAGTTTCCTAGAAGTAAAGGGAACTAAGGGTTACGGGGAGCGGGCCGGAATTTGGACATGAGTCTAGGTTCGGATCGGACATGGCCCTGTGGGTAGCGGAGCGGGCCCAGGGGCCATGTAGCCTGATCCTGCTCCTCTTTCGCGTGTCTAATTCTGTTAGATTCAGGAGATGGTTCTGTGATAGTAGATTGGCGGTTAGGAACAGATCAGCCATGATCTTATTGAATGGCGGAGCAGGTTCGAGGGGCCGATTGGCCTACTCCTGCTCCTATTTCTTATGTTCTTACAATCAAACAGGGCCACAGTAAATAATAATTCTAAAAGGACTGAGAGTGTTAAAAAAACAAGCCTGAAGGCTTTGTGTCTTAATGCGAGGAGCATTTGTAATAAGGTGGATGAATTAGCTGCGCAAATAGATGTAAATGAATATGATATAATTGGGATTATGGAGACATGACTCCAGGGTGACCAAGGCTGGGAATTCAACATCCAGGGGTATTCAATATTCAGGAAGGACAGGCAAAAAGGAAAAGGAGGTGGGGTAGTATTGCTGGTTAAAGAGGAGATTAACACAATAGTAAGGAAGGATATTAGCTCTGATGATGTGGAATCTGTATGGGTAGAGCGGATAAATACCAAGGGGCAGAAAACATTAGTGGGAGTTGTTTACAGACCCCCAAACAGTAATGATGAGGTTGGGGATGGCATTAAACGGGAAATTAGAGACACGTGCAATAAGGGCACTGAGTTATCATGGGTGACTTTAATCTACATATAGATTGGGCTAACCAAATTAGTAACAATACTGTGGAGGAGGAATTCCTAAGTGTATACGGGATGGTTTCCTGGAACAATATGTCAAGGAACCAACTAGAGATCAGGCCATCTTTGACTGGGCATTATGTAATGAGAAAGGATTGATTAGCAATCTTGTTGTGCGAGGCCCCTTGGGGAGGAGCGATCATAATATGATACATTTCTTCATTAAGATGGAGAGTGAATATTTGACTCAGAGACTAGGGTTCTGAATTTAAATAAAGGAAACTACGACGGTATGAGGCACGAGTTGGCTAGGATCGATTGGGGAGCGTTACTTAAAGGGTTGACGGTGGATAGGCAATGGCAAACATTTAAAGATCGCATGGATGAACTACAGAATTTGTTCATCACTGTCTAGCATAAAAATAAAACCAAAAGGTTGCGCAACCATGGCTAACAAGGGAAATTAGGGATAGCATAAGATCCAAGGAGAGGACATATAAATTTCTGATTCATGTTCAATTCCCAACAGGAGTCCTACCATGTAAAGAAGCAACTTGTTTCAGCACAAGCTTTTAAATCAACAAAAATGTACTTCAGCACCAGCCAGACCACTCCCTGTAGACTATTGAAACTTTACACAAGTATAGGAAAGTTCCAATAACACATAGAATTACACCAACAGCCTGAAGAAATAATCAATAGCTAACCTGTAAGTAGTTGATGATTCCTTTAAGTAGCGCGGGTGGGGAGTCCGTCATGCTGCTTAACGTGTTCAGCTGTGTGAGGTTGTGGAAATTGACATTATACTTAGCATGCTGGGTAGAATAAAATGGCCAAGTAAAAGAACAAACTTGCTTAGGTTGTAGCTAAAGCAAGAAAAAGTAAATGTGTCACAACGTGTCCAGGACCAAGAGTTCTTTCATAATACCCAGCCACATTGAGGATGTGATAACAGCTATAATTGACTCACTAGCACAAGGGAGGCATAAGACTATAGAATAGATAAACTATTAATGATTGTCGCTAGACAAAGAAGCAAAACTATTGAGTAAGCTAATCATCTTGGTAACAAGATGATCAGACATGAGTAAGTAAATCTTGGTAACAAGATTCAGACAGAACCTCCTGACAGAATATATGATTAACTAACCTTGTCTGGAGATATTTCTGTCCTGCTGACCTTTTGATTGTCGTTATGCAAACTCTTAATGTGTTTAAAATGATACAACACCATTACACGTGATTTATGGAACGCTTGCTTGTTTGAGTGTATAAATATGCTGCATTCGCTGATGTCCTTTAGCGATGTTGGCCTAGCCTTTGTCCAGGCAGCTCTCTCCTTGTGCAAGTAAAAATTAAACTAACAATCTGACGGAACTGCTTGTGTTTTAGAGTCTTACTCGGAGTCGAGATTTTGACAGTAAAACTTGGAGGTTCCGCCGAGATCGCTTACTACCTACCGGTGAGTAAATGGACAAAAACATGATGACTCTTTAAGAATGGACCCTAACTGGCCAGTTATCAGTGGCGCTTAGTCACCAAAGGGGTTCCTCCTTGGACAAATACAGTAGTGTTGTCTGTTTGTCTCGGCGGGAGTACTGCGATCTGTTAAGACTCATTTCAGGGTTGAGTTGAAAATTTTTGTTATCACTTCCTCTTTCAGCTTGACAGAAAAGGGAGACAGATTTCAAAAACCTGAACCCTGAAAACAGGCCGGGCAGATTGTTGAAAGGAAGGTAAGAAGAGACGTCTGTAGAGGTCCCTGTTTCTTGAAGGAAAGAAACGATTACCCTTGAAAGAAAGGGAGAGATATCATAGACATAGAAACATAGAAGATAGGAGCAGGAGTAGGCCATTCAATGAGACCATGGCTGATCATCCAAATCATCCCCTCCCCTTTCAGCATTCCGCAGGGACCGCTCCCTCCGAGACACCCTAGTCCACTCCTCTATCACCCCAAACAGCCCTTCCCCTTCGCCTGGCACCTTCCCGTGCAAGCAGAGGAGATGTAACACCTGCCCCTATACCTCCCCCCTTCCCACTGTCCAGGGCCCCAAACACCCCTTCCAGGTGAAACAGCTATTTACTTGTACTTCTTGCAATCTAGTATACTGTATTCGCTGCTCACGATGTGGTCTCCTCTACATTGGGGAGACCAAACGCAGATTGGGTGACCGTTTTGCGGAACACCTCCGTTCAGTCCGTAAGGGGGACCCCGAGCTTCCGGTCGCCTGTCATTTTAATTCAACGCTCCATTCCCACTCGGACCTCACCGTCCTCGGCCTCTTGCATTGTTCCACGGAAGCTCAGCGTAAGCTCGAGGAACAGCACCTCATCTTCCGATTAGGCACTTTACAGCCTTCCGGACTCAATATCGAGTTCAACAATTTCAGATCATAACCTCGGCCCCGATTATATTTTTTCTTGTAATTTTTCCACTCCTTTCCCCCCCCCTTTCCTTTTGTTTCGCTCTCACACCTGGCAGCTATCCCTTGCCCTGCCAGTACACCTTACACCCAATCTCAGCCTATTACCATCTCGTCTAGCTTCTAACACCTTTTATTGTCTCTTTTTTACTTCTTTTGTTTCTTTTATTCTTTTGTCCGATCGCAGCCCTGCCTCCGATCTATCTTTTCCTTCCAGTTTTGAAGAAGGGGTCGACCCGAAACGTCAACTCAAATTTCTGTCCGTGGATGTTGCCTGACCTGCTGAGTTTTTCCAGCATTTTCTGTTGTTAATCCAAATTCAGTACCCGGTCCCTGCCTTTTCCCCATATCCCTTGATCCCTTTAGCCTTAAGAAATATATCCAACTCCTTCTTGAATATATTTAATGAACTGGCCTCCACCGCCCTCTGTGGCAGAGAATTCCACAGGTTCACCACTCTCTGGGTGAAGAAATTCCTTCTAATTTCTGTCCTAAATGGCTTCCCCCTTATCCTTAGACTATGACCCCTGTTTCTAGACTCCCCAGCCATCAGAAGCAACCTTTCTGCATCTAGTCTGTCCAGACCTGACAGAATTTTATAGGTTTCGATGAGATCCCCTCTCAATCTTCTAAACTCCAGTGAGTATAAGTCCAATTGACACAATCTCTCCTCGTACGTCATTCCTGCCATCCCAGGTATCAGCCTGGTGAATCTTTGCTGCACTCCTTCCATGGCAAGAACATCCTTCCTCAGATAAGGCGACCAAAACTGCACACAATACTCAAGGTGCGGTCTCACCAAGGCCCTGTACAACTGTAGCAAGACATCCTTGTTCCTGTACTCGAACCCTCTTGCTACGAAGGCCAACATACCATTTGCCTTCTTAACCGCCTGCTGCACCTGCATGCTTACCTTCAGTGACTGGTGCACAAGAACACCCAGGTCTCTTTGCACTTCCCCTTCTCCCAATCTATTGCCATTCAAATAATAATCTGCCTTCCTGTTTTTGCCACCAAAGTGGATAACCTCACATTTATCCACATTATAGTGCATTTGCCATGTTTCTGCCCAATCACCCAATCTGTCCAAATCGTACTGGAGTTTCACGACATCCTCCTCACAGCTTACCCTCCCACCCAGCTTTGTGTCGTCTGCAAATTTGGAGATATTACATCCAATTCCCTCGTCCAGATCATTAATATATATTGTGAACAGCTGGGGTCCTAGGACCGATCCTTGCGGTACCCCACTAGTCACTGCCTGCCACTCGGAAAACGACCCGTTTATTCCAACTCTTTGCTTTCTGTCCGCCAACCAGTTCTCTATCCAAGTCAATACCTTGCCCCCAATCCCATGTGCCTTAATTTTGCACGCTAATCTCTTATGTGGGACCTTATCGAAAGCCTTCTGAAAGTCCAAATACACCACATCCACTGGTTCTCCCTTATCTATTTTACCAGTTACATCCTCAAAAAATTCCAGTAGATTAGTCAAGCATGATTTACCTTTTGTAAATCCATGTTGACTTTGTCCGATCCTGTCACTGCTTACCAAGTGCTCTGCTATTACATCTTTTATAATAGATTCTAGCATTTTCCCCACTACCGATGTCAGGCTTACCGGTCTATAATTCCCCGCTTTTTCTCTACCACCTTTTTTAAATACATAGATACATAGATACATAGAAGATAGGAGCAGGAGTAGGCCATTCGGCCCTTCGTGCCTGCTCCGCCATTCGATGAGATCATGGCTGATCCTTTAATTCAGTATCCCGTCCCCGCCTTCTCTCCGTAACCCTTAACCCCTTTTGCCCGTAGAAATATATCTAATTCCCTCTTAAATATATTTAATGAGCTGGCGTACACTGCCCTCTGTGGCAATGAGTTCCACAGGTTCACCACTCTCTGAGTGAAGAAATTCCCCCTCATCTCTGTCCTAAATGGTTTAGCCCTTATCCTTAAATTATGTCCTCTAGTTCTGTTCTCACCCGCCAAGGGAAACATTCCTTCTGCATCCAGTCTGTCTAGACCTGTCAGAATTTTATACACTTCTATGAGGTCCCCTCTCAATCTTCTAAACTCCAGTGTGTACATCCCTAAACTACATAGTCTCTCCTCATAGGTCATTCCCGCCATTCCTGGTATCAGCCTGGTGAATCGCCGCTGCACCCCCTCCATGGCAAGAACATCCTTCCTCAGATGAGGCGACCAAAACTGTACACAGTACTCGAGGTGTGGTCTCACCAGTGCCCTGTACAGCTGCAGCAAGGTATCCCTGTTCCTGTATTCTAACCCTTTTGCTATGAAGGCCAGCATACCGTTTGCCTTCTTGACCGCCTGTTGCACCTGCATGCTCGCCTTCAGTGACTGGTGTACAAGAACACCCAGGTCTCTCTGTACTTCCCCCTCTCCCAATCTATTGCCATTTAAATAATAATTTGCCCTCCTGTTCCTGCACCCAAGGTGGATAACTTCGCACTTGTCCACATTATAGTGCATCTGCCATTTATCCGCCCAATCGCCCAGTCTGTCCAAATCGCTCTGGAGCTTCCTGGTCTCTTCCTCTGAGCCCACCCCCCCTCCTAGTTTAGTGTCGTCTGCAAATTTGGAAATGCTGCATCCGACTCCCTGATCCAGGTCATTAATGTAAATTGTGAACAGCTGGGGGCCCAGGACAGATCCCTGTGGTACCCCACTTGTTACTGCCTGCCATTCAGAAAATGAGCCGTTTATTCCAACTCTCTGTTTTCTATCTGACAGCCAGTTCCCTATCCACGCCAAAACTTTCCCCTTTATCCCATGAGCCTCAATTTTCCATGCTAATCTTTTATGTGGGACCTTATCGAAGGCCTTTTGGAAGTCCAGGTACACCACATCTACTGGCTCTCCCCCATCTATTCTACCAGTTACTCCCTCAAAAAATTCCAATAGATTAGTCAAGCACGATTTACCCTTTGTAAATCCATGTTGACTCTGTCCTATCCTGTCCCCATTTGCTAAGTGCTCCGCTATTTCATCCTTAATGATGGACTCCAGCATTTTGCCCACAACTGATGTAAGGCTTACAGGTCTGTAATTACCTGCTTTTTCCCTACCCCCCTTTTTGAATAGTGGGGTAACATTAGCTACCCTCCAATCCATGGGTACTGTTCCAGGGTCTGTCGAGTTCTGGAAGATGACCAGCAATGCATCTACTATTTCTAGGGCCACTTCCTTAAGTACCCTGGGATGTAGATTATCAGGCCTGGGGATTTATCGGCCTTCAGTCCCATCAATTTTCCTAACACCATTTCCCTACAAATACTGATTTCTTTCAGTTCTACCCTTTCATCAGGCCCTATGTTCCCCGGCATCTCTGGGAGGTTATTTGTGTCCTCCTTTGTGAAGACAGAACCAAAGTATGAATTTAGTTGGTCTGCCATTTCTTTGTTCCCCATTATAAATTCCCCTGATTCTGACTGCAAGGGACCTACGCTTGACTTCACCAATCTTTTTCTCTTCACATATCTATAAAAGCTTTTACAGTCAGTTTTTATGTTCCCTGGTAGCTTACTCCCATATTCTATTTTCTCTTTCTTAATTAATCCCTTTGTCCTCCTTTGTTGAATCCTAAACTGCTCCCAATCCGCAGGATTATTGCTTTTTCTGGCCAATTTATATGTCCTCTCCTTGGATCTTATGCTATCCCTAATTTCCCTTGTTAGCCACGGTTGAGTCACCTTTTTTGTTTTATTTTTATGCCTTGAAATAGAGGAAAAGGAAAAAAAGGGGACGCTAGTCCTTGAAAGATAGGACTAATCCTTGAAAGACAGGATTTTAAAGTAATAAGTTTTACTGTTAAGGACTCAGTCTGTAGTGGCGTACAACGCAGACCGAGAATTGGCTATTTGTTTAGTTAGAGTATAAGAATTTTGATCTGTATACCCCTCTGGGTTTTTGCAATTTTTGTCATCTCTGTAATATTTTTTTTAGCTTTGTATTATTGTGCTACTATTGTCTGTGAGCTCTTGGAAAAACATAACAGGGGATTCAACAGGGGAGGTTGGGTCTTAGAAACACTTAAATTGGTAAAGAGTAAAAAGTGATCAGGGGATCGCAACCAATAAAAATGGGAGCCAGAGCAAGCAAAACACCAGAAAAAGGCACACCTGCCTATTACATGCTCCAGAATTGTGGTCAGACATCAATAGATGACTTACCCAAATGGGTAAAATGGACCAAAAAGGGGAAAAGGCCATTCCCACCTGATGGTACATTTAATCTAGACCGAATAACGTGTCTCGAGGGGTGTCTCTTAGAAAGGGACCCAGGGAGAAGTGGTAGAAAGAAAGTCAAAACTGGCAATTACAACAAAATGGGGGACAAGGTAATGAATTTACCCAGGGAAACGGTTCTATCCAAGCGCAGGCTCACACCCGCCCTCAAGCGAATTTTTCAGTCCAGAACCAGTGGGGAGCACAAAATGCTACCTAGAATCAAAGTGGACAAAGTTTAAATTTACCCTATTCAACATGATGCCTGGGACCTGACCCACAGATTGCCCAAAAGCAATTACCCCTAGTACGATTGCCTGCAGTTTCAACCAATATGACAGAAGAGCCCACCTTAATAATAAATATGGAGGGAAAAGAAATTCCTTTTCTGGTAGATACGGGAACCACCAATTCAGTGTTGACAAAACAATATACAGAAGGAATTCCGTGTACAGCCAGTAGTGCCAGTTGCGTAGGATTGTCAGGAGTCACTCAGACCATGACTTGGTCAGAACCCCTCAATGTGCAAGTAGATAATTACAGGAATCAACATACCTTTTTACTGTCTCAAGAAGTACCAGTGAATTTATTAGGAAGAGACTTATTATGCAAAACAAAGGCAACGATTGTTTGCTCTGAAAAAGGACTTGAAGTCCATGTTCCGTAGACAGATGTGGTATGTACCCACTACAGATCAAATTGTCCCCGGTCCTATACGCATGGCAGATTTGTGAAGATGGTCTTAGCAAAACATTGTCAACTATTATAGGCTCCCTTCAATTTGTCCTTAGATCGGTGTCCGAATACCAGAAAGAATTGCATTTGGGCCATTGGCATACAGAGCCCCACTGCACAGCCTTTTATGATGAGGCAGGAATGGACAAATACCACAAAAGATATAGCCTGTTCTGCAACACAGATATTTGCTGAAAATTTGGAAAATTTTAATTGGTCCCGAAGGCATAGCCGCCACTGTTCTTTTTCCCCATGGAAGCACGGGACCTGTTTGAAGAAAAAGACAGTAAACCACATTGCACCCTAGCGGTGGCACAAGGACATGCACCAAGGGACTTGGGACCAATGGTTAAAAGAATGGGAGGACTAGGAATAGAAAAAGAGTGGCAAGTGCCTCAGGGTACCTTGGTCCGTATGAAGAAAAGCAGGGATACGGGGTGGAATTGCAGACAAGTCTGCTGTTCGAAGGCAAATTTGAGGCAAGGGTGTTGGACATCCATAACTTCCTGCTCCTACCAGAAGTAGCGAAACTTCTGAGTCAAATCCCCAAGCAAGTATGGTCTAGCCACCCCAATGAGGTTGGAAAGATGTTAACTGCGCAACCCTACAAGGTTACCCTCAATCCTGCAGTCCCACTCCCAAGAAAGGCACAATATCCTCTCTCCCAAGCAGCAGAACAAGGCATTGAACCAGTAATCAAGTCCTTACTTGACCAGGGCATTATAATACCAACAAGAAGTCGGTCTGCTGGGATGCCTGCCAGCACTCGCCGCCGCTTACTATGCTGTACAACAAGCACAAACTGTGACTCTAAATCATCATACAGTGCTACATGTCCCACACTCTGTCGAGGTGCTGTTAACCAAATACGCCACTCAACACCTAACATCAGCACGTACCATTAAGTACGAGGTAGAATTACTGTCCAATTCAAACTTGACCATAAAGCGATGCGCAACCCTAAATCCAGCTACGCTCCTCCCGACCATTGAGGATGGCACACCCCACTGCTGTGAGACGGTAACCCAGCTGGTCACCAAACCCCGAGTGGACTTAAGTGAAACACAGCTAGAAAATCCAGATTTAATATATTTCGTCGACGGCTCAGCCCTCCGAGATGACAAAGGTACTTCCCGCACTGGCTACGCCATCACGACGGACAATTCAACTGTAGAGGCAATGTCGTTACCAAACTCCTTTTCAGCACAACAAGCGGAACTATTCGCGCTCACAAGAGCATGTACCTTGGCCACAGGCAAAACTGTTTATTTATACAGATTCAAGGTATGCCTTTGGAGTTGCCCATGATTATGGACAGATCTGGAAATTTAGGGGTTACTTGACCTCTGCAGGCTCAACGATCAAGAATGCAGAACAAGTTGACAATCTTTTACATGCTGTCCAGTGTCCACGTAAAATTGCTATTATTAAATGTAAAGCACACACAGGCAATCAGGACCAAATTGCATTGGGCAATGACAGGGCTGCAAAAGGTGCTGCTTTGTCAAATACATGTTCCCAGGTGTCAGCCTATGTTCTTAAAAACACAAAACCCATTGATTTGCCGCCCACATTGGATGATGTATTGGCCTTTCAGTCACAGGCCAGTACTGAGGAGGTGTTAGCCTGGGCACAAGATCAATGTGATAAAACACCTAAGGGAGAGTGGGTTCACCATGACGGCCGCATGGTGGCACCTAGATCTTTGCTCCCATGGATTGCCCGCTGTGTTCATACTTTCACACATGCGGGCAAAGGGGGGATGGCAGACTATATCGCACAGACATGGTACGCACCGGGTATTTCGGCAATTGCAAAATAAATTAGTGAAAAGTGTACTACCTGTCAGACGATGAATCCGGGAAAAACGGAGAAGGTACAGTCTGCCTCCCACCCAAATCCAACAGGACCTTTTGTGAATTTGCAAATGGATTTTATTGAATTACCCGCATGTATGGGTTTTAAGTATGTATTAGTTATTATAAATGTGTTTTCTAAATGGGTTGAAGCTTTTCCATGTAAAAAGAATGACGCTGTTACCGTCGCTAAACATTTGTTAAAGGAAATTGTACCACGATTCGGTATACCTGTACAACTCTCGAGTGACAATGGGTCACATTTTACTGGGACAATTATGCAAGAGATGTGTAAGGCTTTGCAAATCAATTAGCATTTTCACTGCAGCTATCATCCACAGTCAGCTGGGCTGGTGGAGCGATATAATGGAATGTTGAAAAATAAGTTAGCTAAGCTATGTGATGAGACTGGACTCAAATGGGTCGAACTGTTACCCCTAGCATTGATGGTAATGCAGTCAGCAACAAACAGAACAACAGGATTATCACCACATGAAATCATCATGGGACGTCCTCAACGATTGCCTTTTTCCGCACCGTTTACTGCTAAACAAATGGACATTCACAAAATGGAAAAATATATGCTAAACTATTGCATTGCTCTAACAAAATGTATTTCTAGTTTCCATTCGCAGGTAAAAGAAGCCCAAGTTGACCCTGCCAAAGAAAGATGCCATAGCTTGGAGCCCGGCGAGTTTGTCTACGTAAAGGTGTTCAAGCCTTCACCCAAGATTTGAGGGTCTGTCCCAGATCCTGTTAACCACCAACACTGCTGTAAAGGTGAAAGAGAGACCAACATGGATCCACGCCTCGCACTGCAAAAGAGCCCCAGAACCCGAGGAAGAGGAATCGCCAACCCCATCAGTAAATGGAAATGGACATTAGGACTATGTTTCCTTGTGACACTTATAATACCTGTAATGCCCGAATTGCATGTAAACACCTTTTTGTATATGTCTTACACTTATGCTAGGGGAACTAATGCCTCCAGTTGTTGGGTATGCACACAGGTGCCCATCCGTATGAAGGGAGGAATTCCATTAAGACCTATCCCCTTTAATTCCAATAAAATGGCATATTGGCTGTTTCAACAAAATTCAGAAAAGGCAGAAGCCATGGAGTTAGAAAGGCTCCGAAGAATCCCGACCTGATTAGATTATTGTCCTAGTTAGAACAAAAGGGAAGAATGTGGAAATTGACATTATACTTAGCATGCTGGGTAGAATAAAATGGCCAAGTAAAAGAACAAACTTGCTTAGGTTGTAGCTAAAGCAAGAAAAAGTAAATGTGTCACGTGTCCAGGACCAAGAGATCTTTCATAATACCCACCCACATTGAGGATGTGATAACAGCTATAATTGACTCACTAGCACAAGGGAGGCATAAGGCTATAGAATAGATAAACTATTAATGATTGTCGCTAGACAAAGAAGCAAAACTATTGAGTAAGCTAATCATCTTGGTAACAAGATGATCAGACATGAGTAAGTAAATCTTGGTAACAAGATTCAGACAGAACCTCCTGACAGAATATATGATTAACTAACCTTGTCTGGAGATATTTCTGTCCTGCTGACCTTTTGATTGTCCTTGTTTAAACTCTTAATGTGTTTAAAATGATACAATACCATTACATGTGATTTATGGAACGCTTGCTTGTTTGAGCATATAAATATGCTGCATTCGCTGATGTCCTTTAGAGATGTTGGCCTAGCCTTTGTCCAGGCAGCTCTCTCCTTGTGCAAGTAAAAATTAAACTAACAATCTGACGGTACTGCTTGTGTTTTAGAGTCTTACTCGGAGTCGAGATTTCGACAAGGTTAAGAGAGGGCACAGGCTGGAGCATGAAGTTCAAAAATGGCAGCGCTGACATCAAATCAGAGTCACACACTGATTGAGGTCATAATCCTCCTGCTCTGTACGCTGCCAGTGGTCGTTAGGTGCGCGCCGCAAACCCCTTTACCTCCAGCGCACTTCCCGTTGGAAGTGTGCGCGTGTGTATCGCGGGCATCATTTTTGCACTTCAGGCAACTTGTGGTGCCTGAAAATGGGTGCTGCAGAGGCCAATTTCTCTCCCCAGGTGTATTAAAAGGCAGGCCACAAATCAAACCACTTTGGGGAATCCTACAGTGCAAACTGGGAGGACACATCAGCTTCTAAGAGATGTGGCGGTCAGTTGTGCAGTGGCCACCAATCCCTTACCTTCGTCCAGTCACCATTAATGAAACACTCCTAAAGGAGTCTGCGAGGCAATAGGAAATGGCTGACTGGTGAAGGGCTATCATTCGTAAAGGGCATAACTGCCCGCATTCGGGTCAACAGAACGCGGAGCTGTCCATGGCCAGAATTACAAAGAGGTCATGAAGGAGAATGTTTGTTCGTCCACAGCGTTCAATGTTTTAGGAACATAGGAATTGCTAGACGAATAAAGAGCCAGGTCCGATAGCAAAATACTGCGGATGCTGGAAATCCAAAATAACAACGGAAAATGCTAGAAAAACTCAGCAGGCCAGGCAACATCCGTGGAGAGAGAAATAGAGTCAACGTTTCGGGTCGAAACCCTTCTACAGAACTGAGAGAAAAGGCAGGAAATGAAACAAAAGGCAGTTTGGGGGCTGGGAAATGGGGGAGGGGATGAAAGAAGAGACATTAAGAGATATTCAAGGTGAGACGAGATGGTAATAGGACAGGTAAAGAAACAAACAATGGCTCTAGATGAAGTGTGAAGTGCGCTGGCAGAGTGAGAGACAGCTGCCATGTGGGAGAGAGAGAAAAAAGGAAAATCACAAACCAAGTGTGGATAAAAAATATAAAAATATAATAGGGGCCGAGGTTATGATCTGAAATTGTTGAACTCGATATTGAGTCCGGAAGGCTGTAAAGTGCCTAATCGGAAGCTGAGGTGCTGTTCCTCGAGTTTACGTTGAGCTTCCGTGGAACAATGCAAGAGGCCGAGGACAGTGAGGTCCGAGTGGGAATGGGGCGGTGAATTAAAATGACAGGCGACCGGAAGCTCGGGGTCACCCATACGGACTGAATGGAGGTGTTCCGCAAAGCGGTCGCCCAATCTGCGTTTGGTCTCCCCAATGTAGAGGAGACCACATCGTGAGCAGCGAATACAGTATACTAGATTGCAAGAAGTACAAGTAAATCGCTGTTTCACCTGGAAGGGGTGTCTGGGGCCCTGGACAGTGGGAAGGGGGAGGCATAAGGGCAGGTGTTGCATTTCCTGCGCTTGCACGGGAAGGTGCCGGGCGAAGGGGAAGGGGTGCTGGGGGTGATAGAGGAGTGGACTAGGGTATCTTGGAGGGAATGGTCCCTAAGGAATGCTGCAAGGGGAGGGGAAGATGCGTTTGGTGGTGGGATCACGTTAGAGGTGACGGAAATGGCGGAGGATGATCCATTAAATGTGGAGGCTGGTGGGTGAAAGGTGAGGACAAGGGGAACCCTATCGTGGTTCCGGGAGGGAGGGGCAGGGGTGAGGGCTGAAGTGCGGGAGATAGAACGGACCCGGTCGAGGGCCGTGTCAACCACAGTAGAGGGGAATCCTCGGTTCAGGAAAAAGGAAGACATGTTGGAAGCGCTAGTGTGGAAAGTGGCATCATCAGAGCAGATGTGGCGGAGATGGAGAAACTGGGAGAATGGAATAGAGTCCTTACAGGATGCGGGGTGGGAGGAAGTGTAGTCCAGGTAGCTGTGGGAGTCAGTGGGCTTGTAGTGAATGTTGGTCAATAACCTATCCCCAGAGATGGAGACAGAGAAGTCGAGGAAGGGAATGGAAGAGTTGGAGATGCACCATGTGAAGGTGAGGGAAGGGTGGAAATTGGAGGCAAAGTGAATGAAATTGTCCAGTTCAGGGCGAGAGCAGGAAACGGCACCGATACAGTCATCAATGTACCGGAAAAAGAGGTGAGGGAGGGGACCCGAGTAGGACTGGAACAAAGAGTGTTCCACATATTCCACGAAAAGGCAGGCATAGCTAAGACCCATGCGGGTACCCATAGCAACACCTTTAACTTGGAGGAAATGAGTGGAGTCAAAGGAGAAGTTGTTCAATGTGAGAACAAGTTCAGCCAGGCGGAGGAGGGTGGTGGTGGATGGGGATTGGTTGGGCCTCTGTTCAAGGAAGAAGCGGAGCGCCCTCAGGCCATCCTGGTGGGGGATGGAGGTGTCGAGGGATTGGACGTCCATGGTGAAAAGGAGGCGGTTGGGGCCAGGAAACTGGAAACTGTTAAAGTGGCGGAGGGCATCAGAAGAGTCGTGGATGTAGGTGGGAAGAGACTGGACAAGGGGAGCAAAGATAGAGTTGAGATAGGAAGAGATAAGTTCCGTGGGGCAAGAACAGGCTGAAACGATGGGTCTACCAGGGCAGTCCTGTTTGTGGATCTTGGGAAGGAGGTAGAAGCGGGCTGTGCAGGGTTGAGTCATAGAGTCATAGAGTTATACAGCACAGAAAGGGGCCCTTCGGCCCATCGTGTCTGCGCCGACCATCAATCCCTGTCCAGTCTAATCCCATTTTCCAGCATTTGGTCCATAGCCTTGTATGCAATGGCATTTCAAGTGCTCATCCAAATGCTTCTTGAATGTTGTGAGGGTTCCTGCCTCTACCACCCTTTCAGGCAGTGAGTTCCAGATTCTAACCACCCTCTGGGTGAAAAAGTTCCTCCTCAAATCCCCTCCAAACCTCCTGCCCCTTACCTTGAATCTATGCCCCCTTGTTATTGACCCTCCTACTAAGGGGAAAAGTTCCTCTTTATCTACCCTATCTACGCCCCTCATCATTTTGTACACCTCAATCAGGTCCCCCCTCAGCCTTCTTTGCTCCAAGGAAAACAACCCCAGCCTGTTTAGTCTTTCTTCATAGCTGAGGCGCTCCATCCCAGGTAACATTCTGGTGAATCTTCTCTGCACCCTCTCCAAAGCAATCACATCCTTCCTATAGTGAGGCGACCAGAACTGCACACAGTACTCCAGCTGTGGCCTCACCAGCGTTTTGTACAGCTCCATCATAACCTCCCTGCTCTTATATTCTATGCCTCGGCTAATGAAGGCAAGTATCCCATATGCCTTTTTAACCACCTTATCTACCTGTTCCGCTGCCTTCAGGGATCTATGTACATGTACACCAAGGTCCCTCTGACCCTCTGTACTTCCTAGGGTCCTACCACTCATTGTGTATTCCCTTGCCTTATTTGTCCATCCAAAATGCATCACCTCGCACTTTTCAGGGTTAAATTCCATTTGCCACTTTTCCGCCCGTCTGACCAACCCGTTTATATCGTCCTGTAGCCTGAGGCTATCCTCCTCGCAATTTACCACCCCACCAATTTTCGTGTCATCTGCAAACTTACTGATCATACCTTTTACATTCTCATCCAAATCATTTATGTAGATCACAAACAGCAAGGGTCCCAGCACCGATCCCTGAGGTACCCCACTGGACACAGGCTTCCAGTCACAAAAGCAACCTTCGACCATCACCCTCTGCCTCCTGCCACTCAGCCAGTTTAGGATCCAATGCGCCAAGGCACCCTGGATCCCATGGGCTCTTACCTTCTTGACCAGTCTCCTATGCGGGACTTTGTCAAAAGCTTTACTGAAATCCATGTAAACCACATCCACAGCATTTCCCTCATCCACACACCTAGTCACCCCCTCGAAAAATTCAATCAGATTGGTCAGACATGATTTACCCTTGACAAAGCCATGCTGACTATCCCCGATTAATCCTTGCCTCTCCAAGTGGAGACTAATTTTGTCCCTCAGAATTTTTTCCAATAATTTCCCTACCACAGATGTTAGGCTCACTGGCCTGTAATTCCCTGGTTTATCCCTGCTACCCTTCTTGAATAATGGTACTACGTTAGCTGTTCTCCAGTCCTCTGGTACATCCCCTGTGGCCAGAGAGGTTCTGAAAATTTGTGTCAGAGCCCCTGCAATCTCCTCCTTTGCCTCACACAACAGCCTGGGATACATCTCGTCCGGGCCTGGGGATTTATCCACTTTTTGGCCTGCTAAAACCGCTAGTACCTCCTCCCTCTCGATGCTAATATGTTCAAGTATGTCACAGTCCCCTTGCCTGATTTCTATGTCTACATCGTCTTTCTCCATAGTGAACACAGATGCAAAAAATTCATTTAAAGCCCCGCCTACATCATCTGGCTCTACACACAGATTGCCACTTTGGTCCCTAATGGGCCCTATCCTTTCCCTGGTTACCCTCTTGCCCTTAATATACTTAGAAAACATCTTAGGATTTTCCTTTATTTTGCTCGCCAGTGTTATTTCATGGCCCCTCCTCGCCCTCCTAATTTCTTTCTTAAGTATGCCCCTGCACTTTTTATACTCCTCTAGGGCTTCCTCCGTCTTTAGTCTTTTGTAACTGCCAAAAGCCCCCCTTTTTTTCCTAATGCATTTTTGTATATCCCTTGTCATCCAAGGTTCCCTTTGCTTGTTGGTCCCACCCTTGACCTTTACAGGAACATGTTGGCATTGTACTCTCTCTATTTCCCTTCTGAAAGTCTCCCACTGCTTTGATGTGGATTTTCCTATAAGTAGCTGCTCCCAGTCCACTTTGGCCAGATCCTGCCTTATCATATTAAAATCGGCCTTTCCCCAATTTAGAACCCTTATTTCCAGGCCGTCTTTGTCTTTTTCCATGACCACCTTAAATCTCACCGAATTATGGTCACTGTCGCCAAAATGCTCTCCTACTGACACTTCCACCACTTGCCCGGCTACATTCCCTAGAATTAGGTCCAGTACCGCCCCCTCTCTTGTAGGACTTTCTACATGTTGGCTCAAAAAGCTCTCCTGGATGCACTTTAAGAATTCTGCACCCTCTAAGCCTTTCACACTCTGACTATCCCAATTAATATTGGGGAAGTTGAAATCCCCCACTATTATTACCCTATTATTTTCGCACTTCTCTGAGATTTGCCTACATATCTGTTCCTCTATCTCCCCCTGACTGTTTGGGGGCCTATAGTACACGCCCAGCAAAGTGCTTGCCCCCTTTTTGTTTTTAAGTTCTACCCATATGGCCTCATTAGAGGAACCTGCTAATATATCATCCCTCCTTACAGCAGTAATTGATTCTTTAATTAATATTGCAACACCCCCTCCCCTTTTACACCCCCCTCTGTCTCGCCTGAAGATTCTATACCCCGGAATATTGAGCTGCCAGTCCTGACCCTCCCTCAACCATGTCTCCGTGATAGCAACAATATCGTACTCCCATGTGTTCAACAACAACTTCAGTTCATCCACCTTATTTGCAAGACTCCTTGCATTAAAATAAATGCCTTCCAGCCTTGCCATATTCCCTTTTGCCTTCACATATTTGCTCTGCCTTCCCAACTGACTTGTTTTTTCCTCCGTATTTGGCTGTAAATCACCCCCTACTATAGTTCCACTCTGTATTGGGGGACTATGAGGTTCGTGGCCGTGGGGGGAAGATCTCCAGAGGAGATGAGGTGAGTGACAGTCTTGGAAATGGTGGTTTGATGTTCGGTAGTGGTGTCATGGTCCAGGTGGAGGTAGGAGGAGGTGTCGGAGAGTTGGCGTTCAGCTTCCACTAGGTTGAGGTCGGTTCACCAAACAACAACAGCACCACCCTTGTCAGCAGGTTTAATGACAATGTCAGGGTTGGCTCTGAGAGAATGGAGTGCTGCCAGTTCAGAGGGAGGTAGGTTGGAGTGAGTGAGGGGAGCAGAGAAATGGAGATGGCCGATGTCACGTCGGCAGTTTGCAATAAAAAGATCTAGAGAGGGTAAGAGGCCAGAGGGAGGGGTCCAGGTAGAACGAGGATTCTGAACGCGGGAGAAAGGGTCAGCCGTGCGAGGGGAAGACTCCTGGCCAAAGAAGTGGGCACGGAGACGAAGGCGGCGGAAAAAGAGCTCAACATCGTGCCAAGCTCAAAATTCATTGAGGTGGGGGCGTAAGGGGATGAAGCTCAGGCCTTTGCTGAGGACCGATCGTTCAGGGTCAGAGAGTGGAAGGTCAGAGGGGATAGTGAAAACACGGCAGGGGGTGAGATTGGGAGAAGGGGGGTCAGAGGAAAGTGAAGGGGAAGAAGGTTCCGGAGGGGCGTTGGTGTCCAAGAGTTGATGAAGCTTGCGATCCTTGGTCCGTCTAGTTCAACCCAGGTCCGGCTAGTTCAACCTTCTACCATCCTGGTAGTCACACGATACAACGATAATAGAGCTGTTGACCAATCCCAGCGATCAATCTCTATCAATGAGTCTACAACAGACCCAGACATGAGGTGAGGAAAACCCCCAGTGGTGGAGAACTTTGGGAACCATTGGGCCAAAGTCACCTGTTCCTCCCGAGCACGCTGCACTCACCACACCTCACGTCTCAAAGTACTCACATACTGGATCCCAAAATGTTATTTTCTGAAAGAATAGGGAATGATGTAGATACTGCGGGAATTACAGACAAGTAGCTCAGGGCGAAGCAGAACTTGAGCCTCCCTCACTGGTCCAGTGTAGGCAGTGGCAGAAGTCAGTGATAAAAGTGCACAGGGTCTTGGACTCCCCACACCCGGAGAAACAATAGTGTCTGGATAGGATTGCAAGTGTGCAAATGGAGCACTGATAATCACCAGAGTGCACTGCCCTGCAGTTTCATTCTGAATTTATGATCTGTCAATTGTTTCATCTGTGAATATATGAAAAGCACCAACGCTCTCAAGGTTTGATGGTCCATATGGTCTGAATTTAGCAATGTACAACACTAGGTCACTCAGATCTGTATGTACTCCTGGGCAAAGAATCCATGTTTATTTTGTTAACATGGGCCATTTATAATTCTGACATTCACAGTTCTTACAATCTAACTCGCTGTCAGAAAGCTCGACTCTGATTCCAACCTATTTAAGAACAAACTGATTAGCAGCAGACACAGGAGAACAAATCCTGTCAGATTAGTTTAACCAGCAAACTGCCTAACTTTTCAATAAGTTCTTTTCATTTATCTCTCTCTTCCATCTTATTCCATCAAGAGTGCTCATGCCTGCATCTGACAGCTCTGAAATCTAGGACTTTGAAGTTGTAAAGGATATTTTATCCTCGGTAATTTTCACCATTTCAGGCACTTGGTGCGGTGTGAGATAATTTGATCTGTGGTGATCTGGCAGAAGGCTGAGAGACTGGCAGGCTCACTTTGCATTCAGAGATCAGAGCAAATGAACAATTTATCAAAGAATGAAGCCAGACAAAAGAGTTTAGATTTGGAGTCCATCAGCAGATAATGAGAAAATCAAACAGGGGAACCTCCTTCTGACCGTGTCCTGAAATCTACCTTCACAAAGCAAGATTGTGTTCAATAGTTTAAAGCTGGGAGATAAATTTTTAGATGAAGTGTTTTCATTGCAACAATAAACCGAAGGCAGTCTGCAAACATCTCTCAGATCCATTCAATCTACAGCGTTTTGTTTCCATTCTTATGTCGTTAAAATAAAACACATCATAATGAAGTGTTTCGAGAGACTGGTCCTGGCTCACATCAAAGCCAGTGTTCCCGCCTCTCTTGACCAACACCAGTTTGCCTATCGTGCAAACAGATCAACGGAGGATGCAATCACAACTGCTCTACACTCGGCACTGAATCACTTAGATGGTAAGGAGACCTACATCAGAATGCTGTTCATAGACTACAGCTCAGCATTCAACACTATCGTCCCCAACAAGCTGGCCACCAAACTCCAAACTCTTGGCCTGAACACTTCCCTCTGCAACTGGACCCTGGACTTCCTAACAAACAGACCCCAGTCTGTCAAATTAGGTAACCACACCTCCCCCCCCTGACCCTGAACACGGGGGCCCCACAAGGATGTGTGCTGAGCCCCCTCCTCTACTCCCTCTTCACCCACGACTGTGTGGCTGTTCATGGTTCCAACACCATCATCAAGTTTGCGGATGATACCACGGTAGTAGGCCAGATCACCAACAACGATGAGTCAGCCTACAGGGAGGAGGTCCAGCATCTCGTGAAGTGGTGCGCCGATAACAACCTGGCCCTTAACATCAAGAAAACCAAAGAAATCATTGTGGACTTCAGGAAGTCTAAAGGCGGAAGTCACACCCCCATCCACATCAATGGGGCTGTGGTGGAAAGGGTGGACAGCTTTAAGTTCCTCGGAGTCCACATCATGGAAGACCTCTCCTGGTCCCTCAATACCTCCTCTCTGGTGAAGAAGGCCCAGCAGCGCCTATATTTCCTAAGGAGGCTGAAGGGATGTAACCTGTCACCCCTGATCCTCTCTAACTTTTATCGCTGCACAATAGAAAGCATCCTGACGAACTGTATCACAGTATGGTATGGCAACTGTAGCTACTATGACCGGAAAGCCCTGCAGCGGGTAGTCAAAACTGCCCAACGCATTACCGGCACCCGGCTACCGACCATAGAGCACATATACCAGAAACGCTGTTTACGGAGGTCACGGTCCATCATCAAAGACCCTACCCACCCCAGCCACAGTCTGTTCGTCCTCCTGCCATCTGGGAGACGCTACAGATGCATTCGCACCCGAACGACCAGATTTAGGAACAGCTTCTTTCCCAGGGCTTTCATCCTACTGAACTCCACAAATAAACTCTAAAGCCTGCACATCTGCCAATGCACTTTATTATGGTTATGTTTATGTTAATGTATTACAAGCCAAATGTATGTTGAATGTTTAAATGTCTTAATGTAAATGTACACTCTCGGGAGCCGCAAGCCTACATTTCGTTGTACTGCACTTGTGCACTAACAATGACAATAAAAGTTGATTTGATTTGATTTGATTTGATGAACTATGAGATTAATTTCATGACTTTTTTAGTGTTTGGTAAATGTGGTAAGGCTTATCAAAGTCAACAAATGCCATACCTAGGAAAGCATCAAGCCGGTAATTTTTGGATCCCGATGGGGAGCCTTGTCTCCCAAGAGCACATGTCGGACGGTCAGGCAGATGTTGCCCATGGTCTCCTGTCTGTGGTGTGTCCCCGATCTTCTAATATGAGGTTGAGGAGGGGCAAGGCTCCCTCTGGGATTGTTTGTCTGTGGTGTGTCCCCGATCTTCTAATATGAGGTTGAGGAGGGGCAAGGCTCCCTCTGGGATTGTTTGTCTGTGGTGTGTCCCTGATCTTCTAATACGAGGTTGAGGAGGGGCAAGGCTCCCTCTGGGATTGTTTGTCTGTGGTGTGCCCCCTGATCTTCCAATGTGAGGTTGAGGAGGGGCAAGGCTCCCTCTGGGATTGTTTGTCTGTGGTGTGCCCCCTGATCTTCTAATGTGAGGTTGAGGAGGGGCAAGGCTCCCTCTGGGATTGTTTGTCTGTGGTGTGCCCCCTGATCTTCTAATATGAGGTTGAGGAGGGGCAAGGCTCCCTCTGGGATTGTTTGTCTGTGGTGTGTCCCCGATCTTCTAATATGAGGTTGAGGAGGGGCAAGGCTCCCTCTGGGATTGTTTGTCTGTGGTGTGCCCCCTGATCTTCTAATATGAGGTTGAGGAGGGGCAAGGCTCCCTCTGGGATTGTTTGTCTGTGGTGTGTCCCCGATCTTCTAATATGAGGTTGAGGAGGGGCAAGGCTCCCTCTGGGATTGTTTGTCTGTGGTGTGCCCCCTGATCTTCTAATGTGAGGTTGAGGAGGGGCAAGGCTCCCTCTGGGATTGTTTGTCTGTGGTGTGTCCCTGATCTTCTAATATGAGGTTGAGGAGGGGCAAGGCTCCCTCTGGGATTGTTTTGGGGGACTCAGCAACCTGACAGCTCGTCTCTTTTGGTCCCCACTGAAGAGATCGCAAAGTCTCTGTTTGAGGAATGGACTCGGTCGAGAATATTTTGTGGACTTTATGGGATTTTTCTGAGGGTATTTTCCCTGTGATGGGATCGCCCTGTGCAGATACGTGAAAAACTGGTTTGTTAAAACTCCAGAGAACGCATGGCAGTTGGCTGTGACAAAAGAACTGTCAGTCATCCAGAATGCATGGGTTCGCCCGACAGTCCTGGGAAAAGGAGGGGGGCCATTGACAAAGGGGCTGAGGACACTGAGGCACCCATTAACTTGAACCTATTAGAAAGCCACTCTAATATGCGAAGCACTTCTCACCTCCATCTCAGGAGAGAAGCAGAACAATGAACCCTCTAGCCTCAGCCAGCCGAAGAGGAGCCAGTTTTTCCCAACACAAAGACCGAAGATATGTCCCAGACTTAGGGCCATTAGTCCAATCGCGGAATATTCATGGGTCTGATGATGGCCCATCACTGACTAAGCACCAAAGTGCTTAGAAACAAAAGGCTTCTAAAGATTGACGGGAAAGATAGGGGTAGCAAGACTCCTATAAAGATAAATCCTTTTCCACCATTCTCTCACTCTCTCGCTCTCGCTCCACCAAGATCGACCTAACAAGAAGTACCAGAGGAAGAAGCCGCTGAGCGGAGCGATCGAGACCGACTGTGTGTGGTGGTAAGCATGGTCTCGAGTGTCCCAGGCCAGTAACCAGATATACCAGGCAAGCTGTGTGAGCTGTAAGGGCTCAGGGTTTTTCTCAGAAGTGAAGCTTTTGGGCTATTCCGAGGGTGGAAGCTTCGTTTGGTTCAGCCAGGTGAAGGGGTTTATGCGACTGGGTAATTTGTTGGTAGGGGTGGAGTTAGAGTCCACCATAGCAACAAGGGAATTACTGCCTGTTATAGGCCCCAGTTGTGTACTGTATGTATGTTGTTTGTAACCTGGATCTTATTCTCCACAGAGACAGTGATTTCGTTTAGTAGTGCATGTTTTAGCCAGTGTATGTTAGGCCAAATAAATATAAGTGTGATTTTTCACCGAAGCATTCCTGTCCGTGACTTATTCCATTTACACTCTGAATAATAATTCCCGGGTATAGAACTTTCGTAAGGCGGGGGCGATCGAACCGTCCGTCTAGCAATTGGGCTAGGATCAAAACCGCTTACACCACTTCTCCTGAAGGTGACCGTTATTCACGAGTGAGCCCGTGAGTGCAGGGAGTCACAGGTCAGGCCAATCCTGTTCTCACTCACACCTGCCAGTTGAAGTCACTGGGCAGTGAGCAACAGCATGAACTGTGGTTGATTTTTTTCTCCTATACATAAGCAGCACTCAGGCCCAGTTACAGCACAAACACCGCTGCGCTGCCTGTCATTAGCTAACTCACTGCAGTCTGGCGCTAAACCTAAATTTTCTGGCTTAGCCCTACAAGAGGCAGCACCTCTAACCAGTTGTTGGGACCCAGTTGGAATGAAGACACAGTGTACTTCTAGTAGTTGTAGGAATGTTTCCTTACGGGCCTGTGTGAGCATGTGGCTCAATTAATGTAAAGTAAGAACCTACTGAACCGAGGCCACATCACAAAGTTAATGGGCTCAAAAATCTGCCTTGCACTTTGTGCCCCCGCTGCACCAGCTGAGTGGAACTTACACTCTTTGGTGAATTGGGTCGAAAGCCCTTTCTCAGCTCATTTTAAATGAAATGCCAGGACAGGACCGCAACTCTCCATACAACATGGGAGTAAGTCACTGAGAGTGGAGGAAACGTGTTGCTGTAAAAAGGGTAGGGGACCCTATGGCTACAGTGCTGGACCAGCAACCCAGAGGTCATGGGGTCGATTTTATCTCAGGTGCGGGGAATTGGCGGGTTCCCCGAATTTAGTGACTCCGACACGATTGTAAACGGGTCTGTGAGATTGATGCAAATTTAACACAATTGACCAATTGATTTCCAGCAGTGGGAAGTCTTGGCAATTGAGTATTTCCAGTCAGAAAGTCGCAGGATATGACGTTGTAGAAATAGGCGTATTCCTAACAAATAACGGAGCTTGACTCGGAAGAACAACAAACTGGATTTTAATGTTGAATTAGATGAAGTACAACAAACAATGTGGAACGATGCAGGAGAGTGGTGGAACAGGTCTTTCCCCAGTGGGGATGCCACGAGGACTGACTAGGCAGTCTGGAGGTTTGTGCAATGACGTCATCGCGTTTGCGTCATGACGTCATCGCGTTGTCCGTGTTTTCCCGCGCTTGGGTAGTCACGTGACTTGCATCATGACGTCATCGCGTTTGCCTGCGCTTAGGCCGGTCACGTGATGTGCGTGATGACGTCAGCGTGTTTACCCGGCACCCGGCACTACAGCTGGCTGTTGCGGGCGAAGTCGGGAGCGGGAGGCCGAACCAGGCTGGCGGCCATCGTGGGAGCGAGAGGCCGAACTAGGCCGGCGACCGTCGCGGGAGCGGGAGGCCGAGCTGGGCCGGCTCGCGTCTGGGTGAGTCACGTGATGCGCGACGTGACGTGATCGCGTTCTTAAAGGGGCAACGGCCCGAACAGGTAAACTGTATACAACGTAAGTAAAGGGAATTATGTCCTATAAGTAAGGGACACCCGGTGGTACCGCTACAACGTCATCATTGCTGCTGCTTTTAAGGTCCACAGCAAGCCTTGCTTCCTCTGCAGGCTTCCAATCTTCAACATTAAGATGGCACAGGAGCCTGCAGGAGGAACGACCAGCAGGAGGGCCAGATCTGCACCCAAATTTGATGAGGCTTCACTGCAGGTATTATTGGATGGTGCTAGGGCCCACAGGGAGGTCCTCTTCCCTTCTTCAGGGAGGAAGAGGCCTCCCAGCCAGACCAAGGCTGTGTGGCTAGAGGTGGCAGGTCAAGTCAACTGCTTGGGGCTCACACAAAGAACGTGGTTGCAGTGCAGGAAAAGATTCCATGTCCTTCTTCGGACTGGAAAAGTAAGTACTGTATGATGTTTCCATCACCCTCAATTTGATTCCCATTGCCTTTCCTCACCAGCACTCAGCTTTAGCAATCTCTTCCTGCACATCCCACTAGACACTCACATCCATGCACCCTTACCCATTCCCTCTCTCTCTGTACTCACATTCACAGAACTACGCCACCATGCAGCCCTCACACTCCCTCTCACTCTGATGTTTTGAACACAACTGACAACACACAGGGAGGGCCCTTGGTCTTGCAACCGCACTCCATCTTTGTCTCCTTCTAAGTATTGATGCTATGCAATCTCTACACTCACTCCTTCATTCTCACTCAACCTCCACTTGTCTCCCTCATTGCAGGAAAAGAGAGCTCACAACAGGAGAGAGTGAGCCAGGACAGGGCAGCACGGTGGCATAGTGGTTAGCACTGTTGCCTCACAGCACCAGGGACCCGGGTTCGAATCCGGCCTCGGGCGACTGTCTGTGTGGAGTTTGCACATTCTCCCCGTGTTTGCGTGGGTTTCCTCCGGGTGCTCCGGTTTCCTCCCACAGTCCAAAGATGTGCGGGTTAGGTTGATTGGCTATGATAAATTGACCCTTAGTGTTAGGGGGATTAAATACGTGGGGTTACGGGGATAGGGTGGGATATGTGTTGGTGCAGGGGTTACGGGGATCGGGTGGGATATGTGTCGGTGCAGGCTCGATGGGCCGAAATGGCCTCTATCTGCACTGTGGGGTTTCTGTGATTTCTGTGATTTCTGTGAGGAGGAGGGCCGCCCTCATTAGCCCAGCTCAGCCCCTGGGAGGAAGGCGTCCTGGAAATTGCCGGGGCTGACCAAGATGTGGACATTGGGGAAGGACAGGCAGGAGCATCCCCGCAAGCTGGTGACAGAATAGTTTTCCATCTCTCTCATTGGCATTGCATGAGTCGCTGATAATGATTCTGAAGCTACATCATATGGACTTATGATCATCTGCAAAATGCAATATGCATGTAACCTTGGCATCACATCTCTAACTTTTTCCTTGACTCCCCCACAGGACCATCGAGAGCCCCCGTCCCCACTGTGCAGGAGGAAGAGCCTGAGCAGCCGGACTCCTCAGAGGAATCTGCAACCACTGAGGGCACAGCATCAGCAGAAGTAAGCACACCCAGCACCAGCGCAGACACTCACACCTTGGTGGGACCTTCAGGACATAGAGTAGTGTTGTCATCTGGTGTATCACAGCTCACAAGTGAGCATCAGCAGATTGTGGAGACAGGGACAGCAGTGGAGAGTCCTTGTCGGAGGGCGCAGGACTCTGCCAGCTCGGCTCAGCTGCATGTTGACCCTCTGCCTCTTGGTCCATCCGTAAGACCAGAGGTGATGGAACTCCATGCACAGATGCAGGAGTCTCTGGCAGGTTTTGTCTCCAGGGTCGTTGCGAGTGTGGAGCGAATGGAGGAGTCCATAGCGAACATGAGCAGAGCATTTGTGGAGTCAGTGGCGCATGAACGCATCAACACGGAAAGGATGGCTACCTACGTGGAAATGATTGCTGCCTCCGTGGTAAGGCTGGCTATGGAAGAGGAGAGGAGGGCTACGGCCGTGGAGGAGGTTAGTCGCCAGGGTATGGAAAACATGGTGAGTGTTCAGAATAGAATGACATCTCTTGAGGAGCGATGGGCATCTATTGAACAGAGAAACCAGACCTTCATGGAAGTCCTTCTGAGTAGGACTGCCATTGTAGATACGGGTCCCCATGGCCCCCCCTGATGTTCAGCAAGCTGCTCTCAAGCCACTTGCAGGCACTGAGGGGGACCTGACCCATGAGAGGGAGGTTGGTGGCAGACCTCAAGGAAGTGGGGACTCCTCTCCAAGCGTTCACACTTCCATGCCACTGCAGAGCCCTCGGTCAGAGCCCTGCCGGAGTCCACACCCAATGGAGATAGAGGTCTCAACCCCTGCACAGCCGCAGGAGCAGCAGACTGCTGGCGAGCCCTCACAGGCTCGTCACCCCAGAGGACGCCCGCCAAAGGTGTCAAGACAGGAGCAGCAGGAAAGTGAGCAAGGGGCCTCCACATCTGCTGAAGCCACAGGGGAACCACTATGTAGGAGCAAGCGTAAGAGGAAAATAAAGCACAAATAGTCACAAGGGTAGTCACTTGGGTGAAATGCTGTGTATTTTGTAAAAATGCCATCAGTTGTGTGTTTTTCATAAAAATTCTGAAGGCAACTTCTGCAGTTGTGGCGTGTGTCAATTCGCGAATTGGTCCTCCAATGCCAAGAAGGGAAGGAAAAAAAGGCCTCCCATGCTTCTGGTAGGTGCCTCAGTTGAGGAAGCGCTGAGTGAGGCTGGCGAGAGGGGTTTCGCAGGAGGTCACACTGGAGAAGTGTGTGAGGCTCCAACCTTCCACAGGTGTGGTTAGGCCTTCTAAAAGTTGCCCCAGACCTGAGACAACAAAGTCCTGCCACCTGCAAATGATGACTGATCAAATATTCTCTTTAATGTTGGACCTGCAGCTGATAGTCAGCAAGGTTTCACAGGCGTGATCCCCACCAGGCACGTTTTACGTGGAAAAATGTTTAAACAGGCAAGGACCTGTTAAAATGGGATTATAAATGCCAATCAGTGCTGTTTAAGGGCCCTAAAGACCAGTCCCGCCTGTTGCAGGCAGGACTGATTCGGGTCAATCAGACACACCTAGGTTAAAATGGTGTGGAGGCGGGAACCAGGCGGGGGGGGGGGTCGCGACCCCCAGGTTTTGCGATTTTTAACCCCCCGCATGCCTAAAAGCCCGCCTCACGGCCCAATGAAAATCGAGGCCATGAGTTCAAAGCCCAAGTAGGAGAATTGAATTCAATAAATCTGGTAATTGGTGGACTAGCCCCAGAAAAATGAGTATGAGCTGTTGGATTGTTGTAAAAACCTGACTGGGTCGCTAATCCAGAATGGAACCTGCCACCCCACCCGGTCTGGACCACATGAGACGTCAGTCCACACTGACGTTTAATGCCTTCAGGGCAACTAGAGATGGACAATAAATACTGCCTCAGCACTATTGTCGATATTCCAAGAGCAAAAAAGAATGGCAGACTCCAGACTCCAGTGGGGGAGATGGGGAGAATTATTTTTTACCCAGTCAGTTATGATCTGGAATGCGCTGCCTTTATAATGCCATTTTAACAGGCCCTTGCATTTTTAACCCTTTTCCCACGTGAAACACGCCTGGTGGGGATCACGCCTGTGAAACCTGGTGTGAGCACTATTGGCTTGCTGACTATCAGCTGCAGGTCAACCATTAAAGAGGAGGTTTGATCAGTCATCATTTGCAGGTGGCAGAACTTTGTTGTTTCATGCCTGGGGCAACTTTTACCAGGCTTAACCACACCCGTGGAAGGTTGGAGCCTCACACCCATTTCCAGTGTGAACTCCTGGGAAACCCCTCTCGCCACCCTCACTCAGCGCTTCCTCAGCGGAGGCATATGCCAGAAGCATGGGAGCCATTTTTCTCCTTCCCTTCTTGGCATTAGAGGAGCTTGAGCACCAGGCGCGGCAGCAGCAGAACCAGGAGCAACAGCAGCAGCAGCAACAGCAGCAGCAGCTGGAGCGACAGGCTGCTGCTCACCCACCTGAGGCAGCACAGGCCAGAAGGGGCCAGCGCATGGAAGCCCGTCGGTGCAGGAGATACCCCCCAAACAGGGTCTACAGACACAGGGTCAGCTACCTCAACATGACTGAGCAGCAGTGCCAAAGGGAGCTCCGACTTTCACGACAGGTAGTGACTGACATCTGCGCAATGATACAGCAAGACCTGCTGCCCAGAGGACCAGGTCGACACTCCTTACCAGTGGCCAAAGTCACCACCGCACTCAACTATTTTGCCTCAGGCTCATTCCAGGGATCAGAAGCAGACATCAGCAGCATCTCCCAGGCGGCCGCACACACTTGCATCATGCAGGTAACCGATGCCTTCTTTGCCCTCGCGCACAATCACATCCATTTCACCAGGGATGCGTAAATTTGACGGCGCGAGCGGTTGGATTAGCTCATCTGGCAGGCTTTCCAAGGGTGCAGGGCGTCATTGACTGCACACATGTGGCCCTTAGGGCACCCCATCGCAATCCAGGTATTTTTGTCAACCGCAAGGGCTTCCACTCCCTTAACATTCAGCTGGTGTGTGACCACAAGAAGGAGATTTTGCATGTTTGTGCCAAGTACCCTGGCAGTTGCCAATACTCCTTCATACTGCACCAGTCTAGTGTGCCTCCGTTATTCAGGTCACCAGACCAACTTCACGGATGGCTACTTGGAGACAATGGCTATCCTCTGAGGACATGGCTAATGACGCTGTTGAGGAGGCCAGCCAACGAAGCTGAGGAGCGCTACAACTCCAGCCACATTTCCACCAGATCCATAATCGAGCAAACCATCGGCTTGCTGAAGATGCGCTTCAGGTGCCTGGATAGATCAGGTGGAGCCCTACAGTACTCAGCAGCCAGGGTCTCCAGAGTCGTCGTGGTTTGCTGTGCACTCCACAACATGGCACAGCGTCGTGGCTTGCAGATTCCTGAGGACCAAGTGGCTCCTCACATACCCTCCTCAGATGATGATGAGGAGGAGGAGGAGTGCGAAAACGAGCATCCTGCAGAGGCCCATCAACCAGCGGCAGCATTATGCGAGAACATTGCTGCCCGGGATGCAAGGAACGCACTCATCCTGGCCAGATTTGCTTAGCCTAGTTAAAGCAAACTCTTTTGCCTTGCAGCTTCTTACCTGAGCATCGACAATGGCCAAACCCTGCGGATTCCTAGCTATTTGACCAGCATCCTGACAACTGCAAGTAATCCTAGGCCCTCAATGTGAAAGCCCCATTCGCGAAATGACACACGACAGAACTGCAGCAGTTGCCATCAGAATTTTTTATGCACAAGAACCAACTGATGGCATATTTACAATATACACATTTCACCCAAGTGACTACCCTTGTGACTACTTGTGCTTTATTTTCCTCTTACGCGTGCTTCTACATAGTGGTTCCCCTGTGGCTTCAGCAGATGTGGAGGCCCCTTGCTCACTTTCCTGCTGCTCCTGTCTCGACACCTTTGGCGGGCGTCCTCTGGGGTGGCAAGCCTGTGAGGGCTCATCAGCAGTCAGCTGCTTCTGCGGCTGTGCAGGGGTTGAGACATCTATCTCACTTGGGTGTGGACTCCGGCGGGGCTCTGACCAAGGGCTCTGCAGTGGCATGGAAGTGTGAGCGCTTGGAGAGGAACCCCCACTTCCTTGAGGCCTGCCACCAACCTCCCGCTCATGGATCAGCTCCCCCTCCGCACCTGCAAGTGGCTTGAGAGCACCTTGCTGCACATCAGGGGGGCCATGGGGACCCGTATCTGCAATGGCAGTCCTACTCAGAAGGACTTTCATGAAGGTCTGGTTTCTCTGTTCAATAGATGCCCATCGCTCCTCAAGAGATGTAATTCTATTCTGAACACTCACCATGTTTTCCATACCCTGGCGACTAACCTCCTCCATGGCCATAGCCCTCCTCTCTTCTACCGTAGCCAGCCTTACCATGGAGGCAGCAATCATTTCCACGTAGGTAGCCATCCTTTCCGTGTTGATGCGTTCATGCGCCAATGACTCCACAAAGGCTCTGCTCATGTTTGCTATGGACTCCTCCATTCGCTCCACTCTCGTAGCGACCCTGGAGACAAAACCTGCCAGAGACTCCTGCATCTGTGCATGGAGTTCCATCACCTCTGATCTTATGGATGGACCCAGAGGCAAAGGGTCGACATGCAGCTGAGCCGAGCTAGCAGAGTCCTGCGCCCTCCGACAAGGACTCGCCACTGCTGTCCCTGTCTCCACAATCTGCTGATGCTCACTTGTGAGCTGTGATACACCAAGTGACAACACTAATCTATGTTCCGAAGGTCCCCCCAAGGTGTGAGTGTCTGCGCTGGTGCTGGGTGCGCTTATTTCTGCTGACGCTGCGCCGTCAGCGGTTGCAGATTCCTCTGAGGAGTCTGGCTGCTCAGGCTCTTCCTCCTGCACACTGGGGATGGGGGCTCTCGATGGTCCTGTGGGGGAGTCAAGGAAAAAGTTAGAGATGTGATGCCAAGATTACATGCACATTGCATTTTGCAGATGATCATAAGTCCATATGATGTAGCTTCAGAATTATTATCAGCGACTCATGCAATGTCAACGAGAGAGATGGAAAGCTATTCTGTTACCAGCTTGCGGGGATGCTCGTGTCTGTCCTTCCCCAACTTCCACATCTCGGTCAGCCCCGGCAATCTCCAGGACGCCTTCCTCCCAGGGGGTGAGCTGGGCTAATGAGGGTGGCCCTCCTCCTGTCCTGGCTCGCTCTCTCCTGTTGTGAGCTTTCTTCTCCTGCAATGAGGGAGACAGGTGGAGGTTGAGTGAGAATGAAGGAGTGAGTGTAGAGATTGCATAGCATAGATACTTAGAAGGAGATAAAGATGGAGTGCGGTTGCAAGACAAAGGGCTCTCCCTGTGTGTTGTCAGTTGTGTTCAAAGCATCAGAGTGAGAGGGAGTGTGATGGCTGCATGGTCGAATAGTTCTGTGAATGTGAGCATAGAGAGAGAGGGAATGGCTAAAGGTCAATGGATGTGAGTGTCAAGTGGGATGTGGAGGAAGAGTTTGCTAAAGCTGAGTGCTGGTGAGGAAAGGCAATGGGGATCAGATTGAGGGTGATGGAAACATCATACTTACTTTTCCAGTGCGAAGGTCATGGAATCTTTTCCTGCACTGCATCCAGGTGCGCCGTGTGAGCCCCAAGGAGTTGACTTCCGCAGCCACCTGTAGCCACACAGCCCTGAAGTAGGGAAGAGGACCTCCCTGTGGGCCCTAGCCCCATCCAACAATGCCTGCAGTGATGCCTCATCAAATTTAGGCACAGCTCCTGCCCTCCTGCTGGCCATTGTTCCTGCAGGCTCCTGTGCCGTCATAAGGGGAAAGCTTGGAAGCCTGCAGAGGAAACAAGGCTTGCTGTGGACCTTAAATGCAGCAGCAATGATGACATCATCGGAGGGGACTTGCAGTCATGAAAAACCCATTTGCAAAGGCTTCCCACACATTGGAAATCAATTGCCCAATTGAGTTAAAATTGCATCAATCTCACACATCCATTTAGATTTGTGTGGGAATCACTAAATTCAGGGACCCGACAATTGCCCGCACCTGAGTTAAAATCGACCCCTATGCCTCTATTTATGAAGCCCAGGATCCCGTATGCTTTTTTAACCGCTTTCTCAACCTGCCCTGCCACCTTCAATGATTTGTCCACATATACCCCCAGGTCTCTCTGTTCATGCACCCCCTTTAGAATTGTACCCTTCAGTTTATATTGCCTCTCCTCGTTCTTCCTACCAAAATATATCACTTTGCACTTTTCTGCATTAAATTTCATCTGCCACGTGTCTGCCCATTCCACCAGCCTGTCTATGTCTTCTTGAAATCTATCACTTTCCTCCTCACTGTTCACTATACAATACTTCTGAGTTGTGTCATCTGCAGATTTTGAAATTGTGCCTTCCAAAACATCCAAGTCATTAATATATATCAAGAAAAGCAGTGGTCCTAGAACCGACCCCCAGGGAACACCACTGTATACTTTTGGCAAACAATCGAAGATCGCACGGATGAACTACAGAATTTGTTCAGCCCAGTTTGGCATTAAAATAAAACAAAAAAGGTGACTCAACCGTGGCTAACAAGGGAAATTAGAGATAGCATAAGATCCAAGGAGAGGACATATAAATTGGCCAGAAAAAGCAGTAAACCTGAGGATTGGGAGCAGTTTAGGATTCAACAAAGGAGGACAAAGGGATTAATTAAGAAAGGGAAAATAGAGTATGAGAGTAAGCTTGCTGGGAACATAAAAACTGACTGTAAAAGCTTTAATAGATATGTGAAGAGAAAAATATTGGTGAAGCCAAGCGTAGGTCCCTTGCAGTCAGAATCGGGGGAATTTATAATATGGAACAAAGAAATAGCAGACCAATTAAATACATACTATAGTTCTGTCTTCACAAAGGAGGACACAAATAACCTCCCGTAGATGTCGGGGAACATAGGGTCTAATGAGAGGAAGGAACTGAAAGAAATCAGTATTTGTAGGGAAATGGTGTTAGGGAAATTGATGGGATTGAAGGCCAATAAATCCCCAGGGCCTGATAGTCTACATCCTAGGGTATTTAAGCAAGTGGCCCTAGAAATAGTAGATGCATCGCTGGTCATCTTCCAAAATTTGATAGATTCTGGAACAGTACCCATGAATTGGAGGGTAGGTAATGTTACCCCACTATTCAAAAGAGGTGGTAGAGAGAAAACGGGGAAGTATAGACTGGTAAGCCTGACATCGATAGTGGGGAAAATGCTAGAGTCCATTATAAAAGATGTTTTCCAGAGCACTTGGAAAACAGTGACAGGATCGGACAAAGCCAACATGGATTTACAAAAGGTAAATCGTACTGGAATTTTTTGAGGATGTAACTGGTAGAATAGATAAGGGAGAACCAGTGGATGTGGTGTATTTGGACTTTCAGAAGGCTTTCGATAAGGTCCCACAGAAGAGATTAGCGTGTAAAATTAAAGCACATGGGATTGGGGGCAAGGTATTGACTTGGATAGAGCACTGGTTGGCAGATAGAAAGCAAAGAGTTGGAATAAACGGGTCTTTTTCCGAGTGGCAGGCGGTGACTAGTGGGGTGCCGCAGGGATCGGTCCTAGGACCCCAGCTATTCACAATATATATTAATGATCTAGACAAGGGAACTAGATGTAATATCTCCAAGTTTGCAGACGACACAAAGCTGGGTGGGCGTGTGTGCTGTGAGGAGGATGCCGAGAAACTCCAGTATGATTTGGACAGGTTGGGTGATTGGGCAGAAGCATGGCAGATGCAATATAACGTGGATAAATGTGAGGTTATCCACTTTGGTGTCAAAAACAGGAAGGCAGATTATTATCTGAATGGCAATAGATTGGGAGAAGGGGAAGTGCAACGAGACCTGGGTGTCCTTGTGCACCAGTCGCTGAAGTTAAGCATGCAGGTGCAGCAGGCGGTTAAGAAAGCAAATGGTATGTCGGCCTTCATAGCGAGAGGGTTTGAGTACAAGAACAAGGATGTCTTGCTGCAGTTGTACAGGGCCTTGGTGCGACCACATCTTGAGTATTGTGTGCAGTTTTGGTCGCCTTATCTGAGGAAGGATGTTCTTGCCATGGAAGGAGTTCAGTGAAGATTCACCAGGCTGATACCTGGGATGGCAGGAATGACGTATGAGGAGCGATTGGCTCGATTGGGCTTGTACTCGCTGGAGTTTAGAAGAATGAGAGGGGATCTCATTGAAACTTATAAAATTCTGGCAGGACTGGACAGACTAGATGCAGGAAGGATGTTCCTGATGGTCGGGGAGTCCAGAACCAGGGGTCACAGTCTAAGGATAAGGGGTAAGCCTTTTAGGACAGATATGAGGAGGAATTTCTTCACCCAGAGAGTGGTGAACCTGTGGAATTCTCTACCACAGAAGGCAGTAGAGGCCAATTCATTAAATATATTCAAGAAGGAGTTGGATATATTTCTTAAGGCTAAAGGGATCAAGGGGTATGGGGAGAAAGTAGGGACCGGGTACTGAATTTGGATGATCAGCCATGATCGCATTGAATGGTGGAGCAGGCCCGAGGGGCCGAACATAAGAACACAAGAAATAGGAGCAGAAGTAGGCCATACGGCCCCTCGGGCTTGCTCCGCCATTCAATAGGATCATGGCTGATCTGAATCTAGACTCACGTCCACTTCCCTGCCCTCTCCCCGTAACCCCTAATTCCCTTATCTGATAATGGCCTACTCCTGCTCCTATCTTCTATGTTTCTATGTTTCTATGTTAGGCACGATTGAATTTCTAGGCCCTGGTCACCCACCCATGCTCAAAATAACATAGAATTTTCTGCACGGCTTCTGTTTCTCTCAAATTTGTGATGTTCTCTCTCTTCCTGATCAAGTAACCAGATTCTTAAATCATCTGTTACACTTTCACCTTCCCGTCACCTCGCCAAGTGTCTTTGAGCTGGGTAACCGTTGAGTATCTAGTGGGTGCTTTCTGAATTCTTAAATTTCAGCCGATACTCTTCAGGAGCTGTGAGAACTGCACCTTTACAACATCACAGTCAGCAGGATCGACACGCTGCAATGTCCTGAGCATTTAACCTCATTGGGAGCCGACTGACCTGTACTTTTTGACCCACTTGACCCGTGAACAATTCAAGTTCCTGGATACAATGATACGAACATATGGAATTGATTAGCAGGAAAAGACCAGCCATTCCATCGAGCCTGCCCCACACCACCCAGGACCATCATGGGCGAACACAGATCATAACCTCTGCCCCCATTCTTTTGGACAGCAGCTGTTGGTGATGCTTCTGACCTGACCTGTTTCTCTCTCCACAGAGGCTGCCTGACCTGCTGAGTATTTCCAGCCTTTTCTGTTTTTATTTATAAATGCAAGCCTTTTTTATGGCTAAACACTCCTTCCTTCCCGCACCCACCCCCCTACCTCCCCCAAACTCCCGCTCCCTTCCCCAAACCCCCCCAACCCCCTCCCCCAAACCCCCCCACCGCAGCCATGTAATCTCCTGCAACAAGATTAGATTACATAAATTGGAGGCTGCAAGTTCCAAGACCTCACTTACTGGACTTGCTGCTGATCTGGCCTTCTCTGCCAGTTCAGGAACATAGTGATGGTCCTTCTCATTGGCCCCTGCTGGTATTGCTTCACTCTGATTGGCCCCTGCTGGTATTGTTTCACTCTCATTGGCCCCTGCTGGTATTGTTTCACTCTCATTGGCCCCTGCTGGTATTGTTTCACTCTCATTGGCCCCTGCTGGTATTGTTTCACTCTCATTGGCCCCTGCTGGTATTGTTTCACTCTCATTGGCCCCTGCTGGGATTGTTTCACTCTCATTGGCCCCTGCTGGTATTGTTTCACTCTCATTGGCCCCTGCTGGTATTGTTTCACTCTCATTGGCCCCTGCTGGGATTGTTTCACTCTCATTGGTCCCTGCTGGTATTGTTTCACTCTCATTGGCCCCTGTTGGTATTGTTTCACTCTCATTGGTCCCTGCTGGTATTGTTTCCTTTATTCCTGCAATTTGAGTTCCTCTCATTTTCACTGAAGCACTAAGTGAAACTTATGTGTAATATTAACCTAACTCGCTGGGTGGGACTCCCATGGGATTGGGTGGAACATCGGTTTTACACCCTGCCCATTATTATTCTCTGGTGACTTCAATGGAGAGTGAATGGGGTGAAGTCTCCAGTCTTACACACAAGACTTCAGCTATTTGGAAAAACTAAAGAGGCTGGGATTGTTCTCCTTGGAGCAGAGAAGGTTAAGGGGAGGTCCAATTGAGGTGTTCAAAACTATGAAGGATAAATAAGGAGAAACTGTTTCCAATGGCAGGAGGGTTGGTAACCAGAGGACACAGTTTTAAGATAATTGGCAAAAGAAGCAGAGGCGAGATGAGGAGAATTTTTACCTGCCATCCTTACTCACTCTGGTCTACATATGACTCCAGTCCCAAACCAATGTGGTTGACTCATAAATGCTTCCTGAAGTGGCCTAGCAGTTGTATCAAACCTGTTACAAAGAACTAGTGGCTCAAGAAGAAAGCGCACCACCCTGCTCAGTTGATGGGCAATAAAGGCCGGTCTTGCCAGTGCGCCCACATCCCGAGAATAAATTAAAAAAAACCTTTTTGAAGGTGGACCAAGAAAGCAGTTGGTAAAACAAGGCCAGATGTGAATCATTAAGCTACTTCATTTCGGACCTCAAGAACATACAGAGCAACAGGTAGGATTTACTTATTTCAAGCAGCACAACATTGTGTGGTAATAGAGAATAATGAGCGCGGTATGCTTCCCCACATCAGTGGGTCATCTTACTCTCTGTAATCTTGTAATCTTTGAAAACACCAGCTATTCAAATGTTGCATCTCCTTTCATCAATTTGCTGCAGGTCTGATGTAACAATGAAACCCATTCTTAAACATCATCTTTGGAACTGGCATCCAGATCAACTTTAATGTTGGGAGAGGAGGGGGGCAGGTTGTCTTTAGGGGGTATAGTGGGCCTGTTAGAGAATGCCACCCAGATTGAACTTTCTAACAGTCTAACAACTTGTGTACCTCAGTATAGTTTTGAAGGTATTACACTGGTCTGACTTTGAGAAGCGAATCATTAGAAAGAACCTCAATCAAAAATTAATATTGTGTAACAAGATGTTCACATAAGACCCGCATCAGGTTACTCCCTAATGGCTGAACTTGTTCTATAACAGATCAAACATCTTCAGAGGGTAGCACTCTCGCCTTTGAGTCCAGAGACTTGAGCACAAAAGCCTAGGTTGACACTCCAGTGCAGTGCAGAGGGAGTGCTGCACTGTCGGAGGTGCCGTCTTTCAGATGAGCCATTAAACCAAGGCCGCATCTGTTCTCTCAGGTGGATGTAAAAGGTTCCATGGCATTATTTTGAAGAAGAGCAGGGGAGTTCTCCCCGGTGTCCTGGGTCAATATTTATCCCTCAACCAACATCACTAAAACAGATTATCTGGTCATTATCACCATTGCTGTTTGTGGGAGCTTGCTATGTGCAAATTGGCAGCTGCGTTTCCTGCATTACAACAATGACTACATCTCAAAAAAAGTACTTCATTGTGTGTAAATCGCTTTGGGACGTCCGGTGGTCATGAAAACCGTTATATAAATGCAAGACTTTCTTTTTTCTTCAAACTACATGTTGGCTTGGTTGTATTGGCATCTGGGAAAACCTCACTGAAGGTTGTTTTGGAATGAGTGAAGGCGTTTCAGTCTCAGACATGGCTGAAAAGGCTCATTGTTTGAGGGCTGGACACCTGGGGAGAGTTATGTGGCACGGACTCTCTCAGGCCAGTACAGCAGCGGCTGGATCAGATCAGTCATTAGTGCCAGTGATGGGAGAACTGCTCCATTCCTTCAACATTCGATGAAGCCTGAGAACGGCACAAAGATTACAGCAACTCTGTCATCAGATCCGCGCACATTGAATAAAAAATAACTTCCTTTTAAAAGTTGCTTTCTATCATCGAGAAGTTTAGCAAAATGCAAACTCTAGGGTGAAAATGGTTAAATTCTGAGGACAGGATGCATAGTGTAGGCTTGTATGCCCTTGAGTATAGAAGATTAAGCTGTGATCTAATTGAGGTGTTTAAAATGATTAATGGGGTTGATAGAGTAGTTAGAGAGAAACTATTTCCTCTGGTGGGGGGAGTCCAGAATAGGGGGAATAACCTTAAAATTAGAGCTAGGCCTTTCAGGGATGATATCAGGAAGCACTTCTTCACACAGAGGGTAGTGGAAATCTGGAACTCTCTCCCTCAAAAAGCAAAGTCAACTGAAAATTTCAAAACTGAGATTGTTGATTTTTATTGGGTAAGTGCATTGCGGGTCACAGAACCAATGCGGGTAGATGAAGTTAAGATACAGATCAGCCATGATCTAATTGAATGGCTGAAAGGCTTGAGGGTCTGAATGGCCTCTTCCTGTTCCTATGTGTCTCTGTAACTGGATGTGACAGAGAATTGCACTACATTGGGAGCTATTGAAAACAAAATTGTGTGAATGGGACATCAATTCACAAAAGAGAGGGATGATGCAGATATTGTAGTTAAGGAGGAGGAGTGTGAGATAAATATAGTGAGACAGGAAATATTCAGGGTTTTAGCATTTTGAAAGTAGATAAATCTCCAGGCCCAGATGAAATGTACAGGAAACTTTGGTTTATCCGGAGGTTGTAAGTTCGGAAACCTCGATCTACCGGCAGAAATCAGGAGCCGTTTTGTTAGGTTTTTTTTCTTCTCGTGGTTTTTTTCCCAACAGTCAGGCTCTGCAAAGTCTCTCTGAAGCTGTTGCTAAGCTACAGAGACGCTTCTAAGGTAGGGCCGACTGTTTAGAAGCTGTTGCTAAGCAACAGTGTTTGTTGTCAGGTACGGAGATGAAAATCTCCGTATGCTTCAACATTAACGCTGGTGTGTCCGGCAGTTTTGATAGATCGGCAACAGCTCGGTCCCGTCGGTGCCGGATATAACAAACTTTCCTGTATCCCAGGATAATAAGAGAAGCAAGGGAGGAAATAGCGGAGGCTCTGACCATCATTTTCAAAATCTCTCTGGCTACAGGTGTGGTGCCGGAGGACTGGAGGACTGCTAACATTGTACCATTGTTTAAAAAGGGAGAATGGGATAGACCGAGTAATTGCAGGCCAGTCAGCCTAACCTCGGTGGTGGGAAAATTATTGGAAAAAATTCTGAGGGACAGTGTTAATCATCATTTAGAAAGGCACAGATTAATCAAGGACAGTCAGCATGGATTATTAAGGGAAGGTCGTGTCTGACTAACTTGATTGAATTTTTTGAGGAGGTAACAAGGAGGGTAGATGAGGGTAGTGCATTTGATGTAGTCTACATGGATTTTAGCAAGGCTTTTGACAAGGCCCCACATGGCAGACTGGTCAGAAAAGTAAAAGCCCATGGGATCCAAGGGAAAGTGGCAAGTTGGATCCAAAATTAGCTCAGTGGCAGGAAGCAAAGGGTAATGGTCGACAGGTGTTTTTGTGACTGGAATGCTGTTTCCAGTGGGGTTCTGCAGGGCTCAGTACAGGAAACTCTTTATTATCCAGCACCAACGGGACCGGCATGGTGCCGGTTTATCAAAAGTCCAGATTACAGAGAGATATAGTTAAAAGGTACGAGAGCTCCGTATGCAGCGACAAATCCAGGCTTCCCTGTTGCTTAGCAACATGTGCAGGAACTCCGGCCACAGACCAAGCATCCCTGTTGCTTAGCAACAAGTGTAGGAGCCCCAGTTACACAGCCACAGATCCAGGAACTGCCACTAATATGAAGTAAAACTTACCTGAACCTACTCCTGAATTTTGCCGGTTAACAGAGATTTCCGGTACTAGGTCCCTTGCGTTTTGTGGTACATATCAATGATTTAGACTTCAATGTAGAGGGCATGATTATGAAGTTTACAGATGATACAAAAATTGATCATATGGTTGATAGTGAGGAAGAAAGCTGTAGACTGAGGAAGATATCAATGGATTGGTCAGCTGGGCAGAAAAGTGGCAAATGGAATTCAATCTAGAGAATTGTGAGGCAATGCATTTGGGGAGGGCTAACAAGGCAAGGGAATCTAACGGATACATCTGTCTATCTGTCTGTCTGTCTGTCTATCTGTCTGTCTGTCTGTCTGTCCTTCGGTGTGTCTGTCCGGCTATACACTCTAAAGTTATAGAGCGTACCTACACATGCGTTACATCAAAAGAAAGCTTACGATTCCGGAACTGTCATAAGCGTATTTACGTTTCGGCGAGACAAAAATTGCGCCCGCGGTATCCAAAAAATGTTCAAAATTCCGCTCATTAGCAGCTCATTATCCGCTCATTAGCATCGAGTGACATTGAGGTCGACCAATCGTACGGTCGAGCGACCGGACGGTCGACCAATCGCTGCGTGGCGGGGGCGGGTTCCTGGCGCGTGCGGGCGGGCCCTCCTAGAGTCGCCTGATGGGACGATTGACCAATCCTACGCTTCGGTGACCTGACGGTCGACCAATCGGTGCGTGTGTGGGCGGGCTTTATCGTTCTGAACCGAGGTGAGTCGCTGCCATCTTGATTCCAAACTTTTCATTTCTTTTTCCCGCTTTCTGCGTCTTTAAAAAAAAAGTTGCTTTTAAAACACATATTGTTTTTTAAAAAAGTTAATTACTTACAAATCTTTGATGTAATCTCATTAATTTTCACACCTTTCCCCGTTTTTGCAGGTAGGCCTCGAAGCCTGGGCGTCTGTTGCCAGCCATGCTGGACCATAGGCAATTGTTTTGTGGCAAGCTCCTCCCACCCCTCACCCCCCGCCCCCCACCCCCCCGCTGGGCCCGATTCCGAACCAGCGGCCAGCCATCTTGGTAAAGGCTGGCTGGGGCTTCATTCGCGCTCGCGCTGCACGGCGCACGCGCACCTCCACACAGAGTGCGGCCAGAGGGAAACGAGCAGGTTAGCGGGGGGGGGGGCGGGGCTCGGGAGCAGAGCGGGAGCGGAGAGGGTTACCCCGGCAACTGGGCTCGCCAGCCGCAATCGGCCGTCTCAAGCTGCTCAGGCCCGGTCCTGGAGATCGGGAGGTGGAGAGGGGAGGAGGGTTAGCAAGGCAACCGGGCCCGGCCAGCCGCAATCGGCCGTCTCAAGCCGCCTCAGGAGGGTGGGGCTCGGGCTGACCGGGGCGCTGCGTTCGGCATGTCAGTGCGTGGGGCGGCACGGAGCTCAGTGGAGCCATCGCCGGCAGAGGGGAGAGGGTCTGCTGGCTCCCCCTCCCATTCTCCCCCCCTCCTCTACCCCCCTCCTCTCCCCCCTCCCCCTCCCCTCCCCCCCCTCCCCTTCCCCCTCTCCCCCTCCCCCCTCTCCCTCTCTCCCCTCCTCCACTCTCCCCTCCCCCTCTCCCCTCCCCCTCCCCTCCCCCCTCCTCCTCCCCTCCGCTCCCCCTCCCCTCCTCCCTCTCCCCCCTTCCCCCCCTTCCCCCCCTCCCCCCTCTCCCGCCCCTCTCCCCCTCCCCTCCCCTCTCCCCCCTCGCCCCCTCCTCCCCCCTCTCCCCCCTCCCCCCTCCCCTCCTCCCCCTCCTCCCCTCCTCCTCCCCTTCCTCCCCCTTCCCCCCTCCCCCTCCCCCCTCCCCCCTCCCCTTTCCCCCCTCCCCCTCCCCTTTCCCCCCTCCCCTCCCTTCCCCCCCTCCCCTCCCCTTTCCCCCTCCCCTTTCCCCCCTCCCCTCCCCTTTCCCCCCTCCCCTCCCCTTTCCCCCCTCCCCCTGCCCCCCTCCTCTCCCCTTTACCCCCTCCCCTCCTCTCTCCCCCTCCCCTCCCCTCCCCTTTCCCCCTTCCCCTCCCCTTCCCCTCCCCTTTCCCCCCTTCCCCTCCCCTTTCCCCCTTTCCCCCCTTCCCCCCTTCCCCCCTCCCCTCCCCTTCCCCCTCCCCTTTCCCCTCTTCCCCTCCCCTTTCCCCCTTCTCTGTCCCCCTTCCCCTCCCCTTTCCCCTTCCCCTCCCCTTTCCCCCCTTCCCCCCTCCCCTCCCCTTCCCCCCTCCCCTCCCCTTTCCCCCCTTCCCTTCCCCCTCCCCTCCCTTCCCCCCTTCCCCCCTTCCCCCCCTTTCCCCCCTTATCCCCCCTTCCCCCCATCCCCCCCTTTCCCCACCCTTCCCCCCAGTCGCTCTCTCTCTTCCCCCCAGTCGCTCTCTCTCTCTCTCTCTCTTCCAACAACAACATGCCCTCGAAAAAGCCTCAGCACCGCCGGGCACTCCAGCTAGTACACAATAAATGGTAGGATACTGAGAAGTGTAGAGGAACAGAGGGACTTGAAGTACATGTCCACAGATCCCTGAAGGTAGCAGGACAGGTAGATAAGGTGGTTAAGAAAGATATGGGATACTTGCCTTTATTAGCCGAGGCATAAAATATAAGAGCAGGGAGGTTATGCTTGAACTGTTTAAAACACTAGTTACACCACAGCTAGAGTACTGCGTGCAGTTCTGATCACTACATTACAGGAAAGATGTGATTGCACTAGAGAGGGTACAGAGGAGATCTACGAGGATGTTGCCAGGACTGGAGAATTTTAGCTAAGAGGAAAGATTGGACAGTCTGGGGTTATTTTCTTTGGAACAGAGGAGGCTGAGGTGTATAAAATTAAGATAGAGTGGATAGGAAGGACCTATTTCCCCTAGCAGACAGATCAATAATCAGGAGGGATAGATTTCAAGTAATTGGTAGAAGGATTAGAGGGGAGTTGAGGAGAACTGTTTCACCCAGAAGGTGGTGGGGGTCTGGAACTCACTGCCTGAAATGGTGGTAGAGACAAAAACCCTCATCGCATTTAAAAAGTATTTGGATATGCACTTGAAGTGCCGTAACCTGCAGGGCTACGGACCAAGAGCACCAACTTGGCACGGGACTTTGCACAGAGCTTGGAGCCCACCCTTTCCAACACAGAACAGGTAGTCACCTTGATCAGCGCAGCAGTGGAGCCCACCATGATGCACTATCTCATGACAAATTTGACAGCTTCCGTCACAGTACCAAATGCTTCCATGGAAGCTCAGATTGCTGCCATCATGGCTCTGGGTGCCACTGTTGTAAGGAACGCCCAGGCTTTACAGCAGTCCAGCAATAATTTCTCCAACAGGTCACTCAGATCTCCTGGGAGAGTAGCCTTGGATCCATGGGAGAGGAACCTTGTGTTATCTCTCTGGATGACAACATTCGTGCTCCCACCCCGCCACTCTGCCGGTGCCCTTGCTGTTGCCTGTCAGCCCAGACTGCTGCAGCCCAGGCCGAGATGGTGCAGTCTGTAGCCGGGCCCTGTAGGCCCAGAGCTTCTCGAGGTCGCCCTCCAATGCAGTCTCCCCAACTGAAGCTCAGAAACCTTCCACCACCCAAGCTCGAGCCACTGGAGAAATACCTCATAGGGACACCAGGATAGGGAAAGGAACACAAAAGACAGGCACTAAGTAAATGCAGAAGGGTGAATAGTTACATTTTGTGCACAGAATGATAGTGTTGATTTGATAAATTTTGATTTTGATTTGCATTTGGTGTTAGTTTTTATGTTTGCAGTCAAATGAGGGAGAAATCAATAAGTGTTGAGAGAAAGAAGACGATGTGATGGTTTTTTTTGCATAGAATTTTACAGCACAGATGCAGGCCATTCGGCCCAACTCGTCCATGCCAGCGTTTATGCTCCCACCCCTCTTCATCGAAGTGCTTGGGCACAGAGCTTGGAGACAGAGCTGGGTGAATCGCAAACAGAATGGAAGCTGAGAATCTGGTGATCGTGGGAATTCAGTGGAGAGGAGGAAGGCGGTTTCTCACGCCCAACTCAAAAGAAGGAATGGAGCAGCAGAACCCGAGGGTCGAAGATGAGTATCTCGGTTAAGTATCTAGCTATCTAATGTTTAGGTTCTTTGACCTAGAAATTGGAACCTTTAGTGCCGGCAGTTAAGGCCGGTTTTGAAGCAAACATGGTGGCTGTCTCGCTTCCGCCCACTTCTGGTGCAGAATGCAGCGGCCAGCGTATCGGGCAGGTCGGCAGTGCTGCCATTGCCTGCACTCATTGCAAATATTTTAATGATCAGGAGCGTGATGTCAATCGGCGCGCAATGCCGAATTGACGCACGCTCAGCGATTTTGGATGTCGCCGCTCCTTTTACCGCCCTCTCCAAAGCTCGCCCGTGCATGCAGCCGTTGCCCAACATGTAGAGCCAGGAGAAAGCGGTGGACAGCTAAAGATCTCCACCAAAGTCTTCCATAACTCTGCAGAGTAAGTCCAGTCCAGTGAGATGGCTCGTGGTGATTGTTGCAGAAACACATCAGCAGATTAAATGCCTGCTCGTCACATGTCACACACCAGCACGCAACCGGAGCAGGGCAGTGAGTTCTGGCACAATGTGTACAGAACAGCATCTGGTTAGAAATAGTCCAAGGGGACTTGTACCACATCGAAAGGCCTGATCCATTACTGCTGCTTGCAGCTGTGTCAGTAAACTGGAAATGAAATGATATTTGGGCTTTGTAAATGTTTACTGTTATTGTTCAAACGTCCGTAGAGAATATGCATCCTGTTCCTCTGCAGCAACAGGTGTGTGCTTATTACATTTCCAATGAAAGGAGACCGAACGACTTTCTCCTGACTCTGAAGGAATTTGTACATCTGCCTTCACTCTTATCGATATTCGGGTGTTCAGGGTATCCCCTTAGCTCCCCGTTACCGCCCCCGCAGGTGCTAACGGGAGGCGCAAACCAGGGGAATTTCTCCCCCAAGATTTATGACTGCAATCATTTTAATGAGGAGTGAGGACGAATCTTGCGTGCAGCCTAGACAACTTTCACGTGGTGCTACTTAACATTTTTAGTCTAAATACTGCCCATTCCTTGGCTATAACAAATTTCTAGCCCTTGGACTTGGGGGTACAGGGCACATTTTCGAAATTTGCAGATGAAATGAAACTTGGAAATGTAGTAAACAGTGAGGAAGAGAGTAATAAACTTCTAGAGGACATAGACAGGCTGGTGGAATAGGCGGACACATGGCAGATGAAATTCAACGCAGAGAGTGTGTGGTGATGCATTTTGGTAGGAAGAAGGAGGAGAGACAATATACGCGAAATGGTACAATTTTAAAGGCCTCCTGTTGCGAGCCCTGAAAACTCTCCTCCTTCCTCTGCACACATTTTCCAGTCTTTCTCGCTGCCTCCGCTCCCTCCGCCGTAGATCCTGGAGGGTGAGGTCGACTGCCAGTACAGCCCCCATGACTTTTAGCAAGTGTTGTAATTTGAAGCATGTCAGAAATAATTAGGGAGTTTTGTACTTGCCAGAAAACTCCTAGATACTAAGTAACCTTGAAATAACTAAAGCAAACTCTTGCAGTAGCAGGAAGTAGCACACAGCCACTCAAACTGCGAAACCCGGTCAGGTGCGAGTGATTGGTGAGGACCCCTTTCAATATCATCGCGGGAGCCGGCTTCCTGCTGCTGCCACCCCTGTACCTGTCGTTGCTTTCTCCAGCCTGTAACTGCAATGGCCAAAATGAAATTGGGAGCGTGGGCGTCAAATGAGCGTTGCACACTCACTGATGTCATAATCTCCGTGATTGCGCTGTCCCCGGTGATCGAGTTTAGCGGCAGCGCTACCGGCAACACAGAAAAGGCGTGCGCTGCTGGAACCAGCATCAGCTGGCTGTAGAGCGCCCACCGACATTTTATTGCCAACTCATGGCGCTAACGTTTGGTGCTAAACACACAAATTTCTACCCCTTAGAGTACAGTTGCCAGGAAGTTATGCTAAACCTTTATAAAACACTAGTTCATCCCAACTGGAGTATTGTGTCCATTTCTGAGCACTACACTTTAGGAAGTACATGAAGGCTTCGGAGAGACTGCAGAAGAGTTTTACTAGATTGGTTTCAGGGATGAGGGATTACAGTTACGTGGATAGACTGAAGAAACTGGATTGTTCTCCTTGGAGCAGAGAAGGCTAAGAGGAGATTTGATAGAGGTGTTCAAAATCATCAAGGGTTTCGATAGAGTAAATAAGGAGAAACTGTCTCCAATGGCTGAAGGGTCGGTAACCAAAGGGCACCGGTTTAAGGTGATTGGTAGAAGAACCAGAGGCGACACGAGGTAAAGAAGTAAAGAAGTCTTACTCCAATTATATAGGGTGTTGGTGAGACCACACCTGGAGTACTGTGTACAATTTTGGTCTCCTAACCTAAGGAAGGATATACTTGCCATAGAGGGAGTGCAACGAAGGTTCATGAGATTGATTCCTGGGATGGCAGGACTGTCGTATGAGAAGAGATTGAGTAAACTAGGCCGGCTCCCGCGATGATATTGGACGGGGTCCTCACCAATCTCTTGAATTCAGAAGAATGAGAGAGGATCTCATGTCTCATTGAAGCATACAAAATTATTACAGGGCTTGATAGGGTGGATCCTGGGAGAATGCTTCCCTTGGCTGGGGAGTCTAGAACCAGGGGCCACAGCCTCAGGATAAAGGGTAGGCCATTCAGGACTGAGATGAGAAGAAATTTCTTCACACAGAGGGTGATGAATCTTTGGAATTCTCTGCCCCAGAGGGCTGTGGAGGCTCAGTCATTGGGTATATTCAAAACAGAAGTCGACAGATTTCTGACTAGTAAGGGCTGGGCCTGGGGGAGAGCAGCGACCGGCAAGGTATAAAAGCGGCGGCAGCAGCGAAGCCCGACCACAGTGGCTGGACCTGGGGGAGAGCAGCGACTGGCGATGTATAAAAGCGGCGGCAGCAGCGAGGCCTGACCACAGCGACTGGACCTGGGGGAGAGCAGCGACCGGTGAGGTATAAAAGCGGCAGCAGCAGCGAGGCCCAACCACAGCGGCTGGACCTGGGGGAGAGCAGCGACCGGCGAGGCATAAAAGCGGCGGCAGCAGCGAGGCCCGACCACAGCAGCTGGATATGGGGGAGAGCAGCGACCGGCGAGGTATAAAAGCGGCGGCAACAGCGAGGCATACCAACTTAGCAGCGGGGAGCGAATTAAAAAGTAATCAGAGTGTGACGTCACCAGGGAGCAGGTAAGTGATTGGCTGGTGAGTATTTCTCTATTTTTTAAACTTTAACTCTGTGGTTTATAGTTGCTAAGGTCTTTCTGGTGTAGCGGGGACTGTTGGTAAACCATACAAGCGCCCTAGTGTATATCTTTAATTGGTGGTATTGAATTAATTTAAATTAATTAAAGGGTAAGTCATGTCAGGACAGCCCAGCCCGTGTTATGCTCCTCTTGCTCTATGTGGGGAATTCAGGGACGCTGCCTGTGTCCCTGACGACCATGTGTGCCAGAAATTTATCCAGCTGCAGCTACTAGTAGACCGCATTGCAGCGCTGGAGCTGCGGATGGATGAGTTTTGGAGCATTCACGATGCTGAGAGGGTCATGAATAACACGTTTAGTGAGTTGGTCACACCGCAGGTAAGGGCTGCACAGGCAGAAGGGAATTGGGTGACCATCAGGCGGAGCAGTAGAAGCAGGCAGGTAGTGCAGGGGACCCCTGTGGCCATCCCCCTCTCAAACAGGTATACCGATTTGGATACTGTTGAGGGGGATGACTTACCAGAGGAAGGCAGCAGCAGCCAACTTCCTGGCACCAGGGGTGCTTCTGCTGCTCATGAAGGGAGGAAAAAGAGTGGGAGAGCAATAGTGGTAGGGGATTCTATCGTAAGGGGAACAGATAGGCGTTTCTGTGGCTGTAAACGTGACTCCAGGATGGTTTGTTGCCTCCCTGGTGCCAGGGTCAAGGATGTCACTGAACGGCTGCAGGGCATTCTGAAGGGGGAGGGTGAACAGTCAGAGGTCGTGGTTCACATTGGGACCAACGACATGGGTAGGAAGAGGGATGAGGTCCTGCAGCAAGAATTTAGGGAGCTAGGTAGCAGATTAAAGAGCAGGACCTCAAAGGTTGTAATCTCTGGATTACTCCCGGTGCCACGTGCTAGTGAGTATAGGAATAGGAGGATAGAGCAGATGAATGCGTGGCTAAAGGGTTGATGCAGGAGGGAGGGCTTTAGTTTCCTGGATCACTGAGTCTGCTTCTGGGGAAGGTGGGACTTGTACAAGTCGGACGGGTTGCACCTGAACCAAAACGGGACAAATATCCTTGCGGGGAGGTTTGCTAGCACTGTTCGGGGGGGGGGTTAAACTAACTTGGCAGGGGGATGGGATACAGAGTGGGGCTATAATAGGGGGTGATGTACAGCCAAATATAGAGGAAAAAATAAGTCAGACTGGAAGGCAGAGCAAATATGTAACGGCACAAGGGAGTAGGGCAAGGCTAAATGGCATTTATTTTAATGCAAGGAGTCTTGTGAATAAGGTGGATGAACTGAAGTTGTTGATGAACACATGGGAGTATGATATTGTTGCTATCACGGAGACATGGTTGAGGGAGGGGTAAGGCTGGCAGCTCAATATTCCGGGGTATAGAATCTTCAGGCGAGACAAAGGAGGGGGTGTCGCAATATTAATTAAGGAGACAATTACTGCTGTAAGGAGAGATGATCACAGAATCACAGAAACCCCACAGTGCAGATAGAGGCCATTTCGGCCCATCGAGGCTGCACCGACACATATCCCACCTGATCCCCGTAACCCCTACACCAACACATATCCCACCCTATCCCCGTAACCCCACGTATTTAATCCCCCGAACACTAAGGGTCAATTTATCATAGCCAATCAACCTAACCCACACATCTTTGGACTGTGGGAGGAAACCCACGCAAACACGGGGAGAATGTGCAAACTCCACACAGACAGTCACCCGAGGCCGGATTCGAACCCGGGTCCCTGGCGCTGGGAGGTAACAGTGCTAACCACTATGCCACCGATGATATACTAACAGGTTTCTCTAATGAGGCCATATGGGTTGAACTTAAAAACAAAAAGGGGGCTAGCACTTTGCTGGGAGTGTACTATAGGCCCCCAAACAGCCAGGGGGAGATAGAGGAACAGATATGTAGGCAAATCTCAGAGAAGTGTGCAAATAATAGGGTAATTATTGCGGGGGATTTCAACTTCCCCAATATTAACTGGGATAGTCAGAGTGTGAAAGGCTCAGAGGGTGCAGAATTCTTAAAGTGCATCCAGGAGAGCTTTTTGAGCCAGCATGTAGAAAGTCCTACAAGAGAGGGGGCGGTATTGGACCTAATTCTAGGGAATGTGGCCAAGGAAAGTGGTAGAAGTGTTAGTAGGTGAGTACTTTGTTGACAGTGGCCATAATTCGGTGAGATTTAAGGTAGTCATGGAAAAGGACAAGGATGGACCGGAAATAAAGGTTCTAAATTGGGGGAAAGCCGATTTTAATATGATAAGGCAGGATCTGGCCAATGTGGACTGGGATCAGCTACTTGAAGGAAAATCCACATCGGAGCAATGGGAGTCTTTCAGAAAGGAAATTGAGAGAGTACAATGGCAACATGTTCCCGTAAAGGTCAAGGGTGGGACCAACAAGCCCAGGGAACCTTGGATGTCAAGGGATATACGAGAATGGATTAGGAAAAAAAGGGGGGCTTTTGGCAGATACAAAGGACTAAAGACAGAGGAAGCCCTAGAGGAGTATAAAAAGTGCAGGGGGATACTTTAAAAAGAAATTAGGAGAGCGAGGAGGGGCCATGAAATAACACTGGCGAGCAAAATAAAGGAAAATCCTAAGGTGTTTTATAAGTATATTAAGGGCAAGAGAATAACCAGGGAAAGAGTAGGGCCCATTAGGGACCAAAGTGGCAAACTGTGTGTAGAGCCAGAGGATGTAGGTGGTGTTTGAAATGAATTTTTTGCATCTGTGTTCACTATGGAGAAGGACGATGTGGACATAGAAATCGGGCAGGGGGACTGTGATATACTTGAACATAGTAGCATCGAGAAGGAGGAGGTACTAGTGGTTTTAGCAGGCTTAAAAGTGGATAAATTCCCAGGCCCAGATGAGATGTATCCCAGGCTACTATGTGAGGCAAAGGAGGAGATTGCAGGGGCTATGACACAAATTTTCAGAACCTCTCTGGCCACAGGGGATGTGCCAGAGGACTGGAGAACAGTTAACGTAGTACCATTATTCAAGAAGGGTAGTAGGGATAAACCAGGGAATTATAGGCCAGTGAGCCTAACATCAGTGGTAGGGAAATTATTGGAAAAAATTCTGAGGGATAGAATTAGTCTCCACTTGGAGAGGCAAGGATTAATTAGGGATAGCCAGCATGGCTTTGTCAAGGGAAGATCATGTCTGACCAATTTGATTGAATTTTTCGAGGGGGTGACTAGGTGTGTGGATGAGGGTAGTGCAGTGGATGTGGTTTACATGGATTTCAGTAAGGCTTTTGATAAAGTCCCGCATAGGAGACTGGTCAGGAAGGTAAGAGCTCATGGGATCCAGGGTGCCTTGGCACATTGGATCCAAAACTGGCTTAGTGGCAGACGGCAGAGGGTGATGGTGGAAGGTTGTTTTTGTGACTGGAAGCCTGTGTCCAGTGGGGCACCGCAGGGATCGGTGCTGGGTCCCTTGCTGTTTGTGGTCTATATTAATGATTTGGATGTGAATGTAAAAGGTATGATCAGTAAGTTCACAGATGACACAAAAATTGGTGGGGTGGTAAATAGCGAGGAGGGAAGCCTCAGGCTACAGGATGATATAGATGGGTTGGTCAGATGGGCGGAACAGTGGCAAATGGAATTTAACCCTGAAAAGTGTGAGGTGATGCATTTTGGACGGACTAACAAGGCAAGGAAATACACAATGAATGGTAAGACCCTAGGAAAGACAGAGGATCAGAGGGACCTTGGTGTGCATGTACATAGATCCCTGAAGGCAGCAGAACAGGTGGATAAGGTGGTTAAAAAGGCATATGGGATACTTGCCTTCATTAGCCGAGGCATAGAATATGAGAGCAGGGAGGTTATGATGGAGCTGTACAAAATGCTGGTAAGGCCACAGCTGGAATACTGTGTGCAGTTCTGGTCGCCACACTATAGGAAGGATGTGAAATAACAACAGAAAATGCTGGAAAAACTCAGCAGGTCAGGCAACATCCGTGGAGAGAAATTTGAGTTGACGTTTCGGGTTGGACCCTTCTTCAAAACTGGAAAGAAAAGAAACTAGATCGGAGGCAGGACTGTGATCGGACAAAAGAATAAAAGAAACAAAAGAAGTAAAAGAGATTAGAAGACCTGGCAGCTATCTTTTGCCCTGCCAGTACACTTTACACCTAATCCTAGCCTATTACTATCTCGTCTAGCTTCTAATCTCTTTTACTTCTTTTGTTTCTTTTATTCTTTTGTCCGATCGCAGCCCTGCCTCCGATCTAGTTTCTTTTCTTTCCAGTTTTGAAGAAGGGTCCAACCCGAAACGTCAACTCAAATTTCTCTCCACGGATGTTGCCTGACCTGCTGAGTTTTTCCAGCATTTTCTGTTGTTATTTCGGATTTCCAACATCTGCAGTATTTTGCTATCATAGGAAGGATGTGATTGCTTTGGAGAGGGTGCAGAGGAGATTTACCAAGATGTTACCTGGGCTGGAGTGCTTCAGCTATGAAGAAAGACTGGACAGGCTGGGGTTGTTTTCCTTGGGGCAGAGAAGGCTGAGTGGGGACCTGATTGTGGTATACAAAATTATGAGGGGCATAGATAGGGTAGATAGAAAGGAACTTTTCCCCTTAGTAGAGGGGTCAATAACAAGGGGGCATAGATTCAAGGTAAGGGGCAGGAGGTTTAGAGGGGATTTGAGGGAAAACTTTTTCACCCAGAGGGTGGTTGGAATCTGGAACTCACTGCCTGAAAGGGTGGTAGAGGCAGGAACCCTCACAACATTCAAGAAGCATTTGGATGAGCACTTGAAATGCCATAGGATACAAGGCTACGGACCGAGTGCTGGAAAATGGGATTAGATTAGACAGGGCTTGATGGCCGGCGTGGACGCGATGGGCCGAAGGGCGTCTTTCTGTGCTGTATAACTCTATGACTCGACTCTATGACATCAAGGGATATGGCGAAAAGGCCGGTGAATGGAGTTGAGGCAGAAGATCAGCCATGATCTCATTGAATGGCGGAACAGGCTCGAAGGGCCAAATGGCCGACTCCTGCTCCTATTTCTCATGTTCTTATGTTCTTAAAAACTTTTTTATGCAACGAGTGGTTAGGATTGGGAATGTGCTGCCTGATAGGGCGGCGGAAACAAATTCAATAGTGGCCTTCAAAAGAGAATTGGATAAATACTTGAAGGAGAAAAAAATTACAGGGATATGGGGAAAGCGTGGGGGAGTGGGACTGACTGGATTGCTCTTCGAAAGGGCCAGTGCAGACTTGATGGGCCGAATGGCCTCCTTCTGTGATGTACTATTCTATGATTCTGTGATAACCCTATCAGCATATCCTTCTATTCCTTTCTCCCTCTGGGGTAAAGAAGTTTCTCCTGAATTCCCTCTTGGATTTATTAGTGACTATCTTTTATTTAGTTCTGGCCTCCCCCACAAGTGGAAACATCTTCTCTATGTCTACCCTATCAAACCTTTTCCTAATCTTATCGACCTCTATCAGGTCACCCCTCAACCTCCTCTTTTCCAGAGAAGAGCCCCAGCCTGTTCAATCTTTCCTCATCGTTATAACCTCTCAGTTCTGGGATCATCCTTGCTCTAAGTTCTAAGCTGCAGTTTGCCAACACAGCTGCCCTTTCTGCTGCCTCCTCTTCCCCCCTCAAGACCACTTCTTGTCTCAGTATTTTCATTTGAAAAGAGTTTGTTGGCATTGCTGAAGTGAATATCTCAGGGACACTTTCCAAAACACTCGGTTGCATTTTCAATGGCGAAACAGAATGGCAGCAACACCAATCAATTTTCAGGGGGGAGAATGAGAATTCAAAATACCGGAGATGTGATATGCATCGATTTGTGCTGCACTGAAGAATCCTTTCAGCTAGCCCGAGTCTTTGCTTGGAAACTCTGCGTGTGCTATTGTTCCATTCTATAACTGACTTCTCCTGCAATGTCAGTGTCGGCGGTGGCCCTGTTGTAGCGCTCTCGCCTCTGAGTCAGAAGGCCGTGGGTTCAAGCCGCATTCCAGAGGCTTGAGCACAAACTGTAGGTTGGCACTTCAGTGCAGTACTGAGGGAGTGCCGCACTGTCGGATGTGCCGGCAAACCAAGAGCTGTCTGCCCTCCCAGGCAGATGCAAAAGACCTCATGGCATTGTTCGAAGAAGAAACGTGAAGAGTGCGGATCTGCTGCTGAATAGAGACTTGGCGATGTGGTTAGTGGAAGCGCTCCTCAACCAGTTAATATCTTAGAGCCCTGGCAGGAAGGGGCTGTCTTGGTTGCTGTCTCTCTTCTCTTCTTCCTGCTTTTGCTCCTTAGTTTGTCAGCTGGCAGGCGGTGGTCAGGGCTGGTCCTTCAACGGCAGTCACTCTCACCTCACCTCTGGAATTCAGCTCTTTTGTTCATGTTTGGACCAAGGCTGTAATGAGATCGGGAGCCGAGTGGTCTTGGCAGAAGCCAAACTGAGTATCAGTGAGCAGGTTATTGGTGAGCAAGTGCCGCTTGATAGCACTGTCAATGACACCTACCATCACTTTGCTGATGATTGAGAGTAGACTGATGGGGTGGTAATTGGCCAGGTTGGATTTGTCCTGCTTTTTGTGGACAGGACATACCTGGGCAAATTTCCACATTGTCGGGTAGATGCCAGTGTTGTAGCTGTACTGGAACAGCTTGGCTAGAGGCGCGGCTAGTTTTGGAGCGCAAGTCTTCAGCACGACAGCCAGGATTTTGTCGGGGCCCATAGCCTTTGCTGTATCCAATGTGCTCAGTCGTTTCTTGATATCACATGGAGTGAATCGAATTGGCTGAAGACTGGCTTCTGTGATGGTGTGGACCTCAGGAGGAGGCCGATATGGATCATCCACTCGGCACTTCTGGCTGAATTTGGTTGCAAACACTTCAGCCTTGTCTTTTGCACCCACGTGCTGGGCCCTGCCATCCTTGAGGATGGGGATATTCATGGAGCCTCCTCCTCCCGTTTGTTGTTAAATTGTCCACCACCATTCACGACTGGATGTGGCAGGGCTGCAGAGCTTTGATCTGATCCATTGGTTGTGGGATTGCTTACGCTGTTTAGCATGCATGTAGTCCTGTGTTGCAGCTTCTCCAGGTTGGCACCTCATTTTTAGGTACGCCCGGTGCTGCTCCCGGCATGCTCTTCTACACTCCTTATTGAACCAGGGTTAGTCCCCTTGATGGTAATGGTAGAGTGAGGGATATGCCGGGCCATGAGGTTACAGATTGTGGTGGAATACAGTTCTGCTGCTGCTGATGGCCCACAGCGCCTCATGGATGCCCAGTTTTGAGCTGTTAGATCTGTTCTGAATCTATCCCATTTAGCACGGTGGAGGGTGTCCTCAGTGTGAAGACAGGATTTTGTCTCCACAAGGACTGTGCGGTGGTCACTCCTACCAATACTATCATGGACAGATGCATCTGTGACAGGTGGATTGGTGAGGACGAGGTCAAGTAGGTTTTTCCCTTGTGTTGGTTCTCTCACCACCTGTCGCAGGCCCAGACTGGCAGCTATGTCCTTCAGGACTTGGCCAGCTTGGACAGTAGTGGTGCTACCGAGCCACTCTTGGTGATGGACATTGAAGTTCCCCCACCCAGAGTACATTCTGTGCCCTTGCTGCTCTCAGTGCTTCTTCCAAGTGGTGTTCAACATGGAGGAGTACTGACTCATCAGCTGAGGGAGGGCGGTAGGTGATAATCAGCAGGAGGTTTCCTTGCCCATGTTTGACCTGAAGCCATGAGACTTCATGGGGTCTGGAGTCAATGTTGAGGACTCCCAGGGCCACTACCTCCCGACTGTATACCACTGTGCCGCCATCTCTGGTGGGTCTCTTCTACCGGTGCGACAGGACATACCCAGGGATGGTGATGGAGGAGTGTGAGACATTGGGTGAACTCTGTCAGACTGTTACTTGACGAGTCTGTGGGACAGCTCTCCCAATGTTGGCACAAGTCCCCAGATGTTAGTGAGGGGGACTTTGCAGGATCAACTGGGCTGGGTGTGCCTTTGTCGTGTCCAAATCTGGTGTCTAGGTCAATACTGGGTGGTCTGTCTGGTTTTATTCTTATTATAGTTTACGTAGCAGTTGTTTGCATCCTTGTTTTCAAATCCCTCCATGGCCTCGACCCTCCCAATCTCTGTAACCTCCTGCAGCCCTATAACCCTCCCAGATCTCCACACTCCCTCAAATCCTGCTTCTTGAGCATCCCTGATTATAATCACTCAACCATTGGTGGCCGTGCCTTTAACTGCCTAGGCCCTAAGCTCTGGAATTCCTTCCTTTCGGTGTCCAGGGTGGACACATGTGCAGGAAGTGTCTCCAGCTGCAGCTACTCAAAATCCGCGTTTCGGAGCTGGAGCTGCAGCTGGAGCCACTGTGGAGCATCCACGAAGCTGAGATCTTCGTGGATAGCAAGTATAACGAGGTGGTCATACCATAGGTAAAGAGTGCACAGGCAGACAGGAAATGGGTGACTGCCAGACAGAGTAAAAGAACTAGGAAGGTAGTCCCCTGGGTCCATCTCCCTCTCCGACAGATTTTCCGTTTTGGATACTGATTGGGGAGATGGTTTCTCAGGGGAATGCAGCAAGAGCCAAGTCCGTGGCACTACGAGTGGCTCAGTTGCACAGGAGGGGAGGAAAAAGAGTGGGAGAGCAATAGTGATGGGGGATTCTATCGTAAGGGGAACAGATAGACGTTTCTGTGGCCGCAGACGTGACTCCAGGATGGTATGTTGCCTCCCTGGTGCCAGGGTCAAGGATGTCACTGAACGGCTGCAGGGCATTCTGAAGGGGGAGGGCGAACAGTCAGAGGTCATGGTTCACATTGGTACCAACGACATGGGTAGAAAGAAGGATGAGGTCCTGCAACAAGAATTTAGGGAGCTAGGTAGCAGATTAAAAAGCAGGACCTCAAAGGTTGTAATCTCTGGATTACTCCCGGTGCCACGTGCTAGTGAGTATAGGAATAGAAGGATAGAGCAGATGAATACGTGGCTAAAGAGTTGGTGCAGGAGGGAGGGCTTTAGATTCCTGGATCACTGGGTCTGCTTCTGGGGAAGGTGGGATCTGTACAAGTCGGACGGGTTGCACCTGAACCGGAACGGGACCAACATCCTTGCGGGTAGGTTTGCTAGTACTGTTGCGGGGAGTTTAAACTAACTTGGCAGGGGGATGGGATACAGAGTGGAGCTATAGTAGAGGGTGATGCACAGCCAAATATAGAGGAAAAAACAAGTCAGCCTGGAAGGCAGAGCAAATATGTAACGGCACAAGGGAGTATGGCAAGGCTGGATGGCATTTATTTTAATGCAAGGAGTCTTGCGAATAAGGCAGATGAATTGAAGGTGTTGATGAACACATGGGAGTATGACATTATTGCTATCACAGAGACATGGTTGAGGGAGGGGCAGGACTGGCAGCTCAATATTCCGGGGTATAGAATCTTCAGGCGAGACAGAGGGGTGTCGCAATATTAATCAAGGAGTCAATTACTGCTGTAAGAAGGGATGATATCTTAGCAGGTTCCTCTAATGAGGTCATATGGGTAGAACTTAAAAACAATACGGGGGCAAGCACTTTGCTGGGAGTGTACCACAGACCCCCAAACAGTCAGGGGGAGATAGAGGAACAGATATGTAGGCAAATCTCAGAGAAGTGTAGAAATAATAGGGTAATAATAGTAGATTTCAACTTTCCCAATATTAACTGGGATAGTCAGAGTGTGAAAGGCATAGAGGGTGCAGAATTCTTAAAGTGCATCCAGGAGAGCTTTTAGAGCCAGCATGTAGAAAGTCCTACAAGAGGGCGGTACTGGACTTAATTCTAAGGAATGTAGCCGGGCAAGTGGTAGAACTGTCAGTAGGAGAGCATTTTGGTGACAGTGACCATAATTCGGTGAAATTTAAGGTAGTCATGGAAAAGGACAAAGATGGACCGGAAATAAAAGTTCTAAATTGGGGGAAGGACAATTTTAATATGATAAGGCAGGATCTGGCCAAAGTGGACTGGGATCAGTTATTTATAGGAAAATCCACATCAGAGCAGTGGGAGTCTTTCAGAAAGGAAATAGAGAGAGTACAATGGCAATATGTTCCCATAAAGGTCAAGGGTGGGATAAAAAAGCCCAGGGAACCCTGGATGTCAAGGGATATACGAGAATGGATTGGGAAAAAAAGGGAGGCTTTTGGCAGATACAATGGACTAAAAACAGTGGAAGCCCTAGAGGAGTATAGAAAGTGCAGGGGAGTACTTAAAAAAGAAATTAGGAGAGCGAAGAGGGGGCATGAAAAAACACTGGCGTCCAAAATAAAGGAAAATCCCAAGGTGCTTGATAAGTATATTAAGGGCAAGAGGATAACCAGGGAAAGAGTAGGGCCCATTAGGGACCAAAGTGGCAATCTGTTTGTAGAGCCGGAAGATGTAGGTGAGGTTTTAAATGAATATTTTGCATCTGTGTTCACTATGGAGAAGGCCGATGTAAGCATAAAAATCAGGCAGGGGGACTGTAATATACTTGAACAAATTAGTATTGAGAGGGTGGAGGTACTAGCGGTTTTAGTGGGCTTAAAAGTGTATACACCCCCAGGCCCAAACGAGATGTATCCCAGGCTGCTGTGTGAGGCAAGGGAGGAGATTGCAGGGGCTCTGACATAAATTTTCAGAACCTCCCTGGCCACAGGGGAGGTGCCAGAGGACTGGAGGACAGCCAACATAGTACCATTATTCTGAGACTCACCGGCAGCAGCAGCGAGAGCGACCCTGGGTGGAGACTGAGCGCAGAGACCGAGGATTTAAAGAGTGGGGAGAGAGAGATGTAAAAAGTAAAAGAAGTGTGATGTCACCAGAAAGCAGGTAAGTGATTGGTTGGTGAGTATTTCTCGCTTTCTCGCTTTTTCCAAACTTAATTTTTGTGGTATATAGTTTCTAGGGTCTCTGTTGTGTAGTGGGGAGTGCTAGTAAACAAGGGCCCTTGAGTATATCATTTAATTGTAGTGTAATTAGTGGTATTGATTTGATTTAATATAATTTGAATTAATTAAAGGGTAAGTCATGGCAGCACAGCTCAGCCCCATGGCATGCACCTCCTGCACTATGTGGGAAATCAGGGACACTTCCTGTGTTCCTGATGACCATGTGTGCGGGAAGTGTATCCAGCTCCAGCTACTGGCAGACCGCATTGTGGTGCTGGAGCTGCAAATGGATACATACTGGAGCATTTGCGATGCTGAGGACATCGTGGATAGCAGGTTTAGAGAGTTGGTCACACCGCAGGTAAAGGCTGCACAGGCAGGAAGGGAAAGAGTGACCACCAGGCAGAGTAGTTGGCGCAGGCAGGTAGAGCAGGGGTCCCCTGTGGCCATCCCCCTCTCAAACAGATATACCGCTTTGGATATTGTTGTCATGGTGTGGTGATGCCGGTGTTGAACTGGGGTGGACAAATGTAAGAAATCACACAACACCAGGTTATAGTCCAACAGCTTTATTTGAAATCACAAGCTTTCGGAGCGCTGCTCCTTCGTCAGGTGAAGTGGAGAGATGCATAAAAACACAGCTTATATAGTCAGAGAATAATATCAGATGTTTACAGGTAATCTTTCTAACTGCCATTTATCACACCTCGGCAGAGAGATAATCACAGAAATCAAAGGTGTAAATGGTGTCCAAACAGGTCAGTCAGGAAAACATTACATAAAAGGTCAACACAGATACCATCATCACACGTGAGGACACCACCCACCAGGTACATGGTACATACTCATGTGACTCGGCCAACGTTGTCTACCTCATACGTTGCAGGAAAGGATGCCCTGGAGCATGGTACATCGGCGAGACCATGCAGACACTGCGACAACGGATGAACGGACACTGCGCAACAATCGCCAGACAGGAGTGTTCCCTCCCAGTCGGAGAACACTTCAGCAGTCAAGGACATTCAGCCTCCGATCTTCGGGTAAGCATTCTCCAAGGCGGCCTTCGAGACACACGACAACGCAAAATCATCGAGCAGAAACTGATAGCCAAGTTCCGCACCCATGAGGACGGCCTGAACCGGGATCTTGGGTTCATGTCATGTTACATGTAACCCCACCTGACGTAGGGTCATCCAGACTCGAGTCGTCGTTGGCTTGTTCTCTGCACACAGGTGCGGCCGGACCTGCTGTGATTTCCAGCAAAAAAAATGTTTTTTGTCTGTTTTTTTGTTTTTCATACAGACCCCAGCATCTGCAGCATTTGACCCCTTGTGACCCCACCTCATTGCTCTTTGATGTAATGTTTTCCTGACTGACCTGTTTGGACACCATTTACACCTTTGATTGCTGTGATTATCTCTCTGCCGAGGTGTGATAAATGGCAGTTAGAAAGATTACCTGTAAACACCTGACAATATTCTCTGACTATATAAGCTGTGTTTTTATGCATCTCTCCACTTCACCTGACGAAGGAGCAGCGCTCCGAAAGCTTGTGATTTCAAATAAAGCTGTTGGACTATAACCTGGTGTTGTGTGATTTCTTACATTGGATATTGTTGGGGAGGATGGCTTATCAGGGGAAGGCAGCAGCAACCAACTTCCTGGCACCAGGGGTGGTTCTGCTGCACAGGACGGGAGGAAAAAGTGCGGGAGAGCTATAGTGATAGGGGATCCTATTGTAAGGGGAATAGATAGGCGTTTCTGCGGCCGCAAACGAGACTCCAGGATGGTATGTTGCCTCCCTGGTGCAAGGGTCAAGGATGTCTCGGAGCGGCTGCAGGGCATTCTGGAGGGGGAGGGTGAACAGCCAGTTGTCGTGGTGCATATAGGTACCAACGATATAGGTAAAAAACAGGATGAGGTCCTAAAAGCTGAATATAGGGAGTTAGGAGGTAAATTAAAAAATAGGACCTCAAAGATAGTAATCTCAGGATTGTTACCAGTACGTGCTAGTCAGAGTAGAAATAGAAGAATATTTCAGATGAATACATGGCTAGAGGAATGGTGCAAGGGTGAGGGATTCAAATTCCTAGAACATTGGAACCGGTTCTGATGGAGGTGGGACCAGTACAAACTGGATGGTTTGCACCTGGGCAGGACCAGGACCGATGTCCTAGGGGGAGCATTTGCTAGTGCTGTTGGGGAGCGTTTAAACTAAAATGGCAGGGGGTTGGGAACCTGTGCAGGGAGACAGAGGAAAGCGAAGCAAGGATAGAAGCAAAAGACAGGAAGGAGAAAAGCAAAAGTGGAAGGCAGAGAAATCAAGGGTATAAATCAAACAGGGCCACAGTAAATAATAATTCTAAAAGGACTAAGAGTATTAAAAAAAACAAGCCTGAAGGCTTTGTGTCTTAATGCGAGGAACATTCATAATAAGGTGGATGAATTAGCTGCGCAAATAGATGTAAACGGATATGATATAATTGAGATAATGGAGACATGGCTCCAGGGAGACCAAGGCTGGGAATTCAACATCCAGGGGTATTCAATATACACGAAGGACAGGCAAAAAGGAAAAGGAGGTGGGGTAGCATTGCTGGTTAAAGAGGAGATTAACACAATAGTAAGGAAGGATATTAGCTCTGATGATGTGGAATCTGTATGGGTAGAGCTGAGAAATACCAAGGGGCAGAAAACGTTAGTGGGAGTTGTACACAGACCCCCAAACAGTAATGCTGAGGTTGGGTATGGCATTAAACAGGAAATTAGAGATGTGTGCATAAGGACACATAAGGTGGATGAACTGAAGTTGTTGATGAACACATGGGAGTACGATATTGTGGCTATCACGGAGACATGGTTGAGGGAGGGTCAGGACTGGCAGCTGAATATTCCGGGGTATAGAATCTTCAGGCGAGACAGAGGGGGGGGTAAAAGGGGAGGGGGTGTTGCAATATTAATTAAGGAGTCTATTACTGCTGTAAGGAGGGATGATATATTAGCGGGTTCCTCTAATGAGGCCATATGGGTAGAACTTAAAAACAAAAAGGGGGCAAGCACCTTGCTGGGAGTGTACTATAGGCCCCCAAACAGCCAGGGGGAGATAGAGGAACAGATATGCAGGCAAATCTCAGAGAAGTGCGAAAATAATAGGGTAATAATAGTGGGGGATTTCAACTTCCCCAATATAAATTGGGATAGTCAGAGTGTGAAAGGCTTGGAGGGTGAAAAATTCTTAAAGTGCATTCAGGAAAGCTTTTTGAGCCAACATGTAGAAGGTCCTACAAGAGAGGGAGCGGTGCTGGACCTAATTCTAGGGAATGGAGACGGGCAGGTGGTGGACGTGTCTGTAGGAGAGCATTTTGGCGATAGTGACCACAATTCGGTGAGATTTAAGGTGGTCATGGAAAAAGACAAAGACGGCCCGGAAATAAGGGTTCTAAATTGGGGGAAGGCAGATTTTAATAAGATAAGACAGGATCTGGCCAAAGTGGACTGGGAGCAGCTACTTATAGGAAAATCCACATCAAAACAGTGGGAGGCTTTCAGAAGGGAAATAGAGAGAGTACAACACCAACATGTTCCTGTAAGGGTCAAGGGTGGGACCAACAAGCAAAGGGAACCTTGGATGACAAAGGACATACAAAAATGCATTAGGAAAAAAAGGGGGGCTTTTGGCAGTTACAAAAGACAAAAGACGGTGGAAGCCCTAGAGGAGTATAAGAGGTGCAGGGGCATACTTAAAAAGGAAATTAGGAGGGCGAGGAGGGGCCATGAAATAACACTGGCGAGCAAGATAAAGGAAAATCCTAAGATGTTTTATAAGTATATTAAGGGCAAGAGGATAACCAGGGAAAGGGTAGGGCCCATTAGGGACCAAAGTGGCAAGCTGTGTGTAGAGCCAGAAGAAGTAGGTGGGGTTTTAAATGAATTTTTTGCCTCCGTGTTCACTGTGGAGAAAGATGATGTAGGCATAGAAATCGGGCAAGGGGACTGTGACATACTTGAACATATTAGCATCGAGAGGGAGGAGGTACTAGCGGTTTTAGCAGGCCAAAAAGTGGATAAATCCCCAGGCCCAGACGAGATGTATCCCAGGCTGTTGTGTGAGGCAAGGGAGGAGATTGCGGGGGCTCTGACACAAATTTTCAGAACCTCTCTGGCCACAGGGGATGTACCAGAGGACTGGAGAACAGCTAACGTAGTACCATTATTCAAGAAGGGTAGCAGGGATAAACCAGGGAATTACAGGCCAGTGAGCCTAACATCTGTGGTAGGGAAATTATTGGAAAAAATTCTGAGGGACAGAATTAGTCTCCACTTGGAGAGGCAAGGATTAATCGGGGATAGTCAGCATGGCTTTGTCAAGGGTAAATCATGTCTGACCAATCTGATTGAATTTTTCGAGGGGGTGACTAGCTGTGTAGATGAGGGAAATGCTGTGGATGTGGTTTACATGGACTTCAGTAAAGCTTTTGACAAAGTCCCGCATAGGAGACTGGTCAAGAAGGTAAGAGCCCATGGGATCCAGGGCTTGGCGCGTTGGATCCTAAACTGGCTGAGTGGCAGGAGGCAGAGGGTGATGGTCGAAGGTTGCTTTTGTGACTGGAAGCCTGTGTCCAGTGGGGTACCTCAGGGATCGGTGCTGGGTCCCTTGCTGTTTGTGATCTACATTAACGATTTGGATGAGAATGTAAAGGGTATGATCAGTAAGTTCGCGGATGACACGAAAATTGGTGGGGTGGTAAATTGCGAGGAGGAAAGTCTCAGGCTACAGGACGATATTAACGGGTTGGTCAGATGGGCGGAAAAGTGGCAAATGGAATTTAACCCGGAAAAATGCGAGGTGATGCATTTTGGACGGTCAAATAAGGCAAGGGAATACACAATGGGTGGTAGGGCCCTAGGAAGTACAGAGGGTCAGAGGGACCTTGGTGTACATGTACATAGATCCCTGAAGGCAGCGGAGCAGGTAGATAAGGTGGTTAAAAAGGCATATGGGATACTTGCCTTCATTAGCAGAGGCATAGAATATAAGAGTAGGGAGGTTATGATGGAGCTGTACAAAACGCTGGTCAGGCCACAGCTGGAGTACTGTGTGCAGTTCTGGTCGCCTCACTATAGGAAGGATGTGATTGCTCTGGAGAGGGTGCAGAGAAGATTCACCAGGATGTTACCTGGGATGGAGCGCCTTAGCTATGAAGAGAGACTCTACAGGCTGGGGTTGTTTTCCTTGGAGCAAAGGAGGCTGAGGGGGGACCTGATTGAGGTGTACAAAATGATGAGGGGCATAGATAGGGTAGATAAAGAGGAACTTTTCCCCTTAGTAGGGGGGTCAATAACAAGGGGGCACAGATTCAGGGTAAGGGGCAGGAGATTTAGGGGGGATTTGAGGAGGAACTTTTTCACCCAGAGGGTGGTTGGAAGCTGGAACTCACTGCCTGAAAGGGTGGTAGAGGCAGGAACCCTCACAACATTCAAGAAGCATTTGGATGAGCACTTGAAATGCCATTGCATACAAGGCTATGGACCAAATGCTGGAAAATGGGATTAGACTGGACAGGGATGGATGGGCGGCGCAGACACGATGGGCCGAAGGGCCTCTTTCTGTGCTGTAAAACTCTATGACTCTATGACTATGACACAGCAGTTATCATGGGTGACTTTAATCTACATATAGATTGGACTAACCCAATTAGTAACAATACTGTGGAGGAGGAATTCCTGGAGTGTATACGGGATGGTTACCTGGACCAATATGTCGAGGAACCAACTAGAGACCAGGCCATCTTAGACTGGGTATTATATAATGAGAAAGGATTGATTTGCAATCTTGTTGTGCGGGGCCCCTTGGGGAGCAGCGATCATAATATAATAGAATTCTTCATTAAGATGGAGAGTGAAGTAGTTGACTCAGAGATTAGGGCCCTGAATTTAAATAAAGGAAACTATGATGGTATGAGGTGCGAGTTGGCTAGGATGGATTGGGGAACGTTACTTAAAAGGTTGATGGTGGATAGGCAATGGCAAACATCGAAAGATCGCATGGATGAACTACAGAATTTGTCCATCCCTGTCTGGCATAAAAATAAAACAAAGAAGTTGGCGCAACCGTGGCTAACAAGGGAAACATAGGAGATAAGAGCAGGAGTAGGCCATTCGGCCTCTTGAGCCTGCTCCGCCAATCAATGAGATCATGGCTGATCATCCATACTCAGTACCCTGTCCCTGCCTTCTCCCCATATCTCTTGATCCCTTTAGCCTTAAGAAATATATCTAACTTCTCCTTGAATATATTTAATGAATTGGCCTCAACTGTCTTCTGTGGTAGAGAATTCCACAGGTTCACCACTCTCTGGGTGAAGAAATTCCTCCTCATCTCTGTCCTAATTGGCTTACCCCTTATCCTTAGACTGTGACCCCTGGTTCTGGACTCCCCCGCCATCGGGAACATCCTTCCTGCATCTGCTCTGTCTAGTCCTGTTAGAATTTTATAAGTTTCAATGAGATCCCCTCTCATTCTTCTAAACTCCAGCGAGTATAAGCCCAATCGACCCAATCTCTCCTCATACGTCATTCCTGCCATCCCAGGTATCAGTCTGGTGAATCTTCGCTGCACTCCCTCCATGGCAAGAACATCCTTCTTCAGATAAGGTGACCAAAACTGCACACAATACTCAAGGTGTGGTCTCACCAAGGCCCTGTACAACTGCAGCAAGACATCCTTGCTCCTGTACTCGAACCCTCTCGCTACGAAGGCCAACATACCATTTGCCTTCTTAACCGCCTGCTGCACCTGCATGTTTACCTTCAGTGACTGGTGCACAAGGACACCCAGGTCTCGTTGCACTTCCCCTTCTCCCAATCTATTGCCATTCAGATAATAATCTGCCTTCCTGTTTTTGCCACCAAAGTGGATAACCTCGCATTTATCCACATTATACTGCATCTGCCCAATCACCCAAACTGTCCAAATCATACTGGAATTTCTCGGCATCCTCCTCACAGCACACACGCCCACCCAGCTTTGTGTCGGCTGCAAATTTGGAGATATTACATCTGGTTCCATCGTCTAGATGATTAATATATATTGTGACTAGCTGGGGTCCTAGGACCGATTCCTGCGGTACCCCACGAGTCGCTACCTGCCACTCAGAAAAAGACCCAACTCTTTGCTTCCTGTCTGCCAACCAGTTCTCTATCCAAGACAGTGCCTTGCCCCCAATCCCATGTGCCTTAACTTTACACGCTAATCTCTTATGCGGGACCTTATCGAAAGCCTTCTGAAAGTCCAAATACACCACATCCACTGGTTCTCCCTTATCTATTTTATCAGTTACATCCTCAAAAAATTCCAGTAGATTAGTCAAGCATGATTTACCTTTTGTAAATCGATGTTGACTTTGTCCGATCCTGTCACTGTTTTCCAAGTGCTCTGCTATTACATCTTTTATAATGGACTCTAGCATTTTCCCCACTACCGATGTCAGGCTTACCAGTCTATAATTCCCCATTTTCTCTCTACCACCTTTTTTGAATAGTGGGGTAACATTAGCTACCCGCCAATCCATGGGTACTGTTCCAGAGTCTATCGAGTTCTGGAAGATGATCAGCAGTGCATCTACTATTTCTAGGGCCAGTTCCTTAAGTACCCTAGGATGTAGATTATCAGGCCCTGGGGATTTATAGGCCGTCAATCCCGTCAATTGCCCGAACACCATTTCCCTACAAATACTGATTTCAATCAGTTCCTCCGTCTTATTAGACCCTATGTTCCCCGACATCTCTGGGAGGTTATTCGTGATCTCCTTTGTGAAGACAGAACCAAAGTATGTATTTAATTGGTCTGCCATTTCTTTGCTCCACATTATAAATTCCCCTGATTCTGACTGCAAGGGACCTACGCTTGACTTCACCAATCTTTTTCTCTTCACATATCTATAGAAGCTTTTACAGTGAGTTTATATGTTCCCAGCAAGCTTAGTCTCATACTCGATTTTCCCCCTCTTAATTAATTTCTTTGTCCTCCTTTGCTGAATCCTAAACTGCTCCCAATCCTCAGGTTTACTGCTTTTTCTGGCCAATTTATATGTCCTCTCCTTGGATCTTATGCTATCCCTAATTTCCCTTGTTAGCCACGGTTGAGTCACATTTTTTGTTTTATTTTTATGCCAGACAGAGATGAACAAATTCTGTAGGACATCCATGCGATCTTTAAATGTTTGCCGTTGCCTATCCACCGTCAACCCTTTGAGTAACATTCCCCAATCAATCCTACCCAACTCGCGCCTCATACCATTGTAGTTTCCTTTATTTAAATTCAGGACCCTAGTCTCTGAGTCAACTACTTCACTCTCGATCTTAATGAAGAATTCTATCATATTATGATCGCTCCACCCCAAGGGGCCTCGCACAACATGATTGCTAATTATTCCTTTCTCATTACATAATACCCAGTCTAAATGGCCTGATCTCTAGTTGGTTCCTCGACATATTGGTCCAGGAAACCATCCCGTATACACTCCAGGAATTCTTCCTCCACAGTATTGTTACTAATTTGGTTAGCCCAATCTATATGTAGATTAAAGTCACCCATGATAACTTCTGTGCCCTTATTGCACGCGTCTCTAATTTCCCATTTAATGCCATCCCTAACATCCGCATTACTGTTTGGGGGTTTGTATACCACTCCCACTAACATTTTCTGTGCCTTGGTATTTCTCAACTCTACCCAAACAGATTCCACATCATCAGAGCTAATATCCTTCCTTACAATTGTGTTAATCTCCTCTTTAACCAGAAATGCTGCCCCACCTCCTTTTCATTTTTGCCTGTCTTTCCTGAATATTGAATACCCCTGGATGTTGAGTTTACCCCTGGATGAGGAAATTAGGGATAGCATAAGATCCAAGGAGAGGACATATAAATTGGCCAGAAAAAGCAGCAATCCTGAGGATTGGGAGCAGTTTAGGATTCAGCAAAGGACGACAAAAAGATTAATTAAGAGGGGGAAAATAGAGTATGAGAGTAAGTTTGCAGGGAACATTAAAACTGACTGTAAAAGCTTCTATAGATATGTAAAGCGAAAAAGATTGGTGAAGTCAAGTGTAGGTCACTTGCAGCCAGTATCAGGGGAATTTAAAAATGGGGAAGAAAGAAATGGCAGACCAATTAAATACATACTTTGGTTCTGTCTTCACAAAGGAGGACACAAATAACCTCCCAGAGATGCCGGGGAACATAGGGTCTAATGAGAGGGAGGAACTGAAAGAAATCAGTATTTGTAGCGAAATGGTGTTAGGGAAATTGATGGGATTGAAGGCCGATAAATCCCCAGGGCCTGATAATCTACATCCTAGGGTACTTAAGGAAGTGGCTCTAGAAATAGTAGATGCATTGCTGGTCATCCACCAAAATTCTATAGACTCTGGCACAGTTCCCATGGATTGGAGGGTAACTAATGTTACCCCACTATTTAAAAAAGGTGGTAGAGAGGAAACAGGGAATTATAGACCGGTAAGCCTGACATCGGTAGTGGGGAAAATGCTAGAGTCCATTATAAAAGATGTAATAGCAGAGCACTTGGAAAACAGTGACAGGATCGGACAAAGTCAACATGGATTTACAAAAGGTAAATCGTGCTTGGCTAATCTACTGGAATTTTTTGAGGATGTAACTGGTAGAATAGATAAGGGAGAACCAGTGAATGTGGTGTATTTGGACTTTCAGAAGGCTTTCGATAAGGTCCCGCATAAGAGATTAGCTTGTAAAGTTAAAGCACATGGGATTGGGGTAAGGTACTGACTTGGATAGAGAACTGGTTGGCAGACAGGAAGCAAAGAGTTTGAATAAACAGGCTTTTTTCTGAGTGGCAGGCAGTGACTAGTGGGGTACCGCAGGGATCGGTGCTAGGACCCCAGTTATTCACAATATATATTATGATATAGACGAGGGAACTAGATGTAATATCTCCAAGTTTGCAGATGACACAAAGTTGGGTGGGCATGTGTGCTGTGAGGAGGATGCCGAGAAACTCCAGTATGATTTGGACAGGTTGGATGATTGGGCAGATGCATGGCAGATGCAGTATAATGTGGATAAATGCGAGGTTATCCACTTTGGTGGCAGAAACAGGAAGGCAGATTATTATCTGAACGGCAATAGATTGGGAGAAGGGGAAGTGCAACGAGACCTGGGTGTCCTTGTGCACCAGTCGCTGAATGTAAGCATGCAGGTGCAGCAGGCGTTTAAGAAGGCAAATGGTATGTTGGCCTACATAGCAAGAGGATTCGAATACAGGGGCAAGGATGTCTTGCTGCAGATGTACAGGGCCTTGGTGAGACCACACCTTGAGTATTGTGTGCAGTTCTGGTCGCCTTATCTGAGGAAGGATGTTCTTGCCATGGAGGGAGTGCAGCGAAGATTCACCAGACTGATACCTGGGATGGCAGGAATGACATATGAGGAGAGATTGGGTCGATTGGGCTTATACTCGCTGGAGTTTAGAAGAATGAGAGGGGATCTCATTGAAACTTATAAAATTCTAACAGGACTAGACAGACTAGATGATGTTCCCGATGGCAGGGGAGTCCAGAACCAGGGGTCACAGTCTAAGGATAAGGGGTAAGCCATTTAAGACAGAGATGAGGAGGAATTTCTTCACCCAGAGAGTGGTGAACCTGTGGAATTCTCTACCACAGAAGGCAGTTGAGGCCAATTCATTAAATATATTCAAGAAGGAGTTAGATATATTTCTTAAGGCTAAAGGGATCAAGGGATATGGGGAGAAGGCAGGGACAGGGTACTCAATTTGGATGATCAGCCATGATCTCATTGAATGGCGGAGGAGGCTCGAGGGGCCGAATGGCCTACTCCTGCTCCTATCTTCTATGTTTCCTTGTTTCTATTCAAGAAGCGTAGTAGTGATAAACCAAGGTATTACAGGCCAGTGAGTCTAACATCAGTGGTAGGGAAATTATTGGAAAAAATTCTGAGGGACAGAATTAATCTCCACTTGGAGAGGCAAGGATTAATCAAGGGTAGCCAGCATGGCTTAGTCAGGGGGAGATCATGTCTACCCAGTTTGATTGAATTTTTTGAGGGGGTGACTAGGTGTGTGGATGAGGGTAGTGCAGTTGATGTAGTCTACATGGACTTCAGTAAGGCTTTTGACAAAGTCCCGATTGGGAGACTGGTCAAGAAGGTAAGAGCCCATGGGATCCAGGGCAATTTGGCACATTGGATCCAAAATTGGCTTAGTGGCAGGAGGCAGAGGGTGATGGTCGAAGGTTGTTTTTGTGACTAGAAGCCTGTGTCCAGTGGTGTACTGCAGGGATTGGTGCTGGGTCCTTTGCTGTTTGTAGTTTACATTAATGATTTAGATATGAATGTAGGACGTATGATCAGTAAGTTCACAGATGACACAAAAATTGGCGGAGTGGTAAATAGCGAGGAGGGAAGCCTCAGGCTACAGGACAATATAGACAGGTTGGTCAGATGGGCAGAACAGTGGCAAATGGAATTTAACTCTGAAAAGTTTGAGGTGATGCATTTTGGGAGGACTAACAAGGCAAGGGAATACACAATGAATGGTAGGACCCTCGGAAGGACAGATGATCAGAGGGACCTTGGTGTGCATATACATAGATTCCTGAAGGCAGCAGGACAGGTAGATAAGGTGGTTAAAAAGGCATATGGGATACTTGCCTTCATTAGCCGAGGCATAGAATATAAGAGCAGGGAGATTATGATGGAGCTGTACAAAACGCTAGTTAGGCCACAGCTGAAATACTGTGTGCAGTTCTGGTCGCCAAACTATAGGAAGGATGTGATTGCATTGGAGAGGGTGCAGAGGAGATTCACCAGGATGTTACCTGGGCTGGAGCGCTTCAGCTATGAGGAGAGACTGGACAGGCTGGGGTTGTTTTCCTTAGAGCAGAGAAGGCTGAGCGGGGACCTGATTGAGGTGTACAAAATTATGAGGGGCATAAATAGGGTAGATAGAAAGGAGCTTTTCCCCTTAGTAGAGGGGTCAATAACCAGGGGGCATAGTTTCAAGGTAAGGGCAGGAAGTTTAGAGGGGATTTGAGGAAAAGCTTTTTCACCCAGAGGGTGGTTGGTATTTGGAACTCACTGCCTGAAAGGGTGGTAGAGGCAGGAACCCTCACAACATTCAAGAAGCATTCAGATGAGCACTTGAAACGCCATAGCATACAAGGCTACGGACCAAGTGCTGGAAAATGGGATTAGAATTGACAGGGCTTGATGGCCGGTGTGGACACGATGGGCCGAAGGGCCTCTTTCTGTGCTGTATAACTCTATGACTCTATGACTATGACTAAACCTCTCCGCTACCTCTCTTTCCTCCTTTAAGACACTCCTTAAATCCTAACTCTTTGACCAAGAATATCTCCTTCTGTGGCTTGGTATCAAATTTTTTTCGATAACGCTCCTGTGAAGCCTCTTGGGACGTTTTACTATGTTAAAGGCGCTACATAAAGGCTGAGTTGTTGTTGCTGAGTCCTCTCCTCTTCCTTCTCCTCTTCTGGCTGTCTGTGCTGCTCCGTGGTCTCGTGCTGCCAGTCATGCTCTGTTCCTAGAGGCAGCCTTACCAGGCCGTCCATGTGAGGAGGCAGATCATTTTTGCAGACCAAGTCCACCACAGGAGTGCAAGAAGACCTCTCTCTGTGGTGACAAATTAATCTTTGAACAGCCCTAGAACTTTACAAAACTCACTTAGAAGTTGAGCAGCAGCCACAAGTAATAATCCAGCAATTTGCCTGCAAGTCTTGCATGATCCCTTTAACTAGCGTTGGCGAGGGAGCCTTCATGCCGGTTAGCATCACGTTCTGCTGAGCGAGGTCAGCAGGTGGCGTCCGATTCACCGGGACTTTCCAAACTGGCTGTGGCGACCTGCGCACTTCCCCTGGTGATTATCTCCCTCCTCTGCATGTTGCTGGTGTGCGATTATCTCGCTAGTTTTATTTCCTTCACCAAGACGGCAGGCTATAAGGTTGTGGGTTCAAAGTCCCCACTCCAGAGACTTGGGCACAAAAAGCTAGGCTGACACTCCAGTGCAGGGCTGAGGGAGTGCTGCACTATCGGAGGTGCCGTCTATCGGATGAGACATTAAACCGAGGCCCTGTCTGCTCTCTCAGGTGGACATAAAAGATCCCACAGCACTATTTCGAAGAAGAGCAGGGGAGTTCTCCCCGGTGTCCTTGCAAAAGGCTGGCAGAGTACAGCTAGACTCAACCGAGACAAGACAAGGCTGTGCACCATCCGTCAGAAGTGTGCACGTGCATTTTGTACGCCATTTTGGGACCTTGAGTGTCCCTGTAGCGCCTGAAAAATGCGCAGTACGCGGACCAAGTTAACCCCCGTGGCGTATTGACAATCTCAGGCTCTTGAAAAATAGCGGGGATCTGGAGGAGTGTAGGGCCAGTACTTGACCACCAGATGGAGCTATTACAAAGACAGAATCGTGGCCTCGGAGGCTGAGTGTGACGGGGTGTGAGTCTCCCAGGCAGGGGTGACAGGCCAATAGAGAGACTGCAAAGGGCTCTAGCGGTGAAGAGGGGGATAATATGTTCCACGATGGGGGAGACGATGATGAATACCGGAGTCGACTGGGAGGATTTGGCCCGACAGGCAGCCGAATACCATTGTGAAGATCAGGGAGCAGGTGGGGCAATGTGCCCCATGACCAATGCTCCCTTTAAGCTTCAAAATCCTCATCCTTGTTTTCAAATCCCTCCATGGCCTCGCCCCGCCCTATCTCTGTAATCTCCTTCAGTCCCACAACCCCCCCCGAGATATCTGCACTCCTCTAATTCTGCCCTCTTGAACATCCCCGATTATAATTGCTCCACCATTGGTGGCCGTGCCTTCTGTTGCCTCGGCCCGAAGCTCTGAAATTCCCTCCCTAAACCTCTCCACCTCGCTACCTCTCTTTCCTCCTTTAAGACGCTCCTTAAAACCTAGCTCTTTGACCAAACTTTTGGTCACCTGCCCTAATTTATCGTTATGTGAATCGGTGTCAATTATTTTTTGTCTTAAAATACTCCTGTGAAGTGCCTTGGGATCTTTTACTACGTTAACGGAGCTATATAAATACAAGTTGTTGTTGTTGCATGTCCGTGCAGTGGTGTGGCGGCCACGTGCAATCGGTTCACCAGCTTTTGAATGGAAAAACTGCGCATGTGCGGAGATTTGAATGGGCCGCACACCCAAAATAACCATTAAAGGGAACATTGCCCATGACGCAGGAAAAATACACTATGGATCCAGAAAGCAGTAAAGCCATCAGGCCTCCAGATTCATGGCTCCATGTTCCTCCCAAAAGCTGCAAGACACGGCAGCTCAGGTACCTAAACCTGAGAGAAAGGGAGGCGATATAAAACAGCCCAGTGATGCTGCACACAGGGCTGAACTCAACAATCTGGGCCAGGCGTTGAGCGCGGAGGCTTTAGTGGACATTGGGGCCACCATTTCCGGTGACCAGAAACACGGACAGGGGTCTGACGGAGCCTTACAGGAGGAGGTTCTGCCAACTGTAATCGAGGGGTTCCAGCTGAGATAGTGACTAAATGTAGAGAGTTGTATTTATACAGCGCATTTAACGCAGTGAAACGTCCCAGGCGCTTCACAGGAGCATTATAAAACATGGCAGTATAATGGCGATGTTACTGGACTAGTAATCCCAGAGATCTGGACTAGTAACCCCAGAGACCTGGACTAATAATCCCAGAGATCTGGACTAGTAACCCCAGAGATCTGCTCTAATAATCCCAGAGACGTGGACTAGTAATCCCAGAGATCTGGACTAGTAACCCCAGAGACCTGGACTAGTAATCCCAGAGACTTGGACTAGTAATCCCAGAGATCTGATCTAGTAATCACAGAGACCTGGACTAGTAATCCCAGAGAACTGGACTAGTAACCCCAGAGACCTGGACTAGTAATCCCAGAGACCTGGACTAGTAATCCCAGAGACCTGGACTAGTAATCACAGAGACCTGGACTAGTAATCCCAGAGACCTGGACGAGTAATCCCAGAGACCTGGACAAGTAATCCCAGAGATCTGGACATAGTAACCCCAGAGACCTGGACCAGTAACCCCAGAGACCTGGACTAGTAATCCCAGAGACCTGGACTAGTAAACCCAGAGACCTGGACTAGTAACCCCAGAGACCTGGACGAGTATCCCAGAGACCTGGACTAGTAATCCCAGAGACCTGGACTAGCAATGCCAGAGACCTGGACTATTAATCCCAGAGACCTGGACTAGTAATCCCAGAGACCTGGACTAGTAATCCCAGAGACCTGGACTAGTAATCTCAGAGGCCTGGACTATTAATCCCAGAGACCTGGACGAGTAATCCCAGAGACCTGGACTAGTAATCCCAGGGATCTGGACTAGTAACCCCAGATACCTGGACTAGTAATCCCAGAGACATGGACTAGTAACACCAGAGACCTGGACTAGTAACCCCAGAGACCTGGACTAGTAACCCCAGAGAGCTGGACTAGTAATCCCAGAGACCTGGACTAGTAACCCCAGAGACCTGGACTAGTAATCCCAGTGACCTGGAATAGTAATCCCAGAGACCTGGACTAGTAATCCCAGAGACCTGGACTAGTAATCCCAGAGACCTTGACTAGTAATCACAGAGACCTGGGCTAGTAATCCCAGTGACCTGGCCTAGTAATCCCAGAGACCTGGACTAGTAATCCCAGAGGCTTGGATTAGTAATCCCAGTGTCCTGGACTAGTAACCCCAGAGACCTGGACTAGTAATCCCAGAGTCCTGGACCAGTAATCCCAGAGACCTGGACTAGCAATCCCAGAGCCCTGGACTAGTAATCCCAGAGACCTGGACTAGTAATCCCAGTGTCCTGGACTAGTAATCCCAGAGACCTGGACGAGTAATCCCAGAAACCTGGACTAGAAACCCAGAGACCTGGACTAGTAATCCCAGTGTCCTGGAATAGTAACCCCAGAGACCTGGACTAGTAAACCCAGAGACCTGGACTAGTAATCCCAGTGTCCTGGACCAGTAGTCCCAGAGAACTGGACTAGTAATCCCAGTGTCCTGGACTAGTAACCCCAGAGACCTGGACTAGTAATCCCACAGAACTGGACTAGTAACCCCAGAGACATGGACTAGTAATCCCAGAGATCTGGACTATTATCCCAGAGACCTGGACTAGTAACACCAGAGTCCTGGACTAGTAATCCCACAGAACTGGAATAGTGATCCCAGAGACCTAGACTAATGATCCAGAGACCTGGACTAGTAATCCCAGAGACGTGGACTAGTAATCCCAGAGACCTGGACTAGTAATCCCAGAGACCTGGATGAATGATCCAGAGACCTGGACTAGTAATACCAGAGACCTGGACTAGTAATTCCAGAGACCTGGACTAATGATCCAGAGACCTGGACTAGTAATCCCAGAGACGTGGACTAGTAATCCCAGAGACCTGGACTAGTAATCCCAGAGACCTGGATGAATGATCCAGAGACCTGGACTAGTAATACCAGAGACCTGGACTAGTAACCCCAGAGACCTGGAGTAGTAATCCCGCGACCTGGACTAGTAATCCCAGAGACCTGGACTAGTAATCCCAGAGACCTGGACTAGTAATCCCAGAGACCTGGACTAGTAACCCCAGAGATCTGGACTAGTAATGCCAGAGACCTGGACTAGTAACCCCAGTGACCTGGGCTAGTAACCCCAGAGACCTGGACTAGTAATCCCAGAGACCTGGACTAGTAATCTCAGAGAGCTTGACTAGTAATCCCAGAGACCTGGACTCGTAATCCCAGAGATGTGGACGAGTAACCCCAGCGATCTGGACTAGTAATCCCAGAGGCCTGGACTAGTAATCCCAGTGACCTGGACTAATAATCCCAGAGACCTGGATTAGTAATCCCAGTGTCCTGGACTAGTAAACCCAGTGTCCTGGAATAGTAACCCCAGAGACCTGGACTAGTAAACCCAGAGACCTGGACTAGTAATCCCAGTGTCCTGGACTAGTAATCCCAGAGACCTGGACTAGTAATCCCAGAGACCAGGACTAGTAACCCCAGAGAACTGGACTAGTAATCCCAGTGTCCTGGACTAGTAACCCCAGAGACCTGGACTAGTAATCCCACAGAACTGGACAAGTAACCCCAGAGACCTGGACTATTATCCCAGAGACCTGGACTAGTAACCCCAGAGACCTGCACGAGTAATCCCAGAGAGATGGCCTAGTAATCCCAGAGACCTGGACTAGTAATCCCAGAGACCTGGACTAGTAACCCCAGAGACCTGGACTAGTAATCCCAGAGACCTGGACTAGTAATCCCAGAGACCTGGACTCGTAATCCCAGAGTCCTGGACTAGTAATCCCACAGAACTGGACTAGTAATCCCAGAGACCTAGACTAATGATCCAGAGACCTGCACTAGTACCCCCAGAGACCTGGAATAATAACCCCAGAGACCTGGACTAGTGATCACAGAGACCTGGGCTAATGATCCAGAGACCTGGACTAGTAATCCCAGAGACCTGGACTAGCAATCCCAGAGACCTGGACTAGTAATCCCAGGGACCTGGACTAGTAACCCCAGAGACCTGGACTAGTAATCCCGGGACCTGGACCAATAATCCCAGAGACCTGGACTAGTAATCCCAGAGACCTGGACTAGTAATCCCAGAGACCTGCACTAGTAACCCCAGAGACCTGGACTAGTAAACCCAGAGACCTGGACTAGTAAACCCAGTGACCTGGACTAGTAACCCCAGAGACCTGGATTGGTAACCCCAGAGACCTGGACAAGTATTCCCAGAGACCTGGACTAGTAATCGCAGAGACTTGGACTAGAAATCCCAGAGAACTGGACTAGTAATCCCAGAGATTTAGACTAGTAATCCCAGAGACCTGGACCAGTAATCCCAGAGACCTGGACTAGTAATCCCAGAGACCTGGTCTAGTAATCCCGGAGAACTGGACTAATGATCCAGAGACCTGGACTAGTAATCCCAGAGACCTGGACTAGTAATCCCAGTGTACTGGACTAGTAATCCCAGTGTCCTGGACTAGTAATCCCAGGGACCTGAACTAGTAATCCCAGAGACCTGGATTAATGATCCAGTGACCTGAACTAGTAATCCCAGAGACCTGGACTAGTAATCCCAGAGACCTGGACTAGTAATCCCAGAGACTTGGACTAGGAAACCCAGAGACCTGGACTAGTAATCCCAGAGACCTGGACTAGTAATCCCAGAGACCTGGACTAGTAATCCCAGAGTCCCGGACTAGTAATCCCAGAGACCTGGACTAGTAATCCCAGAGACCTGGACTAGTAATCCCAGAGACCTGGAGTAATGATCCAGAGACCTGGACTAGTAATCACAGAGACCTCGACTAGTGATCCCAGTGCCCTGGGCTAGTAATTCCAGTGTCCTGGACTTGTAATCCCAGGGACCTGGACTAGTAATCCCAGAGACCTGGACTAAACATCCAGAGACCTGGACTAGTAATCCCAGAGACCTGGACGAGTAATCCCAGAAACCTGGACTAGAAACCCAGAGACCTGGACTAGTAATCCCAGTGTCCTGGAATAGTAACCCCAGAGACCTGGACTAGTAAACCCAGAGACCTGGACTAGTAATCCCAGTGTCCTGGACCAGTAGTCCCAGAGAACTGGACTAGTAATCCCAGTGTCCTGGACTAGTAACCCCAGAGACCTGGACTAGTAATCCCACAGAACTGGACTAGTAACCCCAGAGACATGGACTAGTAATCCCAGAGATCTGGACTATTATCCCAGAGACCTGGACTAGTAACACCAGAGTCCTGGACTAGTAATCCCACAGAACTGGAATAGTGATCCCAGAGACCTAGACTAATGATCCAGAGACCTGGACTAGTAATCCCAGAGACGTGGACTAGTAATCCCAGAGACCTGGACTAGTAATCCCAGAGACCTGGATGAATGATCCAGAGACCTGGACTAGTAATACCAGAGACCTGGACTAGTAATTCCAGAGACCTGGACTAATGATCCAGAGACCTGGACTAGTAATCCCAGAGACGTGGACTAGTAATCCCAGAGACCTGGACTAGTAATCCCAGAGACCTGGATGAATGATCCAGAGACCTGGACTAGTAATACCAGAGACCTGGACTAGTAACCCCAGAGACCTGGAGTAGTAATCCCGCGACCTGGACTAGTAATCCCAGAGACCTGGACTAGTAATCCCAGAGACCTGGACTAGTAATCCCAGAGACCTGGACTAGTAACCCCAGAGATCTGGACTAGTAATGCCAGAGACCTGGACTAGTAACCCCAGTGACCTGGGCTAGTAACCCCAGAGACCTGGACTAGTAATCCCAGAGACCTGGACTAGTAATCTCAGAGAGCTTGACTAGTAATCCCAGAGACCTGGACTCGTAATCCCAGAGATGTGGACGAGTAACCCCAGCGATCTGGACTAGTAATCCCAGAGGCCTGGACTAGTAATCCCAGTGACCTGGACTAATAATCCCAGAGACCTGGATTAGTAATCCCAGTGTCCTGGACTAGTAACCCCAGAGACCTGGACTAGTAATCCCAGAGTCCTGGACCAGTAATCCCAGAGACCTGGACTAGCAATCCCAGAGACCTGGACTAGAAACCCAGAGACCTGGACTAGTAAACCCAGTGTCCTGGAATAGTAACCCCAGAGACCTGGACTAGTAAACCCAGAGACCTGGACTAGTAATCCCAGTGTCCTGGACTAGTAATCCCAGAGACCTGGACTAGTAATCCCAGAGACCAGGACTAGTAACCCCAGAGAACTGGACTAGTAATCCCAGTGTCCTGGACTAGTAACCCCAGAGACCTGGACTAGTAATCCCACAGAACTGGACAAGTAACCCCAGAGACCTGGACTATTATCCCAGAGACCTGGACTAGTAACCCCAGAGACCTGCACGAGTAATCCCAGAGAGATGGCCTAGTAATCCCAGAGACCTGGACTAGTAATCCCAGAGACCTGGACTAGTAACCCCAGAGACCTGGACTAGTAATCCCAGAGACCTGGACTAGTAATCCCAGAGACCTGGACTCGTAATCCCAGAGTCCTGGACTAGTAATCCCACAGAACTGGACTAGTAATCCCAGAGACCTAGACTAATGATCCAGAGACCTGCACTAGTACCCCCAGAGACCTGGAATAATAACCCCAGAGACCTGGACTAGTGATCACAGAGACCTGGGCTAATGATCCAGAGACCTGGACTAGTAATCCCAGAGACCTGGACTAGCAATCCCAGAGACCTGGACTAGTAATCCCAGGGACCTGGACTAGTAACCCCAGAGACCTGGACTAGTAATCCCGGGACCTGGACCAATAATCCCAGAGACCTGGACTAGTAATCCCAGAGACCTGGACTAGTAATCCCAGAGACCTGCACTAGTAACCCCAGAGACCTGGACTAGTAAACCCAGAGACCTGGACTAGTAAACCCAGTGACCTGGACTAGTAACCCCAGAGACCTGGATTGGTAACCCCAGAGACCTGGACAAGTATTCCCAGAGACCTGGACTAGTAATCGCAGAGACTTGGACTAGAAATCCCAGAGAACTGGACTAGTAATCCCAGAGATTTAGACTAGTAATCCCAGAGACCTGGACCAGTAATCCCAGAGACCTGGACTAGTAATCCCAGAGACCTGGTCTAGTAATCCCGGAGAACTGGACTAATGATCCAGAGACCTGGACTAGTAATCCCAGAGACCTGGACTAGTAATCCCAGTGTACTGGACTAGTAATCCCAGTGTCCTGGACTAGTAATCCCAGGGACCTGAACTAGTAATCCCAGAGACCTGGATTAATGATCCAGTGACCTGAACTAGTAATCCCAGAGACCTGGACTAGTAATCCCAGAGACCTGGACTAGTAATCCCAGAGACTTGGACTAGGAAACCCAGAGACCTGGACTAGTAATCCCAGAGACCTGGACTAGTAATCCCAGAGACCTGGACTAGTAATCCCAGAGTCCCGGACTAGTAATCCCAGAGACCTGGACTAGTAATCCCAGAGACCTGGACTAGTAATCCCAGAGACCTGGAGTAATGATCCAGAGACCTGGACTAGTAATCACAGAGACCTCGACTAGTGATCCCAGTGCCCTGGGCTAGTAATTCCAGTGTCCTGGACTTGTAATCCCAGGGACCTGGACTAGTAATCCCAGAGACCTGGACTAAACATCCAGAGACCTGAACTAGTAATCCCAGAGACCTGGACTAGTAATCCCAGAGACCTGGTCTAGTAATCCCAGAGACTTGGACTAGAAATCCCAGAGACCTGGAATAGTAATCCCAGAGATTTGGACTAGTAACCCCAGAGACCTGGACTAGTAATCCCAGGGACCTGTACTAGTAATCCCAGAGACCTGGACAAATGATCCAGAGACCTGAACTAGTAATCCTAGAAACCTGGACTAGTAATCCCAGAGACCTGGACAAATGATCCAGAGAACTGGACTAGCAATCCCAGAGACCTGGACTGGTAATCCTAGTGTCCTGGACTAGTAATCCCAGTGTCCTGGACTAGTAATCCCAGGGACATGGACTAGTAATCCCCGAGACCTGGACTAACGATCCAGAGACCTGGACTAGTAATCCCAGAGACCTGGACTAGTAATCCCAGAGACCTGGACTAGTAATCCCAGAGACCTGGACTAGTAACCCCAGAGAACTGGACTAGTAATCCCAGTGTCCTGGACTAGTAACCCCAGAGACCTGGACTAGTAATCGCACAGAACTGGAGTAGTAACCCCAGAGACATGGACTAGTAATAACAGAGGTCTGGACTATTAATCCCAGAGACCTGGACTAGTAATCCCAGAGACCTGGACGAGTAATCCCAGGGATCAGGACTAGTAACCCCAGAGACCTGGACTAGTAAACCCAGAGACCTGGACTAGTAACACCAGAGACCTGGACTAGTAATCCCAGAGACATGGACTAGTTACCCCAGAGACCTGGACTAGTAACCCCAGAGACCTGGACTAGTAATCCCAGATACCTGGACTAGTAACCACAGAGAGCTGGACTGGTAATCCCAGAGACCTAGTTTGGTAACCCCAGTGACCTGGAATAGTAATCCCAGAGACCTGGACTAGTAATCCCAGAGACCTTGACTAGTAATCACTGAGACCTGGACTAGTAATCCCAGTGACCAGGCCTAGTAATCCCAGAGACCTGGACTAGTAATCCCAGAGACCTGGACTAGTAATCTCAGAGAGCTTGACTAGTAATCCCAGAGACCTGGACTAGTAATCCCAGAGATGTGGACTAGTAATCCCAGAGACCTGGACTCGTAATCCCAGAGACCTGGATGAATGATCCAGAGACCTGGACTAGTAATACCAGAGACCTGGACTAGTAATTCCAGAGACCTGGACTAATGATCCAGAGACCTGGACTAGTAATCCCAGAGACGTGGACTAGTAATCCCAGAGACCTGGACTAGTAATCCCAGAGACCTGGATGAATGATCCAGAGACCTGGACTAGTAATACCAGAGACCTGGACTAGTAACCCCAGAGACCTGGAGTAGTAATCCCGCGACCTGGACTAGTAATCCCAGAGACCTGGACTAGTAATCCCAGAGACCTGGACTAGTAATCCCAGAGACCTGGACTAGTAACCCCAGAGATCTGGACTAGTAATGCCAGAGACCTGGACTAGTAACCCCAGTGACCTGGGCTAGTAACCCCAGAGACCTGGACTAGTAATCCCAGAGACCTGGACTAGTAATCTCAGAGAGCTTGACTAGTAATCCCAGAGACCTGGACTCGTAATCCCAGAGATGTGGACGAGTAACCCCAGCGATCTGGACTAGTAATCCCAGAGGCCTGGACTAGTAATCCCAGTGACCTGGACTAATAATCCCAGAGACCTGGATTAGTAATCCCAGTGTCCTGGACTAGTAACCCCAGAGACCTGGACTAGTAAACCCAGAGTCCTGGACCAGTAATCCCAGAGACCTGGACTAGCAATCCCAGAGACCTGGACTAGAAACCCAGAGACCTGGACTAGTAAACCCAGTGTCCTGGAATAGTAACCCCAGAGACCTGGACTAGTAAACCCAGAGACCTGGACTAGTAATCCCAGTGTCCTGGACTAGTAATCCCAGAGACCTGGACTAGTAATCCCAGAGACCAGGACTAGTAACCCCAGAGAACTGGACTAGTAATCCCAGTGTCCTGGACTAGTAACCCCAGAGACCTGGACTAGTAATCCCACAGAACTGGACAAGTAACCCCAGAGACCTGGACTATTATCCCAGAGACCTGGACTAGTAACCCCAGAGACCTGCACGAGTAATCCCAGAGAGATGGCCTAGTAATCCCAGAGACCTGGACTAGTAATCCCAGAGACCTGGACTAGTAACCCCAGAGACCTGGACTAGTAATCCCAGAGACCTGGACTAGTAATCCCAGAGACCTGGACTCGTAATCCCAGAGTCCTGGACTAGTAATCCCACAGAACTGGACTAGTAATCCCAGAGACCTAGACTAATGATCCAGAGACCTGCACTAGTACCCCCAGAGACCTGGAATAATAACCCCAGAGACCTGGACTAGTAATCACAGAGACCTGGGCTAATGATCCAGAGACCTGGACTAGTAATCCCAGAGACCTGGACTAGCAATCCCAGAGACCTGGACTAGTAATCCCAGGGACCTGGACTAGTAACCCCAAAGACCTGGACTAGTAATCCCGGGACCTGGACCAATAATCCCAGAGACCTGGACTAGTAATCCCAGAGACCTGGACTAGTAATCCCAGAGACCTGCACTAGTAACCCCAGAGACCTGGACTAGTAAACCCAGAGACCTGGACTAGTAAACCCAGTGACCTGGACTAGTAACCCCAGAGACCTGGATTGGTAACCCCAGAGACCTGGACAAGTATTCCCAGAGACCTGGACTAGTAATCGCAGAGACTTGGACTAGAAATCCCAGAGAACTGGACTAGTAATCCCAGAGATTTGGACTAGTAATCCCAGAGACCTGGACCAGTAATTCCAGAGACCTGGACTAGTAATCCCAGAGACCTGGTCTAGTAATCCCGGAGAACTGGACTAATGATCCAGAGACCTGGACTAGTAATCCCAGAGAGCTGGACTAGTAATCCCAGTGTACTGGACTAGTAATCCCAGTGTCCTGGACTAGTAATCCCAGGGACCTGAACTAGTAATCCCAGAGACCTGGATTAATGATCCAGTGACCTGAACTAGTAATCCCAGAGACCTGGACTAGTAATCCCAGAGACCTGGACTAGTAATCCCAGAGACTTGGACTAGGAAACCCAGAGACCTGGACTAGTAATCCCAGAGACCTGGACTAGTAATCCCAGAGACCTGGACTAGTAATCCCAGAGTCCCGGACTAGTAATCCCAGAGACCTGGACTAGTAATCCCAGAGACCTGGACTAGTAATCCCAGAGACCTGGAGTAATGATCCAGAGACCTGGACTAGTAATCACAGAGACCTCGACTAGTGATCCCAGTGCCCTGGGCTAGTAATTCCAGTGTCCTGGACTTGTAATCCCAGGGACCTGGACTAGTAATCCCAGAGACCTGGACTAAACATCCAGAGACCTGAACTAGTAATCCCAGAGACCTGGACTAGTAATCCCAGAGACCTGGTCTAGTAATCCCAGAGACTTGGACTAGAAATCCCAGAGACCTGGAATAGTAATCCCAGAGATTTGGACTAGTAACCCCAGAGACCTGGACTAGTAATCCCAGGGACCTGTACTAGTAATCCCAGAGACCTGGACAAATGATCCAGAGACCTGAACTAGTAATCCTAGAAACCTGGACTAGTAATCCCAGAGACCTGGACAAATGATCCAGAGAACTGGACTAGCAATCCCAGAGACCTGGACTGGTAATCCTAGTGTCCTGGACTAGTAATCCCAGTGTCCTGGACTAGTAATCCCAGGGACATGGACTAGTAATCCCCGAGACCTGGACTAACGATCCAGAGACCTGGACTAGTAATCCCAGAGACCTGGACTAGTAATCCCAGAGACCTGGACTAGTAATCCCAGAGACCTGGACTAGTAAACCCAGAGAACTGGACTAGTAATCCCAGTGTCCTGGACTAGTAACCCCAGAGACCTGGACTAGTAATCGCACAGAACTGGAGTAGTAACCCCAGAGACATGGACTAGTAATAACAGAGATCTGGACTATTAATCCCAGAGACCTGGACTAGTAATCCCAGAGACCTGGACGAGTAATCCCAGGGATCAGGACTAGTAACCCCAGAGACCTGGACTAGTAAACCCAGAGACCTGGACTAGTAACACCAGAGACCTGGACTAGTAATCCCAGAGACATGGACTAGTTACCCCTGAGACCTGGACTAGTAACCCCAGAGACCTGGACTAGTAATCCCAGATACCTGGACTAGTAACCACAGAGAGCTGGACTGGTAATCCCAGAGACCTAGATTGGTAACCCCAGTGACCTGGAATAGTAATCCCAGAGACCTGGACTAGTAATCCCAGAGACCTTGACTAGTAATCACTGAGACCTGGACTAGTAATCCCAGTGACCTGGCCTAGTAATCCCAGAGACCTGGACTAGTAATCCCAGAGACCTGGACTAGTAATCTCAGAGAGCTTGACTAGTAATCCCAGAGACCTGGACTAGTAATCCCAGAGATGTGGACTAGTAACCCCAGCGATCTGGACTAGTAATCCCAGAGACCTGGACTAGTAATCCCAGAGACCTGGACAAGTAATCCCAGAGACCTGGATTAGTAATCCCAGTGTCCTGGACTAGTAACCCCAGAGACCTTGACTAGTAATCCCAGAGTCCTGGACCACTAATCCCAGAGACCTGGACTAGCAATCCCAGAGCCCTGGACTAGTAATCCCAGAGACCTGGACTAGTAATCTCAGTGTACTGGACTTGTAATCACAGAGACCTGGACTAGTAAACCCAGAGAACTGGACTAGTAATCTCAGTGTCCTGCACTAGTAATCCCAGAGACCTGGACTAGTAATCCCAGAGGCCTGGACTCGTAACCCCAAAGAACTGGACTAGTAATCCCAGTGTCCTGGACTAGTAACCCTGGAGACCTGGACTAGTAATCGCACAGAACTGGAGTAGTAACCCCAGAGACATGGACTAGTAATAACAGAGACCTGGACTATTATCCCAGAGACCTGGACTAGTAATCCCAGAGACCTGCACTAGTAATCCCAGAGAGATGGACTAGTAATCCCAGAGACCTGGACTGGTAATCCCAGAGACCTGGACTAGTAACCTCAGAGACCTGGAATAGTAATCCCAGAGACCTGGATTAATAATCCCAGACACCCGGACTAGTAATCCCAGAGTCCTGGATTGGTTATCCCACAGAACTGGACTAGTAATCCCAGAGACCTAGACTAATGATCCAGAGACCTGCACTAGTAACCCCAGTGACCTGGAATAGTAACCCCAGAGACCTGGACTAGTAATCCCAGAGACCTGGACTAATGATCCAGAGACCTGGACTAGTAATCCCAGAGATGTGGACTAGTAATCCCAGAGATCTGGACTCGTAACCCCAGGGACCTGGACTAGTAACCCCAGAGACCTGGACTAGCAATCCCGGGACCTGGACGAGTAATCCCAGAGACCTGGACTAGTAATCCCAGAGACCTGGACTAGTAATCCCAGAGACCTGGACTAGTAACCCCAGAGACCTGGACTAGTAATCCCAGAGTCCTGGACTAGTAATCCCAGAGACCTGGACTTGTAATCCAAGAGACCTGTACCAGTAACCCCAGGGACCTGGACTAATAATCCCAGGGACCTGGACTAGTAATCACAGAGACCTGGATTAGTAATCCCAGAGACCTGGATTAGTCACCCCAGAGACCTGGACTAGTAATCACAGAGACCTGGACGAGTAATCCCAGAGACCTGGACTAGTAATTCCAGAAACCTGGACTAGTAACCTCAGAGACCTGGACTAGAAATCCCAGAGACGTGGACTAGTAATCCCAGAGACGTGGACTAGTAATCCCAGAGACCTGGACTAGTAATCCCAGAGACCTGGACTAGTAATCCCAGAGACGTGGACTAGTAATCCCAGAGACCTGGACTAGTAATCCCAGAGACCTGGACTAATGATCCAGAGACCTGGACAAGTAATCCCAGAGACCTGGACTAGTAATCCCAGAGACCTGGACTAGTAATCCCAGAGACCTGGACTAATGATCCAGAGACCTGGACTAGTAATCCCAGAGACCTGGACTAGTAATCCCAGGGACCTGGGCTAGTAATACCAGAGACGTGGACTAGTAATCCCAGAGACCTGGTCTAGTAATCCCAGAGACCTGGACTAGTAATCCCAGAGACGTGGACTAGTAATCCCAGAGACCTGGACTAGTAATCCCAGAGACCTGGACTAATGATCCAGAGACCTGGACTAGTAATCCCAGAGACCTGGACTAATAATCCCAGTGTCCTGGATTAGTAATCCCAGTGTCCTGGACTAGTAATCCCAGAGACCTGGACTAGTAATACCAGAGACCTGGACCAGTAATCCCAGGGACCTGGACTAGTAATACCAGAGACCTGGACTAATGATCCAGAGACCTGAACTAGTAATCCCAGAGACCTGGACTAGTAATCCCAGAGACCTGGACTAGTAATCCCAGGGACCTGGACTAGTAATACCAGAGACCTGGACTAATGATCCACAGAACTGAACGAGTAATCCCAGAGACCTGGACTAGTAATCCCAGAGACCTGGACTAGTAATCCCAGAGAACTGGATTAGTAATCACAGAGACCTGAACTAGTAATCCCAGAGACCGGGACTAGTAATCCCAGAGACCTGGACTAGTAATCCCAGAGACCTGGATTAGTTATTCCAGAGACCTGGACTAGTAATCCCAGAGACATGGACTAATGATCCAGAGACCTGGACTAGAAATCCCAGAGACTTGGACTAGAAATCCCAGAGACCTGGACTTGCAATCCCAGAGATTTGGACTAGTAACCCCAGAGACCTGGACTAGTAATCCCAGAGACCTGGACTAGTAATCCCAGAGACCTGGACTAGTAATCCCGGAGAACTGGACTAATGATCCAGAGACCTGGACCAGTAATCCCAGAGACCTTGACTAGTAATCCCAGTGTCCTGGACTAGTTATCCCAGTGTCCTGGACTAGTAATCCCCGGGACCTGGACTAGTAATCCCAGAGACCTGGATTAATGATCCAGAGACCTGGACTAGCAATCCCAGAGACCTGGACTAATAATCCCAGAGACCTGGACTAGTAATCCCAGAGACCTGGACTAGTAATCCCAGAGACCTGGACTAATGATCCAGCGACCTGGACTAGTAATCCCAGGGAACTGGACTAGTAATCCCAGAGACCTGGACTAATGATCCAGAGGCCTGAACTAGTAATCCCAGAGACCTGGACTAGTAATCCCAGTGTCCTGGACTAGTAGTTCCAGTGTCCTGGACTAGTAATCCCAGGGAACTGGACTAGTAATCCCAGAGACCTGGACTAATGATCCAGAGGCCTGAACTAGTCATCCCAGAGACCTGGACTAGTAATCCCAGAGACCTGGACTAATGATCCAGAGACCTGGACTAGTAATCCCAGAGACCTGGATTAGTAATCCCAGAGACCTGGACTAGTAATCCCAGAGACTTGGACTAGTAATCCCAGAGACCTGGACTAGTAACCCCAGGGAACTGGACTAGTAATCCCAGTGTCCTGGACTAGTAACCCCAGAGACCTGGACTAGTAATCGCACAGAACTGGAGTAGTAACCCCAGAGACATGGACTAGTAATAACAGAGACCTGGACTATTAATCCGAGAGACCTGGACTAGTAATCCCAGAGACCTGGACTAGTAATCCCAGGGATCAGGACTAGTAACCCCAGAGACCTGGACTAGTAAACCCAGAGACCTGGACTAGTAACCCCAGAGACCTGGACTAGTAATCCCAGAGACATGGACTAGTTACCCCAGAGACCTGGATTAGTAACCCCAGAGACCTGGACTAGTAATCCCATATACCTGGACTAGTAACCCCAGAGAGCTGGACTGGTAATCCCAGAGACCTAGACTAGTAACCCCAGTGACCTGGAATAGTAATCCCAGAGACCTGGACTAGTAATCCCAGAGTCCTTGACTAGTAATCACTGAGACCTGGACTAGTAATCCCAGTGACCTGGCCTAGTAATCCCAGAGACCTGGACTGGTAATCCCAGAGACCTGGACTAGTAATCTCAGAGAGCTTGACTAGTAATCCCAGAGACCTGGACTAGTAAGCCCAGAGATGTGGACTAGTAACCCCAGCGATCTGGACTCGTAATCCCAGAGACCTGGACTAGTAATCCCAGAGACCTGGATTAGTAATCTCAGTGTCCTGGACAAGTAACCCCAGAGACCTGGACTAGTAATCCCAGAGTCCTGGACCACTAATCCCAGAGACCTGGACTAGCAATCCCAGAGCCCTGGACTAGTAATCCCAGAGACCTGGACTAGTAATCCCAGTGTACTGGACTAGTAATCACAGAGACCTGGATTAGTAATCCCAGAGACCTGGACTAGAAACCCAGAAACCTGGACTAGTAATCCCAGTGTCCTGGAATAGTAACCCCAGAGACCTGGACTAGTAAACCCAGAGAACTGGACTAGTAATCTCAGTGTCCTGGACTAGTAATCCCAGAGACCTGGACTAGTAATCCCAGAGACCTGGACTAGCATCCCCAGAGAACTGGACTAGTAATCCCAGTGTCCTGGACTAGTAACCCCGGAGACCTGGACTAGTAATCGCACAGAACTGGAGTAGTAACCCCAGAGACATGGACTAGTAATAACAGAGACCTGGACTATTATCCCAGAGACCTGGACTAGTAATCCCAGAGACCTGCACTAGTAACCCCAGAGACCTGGACTAGTAACCCCAGAGACCTGGACTAGTAACCCCAGTGAGCTGGACTAGTAACCCCAGAGACCTGGATTGGTAACCCCAGAGACCTGGACAAGTATTCCCAGAGACCTGGACTAGTAATCCCAGAGACTTGGACTAGAAATCCCAGAGAACTGGACTAGTAATCCCAGAGATTTGGACTAGTAACCCCAGAGACCTGGACCAGAAATCCCAGAGACCTGGACTAGTAATCCCAGAGACCTGGGCTAGTAATCCCGGAGAACTGGACTAATGATCCAGAGACCTGGACTAGTAATCCCAGAGACCTGGACTAGTAATCCCAGTGTCCTGGACTAGTAATCCCAGTGTCCTGGACTAGTAATCCCAGGGACCTGGACTAGTAATCCCAGAGACCTGGATTAATGATCCAGAGACCTGAACTAGTAATCCCAGAGACCTGGACTAGTAATCCCAGATACCTGGACTAGTTATCCCAGAGACTTGGACTAGAAAACCCAGAGACATGGACTAGTAATCCCAGAGACCTGGACTAGTAATCCCAGAGACCTGGACTAGTAATCCCAGAGTCCTGGACTAGTAATCCCAGAGACCTGGACTAGTAATCCCAGAGACCTGGACTAGTAATCCCAGAGACCTGGATTAATGATCCAGAGACCTGAATTAGTAATCCCAGAGACCTGGACTAGTAATCCCAGAGACCTGGACTAGTAATCCCAGAGACCTGGACTAGAAAACCCAGAGACCTGGACTAGTAATCCCAGAGACTTGGACTGGAAAACCCAGAGACCTGGACTAGTAATCCCAGAGACCTGGACTAGTAATCCCAGAGACCTGGACTAGTAATCCCAGAGTCCTGGACTAGTAATCCCAGAGACCTGGACTAGTAATCCCAGAGACCTGGACTAGTAATCCCAGAGACCTGGACTAGTAATCCCAGAGACCGAACTAGAAAACCCAGCGACCTGGACTAGTAATCCCAGAGACTTGGACTAGAAAACCCAGAGACCTGGACTAGTAATCCCAGAGACCTGGACTAGTAATCCCAGAGTCCTGGACTAGTAATCCCAGAGACCTGGACTAGTAATCCCAGAGACCTGGACTAGTATTCCCAGAGACCAGGAGTAATGATCCAGAGACCTGGACTAGTAATCACAGAGACCTCGACTAGTGATCCCAGTGCCCTGGGCTAGTAATTCCAGTGTCCTGGACTAGTAATCCCAGGGACCTGGACTAGTAATCCCAGAGACCTGGACTAAACATCCAGAGACCTGAACTAGTAATCCCAGAGACCTGGACTAGTAATCCCAGAGACCTGGTCTAGTAATCCCAGAGACTTGGACTAGAAATCCCAGAGACCTGGAAAAGTAATCCCAGAGATTTGGACTAGTAACCCCAGAGACCTGGACTAGTAATCACAGGGACCTGTACTAGTAATCCCAGAGACCTGGACAAATGATCCAGAGAGCTGAACTAGTAATCCGAGAAACCTGGACTAGTAATCCCAGAGACCTGGACAAATGATCCAGAGAACTGGACTAGCAATCCCAGAGACCTGGACTGGTAATCCTAGTGTCCTGGACTAGTAATCCCAGTGTCCTGGACTAGTAATCCCAGGGACATGGACTAGTAATCCCCGAGACCTGGACTAACGATCCAGAGACCTGGACTAGTAATCCCAGAGACCTGGACTAGTAATCCCAGAGACCTGGACTAGTAATCCCAGAGACTTGGACTAGTAATCCCAGAGACCTGGACTAGTAACCCCAGAGAACTGGACTAGTAATCCCAGTGTCCTGGACTAGTAACCCCAGAGACCTGGACTAGTAATCGCACAGAACTGGAGTAGTAACCTCAGAGAAATGGTCTAGTAATAACAGGGACCTGGACTATTAATCCCAGAGACCTGGACTAGTAATCCCAGAGACCTGGACGAGTAATCCCAGGGATCAGGACTAGTAACCCCAGAGACCTGGACTAGTAAACCCAGAGACCTGGACTAGTAACCCCAGAGACCTGGACTAGTAATCCCAGAGGCATGGACTAGTTACCCCAGATACCTGGACTAGTAACCCCAGAGACCTGGACTAGTAATCCCAGATACCTGGACTAGTAACCCCAGAGAGCTGGACTGGTAATCCCAGAGACCTAGACTAGTAACCCCAGTGCCCTGGACTAGTAATCCCAGAGACCTGGACTAATAATCCCAGTGTACTGGACTAGTAATCACAGAGACCTGGATTAGTAATCCCAGAGACCTGGACTAGAAACCCAGAATCCTGGACTAGTAATCCCAGTGTCCAGGAATAGTAACCCCAGAGACCTGGACTAGTAAACGCAGAGAACTGGACTAGTAATCTCAGTGCCCTGTACTAGTAATCCCAGAGACCTGGACTAGTAATCCCAGAGACCTGGACTAGTAACCCCAGAGAACTGGACTAGTAATCCCAGTGTCCTGCACTAGTAACCCCGGAGTCCTGGACTAGTAATCGCACAGAACTGGAGTAGTAACCCCAGAGACATGGACTAGTAATAACAGAGACCTGGACTATTATCCCAGAGACCTGGACTAGTAATCCCAGAGACCTGCACTAGTAACCCCAGAGACCTGGACTAGTAACCCCAGAGACCTGGACTAGTAACCCCAGTGACCTGGACTAGTAACCCCAGAGACCTGGATTGGTAACCCCAGAGACCAGGACAAGTATTCCCAGAGACCTGGACTAGTAATCCCAGAGACTTGGACTAGAAATCCCAGAGACCTGGACTTGTAATCCCAGAGACATGGACTAATGATCCAGAGACCTGGACTAGAAATCCCAGAGACTTGGACTAGAAATCCCAGAGACCTGGACTTGTAAACCCAGAGATTTGGACTAGTAACCCCAGAGACCTGGACTGGTAATCCCAGAGACCTGGACTAGTAATCCCAGAGACCTGGACTAGTAATCCCGGAGAACTGGACTAATGATCCAGAGACCTGGACTAGTAATCCCAGAGACCTTGACTAGTAATCCCAGTGTCCTGGACTAGTTATCCCAGTGTCCTGGACTAGTAATCCCCGGGACCTGGACCAGTAATCCCAGAGACCTGGATTAATGATCCAGAGACCTGAACTAGTAATCCCAGAGACCTGGACAAGTAATCCCAGAGACCTGGACTAGTAATCCCAGAGACTTGGACTAGAAAATCCAGAGACCTGGACTAGTAATCCCAGAGACCTGGACTAGTAATCCCAGAGACCTGGACTAGTAATCCCAGAGACCTGGACTAGTAATCCCAGAGACCTGGACTAATGATCCAGCGACCTGGACTAGTAATCCCAGGGAACTGGACTAGTAATCCCAGAGACCTGGACTAATGATCCAGAGGCCTGAACTAGTAATCCCAGAGACCTGGACTAGTAATCCCAGAGACCTGGACTAATGATCCAGAGACCTGGACTAGTAATCCCAGAGACCTGGATTAGTAATCCCAGAGACCTGGACTAGTAATCCCAGAGACTTGGACTAGTAATCCCAGAGACCTGGACTAGTAACCCCAGAGAACTGGACTAGTAATCCCAGTGTCCTGGACTAGTAACCCCAGAGACCTGGACTAGTAATCGCACAGAACTGGAGTAGTAACCCCAGAGACATGGACTAGTAATAACAGAGACCTGGACAATTAATCCGAGAGACCTGGACTAGTAATCCCAGAGACCTGGACTAGTAATCCCAGGGATCAGGACTAGTAACCCCAGAGACCTGGACTAGTAAACCCAGAGACCTGGACTAGTAACCCCAGAGACCTGGACTAGTAATCCCAGAGACATGGACTAGTTACCCCAGAGACCTGGATTAGTAACCCCAGAGACCTGGACTAGTAATCCCATATACCTGGACTAGTAACCCCAGAGAGCTGGACTGGTAATCCCAGAGACCTAGACTAGTAACCCCAGTGACCTGGAATAGTAATCCCAGGGACCTGGACTAGTAATCCCAGAGACCTTGACTAGTAATCACTGAGACCTGGACTAGTAATCCCAGTGACCTGGCCTAGTAATCCCAGAGACCTGGACTAGTAATCCCAGAGACCTGGACTAGTAATCTCAGAGAGCTTGACTAGTAATCCCAGAGACCTGGACTAGTAAGCCCAGAGATGTGGACTAGTAACCACAGCGATCTGGACTAGTAATCCCAGAGACTTGGACTAGTAATCCCAGAGACCTGGACTAGTAATCCCAGAGACCTGGATTAGTAATCTCAGTGTCCTGGACTAGTAACCCCAGAGACCTGGACTAGTAATCCCAGAGTCCTGGACCACTAATCCCAGAGACCTGGACTAGCAATCCCAGAGCCCTGGACTGGTAATCCCAGAGACCTGGACTAGTAATCCCAGTGTACTGGACTAGTAATCACAGAGACCTGGATTAGTAATCCCAGAGACCTGGACTAGAAACCCAGAAACCTGGACTAGTAATCCCAGTGTCCTTGAATAGTAACCCCAGAGACCTGGACTAGTAAACCCAGAGAACTGGACTAGTAATCTCAGTGTCCTGGACTAGTAATCCCAGAGACCTGGACTAGTAATTCCAGAGACCTGGACTAGCAACCCCAGAGAACTGGACTAGTAATCCCAGTGTCCTGGACTAGTAACCCCGGAGACCTGGACTAGTAATCGCACAGAACTGGAGTAGTAACCCCAGAAACATGGACTAGTAATAAGAGAGACCTGGACTATTATCCCAGAGACCTGGACTAGTAATCCCAGAGACCTGCACTAGTAACCCCAGAGACCTGGACTAGTAATCCCAGAGACCTGGACTAGTAACCCCAGTGACCTGGACTAGTAACCCCAGAGACCTGGATTGGTAACCCCAGAGACCTGGACAAGTATTCCCAGAGACCTGGACTAGTAATCCCAGAGACTTGGACTAGAAATCCCAGAGAACTGGACTAGTAATCCCAGAGATTTGGACTAGTAACCCCAGAGACCTGGACCAGAAATCCCAGAGACCTGGACTAGTAATCCCAGACACCTGGGCTAGTAATCCCGGAGAACTGGATGAATGATCCAGAGACCTGGACTAGTAATCCCAGAGACCTGGACTAGTAATCCCAGTGTCCTGGACTAGTAATCCCAGTGTCCTGGACTAGTAATCCCAGGGACCTGGACTAGTAATCCCAGAGACCTGGTTTAATGATCCAGAGACCTGAACTAGTAATCCCAGAGACCTGGACTAGTAATCCCAGAGACCTGGACTAGTTATCCCAGAGACTTGGACTAGAAAACCCAGAGACCTGGACTAGTAATCCCAGAGACCTGGACTAGTAATCCCAGAGACCTGGACTAGTAATCCCAGAGTCCTGGACTAGTAATCCCAGAGACCTGGACTAGTAATCCCAGAGACCTGGACTAGTAATCCCAGAGACCTGGATTAATGATCCAGAGACCTGAACTAGTAATCCCAGAGGCCTGGACTAGTAATCCCAGAGACCTGGACTAGTAATCCCAGAGACCTGGACTAGAAAACCCAGAGACCTGGACTAGTAATCCCAGAGACTTGGACTAGAAAACCCAGAGACCTGGACTAGTAATCCCAGAGACCTGGGCTAGTAATCCCAGAGACCTGGACTAGTAATCCCAGAGACCTGGACTAGTAATCCCAGAGTCCTGGACTAGTTAACCCAGAGACCTGGACTAGTAATCCCAGAGACCTGGACTAGTAATCCCAGAGACCTGGATTAATGATCCAGAGACCTGAACTAGTAATCCCAGAGACCTGGACTAGTAATCCCAGAGACCTGGATTAATGATCCAGAGACCTGAACTAGTAATCCCAGAGACCTGGACTAGTAATCCCAGAGACCTGGACTAGTAATCCCAGAGACCTGGACTAGAAAACCTAGAGACCTGGACTAGTAATCCCAGAGACTTGGACTAGTAATCCCAGAGTCCTGGACTAGTAATCCCAGAGAACTGGACTAGTAATCCCAGAGACCTGGACTAGTAAACCCAGAGACCTGGATTAATGATCCAGAGACCTGAACTAGTAATCCCAGAGACCTGGACTAGTAATCCCAGAGACCTGGACTAGTAGTCCCAGAGACCTGGACTAGATAACCCAGAGACCTGGACTAGTAATCCCAGAGACTTGGACTAGAAAACCCAGAGACCTGGACTAGTAATCCCAGAGACCTGGACTAGTAATCCCAGAGACCTGGACTAGTAATCCCAGAGACCTGGACTAGTAATCCCAGAGACCTGGATTAATGATCCAGAGACCTGAACTAGTAATCCCAGAGACCTGGACTAGTAATCCCAGAGACCTGGACTAGTAATCCCAGAGACCTGGACTAGAAAACCCAGAGACCTAGACTAGTAATCCCAGAGACTTGGACTAGAAAACCCAGAGACCTGGACTAGTAATCCCAGAGACCTGGACTAGTAATCCCAGAGTCCTGGACTAGTAATCCCAGAGACCTGGACTAGTAATCCCAGAGACCTGGACTAGTATTCCCAGAGACCAGGAGTAATGATCCAGAGACCTGGACTAGTAATCACAGAGACCTCGACTAGTGATCCCAGTGCCCTGGGCTAGTAATTGCAGTGTCCTGGACTAGTAATCCCAGGGACCTGGACTAGTAATCCCAGAGACCTGGACTAAACATCCAGAGACCTGAACTAGTAATCCCAGAGTCCTGGACTAGTAATCCCAGAGACCTGGTCTAGTAATCCCAGAGACTTGGACTAGAAATCCCAGAGACCTGGAAAAGTAATCCCAGAGATTTGGACTAGTAACCCCAGAGACCTGGACTAGTAATCCCAGGGACCTGTACTAGTAATCCCAGAGACCTGGACAAATGATCCAGAGAGCTGAACTAGTAATCCGAGAAACCTGGACTAGTAATCCCAGAGACCTGGACAAATGATCCAGAGAACTGGACTAGCAATCCCAGAGACCTGGACTGGTAATCCTAGTGTCCTGGACTAGTAATCCCAGTGTCCTGGACTAGTAATCCCAGGGACATGGACTAGTAATCCCCGAGACCTGGACTAACGATCCAGAGACCTGGACTAGTAATCCCAGAGACCTGGACTAGTAATCCCAGAGACCTGGACTAGTAATCCCAGAGACTTGGACTAGTAATCCCAGAGACCTGGACTAGTAACCCCAGAGAACTGGACTAGTAATCCCAGTTTCCTGGACTAGTAACCCCAGAGACCTGGACTAGTAATCGCACAGAACTGGAGTAGTAACCCCAGAGAAATGGACTAGTAATAACAGAGACCTGGACTATTAATCCCAGAGACCTGGACTAGTAATCCCAGAGACCTGGACTAGTAATCCCAGGGATCAGGACTAGTAACCCCAGAGACCTGGACGAGTAATCCCAGAGAGCTGGACTAGTAACCCCAGAGACCTGGACTAGTAATCCCAGAGACATGGACTAGTTACCCCAGAGACCTGGACTAGTAACCCCAGAGACCTGGACTAGTAATCCCAGATACCTGGACTAGTAACCCCAGAGAGCTGGACTGGTAATCCCAGAGACCTAGACTAGTAACCCCAGTGCCCTGGACTAGTAATCCCAGAGACCTGGACTAGTAATCCCAGTGTACTGAACTAGTAATCACAGAGACCTGGATTAGTAATCCCAGAGACCTGGACTAGGAACCCAGAAACCTGGACTAGTAACCCCAGAGAGCTGGACTGGTAATCCCAGAGACCTAGACTAGTAACCCCAGTGCCCTGGACTAGTAATCTCAGTGTCCTGGACTAGTAATCCCAGAGACCTGGACTAGTAATCCCAGCGACCTGGACTAGTAACCCCAGAGAACTGGACTAGTAATCCCAGTGTCCTGCACTAGTAACCCCGGAGTCCTGGACTAGTAATCGCACAGAACTGGAGTAGTAACCACAGAGACCTGGACTATTATCCCAGAGACCTGGACTAGTAATCACAGAGACCTGCACTAGTAACCCCAGAGACCTGGACTAGTAACCCCAGAGACCTGGACTAGTAACCCCAGTGACCTGGACTAGTAACCCCAGAGACCTGGATTGGTAAGCCCAGAGACCTGGACAAGTATTCCCAGAGACCTGGACTAGTAATCCCAGAGACTTGGACTAGAAATCCCAGAGAACTGGACTAGTAATCCCAGAGATTTGGACTAGTAACACCAGAGACCTGGACCAGAAATCCCAGAGACCTGGACTAGTAATCCCAGAGACCTGGTCTAGTAATCCCGGAGAACTGGACTAATGATCCAGAGACCTGGACTAGTAATCCCAGAGACCTGGACTAGTAATCCCAGTGTACTGGACTAGTAATCACAGAGACCTGGATTAGTAATCCCAGAGACCTGGACTAGAAACCCAGAAACCGGGACTAGTAATCCCAGTGTCCAGGAATAGTAACCCCAGAGACCTGGACTAGTAAACCCAGAGAACTGGACTAGTAATCTCAGTGTCCTGGACTAGTAATCCCAGAGACCTGGACTAGTAATCCCAGAGACCTGGACTAGTAACCCCAGAGAACTGGACTAGTAATCCCAGTGTCCTGCACTAGTAACCCCGGAGTCCTGGACTAGTAATCGCACAGAACTGGAGTAGTAACCCCAGAGACATGGACAAGTAATAACAGAGACCTGGACTATTATCCCAGAGACCTGGACTCGTAATCCCAGAGACCTGCACTAGTAACCCCAGAGACCTGGACTAGTAACCCCAGAGACCTGGACTAGTAACCCCAGTGACCTGGACTAGTAACCCCAGAGACCTGGATTGGTAACCCCAGAGACCTGGACAAGTATTCCCAGAGACCTGGACTAGTAATCCCAGAGACTTGGACTAGAAATCCCAGAGAACTGGACGAGTAATCCCAGAGATTTGGACTAGTAACCCCAGAGACCTGGATTAATGATCCAGAGACCTGAACTAGTAATCCCAGAGACCTGGACTAGTAATCCCAGAGACCTGGACTAGTAATCCCAGAGACTTGGACTAGAAAACCCAGAGACCTGGACTAGTAATCCCAGAGACCTGGACTAGTAATCCCAGAGACCTGGACTAGTAATCCCAGAGTCCTGGACTAGTAATCCCAGAGACCTGAACTAGTAATCCCAGAGACCTGGACTAGTAATCCCAGAGACATGGACTAGTAACCCCAGAGACCTGGACTAGTAACCCCAGAGACCTGGACTAGTAATCCCAGAGACCTGGACTACTAACCCCAGAGAACTGGACTGGTAATCCCAGAGACCTGGACTAGTAACCCCAGAGACATGGACTGGTAATCCCAGAGAACTCGACTAGTAATCACAAAGACCTGGACTAGTAATCCCAGTGACATGGCCTAGTAATCACAGAGACCTGGACTAGTAATCCCAGAGACCATGGCTAGTCATCTCAGACAGCTTGACTCGTAATCCCAGAGAACTGGACTAGTAATCCCAGAGATGTGGATGAGTAACCCCAGCGATCTGGACAAGTAATCCCAGAGACCTGGACTAGTAACCTCAGAGACCTGGACAAGTAATCCCTGAGACCTGGACTAGTAATCCCAGAGACCTGGACTAGTAATCCCAGAGACATGGACTAGTAATCCCAGAGGCCTGGATTAATGATCCAGAGACCTGAACTAGTAATCCCAGAGACCTGGACTAGTAATCCCAGAGACCTGGACTAGTAATCCCAGAGACCTGGACTAGAAAACCCAGAGACCTGGACTAGTAATCCCAGAGACCTGGACTAGTAATCCCAGAGTCATGGACTAGTAATCCCAGAGACCTGGACTAGTAATCCCAGAGACCTGGACTAGTATTCCCAGAGACCAGGAGTAATGATCCAGAGACCTGGACTAGTAATCACAGAGACCTCGACTAGTGATCCCAGTGCCCTGGGCTAGTAATTCCAGTGTCCTGGACTAGTAATCCCAGGGACCTGGACTAGTAATCCCAGAGACCTGGACTAAACATCCAGAGACCTGAACGAGTAATCCCAGAGACCTGGACTAGTAATCCCAGAGACCTGGTCTAGTAATCCCAGAGACTTGGACTAGAAATCCCAGAGACCTGGAAAAGTAATCCCAGAGATTTGGACTAGTAACCCCAGAGACCTGGACTAGTAATCCCAGGGACCTGTACTAGTAATCCCAGAGACCTGGACAAATGATCCAGAGAGCTGAACTAGTAATCCGAGAAACCTGGACTAGTAATCCCAGAGACCTGGACAAATGATCCAGAGAACTGGACTAGCAATCCCAGAGACCTGGACTGGTAATCCTAGTGTCCTGGACTAGTAATCCCAGTGTCCTGGACTAGTAATCCCAGGGACATGGACTAGTAATCCCCGAGACCTGGACTAACGATCCAGAGACCTGGACTAGTAATCCCAGAGACCTGGACTAGTAATCCCAGAGACCTGGACTAGTAATCCCAGAGACTTGGACTAGTAATCCCAGAGACCTGGACTAGTAACCCCAGAGAACTGGACTAGTAATCCCAGTGTCCTGGACTAGTAACCCCAGAGACCTGGACGAGTAATCGCACAGAACTGGAGTAGTAACCCCAGAGAAATGGACTAGTAATAACAGAGACCTGGACTATTAATCCCAGAGACCTGGACTATTAATCCCAGAGACCTGGACTAGTAATCCCAGGGATCAGGACTAGTAACCCCAGAGACTTGGACTAGTAAACCCAGAGACCTGGACTAGTAACCCCAGAGACCTGGACTAGTAATCCCAGAGACATGGACTAGTAACCCCAGTGCCCTGGACTAGTAATCCCAGAGACCTGGACTAGTAATCCCAGTGTACTGGACTAGTAATCACAGAGACCTGGATTAGTAATCCCAGAGACCTGGACTAGAAACCCAGAAACCTGGACTAGTAATCCCAGTGTCCAGGAATAGTAACCCCAGAGACCTGGACTAGTAAACGCAGAGAACTGGACTAGTAATCTCAGTGTCCTGGACTAGTAATCCCAGAGACCTGGACTAGTAACCCCAGAGAACTGGACTAGTAATCCCAGTGTCCTGCACTAGTAACCCCGGAGTCCTGGACTAGTAATCGCACAGAACTGGAGTAGTAACCCCAGAGACATGCACTAGTAATAACAGAGACCTGGACTATTATCCCAGAGACCTGGACTAGTAATCCCAGAGACCTGCACTAGTAACCCCAGAGACCTGGACTAGTAACCCCAGAGACCTGGACTAGTAACCCCAGTGACCTGGACTAGTAACCCCAGAGACCTGGATTGGTAACCCCAGAGACCTGGACAAGTATTCCCAGAGACCTGGACTAGTAATCCCAGAGACTTGGACAAGAAATCCCAGAGAACTGGACTAGTAATCCCAGAGATTTGGACTAGTAACCCCAGAGACCTGGACCAGAAATCCCAGAGACCTGGACTAGTAATCCCAGAGACCTGGTCTAGTAATCCCGGAGAACTGGACTAATGATCCAGAGACCTGGACTAGTAATCCCAGAGACCTGGACTAGTAATCCCAGTGTACTGGACTAGTAATCACAGAGACCTGGATTAGTAATCCCAGAGACCTGGACTAGAAACCCAGAAACCGGGACTAGTAATCCCAGTGTCCAGGAATAGTAACCCCAGAGACCTGGACTAGTAAACCCAGAGAACTGGACTAGTAATCTCAGTGTCCTGGACTAGTAATCCCAGAGACCTGGACTAGTAATCCCAGAGACCTGGACTAGTAACCCCAGAGAACTGGACTAGTAATCCCAGTGTCCTGCACTAGTAACCCCGGAGTCCTGGACTAGTAATCGCACAGAACTGGAGTAGTAACCCCAGAGACATGGACTAGTAATAACAGAGACCTGGACTATTATCCCAGAGACCTGGACTAGTAATCCCAGAGACCTGCACTAGTAACCCCAGAGACCTGGACTAGTAACCCCAGAGACCTGGACTAGTAACCCCAGTGACCTGGACTAGTAACCCCAGAGACCTGGATTGGTAACCCCAGAGACCTGGACAAGTATTCCCAGAGACCTGGACTAGTAATCCCAGAGACTTGGACTAGAAATCCCAGAGAACTGGACGAGTAATCCCAGAGATTTGGACTAGTAACCCCAGAGACCTGGATTAATGATCCAGAGACCTGAACTAGTAATCCCAGAGACCTGGACTAGTAATCCCAGAGACCTGGACTAGTAATCCCAGAGACATGGACTAGAAAACCCAGAGACCTGGACTAGTAATCCCAGAGACTTGGACTAGTAATCCCAGAGACCTGGACTAGTAATCCCAGAGTCCTGGACTAGTAATCCCAGAGACCTGGACTAGTAATCGCAGAGACATGGACTAGTAACCCCAGAGACCTGGACTAGTAACCCCAGAGACCTGGACTAGTAATCCCAGAGACCTGGACTAGTAACCCCAGAGAACTGGACTGGTAATCCCAGAGACCTGGACTAGTAACCCCAGAGACATGGACTAGTAATCCCAGAGAACTCGACTAGTAATCACAGAGACCTGGACTAGTAATCCCAGTGACCTGGCCTAGTAATCCCAGAGACCTGGACTAGTAATCCCAGAGACCAGGGCGAGTAATCTCAGACAGCTTGACTAGTAATCCCAGAGAACTGGACTAGTAATCCCAGAGATGTGGATGAGTAACCCCAGCGATCTGGACTAGTAATCCCAGAGACCTGGACTAGTAACCTCAGAGACCTGGACTAGTAATCCCTGAGACCTGGACTAGTAATCCCAGAGACCTGAACTAGTAATCCCAGAGACCTGAACTAGTAATCCCAGAGACCTGGACAATAATCCCAGCGACCTGGACTAATGATCCAGAGACCTGGACTAGTAATCCCAGAGACCTGGACTAGTAATCCCAGAGACCTGGATTTGTAATCCCAGAGACCTGAACTAGTAATCCCAGAGACCTGGATTAGTAATCCCATAGACCTGGACTAGTAATCCCAGAGACCTGGACTAATAATCCCAGAGATCTGGATTAGTAACCCCAGTGACCTGCTCTAATAATCCCAGAGACGTGGACTAGTAATCCCAGAGACCTGGACTAGTAACCTCAGAGACCTGGACTAATAATCCCAGAGACCTGGACGAGTAATCCCAGAGACCTGATCTAGTAATCACAGAGACCTGGACGAGTAATCCCAGAGATCTGGACTAGTAACCCCAGAGACCTGGACTAGTAATCCCAGAGACCTGGACTAGTAATCCCAGAGACCTGGACTAGTAATCACAGAGACCTGGACTAGTAATCACAGAGACCTGGACTAGTAATCCCAGAGACCTGCACTAGTAATCCCAGAGACATGGACTAGTAATCCCAGAGACCTGGACTAGTAACCCCAGAGACCTGGACTAGTAATCACAGAGACCTGGACTAGTAATCCCAGAAACCTGGACTAGTAATCCCAGAGACCTGGACTAGTAATCACAGAGACCTGGACTAGTAATCCCAGAGACCTGGACTAGTAATCCCAGAGACATGGACTAGTAATCCCAGAGACCTGGACTAGTAACCCCAGAGATCTGGACTAGTAATCCCAGAGACCTGGACTAGTAATCCCAGAGACCTGGACTAGTAGTCACAGAGTCCTGGACTAGTAATCCCAGAGAACTGGACTAGTAATCCCAGAGACCTGGACTAGTGATGCCAGAGACCTGGACTATTAATCCCAGAGACCTGGACTAGTAACACCAGAGACCTGGACTAGTAATCCCAGAGTCCAGGCCTATTAACCCTAGAGACCTGGACCAGTAATCCCAGAGACCTGGGCTAGGAATCCCAGAGACCTGGACTAGCAATTCCAGAGACCTGGACTAATGATCCAAAGAACTGGACTTGTAATCCCAGAGACTTGTGTAGAAATGCCAGAGACCTGGAATATTAATCCCAGAGACCTGGGCTAGTTATCACAGTGTCGTTGACTAGTAATCCCAGAGACCTGGTCTAATGATCCAGAGACCTGGATGAGTAACCCCAGAGACCCGGACTTGTAACCCCAGAGACCTGGAATAGTAATCCCAGTGTCCTGGACTAGTAATCCCAGAGACCTGGACTAATGATCCAGAGACCTGGACAAGTAACCCCAGAGACCTGGACTAGCAATCCCACAGAACTGGACTAGTAACCCCAAAGACATGGACTAGCAATCCCAGAGACCTGGACTGTTATCCCAGAGACCTGGACTAGTAATCCCAGAGACCTGCACTAGTAATCCCAGCGAGGTGGACTAGTAATCCCAGAGACCTGAACTAGTAATCCCAGAGACCTGGACTAGTAACCCCAGAGACCTGGACTAGTAATCCCAGAGACCTGGACTGGTAATCCCGGAGAACTGGACTAGTAATCCCAGAGACCTGGACTAGTAATCCCAGAGTCCTGGACAATAATCCCAGAGACCTGGACTTGTAATCCCAGAGACCTAGACTAATGATCCAGAGACCTGCACTAGTAACCCCAGAGACCTGGAATAGTAATCCCAGAGACCTGGACTAGTAACCCCAGAGACCTGGATTAGTAATCCCAGAGACCTGGATTAGTAATCCCAGAGACCTGAACTAGTAATCCCAGAGACCTGGACTAGTAATCCCAGAGACCTGGATTAGTAATCCCAGAGACCTGGACTAGTAATCCCAGAGACATGGACTAATGATCCAGAGACCTGGATCATGGAGGAGGGGACCGAGTGTAACACATCAAAGTTTGCAGATGATACTAAGATGGGAGGGAAAGTAGTGAGTGAGGAGGACATAAAAAACCTGCAAGGGGACATAGACAGGCTAAGTAAGTGGGCAGAGATTTGGCAGATGGATTACAATACTGGAAAGTGTGAGGTTGTGCACTTTGGCAGGAAAAATCGTAGAGCAAGTTATTATCTTAATGGCAAGACACTTGAAAGTACTGAAGTACAAAGGGATCTGGGGGTCCTGGTGCACGAAACTCAAAAGGTTAGTATGCAGGTTCAGCAAGTGATTAAGAAGGCCAATGGAATGTTGGCTTTCATTGCTAGGGGGATAGAATATAAAAATAGGGAGGTATTGCTTCAGTTGTACAAGGTATTGGTGAGACCGCACCTGGAATACTGCATACAGTTTTGGTGTCCATACTTAAGAAAGGACATACTTGCTCTCGAGTCAGTACAAAGAAGGTTCACTCGATTAATCCCGGGGATGAGGGGATGGACATATGAGGAGAGGTTGAGTAGATTGGGACTCTACTCATTGGAGTTCAGAAGAATGAGAGGCGATCTTATTGAAACATATAAGATTATGAAGGGGTTGGATCGGGTGGATGCAGGGAGGATGTTCCAGATGATGGGTGAAACTAGAACTAGGGGGCATAGCCTTAGAATAAGGGGCTGCTCTTTCAAAACTGAGATGAGGAGGAACTACTTCACTCAGAGGGTGGTAGGTCCATGGAATATGCTGCCCCAAAAAGCTGTAGAAGCTTTACATAAATTTAAAACAGAAATAGACAGTTTCCTAGTAGAAAAGGGAATTAAGGGTTACGGGGAGCGGGCAGGAATTTGGACATGAGTCTAGGTTCGGATAGGTCATGGCCCTGTGGGTAGCGGAGCCGGCCCAGCGGCCGTGTAGCCTGATTCTGCTCCTGTTTTCGTGTGTCTAATGCTGTTAGATTCAGGAGATAGTCCTGTCATAGTGGATTGGCGGTTAGGATCAGATCAGCCATGATCTTATTGAATGGCGGAGCATGCTCGAGGGGCCAATTGGCCTACTCCTGCTCCTATTTCTTATGTTCTTATGTTCTTATAGTAACCCCAGGGACTTGGACTAGAAATCCCAGAGACCTGGACTAGTAATCCCAGAGATTTGGACTAGTAATCCCAGAGACCTGGACTAGTAATCCCAGAGACCTGGACAATAATCTCAGAGACCTGGACTAGTAATCCCAGAGACCTGGACTAGTAATCCCAGTGTCCTGGACTAGTAATCCCAGTGTCCTGGACTAGTAATCCCAGGGACCTGGACTAGTAATCCAAGAGACCTGGATTAATGATTCAGAGACCTGAACTAGTAATCCCAGAGACCTGGACTAGTAATCCCAGAGACCTGGACTAGTAATCCCAGAGACTTGGACTGGAAAACCAGAGACCTGGACTAGTAATCCCAGAGACCTGCACTAGTAATCCCAGAGGCCTGGACTAGTAATCCCAAAGACCTGGACTAGTAATCCCAGAGACCTGGACTAGTAATCCCAGAGACCTGGACTAGTAATCCCAGAGACCTAGGCTAATGATCCAGAGACCTGGACTAGTAATCACAGAGACCTGGACTAGTAATCCCAGTGTCCTGGACTAGTAATTCCAGTGTCCTGGACTAGTAATCCCTGGGACCTGGACTAGTAATCCCAGAGACCTGGACTAAACATCCAGAGACCTGAACTAGTAATCCCAGAGACCTGGACTAGTAATCCCAGAGACCTGGACTAGTAATCCCAGAGACTTGGACTAGAAATCCCAGAGACCTGGACTAGTAATCCCAGGGACCTGGACTAGTAACCCCAGAGACCTGGACTAGTAATCCCTGAGACCTGGACATGTAATCGCAGAGACCTGGACTAATGATCCAGAGACCTGAACTAGTAATCCCAGAGACCTGGACTAGTAATGCCAGAGACCTGGACTAAAGATCCAGAGACCTGAACTAGTAATCCCAGAGACCTGGACTAGTAATCCCAGAGACCTGGATTAGTAATCCCAGAGACCTGAACTAGTAATCCCAGAGACCTGGATTACTAATCCCATAGACCTGGACTAGTAATCCCAGAGACCTGGACTATTAATCCCAGAGACCTGGACTAGTAATCCCAGAGACCTGGACTAATAATCCCAGAGATCTGGATTAGTAACCCCAGAGACCTGCTCTAATAATCCCACAGACGTGGACTAGTAATCCCAGAGACCTGGACTAGTAACCTCAGAGACCTGGACTAGTAATCCCAGAGACCTGGACTAGTATTCCGAGAGACCTGATCTAGTAATCACAGAGACCTGGACGAGTAATCCCAGAGAACTGGACTAGTAACCCCAGAGACCTGGACTTGTAATCCCAGAGACCTGGACTAGTAATCCCAGAGACCTGGACTAGTAATCACAGAGACCTGGACTAGTAACACCAGAGACCTGGACCAGTAATCCCAGAGACCAGGCCTATTAACCCCAGAGACCTGGACTAGTAATCCCAGAGACCTGGACTAGTAATCCCAGAGACCTGGACTAGTAACCCCAGAGACCAGGACTAGTAATCCCAGAGCCCTGGACTAGTAACCCCAGAGATCTGGAGTAGTAATCCCAGAGACCTGGACTAGTAACACCAGAGACCTGGACTAGTAATCCCAGAGACCAGGCCTATTAACCCCAGAGACCTGGACTAGTAATCCCAGAGACCTGGACTAGTAATCTCAGAGGCCTGGACTAGTAACCCCAGAGACCTGGACTAGTAATCCCAGAGACATGGACCAGTAACCCCAGAGACCTGGGCTAGTAATCCCAGAGACCTGGACTAGTAACCCCAGAGACCTGGACTAGTAATCCCAGAGACATGGACGAGTAACCCCAGAGACCTGGACTAGTAACCCCAGAGACCTGGACTAGTAATCCCAGAGACCTGGACTAGTAACCCCAGAGAACTGGACTGGTAATCCCAGAGACCTGGACTAGTAACCCCAGAGACATGGACTAGTAATCCCAGAGACCTCGACTAGTAATCACAGAGACCTGGACTAGTAATCCCAGTGACCTGGCCTAGTAATCCCAGAGACCTGGACTAGTAATCCCAGAGACCAGGGCTAGTAATCTCAGACAGCTTGACTAGTAATCCCAGAGACCTGGACTGGTAATCCCAGAGATGTGGATGAGTAATCCCAGCGATCTGGACTAGTAATCCCAGAGACCTGGACCATTAATCCCAGAGAACTGGACTAGTAACCCCAGAGACCTGGACTAGTAATCCCAGAGACCTGGACTAGTAATCCCAGAGACCTGGATTAGAAATCGCAGTGTCCTGGACTAGTAACCCCAGAGACCTGGACTAGTAATCCCAGAGACCTGGACTAGTAATCCCAGAGACCTGGATTAGAAATCGCAGTGTCCTGGACTAGTAACCCCAGAGACCTGGACAAGTAATCCCAGAGTCCTGGACTAGTAATCCCTGAGACCTGGACTAGTAATCCCAGAGACCTGAACTAGTAATCCCAGAGACCTGAACTAGTAATCCCAGAGACCTGGACAATAATCCCAGCGACCTGGACTAATGATCCAGAGACCTGGACTAGTAATCCCAGAGACCTGGACTAGTAATCCCAGAGACCTGGATTTGTAATCCCAGAGACCTGAACTAGTAATCCCAGAGACCTGGATTAGTAATCCCATAGACCTGGACTAGTAATCCCAGAGACCTGGACTAATAATCCCAGAGATCTGGATTAGTAACCCCAGAGACCTGCTCTAATAATCACAGAGACGTGGACTAGTAATCCCAGAGACCTGGACTAGTAACCTCAGAGACCTGGACTAATAATCCCAGAGACCTGGACGAGTAATCCCAGAGACCTGATCTAGTAATCACAGAGACCTGGACGAGTAATCCCAGAGATCTGGACTAGTAACCCCAGAGACCTGGACTAGTAATCCCAGAGACCTGGACTAGTAATCCCAGAGACCTGGACTAGTAATCACAGAGACCTGGACTAGTAATCACAGAGACCTGGACTAGTAATCCCAGAGACCTGCACTAGTAATCCCAGAGACATGGACTAGTAATCCCAGAGACCTGGACTAATAACCCCAGAGATCTGGACTAGTAATCACAGAGACCTGGACTAGTAATCCCAGAGACCTGGACTAGTAATCCCAGAGACCTGGACTAGTAATCACAGAGACCTGGACTAGTAATCCCAGAGACCTGGACTAGTAATCCCAGAGACATGGACTAGTAATCCCAGAGACCTGGACTAGTAACCCCAGAGATCTGGACTAGTAATCCCAGAGACCTGGACTAGTAATCCCAGAGACCTGGACTAGTAGTCACAGAGTCCTGGACTAGTAATCCCAGAGAACTGGACTAGTAATGCCAGAGACCTGGACTAGTGATGCCAGAGACCTGGACTATTAATCCCAGAGACCTGGACTAGTAACACCAGAGACCTGGACTAGTAATCCCAGAGTCCAGGCCTATTAACCCCAGAGACCTGGACCAGTGATCCCAGAGACCTGGGCTAGGAATCCCAGAGACCTGGACTAGTAATTCCAGAGACCTGGACTAATGATCCAGAGAACTGGACTTGTAATCCCAGAGACTTGTCTCGAAATGCCAGAGACCTGGAATATTAATCCCAGAGACCTGGGCTAGTTATCACAGTGTCGTTGACTAGTAATCCCAGAGACCTGGTCTAATGATCCAGAGACCTGGATGAGTAACCCCAGAGACCCGGACTTGTAACCCCAGAGACCTGGAATAGTAATCCCAGTGTCCTGGACTAGTAATCCCAGAGACCTGGACTAATGATCCAGAGACCTGGACAAGTAACCCCAGAGACCTGGACTAGCAATCCCACAGAACTGGACTAGTAACCCCAAAGACATGGACTAGCAATCCCAGAGACCTGGACTGTTATCCCAGAGACCTGGACTAGTAATCCCAGAGACCTGCACTAGTAATCCCAGAGAGGTGGACTAGTAATCCCAGAGACCTGAACTAGTAATCCCAGAGACCTGGACTAGTAACCCCAGAGACCTGGACTAGTAATCCCAGAGACCTGGACTGGTAATCCCGGAGAACTGGACTAGTAATCCCAGAGACCTGGACTAGTAATCCCAGAGTCCTGGACAATAATCCCAGAGACCTGGACTTGTAATCCCAGAGACCTAGACTAATGATCCAGAGACCTGCACTAGTAACCCCAGAGACCTGGAATAGTAATCCCAGAGACCTGGACTAGTAACCCCAGAGACCTGGATTAGTAATCCCAGAGACCTGAACTAGTAATCCCAGAGACCTGGACTAGTAATCCCAGAGACCTGGACTAGTAATCCCAGAGACCTGGATTAGTAATCCCAGAGACCTGGACTAGTAATCCCAGAGACATGGACTAATGATCCAGAGACCTGGATCATGGAGGAGGGGACCGAGTGTAACACATCAAAGTTTGCAGATGATACTAAGATGGGAGGGAAAGTAGTGAGTGAGGAGGACATAAAAAACCTGCAAGGGGACATAGACAGGCTAAGTAAGTGGGCAGAGATTTGGCAGATGGAATACAATACTGGAAAGTGTGAGGTTGTGCACTTTGGCAGGAAAAATCGTAGAGCAAGTTATTATCTTAATGGCAAGAAACTTGAAAGTACTGAAGTACAAAGGGATCTGGGGGTCCTGGTGCACGAAACTCAAAAGGTTAGTATGCAGGTTCAGCAAGTGATTAAGAAGGCCAATGGAATGTTGGCTTTCATTGCTAGGGGGATAGAATATAAAAATAGGGAGGTATTGCTTCAGTTGTACAAGGTATTGGTGAGACCGCACCTGGAATACTGCATACAGTTTTGGTGTCCATACTTAAGAAAGGACATACTTGCTCTCGAGTCAGTACAAAGAAGGTTCACTCGATTAATCCCGGGGATGAGGGGATGGACATATGAGGAGAGGTTGAGTAGATTGGGACTCTACTCATTGGAGTTCAGAAGAATGAGAGGCGATCTTATTGAAACATATAAGATTATGAAGGGGTTGGATCGGGTGGATGCAGGGAGGATGTTCCAGATGATGGGTGAAACTAGAACTAGGGGGCATAGCCTTAGAATAAGGGGCTGCTCTTTCAAAACTGAGAAGAGGAGGAACTACTTCACTCAGAGGGTGGTAGGTCCATGGAATATGCTGCCCCAAAAAGCTGTAGAAGCTTTACATAAATTTAAAACAGAAATAGACAGTTTCCTAGTAGAAAAGGGAATTAAGGGTTACGGGGAGCGGGCAGGAATTTGGACATGAGTCTAGGTTCGGATAGGTCATGGCCCTGTGGGTAGCGGAGCCGGCCCAGCGGCCGTGTAGCCTGATTCTGCTCCTGTTTTCGTGTGTCTAATGCTGTTAGATTCAGGAGATAGTCCTGTCATAGTGGATTGGCGGTTAGGATCAGATCAGCCATGATCTTATTGAATGGCGGAGCAGGCTCGAGGGGCCAATTGGCCTACTCCTGCTCCTATTTCTTATGTTCTTATGTTCTTATAGTAACCCCAGGGACTTGGACTAGAAATCCCAGAGACCTGGACTAGTAATCCCAGAGATTTGGACTAGTAATCCCAGAGACCTGGACTAGTAATCCCAGAGACCTGGACAATAATCTCAGAGACCTGGACTAGTAATCCCAGAGACCTGGACTAGTAATCCCAGTGTCCTGGACTAGTAATCCCAGTGTCCTGGACTAGTAATCCCAGGGACCTGGACTAGTAATCCAAGAGACCTGGATTAATGATTCAGAGACCTGAACTAGTAATCCCAGAGACCTGGACTAGTAATCCCAGAGACCTGGACTAGTAATCCCAGAGACTTGGACTGGAAAACCAGAGACCTGGACTAGTAATCCCAGAGACCTGCACTAGTAATCCCAGAGGCCTGGACTAGTAATCCCAAAGACCTGGACTAGTAATCCCAGAGACCTGGACTAGTAATCCCAGAGACCTGGACTAGTAATCCCAGAGACCTAGGCTAATGATCCAGAGACCTGGACTAGTAATCACAGAGACCTGGACTAGTAATCCCAGTGTCCTGGACTAGTAATTCCAGTGTCCTGGACTAGTAATCCCAGGGACCTGGACTAAACATCCAGAGACCTGAACTAGTAATCCCAGAGACCTGGACTAGTAATCCCAGAGACCTGGACCAGTAATCCCAGAGACTTGGACTAGAAATCCCAGAGACCTGGACTAGTAATCCCAGGGACCTGGACTAGTAACCCCAGAGACCTGGACTAGTAATCCCTGAGACCTGGACATGTAATCGCAGAGACCTGGACTAATGATCCAGAGACCTGAACTAGTAATCCCAGAGACCTGGACTAGTAATGCCAGAGACCTGGACTAAAGATCCAGAGACCTGAACTAGTAATCCCAGAGACCTGGACTAGTAATCCCAGAGACCTGGATTAGTAATCCCAGAGACCTGAACTAGTAATCCCAGAGACCTGGATTAGTAATCCCATAGACCTGGACTAGTAATCCCAGAGACCTGGACTATTAATCCCAGAGACCTGGACTAGTAATCCCAGAGACCTGGACTAATAATCCCAGAGATCTGGATTAGTAACCCCAGAGACCTGCTCTAATAATCCCAGAGACGTGGACTAGTAATCCCAGAGACCTGGACTAGTAACCTCAGAGACCTGGACTAGTAATCCCAGAGACCTGGACTAGTATTCCGAGAGACCTGATCTAGTAATCACAGAGCCCTGGACGAGTAATCCCAGAGAACTGGACTAGTAACCCCAGAGACCTGGACTAGTAATCCCAGAGACCTGGACTAGTAATCCCAGAGACCTGGACTAGTAATCACAGAGACCTGGACTAGTAACACCAGAGACCTGGACTAGTAATCCCAGAGACGAGGCCTATTAACCCCAGAGACCTGGACTAGTAATCCCAGAGACCTGGACTAGTAATCCCAGAGACCTGGACTAGTAACCCCAGAGACCAGGACTAGTAATCCCAGAGCCCTGGACTAGTAACCCCAGAGATCTGGAGTAGTAATCCCAGAGACCTGGACTAGTAACACCAGAGACCTGGACTAGTAATCCCAGAGACCAGGCCTATTAACCCCAGAGACCTGGACTAGTAATCCCAGAGACCTGGACTAGTAATCTCAGAGGCCTTGACTAGTAACCCCAGAGACCTGGACTAGTAATCCCAGAGACATGGACCAGTAACCCCAGAGACCTGGACTAGTAATCCCAGAGACCTGGACTAGTAACCCCAGAGACCTGGACTAGTAATCCCAGAGACCTGGACTGGTAATCCCGGAGAACTGGACTAGTAATCCCAGAGACCTGGACTAGTAATCCCAGAGTCCTGGACAATAATCCCAGAGACCTGGACTTGTAATCCCAGAGACCTAGACTAATGATCCAGAGACCTGCACTAGTAACCCCAGAGACCTGGAATAGTAATCCCAGAGACCTGGACTAGTAACCCCAGAGACCTGGATTAGTAATCCCAGAGACCTGGATTAGTAATCCCAGAGACCTGAACTAGTAATCCCAGAGACCTGGACTAGTAATCCCAGAGACCTGGACTAGTAATCCCAGAGACCTGGATTAGTAATCCCAGAGACCTGGACTAGTAATCCCAGAGACATGGACTAATGATCCAGAGACCTGGATCATGGAGGAGGGGACCGAGTGTAACACATCAAAGTTTGCAGATGATACTAAGATGGGAGGGAAAGTAGTGAGTGAGGAGGACATAAAAAACCTGCAAGGGGACATAGACAGGCTAAGTAAGTGGGCAGAGATTTGGCAGATGGAATACAATACTGGAAAGTGTGAGGTTGTGCACTTTGGCAGGAAAAATCGTAGAGCAAGTTATTATCTTAATGGCAAGAAACTTGAAAGTACTGAAGTACAAAGGGATCTGGGGGTCCTGGTGCACGAAACTCAAAAGGTTAGTATGCAGGTTCAGCAAGTGATTAAGAAGGCCAATGGAATGTTGGCTTTCATTGCTAGGGGGATAGAATATAAAAATAGGGAGGTATTGCTTCAGTTGTACAAGGTATTGGTGAGACCGCACCTGGAATACTGCATACAGTTTTGGTGTCCATACTTAAGAAAGGACATACTTGCTCTCGAGTCAGTACAAAGAAGGTTCACTCGATTAATCCCGGGGATGAGGGGATGGACATATGAGGAGAGGTTGAGTAGATTGGGACTCTACTCATTGGAGTTCAGAAGAATGAGAGGCGATCTTATTGAAACATATAAGATTATGAAGGGGTTGGATCGGGTGGATGCAGGGAGGATGTTCCAGATGATGGGTGAAACTAGAACTAGGGGGCATAGCCTTAGAATAAGGGGCTGCTCTTTCAAAACTGAGATGAGGAGGAACTACTTCACTCAGAGGGTGGTAGGTCCATGGAATATGCTGCCCCAAAAAGCTGTAGAAGCTTTACATAAATTTAAAACAGAAATAGACAGTTTCCTAGTAGAAAAGGGAATTAAGGGTTACGGGGAGCGGGCAGGAATTTGGACATGAGTCTAGGTTCGGATAGGTCATGGCCCTGTGGGTAGCGGAGCCGGCCCAGCGGCCGTGTAGCCTGATTCTGCTCCTGTTTTCGTGTGTCTAATGCTGTTAGATTCAGGAGATAGTCCTGTCATAGTGGATTGGCGGTTAGGATCAGATCAGCCATGATCTTATTGAATGGCGGAGCAGGCTCGAGGGGCCAATTGGCCTACTCCTGCTCCTATTTCTTATGTTCTTATGTTCTTATAGTAACCCCAGGGACTTGGACTAGAAATCCCAGAGACCTGGACTAGTAATCCCAGAGATTTGGACTAGTAATCCCAGAGACCTGGACTAGTAATCCCAGAGACCTGGACAATAATCTCAGAGACCTGGACTAGTAATCCCAGAGACCTGGACTAGTAATCCCAGTGTCCTGGACTAGTAATCCCAGTGTCCTGGACTAGTAATCCCAGGGACCTGGACTAGTAATCCAAGAGACCTGGATTAATGATTCAGAGACCTGAACTAGTAATCCCAGAGACCTGGACTAGTAATCCCAGAGACCTGGACTAGTAATCCCAGAGACTTGGACTGGAAAACCAGAGACCTGGACTAGTAATCCCAGAGACCTGCACTAGTAATCCCAGAGGCCTGGACTAGTAATCCCAAAGACCTGGACTAGTAATCCCAGAGACCTGGACTAGTAATCCCAGAGACCTAGACTAGTAATCCCAGAGACCTAGGCTAATGATCCAGAGACCTGGACTAGTAATCACAGAGACCTGGACTAGTAATCCCAGTGTCCTGGACTAGTAATTCCAGTGTCCTGGACTAGTAATCCCAGGGACCTGGACTAGTAATCCCAGAGACCTGGACTAAACATCCAGAGACCTGAACTAGTAATCCCAGAGACCTGGACTAGTAATCCCAGAGACCTGGACTAGTAATCCCAGAGACTTGGACTAGAAATCCCAGAGACCTGGACTAGTAATCCCAGGGACCTGGACTAGTAACCCCAGAGACCTGGACTAGTAATCCCTGAGACCTGGACATGTAATCGCAGAGACCTGGACTAATGATCCAGAGACCTGAACTAGTAATCCCAGAGACCTGGACTAGTAATGCCAGAGACCTGGACTAAAGATCCAGAGACCTGAACTAGTAATCCCAGAGACCTGGACTAGTAATCCCAGAGACCTGGATTAGTAATCCCAGAGACCTGAACTAGTAATCCCAGAGACCTGGATTAGTAATCCCATAGACCTGGACTAGTAATCCCAGAGACCTGGACTATTAATCCCAGAGACCTGGACTAGTAATCCCAGAGACCTGGACTAATAATCCCAGAGATCTGGATTAGTAACCCCAGAGACCTGCTCTAATAATCCCAGAGACGTGGACTAGTAATCCCAGAGACCTGGACTAGTAACCTCAGAGACCTGGACTAGTAATCCCAGAGACCTGGACTAGTATTCCGAGAGACCTGATCTAGTAATCACAGAGACCTGGACGAGTAATCCCAGAGAACTGGACTAGTAACACCAGAGACCTGGACTAGTAATCCCAGAGACCAGGCCTATTAACCCCAGAGACCTGGACTAGTAATCCCAGAGACCTGGACTAGTAATCCCAGAGACCTGGACTAGTAACCCCAGAGACCAGGACTAGTAATCCCAGAGCCCTGGACTAGTAACCCCAGAGATCTGGAGTAGTAATCCCAGAGACCTGGACTAGTAACACCAGAGACCTGGACTAGTAATCCCAGAGACCAGGCCTATTAACCCCAGAGACCTGGACTAGTAATCCCAGAGACCTGGACTAGTAATCTCAGAGGCCTGGACTAGTAACCCCAGAGACCTGGACTAGTAATCCCAGAGACATGGACCTGTAACCCCAGAGACCTGGACTAGTAATCCCAGAGACCTGGACTAGTAACCCCAGAGACCTGGACTAGTAATCCCAGAGACATGGACGAGTAACCCCAGAGACCTGGACTAGTAACCCCAGAGACCTGGACTAGTAATCCCAGAGACCTGGACTAGTAACCCCAGAGAACTGGACTGGTAATCCCAGAGACCTGGACTAGTAACCCCAGAGACATGGACTGGTAATCCCAGAGACCTCGACTAGTAATCACAGAGACCTGGACTAGTAATCCCAGTGACCTGGCCTAGTAATCCCAGAGACCTGGACTAGTAATCCCAGAGACCAGGGCTAGTAATCTCAGACAGCTTGACTAGTAATCCCAGAGACCTGGACTGGTAATCCCAGAGATGTGGATGAGTAATCCCAGCGATCTGGAATAGTAATCCCAGAGACCTGGACCATTAATCCCAGAGAACTGGACTAGTAACCCCAGAGACCTGGACTAGTAATCCCAGAGACCTGGACTAGTAATCCCAGAGACCTGGATTAGAAATCGCAGTGTCCTGGACTAGTAATCCCAGAGACCTGGACAAGTAATCCCAGAGTCCTGGACCAGTAATCCCAGAGACCTGGACTAGCAATCCCAGAGCCCTGGACTAGTAATCCCAGAGACCTGGACTAGTAATCCCAGTGTCCTGAACTAATAATCGCAGAGACCTGGACTAGTAATCCCAGAGACCTGGACTAGAAACCCAGAGACCTGGACTAGTAATCCCAGTGTCCTGGAATATTAATCCCAGAGACCTGGACTAGTAAACCCAGAGACCTGGACTAGTAATCCCAGTGTCCTGGACTAGTAATCCCAGAGACCTGGACTAGTAATCCCAGAGACCTGGATTAGTAACCCCAGAGAACTGGACTAGTAATCCAAGTTTCCTGGACTAGTATCCCCAGAGACCTGGACTAGTAATCCCACAGAACTGGACTAGTAACCCCAGAGACATGGACTAGTAATCCCAGAGACCTGGAGTATTATCCCAGAGACCTGGACTAGTAATCCCAGTGACCTGCACTAGTAATCCCAGAGAGATGGACTAGTAATCCCAGAGACCTGGACTAGTTATCCCAGAGACCTGGACTAGTAACAGCAGAGACCTGGACTAGTAATCACAGAGACCTGGACTAGTAATCCCAGAGACCTGGGCTAGTAATCCCAGAGTCCTGGACTAGTAATCCCACAGAACTGGACTACAATCCCAGAGACCTAGACTAATGATCCAGAGACCTGCACTAGTAACCCCAGAGACCTGGAATAGTAACCCCAGAGACCTGGACTAATGCTCCAGAGACCTGAACTAGTAATCCCAGGGACCTGGACTAGTAACCCCAGAGACCTGGACTAGTAATCCCGGGACCTGGACTAGTAATCCCAGAGATCTGGACTAGTAATCCCAGAGACCTGGAATAGTAATCCCAGAGACCTGGACTAGTGACCCCAGAGTCCTGGACTAGTAACCCCAGAGACCTGGACTAGTAACCCCAGAGACCTGGACTAGTAATCCCAGAGACCTGGAGTAGTAATCCCAGAGTCCAGGACTAGTAATCCCAGAGACCTGGACTTGTAATCCCAGACACCTGTACCAGTAACCCCAGGGACCTGGACTAGTAATCCCAGGGACCTGGACTAGTAATCCCAGAGACCTGGACTAGTAATCCCAGAGACCTGGAATAGTAACCCCAGAGACCTGGACTAGTAATCCCAGAGACCTGGACTAGTAATCCCAGAGACCTGGACTAGTAATCAGAGAGACCTGGGCTAGTAATCCCAGAGACCTGGACTAGTAATCCCAGAGACCTGGACTAGAAACCCCAGAGACCTGGAGTAGAAATCCCAGAGACCTGGACGAGTAATCCCAGAGACGTGGACTAGTAATCCCAGAGACCTGGACTAGTAATCCCAGAGACCTGGACTAGTAACCCCAAAGACCTGGACTAGTAATCCCAGTGTCCTTGACTAGTAATCCCAGAGACCTGCACTAATCATCCAGAGACTTGAGCTAGTAACCCCAGAGACCTGGACTAGTAACCCCAGAGACCTGGACTAGTAATCCCAGTGTCCTGGACTAGTAATCCCAGAGACCTGAATTAATGATCCAGAGGCCTGGACTGTTATCCCAGAGACCTGGACTAGTAATCGCAGAGACCTGCACTAGTAATCCCAGAGAGATGGACGAGTAATCCCAGAGACCTGGACTAGTAATCCCAGAGACCTGGACTAGTAACCCCAGAGACCTGGACTAGTAATCCCAGAGACCTGGACTAGTAATCCCAGAGACCTGGACTAGTAATCCCAGAGACCTGGACTAGTAAACCCAGAGTCCTGGACTAGTAATCACAGAGACCTGGACTAGTAATCCCAGAGACCTAGACTAATGATCCAGAGACCTGCACTAGTAATCCCAGGGACCTGGAATAGTAATCCCAGAGACCTGGACTAGTAATCCCAGAGGCCTGGACTAATGATCCAGAGACCAGGACTAGTAATCCCAGAGACCTGGACTTGTAATCCCAGAGACCTGGACCAGTAACCCCAGGGACCTGGACTAGTAATCCCAGGGACCTGGACTAGTAATCGCAGAGACCTGGACTAGTAATCCCAGAGACCTGGACTAGTAATCCCAGAGACCTGGACTAGTAATCCCAGAGACTTGGACTAGAAATCCCAGAGACCTGGACTAGTAATCCCGGAGATTTGGACTAGTATCCCCAGAGACCTGGACTTGTAATACCAGGGACCTGGACTACTAACCCCAGAGACCTGGACTAGTAATCCCAGAGACCTGGACCAGTAATCCCAGAGACCTGGACTAATGATGCAGAGACCTGAACTAGAAATCCCAGAGAACTGGACTAGTAATCCCAGAGACCTGGATTAGTAATCCCAGAGACCTGAACTAGTAATCTCAGAGACCTGGATTAGTAATCCCATAGACCTGGACTAGTAATCCCAGAGACCTGCACTAGTAATCCCAGAGAACTGGACTAATGATCAAGAGACCTGGACTAGTAATCCCAGAGACTTGGACTAGAAATCCCAGTGACCTGGACTATTAATCCCAGAGACCTGGACTAGTAATCCCAGAGACCTGGACTAGTAATCCCAGAGACCTGGACTAGTAATCCCAGTGTCCTGGACTAGTAATCCCAGTGTCCTGGACTAATAATCCCAGTGTCCTGGACTAGTAAACCCAGGGACCTGGACTAGTAATCCCAGAGACCTGGACTAATGATCCAGAGACCTGAACTAGTAATCCCAGAGACCTGGACTAGTAATCCCAGGGACCTGGACTAGTAATCCCAGAGACTTGGACTAGAAATCCCAGAGACCTGGACTAGTAATCCCAGAGACCTGGACTAGTAATCCCAGAGACCTGGACTAGTATTCCCAGAGACCTGGACTAGTAATCCCAGAGTCCTGGACTAGTAATCCCAGAGACCTGGGCTAGTAATCCCAGAGACCTGGACTAGTAATCCCAGAGACTTGGACTAATGATCCAGAGACCTGGACTAGTAATCCCAGAGACTTGGACTGGTAATCCCAGTGTCCTTGACTAGTAATCCCAGAGACCTGGACTAGTGATCCAGAGACCTGGACTAGTAACCCCAGAGACCTGGACTAGTAACCCCAGAGACCTGGACTAGTAATCCCAGTGTCCTGGACTAGTAATCCCAGAGACCAGAACTAATGATCCAGAGACCTGGACTAGTAATCCCAGAGACCTGGAATAATAATCCCACAGAACTGGACTAGTAACCCCAGAGACATGGACTAGCAATCCCAGAGACCTGGACTGTTATCCCAGAGACCTGGACTAGTAATCCCAGAGACCTGCACTAGTAATCCCAGAGAGATGGACTAGTAATCCCAGAGACCTGGACTAGTAATCACAGAGACCTGGACGAATGATCCAGAGACCTGGACTAGTAATCCCAGAGACCTGGACTGGTAATCCTAGTGTCCTGGACTAGTAATCCCAGTACCCTGGACTAGTAATCCCAGGGACATGGACTAGTAATCCCAGAGACCTGGACTAATGATCCAGAGACCTGAACTACTAATCCCAGAGACCTGGACTAGTAATCCCAGAGACCTGGACTAGTAATCCCAGAGACTTGGACCAGAAATCCCAGAGACCTGGACTAGTAATCCCGGAGATTTGGACTAGTAACCCCAGAGACCTGGACTTGTAATACCAGGGACCTGGACTAGTAACCCCAGGGACCTGGACTAGTAATCCCAGAGACCTGGACCAGTAATCCCAGAGACCTGGACTAATGATGCAAAGACCTGAACTAGTAATCCCAGAGACCTGGACTAGTAATCCCAGAGACTTGGACTAATGATCCAGAGACCTGGACTAGTAATCCCAGAGACCTGGACTAGTAATCCCAGAGACCTGGATTAGTAATCCCAGATACCTGAACTAGTAATCTCAGAGACCTGGACTAGTAATCCCAGAGACCTGGACTAATGATCAAGAACCCTGGACTAGTAGTCCCAGAGACTTGGACTAGAAATCCCAGTCACCTGGACTATTAATCCCAGGGACCTGGACTAGTAATCCCAGAGACCTGTACTAGTAATCCCAGAGACCTGGACTAGTAATCCCAGTGTCCTGGACTAGTAATCCCAGTGTCCTGGACTAGTAATCCCAGGGACCTGGACTAGTAATCCCAGAGACCTGAACTAATGATCCAGAGACCTGAACTAGTAATCCCAGAGACCTGGACTAGTAATCCCAGAGACCTGGACAATAATCCCAGAGACTTGGACGAGAAATCCCAGAGACCTGGTCGAGTAATCCCAGAGACCTGGATTAGTAATCCCAGAGACCTGGACTAGTATTCCCAGAGACCTGGACTAGTAATCCCGGAGATTTGGACTAATATCCCCAGAGACCTGGACTTGTAATACCAGGGACCTGGACTACTAACCCCAGAGACCTGGACTAGTAATCCCAGAGACCTGGACCAGTAATCCCAGAGACCTGGACTAATGATGCAGAGACCTGAACTAGAAATCCCAGAGACCTAGACTAGTAATCCCAGAGACTTGGACTAATGATCCAGAGACCTGGACTAGTAATCCCAGAGTCCTGGATTAGTAATCCCAGAGACCTGGATTAGTAATCCCAGAGACCTGAACTAGTAATCTCAGAGACCTGGATTAGTAATCCCATAGACCTGGACTAGTAATCCCAGAGACCTGGACTAGTAATCCCAGAGACCTGGACTAATGATCAAGAGACCTGGACTAGTAATCCCAGAGACTTGGACTAGAAATCCCAGTGACCTGGACTATTAATCCCAGAGACCTGTACTAGTAATCCCAGAGACCTGGACTAGTAATCCCAGAAACCTGGACTAGTAATCCCAGTGTCCTGGACTAGTAATCCCAGTGTCCTGGACTTGTAAACCCAGGGACCTGGACTAGTAATCCCAGAGACCTGGACTAATGATCCAGAGACCTGAACTAGTAATCCCAGAGACCTGGACTAGTAATCCCAGAGACCTGGACTGGTAATCCCAGAGACTAGGACTAGAAATCCCAGAGACCTGGACTAGTAATCCCAGAGACCTGGACTAGTAATCCCAGAGACCTGGACTAGTATTCCCAGAGACCTGGACAAGTAATCCCAGAGTCCTGGACTAGTAATCCCAGAGACCTGGACTAGTAATCCCAGAGACCTGGACTAGTATTCCCAGAGACCTGGACAAGTAATCCCAGAGTCCTGGACTAGTAATCCCAGAGACCTGGGCTAGTAATCCCAGAGACCTGGACTAGTAATCCCGGAGAACTGGACCAATAATCCCAGAGACCTGGACTAATGATCCAGAGACCTGGACTAGTAATCCCAGAGACTTGGACTGGTAATCCCAGTGTCCTTGACTAGTAATCCCAGAGACGTGGACTAATGATCCAGAGACCTGGACTAGTAACCCCAGAGACCTGGACTAGTAACCCCAGAGACCTGGACTAGTAATCCCAGTGTCCTGGACTAGTAATCCCAGAGACCTGAACTAATGATCCAGAGACCTGGACTAGTAATCCCAGAGACCTGGAATAATAATCCCACAGAACTGGACTAGTAACCCCAGAGACATGGACTAGCAATCCCAGAGACCTGGACTGTTATCCCAGAGACCTGGACTAGTAATCCCAGAGACCTGCACTAGTAATCCCAGAGAGATGGACTAGTAATCCCAGAGACCTGGACTAGTAATCACAGAGACCTGGACTAATGATCCAGAGACCTGGACTGGTAATCCTAGTGTCCTGGACTAGTAATCCCAGTACCCTGGACTAGTAATCCCAGGGACATGGACTAGTAATCCCAGAGACCTGGACTAATGATCCAGAGACCTGAAATACTAATCCCAGAGACCTGGACTAGTAATCCCAGAGACCTGGACTAGGAATCCCTGAGACTTGGACCAGAAATCCCAGAGACCTGGACTAGTCATCCCGGAGATTTGGACTAGTAACCCCAGAGACCTGGACTTGTAATACCAGGGACCTGGACTAGTAACCCCAGAGAACTGGACTAGTAATCCCAGAGACCTGGACCAGTAATCCCAGAGACCTGGACTAATGATGCAGAGACCTGAACTAGTAATCCCAGAGACCTGCAGTAGTAATCCCAGAGACTTGGACTTATGATCCAGAGTCCTGGACTAGTAATCCCAGAGACCTGGACGAGTAATCCCAGAGACCTGGATTAGTAATCCCAGATACCTGAACTAGTAATCTCAGAGACCTGGACTAGTAATCCCAGAGACCTGGACTAGTAACCCCAGAGACCTGGACTAGTAATCCCAGTGTCCTGGACTAGTAATCCCAGAGACCAGAACTAATGATCCAGAGACCTGGACTAGTAATCCCAGAGACCTGGAATAATAATCCCACAGAACTGGACTAGTAACCCCAGAGACATGGACTAGCAATCCCAGAGACCTGGACTGTTATCCCAGAGACCTGGACTAGTAATCCCAGAGACCTGCACTAGTAATCCCAGAGAGATGGACTAGTAATCCCAGAGACCTGGACTAGTAATCACAGAGACCTGGACGAATGATCCAGAGACCTGGACTAGTAATCCCAGAGACCTGGACTGGTAATCCTAGTGTCCTGGACTAGTAATCCCAGTACCCTGGACCAGTAATCCCAGGGACATGGACTAGTAATCCCAGAGACCTGGATTAGTAATCCCATGGTCCTGGATTAGTAATCCCAGAGACCTGAACTAGTAATCTCAGAGACCTGGATTAGTAATCCCATAGACCTGGACTAGTAATCCCAGAGACCTGGACTAGTAATCCCAGAGACCTGGACTAATGATCAAGAGACCTGGACTAGTAATCCCAGAGACTTGGACTAGAAATCCCAGTGACCTGGACTATTAATCCCAGAGACCTGTACTAGTAATCCCAGAGACCTGGACTAGTAATCCCAGAAACCTGGACTAGTAATCCCAGTGTCCTGGACTAGTAATCCCAGTGTCCTGGACTTGTAAACCCAGGGACCTGGACTAGTAATCCCAGAGACCTGGACTAATGATCCAGAGACCTGAACTAGTAATCCCAGAGACCTGGACTAGTAATCCCAGAGACCTGGACTGGTAATCCCAGAGACTAGGACTAGAAATCCCAGAGACCTGGACTAGTAATCCCAGAGACCTGGACTAGTAATCCCAGAGACCTGGACTAGTATTCCCAGAGACCTGGACAAGTAATCCCAGAGTCCTGGACTAGTAATCCCAGAGACCTGGACTAGTAATCCCAGAGACCTGGACTAGTATTCCCAGAGACCTGGACAAGTAATCCCAGAGTCCTGGACTAGTAATCCCAGAGACCTGGGCTAGTAATCCCAGAGACCTGGACAAGTAATCCCGGAGAACTGCACTAGTAATCCCAGAGACCTGGACTCATGATCCAGAGACCTGGACTAGTAATCCCAGAGACTTGGACTGGTAATCCCAGTGTCCTTGACTAGTAATCCCAGAGACGTGGACTAATGATCCAGAGACCTGGACTAGTAACCCCAGAGACCTGGACTAGTAACCCCAGAGACCTGGACTAGTAATCCCAGTGTCCTGGACTAGTAATCCCAGAGACCTGAACTAATGATCCAGAGACCTGGACTAGTAATCCCAGAGACCTGGAATAATAATCCCACAGAACTGGACTAGTAACCCCAGAGACATGGACTAGCAATCCCAGAGACCTGGACTGTTATCCCAGAGACCTGGACTAGTAATCCCAGAGACCTGCACTAGTAATCCCAGAGAGATGGACTAGTAATCCCAGAGACCTGGACTAGTAATCACAGAGACCTGGACTAATGATCCAGAGACCTGGACTGGTAATCCTAGTGTCCTGGACTAGTAATCCCAGTACCCTGGACTAGTAATCCCAGGGACATGGACTAGTAATCCCAGAGACCTGGACTAATGATCCAGAGACCTGAAATACTAATCCCAGAGACCTGGACTAGTAATCCCAGAGACCTGGACTAGGAATCCCTGAGACTTGGACCAGAAATCCCAGAGACCTGGACTAGTCATCCCGGAGATTTGGACTAGTAACCCCAGAGACCTGGACTTGTAATACCAGGGACCTGGACTAGTAACCCCAGAGAACTGGACTAGTAATCCCAGAGACCTGGACCAGTAATCCCAGAGACCTGGACTAATGATGCAGAGACCTGAACTAGTAATCCCAGAGACCTGCAGTAGTAATCCCAGAGACTTGGACTTATGATCCAGAGTCCTGGACTAGTAATCCCAGAGACCTGGACGAGTAATCCCAGAGACCTGGATTAGTAATCCCAGATACCTGAACTAGTAATCTCAGAGACCTGGACTAGTAATCCCAGAGACCTGGACTAGTAACCCCAGAGACCTGGACTAGTAATCCCAGTGTCCTGGACTAGTAATCCCAGAGACCAGAACTAATGATCCAGAGACCTGGACTAGTAATCCCAGAGACCTGGAATAATAATCCCACAGAACTGGACTAGTAACCCCAGAGACATGGACTAGCAATCCCAGAGACCTGGACTGTTATCCCAGAGACCTGGACTAGTAATCCCAGAGACCTGCACTAGTAATCCCAGAGAGATGGACTAGTAATCCCAGAGACCTGGACTAGTAATCACAGAGACCTGGACGAATGATCCAGAGACCTGGACTAGTAATCCCAGAGACCTGGACTGGTAATCCTAGTGTCCTGGACTAGTAATCCCAGTACCCTGGACCAGTAATCCCAGGGACATGGACTAGTAATCCCAGAGACCTGGACTAATGATCCAGAGACCTGAACTACTAATCCCAGAGACCTGGACTAGTAATCCCAGAGACCTGGACTTGTAATCCCAGAGACTTGGACCAGAAATCCCAGAGACCTGGACTAGTAATCCTGGAGATTTGGACTAGTAACCCCAGAGACCTGGACTTGTAATACCAGGGACCTGGACTAGTAACCCCAGGGACCTGGACGAGTAATCCCAGAGACCTGGACCAGTAATCCCAGAGACCTGGACTAATGATGCAGAGACCTGAACTAGTAATCCCAGAGACCTGGACTAGTAATCCCAGAGACTTGGACTAATGATCCAGAGACCTGGACTAGTAATCCCAGAGACCTGGACTAGTAATCCCAGAGACCTGGATTAGTAATCCCAGATACCTGAACTAGTAATCTCAGAGACCTGGACTAGTAATCCCAGAGACCTGGACTAATGATCAAGAACCCTGGACTAGTAGTCCCAGAGACTTGGACTAGAAATCCCAGTCACCTGGACTATTAATCCCAGGGACCTGGACTAGTAATCCCAGTGTCCTGGACTAGTAATCCCAGTGTCCTGGACTAGTAATCCCAGGGACCTGGACTAGTAATCCCAGAGACCTGAACTAATGATCCAGAGACCTGAACTAGTAATCCCAGAGACCTGGACTAGTAATCCCAGAGACCTGAACTAATGATCCAGAGACCTGAACTAGTAATCCCAGAGACCTGGATTAGTAATCCCAGAGACCTGGACTAGTATTCCCAGAGACCTGGACTAGTAATCCCGGAGATTTGGACTAGTATCCCCAGAGACCTGGACTTGTAATACCAGGGACCTGGACTACTAACCCCAGAGACCTGGACTAGTAATCCCAGAGACCTGGACCAGTAATCCCAGAGACCTGGACTAATGATGCAGAGACCTGAACTAGAAATCCCAGAGACCTGGACTAGTAATCCCAGAGACTTGGACTAATGATCCAGAGACCTGGACTAGTAATCCCAGAGACCTGGACTAGTAATCCCAGAGACCTGGATTAGTAATCCCAGAGACCTGAACTCGTAATCTCAGAGACCTGGATTAGTAATCCCATAGACCTGGACTAGTAATCCCAGAGACCTGGACTAGTAATCCCAGAGACCTGGACTAATGATCAAGAGACCTGGACTAGTAATCCAAGAGACTTGGACTAGAAATCCCAGTGACCTGGACTATTAATCCCAGAGACCTGGACTAGTAATCCCAGAGACCTGGACTAGTAATCCCAGAAACCTGGAATAGTAATCCCAGTGTCCTGGACTAGTAATCCCAGTGTCCTGGACTAGTAAACCCAGGGACCTGGACTAGTAATCCCAGAGACCTGGACTAATGATCCAGAGACCTGAACTAGTAATCCCAGAGACCTGGACTTGTAATCCCAGACACCTGGACTAGTAATCCCAGAGACTAGGACTAGAAATCCCAGAGACCTGGACTAGTAATCCCAGAGACCTGGACTAGTAATCCCAGAGACCTGGACTAGTATTCCCAGAGACCTGGACAAGTAATCCCAGAGTCCTGGACTAGTAATCCCAGAGACCTGGGCTAGTAATCCCAGAGACCTGGACTAGTAATCCCGGAGACCTGGACTAGTAATCCCAGAGACCTGGACTAATGATCCAGAGACCTGGACTAGTAATCCCAGAGACTTGGACTGGGAATCCCAGTGTCCTTGACTAGTAATCCCAGAGACGTGGACTAATGATCCAGAGACCTGGACTAGTAACCCCAGAGACCTGGACTAGTAATCCCAGAGACCTGGACTAGTAATCCCAGAGACCTGGACTAGTAATCCCAGAGACCTGGACTAGTATTCCCAGAGACCTGGACAAGTAATCCCAGAGTCCTGGACTAGTAACCCCAGAGACCTGGACTAGTAACCCCAGAGACCTGGACTAGTAATCCCAGTGTCCTGGACTAGTAATCCCAGAGACCTGAACTAATGATCCAGAGACCTGGACTAGTAATCCCAGAGACCTGGAATAATAATCCCACAGAACTGGACTAGTAACCCCAGAGACATGGACTAGCAATCCCAGAGACCTGGACTGTTATCCCAGAGACCTGGACTAGTAATCCCAGAGACCTGCACTAGTAATCCCAGAGAGATGGACTAGTAATCCCAGAGACCTGGACTAGTAATCACGGAGACCTGGACTAATGATCCAGAGACCTGGACTGGTAATCCTAGTGTCCTGGACTAGTAATCCCAGTACCCTGGACTAGTAATCCCAGGGACATGGACTAGTAATCCCAGAGACCTGGACTAATGATCCAGAGACCTGAACTACTAATCCCAGAGACCTGGACTAGTAATCCCAGAGACCTGGACTAGGAATCCCTGAGACTTGGACCAGAAATCCCAGAGACCTGGACTAGTCATCCCGGAGATTTGGACCAGTAACACCAGAGACCTGGACTTGTAATACCAGGGACCTGGATTAGTAATCCCAGATACCTGAACTAGTAATCTCAGAGACCTGGACTAGTAATCCCAGAGACCTGGACTAATGATCAAGAACCCTGGACTAGTAGTCCCAGAGACTTGGACTAGAAATCCCAGTGACCTGGACTATTAATCCCAGGGACCTGGACTAGTAATCCCAGAGACCTGGACTACTAATCCCAGAGACCTGGACTAGTAATCCCAGTGTCCTGGACTAGTAATCCCAGTGTCCTGGACTAGTAATCCCAGGGACCTGGACTAGTAATCCCAGAGACCTGAACTAATGATCCAGAGACCTGAACTAGTAATCCCAGTGACCTGGACTAGTAATCCCAGAGACCTGGACTAGTATTCCCATAGACCTGGACTAGTAATCCCAGAGTCCTGGACTAGTAATCCCAGAGACCTGGGCTAGTAATCCCAGAGACCTGGATTTGTAATCCCAGAGACCTGGACTAGTAATCCCAGAGACCTGGACTAATGATCCAGAGACCTGGACGAGTAATCCCAGAGACTTGGACTAGTAATCCCAGAGACCTGGACTAGTATTCCCAGAGACCTGGACTAGTAATCCCAGTGTCCTTGACTAGTAATCCCAGAGACCTGCACTAATGATCCAGAGACCTGGACTAGTAACCCCAGAGACCTGGACTAGTAACCCCAGAGACCTGGACTAGTAATCCCAGTGTCCTGGACTACTAATCCCAGAGACCTGAATTAATGATCCAGAGACCTGGACTAGTAACCCCAGAGACCTGGACTAATAACCCCACAGAATTGGACTAGTAACCCCAGAGACATGGACTAGCAATCCCAGAGACCTGGACTGTTATCCCAGAGACCTGGACTAGTAATCGCAGAGACCTGCACTAGTAATCCCAGAGAGATGGACTAGTAATCCCAGAGACCTGGATTAGTAATCCCAGAGACCTGGACTAGTAACCCCAGAGACCTGGACTAGTAATCCCAGAGACCTGGACTAGTAATCCCAGAGAGCTGGACGAGTAATCCCAGAGACCTGGACTAGTAAACCCAGAGTCCTGGACTAGTAATCACAGAGACCTGGACTAGTAATCCCAGAGACCTAGACTAATGATCCAGAGATCTGCACTAGTAATCCCAGGGACCTGGAATAGTAATCCCAGAGACCTGGACTAGTAATCCCAGAGACCTGGACTAATGATCCAGAGACCAGGACTAGTAATCCCAGAGACCTGGACTAGTAATTCAAGAGACCTGGACTGGTAACCCCAAAGACCTGGACTAGTAACCCCAGAGACCTGGACTAGTAATCGCAGAGACCTGGACTAGTAATCCCAAAGTCCTGGACTAGTAATCCCAGAGACCTGGACTTGTAATCCCAGAGACCTGGACCAGTAACCCCAGGGACCTGGACTAGTAATCCCAGGGACCTGGACTAGTAATCCCAGAGACCTGGACTAGTAATCCCAGAGACCTGGAGTAGTAACCCCAGAGACCTGGACTAGTAATCCCACATGCCGGGACTAGTAATCCCAGAGACCTGGACTAGTAATCACAGAGACCTGGACTAGTAATCCCAGAGACCTGGACTAGTAACCACAGAGACCTGGATTAGAAATCCCAGAGACCTGGACTAGTAATCCCAGAGACCTGGATTAGTAATCCCAGAGACCTGAACTAGTAATCCCAGAGACCTGGACTAGTAATCCCAGAGACCTGGACTTGTAATCCCAGAGACCTGGACTAATGATCCAGAGACCTGGACGAGTAATCCCAGAGACCTGGACTAGTAATCCCAGTGTCCTGGACTAGTCATCCCAGTGTCCTGGACTAGTAATCCCAGAGACCTGGATTATTAATCCCAGAGACCTGGACTAGTAACCACAGAGACCTGGACTAATGATCCAGAGACCTGGACTAGTAATCCCAGAGACTTGGACTAGAAATCCCAGAGACCTGGACTAGTAATCCCAGAGATTTGGACTAGTAACACCAGAGACCTGGACTAGTAATCCCAGAGACCTGGACTAGTAATCCCAGTGTCCTGGACTAGTAATTACAGTGTCCTGGACTAGTAATCCCAGGGACCTGGACTAGTAATCCCAGAGACCTGGACTAATGATCCAGAAACCTGACCTAGTAATCCCAGAGATCTGGACTAGTAATCCCAGAGACCTGGACTCGTAATCCCAGAGTCTTGGACTAGAAATCCCAGAGACCTGGACTAGTAATCCCAGGGACCTGGATTAGTAATCCCAGAGACTTGGACTAGTAATCCCAGAGACCTGGACTACTAATCCCAGAGTCCTGGACTAGTAATCCCAGAGACCTGGGCTAGTAATCCCAGAGACCTGGACTAGTAATCCCAGAGACCTGGACTAGTAATCCCATAGACCTCGACTAATGATCCAGAGACCTGGACTAGTAATCCCAGTGTCCTTGACAAGTAATCCCAGAAACCTGCACTAATGATCCAGAGACCTGGACTAGTAACCCCAGAGACCTGGACTAGTAACCCCAGAGACCTGGACTAGTAATCCCAGTGTCCTGGACTGGTAATCCCAGAGACCTGAATTAATGATCCAGAGACCTGGACTAGTAACCCCAGAGACCTGGATTAATAATCCCACAGAATTGGACTAGTAACCCCAGAGACATGGACTAGCAATCCCAGAGACCTGGACTGTTATCCCAGAGACCTGGACTAGTAATCGCAGAGACCTGCACTGGTAATCCCAGAGAGATGGACTAGTAATCCCAGAGACCTGGACTAGTAATCCCAGAGACCTGGACTAGTAACCCCAGAGACCTGGACTAATAATCCCAGAGACCTGGACTAGTAATCCCAGAGACCTGGACGAGTAATCCCAGAGACCTGGACTAGTAAACCCAGAGTCCTGGACTAGTAATCACAGGGACCTGGACTAGTAATCCCAGAGACCTAGACTAATGATCCAGAGACCTGCACTAGTAATCCCAGGGACCTGGAATAGTAATCCCAGAGACCTGGACTAGTAATCCCAGAGACCTGGACTAATGATCCAGAGACCAGGACTAGTAATCCCAGAGACCTGGACTAGTAATCCCAGAGACCTGGACTAGTAACCCCAAAGACCTGGACTAGTAACCCCAGAGACCTGGACTAGTAATCGCAGAGACCTGGACTAGTAATCCCAAAGTCCTGGACTAGTAATCCCAGAGACCTGGACTTGTAATCCCAGAGACCTGGACCAGTAACCCCAGGGACCTGGACTAGTAATCCCAGGGACCTGGACTAGTAATCCCAGAGACCTGGACTAGTAATCCCAGAGACCTGGACTAGTAATCCCAGAGACTTGGACTAGACATCCCAGAGACCTGGACTAGTAATCCCGGAGATTTGGACTTGTATCCCCAGAGACCTGGACTTGTAATACCAGGGACCTGGACTACTAACCCCAGAGACCTGGACTAGTAATCCCAGAGACCTGGACCAGTAATCCCAGAGACCTGGACTAATGATGCAGAGACCTGAACTAGAAATCCCAGAGACCTGGACTAGTAATCCCAGAGACTTGGACTAATGATCCAGAGACCTGGACTAGTAATCCCAGAGACCTGGACTAGTAATCCCAGAGACCTGGATTAGTAATCCCAGAGACCTGGACTAGTAATCTCAGAGACCTGGATTAGTAATCCCATAGACCTGGACTAGTAATCCCAGAGACCAGGACTAGTAATCCCAGAGACCTGGACTAGTAATCCCAGAGACTTGGACTAGACATCCCAGAGACCTGGACTAGTAATCCCGGAGATTTGGACTTGTATCCCCAGAGACCTGGACTTGTAATACCAGGGACCTGGACTACTAACCCCAGAGACCTGGACTAGTAATCCCAGAGACCTGGACCAGTAATCCCAGAGACCTGGACTAATGATCAAGAGACCTGGACTAGCAATCCCAGAGACTTGGACTAGAAATCCCAGTGCCCTGGACTATTAATCCCAGAGACCTGGACTAGTAATCCCAGAGACCTGGACTAGTAATCCCAGAGACCTGGACTAGTAATCCCAGTGTCCTGGACTAGTAATCGCAGTGTCCCGGACTACTAAACGCAGGGACCTGGACTAGTAATCCCAGAGACCTGGACTAATGATCCAGAGACCTGAACTAGTAATCCCAGAGACCTGGACTAGTAATCCCAGAGACCTGGACTAGTAATCCCAGAGACTTGGACTAGAAATCCCAGAGTCCTGGACTAGTAATAGCAGAGACTGGGCTAGTAATCCCAGAGACCTGGACTAGTAATCCCGGAGACCTGGACTAGTAATCCCAGATACCTGGACTAATGATCCAGAGACCTGGACTAGTAATCCCAGAGACTTGGACTGGTAATCCCAGTGTCCTTGACTAGTAATCCCAGAGACCTGGACTAATGATCCAGAGACCTGGACTAGTAACCCCAGAGACCTGGACTAGTAACCCCAGAGACCTGGGCTAGTAATCCCAGTGTCCTGGACTGGTAATCCCAGAGACCTGAACTAATGATCCAGAGACCTGGACTAGTAATCCCAGAGACCTGGAATAATAATCCCACAGAACTGGACTAGTAACCCCAGAGACATGGACTAGCAATCCCAGAGACCTGGACTGTTATCCCAGAGACCTGGACTAGTAATCCCAGAGACCTGCACTAGTAATCCCAGAGAGAAGGACTAGTAATCCCAGAGACCTGGACTAGTAATCACAGAGACCTGGACTAATGATCCAGAGACCTGGACTCGTAATCCCAGAGACCTGGACTGGTAATCCTAGTGTCCTGGACTAGTAATCCCAGTGTCCTGGACTAGTAATCCCAGGGACCTGGACTAGTAATCCCAGAGACCTGAACTAATGATCCAGAGACCTGAACTAGTAATCCCAGAGACCTGGACTAGTAATCCCAGAGACCTGGACTAGTATTCCCAGAGACCTGGACTAGTAATCCCAGAGTCCTGGACTAGTAATCCCAGAGACCTGGGCTAGTAATCCCAGAGACCTGGATTAGTAATCCCAGAGACCTGGACTAGTAATCCCAGTGTCCTTGACTAGTAATCCCAGAGACATGCACTAATGATCCAGAGACCTGGACTAGTAACCCCAGAGACCTGGACTAGTAACCCCAGAGACCTGGACTAGTAATCCCAGTGTCCTGGACTACAAATCTCAGAGACCTGAATTAATGATCCAGAGACCTGGACTAGTAACCCCAGAGACCTGGACTAATAACCCCACAGAATTGGACTAGTAACCCCAGAGACATGGACTAGCAATCCCAGAGACCTGGACTGTTATCCCAGAGACCTGGACTAGTAATCGCAGAGACCTGCACTAGTAATCCCAGAGAGATGGACTAGTAATCCCAGAGACCTGGATTAGTAATCCCAGAGACCTGGACTAGTAACCCCAGAGACCTGGACTAGTAATCCCAGAGACCTGGACTAGTAATCCCAGAGAGCTGGACGAGTAATCCCAGAGACCTGGACTAGTAAACCCAGAGTCCTGGACTAGTAATCACAGAGACCTGGACTAGTAATCCCAGAGACCTAGACTAATGATCCAGAGATCTGCACTAGTAATCCCAGGGACCTGGAATAGTAATCCCAGAGACCTGGACTAGTAATCCCAGAGACCTGGACTAATGATCCAGAGACCAGGACTAGTAATCCCAGAGACCTGGACTAGTAATTCCAGAGACCTGGACTAGTAACCCCAAAGACCTGGACTAGTAACCCCAGAGACCTGGACTAGTAATCGCAGAGACCTGCACTAGTAATCCCAAAGTCCTGGACTAGTAATCCCAGAGACCTGGACTTGTAATCCCAGAGACCTGGACCAGTAACCCCAGGGACCTGGACCAGTAATCCCAGGGACCTGGACTAGTAATCCCAGAGACCTGGACGAGTAATCCCAGAGACCTGGAGTAGTAACCTCAGAGACCTGGACTAGTAATCCCACATGCCGGGACTAGTAATCCCAGAGACCTGGACTAGTAATCACAGAGACCTGGACTAGTAATCCCAGAGACCTGGACTAGTAACCACAGAGACCTGGATTAGAAATCCCAGAGACCTGGACTAGTAATCCCAGAGACCTGGATTAGTAATCCCAGAGACCTGAACTAGTAATCCCAGAGACCTGGACTAGTAATCCCAGAGACCTGGACTTGTAATCCCAGAGACCTGGACTAATGATCCAGAGACCTGGACGAGTAATCCCAGAGACCTGGACTAGTAATCCCAGTGTCCTGGACTAGTCATCCCAGTGTCCTGGACTAGTAATCCCAGAGACCTGGATTATTAATCCCAGAGACCTGGACTAGTAACCACAGAGACCTGGACTAATGATCCAGAGACCTGGACTAATGATCCAGAGACCTGGACTAGTAATCCCAGAGACTTGGACTAGAAATCCCAGAGACCTGGACTAGTAATCCCAGAGATTTGGACTAGTAACACCAGAGACCTGGACTAGTAATCCCAGAGACCTGGACTAGTAATCCCAGTGTCCTGGACTAGTAATTACAGTGTCCTGGACGAGTAATCCCAGGGACCTGGACTAGTAATCCCAGAGACCTGGACTAATGATCCAGAAACCTGACCTAGTAATCCCAGAGATCTGGACGAGTAATCCCAGAGACCTGGACTAGTAATCCCAGAGTCTTGGACTAGAAATCCCAGAGACCTGGACTAGTAATCCCAGGGACCTGGATTAGTAATCCCAGAGACTTGGACTAGTAATCCCAGAGACCTGGACTACTAATCCCAGAGTCCTGGACTAGTAATCCCAGAGACCTGAGCTAGTAATCCCAGAGACCTGGACTAGTAATCCCAGAGACCTGGACTAGTAATCCCATAGACCTCGACTAATGATCCAGAGACCTGGACTAGTAATCCCAGTGTCCTTGACTAGTAATCCCAGAAACCTGCACTAATGATCCAGAGACCTGGAGTAGTAACCCCAGAGACCTGGACTAGTAACCCCAGAGACCTGGACTAGTAATCCCAGTGTCCTGGACTAGTAATCCCAGAGACCTGAATTAATGATCCAGAGACCTGGACTAGTAACCCCAGAGACCTGGATTAATAATCCCACAGAATTGGACTAGTAACCCCAGAGACATGGACTAGCAATCCCAGAGACCTGGACTGTTATCCCAGAGACCTGGACTAGTAATCGCAGAGTCCTGCACTGGTAATCCCAGAGAGATGGACAATAATCCCAGAGACCTGGACTAGTAATCCCAGAGACCTGGACTAGTAACCCCAGAGACCTGGACTAATAATCCCAGAGACCTGGACTAGTAATCCCAGAGACCTGGACTAGTAATCCCAGAGACCTGGACTAGTAAACCCAGAGTCCTGGACTAGTAATCACAGGGACCTGGACTAGTAATCCCAGAGACCTAGACTAATGATCCAGAGACCTGCACTAGTAATCCCAGGGACCTGGAATAGTAATCCCAGAGACCTGGACTAGTAATCCCAGAGACCTGGACTAATGATCCAGAGACCAGGACTAGTAATCCCAGAGACCTGGACTAGTAATCCCAGAGACCTGGACTAGTAACCCCAAAGACCTGGACTAGTAACCCCAGAGACCTGGACTAGTAATCGCAGAGACCTGGACTAGTAATCCCAAAGTCCTGGACTAGTAATCCCAGAGACCTGGACTAGTAATCCCAGAGACCTGGACTAATGATCCAGAGACCAGGACTAGTAATCCCAGAGACCTGGACTAGTAATCCCAGAGACCTGGACTAGTAACCCCAAAGACCTGGACTAGTAACCCCAGAGACCTGGACTAGTAATCGCAGAGACCTGGACTAGTAATCCCAAAGTCCTGGACTAGTAATCCCAGAGACCTGGACTTGTAATCCCAGAGACCTGGACCAGTAACCCCAGGGACCTGGACTAGTAATCCCAGAGACTTGGACTAGACATCCCAGAGACCTGGACTAGTAATCCCGGAGATTTGGACTTGTATCCCCAGAGACCTGGACTTGTAATACCAGGGACCTGGACTACTAACCCCAGAGACCTGGGCTAGTAATCCCAGAGACCTGGACCAGTAATCCCAGAGACCTGGACTAGTGATGCAGAGACCTGAACTAGAAATCCCAGAGACCTGGACTAGTAATCCCAGAGACTTGGACTAATGATCCAGAGACCTGGACTAGTAATCCCAGAGACCTGGACTAGTAATCCCAGAGACCTGGACTAGTAATCCCAGAGACCAGGACTAGTAATCCCAGAGACCTGGACTAGTAATCCCAGAGACTTGGACTAGACATCCCAGAGACCTGGACTAGTAATCCCGGAGATTTGGACTTGTATCCCCAGAGACCTGGACTTGTAATACCAGGGACCTGGACTACTAACCCCAGAGACCTGGACTAGTAATCCCAGAGACCTGGACCAGTAATCCCAGAGACCTGGACTAATGATCAAGAGACCTGGACTAGCAATCCCAGAGACTTGGACTAGAAATCCCAGTGCCCTGGACTATTAATCCCAGAGACCTGGACTAGTAATCCCAGAGACCTGGACTAGTAATCCCAGAGACCTGGACTAGTAATCCCAGTGTCCTGGACTAGTAATCGCAGTGTCCCGGACTACTAAACCCAGGGACCTGGACTAGTAATCCCAGAGACCTGGACTAATGATCCAGAGACCTGAACTAGTAATCCCAGAGACCTGGACTAGTAATCCCAGAGACCTGGACTAGTAATCCCAGAGACTTGGACTAGAAATCCCAGAGACCTGGACTAGTAATCCCAGAGACCTGGACTAGTAATCCCAGAGACCTGGACTAGTATTCCCAGAGACCTGGACTAGTAATCCCAGAGTCCTGGACTAGTAATAGCAGAGACTGGGCTAGTAATCCCAGAGACCTGGACTAGTAATCCCGGAGACCTGGACTAGTAATCCCAGATACCTGGACTAATGATCCAGAGACCTGGACTAGTAATCCCAGAGACTTGGACTGGTAATCCCAGTGTCCTTGACTAGTAATCCCAGAGACCTGGACTAATGATCCAGAGACCTGGACTAGTAACTCCAGAGACCTGGACTAGTAACCCCAGAGACCTGGGCTAGTAATCCCAGTGTCCTGGACTGGTAATCCCAGAGACCTGAACTAATGATCCAGAGACCTGGACTAGTAATCCCAGAGACCTGGAATAATAATCCCACAGAACTGGACTAGTAACCCCAGAGACATGGACTAGCAATCCCAGAGACCTGGACTGTTATCCCAGAGACCTGGACTAGTAATCCCAGAGACCTGCACTAGTAATCCCAGAGAGAAGGACTAGTAATCCCAGAGACCTGGACTAGTAATCACAGAGACCTGGACTAATGATCCAGAGACCTGGACTCGTAATCCCAGAGACCTGGACTGGTAATCGTAGTGTCCTGGACTAGTAATCCCAGTGTCCTGGACTAGTAATCCCAGGGACCTGGACTAGTAATCCCAGAGACCTGAACTAATGATCCAGAGACCTGAACTAGTAATCCCAGAGACCTGGACTAGTAATCCCAGAGACCTGGACTAGTATTCCCAGAGACCTGGACTAGTAATCCCAGAGTCCTGGACTAGTAATCCCAGAGACCTGGGCTAGTAATCCCAGAGACCTGGATTAGTAATCCCAGTGTCCTTGACTAGTAATCCCAGAGACCTGGACTAGTATTCCCAGAGACCTGGACTAGTAATCCCAGAGACTTGGACTAGTAATCCCAGAGACCTGGACTAGTATTCCCAGAGACCTGGACTAGTAATCCCAGTGTCCTTGACTAGTAATCCCAGAGACATGCACTAATGATCCAGAGACCTGGACTAGTAACCCCAGAGACCTGGACTAGTAACCCCAGAGACCTGGACTAGTAATCCCAGTGTCCTGGACTACAAATCTCAGAGACCTGAATTAATGATCCAGAGACCTGGACTAGTAACCCCAGAGACCTGGACTAATAACCCCACAGAATTGGACTAGTAACCCCAGAGACATGGACTAGCAATCCCAGAGACCTGGACTGTTATCCCAGAGACCTGGACTAGTAATCGCAGAGACCTGCACTAGTAATCCCAGAGAGATGGACTAGTAATCCCAGAGACCTGGATTAGTAATCCCAGAGACCTGGACTAATAACCTCAGAGACCTGGACTAGTAATCCCAGAGACCTGGACTAGTAATCCCAGAGAGCTGGACGAGTAATCCCAGAGACCTGGACTAGTAAACCCAGAGTCCTGGACTAGTAATCACAGAGACCTGGACTAGTAATCCCAGAGACCTAGACTAATGATCCAGAGATCTGCACTAGTAATCCCAGGGACCTGGAATAGTAATCCCAGAGACCTGGACTAGTAATCCCAGAGACCTGGACTAATGATCCAGAGACCAGGACTAGTAATCCCAGAGACCTGGACTAGTAATTCCAGAGACCTGGACTAGTAACCCCAAAGACCTGGACTAGTAACCCCAGAGACCTGGACTAGTAATCGCAGAGACCTGCACTAGTAATCCAAAAGTCCTGGACTAGTAATCCCAGAGACCTGGACTTGTAATCCCAGAGACCTGGACCAGTAACCCCAGGGACCTGGACTAGTAATCCCAGGGACCTGGACTAGTAATCCCAGAGACCTGGACGAGTAATCCCAGAGACCTGGAGTAGTAACCCCAGAGACCTGGACTAGTAATCCCACATGCCGGGACTAGTAATCCCAGAGACCTGGACTAGTAATCACAGAGACCTGGACTAGTAATCCCAGAGACCTGGACTAGTAACCACAGAGACCTGGATTAGAAATCCCAGAGACCTGGACTAGTAATCCCAGAGACCTGGATTAGTAATCCCAGAGACCTGAACTAGTAATCCCAGAGACCTGGACTAGTAATCCCAGAGACCTGGACTTGTAATCGCAGAGACCTGGACTAATGATCCAGAGACCTGGACGAGTAATCCCAGAGACCTGGACTAGTAATCCCAGTGTCCTGGACTAGTCATCCCAGTGTCCTGGACTAGTAATCCCAGAGACCTGGATTATTAATCCCAGAGACCTGGACTAGTAACCACAGAGACCTGGACTAATGATCCAGAGACCTGGACTAGTAATCCCAGAGACTTGGACTAGAAATCCCAGAGACCTGGACTAGTAATCCCAGAGATTTGGACTAGTAACACCAGAGACCTGGACTAGTAATCCCAGAGACCTGGACTAGTAATCCCAGTGTCCTGGACTAGTAATTACAGTGTCCTGGACGAGTAATCCCAGGGACCTGGACTAGTAATCCCAGAGACCTGGACTAATGATCCAGAAACCTGACCTAGTAATCCCAGAGATCTGGACGAGTAATCCCAGAGACCTGAACTAGTAATCCCAGAGTCTTGGACTAGAAATCCCAGAGACCTGGACTAGTAATCCCAGGGACCTGGATTAGTAATCCCAGAGACTTGGACTAGTAATCCCAGAGACCTGGACTACTAATCCCAGAGTCCTGGACTAGTAATCCCAGAGACCTGAGCTAGTAATCCCAGAGACCTGGACTAGTAATCCCAGAGACCTGGACTAGTAATCCCATAGACCTCGACTAATGATCCAGAGACCTGGACTAGTAATCCCAGTGTCCTTGACTAGTAATCCCAGAAACCTGCACTAATGATCCAGAGACCTGGAGTAGTAACCCCAGAGACCTGGACTAGTAACCCCAGAGACCTGGACTAGTAATCCCAGTGTCCTGGACTAGTAATCCCAGAGACCTGAATTAATGATCCAGAGACCTGGACTAGTAACCCCAGAGACCTGGATTAATAATCCCACAGAATTGGACTAGTAACCCCAGAGACATGGACTAGCAATCCCAGAGACCTGGACTGTTATCCCAGAGACCTGGACTAGTAATCGCAGAGTCCTGCACTGGTAATCCCAGAGAGATGGACTAGTAATCCCAGAGACCTGGACTAGTAATCCCAGAGACCTGGACTAGTAAACCCAGAGACCTGGACTAATAATCCCAGAGACCTGGACTAGTAATCCCAGAGACCTGGACTAGTAATCCCAGAGACCTGGACTAGTAAACCCAGAGTCCTGGACTAGTAATCACAGGGACCTGGACTAGTAATCCCAGAGACCTAGACTAATGATCCAGAGACCTGCACTAGTAATCCCAGGGACCTGGAATAGTAATCCCAGAGACCTGGACTAGTAATCCCAGAGACCTGGACTAATGATCCAGAGACCAGGACTAGTAATCCCAGAGACCTGGACTAGTAATCCCAGAGACCTGGACTAGTAACCCCAAAGACCTGGACTAGTAACCCCAGAGACCTGGACTAGTAATCGCAGAGACCTGGACTAGTAATCCCAAAGTCCTGGACTAGTAATCCCAGAGACCTGGACTTGTAATTCCAGAGACCTGGACCAGTAACCCCAGGGACCTGGACTAGTAATCCCAGGGACCTGGACTAGTAATCCCAGAGACCTGGACTAGTAATCCCAGAGACCTGGACTAGTAATCCCAGAGACCTGGACTAGTAATCCCAGAGACTTGGACTAGACATCCCAGAGACCTGGACTAGTAATCCCGGAGATTTGGACTTGTATCCCCAGAGACCTGGACTTGTAATACCAGGGACCTGGACTACTAACCCCAGAGACCTGGACTAGTAATCCCAGAGACCTGGACCAGTAATCCCAGAGACCTGGACTAATGATTCAGAGACCTGAACTAGAAATCCCAGAGACCTGGACTAGTAATCCCAGAGACTTGGACTAATGATCCAGAGACCTGGACTAGTAATCCCAGAGACATGGACTAGTAATCCCAGAGACATGGACTAGTAATCCCAGAGACCTGGATTAGTAATCCCAGAGACCTGGACTAGTAATCTCAGAGATCTGGATTAGTAATCCCATAGACCTGGACTAGTAATCCCAGAGACCAGGACTAGTAATCCCAGAGACCTGGACTAGTAATCCCAGAGACTTGGACTAGACATCCCAGAGACCTGGACTAGTAATCCCGGAGATTTGGACTTGTATCCCCAGAGACCTGGACATGTAATACCAGGGACTTGGACTACTAACCCCAGAGACCTGGACTAGTAATCCCAGAGACCTGGACCAGTAATCCCAGAGACCTGGACTAATGATCAAGAGACCTGGACTAGCAATCCCAGAGACTTGGAGTCGAAATCCCAGTGCCCTGGACTATTAATCCCAGAGACCTGGACTAGTAATCCCAGAGACCTGGACTAGTAATCCCAGAGACCTGGACTAGTAATCCCAGTGTCCTGGACTAGTAATCCCAGTGTCCCGGACTACTAAACCCAGGGACCTGGACTAGTAATCCCAGAGACCTGGACTAATGATCCAGAGACCTGAACTAGTAATCCCAGGGACCTGGACTAGTAATCCCAGAGACCTGGACTAGTAATCCCAGAGACTTGGACTAGAAATCCCAGAGACCTGGACTAGTAATCCCAGAGACCTGGACTAGTAATCCCAGAGACCTGGACTAGTATTCCCAGAGACCTGGACTAGTAATCCCAGAGTCCTGGACTAGTAATACCAGAGACCTGGGCTAGTAATCCCAGAGACCTGGACTAGTAATCCCGGAGACCTGGACTAGTAATCCCAGATACCTGGACTAATGATCCAGAGACCTGGACTAGTAATCCCAGAGACTTGGACTGGTAATCCCAGTGTCCTTGACTAGTAATCCCAGAGACCTGGACTAATGATCCAGAGACCTGGACTAGTAACCCCAGAGACCTGGACTAGTAACCCCAGAGACCTGGGCTAGTAATCCCAGTGTCCTGGACTGGTAATCCCAGAGACCTGAACTAATGATCCAGAGACCTGGACTAGTAATCCCAGAGACCTGGAATAATAATCCCACAGAACTGGACTAGTAACCCCAGAGACATGGACTAGCAATCCCAGAGACCTGGACTGTTATCCCAGAGACCTGGACTAGTAATCCCAGAGACCTGCACTAGTAATCCCAGAGAGATGGACTAGTAATCCCAGAGACCTGGACTAGTAATCACAGAGACCTGGACTAATGATCCAGAGACCTGGACTAGTAATCCCAGAGACCTGGACTGGTAATCCTCGTGTCCTGGACTAGTAATCCCAGTATCCTGGACTAGTAATCCCAGGGACATGGACTAGTAATCCCAGAGACCTGGACAAATGATCCAGAGACCTGAAATACTAATCCCAGAGACCTGGACTAGTAATCCCAGAGACCTGGACTTGTAATCCCAGAGACCTGGACCAGAAATCCCAGAGACCTGGACTAGTAATCCCGGAGATTTGGACTAGTAACCCCAGAGACCTGGACTTGTAATACCAGGGACCTGGACTAGTAACCCCAGAGACCTGGACTAGTAATCCCAGAGACCTGGACCAGTAATCCCAGAGACCTGGACTAATGATGCAGAGACCTGAACTAGTAATCCCAGAGACCTGGACTAGTAATCCCAGAGACTTGGACTAATAATCCAGAGACCTGGACTAGTAATCCCAGAGACCTGGACTAGTAATCCCAGAGACCTGGATTAGTAATCCCAGAGACCTGGACTAGTAATCTCAGAGACCTGGATTAGTAATCCCATAGACCTGGACTAGTAATCCCAGAGACCAGGACTAGTAATCCCAGAGACCTGGACTAGTAATCCCAGAGACTTGGACTAGACATCCCAGAGACCTGGACTAGTAATCCCGGAGATTTGGACTTGTATCCCCAGAGACCTGGACTTGTAATACCAGGGACCTGGACTACTAACCCCAGAGACCTGGACTAGTAATCCCAGAGACCTGGACCAGTAATCCCAGAGACCTGGACTAATGATCAAGAGACCTGGACTAGTAATCCCAGAGACTTGGACTAGAAATCCCAGTGACCTGGACTATTAATCCCAGAGACCTGGACTAGTAATCCCAGAGACCTGGACTAGTAATCCCAGAGACCTGGACTAGTAATCCCAGTGTCCTGGACTAGTAATCCCAGTGTCCCGGACTACTAAACCCAGGGACCTGGACTAGTAATCCCAGAGACCTGGACTAATGATCCAGAGACCTGAACTAGTAATCCCAGAGACCTGGACTAGTAATCCCAGAGACCTGGACTAGTAATCCCAGAGACTTGGACTAGAAATCCCAGAGACCTGGACTAGTAATCCCAGAGACCTGGACTAGTAATCCCAGAGACCTGGACTAGTATTCCCAGAGACCTGGACTAGTAATCCCAGAGTCCTGGACTAGTAATACCAGAGACCTGGGCTAGTAATCCCAGAGACCTGGACTAGTAATCCCGGAGACCTGGACTAGTAATCCCAGAGACCTGGACTAATGATCCAGAGACCTGGACTAGTAATCCCAGAGACTTGGACTGGTAATCCCAGTGTCCTTGACTAGTAATCCCAGAGACCTGGACTAATGATCCAGAGACCTGGACTAGTAACCACAGAGACCTGGACTAGTAACCCCAGAGACCTGGGCTAGTAATCCCAGTGTCCTGGACTGGTAATCCCAGAGACCTGAACTAATGATCCAGAGACCTGGACTAGTAATCCCAGAGACCTGGAATAATAATCCCACAGAACTGGACTAGTAACCCCAGAGACATGGACTAGCAATCCCAGAGACCTGGACTGTTATCCCAGAGACCTGGACTAGTAATCCCAGAGACCTGCACTAGTAATCCCAGAGAGATGGACTAGTAATCCCAGAGACCTGGACTAGTAATCACAGAGACCTGGACTAAAGATCCAGAGACCTGGACTAGTAATCCCAGAGACCTGGACTGGTAATCCTAGTGTCCTGGACTAGTAATCCCAGTATCCTGGACTAGTAATCCCAGGGACATGGACTAGGAATCCCAGAGACCTGGACAAATGATCCAGAGACCTGAACTACTAATCCCAGAGACCTGGTCTAGTAATCCCAGAGACCTGGACTTGTAATCCCAGAGACCTGGACCAGAAATCCCAGAGACCTGGACTAGTAATCCCGGAGATTTGGACTAGTAACCCCAGAGACCTGGACTTGTAATACCAGGGACCTGGACTAGTATCCCCAGAGACCTGGACTAGTAATCCCAGAGACCTGGACCAGTAATCCCAGAGACCTGGACTAATGATGCAGAGACCTGAACTAGTAATCCCAGAGACCTGGACTAGTAATCCCAGAGACTTGGACTAATGATCCAGAGACCTGGACTAGTAATCCCAGAGACCTGGACTAGTAATCCCAGAGACCTGGATTAGTAATCCCAGATACCTGAACTAGTAATCTCAGAGACCTGGACTAGTATTCCCAGAGACCTGGACTAATGATCAAGAACCCTGGACTAGTAGTCCCAGAGACTTGGACTAGAAATCCCAGTGATCTGGACTATTGATCCCAGGGACCTGGACTAGTAATCCCAGAGACCTGTACTAGTAATCCCAGAGACCTGGACTAGTAATCCCAGTGTCCTGGACTAGTAATCCCAGTGTCCGGGACTAGTAATCCCAGGGGCCTGGACTAGTAATCCCAGAGACCTGAACTAATGATCCAGAGACCTGAACTAGTAATCCCAGAGACCTGGACTAGTAATCCCAGAGACCTGGACTAGTAATCCCAGAGACTTGGACTAGAAATCCCAGAGACCTGGTCGAGTAATCCCAGAGACCTGGATTAGTAATCCCAGAGACCTGGACTTGTATTCCCAGAGACCTGGACTAGAAATCCCAGAGTCCTGGTCTAGTAATCCCAGAGACCTGGGCTAGTAATCCCAGAGACCTGGATTAGTAATCCCGGAGACCTGGACTAGTAATCCCAGAGACCTGGACTAATGATCCAGAGACCTGGACTAGTAATCCCAGAGACTTGGACTAGAAATCCCAGAGACCTGGAATAGTAATCCCAGAGACCTGGACTAGTAATCCCAGTGTCCTTGACTAGTAATCCCAGAGACCTGCACTAATGATCCAGAGACCTGGACTAGTAACCCCAGAGACCTGGACTAGTAACCCCAGAGACCTGGACTAGTAATCCCAGTGTCCTGAACTAGTAATCCCAGAGACCTTAATTAATGATCCAGAGACCTGGACAAGTAACCCCAGAGACCTGGACTAATAATCCGACAGAATTGTACTAGTAACCCCAGAGACATGGACTAGCAATCCCAGAGACCTGGACTGTTATCCCAGAGACCTGGACTAGTAATCGCAGAGACCAGCACTAGTAATCCCAGAGAGATGGACTAGTAATCCCAGAGACCTGGACTAGTAATCCCAGAGACCTGGACTAGTAACCCCAGAGACCTGGACTAGTAATCCCAGAGACCTGGACTAGTAATCCCAGAGACCTGGACTAGTAATCCCAGAGGCCTGGACTAGTAAACCCAGAGTCCTGGACTAGTAATCACAGAGACCTGGACTAGTAATCCCAGAGACCTAGACTAATGATCCAGAGACCTGCACTAGTAATCCCAGGGACCTGGAATAGTAATCCCAGAGACCTGGACTAGTAATCCCAGAGACCTGGACTAATGATCCAGAGACCAGGACTAGTAATCCCAGAGACCTGGACTAGTAATCCCAGAGACCTGGACTAGTAATCCCAGAGACCTGGACTAATGATCCAGGGACCAGGACTAGTAATCCCAGAGACTTGGACTAGAAATCCCAGAGACCTGGACTAGTAATCCCAGAGACCTGGACTAGTAATCCCAGAGACCTGGACTAGTATTCCCAGAGACCTGGACTAGTAATCCCAGAGTTCTGGACTAGTAATACCAGAGACCTGGGCTAGTAATCCCAGAGACCTGGACTAGTAATCCCGGAGACCTGGACTAGTAATCCCAGAGACCTGGACTAATGATCCAGAGACCTGGACTAGTAATCCCAGAGACTTGGACTGGTAATCCCAGTGTCCTTGACTAGTAATCCCAGAGACCTGGACTAATGATCCAGAGACCTGGACTAGTAACCACAGAGACCTGGACTAGTAACCCCAGAGACCTGGGCTAGTAATCCCAGTGTCCTGGACTGGTAATCCCAGAGACCTGAACTAATGATCCAGAGACCTGGACTAGTAATCCCAGAGACCTGGAATAATAATCCCACAGAACTGGACTAGTAACCCCAGAGACATGGACTAGCAATCCCAGAGACCTGGACTGTTATCCCAGAGACCTGGACTAGTAATCCCAGAGACCTGCACTAGTAATCCCAGAGAGATGGACTAGTAATCCCAGAGACCTGGACTAGTAATCACAGAGACCTGGACTAAAGATCCAGAGACCTGGACTAGTAATCCCAGAGACCTGGACTGGTAATCCTAGTGTCCTGGACTAGTAATCCCAGTATCCTGGACTAGTAATCCCAGGGACATGGACTAGGAATCCCAGAGACCTGGACAAATGATCCAGAGACCTGAACTACTAATCCCAGAGACCTGGACTAGTAATCCCAGAGACCTGGACTTTTAATCCCAGAGACCTGGACCAGAAATCCCAGAGACCTGGACTAGTAATCCCGGAGATTTGGACTAGTAACCCCAGAGACCTGGACTTGTAATACCAGGGACCTGGACTAGTAACCCCAGAGACCTGGACTAGTAATCCCAGAGACCTGGACCAGTAATCCCAGAGACCTGGACTAATGATGCAGAGACCTGAACTAGTAATCCCAGAGACCTGGACTAGTAATCCCAGAGACTTGGACTAATGATCCAGAGACCTGGACTAGTAATCCCAGAGACCTGGACTAGTAATCCCAGAGACCTGGATTAGTAATCCCAGATACCTGAACTAGTAATCTCAGAGACCTGGACTAGTATTCCCAGAGACCTGGACTAATGATCAAGAACCCTGGACTAGTAGTCCCAGAGACTTGGACTAGAAATCCCAGTGATCTGGACTATTGATCCCAGGGACCTGGACTAGTAATCCCAGAGACCTGTACAAGTAATCCCAGAGACCTGGACTAGTAATCCCAGTGTCCTGGACTAGTAATCCCAGTGTCCGGGACTAGTAATCCCAGGGGCCTGGACTAGTAATCCCAGAGACCTGAACTAATGATCCAGAGACCTGAACTAGTAATCCCAGAGACCTGGACTAGTAATCCCAGAGACCTGGACTAGTAATCCCAGAGACTTGGACTAGAAATCCCAGAGACCTGGTCGAGTAATCCCAGAGACCTGGATTAGTAATCCCAGAGACCTGGACTTGTATTCCCAGAGACCTGGACTAGAAATCCCAGAGTCCTGGTCTAGTAATCCCAGAGACCTGGGCTAGTAATCCCAGAGACCTGGATTAGTAATCCCGGAGACCTGGACTAGTAATCCCAGAGACCTGGACTAATGATCCAGAGACCTGGACTAGTAATCCCAGAGACTTGGACTAGAAATCCCAGAGACCTGGAATAGTAATCCCAGAGACCTGGACTAGTAATCCCAGTGTCCTTGACTAGTAATCCCAGAGACCTGCACTAATGATCCAGAGACCTGGACTAGTAACCCCAGAGACCTGGACTAGTAACCCCAGAGACCTGGACTAGTAATCCCAGTGTCCTGAACTAGTAATCCCAGAGACCTTAATTAATGATCCAGAGACCTGGACAAGTAACCCCAGAGACCTGGACTAATAATCCGACAGAATTGTACTAGTAACCCCAGAGACATGGACTAGCAATCCCAGAGACCTGGACTGTTATCCCAGAGACCTGGACTAGTAATCGCAGAGACCAGCACTAGTAATCCCAGAGAGATGGACTAGTAATCCCAGAGACCTGGACTAGTAATCCCAGAGACCTGGACTAGTAACCCCAGAGACCTGGACTAGTAATCCCAGAGACCTGGACTAGTAATCCCAGAGACCTGGACTAGTAATCCCAGAGGCCTGGACTAGTAAACCCAGAGTCCTGGACTAGTAATCACAGAGACCTGGACTAGTAATCCCAGAGACCTAGACTAATGATCCAGAGACCTGCACTAGTAATCCCAGGGACCTGGAATAGTAATCCCAGAGACCTGGACTAGTAATCCCAGAGACCTGGACTAATGATCCAGAGACCAGGACTAGTAATCCCAGAGACCTGGACTAGTAATCCCAGAGACCTGGACTAGTAACCCCAAAGACCTGGACTAGCAACCCCAGAGACCTGGACTAGTAATCGCAGAGACCTGGACTAGTAATCCCAAAGTCCTGGACTAGTAATCCCAGAGACCTGGATTTGTAATCCCAGAGACCTGGACCAGTAACCCCAGGGACCTGGACTAGTAATCCCAGGGACCTGGACTAGTAATCCCAGAGACCTGGACTAGTAATCCCAGAGACCTGGAGTAGTAACCGCAGAGACCTGGACTAGTAATCCCACAGACCGTGACTAGTAATCCCAGTGTCCTGGACTAGTAATCCCAGAGACCTGAACTAATGATCCAGAGACCTGGACTAGTAATCCCAGAGACCTGGAATAATAATCCCACAGAACTGGACTAGTAACCCCAGAGACATGGACTAGCAATCCCAGAGACCTGGACTGTTATCCCAGAGACCTGGACTAGTAATCCCAGAGACCTGCACTAGTAATCCCAGAGAGATGGACTAGTAATCCCAGAGACCTGGACTAGTAATCACAGAGACCTGGACTAATGATCCAGAGACCTGGACTGGTAATCCTAGTGTCCTGGACTAGTAATCCCAGTACCCTGGACTAGTAATCCCAGGGACATGGACTAGTAATCCCAGAGACCTGGACTAATGATCCAGAGACCTGAACTACTAATCCCAGAGACCTGGACTAGTAATCCCAGAGACCTGGACTAGTAATCCCAGAGACTTGGACCAGAAATCCCAGAGACCTGGACTAGTAATCCCGGAGATTTGGACTAGTAACCCCAGAGACCTGGACTTGTAATACCAGGGACCTGGACTAGTAACCCCAGAGACCTGGACTAGTAATCCCAGAGACCTGGACCATTAATCCCAGAGACCTGGATTAATGATGCAGAGACCTGAACTAGTAATCCCAGAGACCTGGACTAGTAATCCCAGAGACTTGGACTAATGATCCAGAGTCCTGGACTAGTAATCCCAGAGACCTGGATTAGTAATCCCAGATACCTGAACTAGTAATCTCAGAGACCTGGACTAGTAATCCCAGAGACCTGGACTAATGATCAAGAACCCTGGACGAGTAGTCCCAGAGACTTGGACTAGAAATCCCAGTGACCTGGACTATTAATCCCAGGGACCTGGACTAGTAATCCCAGAGACCTGGACTAGTAATCCCAGACACCTGGACTAGTAATCCCAGTGTCCTGGACTAGTAATCCCAGTGTCCTGGACTAGTAATCCCAGAGACCTGGACTAGTAATCCCAGAGACCTGGACTAGTAATCCCAGAGACTTGGACTAGAAATCCCAGAGACCTGGTCGAGTAATCCCAGAGACCTGGATTAGTAATCCCAGAGACCTGGACTAGTATTCCCAGAGACCTGGACTAGTAATCCCAGAGTCCTGGACTAGTAATTCCAAAGACCTGGGCAAGTAATCCCAGAGACCTGGATTAGTAATCCCGGAGACCATGACTAGTAATCCCAGAGACCTGGACTAATGATCCAGAGACCTGGACTAGTAATCCCAGAGACTTGGACTAGAAATCCCAGAGACCTGGAATAGTAATCCCAGAGACCTGGACTAGGAATCCCAGTGTCCTTGACTAGTAATCCCAGAGACCTGCACTAATGCTCCCAGAGACCTGGACTAGTAACCCCAGTGTCCTGGACTAGTAATTCCAGTGTCCTTGATTAGTAATCCCAGGGACCTGGACTAGTAATCCCAGAGACCTGGACTAATGATCCAGAGACCTGAACTAATAATACCAGAGATCTGGACTAGTAATCCCAGAGACCTGGACTAGTAATCCCAGAGACTTGGACTAGAAATCCCAGAGACCTGGACTCGTAATCCCAGAGACCTGGACTAGTAATCCCAGAGTCCTGGACTAGTAATCCCAGAGACCTGGACTAGTAAACCCAGAGACCTCGACTAGTAATCCCAGAGTCCTGGACTAGTAATCCCAGAGACCTGGACTAGTAATCCCAGACACCTGCACTAATGATCCAGAGACATGGACTAGTAATCCCAGAGACCTGGACTAGTAATCCCAGAGACCTGGACTAGTAATCCCAGAGTCCTGGACTAGTAATCCCAGAGACCTGGACTAGTAAACCCAGAGACCTGGACTAGTAATCCCAGAGACCTGGACTAGTAATCCCAGACACCTGGACTAATGATCCAGAGACATGGACTAGTAATCCCAGAGACCTGGACTAGTAATCCCAGTGTCCTGGACTAGTAATTCCAGTGTCCTGGACTAGTAATTCCAGTGTCCTGGACTAGTAATCCCAGACGCCTGGACTAATGATCCAGAGACATGAACTAGCAATCCCAGAGAACTGGACTAGTAATCCCAGAGACCTGGAATAGTAATCCCAGAGACTTCGACTAGAAGTCCCAGAGACCTGGGCTAGTAATCCCAGAGATTTGGACTGGTAACCCCAGAGACCTGGACTAGTAATCCCAGGGACCTGGACTAGTAATCCCAGAGACCTGGACTAATGATCCAGAGATCGGAACTAGTAATCCCAGGGACCTGGACTAGTAATCCCAGAGACCTGGACTAATGATCCAGAGACCTGTACTAGTAATCGCAGAGACCTGGACTAGCAATCCTAGTGTCCTGGACTAGTAATCCCAGGGACCTGGACTAGTAATCCTAGAGACCTGGACTAATGATCCAGAGACCTGAACTAGTAATCCCAGAGACCTGGAGTAGTAATCCCAGAGACGTGGACTAGTAATCCCAGAGACTTGGAATAGAAATCCCAAAGACCTGGACTAGTAATCCCAGAGATTTGGACGAGTAACCCCAGAGACCTGGACTAGTAATCCCAGGGACCTGGGCTAGTAACCCCAGAGACCTGGCCTAGTAATCGCAGAGACCTGAACTAGTAATCCCAGAGACCTGGACTAATGATCCAGAGACCTGAACTAGTAATCCCAGAGACCCGGACTAGTAATCCCAGAGACCTGGACTAATGATCCAGAGATCTGGACTAGTAATCCCAGAGACCTGGACTAGTAATCCCAGAGACCTGGATTAGTAATCCCAAAGACCTGAATTTATAATCACAGAGACCTGGATTAGTAATCCCATAGACCTGGACTAGTAATCCCAGATACCTGGACTAGTAATCCCAGAGTCCTGGACTAATGATCCAGAGACCTGGACTCGTGATCCCAGAGACTTGGACTAGAAATCCCAGAGACGTGGACTAGTAATCCCAGAGACCTGGACTAGTAATCCCAGAGATCTGGACCAATAATCCCAGAGACCTGGACCAGTATTCCCAGTGTTCTGGACTAGTAATCCCAGTGTCCTGGACTAGTAATCCGAGGGACCTGGACTAGTAATCCCAGAGACCTGGACTAATGATCCAGAGACCTGAACTAGTAATCCCAGAGACCTGGACTATTAATCCCAGAGACCTGGACTAGTAATCCCAGAGACTTGGACTAGAAATCCCAGAGACCTGGACTAGTAATCCCAGAGACCTGGACCAGTAATCCCAGAGACCTGGACTAATGATGCAGAGACCTGAACTAGTAATCCCAGAGACCTGGACTAGTAATCCCAGAGACTCGGACTAATGATCCAGAGTCCTGGACTAGTAATCCCAGAGACCTGGACTAGTAATCCCAGAGACCTGGATTAGTAATCCCAGATACCTGAACTAGTAATCTCAGAGACCTGGACTAGTAATCCCAGAGACCTGGACTAATGATCAAGAACCCTGGACGAGTAGTCCCAGAGACTTGGACTAGAAATCCCAGTGACCTGGACTATTAATCCCAGGGACCTGGACTAGTAATCCCAGAGACCTGGACTAGTAATCCCAGACACCTGGACTAGTAATCCCAGTGTCCTGGACTAGTAATCCCAGTGTCCTGGACTAGTAATCCCAGGGACCTGGACTAGTAATCCCAGAGACCTGAACTAATGATCCAGAGAACTGAACTAGTAATCCCAGAGACCTGGACTAGTAATCCCAGAGACCTGGACTAGTAATCCCAGAGACTTGGACTAGAAATCCCAGAGACCTGGTCGAGTAATCCCAGAGACCTGGATTAGTAATCCCAGAGACCTGGACTAGTATTCCCAGAGACCTGGACTAGTAATCCCGGAGACCTGGACTAGTAATCCCAGAGACCTGGACTAATGATCCAGAGACCTGGACTAGTAATCCCAGAGACTTGGACTAGAAATCCCAGAGACCTGGAATAGTAATCCCAGAGACCTGGAGTAGTAATCCCAGTGTCCTTGACTAGTAATCCCAGAGACCTGCACTAATGATCCCAGAGACCTGGACTAGTAATCCCAGTGTCCTGGACTAGTAATTCCAGTGTCCTTGATTAGTAATCCCAGGGACCTGGACTAGTAATCCCAGAGACCTGGACTAATGATCCAGAGACCTGAACTAATAATCCCAGAGATCTGGACTAGTAATCCCAGAGACCTGGACTAGTAATCCCAGAGACTTGGACTAGAAATCCCAGAGACCTGGACTAGTAATCCCAGAGACCTGGACTAGTAATCCCAGAGTCCTGGACTAGTAATCCCAGAGACCTGGACTAGTAAACACAGAGACCTGGACTAGTAATCCCAGAGACCTGGACTAGTAATCCCAGTGTCCTGGACTAGTAATTCCAGAGTCCTGGACTAGTAATTCCAGTGTCCTGGACTAGTAATCCCAGACGCCTGGACTAATGATCCAGAGACCTGAACTAGCAATCCCAGAGACCTGGACTAGTAATCCCAGAGACCTGGAATAGTAATCCCAGAGACTTCGACTAGAAGTCCCAGAGACCTGGGCTAGTAATCCCAGAGATTTGGACTGGTAACCCCAGAGACCTGGACTAGTAATCCCAGGGACCTGGACTAGTAATCCCAGAGACCTGGACTAATGATCCAGAGATCGGAACTAGTAATCCCAGGGACCTGGACTAGTAATCCCAGAGACCTGGACTAATGATCCAGAGACCTGTACTAGTAATCGCAGAGACCTGGACTAGCAATCCTAGTGTCCTGGACTAGTAATCCCAGGGACCTGGACTAGTAATCCTAGAGACCTGGACTAATGATCCAGAGACCTGAACTAGTAATCCCAGAGACCTGGAGTAGTAATCCCAGAGACGTGGACTAGTAATCCCAGAGACTTGGAATAGAAATCCCAGAGACCTGGACTAGTAATCCCAGAGATTTGGACTAGTAACCCCAGAGACCTGGACTAGTAATCCCAGGGACCTGGGCTAGTAACCCCAGAGACCTGGCCTAGTAATCCCAGAGACCTGGACTAGTAATCCCAGAGACCTGGACTAATGATCCAGAGACCTGAACTAGTAATCCCAGAGACCTGGACTAGTAATCCCAGAGACCTGGACTAATGATCCAGAGATCTGGACTAGTAATCCCAGAGACCTGGACGAGTAATCCCAGAGACCTGGATTAGTAATCCCAAAGACTTGAACTTATAATCACAGAGACCTGGATTAGTAATCCCATAGACCTGGACTAGTAATCCCAGATACCTGGATTGTAATCCCAGAGTCCTGGACTAATGATCCAGAGACCTGGACGAGTGATCCCAGAGACTTGGACTAGAAATCCCAGAGACCTGGACTAGTAATCCCAGAGACCTGGACTAGTAATTCCAGAGATCTGGACCAATAATCCCAGAGACCTGGACCAGTATTCCCAGTGTTCTGGACTAGTAATCCCAGTGTCCTGGACTAGTAATCCGAGGGACCTGGACTAGTAATCCCAGAGACCTGGACTAATGATCCAGAGACCTGAACTAGTAATCCCAGAGACCTGGACTATTAATCCCAGAGACCTGGACTAGTAATCCCAGAGACTTGGACTAGAAATCCCAGAGACCTGGACTAGTAATCCCAGAGACCTGGACTAGTAATCCCAGAAACCTGGACTAGTAATCCCAGAGACCTGGACTAATGATCCAGAGACCTGAACTAGTAATCCCAGGGACCTGGACTTGTAATCCCAGAGACCTGGACTAATGATCCAGAGACCTGGACTAGTAATCCCAGAGACCTGGACGAGTAATCCTAGTGTCCTGGACTAGTAATCCCAGTGTCCTGGACTAGTAATCGCAGGGACCTGGACTGGTAATCTTAGAGACCTGGACTAATGATCCAGAGACCTGAACTAGTAATCCCAGAGACCTGGACTAGTAATCCCAGAGACCTGGACTAGTAATCCCAGAGATTTGGACTAGTAACCTCAGAGACCTGGACTAGTAATCCCAGGGACCTGGACTAGTAACCCCAGAGACCTGGCCTAGTAATCCCAGAGACCTGGACTAGTAATCCCAGAGACCTGGACTAATGATCCAGAGACCTGAACTAGTAATCCCAGAGACCTGGACTCGTAATCCCAGAGACCTGGACTAATGATCCAGAGACCTGGACTAGTAATCCCAGAGACCTGGACTAGTAATCCCAGAGACCTGGATTAGTAATCCCAAATACCTGAACCAGTAATCACAGAGACCTGGATTAGTAATCCCATAGACCTGGACTAGTAATCCCAGAGACCTGGACTAGTAATCCCAGAGTCCTGGACTAATGATCCAGAGACCTGGACTAGTAATCCCAGAGACTTGGACTAGAAATCCCAGAGACCTGGACTAGTAATCCCAGAGACCTGGACTAGTAACCCCAGAGACCCGATCTAGTAATCCCAGAGACCTGGACTAGTAATCCCAGTGTCCTGGACTAGTAATCCCAGTGTCCTGGACTAGTAATCCCAGGGACCTCGACTAGTAATCCCAGAGACCTGGACTAATGATCCAGAGACCTGAACTAGTAATCCCAGAGACGTGGAATATTAATCCCAGACACCTGGACTAGTAATCCCAGAGACTTGGACTAGAAATCCCAGAGACCTGGACTAGTAATCCCAGAGACCTGGACTAGCAATCCCAGAGTCCTGGACTAGTAATCCCAGAGACCTGGACTAGTAATCCCAGAGACCTGGACTAGTAATCCCAGAGACCTGGACTAGTAATCCCAGAGACCTGGACTAGAAATCCCAGAGACCTGGACTAGTAATCCCAGAGACCTGGACTAGTAATCCCAGAGACTTGGACTAGTAATCCCAGTGTCTTGGACTAGTAATCCCAGTGTCCCGGACTTGTAATCCCAGGGACCTGGACTAGTAATCCCAGAGAGCTGGACTAATGATCCAGAGACCTGAACTAGTAATCCCAGAGACCGGGACTAGTAATCCCAGAGACCTGGACTAGTAATCCCAGAGACTTGGACTCGTAATCCCAGAGACCTGGACTAGTAATCCCAGAGATTTGGACAAGTAACCCCACAGACCTGGACTAGTAATCCCAGGGACCTGTACTAGTAATCCCAGAGACCTGGACTAGTAATCCCAGAGACCTGGACTGGCAATCCCAGTGACCTGGACAAATGATCCAGAGACCTGGACTAGTAATCCCAGAGACTTGGACTAGAAATCCCAGAGACCTGGACTAGTAATCCCAGAGACCTGGACTAGTAACCCCAGAGACCTGGACTAATGATCCAGAGACCTGGACGAGTAATCCCCGTGTCCTGGACTAGTAATCCCAGTGTCATGGACTAGTAATCCCAGGGACCTGGACTAGTAATCACAGCGACCTGGACTAGTAATCCCAGAGACTTGGACTAGAAATCCCAGAGATCTGGACTAGTAATCCCAGAGACCTGGACTAGTAATCCCAGAGTCCTGGACTAGTAATCCCAGAGACCTGAACTAATGATCTAGAGACCTGAACTAGTAATCCCAGAGACCTGGACTAGTAATCCCAGAGACCTGAACTAGTAATCCCAGAGACCGGGACAAGTAATCCCAGAGACCTGGACTAGAAATCCCAGAGACCTGGACTAGTAATCCCAGAGACCTGGACTAGTAATCCCAGTGTCTTGGACTAGTAATCCCAGTGTCCTGGACTTGTAATCCCAGGGACCTGGACTAGCAATCCCAGAGAGCTGGACTAATGATCCAGAGACCTGGACTAGTGATCCCAGAGACTTGGACTAGAAATCCCAGAGACCTGGACTCGTAATCCCAGAGACCTGGACTAGTAATCCCAGAGACCTGGACCAATAATCCCAGAGACCTGGACCAGTATTCCCAGTGTTCTGGACTAGTAATCCCAGTGTCCTGGACTAGTAATCCGAGGGACCTGGACTAGTAATCCCAGAGACCTGGACTAATGATCCAGAGACCTGAACTAGTAATCCCAGAGACCTGCATTATTAATCCCAGAGACCTGGACTAGTAATCCCAGAGACTTGGACTAGAAATCCCAGAGACCTGGACTAGTAATCCCAGAGACCTGGACTAGTAATCCCAGAAACCTGGACTAGTAATCCCAGAGACCTGGACTAATGATCCAGAGACCTGAACTAGTAATCCCAGGGACCTGGACTTGCAATCCCAGAGACCTGGACTAATGATCCAGAGACCTGGACTATTAATCCCAGAGACCTGGACTAGTAATCCTAGTGTCCTGGACTAGTAATCCCAGTGTCCTGGACTAGTAATCCCAGGGACCTGGACTGGTAATCTTAGAGACCTGGACTAATGATCCAGAGACCTGAACTAGTAATCCCAGAGACCTGGACTAGTAATCCCAGAGACCTGGACTAGTAATCCCAGAGATTTCGACTAGTAACCCCAGAGACCTGGTCGAGTAATCTCAGAGACCTGGACTAGTAATCCCAGAGACCTGGACTAATGATCAAGAACCCTGGACGAGTAGTCCCAGAGACTTGGACTAGAAATGCCAGTGACCTGGACTATTAATCCCAGGGACCTGGTCTAGTAATCCCAGAGACCTGGACTAGTAATCCCAGACACCTGGACTAGTAATCCCAGTGTCCTGGACTATTAATCCCAGTGTCCTGGACTAGTAATCCCAGGGACCTGGACTAGTAATCCCAGAGACCTGAACTAATGATCTAGAGACCTGAACTAGTAATCCCAGAGACCTGGACTAGTAATCCCAGAGACCTGGACTAGTAATCCCAGAGACTTGGAGTAGTAATCCCAGAGTCCTGGACTAGTAATTCCAGAGACCTGGGCTAGTAATCCCAGAGACCTGGATTAGTAATCCCGGAGACCTGGACTAGTAATCCCAGAGACCTGGACTAATGATCCAGAGACCTGGACTAGTAATCCCAGAGACTTGGACTAGAAATCCCAGAGACCTGGAATAGTAATCCCAGAGACCTGGACTAGTAATCCCAGTGTCCTTGACTAGTAATCCCAGAGACCCACACTAATGATCCCAGAGTCCTGCACTAGTAACCCCAGTGTCCTGGACTAGTAATTCCAGTGTCCTTGATTAGTAATCCCAGGGACCTGGACTAGTAATCCCAGAGACCTGGACTAATGATCCAGAGACCAGAACTAATAATCCCAGAGATCTGGACTAGTAATCCCAGAGACCTGGACTAGTAATCCCAGAGACTTGGACTAGAAATCCCAGAGACCTGGACTAGTAATCCCAGAGACCTGGACTAGTAATCCCAGAGTCCTGGACTAGTAATCCCAGAGACCTGGACTAGTAAACCCAGAGACCTGGACTAGTAATCCCAGAGACCTGGACTAGTAATCCCAGACACCTGGACTAATGATCCAGAGACATGGACTAGTAATCCCAGAGACCTGGACTAGTAATTCCAGTGTCCTGGACTAGTAATCCCAGACGCCTGGACTAATGATCCAGAGACCTGAACTAGCAATCCCAGAGACCTGGACTAGTAATCCCAGAGACCTGGAACAGGAATCCCAGAGACTTCGACTAGAAGTCCCAGAGACCTGGGCTAGTAATCCCAGAGATTTGGACTGGTAACCCCAGAGACCTGGAGTAGTAATCCCAGGGATCTGGACTAGTAATCCCAGAGACCTGGACTAATGATCCAGAGATCGGAACTAGTAATCCCAGGGACCTGGACTAGTAATCCCAGAGACCTGGACTAATGATCCAGAGACCTGTACTAGTAATCGCAGAGACCTGGACTAGCAATCCTAGTGTCCTGGACTAGTAATCCCAGGGACCTGGACTAGTAATCCTAGAGACCTGGACTAATGATCCAGAGACCTGAACTAGTTATCCCAGAGACCTGGAGTAGTAATCCCAGAGACGTGGACTAGTAATCCCAGAGACTTGGAATAGAAATCCCAGAGACCTGGACTAGTAATCCCAGAGATTTGGACTAGTAACCCCAGAGACCTGGACTAGTAATCCCAGGGACCTGGGCTAGTAACCCCAGAGACCTGGCCTTGTAATCCCAGAGACCTGGACTAGTAATCCCAGAGACCTGGACTAATGATCCAGAGACCTGAACTAGTAATACCAGAGACCTGGACTAGTAATCCCAGAGACCTGGACTAATGATCCAGAGATCCGGACTAGTAATCCCAGAGACCTGGACTAGTAATCCCAGAGACCTGGATTAGTAATCCCAAAGACCTGAACTTATAATCACAGAGACCTGGATTAATAATCCCATAGACCTGGACTAGTAATCCCAGTTACCTGGACTAGTAATCCCAGAGTCCTGGACTAATGATCCAGAGACCTGGACTAGTGATCCCAGAGACTTGGACTAGAAATCCCAGAGACCTGGACTAGTAATCCCAGAGACCCGGACTAGTAATCCCAGAGATCTGGACCAATAATCCCAGAGACCTGGACCAGTATTCCCAGTGTTCTGGACTAGTAATCCCAGTTTCCTGGACTAGTAATCCGAGGGACCTGGACTAGTAATCCCAGAGACCTGGACTAATGATCCAGAGACCTGAACTAGTAATCCCAGAGACCTGGACTATTAATCCCAGAGACCTGGACTAGTAATCCCAGAGACCTGGACTAGTAATCCCAGAGACCTGGACTAATGATCCAGAGACCTGAACTAGTAAACCCAGGGACCTGGACTTGTAATCCCAGAGACCTGGACTAATGATCCAGAGACCTGAACTCGTAATCCCAGAGACCTGGACGAGTAATCCCAGAGACCTGGACTAGTAATCCCAGAGATTTGGGCTAGTAACCCCAGAGACCTGGACTAGTAATCCCAGGGACCTGGACTAGTAACCCCAGAGACCTGGCCTAGTAATCCCAGAGACCTGGACTAGTAATCCCAGAGACCTGGACTCATGATCCAGAGACCTGAACTGGTAATCCCAGAGACCTGGACTAGTAATCCCAGAGACCTGGACTAATGATCCAGAGACCTGGACTAGTAATCCCAGAGACCTGGACTAGTAATCCCAGAGACCTGGATTAGTAATCCCAAATACCTGAACCAGTAATCACAGAGACCTGGATTAGTAATCCCATAGACCTGGACTAGTAATCCCAGAGACCTGGACTAGTAATCCCAGAGACCTGGACTAGTAATCCCAGAGTCCTGGACTAATGATCCAGAGACCTGGACTAGTAATCCCAGGGACCTGGACTAGTAATCCCAGAGACCTGAACTAATGATCTAGAGACCTGAACTAGTAATCCCAGAGACCTGGACTAGTAATCCCAGAGACCTGGACTAGTAATCCCAGAGACTTGGAGTAGTAATCCCAGAGTCCTGGACTAGTAATTCCAGAGACCTGGGCTAGTAATCCCAGAGACCTGGATTAGTAATCCCGGAGACCTGGACTAGTAATCCCAGAGACCTGGACTAATGATCCAGAGACCTGGACTAGTAATCCCAGAGACTTGGACTAGAAATCCCAGAGACCTGGAATAGTAATCCCAGAGACCTGGACTAGTAATCCCAGTGTCCTTGACTAGTAATCCCAGAGACCCACACTAATGATCCCAGAGTCCTGCACTAGTAACCCCAGTGTCCTGGACTAGTAATTCCAGTGTCCTTGATTAGTAATCCCAGGGACCTGGACTAGTAATCCCAGAGACCTGGACTAATGATCCAGAGACCTGAACTAATAATCCCAGAGATCTGGACTAGTAATCCCAGAGACCTGGACTAGTAATCCCAGAGACTTGGACTAGAAATCCCAGAGACCTGGACTAGTAATCCCAGAGACCTGGACTAGTAATCCCAGAGTCCTGGACTAGTAATCCCAGAGACCTGGACTAGTAAACCCAGAGACCTGGACTAGTAATCCCAGAGACCTGGACTAGTAATCCCAGACACCTGGACTAATGATCCAGAGACATGGACTAGTAATCCCAGAGACCTGGACTAGTAATTCCAGTGTCCTGGACTAGTAATCCCAGACGCCTGGACTAATGATCCAGAGACCTGAACTAGCAATCCCAGAGACCTGGACTAGTAATCCCAGAGACCTGGAACAGGAATCCCAGAGACTTCGACTAGAAGTCCCAGAGACCTGGGCTAGTAATCCCAGAGATTTGGACTGGTAACCCCAGAGACCTGGAGTAGTAATCCCAGGGATCTGGACTAGTAATCCCAGAGACCTGGACTAATGATCCAGAGATCGGAACTAGTAATCCCAGGGACCTGGACTAGTAATCCCAGAGACCTGGACTAATGATCCAGAGACCTGTACTAGTAATCGCAGAGACCTGGACTAGCAATCCTAGTGTCCTGGACTAGTAATCCCAGGGACCTGGACTAGTAATCCTAGAGACCTGGACTAATGATCCAGAGACCTGAACTAGTTATCCCAGAGACCTGGAGTAGTAATCCCAGAGACGTGGACTAGTAATCCCAGAGACTTGGAATAGAAATCCCAGAGACCTGGACTAGTAATCCCAGAGATTTGGACTAGTAACCCCAGAGACCTGGACTAGTAATCCCAGGGACCTGGGCTAGTAACCCCAGAGACCTGGCCTTGTAATCCCAGAGACCTGGACTAGTAATCCCAGAGACCTGGACTAATGATCCAGAGACCTGAACTAGCAATACCAGAGACCTGGACTAGTAATCCCAGAGACCTGGACTAATGATCCAGAGATCCGGACTAGTAATCCCAGAGACCTGGACTAGTAATCCCAGAGACCTGGATTAGTAATCCCAAAGACCTGAACTTATAATCACAGAGACCTGGATTAATAATCCCATAGACCTGGACTAGTAATCCCAGTTACCTGGACTAGTAATCCCAGAGTCCTGGACTAATGATCCAGAGACCTGGACTAGTGATCCCAGAGACTTGGACTAGAAATCCCAGAGACCTGGACTAGTAATCCCAGAGACCCGGACTAGTAATCCCAGAGATCTGGACCAATAATCCCAGAGACCTGGACCAGTATTCCCAGTGTTCTGGACTAGTAATCCCAGTTTCCTGGACTAGTAATCCGAGGGACCTGGACTAGTAATCCCAGAGACCTGGACTAATGATCCAGAGACCTGAACTAGTAATCCCAGAGACCTGGACTATTAATCCCAGAGACCTGGACTAGTAATCCCAGAGACCTGGACTAGTAATCCCAGAGACCTGGACTAATGATCCAGAGACCTGAACTAGTAAACCCAGGGACCTGGACTTGTAATCCCAGAGACCTGGACTAATGATCCAGAGACCTGAACTCGTAATCCCAGAGACCTGGACGAGTAATCCCAGAGACCTGGACTAGTAATCCCAGAGATTTGGGCTAGTAACCCCAGAGACCTGGACTAGTAATCCCAGGGACCTGGACTAGTAACCCCAGAGACCTGGCCTAGTAATCCCAGAGACCTGGACTAGTAATCCCAGAGACCTGGACTCATGATCCAGAGACCTGAACTGGTAATCCCAGAGACCTGGACTAGTAATCCCAGAGACCTGGACTAATGATCCAGAGACCTGGACTAGTAATCCCAGAGACCTGGACTAGTAATCCCAGAGACCTGGATTAGTAATCCCAAATACCTGAACCAGTAATCACAGAGACCTGGATTAGTAATCCCATAGACCTGGACTAGTAATCCCAGAGACCTGGACTAGTAATCCCAGAGTCCTGGACTAATGATCCAGAGACCTGGACTAGTAATCCCAGAGACTTGGACTAGAAATCCCAGAGACCTGGACTAGTAATCCCAGAGACCTGGACTAGTAACCCCAGAGACCTGGTCTAGTAATCCCAGAGACCTGGACTAGTAATCCCAGTGTCCTGGACTAGTAATCCCAGTGTCCTGGACTAGTAATCCCAGAGAGCTGGACCAGTAATCCCAGAGACCTGGACTAATGATGCAGAGACCTGAACTAGTAATCCCAGAGACTTGGACTAGTAATCCCAGAGACTTGGACTAATGATCCAGAGTCCTGGACTAGTAATCCCAGAGACCTGGACTAGTAATCCCAGAGACCTGGATTCGTAATCCCAGATACCTGAACTAGCAATCTCAGAGACCTGGACTAGTAATCCCAGAGACCTGGACTAATGATCAAGAACCCTGGACGAGTAGTCCCAGAGACTTGGACTAGAAATCCCAGTGACCTGGACTATTAATCCCAGGGACCTGGACGAGTAATCCCAGAGACCTGGACTAGTAATCCCAGACACCTGGACTAGTAATCCCAGTGTCCTGGACTAGTAATCCCAGTGTCCTGGACTTGTAATCCCAGGGACCTGGACTAGTAATCCCAGAGACCTGAACTAATGATCCAGAGACCTGAACTAGTAATCCCAGAGACCTGGACTAGTAATCCCAGAGACCTGGACTAGTAATCCCAGAGACTTGGACTAGAAATCCCAGAGACCTGGTCGAGTAATCCCAGAGACCTGGATTAGTAATCCCAGAGACCTGGACTAGTATTCCCAGAGACCTGGGCTAGTAATCCCAGAGTCCTGGACTAGTAATTCCAGAGACCTGGGCTAGTAATCCCAGAGACCTGGATTAGTAATCCCGGAGACCTGGACTAGTAATCCCAGAGACCTGGACTAATGATCCAGAGACCTGGACTAGTAATCCCAGAGACTTGGACTAGAAATCCCAGAGACCTGGAATAGTAATCCCAGAGACCTGGACTAGTAATCCCAGTGTCCTTGACTAGTAATCCCAGAGACCTGCACTAATGATCCCAGAGACCTGGACTAGTAATCCCAGTGTCCTGGACTAGTAATTCCAGTGTCCTTGATTAGTAATCCCAGGGACCTGGACTAGTAATCCCAGAGACCTGGACTAATGATCCAGAGACCTGAACTAATAATCCCAGAGATCTGGACTAGTAATCCCAGAGACCTGGACTAGTAATCCCAGAGACTTGGACTAGAAATCCCAGAGACCTGGACTAGTAATCCCAGAGACCTGGACTAGTAATCCCAGAGTCCTGGACTAGTAATCCCAGAGACCTGGACGAGTAAACCCAGAGACCTGGACTAGGAATCCCGGAGACCTGGACTAGTAATCCCAGACACCTGGACTAATGATCCAGAGACATGGACTAGTAATCCCAGAGACCTGGACTCGTAATCCCAGTGTCCTGGACTAGTAATTCCAGTGTGCTGGACTAGTAATTCCAGTGTCCTGGACTAGTAATCCCAGACGCCTGGACTAATGATCCAGAGACCTGAACTAGCAATCCCAGAGACCTGGACTAGTAATCCCAGAGACCTGGAATAGTAATCGCAGAGACTTCGACTAGAAGTCCCAGAGACCTGGGCTAGTAATCCCAGAGATTTGGACTGGTAACCCCAGAGACCTGGACTAGTAATCCCAGGGACCTGGACTAGTAATCCCAGAGACCTGGACTAATGATCCAGAGATCGGAACTAGTAATCCCAGGGACCTGGACTAGTAATCCCAGAGACCTGGACTAATGATCCAGAGACCTGTACTAGTAATCGCAGAGACCTGGACTAGCAATCCTAGTATCCTGGACTAGTAATCCCAGGGACCTGGACTAGTAATCCTAGAGACCTGGACTAATGATCCAGAGACCTGAACTAGTAATCCCAGAGACCTGGAGTAGTAATCCCAGAGACGTGGACTAGTAATCCCAGAGACTTGGAATAGAAATCCCAGAGACCTGGACTAGTAATCCCAGAGATTTGGACTAGTAACCCAAGAGACCTGGACTAGTAATCCCAGGGACCTGGGCTAGTAACCCCAGAGACCTGGCCTAGTAATCCCAGAGACCTGGACTAGTAATCCCAGAGACCTGGACTAATGATCCAGAGACCTGAACTGGTAATCCCAGAGACCTGGACTAGTAATCCCAGAGACCTGGACTAATGATCCAGAGATCTGGACTCGTAATCCCAGAGACCTGGACTAGTAATCCCAGAGACCTGGATTAGTAATCCCAAAGACCTGAACTTATAATCACAGAGAGCTGGATTAGTAATCCCATAGACCTGGACTAGTACTCCCAGATACCTGGACTAGTAATCCCAGAGTCCTGGACTAATGATCCAGAGACCTGGACTAGTGATCCCAGAGACTTGGACTAGAAATCCCAGAGACCTGGACTAGTAATCCCAGAGACCTGGACTAGTAATCCCAGAGATCTGGACCAATAATCCCAGAGACCTGGACCAGTATTCCCAGTGTTCTGGACTAGTAATCCCAGTGTCCTGGACTAGTAATCCGAGGGACCTGGACTAGTAATCCCAGAGACCTGGACTAATGATCCAGAGACCTGAACTAGTAATCCCAGAGACCTGGACTATTAATCCCAGAGACCTGGACTAGTAATCCCAGAGACTTGGACTAGAAATCCCAGAGACGTGGACTAGTAATCCCAGAGACCTGGACTAGTAATCCCAGAAACCTGGACTAGTAATCCCAGAGACCTGGACTAATGATCCAGAGACCTGAACTAGTAATCCCAGGGACCTGGACTTGTAATCCCAGAGACCTGGACTAATGATCCAGAGACCTGGCCTAGTAATCCCAGAGACCTGGACTAGTAATCCTAGTGTCCTGGACTAGTAATCCCAGTGTCCTGGACTAGTAATCCCAGGGACCTGGACTGGTAATCTTAGAGACCTGAACTAATGATCCAGAGACCTGAACTAGTAATCCCAGAGACCTGGACTAGTAATCCCAGAGACCTGGACTAGTAACCCCAGAGACCTGGCCGAGTAATCCCAGAGACCTGGACTAGTAATCCCAGAGACCTGGACTAATGATCCAGAGACCTGAACTAGTAATCCCAGAGACCTGGACTAGTAATCCCAGAGACCTGGATTAGTAATCCCAAATACCTGAACCAGTAATCACAGAGACCTGGATTAGTAATCCCATAGACCTGGACTAGTAATCCCAGAGACCTGGATTAGTAATCCCAAATACCTGAACCAGTAATCACAGAGACCTGGATTAGTAATCCCATAGACCTGGACTAGTAATCCCAGAGACCTGGACTAGTAATCCCAGAGTCCTGGACAAATGATCCAGAGACCTGGACTAGTAATCCCAGAGACTTGGACGAGAAATCCCAGAGACCTGGACTAGTAATCCCAGAGACCTGGACTAGTAACCCCAGAGACCTGGTCTAGTAATCCCAGAGACCTGGACTAGTAATCCCAGTGTCCTGGACTAGTAATCCCAGTGTCCTGGACTAGTAATCCCAGGGACCTCGACTAGTAATCCCAGAGACCTGGACTAATGATCCAGAGACCTGAACTAGTAATCCCAGAGACGCGGACTATTAATCCCAGACACCTGGACTAGTAATCCCAGAGACTTGGACTAGAAATCCCAGAGACCTGGACTAGTAATCCCAGAGACCTGGACTAGCAATCCCAGAGTCCTGGACTAGTAATCCCAGAGACCTGGACTAGTAATCCCAGAGACCTGGACTAGTAATCCCAGAGACCTGGACTAGTAATCCCAGAGACCTGGACTAGAAATCCCAGAGACCTGGACTAGTAATCCCAGAGACCTGGACTAGTAATCCCAGAGACCTGGACTAGTAATCCCAGTGTCTTGGACTAGTAATCCCAGTGTCCTGGACTTGTAATCCCAGGGACCTGGACTAGTAATCCCAGAGAGCTGGACTAATGATCCAGAGACCTGAACTAGTAATCCCAGAGACCGGGACTAGTAATCCCAGAGACCTGGACTAGTAATCCCAGAGACTTGGACTCGTAATCCCAGAGACCTGGACTAGTAATCCCAGAGATTTGGACTAGTAACCCCACAGACCTGGACTAGTAATCCCAGGGACCTGTACTAGTAATCCCAGAGACCTGGACGAGTAATCCCAGAGACCTGGACTGGCAATCCCAGTGACCTGGACTAATGATCCAGAGACCTGAACTAGTAATCCCAGAGACTTGGACTAGAAATCCCAGAGACCTGGACTAGTAATCCCAGAGACCTGGACTAGTAACCCCAGAGACCTGGACTAATGATCCAGAGACCTGGACTAGTAATCCCCGTGTCCTGGACTAGTAATCCCAGTGTCATGGACTAGTAATCCCAGGGACCTGGACTAGTAATCACAGCGACCTGGACTAGTAATCCCAGAGACTTGGACTAGAAATCCCAGAGACCTGGACTAGTAATCCCAGAGACCTGGACTAGTAATCCCAGAGTCCTGGACTAGTAATCCCAGAGACCTTGACTAGTAATCCCAGAGACCTGGACTAGTAATCCCAGAGACCTGGACGAGTAATCCCAGAGACCTGGACTAGTAATCCCAGAGACCTGGACTAGAAATCCCAGAGACCTGGACTAGTAATCCCAGAGACCTGGACTAGTAATCCCAGAGACCTGGACTAGTAATCCCAGTGTCTTGGACTAGTAATCCCAGTGTCTTGGACTAGTAATCCCAGTGTCCTGGACTTGTAATCCCAGGGACCTGGTCTAGCAATCCCAGAAAGCTGGACTAATGATCCAGAGACCTGGACTAGTGATCCCAGAGACTTGGACTAGAAATCCCAGAGACCTGGACTAGTAATCCCAGAGACCTGGACTAGTAATCCCAGAGACCTGGACCAATAATCCCAGAGACCTGGACCAGTATTCCCAGTGTTCTGGACTAGTAATCCCAGTGTCCTGGACTAGTAATCCGAGGGACCTGGGCTAGTAATCCCAGAGACCTGGACTAATGATCCAGAGACCTGAACTAGTAATCCCAGAGACCTGGACTAGTAATCCCAGAGACTTGGACTAGAAATCCCAGAGACCTGGACTAGTAATCCCAGAGACCTGGACTAGTAATCCCAGAAACCTGGACTAGTAATCCCAGAGACCTGGACTAATGATCCAGAGACCTGAACGAGTAATCCCAGGGACCTGGACTTGTAATCCCAGAGACCTGGACTAATGATCCAGAGACCTGGACTAGTAATCCCAGAGACCTGGACTTGTAATCCTAGTGTCCTGGACTAGTAATCCCAGTGTCCTGGACTAGTAATCCCAGGGACCTGGACTGGTAATCTTAGAGACCTGGACTAATGATCCAGAGACCTGAACTAGTAATCCCAGAGACCTGGACTAGTAATCCCAGAGACCTGGACTAGTAATCCCAGAGATTTGGACTAGTAACCCCAGAGACCTGGCCGAGTAATCTCAGAGACCTGGACTAGTAATCCCAGAGACCTGGACTAATGATCAAGAACCCTGGACGAGTAGTCCCAGAGACTTGGACTAGAAATCCCAGTGACCTGGACTATTAATCCCAGGGACCTGGACGAGTAATCCCAGAGACCTGGACTAGTAATCCCAGACACCTGGACTCGTAATCCCAGTGTCCTGGACTAGTAATCCCAGTGTCCTGGACTAGTAATCCCAGGGACCTGGACTAGTAATCCCAGAGACCTGAACTAATGATCCAGAGACCTGAACTAGTAATCCCAGAGACCTGGACTAGTAATCCCAGAGACCTGGACTAGTAATCCCAGAGACTTGGACTAGAAATCCCAGAGACCTGGTCGAGTAATCCCAGAGACCTGGATTAGTAATCCCAGAGACCTGGACTAGTATTCCCAGAGACCTGGACGAGTAATCCCAGAGTCCTGGACTAGTAATTCCAGAGACCTGGGCTAGTAATCCCAGAGACCTGGATTAGTAATCCCGGAGACCTGGACTAGTAATCCCAGAGACCTGGACTAATGATCCAGAGACCTGGACTAGTAATCCCAGAGACTTGGACTAGAAATCGCAGAGACCTGGAATAGTAATCCCAGAGACCTGGACTAGTAATCCCAGTGTCCTTGACTAGTAATCCCAGAGACCTGCACTAACGATCCCAGAGACCTGGACTAGTAACCCCAGTGTCCTGGACTAGCAATTCCAGTGTCCTTGATTAGTAATCCCAGGGACCTGGACTAGTAATCCCAGAGACCTGGACTAATGATCCAGAGACCAGAACTAATAATCCCAGAGATCTGGACTAGTAATCCCAGAGACCTGGACTAGTAATCGCAGAGACTTGGACTAGAAATCCCAGAGACCTGGACTAGTAATCCCAGAGACCTGGACTAGTAATCCCAGAGTCCTGGACTAGTAATCCCAGAGACCTGGACTAGTAAACCCAGAGACCTGGACTAATGATCCAGAGACATGGACTAGTAATCCCAGAGACCTGGACTAGTAATCCCAGTGTCCTGGAATAGTAATCCCAGAGACCTGGACTAGTAATTCCAGTGTCCTGGACTAGTAATTCCAGTGTCCTGGACTAGTAATCCCAGACGCCTGGACTAATGATCCAGAGACCTGAACTAGCAATCCCAGAGTCCTGGACTTGTAATCCCAGAGACCTGGAATAGTAATCCCAGAGACTTCGACTAGAAGTCCCAGAGACCTGGGCTAGTAATCCCAGAGATTTGGACTGATAACCCCAGAGACCTGGACTAGTAATCCCAGGGATCTGGACTAGTAATCCCAGAGACCTGGACTAATGATCCAGAGATCGGAACTAGTAATCCCAGGGACATGGACTAGTAATCCCAGAGACCTGGACTAATGATCCAGAGACCTGTACTAGTAATCGCAGAGACCTGGAATAGCAATCCTAGTGTCCTGGACTAGTAATCCCAGGGACCTGGACTAGTAATCCTAGAGACCTGGACTAATGATCCAGAGACCTGAACTAGTAATCCCAGAGACCTGGAGTAGTAATCCCAGAGACGTGGACTAGTAATCCCAGAGACTTGGAATAGAAATCCCAGAGACCTGGACTAGTAATCCCAGAGATTTGGACTAGTAACCCCAGAGACCTGGACTAGTAATCCCAGGGACCTGGGCTAGTAACCCCAGAGACCTGGCCTAGTAATCCCAGAGACCTGGACAAGTAATCCCAGAGACCTGGACTAATGATCCAGAGACCTGAACTAGTAATCCCAGAGACCAGGACTAGTAATCCCAGAGACCTGGACTAATGATCCAGAGATCCGGACTAGTAATCCCAGAGACCTGGACTAGTAATCCCAGAGACCTGGATTAGTAATCCCAAAGACCTGAACTTATAATCACAGAGACCTGGATTAGTAATCCCATAGACCTGGACTAGTAATCCCAGATACCTGGACTAGTAATCCCAGAGTCCTGGACTAATGATCCAGAGACCTGGACTAGTGATCCCAGAGACTTGGACTAGAAATCCCAGAGACCTGGACTAGTAATCCCAGAGACCTGGACTAGAAATCCCAGAGATCTGGACCAATAATCCCAGAGACCTGGACCAGTATTCCCAGTGTTCTGGACTAGTAATCCCTGTGTCCTGGACTAGTAATCCGAGGGACCTGGACTAGTAATCCCAGAGACCTGGACTAATGATCCAGAGACCTGAACTAGTAATCCCAGAGACCTGGACTATTAATCCCAGAGACCTGGACTAGTAATCCCAGAGACTTGGACTAGAAATCCCAGAGACCTGGACTAGTAATCCCAGAGACCTGGACTAGTAGTCCCAGAAACCTGGACTAGTAATCCCAGAGACCTGGACTAATGATCCAGAGACCTGAACTAGTAATCCCAGGGACCTGGACTTGTAATCCCAGAGACCTGGACTAATGATCCAGAGACCTGGACTAGTAATCCCAGAGACCTGGACTAGTAATCCTAGTGTCCTGGACTAGTAATCCCAGTGTCCTGGACTAGTAATCCCAGGGACCTGGACTGGTAATCTTAGAGACCTGGACTAATGATCCAGAGACCTGAGCTAGTAATCCCAGAGACCTGGACTAGTAATCCCAGAGACCTGGACTAGTAATCCCAGAGATTTGGACTAGTAACCCCAGAGACCTGGACTAGTAATCCCAGGGACCTGGACTAGTAACCCCAGAGACCTGGCCTAGTAATCCCAGAGACCTGGACTAGTAATCCCAGAGACCTGGACTAATGATCCAGAGACCTGAACTAGTAATCCCAGAGACCTGGACTAGTAATCCCAGAGACCTGGACTAATGATCCAGAGACCTGGACTAGTAATCCCAGAGACCTGGACTAGTAATCCCAGAGACCTGGATTAGTAATCCCAAATACCTGAACCAGTAATCACAGAGACCTGGATTAGTAATCCCATAGACCTGGACTAGTAATCCCAGAGACCTGGACTAGTAATCCCAGAGTCCTGGACTAATGATCCAGAGACCTGGACTAGTAATCCCAGAGACTTGGACTAGAAATCCCAGAGACCTGGACTAGTAATCCCAGAGACCTGGACTAGTAACCCCAGAGACCTGGTCTAGTTATCCCAGAGACCTGGACTAGTAATCCCAGTGTCCTGGACTAGTAATCCCAGTGACCTGGACTAGTAATTCCAGGGACCTCGACGAGTAATCCCAGAGACCTGGACTAATGATCCAGAGACCTGAACTAGTAATCCCAGAGACGTGGACTATTAATCCCAGAGACCTGGACTAGTAATCCCAGAGACTTGGACTAGAAATCCCAGAGACCTGGACTAGTAATCCCAGAGACCTGGACTAGCAATCCCAGAGTCCTGGACTAGAAATCCCAGAGACCTGGACTAGTAATCCCAGAGACCTGGACTAGTAATCCCAGAGACCTGGACTAGTAATCCCCGTGTCTTGGACTAGTAATCCCAGTGTCCTGGACTTGTAATCCTAGGGACCTGGACTAGTAATCCCAGAGAGCTGGACTAATGATCCAGAGACCTGAACTAGTAATCCCAGAGACCGGGACTAGTAATCCCAGAGACCTGGACTAGTAATCCCAGAGACTTGGACTCGTAATCCCAGAGACCTGGACTAGTAATCCCAGAGATTTGGACTAGTAACCCCACAGACCTGGACTAGTAATCCCAGGGACCTGTACTAGTAATCCCAGAGACCTGGACTAGTAATCCCAGAGACCTGGACTGGCAATCCCAGTGACCTGGACTAATGATCCAGAGACCTGGACTAGTAATCCCAGAGACTTGGACTAGAAATCCCAGAGACCTGGACTAGTAATCCCAGAGACCTGGACTAGTAACCCCAGAGACCTGGACTAATGATCCAGAGACCTGGACTAGTAATCCCCGTGTCCTGGACTAGTAATCCCAGTGTCATGGACTAGTAATCCCAGGGACCTGGACTAGTAATCACAGCGACCTGGACTAGTAATCCCAGAGACTTGGACTAGAAATCCCAGAGACCTGGACTAGTAATCCCAGAGACCTGGACTAGTAATCCCAGAGTCCTGGACTAGTAATCCCAGAGACCTGGACTAGTAATCCCAGAGACCTGGACTAGTAATCCCAGAGACCTGGACTAGTAATCCCAGAGACCTGGACTAGAAATCCCAGAGACCTGGACTAGTAATCCCAGAGACCTGGACTAGTAATCCCAGAGACCTGGACTAGTAATCCCAGTGTCTTGGACTAGTAATCCCAGTGTCCTGGACTTGTAATCCCAGGGACCTGGACTAGCAGTCCCAGAGTGCTGGACTAATGATCCAGAGACCTGAACTAGTAATCCCAGAGACTGGGACTAGTAATCCCAGAGACCTATACTAGTAATCCCAGAGACCTGGACTAGTAATCCCAGAGACCTGGACTAGTAATCCCAGTGTCTTGGACTAGTAATCCCAGTGTCCTGGACTTGTAATCCCAGGGACCTGGACTAGCAATCCCAGAGAGCTGGACTAATGATCCAGAGACCTGGACTAGTGATCCCAGAGACTTGGACTAGAAATCCCAGAGACCTGGAATAGTAATCCCAGAGACCTGGACTGGTAATCCCAGAGACCTGGACCAATAATCCCAGAGACCTGGACCAGTATTCCCAGTGTTCTGGACTAGTAATCCCAGTGTCCTGGACTAGTAATCCGAGGGACCTGGACTAGTAATCCCAGAGACCTGGACTAATGATCCAGAGACCTGAACTCGTAATCCCAGAGACCTGGACTATTAATCCCAGAGACCTGGACGAGTAATCCCAGAGACTTGGACTAGAAATCCCAGCGACCTGGACTAGTAATCCCAGAGACCTGGACTAGTAATCCCAGAAACCTGGACTAGTAATCCCAGAGACCTGGACTAATGATCCAGAGACCTGAACTAGTAATCGCAGGGAATTGGACTTGTAATCCCAGAGACCTGAACGAATGATCCAGAGACCTGGACTAGTAATCCCAGAGACCTGGACTAGTAATCCTAGTGTCCTGGACTAGTAATCCCAGTGTCCTGGACTAGTAATCCCAGGGACCTGGACTGGTAATCTTAGAGACCTGGACTAATGATCCAGAGACCTGAACTAGTAATCCCAGAGACCTGGACTAGTAATCCCAGAGACCTGGACTCGTAATCCCAGAGATTTGGACTAGTAACCCCAGAGACCTGGACTAGTAATCCCAGGGACCTGGACTAGTAACCCCAGAGACCTGGCCTAGTAATCCCAGAGACCTGGACTAGTAATCCCAGAGAGCTGGACTAATGATCCAGAGACCTGAACTAGTAATCCCAGAGAACTGGACTAGTAATCCCAGAGACCTGGACTAATGATCCAGAGACCTGGACTAGTAATCCCAGAGACCTGGACTAGTAATCCCAGAGACCTGGATTAGTAATCCCAAATACCTGAACCAGTAATCACAGAGACCTGGATTAGTAATCCCATAGACCTGGACTAGTAATCCCAGAGACCTGGACTAGTAATCCCAGCGTCCTGGACTAATGATCCAGAGACCTGGACTAGTAATCCCAGAGACTTGGACTAGAAATCCCAGAGACTTGGACTAGTAATCCCAGAGACTTGGACTAGAAATCCCAGAGACCTGGACGAGTAATCCCAGAGACCTGGACTAGTAACTCCAGAGACCTGGTCTAGTAATCCCAGAGACCTGGACTAGTAATCCCAGTGTCCTGGACTAGTAATCCCAGTGTCCTGGACTAGTAATCCCAGGGACCTCGACTAGTAATCCCAGAGACCTGGACTAATGATCCAGAGACCTGAACTAGTAATCCCAGAGACGTGGATTATTAATCCCAGAGACCTGGACTAGTAATCCCAGAGACCTGGACTAGTAATCCCAGAGACCTGGACTAGCAATCCCAGAGTCCTGGACTAGTAATCCCAGAGACCTGGACTAGTAATCCCAGAGACCTGGACTAGAAATCCCAGAGACCTGGACTAGTAATCCCAGAGACCTGGACTAGAAATCCCAGAGACCTGGACTAGTAATCCCAGAGACCTGGACTAGTAATCCCAGAGACCTGGACTAGTAATCCCAGTGTCTTGGACTAGTAATCCCAGTGTCCTGGACTTGTAATCCCAGGGACCTGGACTAGTAATCCCAGAGAGCTGGACTAATGATCCAGAGACCTGAACTAGTAATCCCAGAGACCGGGACTAGTAATCCCAGAGACCTGGTCTAGTAATCCCAGAGACTTGGACTAGTAATCCCAGAGACCTGGACTTGTAATCCCAGAGATTTGGACTAGTAACCCCACAGACCTGTACTAGTAATCCCAGGGACCTGTACTAGTAATCCCAGGGACCTGTACTGGTAATCCCAGAGACCTGGACTAGTAATCCCAGAGACCTGGACTGGCAATCCCAGTGACCTGGACTAATGATCCAGAGACCTGGACTCGTAATCCCAGAGACTTGGACTAGAAATTCCAGAGACCTGGACTAGTAACCCCAGAGACCTGGACTAATGATGCAGAGACCTGGACTAGTAATCCCCGTGTCCTGGACTAGTAATCCCAGTGTCATGGACTAGTAATCCCAGGGACCTGGACCAGTAATCACAGCGACCTGGACTAGTAATCCCAGAGACTTGGACTAGAAATCCCAGAGACCTGGACTAGTAATCCCAGAGACCTGGACTAGTAATCCCAGAGTCCTGGACTAGTAATCCCAGAGACCTGGACTAGTAATCCCAGAGACCTGGACTAGTAATCCCAGAGACCTGGACTAGTAATCCCAGAGACCTGGACTAGTAATCCCAGAGACCTGGACTAGAAATCCCAGAGACCTGGACTAGTAATCCCAGAGACCTGGACTAGTAATCCCAGAGACCTGGACTAGTAATCCCAGTGTCTTGGACTAGTAATCCCAGTGTCCTGGACTTGTAATCCCAGGGACCTGGACTAGCAATCCCAGAGAGCTGGACTAATGATCCAGAGACCTGAACTAGTAATCCCAGAGACCGGGACTAGTGATCCCAGAGACCTGGACTCGTAATCCCAGAGACTTGGACTAGAAATCCCAGAGACCTGGACTATTAATCCCAGAGATTTGGACTAGTAACCCCAGAGACCTGGACTTGTAATCCCAGGGACCTGTACTAGTAATCCCAGAGACCTGGACTAGTAATCCCAGAGACGTGGACTGGCAATCCCAGTGACCTGGACTAATGATCCAGAGACCTGGACTAGTAATCCCAGAGACTTGGACTAGAAATCCCAGAGACCTGGACTAGTAATCCCAGAGACCTGGACTGGTAACCCCAGAGACCTGGACTAATGATCCAGAGACCTGGACTAGTAATCCCCGTGTCCTGGACTAGTAATCCCAGTGTCATGGACTAGTAATCCCAGGGACCAGGACTAGTAATCACAGCGACCTGGGCTAGTAATCCCAGAGACTTGGACTAGAAATCCCAGAGACCTGGACTAGTAATCCCAGAGATTTGGACTAGTAACCCAAGAGACCTGGACTAGTAATCCCAGGGACCTGGACTAGTAATCCCAGAGACCTGGACTAGTAATCCTAGAGACCTGGACTAGTAATCCCAGTGACCTGGACTAATGATCCAGAGACCTGGACTAGTAATCCCAGAGACTTGGACTAGAAATCCCAGAGACCTGGACTAATAATCCCAGAGACGTGGACTAATGATCCAGAGACCTGGACTAGTAATCCCAGTGTCCTGGACTAGTAATCCCAGGGAACTGGACTCGTAATCCCAGAGACCTGGACTAATGATCCAGAGACCTGAACAATAATCCCAGAGACCTGGACTAGTAATCCCAGAGATTTGGACTAGTAACCCCAGAGACCTGGACTAGTAATCCCAGGGACCTGGACTAGTAACCCCAGAGACCTGGACTAGTAACCCCAGAGACCTGGACTAGTAATCCCAGAGACCTGGACTAGCAATCCCAGAGACCTGGACTAGTAATCCCAGAGATTGGGACTAGTAACCCCAGAGACCTGGACTAGTAACCCCAGAGACCCGGACTAGTAATCCCAGAGACCTGGACTAGTAATCCCAGAGACCCGGACTAATGATCCAGAGACCTGAACTAATAATCCCAGAGACCTGGACTCGTAATCCCATAGATTTGGACTAATAACCCCAGAGACCTGGACTAGTAATCCCAGAGACCTGGACTTGTAATCCCAGAGACCTGGACTAATGATCCAGAGACCTGAACTAATAATCCCAGAGACCTGGACTAGTAATCCCAGAGACCTGGACTAGTAATCCCAGAGAACTGGAATAATGATCCAGAGACGTGAGTTCAAATCCCACCACGGCAGCTGGGGAATTTAAATTCAGTTAAATAAATAAATCTGGAATAAAATGCTAATCTCAGTAATGGTGACCATGTAAATACCGGATTGTCATAAAAACCCATCTGGTTCGCTAATGTCCTGGCCTATATGTGACTCCAGACCCACAGCAATGTTGTTGATGCTTAACTGCCCTCTGAAATGGCCCAGCAAGCCACTCAGTTGTCAAGAAAGTGTCTCACCACCGCCTTCTCAAGGGCAATTAGGGATGGGCAATAAATGCTGGCCTTGCCAGCGACACCCACATCCCCTGAATGAAAAAAGAGTTGCCAGATGTGAACCCCCTTGTCTGAGCGGCCTGTTTGGGGCAGTAGTGTAACAGGGTGTACGGACCGGGGCGAGTGAGGAACAACCAAACTAGGGCCAACAATGGGGAACATGTGATTCTGATACATCACTTGCTTCTGTATCTCCAGACAACCCTGGAAGGATTTGCCCCTGAGGATGTGAATCACAGAGCAGTGAATCACACCGAGCAGTGAATCACACAGAGCAGTGAGTCACACCGAGCAGTGAATCACACCGAGCAGTGAATCACACAGAGCAGTGAAACACACAGAGCAGTGAATCTCACAGAGCAGTGAGTCACACCGAGCAGTGAATCTCACAGAGCAGTGAATCTCACAGAGCAGTGAATCACACCGAGCAGTGAATCTCACAGAGCAGTGAATCTCACAGAGCAGTGAATCACACCGAGCAGTGAATCTCACAGAGCAGTGAATCTCACAGAGCAGTGAATCACACAGAGCAGTGAGTCACACAGAGCAGTGAATCTCACCGAGCAGTGAGTCACACAGAGCAGTGAGTCACACCGAGCAGTGAATCACACCGAGCAATGAACCACACCGAGCAGTGAGTCACACAGAGCAGTGAATCACACTGAGCAGTGAGTCACACTGAGCAGCGAGTCACACAGAGCAATGAATCACACCGAGCAGTGAATCACACCGAGCAGTGAGTCACACCGAGCAGTGAGTCACACAGAGCAGTGAATCACACCGAGCAGTGAGTCACACAGAGCAGTGAATCACACCGAGCAATGAGTCACACAGAGCAGTGAATCTCACAGAGCAGTGAGTCACACCAAGCAGTGAATCTCACAGAGCAGTGGGTGAATCACACAGTGAATGCTTTGGAAGATGGTTTTAAACTGGGAAAATCAGAAAGCAAGCAGAGGATAGGGTCGAGTGAATACTGTCACTGCATTACTGGTGATAGCGAGGAAGAACGAGGGGCCCTCAAGAAACAGACGCTGGCCATTGGTAGAGGGGACCTGAATTTTCTTGTGGTAAAGGCCGGAATTGACGGAGCAACTGTGACATTAAATAAATGTGGAATAAAAAGCTAGTATCAGAGATGGTGAGCATGGCCGTGATATTCCTTACCTTGGTGGGTCCGGGGCAGGCTTCATCGGTGGCAGGTCCCGACCCCGCTGCCGGCTCCATCCCGCTCTGGAAAATGATTTTCCATTGATTGGGCTTGTTAAGCCCACACAGCGCGTTTCCCAGTCCAATTAGAGGAAGCGGGTCTGGTGATGTTATTCATGACGCGTCATCAGCTGGTTTCCTTAAAGGGACCAAGCGCAAATTTCTTTTGACATTTGTGCCGTCAGTGTTCTAGAGCATTGAGGTGCTGCAAACACTGACAATAACTGCACAGAGGTGCAGGGCTGCACCCAGGCTCTCCCATGACTCCCTCCATGCGCTTGTGGAGGGAGTCACAGCACGCAGGGAAGTACCCTTCCCTTCCCATGGGCTGAAGAGACCTCCACAGGAGACAAACACAGCCTGGTTGCACATTGCACAGGAGGGCACAAGCAGGGATGTTGTCAGGAGGACCAGGCTGCAGTGGCGCAAACCTTTCACTGATCTCAGTAGATCACGAAACGTTAGTACAAAGCCACACTCCACCTCATCCTCCTGTGCCTGTCATCACATCCCCATCACTCTGCATTCCCTACCCTACTCCTGCACATCCTCACTCACACCAACTTACCTTGCACCTCCACCCATCCCTCTCTCTCTCTCTACATTATCACATCCTCATCTCACCCCTCCTACTCACCCTCATCCTAGTGCAATCATACCAACTAACAACACATGAGGGTAGCCACTTGGGTGTTTTATCCAAAGTTCATGTAAAGTTTCTGTTAATGTGCTGTCAAGCATTGAAACTTTTATTTTCAACACTCTGCGTTCTTGGACAGATTTATGCTCACCTTTGGAAGTGGCTTAGTGAGTTGCAGTGAATGGTCATGAGGGTGAAAGGAATGGCTTGGACATTGTTGGGATGCTTTATCGTGTTGGTGTGGGGTGGTGCCAACCTGGTGCTTCATGTGGCAGCCAGGGTGTACAGCGTCAAGTGAAGTAAATCTGGCCTTGGTGAGGCCATCCCTGGCCTCCCGGGCAGCAATGTGGTCGGGTGCTGATGCCCTCTGTCCTGTGCAGCATCAGTTGATTGCGGAGAAGGTTGGTGTTGTTGTTGTTGCTGCTGGTGTGCCTGGTGCTGCTGGTGTTGGGGCTGATCATGGTCGGATTTTGAGGACCAAGGTGAGACAGTATAAAGGGCACCCATGTTGATGGAATAGATGGCAGGTGAAGTAGAGATGACAGAAGTGATCTGTCAATGGTGAGAGAGTTCTTCCAATGAGATAAGACTGGATGGAGAGTGGAAAGTGGAAAGCCTGCAGAATCCATACTGGAAATGGACTGAGAAACAGCTTCTGCCTGAGGAGAGTGACCATCTGTCAGGTGGGAGTTTTTACTGTACATTTGAAGCTGTCAATAATCAGCTGGAGCAATAGCCACTGAACTCCCGCCTCAAGTTGACAGCCATGGTCCTGGAAAAGCGTGGTTCCTGTGGCCATGAAGTTAAAGTGAAAATGTAAGTTAAAAAAGCCTGTTAATGATCTGTCAACTAGATGCTAATGAGTTTAATTGGGTCGCTCGCCGCTGCCTGTCAGGTCTGCTCAGCGCTGACAGACCCGACATCGGGAAAGGCGTGTTGCGGCGGGTTGACGGCGGGTTCCTGACCCGTTGTCAAAAAAATCTAATTTACCACCCGACCCACCACTGATCCCGCCCGCTGACCCCCCAGAATATTCCGGCCCGTGTAACTACTGGATTGTCGTAAAAATGCATCTAGTTCACTAATGTCCTTTAGGGAAGGAAATCTGCCGTCTTTACCCAGTCTGACCTATAATTGACTCCAGACCCACAGCAATGTGATTGACTCTTAAGTGGGGAAGGCTGCCCTTTCGGTGCCTGTCTGTGCAATATCTGACTTGGGGAATGAGGTTCAGCCACCACTTCCACAGCCACGATTATGATGGTGTCTGGCCTCAGTAAGCATGTTGTATCAGTTTGACCGTTATGGGAGACAGTGCAGGCAAAATTAGATTAGGCCGAAAAACGGGCGCAGGGATTGCAATGCCGATCTGCCCATGCCCGTTGAAAGTAGTGCAGGCAGCACACGAAATTCACGCTGCCTGCTCATTCCCACGACAGGAGCGCTGAACCCAGTGCTAAACCCGCTGCTGGTGGACTCAGCACTCAACAGGAGGACCCAATATCGTGTGAAGTCTGCTCTCTATTTAAAGGTTGCCTGCAGAGTGAAAGGCGGTCTGCACTTCTCAAAGGGGAGGTGCTCTGTTACAGAAGTACCTCATTGTGGCTGAAGCTGGAGCAATATGTCTCAACAGGGGAGAAAGCGTGCACCTCGGTTCTCAGATGAAGCACTGGAGGCCTTGGTGTGGTGTGGGGGTACAGGAAGAGACAGATCCTGTACCCACAGGGGGGCAGGAGGCCTCCCAGGCACACTGTGCGAAGGCAGTGGGAGGAGATCACAGAACGTAAGAACATAAGAAATAAGAGCAGGAGTAGCCATACGGCCCCTCGAGCCTGCTCCGCTATTCAATAAGATCATGGCTGATCATCGACCTCAACTCCACTTTCCTGCCCGATCTCCATATCCCTTGATTCCCCTAGAGTCCAAAAATCTATTTATCTCAGCCTTGAATATACTCAAAGACTCAACATTCACAGCCCTCTGGGGCACAGAATTCCAAAGATTCACAACCCTCTGAGTGAAGAAATTCCTCCTCATCTCAGTCTGAAATGACCGACCCCTTATCCTGAGACTACGCCCCCTAGTTCTAGACACTCCAGCCAGGGGAAACTATCTCTTAGCATCTACCCTGTCAATCCCCTTCAGAATCTTGTAATCAGAAGCCGTCAGTACCAACAGTGTCGCCCCCCAGGACATAGATCCAGTGCCGGAAGAAGTTTAATGACATCACACAAGTGGTCAAGGTCAGTGAATGCATCTTCAAATGCCATACCCTACCAACTGCACCACTAGCCTCACACACTGCTCAATGCACCACACCCCCCTCACTCACCTACCAACAATCTCTAGCAATCACGACTCATACCTCTCAAAGCTTCACCTCACATTTACCACTGCTGCAAGCCTCAGGCTCACATCTCACACCTTGCACACAATACCAGCTATTCAACCATGATGAACACATCACCCAAACACATTGCACTACACTCACTGACACACACATCAGCCAAACACATTGCACCACACTCACTGACACACTTCACCCAAACACATTGCACCACACTCACTGACACACTTCACCCAAACACATTGCACCACACTCACTGACACACACATCACCCAAACACATTGCACCACACTCACTGACACACTGCACCCAAACACATTGCACCACACTCACTGACACACTGCACCCAAACACATTGCACCACACTCACTGACACACTGCACCCAAACACATTGCACCACACTCACTGACACACACTTCACCCAAACACATTGCACCACACTCACTGACACACTTCACCCAAACACATTGCACCACACTCACTGACACACTTCACCCAAACACATTGCACCACACTCACTGACACACTTCACCCAAACACATTGCACCACACTCACTGACACACTTCACCCAAACACATTGCACCACACTCACTGACACACACTTCACCCAAACACATTGCACCACTGTGGTAAACCACTGTTTGTATTCCTGTTTGTCCTGTTTGTATTCCACTGTGTACATGCCTGGACATGCCTCGGCTGACTCCTCCCACAGGTCCTAGTATAAAGGTGACTGCTCCCCAGCCCTTGTATCCTGGACCGGTCGACCACTCGAGGCAGACCTCCATTCTGTTGTTAATAAAAGCCTTTAGTTACTCTTCTAACTCTCAGTCTTTTATGAGTAATTGATAGCGCATCAATTTTATTAACAACATTTTTATAATGGAGAAGATCCTCACACCAGCATGCCTGGACTTACATCATCGGGAGGCGGACTCATCCACCAAGTTTACTCACTGGCTTAAGTGTTTCGAAAAATTCCTGACCGCCTCCGAAGCAATCAAATCGGACGAGGACAAACTGGATGTCCTGACCTCCAAAGTGAACCACCGAGTGTACTCGGTCATCCAAGACGCGACCTCGTACGCGGATGCTATCAAGCTCCTCAAGGACCAGCACACGCGCCCAGTGAACGAAGTGTACGCCAGGCACCTCCTGGGGAGTCGTAAACAACAACCTGGGGAATCGACCGTGGAATACCTTCAGGCACTGTCTGTGCTTGGCCGGGCCTGTGGTTGTAAGGATGTAAAGGCCGCCGTGTACACAGAGGAACTTATCCGGGACGCTTTTGTAGCGGGCCACAGATCCAATTACACACGACAGCGACTGTTGGAGCAGAGTAACCTCGACCTCAACAAGGCCTCTGAACTCGCACTATCGTTGGATGCAGCCTACCAGGGCATGGATGCCTACTCCTCTGCACCGTGGACGCCGCGGGGAATGACAGCCTGGGACACGGTAGGACCGCCTCATAGCGCCGTGCCACCCCAGCCACACCCCAACAACGGCCCAACTACCGCAGCAGTGTCCCAAGGCCAGACAGCAGTGCCCCAAGGCCAGAAATGCTACTTCTGTGGCCAGGCAAAACACCCCAGAGCGCGCTGCCCGGCGAAAAACACGATCTGCTCGGGCTGCGGGAAGAAGGGACACTACGCTAGCGTCTGCAGGGCCAAAGCCACCCCGAACCCCAGCAGCGCCGCGTGTGGGCCATGCGGGCCGCCATTTTGGACCTCCCCGGCCGTGTGCGAATCACCGGTACAGCAGCCATTTTGGACGCCTCCAGCCACATGGGGATCATGGACGCCGCCATCTTGGACGACAGCCGGGACGCAGCAGGCCCCCGACACCGCCTCATCTGATACCCGCAGCGACACACCGACCACTACGCTGGCATCCGTTACACTGGACCAAGCGAGACCGCACCAACTGGCCAGTTCCACAATGGACATTAAGGTAAATGGTCACGATACAATCTGCCTTTTTGACTCTGGGAGCACGGAGAGCTTCATCCACCCCGACACGGTGCGGCGTTGCTCTCTCCCAGTCCTGCCTGCGCAACAGCGGATTTCTATGGCCTCCGAGTCCCAGTCGGCGGACATCGGCGGCTACTGCGTGGTGACACTCGTAGTAGACGGGACCGTGTACGATCATTTTAAACTTCTGGTCCTGCCTGACCTCTGCGCTGCCGTCCTGCTGGGGTTAGATTTTCAGTGCCACCTTAAAAGTGTTACGATGGCGTACGGTGGACCCCTACCCCCACTCACAGTCCGCAGCCAGCAGCTTCCAAATTGCCCGCCGCGCACCAGGTGCAACCTCTCCACACTCAGAGTCACCCCCCCACCACTGTTTGCTAACCTCACCCCCGACTGTAAGCCCATCGCCACAAAGAGCAGGCGATACAGTGCCGGGGACAGGGTTTTCATTAAAACCGAAGTGGAGCGGCTCCTGAAAGAAGGGATTATTGAGGGCAGCACCAGCCCCTGGCGAGCCCAGGTTGTGGTCGTTAAGACCAGCGAGAAGCAGCGCCTGGTCATCGACTACAGCCAGACAATAAATCGCTACACCCTGCTGGACGCCTACCCACTCCCCCGTATAGCTGATATGGTCAACCAGATCGCGCAGTACCGCGTCTTCTCGACCATTGACCTGAAATCAGCGTACCACCAGCTCCCCATCCGCCCTGAGGACCGCCAGTACACTGCCTTTGAGGCAAACGGCCGCCTCTATCACTTCCTTAGGGTTCCCTTTGGCGTCACCAACGGGGTCTCCATCTTCCAAAGGGAGATGGACCGGATGGTAGATCAAAATGCGTTGCAGGCCACTTTCCCATATCTGGACAATGTGACCATCTGCGGCCGTGACTTGCAGGACCATGACGCAAACCTCGAAAAATTCCTCCGCACCGCCCAACTCCTAAACCTGACATATAACAAGGAGAAGTGCATATTCCGCACAAACCGCCTCGCCATCCTTGGCTGTGTTGTGGAACACGGAGTCATCGGCCCCGACCCCGACCGGATGCGTCCCCTTATGGAACTTCCACTGCCCCACTGCCTCAAGGCCCTGAAGAGGTGCCTAGGGTTTTTCTCCTATTACGCCCAGTGGGTCCCCTACTATGCGGACAAGGCCCGTCCGCTGATCAAGTCCACCTCTTTTCCCTTGACGGCAGAGGCCCGCTTAGCCTTCCACCGTATCAAGGAGGACATTGCCAAAGCCACCATGCACGCAGTGGACGAATCCATCCCCTTCCAGGTGGAAAGCGACGCGTCCGACTTTGCCCTGGCCGCTACCCTCAATCAGGCGGGGAGACCCGTGGCCTTCTTTTCACGAACCCTCCAAGGCCCGGAGACCAGACACTCCGCTGTTGAGAAGGAGGCCCAGGTGATTGTGGAGGCTGTGCGTCATTGGAGGCACTACCTGGCCGGAAAACGATTTACCCTGCTCACTGACCAGCGTTCAGTTGCTTTTATGTTTAACAACAAGCAGAGGGGCAAAATCAAAAATGACAAGATCTTGAGGTGGAGAATCGAACTTTCCACCTACAACTACGAGATCTTGTACCGGCCAGGGAAGCTAAATGAACCCCCGGATGCGCTATCGCGTGGCACCTGCGCCAGCGCGCAGATCGATAGACTACGGGTCCTCCACAATGACCTCTGCCACCCGGGGGTCACCAGGTTCTTCCACCTCATCAAGGCCCGCAACCTGCCTTACTCTATTGAGGAGGTCAGGACCATGACCAGGAACTGCCAAGTCTGTGCTGAGTGCAAACCACACTTTTATAGACCAGACAGGGCCCACCTGATAAAAGCCACTTGCCCCTTCGAGCGCCTGAGCGTTGATTTTAAAGGGCCTCTCCCCTCCTCCGACCGCAATGTGTACTTCCTCAATATTATTGATGAGTACTCCCGTTTCCCGTTCGCCTTCCCCTGCCCGGACATGACCAGTGCCACGGTCATTAAATGTCTGAACAACCTCTTCACCCTGTTCGGCTTCCCCAGCTATATCCATAGCGACCGGGGCTCATCGTTTATGAGCGACGAACTCCGTCAGTACCTGCTAACTAGGGGTATTGCCACAAGCAGGACCACCAGTTACAACCCCCGGGGGAACGGACAGGTGGAAAGAGAAAATGCGACAGTTTGGAAGGCCGTCCTGCTAGCCTTAAAGTCTAGGGGCCTTCCAACCTCCCGCTGGCAGGATGTGCTCCCCGATGCGCTCCACTCTATTCGGTCACTGCTCTGCACTGCCACTAACGCCACCCCTCATGAGAAAATGTTTGTCTTCCCAAGGAAGTCCACATCGGGGACATCGCTACCGCCATGGCTGACGTCCCCAGGGCCGGTCCTACTGAGAAGACACGTGAGGACCCATAAAACGGACCCCCTGGTCGAGAGGGTCGACCTCCTCCACGCCAACCCGCTTACATCGCATACCCGGACGGGCGGGAGGACACAGTCTCCATAAGAGACCTTGCACCCTCGGGGACCACAGTAACCCACTACCCACTACCACTCCCCCCCCACGATCCGATATCCAGCCCCAGCAGACGGCAGGCCTGGGCCCCGCGACCCGCTCGACATCTACGAGGACGACACGCCTGTGCCACAGCCTACGCTGGACTCGACGCCGGAAGCTTCACTACCCCTGCCGTCGCCACGCCGATCACAGCGGCAGACAAGACCTCCGGAGAGACTCCAATACACTAACTTTTAATACACTTCACCCCGCCGGACTCAATTTTAAACAAGGGGTGAATGTGGTAAACCACTGTTTGTATTCCTGTTTGTCCTGTTTGTATTCCACTGTGTACATGCCTGGACATGCCTCGGCTGACTCCTCCCACAGGTCCTAGTATAAAGGTGACTGCTTCCCCAGCCCTTTGTATCCTGGACCGGTCGACCACTCGAGGCAGACCTCCATTCTGTTGTTAATAAAAGCCTTTAGTTACTCTTCTAACTCTCAGTCTTTTATGAGTAATTGATAGCGCATCAACCACACTCACTGACACACTTCCCTTTCTCTTGCAGGCCAAGGTGGCTCATAACAGGAGCGAGCAGAAACAAATGGGGGGCGGGGGCAGGGCAAGCACAGCTGCACAACCTAACCCCCATGGAGGAGACTGTGCTGGAGGTCATTGGAAGGGCTGTCACTGAGATCGTTCCACAGGGCGAGGCTGAAACCATTGATGATAACATACCTAATCCTTCTTCTCACATCCCACTTCCCCCTCATCCCACAATTGCTTCTCACTTGCAAGCTGCTGATGGTGTATGCACGGACATCTTGCTTTCCCCCCTCCCCTCACTACAACCCAACCCTTGTGCCTTTCTCCTTTCAGATACCCAAGAACTGCCAGCAGCCCAGCCTGTGCAGCATGAATTAGAGGAGGAGAGTGATGGAGAAGAAGAGGTACCCTCACTCGATCTGACACTTCCAGGCACCAGCTCAGATACTGGCACTCGTGTACTTTAGAGGGTAGTATAGAGGCGGGATCTACACATGGTGAGTCACCGGGCACGAGTGGGCTGCAGCCAGGCCAGGGGGAAAGGATGGCACAGGTGCCAGTTCTCCGGAGGGCAAAGTTGCACATGGGCTCTGCTGTACAGGACTCTGATGTGGACCTCGATAGGGCAGCCTTCAGAAGAAGGGTGAGAGCGTGCACACAGAAATACTTGGTGCAATGGCAGGCCTGCCAGAGAGCCTGTTGTCAGTGTCAAGGAGCATGGAGGTGTCCGGCTCCAACATTGCACGGGCTTTATGCGGAGCTTGGAGCCCATGATTTCCAGGATGGAAGTGATGGGAAACTCCATTAAAGAACGTGTAGACCCAACCATGATGCAGGGTCTGATGGGCGATGTCGCAGCTTCCGTTGCAGCACAAGCAGAAGCGACCTAACGTCTGAGTGCTGCTCTGGAAGCTCAGACTTCTGCCAAGCAGGCTCAATTTGCGGCCACGCAAGCTCAGACTGCTGCCATCGTGGCTGGGTCTACGAGTGTGGAAAGGGGATTGCAGGGTCTCACAGCAGTCCAGCAATCTGTGCTCAAACAGATGGCGAGGAATGCTGAGGCACCGGCCTGGGGGGACTGGCAGTGACTCTGTGGAGCAAGAACCTGCTGTCCCCACTCAGGATGACAGTATTCGTATTCCCATCACTGTCACCTGTTACATCCTGAAAGGAGCCTGCGGATAAAGGGCAATGGTAGCCTTAACACAGACAACGCTGTCCATGCCCTGGTTTGGCAGCAGTGAGTGCCAGAGCTCAGTGACAGGCTCCTTGGTGAAGAGAGGGGTTCTCATACATTAATCTTTACTGAAGTCGATGTAGGAGACGTACTCCTTGAAGACCTGCCGTGGATATGGCTTCCTACTGGGTGAGCAGAAATTTCCTCCAACTAATTATCAGGAAGCCATTGTTTTCAGTCCCCGCCACAAACTCCGTTCCCTAGCCACCGACTCCATCCCTCTCCCTGATAACTGTCTGAGGCTGAACCACACTGTTCGCAACCTTGGTTTCATATTTGACCCTGAAATGAGCTTCCGACCACATATCCGCACCATCACGAAGACCGCCTACTTCCACCTCCGTAACATCGCTCGACTCCGCCCCACCTCAACTCATCCGCTGCTGAAACCCTCATCCATTCCTTTGTTACCTCCAGACTTGACTATTCCAACGCACTCCTGACTGGCCTCCCATCTTCCACCCTCCATTAACATAAGGTCATCCAAAACTCTGCTGCCCGTGTCCTAACTCGCACCGAGTCCCGTTCACCCATCACCCCTGTGATCACTGACCTACACTGACTCCCAGTTAAGCAATGCGTCGATTTTAAAATGTTCGTATTTTAACTTTTTAAATTAATTCATGGTATGTGCATCGCTGGCAGGGCCAGTATTTATTGCCCATCCCTAGTTGCCCTTGAGAAGGTGGTGTTGAGCCGCCTTCTTGTACCGCTGCAGTCCGTGTGGGGAAGGTGCTGTTAGGGAGGGAATTCCAGGATTTTGACCCAGCGACGATGAAGGATCAGCGATGTACTGCCAAGTCAGGACAGTGTGTGACGTGGAGGGGAACTTGGAGGTGGTGGTGTTCCCATGCACCTGCTGCCCTTGTCCTTCTAGGTGGAAGAGGTCGCGGGTTTGAGAGGTGCTGCTGAAGAGTTTTGTTTCATCATCTTCTCTATCTCCCTGTGCGGATGAGTTAGTAAGTGGAGGGGCTGGGGGGTGGAGGAGAAAGGAGGGGATCCCCAGGCGTTGCCCCTCCAGCTGATTCAGTCGTTCCACAGTCTGAAACCCAACCTTTAGATTCACAACAGGCCCACAGGGAGGATGCATCTCTCCCTCTGCCGATCAGAGTCTGAACAGCCTTAGCCTAAGCCGTGCTCCAAGTGTATGACCAATTGCAGACCGAGAATGGCGTCCCCCTTTATCTGGGATTCGGGTTGTGCTGAATCTACTGATTTGCCAGGTTCCTGTTTCTGTAACTGCTGGTCAGGCCGGAGCAGCAAGCACACTGGCCCGGCTCCAGGAGATAGCCAGGTGGCCTGGGTGGAAAGGCGATGATGATCACTATTGTCAGAACTGCATTATTTGTGCTGAACACAACCCCGACCCACACGCCAAGAAGGCCCCTCGCCGACATACCAGGCCCTGGACCAACTTCACATCAAAAGATATTTAACTGAACTATAATTCGTTTTGTCAAACCCATTTTCCCTTATTGTGCAGAGCCCCATCCCCCAGTTATTAACCCTTTAGAGACCATGGCACGGTTTAGTTCCTCATAAATATCTTTTGAATCTTTTAAGAATGAGGTGTGTGAGCTCAGGGCTGTTTCCAGAGTCGTTCCCTCTCTGTTCTTTTGCTTCCTCTCCTTCTCCCCATCTCTTTCTCTCTCACTCTTCTCTGTCCATTCACTTTTCCCCCATTTCTCTCTCCTTCTCTCTCATTCTGCCCTCAATCCATTTCTCCCCTTCTTAGTCTCCTCCGCCCAATCCCCCGTCCTTTCTCTCTCGGCTTGTCCCTGCCTGGTTTTCTAGTTCCCTCTGCTGTTTCGTTCACTTTCTCTCTCTTTTCTCAAGTGTCGGGGATGCGCTGAAGTGCGAAATGAGCCTGTGAACGTTCGTTTTGGTAATTAAACTTTGACAAGAAGAGGGAGAAGAAGCGATGGAGGGTGAACAATGGTGACAGTGTTGTGGAGTCTCGGGCCAGCAGTGCTCACTCTGGGACAGCCTTTCTTTTGGCGAACAAAAGCATTTGTTTACATGTGTTAACTTCAACAGACTGCAGCTTGATGTCAGCGAGCCAGGTGCAAGAACATCACAACTCATCACACCTCCACCAGCCTGATGGGCAGTCATTCGTCACAAACAATAATCCCCGGGCCCATGTCTGCACCACTTCAAAGTTACTATGTTACAATATAAATATTGTGTTCTGAAACAAATTCAGAATCATTATTTCCGATGCACAGCACTGTCAGACAGATTAGAACAAAACTCGTAACTTTTTATTTTGGTTTGAGAGGATTGTAAGGACTTAACTCCCTGCGTTAATGATGGGACTGTGAACATGAAGCAGTCTCTAAGTGTAAGGACATGCCCCACGTCCATGGACTGTAACTCAAATAACCCAGATTTCAGATAAATCCGATGACTTAAACTAAAATTATTTGGCAAAATTAAAATCATGAACTTTCAAACTTCAATCATTTTAAAATAAAATGAATTGCTCATAACTCACTGACTGTGCACTGCCAGTAAACAAGCTGTGAGTTAAACTTGTGTAAATCATTGCCCGATGTCCTATTTCTGCTCCTGTGCTTTAATTATTTTAGGCTGTGAAATATATTTCCTCTCCAGAGTGGCATTGCAAGGCATTGGATGTTCCTACACTCCTTCCTACAAGACCTGGTTAAGAACCGCTCGGAATTGACAGTGAGGGTTCCATTTATTTGCCAGTTCAGAGTCAGAGACTGATAACACACGTTGGCATCTGTCGGGTAGAAGTGGAATTCTGAAAGACTTTACTAGGTCTGGATTGCTTTGCAAAGCTGGACGAGCAAAGTTTTAGAAACAAGAATGTTTAGGAATCTAGAAATTATATTCTGGATTTTTAAATTGCAGTGTTTAAAACGGCCTGGGGGCTAATTTGGGGAAAGGGTGAGAACAGGTGCTAGGTGAGTGCTGTGCTAATAAGATGCGCCTGTTTAAAAGTCCGGTACTAGCATGCAATTTTGGCACTAATTGCTGATTACCATGATTTAAACGTGCCTAGAGGTGCTAAACCTGCAGGTTTAGCACTCATGTGTTAATTAGGAGCAATTTTCCTGGAGTGGTGTATGTGGACTCCACGCGCGCACTTCCAGTGAAGGTGTGGAGTGTGCTGCCTGACACAAAATGGAATGTTTCAGGGTGGCTCAGGCACCGAGGGAGAGGGCGCACAGGTTCTCAGATGCGGCACTGGAAGTCCTGGTGGAGGCGGTCCAGAGGAGGAGGCGTGTCTTGTACCCACGGGGGGAAGGAGACCACAGAGGCAGCTAATCACGTGGGAGGTGATCGCCCAGGAGGTGACAGCCAGAAGCAATGCAACCAGGACATGGCTCCAGTGCTGCCAGAAATTTAATGACTTGACACGCGTGGTCAAGGTAAGATCCCATCTCACAAACACACTTCTTAATAACTGCACCACCACCAGCATCACAACCTCAGCATCCACCATCTAACTACACACTGACATTCACACACCCCACACTATTGCATCCTTCATAGGGACTACTCACACCTCAGACACATCTCACAGCTCTTCAACCATTTGAGGCATGACACACACACAAACACACCTGCCAATACCTCATTCACAATCCCCACTCTTTCTCTTGTATGCAACCTCGCCCTCCGGGGAGCTCACACCTGCGCTATACTTCACTCCCCACCCACCCCGGCCCTGGCTGCAGCCCACTCATGCCTGATGAATCACCACATGCAGATCACACCACTAAGCTACCCTCTAAAGTCTGTGAAGTGCCTTTACCTGAGCTGATGGCTGCGAGTGTCAGATTGAGTGATGGTGTTTCTTCCTCATCATCACTCGCCTCTCCCTCTTCTTCTTGCACCACTGGCTGGCCAGGTTGGATTTCTTGGGTCTCTGAAATCAGAATGGCACAAGGGTAAGGTTGTGGTGATTTTTTTTTCATTCATTCCTGGGATGCGGACATTGCTGGCAAGGCCAGCATTTATTGGCCATTCCTAGTTGCCCTTGAGAAGGTGGTGGTGAGCCACCTTCTTGAACTACTGCAGTCCGTGTGGTGAAGGTACTCCTACAGTGCTGTTAGGGAGGGATTTCCAGGGTTTTGACCCAGTGACGATGAAGGAATAGCGATATATTTCCAAGTCAGGATGGTGTGTAACTTGGAGGGGAACTTAGAGGTGGTGGTGTTCCCATGCGCCTGCTGTCCTTGTCCTTCTAGGTGGAAGAGGTCGCGGGTTTGAGAGGTGCTGCCGAAGAAGCCTTGGCAAGTTGCTGCAGTGCATCTTGTAGATGGTGCACACTGTAGTCATGGTGTGCCGGTGGTGGAGGGAGTAAATGTTTAAGCTGGTGGATGGGGTGCTAATCAAGCGGGCTGCTTTGTCCTGGATGGTGTCGAGCTTTTTGAGTGTTGTTGGAGCTGCACTCATCCAGGCAAGTGGAGAGTATTCCATCACACTCCTTACTTGTGCCTTGTAGATGGTGGAAAGGCTTTCGAGAATCATGAGGTGAGACACTCACCACAGAATACCCAGCCTCTGACCAGCTCTTGTTGCCACAGTATTTATGTGGCTGGTCCAATTAAGTACCATTGGGTAACCCCAGGATGTTGATAGTGGGGTTTCGGTGATGGTAATGCCGTTGAATGTCATGGGGCGGTGGTTAGACTCTCGCTTGTTGGAGATAGTCATTGCCTGGCACTTGTGTGGCGCGAATGTTACCTGCCACTTATCAGCCCAAGCCTGAATGTATTCCAGGTCTTGCTGCATGTGGGCATGGACTGCTTCATTATCTGAGGAGTTGCGAATGGCACTGAACACTGTGCAGTCATCAGCGAACATCCCCACTTCTGACCTTATGATGGAGGGAAGGTCATTCATGAAGCAGCTGAAGATGGTTGGGCCGAGGGCACTGCCCCGAGGAACTCCTGCAGCGATGTCCTGGGGCTGTGATGATTGACCTTCAACCACCACAACCATCTTTGTGTATGACTCCAGCCGGTGGAGAGTTTTCCCGCTGATTCCCATTGACTTCAGTTTTACTAGGGCTCCTTGATGCCAGATTCGGTCAAATGCTGCCTTGATGTCAAGGGCAGTCACTCTCACTGCACCTCTCTTCTGGAGTTGACCTCCTGGACCAATGCTTCCAGTGCTGCATCTCTGAGAATCTTAGAGTCCTTTTCTCTAGCCTGTTGGGTCATTACTCAATCTTGTTTTTCTGGTAGCAGCTTTCACAATCACTTCCATCACCTATTGCAGGCAGAAGGCACCTCCTCTTTAAGAAGTGCAGACAGATTTTAAGTGCAGGCTAGCTTTAATTGGAGCGAGCCTCCTATGAACTTGGGCCCCCTGCTGGGCATTCAGCAACTCAGAAACACGTTCAGTTAATTAGCAGGCAGCAGGAATTTTATGTGCTGCCTACAGTCCTCCGAATGGGCGCGGGTTGCTATCGCATCGCAATCACCATGCCCGTTTTCAAGGGCTATCGAATTTCTCAGCCTGTGTTTGTGGGGGAGAATGTATGTTTGTGGGGAGTGTGTGTGTTTGTTCACATGTGTGTGAGTGGGGAGTGTGTTTGTGTGTGTGAGGAGTGTGTGTTGAGTTTGGAGTGTTTGTGTATTACTGTGTGTATGTGTGTGCGAGTGGGAATTGTGTGTGTATGTTCGAGTGGAGAGAGTATGTTGTGCGTGTGGGCAGTGTGTGCATTGTGTGGGGAGAGTGTCCATGTGAGTGGGGAGTGTGTGTGTGTTTTGCTGCAAGTGTGTTTGAGTGTGTGTTTGTTTGAGTGGGGAGTGTCCGAGTCTCGCACATTGTCCCAATGTCATACACTCTCCAAGTCACACACTGTCCAATTCACTCACACTTTGATCGTCACACACTGACCCAATCTCTGAAACTGTCTGAATCTGAAAGATTACCCCAACCTCACACACACTGTCCCAATCGGTAACACAGTGGTGATGTTACTGGGCGAGTAATCCCGAGGCCTGGACTAATGATCCAGAGACGTGAGTTCAAATCTCACCAGCTGGGGAATTAAAATTCAATTAATTAAATAAATCTGGAATAAAAAGCTCGTATCAGTAATGGTGACCATGTAAATATCGGATTATCGTAAAAACCCATCTGGTACAGTAATGTCCTTTAGGGAAGGAAATCTGCCGTCCTTACCCGGTCTGGCCTACATGTGACTCCAGACCCACAGCAATGTGGTTGACTCTTAACTGCCCTCTGAAATGGCCCAGCGAGCCACTCAGTTGTAACTAACCGCTATGAAACAAAATAATAAGAATGAAACCAGATGGACCACCTGGCATCGACCTCGGCACCGGCTACAGACACGGCAACGGCACACACAGCCCAGTCGACCCGGCAAAGTCCTCTTCACCAACATCTGGGGGCTTGTGCCAAAATTGGGAGAGCTGTCCCACGGACTAGTTAAGCAACAGCCTGACATAGTCATACTCACAGAATCATACCTTTCAGACAATGTCCCAAACTCCTCCCTCACCATCCCTGGGTATGTCCTGTCCCACCGGCAGGACAGACCCACCAGGGGTGGTGGCACAGTGGTATACAGTCGGGAAGGAGTGGCCCTGGGAGTCCTCAACATTGACTCTGGACCCCATGAAGTCTCATGGCTTCAGGTCAAGCATGGGCAAGGAATCCTCCTGCTGATTACCACCTACTGCCCTCCCTCAGCTGATGAATCAGTACTCCTCCATGTTGAACACCACTTGGAAGAAGCACTGAGAGTAGCATAGAATATAATCTGGGTGGGGGACTAAATGTCCATCACCAAGGGTGGCTCGGTAGCACCACTACTGACCGAGCTGGCCAAGTCAGAACATAAGAAATAGGAGCAGGAGCAGGGTTAGGCCATTCGGCCCCTCGAGCCTGCCCCGCCATTCAATAAGATCATGGCTGATCTGATCCTGGTTTCAACGCCACTTTCCTGCCCGCTCCCCATAACCCTCGACTCCCCTGTAGCTCAAATATATGTTAATCTCCGCCTTGAATATATTCAATGACTCCGTCTCCACAGCTCTCTGGGCTAGAGAACTCCAAAGATTCACGACCCTCTGAAAGAAGAACTTCCTCCTCATCTCTGTCTTAAATGGGCGACCCCTTATTCTGAAACTGCACCCCCTAGTTCTAGATTCCCGCATGAGAGGAAACATCCTCCCTGCATCTACCTTGACAAGCCCCCTCAGAATTACTTAACCTATCAATATCCCTTATCCCTTCGCAGACTCTTTGTGTCCTCCTCACAACTTGCTAACCCACCTATCTTTGTATCATCAGCAAATTGTGCTACAGTACACTCGGTCCCTTCATCTATATCATTAATATAGATTGTAAATAGTTGAGGCCCCAGCACTGATCCCTGTGGCACCCCACTAGTTACAGTTTGCCAACCGAAAAATGACCCATTTATCCCGACTCTCTGTTTTCTGTTAGTTAGCCAATCCTCTATCCATGCCAAAATATTACCCCCAAACATGTGAGCTCTTATCTTGTGCAGTAACCTTTTATGTGGCACCTTATCGAATGCCTTCTGGAAATCCAAATACACTACATCTACTGGTTCCCCTTTATCCACCCTGCTCGTTACATCCTCAAAGAACTCTAGAGTAAATTTGTCAAACACGATTTCCCTTTTATAAAACCATGTTGACTTTGCTTGATTGTATCATGATTTTCTAAATGTCCTGCTATTACTTCCTTAATAATGGATTCCAGCAATATCCCAATGACAGATGTTAGGCTAAATGGCCTATAGTTTCCAACTTTTTACCTCCCTCCTTTCTTGAATAGGGGCGTTACATTTGTGGTTTTCCAATACGCTAGAATCTCTCCACAATCCAGGGAGTTTTGGTAGATTACAACCAACGCATCCACTATCTCTGCAACCACATCTTTTAAGACCCTAGGATGTAGGCCATCAGATCTAGGGGACTTGTCAGCCTTTAGTCCCATTAGTTTGCCTAGTACTTTTTCTCTAGTGATTGTCATTGATTAAGTTCCTCCCTCCCTATAGCCCCTTGATTATCAATTGTTATTGCCAGTTTGGGCCTGCGACAGGTGGGGAGAGAACCAACACGAAGGAAAAGCCTACTTGGTCTCATCCTCACCAATCTACCTGTCGTAGATGCATCTGTCCATGACAGTATTGGTAGCAGTGACCACCACAAAGTCATTGTGGAGACAAAGTCCCGTCTTCACACTGAGGACACCCTCCATCGCATTTTGTGGCACTACCACCGTGCTAAATGGGATAGACTCAGAACAGATCTAGCAGCTCAAAACTGGGCATCCAAGAGGTGCTGTGAGCCATTAGCAGCAGCAGAATTGTATTCCACCATAATCTGTAACCTCATGGCCCAGCATATCCCTCACTTTACCATCACCATCAAGCCAGGGGACCAACCCTGGTTCAATAAGGAGTGTAGAAGAGCATGCCAGGAGCAGCACCAGGTGTACCTAAAAATGAGGTGCCAACCTGGGGAAGCTGCAACACAGGACTACATGCATGCTAAAAAGCAGAAGCAGCATGCTATAGACAGGGCTAAGCGATCCTACAATCAACGGATCAGATCAAAGTTCTGCAGTCCTGCCACATCCAGTCGTGAATGGTGGTGGACCATTAAACAACTAACGGGAGGAGGAGGCTCCATGAATATCCCCATCCTCAATGATGGTGGAGCCCAGCATGTGAGTGCAAAAGACAAGGCTGAAGTCTCCACCATCAGAGAAGCCAGCCTTCAGCCAATTCGATTCACTCCATGTGATATCAAGAAACTGCTGAGCACACTGGATACAGCAAAGGCTATGGGCCCCGACAACATCCCGGATATCGTGCTGAAGACTTGTGCTCCAGAACTAGCCGCACCTCTAGCCAAGCTGTTCCAGTACAGCTATAACACTGTCGTCTATCTGACAATGTGGAAAACTGCCCAGGTATATCCTGTCCACAAAAAGAAGAACAAATCCAATCTGGCCAATTACCACCCCATCAATCTACTCTCAATCATCAGCAAAATGATGGAAGGTGTCATCAAGTGGCACTTACTCACCAATAACCTGCTCACTGATGCCCAGTTTGGGTTCCGCCAAGATCATTCGGCTCCCGACCTCATTACAGCCTTGGTCCAAACATGGACAAAGGAGCTGAATTCCAGAGGTGAGGTGAGAGTGGCTGCTCTTGACATCAAGGCAGCATTTGACCAAGTGTGACATGAAGGAACCCTAGTAAAACTGAAGTCAATGGGAATCGGCGGGAAAACCCTCCACTGGCTGGAGTCATATCTTGTGCAAAGGAAGATGTTTGTGATGGTTGAAGGTCAATCATCACAGCTCCAGGACATCGCTGCAGGAGTTCCTCAGGGCAGTGTCCTAGGCCCAACCACCTTCAGCTGCTTCATCAACCACCGCCCCTTGACACTTAACTGGACCAGCCACATAAATACTGTGGCAACAAGAGCAGTGATGTAATAAAACTCACTACGCACTTGGTTTGAGCGTAAAGCAAGGCTTTAATCAACTTGTTTCAGAACATGGAAGTCTAGTTGTATTTCACTAGCTCCTTGCCTTTACAAAATGTCCCTGAAAAGCTGGGGCCAACGCCCGAGTATTTATACTCCTTAGACGGCGCCACCAGCTGGCCGTCCAGTGTTATTTCATAAGTAGTTTCTTGATGATGAGATTTATGACAAGCAGTTTAGAGGCTGGGTATTCTGCGGCGAGTGTCTCACCTCCTGACTCCCCAAAGCCCTTCCACCATCTAAAAGGGACAAGTAATGAGTGTGATGGAATTCTCTCCACTTGCCTGGATGAGTGCAGCTCCAACAACACTCAAGGAGCTCGACACCATCCAGGACAAAGCAGTCCGCTTGATTGGGACCCCATCCACCACCTTAAACATTCACTCCACCACCGGCGTATCGTGGCTGCAGTGTGTACCATCTACAAGATGCACTGCAGCAACTCGCCAAGGCTTCTTCAGCAGCACCTCCCAAACCCGCGACCTCTACCACCTAGAAGGACAAGGGCAGCAAGCGCATGGGAACACCACCACCTCCAAGTTCCCCTTCAAGTCACACACCATCCTGACTTAGAAGTATATCGCCGACCCTTCATTGTCACTGGGTCAAAATCCTGGAACTCCCTCCCTAACAGGGAGTACCTTTACCACACGGACTGCAGCAGTTCAAGAAGGTGGCTCACCACCACCTTCTCGAGGGCAATTAGGGATGGGCATAAATGCTGGCCTTGCCAGCAACGCCCTGATCCCATAAACTAATAAAAAAAATCTCTCTCACACTGTCCCAATCTCTCTCACACTGTCCCAATCTCTTGCACTATACCAATCCTTCGCACTGTCCCTATGTCTCACGCTGTCCCCATATCTCGAACTGTCTGCATCCCACACTATCTGAATCTTTCATACTGCCTAAATCTAAAACTATCTGAAACTCACACATTGTCAGAATCTCCCACTGTCTGATTCTCACACTGTCCAAATCCCACATTGCCCGAATCATAAGTAAGAACATAAGGAATTGGAGCAGGAGTAGGTCATATAGCCACTCGAGCCTGCTCCGTCATTCAATAAGATCATGGCTGATTTTCTACCTCAAATCAATCTTCCCGCCCTATCTCCGTATCCCTTGTTTCCCTTAGTATCCAAAAATCTTTCGATCTGTCTTGAATATACCCAACGACTGAGCATCCACAGCCCTCTGGGGTAGAGAATTCCAAAGATTCACCACCCTCTGAGTGAAGAAATTTCTCCTCAGCTCAGTCCTTATTCGGAGACTGTGACTGTGACCCTGTAATGTATTATCACATGGTTTAGTGTGAGCATGCTCAGTTCGCTCTGGCCTAATAAAGTAAGCACATGGACCAGCAACTCATCCTGTCTCTGTTCTTCATTTGTTCTACCCACATATATTACATTTTGGCAACGAGGATGGGATCCCAAAGCCATTTTTAGGGATCATGGAAGGACACAGTGTTCAACCTTCGAGTGGACAAGATTAAGGTGAATTTTGACACCTAAACTGAATTTTTGTGATGTTTTACCGTTAATGCTGATGCAGAATCGTCTGTGCTTCGCCTTTGCGTGTATGTATACACAGCAACAGCGGTGTTGATTCGCTCAGGTGCTGAGTCACTGTTCAACGGGATCGGGACAATCATGGCCGCGCCTACGGAATTCATTGGAAGCCTCAGCATGTATGACCGAGCTTGCAAACCATTCAGTTCTTACATTGAGCGGATGAAGATGTTTTTTTAAGGCCAATAACATTATTGAGACCGAAGGTGCAGATGAGAATGTTCAAGCTCAAATTAAAGTAATTCGTGAACGGAAGAAAGCAATTTTTCTAATGGAGATCGGGCCAGGTGTCTACGGAACGCTGACAAACCTACTCGCGCCAGGGAAAGCGAAGGATGCATCGCTTGAAAACATTGCTGAGAAAATTGAGGACCATTTCAACCCAAAACCATTAGAAGTAGCAGAGAGCTCTAAGTTTCATATCAGAAACCAAAAACAAATTGAAACCATCAGTGAGTACATTGTAGCTCTTAAGAACCTGTCTTTGGTTTGTAATTTCAGCACATTTTTGGATCGTGCGTTGTGAGATAAGTTTGTGTGTGGACTGGTGGATGAGTGCACACAGTCCAAGTTACTGAACACTCCGAACCTAACGTTTGACATAGCATGCAAAATTGCCCCATCTATGGAGATGGTGTCTAAGAATGCTAGGGAGCTCCGTCCATGCAAGTGACTGGTGCAGCTGAGGTCTACAGTCACAGAGCCACCGCCAAACCAAAAGCTGCGAAACTGAGTCAAAAGCATGTCGGTGAGAGCAATTCAGTGAATTGTTTTCACTACAATGGAAATCACTCACCACAGTCCTGCCAATACAGAAATGCGAAGTGTTTTTACTGCCAGAGCAAGGCCCTATTTCAACAGCTTGCAGAGCTCGATCTAAAGCAGGAAGTAAGAACCATTCTAGTGGCAATGCAAAGCAGCAACAACAAAAGGGAGGAGTTCACAATATTGAAGTGAACACGCCTGATGTTGAAGAACTAGGCGTTACAGTATCTATGTCATCAGCAGCAACGCTAGCAGTCGTGAGAAAGACTTCCGAACAAAACTTTTGATCAATGACCAATATATTGACATGTGTATCGACACGGCAACGGACTGCTCTATCATGAGTAAGGACACATATGAGAGTAAGTTTAAGCAGGTCTCACTTACAAAGAGTACAGTAGAGTTAAAAACCTACGCTGGAGAAATCCTAGAGACATGTGGACAAATTCAACACAATGGCCAGGCAACACAATGGCCAGCCAGTAAAGCTGCCTATTATTGTAGTGAGCTGCAACAACAGGCCAACCCTCATGGGCAAAGACTGGTTAAGAAAGTTACAAATAGACTGTAAAAACGTCTTCAGTGTAGATGCTTCAAAGAAACGACTCGGCACAATGCTAAACAAATATAAAAGCATATTCTCAGACAGTTATGAGGGCATCACTGGGTATGACACGCATATCCACATCAAGTCCAACGTGAAGCCTGTCTATTGTAAGGCAAGGCCGGTCCCCTGTGCATTGAAAAGTCAGGTGGCGGAAGAGCTAGCGAAGCTTAGAGAGAAAACGGAGTGCTAGTAAAAACTCCCCGATTGTTGTAGTGCCCAAAGCAAACAAAACTGTACTTGTACAGTGACTACAAAGTTACTATCACCAATCAGTTGACGATGAGCAGTTCCTGTTACCAACATCACAGGATTTGTATGCAGCACTCTCAGGGTCAAAGGTTTTCTCCAAGTTTGACCTGTCGCACGCTTACGCTCAGCTGAATGTCGACAAAGAGAGTCAACAGTATCTCACCATCAACACACACAAGGGATTGTACTCATACACCAAGCTGCTGTACGGTGTAAAGTCCTCCTCCACAATCTTCCAGGCTACGATGGATAAGATTTTGCAAGGAGTTTCAAATTGCTTATGCAATCAAGACAATGTGCTGATCGCAACAAGCAGCGAGGAAGAAAATCTAGAAATGTTAGATATAGCGCTTCAAAGGTTGAATGCCCATAACATCAAATTGAAAAGGAGCAAATGTGCTTTTGTGCAGCCTGAGGTTGTGTACCTTGGTCTGAAAGTTGATGCAAATGGATTGCAACCAGTGAAGGAAAAGGTTGATGCTGTCATCAATGCTCCAAAGACACAGAACGTGTCTGAGTTAAGATCTTTCCTTGGAATGGTCCAGTACTATGTACGTTTCTTACCTGAGTTAGCGACCATGTTAGCTCCTCAAGAAGGATGTCCAGTGGAAGTGGATGAAAGTGCAACAGGAAGCTTATAACAATTATAAGAGAAGTCTCTCTAGTGAAGCTCTCCTTGTGCACTACGACACAGAGCGTGAGCTTGTTAGCGTGTGATGCTTCCAGTTACGGTGTGGGAGTCGTCATAAGCCATGTAATGGATGACAGCCAAGAGAAACCAATTGCGTTCGCATTGCGAACCCTCACAAAGAGCAAAAGAAACTACACGCAAACTGAAAAGGAAGCACTCACCGTAGTGTTTGGAATCAAGAAATTCCAACAGTTCCTGATCGGCAGAAAGTTTACCCTGATAACCAATCACAAACCGCTCCTAGCAATATTGGGGCCCAAATCTGCCATCCCTGCAATGGCCGCATCAAGAATGCAACGTTGGGCAGTTTTGTCACAATATGACTAACGATTGAATATCGCACTTCAAAGCAAAACGCAATCGCAGATGCCTTGTCCAGGTTGCCACATGAGGACTCGTATGTTGGGAGTGAAGGTGCTATTTTCACGCTAGATGCAGTTGACAAAGATTTTCCTGTGAATGCAACTGAGATTGCAGATGAGACTCAAAAGTACTCAGTACTGAAAAGAGTGTATGAAAACACCTTGAATGGATGGACTGATCAGTGTCTGGACACAGAGTTGAAACCATTCCATAACCGTCATACTGAATTGTCCTGTGAGCAAGGTTGTATCAAGTGGAAAAACAGAGTGGTGGGACCTACTTCTTTGAGAGATAGAATTCTGTCCGAACTTCATACTGAACATCCAGGGATTGTCAGTATGAAATCAATTGCAAGAAGCTTTGTTTACTGGCCTGGATTGGACAGTGATCTTGAATCACTTGTCAGCAAATGCAACGTTTGCCAAAATTGCAGAACCAAACCACCCAAACCTCCACTCCAACCCTGGTCATGGCCAAGTAGACCTTTTCAGAGAGCACCTGTAGACTTCTGTGAGAAAGCAAATGATTATTTCCTGGTACTTGTAAATAGTCACTCAAAGTGGATTGAAGTGAAACACATGGGTTCAAATACTACAACTGAATGTACCATAGATGAGTTGAGGTCCATCTTCGCATGTCATGGTTTACCTGAAGAGCTTGGTTCTGACAATGGCCCTCAGTTCCATTCTGCTCTATTCTGAGAATTAATGAAATGGAACAGTATCAAACACACTCTCGTTCCACCATATCATCCAGCTTCAAACGGAGCAACTAGTCAGAATAGTGAAAGAAGCTCTCAAAAAGCAAGTGTTGCAGGGTTGTTCAGGACTCAGCATGAAGCAACATTTGGAAAATTTCTTGCTGAAGTACAGAACTACTCCGCACACTACAACTGGACATACCCCAGCAGGACTCTTGATGAAGAGGAGATTGAGAACACGATTGAGTCTTGTTCAACCAAATTTGGCCTCAAGAGTTGAACAGAAACACTTGAGTCAGAAACATTATTATGGCAGCAATCGGAAAGAACGCAGTTTCAAACAAAACGAGTGTGTTCGTGTTCTCTGTCCCCTTGGAAAGACGAGTTCACACAAGTGAGATGTAGGAGCCATAGTAGAGGTTGGTGGAACCAAGAGATATTTGGTTGAAATTGGTGACAACATCTGAAGTGTTCATGTAGATCAAATGATCTCTGCTAGAGATGAACCAAGACATGATCTTGAAACCCTTGATCATGAACACATACATGAGTTTGACTCCGTGCAGACTTCAGTAACTGAAATACCAGGTTCACACAAATCTGAGATAGAAATGGGATCATCTTTGAGTTCAGAACCAAAACAAAACAGCTCGAAAATTGGTTCAACACCGAAACCTTCTGTAAGGAGATCAGGAAGGCTCCGCAAACCTTCCATTAAACTGGATTTGTAGTTCATTTAATAGAAAAAAGCTAGGAGTCTTTGTTATGTGGTACATGTAATGCTGGGAAATGTGGGACCATAGATTTGTTGTATTTGAGAGGGGAATATGTACATTTATTTTTAAGGGGAAAGCAGTGTAATGTATTGTCACATGGTTTATCACATGGTTTGGTATGAACATGCTCAGTTCGCTCTGGTCTAATAAAGCCAGCACATGGGGTTGGATTTTGATACTGGAGGCGTGTAGGAGGCGGGGCTACAACTTTCGGGGTTGTAGCCCGCCTCCATCGAGTTGTGGCCAACCCACGCGATTTTCACTTGATTAACCTTGTTGAGCCCGCCCAGCAGGCTCAGCAGGCCAATTAAGGGCTACCCGGCAACAGGTGACGTCACAGATTGACATTTCATCTGTCAAGAGCTTTTGACAGATGAAGTACCAGCGTTTGACAGCTCTTTGAAGCTGTCAAACACTGACAATCTGTACTCCAAGTTAATTCCTTCCTCTCAGGCTGATTTAGAGATCTCCCCGGAACAGAAAGCTGAATGCTGCAACTTTTGACAGCTCGCAGGCATTCTGCTTTCTGTGCCAGTGAGATGAGGGACTCCTGAGACCTGAAGGAAGGAAGGCTGTAAAGGTAAGTAAAGGTAAGTAAAACTTCTTTAAACACTTTACACACGCCAAACACACTTACCTCTGCACTCATGCACCCATCACTCACCTGAACACCGGACATCACGAACCCTCCAGCCCTTGAGCCCGACGGTCCGCCTCGCAAACTTGGCATGGTTTGGAGCCATCAGGAATCCCACACTTCAGGAATAAAAATAGGGATTAGGCTAAAAACTGCCTGTTAACTACCTGTTAACAGGCAGTTAATTGGCACTAATCCCCTTCCTGCCTCGGGGAGGTGGGTCCCAGCACAGGTCAGGTATCCACCTCCTTTGAAACTGGCATGGAGGCGGGTTGGGGGCGGGATGGGTTCATGCCCCCCGATTTCGAGATTTTACCCGCCACATGCCTCCAATCCCGCCTCCACGGCCCAATGAAAATCCTGCCTATCGTGTCCCTGTCCTTCATTTGTTCCACACAAGTATATTACAGACCCCTAGTTCTAGACTCCCCAGTCAGGGAAAAATCCTCCCAGCATCTACCCTGTCAAGCCCTGTAAGAATTTTATGCATTTCAATGAGATCACCTCTCATTCTTCTAAACTCTAGAGAATATAGGCCTAGTCTACTCAATCTCTCCTCATAGGACAATCCCCCCATCCCAGGAACCAGTCTGGTGAACCTTCATTGCACTCCCTCTATGGCAAGTAGGTAAGGAGACCAAAACTGTACACAATACTCCAGGTGTGGTCTCACCAGGGCCCTATATAATTGCAGTAAGATTTCTTTACTCTTATACTCCTATCCTCTTGTTCTAAAGACTTTCTTAATTGCTTGCTGTACCTGCATGCTAACTTTTTGTGATTCGTGTACAAGGACACCCAGTTCCCTCTGAACACCAACATTTCTCAATCTCTCACCTTGTAAAAATATTCTGCTTTTCTATTTTTCCTACCAAAGTGAATAGCTTCACATTTCTCCATATTATATTCTATCTCTCCTGTTCTTGCCCACTCACTTAATGGCTGGAAATTTCTGGGGTCCATGCGGGCGCGATCGGAGGCGGGTCAGGTGGGAAATTTGAAAAAAGTCGGAGTGGGTCGGGAACCCACCATCATCCCGCCCCACTCGCTTTACTCTTGGGTGCATTTGCTGGGGCAGCAGCAATCCAACCGGCAGGGGCGGGCGACCCAATTGAAATCATTATCAGCTTGATGTCAGACACTTACGAGTCTTTTCCCCCCCCACATTTCAAATTTCCCTGCATGGCCATGGGATTCACGCAGCTTGGGAACCACATCTATCAACCTGAGGCAGGAGTTGAGTGGCCATTGTTCCAGCTGATTACTTGACAGCATCAAATGTACTATAAAAGCTCTGACCTCACAGCTGATCACTTTCCTCAGGCAGAAGCTGTTGCTGACTACATTGTCAGCACAGATTTAGCTTTCTGCAGGCTGCAAGTGTTTCAAGCAAAGTCTCCATCCAGTGTCACCTAATTGGAAGAACCTCTCTCACCATTGACAAATTGCTTCTGTCAACTCTACTTCACCTGCCTTCTATTCAATCAGCATGGGTGCCATCTATATTGTCTCACCTTGGTCCTTAGGATCTGACCACGATCAGCCCCAACACCAGCAGCACCAGCAACACCAACAACAACACCACCACCAACCTTCTCCACAACCACCTGATGCTGCACAGGATAGAGGGCATCATCACCCGAGCATATTGCTGCCCAGAGGGCCAGGGATAGCCTCATCATGGCCAGATGGCTGCCACATTCTGCGTCAGGTTGGCACCACCCCACAGCAACAGCGTAAACCATCCCCTCAATGACCAAGCCATTCACCATTGGTGGTGGTGCCATTATGTCTCACCATTCACTGCAACTCACTGAGCCACTTCCAAAGGTGCGCACAAATTTCTCCAAGACCAGAAAGTGGTGAAAACAAAGATTTTTATGGTTGAGATCACATTAACGGAAACTTGACATTAGCATTGAATAAACCACCCAAGTGGCTAGCCTCGTGAATCTACTTATAGAGAGCCATAGGGGGAAAATTCAGTTGGTTTTCCACCTCCCGTTAGCGCCTTAAGAGGGCGCCAATTGGGGCGCAAAGCAACTAGCGCCTGTGTGTGGCGATGTTTGCACCGTTCACGAAATTAACTAGACATTTTGCGGCAGCGCTAAACACTACCGCCACGATCTCCTGCGCCAGCAGATTGTGATGTCAGTCGAGTGTGCAATGCCCCGATAGCACCCCAGACCGGGTATTGAGTGGCGCCCCCTGCCTTACCGCGTGTGGTGACCAGAACTGGATGCAATACTCCAGTGGCCTAACCAGCGCTTTATAAAGGTTCAGCATAACTTCTCTACTTTTGTACTCAATATCTCTATTTATGAAGCCCAAGATCCCATATACTTTGTTAACCACTCTCTCAATATGTCCTGCCACCTTCAGGGACCTATGCACATTAACTCCCAGGTCCCTCTGTCCCTGCACACTCTTTAAAACTGTGCCATTAAGTGTATATTGCCTCTCCCTGTTCCTTCTGCCAAAATGCATCACCTCACACTTCTCTGTATTCAATTCTATCTGCCACTTGTCTGCCCATTCTGCTAGCCTTTCTATGTCCTGTTGCTATGATTTCTATGATTGATATCATCATCACTGTTTGCCACACTCCCAAGTTTGGTGTCATTGGCAAATTTAGAAATTCTACTCGGTATTTCAATATCCAGGTCATTTATATATATATCAAAAAAGGCAGGGGCCCCAGCACTGAGCCTTGGGGAACACTACGGTCTACCATCCTCCAGTCTGAAAGACAGCCATTTGCCAGAACTCGCTGTTTTCTGTCCTTAAGCCAATTCCTTAACCAAGCTGCCACTGACCCACCTATTCCATGCATGAGCCTCAATTTTGTTAAGCAGCCTTCTATGTGGTACTTTGTCAAATGCCTTCCGAAAATCCATGTAGACAACTTCCATTGCATTCCCTTCATCAATCCTCTCTGTTACTTCATCAAAAAATTCAAATAGATTAGTCAAACTCAATCTGCCTTTTACAAACCCGTGTTGGCTCTCCTTAATTAGCTTAAACCTCTCCAAATGCCCGTTAATTTTTTCCTTGATCATTGTTTCTAAAACTTTACCCACCACTGATGTTAAACTGTAGTTACTAGGATTGTCCTTACACCCTTTCTTGAACAATGGTGTCACATTTGCCACTTTCCAATCCTCGGGCACCTCCCCCGCATCTAGGGAAGATTGGAAAATTATGGCGAGCCCTTCCGCTATCTCCTCCCCCAATTCCCTTAGCAACCTGGGATGCAAACCATCTGGACCGGGCGACTTGTCCACTCTAAGCACACCCAGCCTTTCTAGTACATCCTGTCTATCAATTTTCACCCCTTCCATTGCTTCTACCTTTTCCACTTCTACCGATATTTTGTCAACATCCACCTCCTTAGTAAACACCGATACAAAGTACTCATTGAGTATTCTAGCCTTGCCTTGCGCCTCCAAAGATATATCACCTTCTTTGTCTCTAATAGGCCTCACCTTACTACCCGCTTACTGTTTACATGCCGGTAGAAGATTTTTGGGTTCCCTTTTATGTTAACTGCCATTCTGCTCTCATATTCTCTCTTTGCCAATCTTATTTTCATCTTCACTTCCCCACTCAACTTATTGTATTTGGCCTGATTCTCCCTTGAAGAATTCACCTGACATGCAACATACACCCTCTTTTTTTGTTTCATCATCTTCTCTATCTCCCTCGTCATCCAAGGAGCCCTTGCTTTGGTTCCCTTACCCTTCCCTCTTGTTGGAATATACCTAGCCTGTACTTGGAACATCTCCTCCTTAAAGATCACCCATTGTTCCGTTACAGTTTTTCCTGTCGGTCTTTGGTTCCATTTTACTCTGGCTAGATCCTTTCACATCCCATTGAAGTTAGCCCTATTTCAGTTTAGAAGTTCCACTCTAGATTGTTCCTTGCTCCTCTCCATTGCTAATCTAAATCTTATGATGCGATGATCACTCGTACCCAAGTGTTCTCCCACAGACACTTGGTCGACCTGGCCCACCTCATTCCCCAGCACCAGATCCAGCAATGCCGAGTTCCTAGTTGGGCCAAGAATATACTGGTCAAGGAAATTCTCCTGAACACATTTCAGAAATTCCACCCCCTCCTTTCCCTTCACCCTCACATTATCCCAATCGATATTTGGGTAATTAAAGTCCCCCAATATCACCACTCTATAGCTCTTGCATATCTCTGCGATTTCCCTGCAGATTTGCTCCTCTACCTCCCTCTCACTATTTGGAGGCCTGTAGAATACCCCCAATAGTGTGATCAGACCCTTTTTTGCTCCTCAACTCTAAACAAATGGATTCTGTCCTTGTCCCCTCAAGAACATCCTCCCTTTCCAACACTACAATATCTTCCTTAATCAGCAGTGCCACCCCACCTCCCTTTTGTCCTTCCCTATCTTTTTCTGAACACCTTGTACCCTTGAATATTAAGTGCCCAGTCCTCACCGTTTTTAAGCCATGTTTCCGTTATTCCCTCAACATCATATTGCCACACAACTAATTGTGCTTGTAGCTCACTAACCTTATTCACCACACTTTGTACATTTACGTACATGCATTCTAAACCCATTTTTGAATTTTTCGTAGTCTTTCTTAGTCTGCTCCCATCTAATATGGTACTACTTCCGCCTCTAGTACTATCTTCTCTAGTACTATCCAACACACTCACTCTTTTATGCACCTTATTCCTCTTTTCTACTCCTATATGCTGGTGCCATTCCCCTGCCAAGCTAGCTTAAGCCCTCCCCAACAGCACTAACCAACCTCCCCGCGAGAATATTGGTCCCGGCTCTGTTGAGGCGTAACCCGTCCGGCTTGTACAGATCCCACCTTCCCCAGAAACAGTCCCAATGCCTCAGGAATCTAAATCCCTCCCTCCTGCACCATCTCTCCAGCCACGCATTCGCCTATTCCTGTACTCACTAGCATGTAGCACCGGGAGTAACCCGGAGATTACTAACTTTGAGGCCCTGCTTTTTAATCTCTCTCCTAGCTTCCTAAACTCTGCCTGCAGGACCTCATCCCTCTTTCTGCATATGTTGTTGATACCAATATGGACAATGACCTCTGGCTGTTCACCCTCCCCCCTCAGAGTGACCTGCAGTCACTCAGTGACATCCTTGACCCTGGCACCAGGGAGGCAACATACCATCCTGGAGTCACGTCTGCGGCCACAGAAACACCTGTCTGCTCCCCTAACTATTGAATCCCCTATCACTATTGCTCTTCCACTCTTTTTCCTCCCCCACTGTGCAGCTGAGCCACCCATGATGCCGTGGACTTGACTCTGGCTGCACTCCACAGAGGAACCATTCAGAACAGAATACTGGTTGGAGAGTGCGATGCACTCAGGGGACTCCTGCCCTACCTGCCTGGTCCTCCTCTTCTGTCTGGCAGTCACCCATTCCCTCTCTGCCTGCACACTCTTAAGCTGCGGGGTGACCACCTCTAGAAACGTGCTAACCACGTAACTCTCAGCCTCGCGGATGCACCGCAATGACTCCAGCCGCAGCTCCAGCTCCGAAACACGGATCTCAAGCTGCCACAGCTGTTGACACTTCCCACACATGTGGTCATCCAGGCTACATAAAGCGTCCAGGACTTCCCACATGGCACAGGATGTGCACGCCATGGGACTGAGCTGCCCTGCCATGCCTCTATTTAATAGACTAAGAACTAACCCAGCAGAAATAAACATAAAACTTAACAAAAAACACTCCCCAGCAACTCACCAATCAGCTCTTCCCCTCTATTTAATAGGCTATTAACTAACTTAACAGAAATAAAGTTGTAAACTTTAAAAAAATACACTCACCAGCTACTCACCAATCAGCTCCTTCCCTTGTGCCGATATCACTTGTTTTCCTCTGACGTTACTTTTTCAAGAACTGCCCCTGTTGAGTTGTTGCTGCTCGGGACTGCTCGGTCTCGCTGTGCTCCCTCCAGGTCCGTTCCTTCCGATCTCAGGCTTCTGCCGCTCAGGACTGCTCCTTTTAACTGCTCTGCTCATGCTGTGCTCCATCCAAGTGCATTCCTCCCAGTCTCCTTGTGTGTCATCTTTCTCATCCATGTGCTTCTGCGAGGTGCTACCCCTGTGGCTTCAACAGAGGTAGAGGCAGCCTGCTCACTTCCCTGCTGCGACTGCTTAGACACTCTTAGCAGATGTCCTCTAGGCTTTGGAGTCTCTAATGGCCCCGCCAAACTCTGCTCCTCCTGCGACTGTGCAGGGGCAGACTCGGCCATCGCTGTCCGAGGAGGCATCTGGCCCTCTGACCGAGGGGGTGGCAACAGGGGAGGAGTGTAAGCACTTTGAGAGGAGCCCACACTTCCATGTCCCCTCTCACTATCAGCCCTCTCATGTGCCACCCGCACTTCCCTGCTAGCAAGGAGATGGAGAGCACCTTGCTGCATAGCAATGGGGCCATGAGGACCCACGTCTACACTGACATCCCTCCTAGACAGGAGGTCTATGAGCCTCTGCCATCTATTCTCCATAGATAGCATGTGCTCATGTCAGTGGCACATCAGCTGCTCCATACAGGTGGCCGTCCTTTTCATGGAAGAGCATACAGTCGCCGTCACCTGCAACACGGTGGTGCTCATGTTGGAGATGGACTCCTCCACTCCCTGAATAGTTGCAGATATCTCGGTCGCAAAACCTGACAAAGCCTCCTGCTCATCTTGCTGCATCTCCAGGATCATCCTCTTTCTCGATGGCCCCTGAGGCTCAGCGTCTGCATGCAGCTGAGCAGAGCTCAGAGTGTCCTGCGCCCTCCGGCGAGGAGTCTCCACTGCTGTCCCGGTCTCCACCATCTCCTCTTGCTCACTTGTGAATTGTGAGACACCAGGTGACAACACTACTCTATCTCACGTAGGACCCACTGAGGTGTGCGTATCTGCACTGGTGCTGGGTGTGCTTATGTCTTGTAACAGTGCATCCTCAGAGGCTGGAGCCTCCTCTGAGGAGTCCTTGTCCTCCTGTACAGTGGCAGGGCGGGGGGGGAGGGCTCTTGATGGACCTGTGGGAGAGTAAAGAGATGATTTAGAAACGTTATATTAAGAATGGGTAATGATACCATTATGCACATGATGAGCATTCACTGGCTGCTGACATCAGTCACCATATGAGTGAGTGATGTATGCCATGTAGCTGTTTGATATGTAATTCTGTCACCAGGTTGCTGAGATGTCCCCCTCGCTCCATCTCCCACCTCCAGCAGCTCGGCGACTCCCGATACTTTTAACGCAGCCTCCTCTGCTGTTATGAGGGTGGAGGTTCGCTCCCTCTCTCGCTTATTGTGGGCTCTCTTTTCCTTCAAGGAGGGAAAGAAGCGAAGGTTGAATGAGACTGGTGGAATTAGTGTAACGAATAGATGGATTAGATCTTTATAGGGAGACTATGATGATTTTATATTGAGCTTGAAAGTGATTTAGTTAAATCTGAAACTAGGGTCTTAAATCTAAACAAAGCAAACTACGTAGGTATGAGGGGAAAGTTGGCTAAGGTAGATTGGGAAGCTACATTAAAAGGTATGAAGGTAGACAAGCAATAGCTAGCATTTAAAGGATTAATACATAATTTACAACAAATATATTTTCCTTTAAGGCACAAAAACCCAACAGGAAAAGTGGTCCAACCGTGGCTAACAAGAGAAGTTAAAGATAGTATTAGATCAAAGGAAGAGGCTTATAATGTTGCCAAAAAGAGTAGTTAGCCTGAGGATTGGGAGGATTTTAGAATTCAGCAAAGGAGGACCAAGAAATTGATAAAGAAAGGGAAAATAGAATAAGAGAATAAACTAGCGAGAGACATAAAAACAGACTGTTAAAGGTTCTATAAGGTATATAAAAAAGAAAAGATTCGTGAAAGTAAATGTGGGTCCCTTACAGGCTAAGACAGGAGAAATTATAATGGGGAATAAGGAAATGACAGAGAAATTAAACAAATACTTTGGGCAGGATTTTCATTGGGCCATGGAGGCGGGATTGGGGGCATGTGGGGCATTAAAATCTCAAAATTGGGGGGCACGAACCCATCCCTCCATGCCAATTTCAAAGGAGGCGGATACCCGACCTGTGCTGGGACCTGCCTCCCCGAGGCGGGAAGGTGATTAGTGCCTAATTCCTATTTTTATCCCTGAAGTGTGGGATTCCCGATGGCTCCAAACCACGCCAAGTTAGCGAGGTGGGCCGTCGGGCTGAAGGGCTTGGAGGGTTCGAGATGTCCGGTGTTCAGGTGAGTGATGGGTGCATGAGTGCAGAGGTAAGTGTGTTTGGTGTGTGTAAAGTGTTTAAAGAAGTTTTACTTACATTTACTTACCTTTACAGCCTTCCTTCCTTCAGGTCTCAGGAGTCCCTCATCTCACCGGCACAGAAAGCAGAATGGCCACGAGCTGTCAAAAGTTGCATCATTCAGCTTTCTGTTCTGGAGTGATCTCTAAATCAGCCTGAGAGGAAGGAATTAACTTGGAGTACAGATTGTCAGTGTTTGACAGCTTCAAACAGCTGTGAAACGCTGATATTTCATCTGTCAAAAGCTTTTGACAGATGAAATATCAATCTATAATAATAATAATAATTCAACTTTATTGTCATTGTACAATGCACAAGTACATGAACAACGAAATGTGATCTTGCAAGCTCCCATGAGTCCAGTACAAATAACATTAACATTAAACATAAATAGCACCATCCTGGGAGAAGCACCTGTTGCCGGGTGGCCCTTAATTGGCCTGCTGAGCCCGCTGGGTGGGCTCAATAAGGTCAATCAAGTGAAAATCACGTGGGTTGGCCACAACTCTTTGGAAGCGGGACTACAACCCTGAAAGTTGTAGTCACGCCTCCTACACGCCTCTTCAATCAAAATCCAGCCCTAAATGTCTGTCTTCACGGAAGAAGACGCAAAAAACTTCCCGGAAATAGTGGAGAACCAAGGCTCTAGCGAGAATGAAGAGCTGAAAGAAATTAATATTAGTAAAAAAATAGTACTGGAGAAATTAATGAGACTGAAAGCCAATAAATCTCCTGGAGCTGATGGCCTACATCCTGGGGTTTTAAAAGAGATGGCTATAGTGATAGTGGATGCATTGGTTGTCATTTTCCAAAATTCCATAGATTCTAGAACGGTTCCCGCTGATTGGAAGGTGGCAAATGTAACCCCACTATTTAAGAAAGGAGGGAGAGAGAAAACGGGGAACTACAGACTAGTTAGCCTGACATCAGTAGTAGGGAAAATGCTAGAATCTATTATTGAGGATGTGGTAACAGGGCACTTAGAAAATAATAATAGGATTGGGCAGAGTCAACACGGGTTTATGAAAGGGAAATCATGTTTGATGAATCTGTTAGATATTTTAGAGGTTGTAACTAGCAGAATAGATAAGGGGGAACCAGGGGATGTAGTGTATTTGGATTTTCAGAAGGCATTCGGTAAGGTGCCACACAAGAGGTTGTTAAACAAAATTAGGGTTCATGGGATTGGGGGTAATATACTAGCATGGATTGAGGATTGGTTAACGGACAGAAAACAGAGAGTAGGAATAAACGGGTCATTTTCAGGTTGGCAGGTTGTAACTAGTGGGGTACCGCAAGGATCAATGTTTGGGCCTCAGCTATTCACAATCTACATCAATGATTTGGATGAGGGGACTGTGTGTAATATGTCCAAGTTTGCTGATGATACAAAGCTGGGTGGAAATGTAAGTTGTGAGGAGGATGCAAGGAGGCTTCAAGGGGATATAGGCAGGCTAAGTGAGTGGGCAAGAACATGGCAAATGTAATGTAATGTGGAGAAATTTTAAGTTGGCAGGAAAAATAGAAAAGCAGAGTATTTTTTAAATGGTGAGAGATTGGGAAATGTTGGTGTTCAGAGGAACCCGGGTGTCCTTGTACACGAATCACGGAAAGTTAACATGCAGGTACAGCAAGTAATTAGGAAAGCAAATCGCCTTTATTACAAGAGGATTTGAGTATAAGAGTAAAGATGTCTTACAGCAATTATATAGGGCCCTGGTGAGACCACACCTGGAGTATTGTGTACAGTTTTGGTCTCCTTACCTAAGAAACGATATATTTGCCATAGAGGGAGTGCAACAAAGGTTCACCAGACTGGTTCCTGGGATGGGGGGATTGTCCTATGAGGAGAGATTGAATAGACTAGACCTATATTCTCTAGAGTTTGGAAGAATGAGGTGATCTCATTGAAACATACAAAATTCTTACAGGACTTGACAGGGAGGATGTTTCTCCTGGCTGGGGAGTCTAGAACCAGGGGTCACAGTCTCAGAACAAGGGGTCGGCCATTTAGGATTGAGATGAGGAGAAATTTCTTCACTCAGAGGGTGGTGAATCTTTGGAATTCTCTACCCCAGAGGGCTGTGGAGGCTCAGTCGTTGAGTATATTCATGACAGAAATCGATAGATTTTTGAATATTAAGGGAATCAAGGGATATGGGGATAGTGCAGGAAAGTAGAGATGAGGTAGAAGATCAGCCATGATCTTATTGAATGGTGAAGCTCGAAGGGACAAATGGCCGACTCCTGCTCCTATTTCTTATGTTCATATGTTCTTATGAAGGAGTGGGATACCAATGCCTAATGGCCTCCTTGTGTGTTGTTATTTGGTATGAGTGTGAGGGGTGGTTAGTCAGAGGGGGACGTGAATGTACATGGAGAGAGGGATGGGTGGACGTGCAAGGTATGTTGGTGTGAGTAATGATGTGCAGGAGTAGGGTAGGGAAGGCAGAGTGATGGGGATGTGATGAGAGGCACAGCAGGATGAAGGTAAGTGTGGCTTTATGCTCACCTTACCTGATCTCATGAGATCATTGAAATGTTTCCGGCACTGAACCTAGGTCCTCCTGACCACATCCCTGCTGTTGACCTCCTCTGCAATTTGGAGCCAGGCTCTTTTTGTCTCCTGGGGAGGTGTCTTCCACCCATCGGAAGGGAAGAGGACCTCCCTGCGCACTCTGACTCCCTCCACAAGCATATATTCCAGTGAGAAAGAAAGAGTCTAAGAGAAGGATGCACCATCCGTGGCTAACTAAGGAAGGAAAGAATGGTATCAAATTGAAAACAAAGGCATACAATGTTGTGAAGAATAGTGGAAGGCCAGAGGATTGGGAAATTTTTTTTAAACCAGCAAAGACAGCAAGAGCTTCTACAGGTATATAAAAAGGAAGAGAGTAGCTAAAGTAAATGTTGGTCCCCTAGAGAATGCATCTGGGGAATTAATAATGGGAAACAGGGAAATGGTGGAGACTTTGAACAAATATTTTGTATCGGTCTTCACGGTCGAAGACACTAAATGTAATGGATAATCAAGGGGCTATTGGGGTGGGGGGCGGGGGCGGCTTAAAACAATCACTGTCGCTAGAGAAAAAATACTAGGCAAACTAATAGGACTAAAGGTGGACAAGTCCCCTGGACCCGATGGCCTGCATCCTAGGGTCTTAAAAGAGGTGGCTGCAGAGATATTGGTTATAATCTACCAAAATTACTTGGATTCTGGAGAGGTCCCAGCAGACTGGAAAACCACAAATGTAACGCCCCTATTTAAGAAAGGAGGGAGACAGAAAGCAGGCAACTATAGACCAGATGGCCTAACATTTGTCATTGGGAAAATGCAGGAGTCCATCATTAAGGAAGTGGCAGCAGAACATTTAGAAAATCATAATTTAGTCAAGCAGAGTCAGCATGGTTTTATGAAAGGGAAATCATATTTGACAAATTTGCTGTAGCTCTTTGAGGATGTAATGAGCAGGATGAATAAAGGGCAACCAGTAGATGTAGTGTATTTGGATTTCCAGAAGGCATTCGACAAGGTGCCACATAAAAGGTTACTGCACAAGATAAGAGCTCACGGGGTTGGAGGTAATATATTAGCATGGATAGAGGATTGACTAACTAATGGAAAACAGAGAGGCGGGATAAATGGGTCATTTTCAGGTTGGCAAACTGTAACTAGTGGGGTGCTGCAGGGATCAGTGCTGGGGCCTCAACTATTTACAATCTATATTAATGACTTGGATGAAGGGACCGAGTGTAATGTAGCCAAATTTGCTGATGATACAAAGATAGGTGGGAAAGCAAATTGTGTGGAGGACGCAAAGAATCTCCAGAGTGATATAGATAGACTAAGTGAGTGGGAAAAAATCTGGCAGATGGAGTATAGTGTGGGAAAATGCGAGGTTATCCACTTTGGTAGGAATAATAAAAAAGCAAATTATTATTTAAATGGGGAGAGATTACAAAATGCTGAGGTACAGAGGGATCTGGGGGTCCTTGTAGATGAATCACAAAAAGTTAGCATGCAGGTACAGCAAGTAATTAGAAAGGCAAATGGAATGTTGGCCTTTATTGCAAAGGGAATGGAATGTAAAAGTAGGGAAGTGTAAGAACTGGGGTTCCTAGCCGAAGAATTGAGATCGACTCAGAAAATCAAAAACAATAAAATTTAATGAACAAACAAAGCTGTACAGGAAACAGTAGGATACAATGCAAATAGGTCTGGTCTGCTTGAAAGCCTCTCTGGCACTGCTAGAAGGTTCCGAGCTCCACTGCTAGCAGGTTCCGAGCCAACTGCTAGTAGGTTCCGACATCAACTGCTAGAAGGTTCCGAGCTCAACTGCTAGCAGGTTCCGAGCTCAACTGCTAGCAGGTTCCAAGCTCTACTGCTAGAAGGTTCCGAGCTCTGACGTCATGACGTCATCACGTTCTTCCCGCCGTTGAGAGATCACGTGACGGATGGCATGATGTCATCATGCGGAGTATAGGAAAGAAGCCCTAGTACAGTTAACAGATACATTAAAGGTGCAGCCCCCAGCTGTACTACATTGCTGAAAAAGGAATTATATACAATTGTCCGTAATCCTCTGGTGGTTCTGCCACATGCGCCCCCCTAGAATTGCTTTTAACAGAGAAGGTAAGGCGAGAAGGGGGTCTGACGAGTCTGTCCGACCGACTGTGATACCCCGGCAGCTGGAATGGAGCGTTAGAAGACGAACTGGCTGTTGGCTGTGGTTGGGATGACGCCGCAGGCAGAGGAGAAGAAGAGGCCGGCTGTGGTCGACCTGGTGAGGCGGGCACTGGCGACTCGGCGGATGACTGTGGCTGTACTGGACCGGCAGTCGATGGTGGACAACCACGACGAGGCGGCTGAGCAGTGACGACTGGTTCGCTCAGATCCAGATGCGCCGGTTTCAACTGGTCGATGGAGATGTGGTCAGGCTTACCGCCGACGTCGACTGTGAAGGACTTGTCACCTGACGAGATGACACGGAACGGACCTGCGTAAGGCGGTTTGAACGGGTTTTTGCACGCATCCTGCCGAATGAACACGTATTCTGTGCTCTTAAGATCCACCAGGACATGGGAGCGCTGCAGGCCATGATGCGACGTAGGCACTGGGATGAAATTCCTAGCTGCTTCCTGGTGGCTGACGAGCTGCTGAGCTGGGGACCAGGGTTCCGTGTGAGGAGGAAGAAAATCGCCAGGCACTCTGAATGGTTGGACGTAAACCAGCTCTGCTGAAGAAGAATGCAGGTCACCCTTAAGCGCCGTGCGAAGACCTAGCAGCACCCAAGGGAGCCTGTCCACCCAACTAGGCCCATGGAGACTAGCACGCAGTGCGGCTTTAAGGGACCTGTGGAATCTTTCACACAGACCGTTCGCCTGTGGATGGTAGGTGGTGGTACGATGAAGCTTGGTGCCCAAACCTTGAGCTACGGCGTTCCAAAGCTTAGAGGTAAATTGAGGCCCCCGGTCGGAGGAGATGTCAGCCGGTACCCCGAACCAAGCTACCCACGACGAGATGAAGGCTCTGGAGACGTCTGCTGCTGTGGTGGCAACCAAAGGAATTGCCTCTGGCCACCTGGTGGTGCGGTCTACCACGGTGAGGAGGTGAGTGTACCCGCGAGAGGAAGGGAGAGGACCAACCAGGTCCATGTGCACATGGTCGAATCGACGCTCCGAAACCGGAAAAGTGGCGACTGGGGCCTTAACATGGCGTTGTATCTTGGACTTCTGGCAACTCACGCAGGTATTGGTCCAGTCACGGACGTCGAGATGCATGCCCTTCCAGACGAATTTCTTTGCCATGAGTCGTGACGCTCTCATGCCAGGGTGTGACAACCCGTGGATAGTGTCGAAAATTCTCCTGTGCCATTCGACTGGAACGATTGGACGTGGGACGTCCATCGAGATGTCACACAGGAGTGTGGTCCCTACGGCCTGGAAACTGACATCAGCCACTTGTAAGCTGGAAGGTGCGGTCCGGTATGCCTGCACTTCAGGGTCTGCCTTCTGTTCTTTTGCCAAACCAACATAGTCGACTCCCAGGTGTACTGCGTGGAGCTGGGCGCGGGAGAGACAATCCGCCACCAGGTTGTCTTTGCCCGAGACATATTGTATGTCGGTTGTAAATTCAGATATGTACGTAAGATGACGTTGTTGCCGTGCCAACCATGGTTCCGCTGTCTTGGCCATCGCAAAAGTAAGTGGCTTGTGGTCTACAAAAGCCGTGAATGGGCATCCTTCCAGTAGGAAGTGAAAATGGCGGACGGCCAGAAACAATGCCAACAACTCCCTATCAAAAGTACTATACTTGCGTTCGTTCTTCCGCAATTGGCGGCTGAAGAAAGCCAGTGGTTGCCATGTGCCACCGACCCACTGCTCCTGTACTGCCCCGATGGCATAATCAGATGCGTCGGTGGTAAGGGCAATGGTTGCGCCCGGAAGGGGATGTGCCAACATGGTCGCAGCAGCCAAAGCGTTCTTAGTGTCGAGGAAAGCCTGGTCCATCTGGGGTGTCCAATCGATCGGGTCTTTGCCCGATTTACCTCTGAGGTACAAAGGTTGCATCAACAATGCCGCCTTGGGAATGAACCGATGATAAAAATTGACCATTCCCAGAAATTCCTGGAGGGCCCTGACGGTCTGAGGAAGAGGGAACGAGGTAACTGCTTCCACCTTCGTGGCCAGCGGGACGGTGCCTTCTGAGGTGATTCTGTGTCCCAGGAAATCAATGCTGTGCAACCCAAACTGGCACTTGGCCGGGTTGATAATAAGGCCATGTTGGCTGAGACGAGAAAAAAGGGTACGCAAGTGCATAATGTGTTCTTTCGTGCTGTTACTGGCAATAAGGATGTCGTCTAGGTAGACGAAGATGAACGGCAGATCACGCAACACGGAATCCATGAGACGTTGGAAGGCTTGTGCTGCATTCTTCAGCCCAAACGGCATACGAAGAAACTCAAAGAGCCCGAAAGGTGCGATGACGGCAGTTTTGGGGATGTTCTGAGGATGCACGGGCACTTGATGATAGCCTTGGATGAGGTCTACTTTGGAGAAGATGGAATTCCCTGCCAGATGGGCTGAAAAATCCTGAATGTGAGGAATTGGGTACCGATCCGGTGTGGTAGCCTCATTCAGGCGTCTGTAGTCGCCGCATGGTCGCCATCCGCCACCCGGCTTAGGAACAATGTGTAATGGCGAGGACCAAGGACTATTTGAACGTCGAATAATACCCAGGCGTTCCATTGTATGGAACTCTGCCTTGGCGGCCGCGAGTTTACCGGGTTCCAGCCTTCGAGCTCTTGTATAAACGGGGGGTCCTGTCATGGTAATGTGATGCGCCACACCGTGCCTCGTGACTGAAGAAGAAAATGTGGGCCTGGTGAGTTCAGGGAACTCACTGAGAAGACGAGAGAACTCATTTGGAGATGGGACTGCACAGGCAACTGACCAAGACATCGCGGTGCTTCGGTGGCAGGGGACCGAGTGAAAAGTGGAGGCACTGATTAGCCGGCTGTGTCGGACGTCGACGAGAAACCCGTTTGCGCAGAAGAAATCTGCCCCCAGGATGGCCTGTGAGACTTTCGCCGTGATGAACTCCCAAACAAAACGTTGGCCGCCAAAACTCAACTGGACCCTACGCTTTCCGAACGTGCGAATGGCCGCACCATTGGCTGCCTCGAGGGGGGGACCTTGACTGCCGGATTGAAGATCTAGCTTCGATGCTGGTAGGATACTGCACTGGGAGCCAGTATCACAGAGAAAACGTCGCCCTGACAGGGAGTCTGTAATGTATAGGAGTTTCCCTGCGGACCAGACGGCCATCGCAACTCCGGCGTGTCCCTTAGGCCTTATTGATCTTCTCAGAAACCGCTGGTTTAAGGTAGGTTTTTTTTTTGGTGAGAAACTGCAGGGCGGGCGGCAATTTCTGGCCTTCACGCCGAAACGAGCATGGTATGCACACCAACCTGCAGGAGGAGGAGTCGGATTTGCTCTTGTGGGGGATGGGTGCCTCGTGGTTGCACAACATGGCTGTGTGCAGGAGCATATTTTATCCGCCTCTGCGGCGAGTTCAGTATAGTTTTGGCGCCTCGTGGCTGTACAAGATTGTTGTGAGACGGTGAATATTTTATCCGCTTCTGCGGCGAGTTCAGCACAATCCGTGATCGCGGAATTGGCCAAGGCCGTCTGTACTGGCTCTGGTAGTTGACAGAGAAACAGCTCACGGAACAGAAAACATTGCGATTCCGAGCCCAAAAGCGTGAGCATTTGGCTCATGAGCTCTGAGGGTTTTGAGTCCCTGAAGGCCGGGCATGGAGATAAGTCTGCGAGCGCGCTCCGACTTGGACAGACCGAAAACCTGCAGTAAACGTGCTTTTAAAGCTTCGTACTTGCCATCGTTCGGTGGATTCTCGAGGAGGCTGATGACCCGCGAGGCCGTGGCGCTGTCGAGGGCGGAGACCACGTAATAATAACGGGTCAAATCCGCTGCTACTCCACGGATTGCAAATTGGGCCTCCGCCTGGAAAAACCACGCGGCCGGTTGTTGCTCCCAAAATTGCGGCAGTTTGAGGGTGACGGCATTCGTGTCCATGATGTAACTTCAACGAAAATTGTTCGAAGAAATCGGGGTCACCAATGTAAGAACTGGGGTTCCTAGCCGAAGAATTGAGATCGACTCAGAAAATCAAAAACAATAAAATTTAATGAACAAACGAAGCTGTACAGGAAACAGCAGGATACAATGCAAATAGGTCTGGTCTGCTTGAAAGCCTCTCTGGAAACTGCTAGAAAGTTCCGAGCTCAACTGCTAGCAGGTTCCGAGCTCAACCGCTAGCAGGTTCCGAGCTCAACTGCTAGAAGGTTCCGAGCTCTACTGCTAGAAGGTTCCGAGCTCTGACGTCATGACGTCATCACGTTCTTCCCGCCGTTGAGAGATCACGTGACGGACGGCACGACGTCATCACGCGGAGTACAGGAAAGAAGCCCTAGTACAGTTAACAGATACATTAAAGGTGCAGCCCCCAGCTGTACTACATTGCTGTAAAAGGAATTATATACAATTGTCCGTAATCCTCTGGTGGTTCCACCACAGAAGTCCTGTTACAACTGTACAGGGCATTGGTGAGACCACAGCTGGAGCACTGCATACAGTTTTGGTCTCCTTATTTAAGGAAGGATATACTTGCATTGGAGGCAGTTCAGAGAAGGTTCACGAGGTTGATTCCGGAGATGAAGGGGTTGTCTTATGAAGAAAGGTTGAGCAGGTTGGGCCTGTACTCATTGGAGTTTAGAAGAATGAGAGGGGATCTTATTGAAACATATAAGATTCTGAAGGGGCTCGACAGGGTAGATGCAGAGAGGATGTTTCCCCTTGTGGGGGAATCTAGAACTAGGGAGCATAATTTCAGAATAAGGGGGCACCCATTTAAAACGGAAATGAGGAGGAATTTCTTCTCTCAGATGTTATGTTCATTAATAAATAGACATTCTTATTGTGAACACAGCTAGCTTTTGCTAGACACTTTTATTGAGCACATGTGGACTTGTACAGCACCTTGTAGAGGCTTCCATCTTGACTGCTGCCTTGTGGGTAGCCTAGCCTCATGGGTAATGTAGTCTTAATATATATATAGCTGGGTAGTGTAGTCTTATACATACAGCTATATACAGCTCTACGGCTCCACCTAGTGTCCACTATAGAATGACATGCTATTGATCACTACATCCCCCTTTCTTTGAGGTTTAACAAAATCAATATCAATCAACTTTCAAGAAAACAATAAAGATAATATCAGTAACACTTTTGTTAGTGCTCTATAAACATAAACATTTTCAAAACAGTCAACACATTTTCAAAGCTTTACATTGTACTCAAAGATTAAGTCTATCAGGCTTTTTTACTTCACGTGTGGATCTTCTCAACACGAGTAAGTCTGATGTGTCTTCATGAGATTGTTCTGGCGGTGAATGACAAGATGCAGTTGCGGCATTGTCATCAATCTGCTCTTGTATAGATCGAGGTCTCCTTGCGATCTTTGCTTGGAGAGGGTTTCAGTGTTTCCTTCACTCTTCATGCCATAACTCTCAATGTAGTCAATGCACTCTCGAAAAACTGCTGGCAGCTGGTTCACTTTATGTTCAGCATAGTCCTCTCAGCAGCCTCGGCTAATGGAACACCAAAGATTGGCCGAAGGGAAGAAGGAGTATCCACCGGAACTGCTTCCTGCTCTGGTGCAGGCTTCTTCTTTTTCTTTTTCTCCTTCCACTGCTTAACAACATCTGCTGCGGTTATACCTTTGGACTTTTTCTCCTTGTGTTTTTTCTCTTTGTGCTTAAAGTCTTTTTCTTTCTTCTTGGAGAAACTAGGCTTTTTGAAGACATGGATACCCTTTGGCCTTTTCATCCTTGATGGGCTCTCTGCTTCATCAGCTGAGTCATCTGGTCTGCTTATGGCACAGTTTATACGGTAGACTCTCTTGACCAGTTCTAAGTCTTCACAAGCTTTGTCACCTAATATCGAATCAAGTCTTTCAGCCACAACAGAAAACATGAGATGATGCACTTTGTCTTTGACTGTCACTTTAAGTCTGCATACACCTAAGCTATCTATTTTCTGTCCATTATAGCTCTTCAGTAGTACTGACTTTTTCTGTATTTTGGGCTTTTCTTTCATATTTTTTATGTCACTCATACTGATTAAGTTTGCTTTTGCCCCAGTGTCTAGTTTCAAGGTAACTAATGCTCCATTTACCTGCAGTGGGATCATCCATTTGTCCACTTTTACTGCATTGACTTTATGTTCAGCATTGTCCATTTCTGAGGGCTGCACATTTTCTGTATCCTTTTTGATATCGTCACATGACACCATTCCGACAAAAAATGTCTCACTTAAATCAGTGTCCTCAATTACATTAACTCGTTGCCCTTTCTTAGTTTGTACTTTTGAAAAGCATTGTTTGGCAAAGTGATTCTTTCCATTACACTTTGTGCACATTTTTCCAAATGCTGGGCATTGTCTTTGTTAAGTCTGTGTGTTATAGTGAGAATTACTACACAGACCACAAGAGTAAATTCAACAGGTCTTTACTGGTTGGAGGTCGGACTATACTGAATACAATATTATTACACTGTGCTTATATACCGGTGTGGTCACCACCGGTATTACGTATACAGCAGCCAAAGAAAGTAGTACCTTTCTTAAGGTGGACCAGGCTTAAGTTCTCTTAAGGTGGAACAGGTTACATACACCACAATCCTCCCTTTTTAGCTTAACAGTCATATCCCCAAATAAACATAACATATATACATATATAACTTCAGGTATAACAGTTCAAAGGTTCAGTCTCTCAGGAGGCTTTCTGATTCGGCTTGGATAACGCCTTTCAGTGGTCTCTGATTCTTGTTGTTGAGGTGCCTCCTCTAGTTGGTTGCCAATGTATTGGGTGTCATCATCATCAAATACATTCTCGGCCGAGGTAGATGCTTCAGGTTCATGAACGTCTTCCACAGCTGTCTCTGTCACAACCATGGGTTCGACCCTTGCTCTCGACTCTACCAGTTGATCCGCATGACGCCTTATCACATTATGACCAATATCTACGGTGTACATCAGAGGTCCTTGTCTGGCCCGGATTGTTCCGGACTGCCATTTGTCATTTCCATAGCCCCTTGCCAACACTGGTTGTCCTACGTCGAAAGTTCGAGTGGTCTTGCTGTTAATATGCCAAAACTGTTTGTTTTCCACTTCCCTCCGCACATTTGGTTTTAACAAGTCCAACTTGGACCGCAACCTCCTGTTAGAAAACATCATAGCAGGACTTTGGTTAGTCACGGCATGATCGGCGTTTCTATATGACATCAGGAACTTATCGACCTTGTGTTGCAGCGGAATCTGATCATCATTCATGGCCTTAATAGCCTTTTTGAATGTCTGGACAAATCTTTCAGCCAACCCGTTTGTCGCCGGATGATATGGGGCAGAGGTATAATGTTTAACTCCATTCTTCTTTAAGAATTGTTGGAATTCTTCCGATACAAACTGTGGTCCATTGTCCGAACAGATCTGTTCTGGCAATCCGTTCCTTGCGAATATTGTTCTTAACACCGCAATTGTCTTTTCTGAAGTAGTGGCATTCATCTTGATGACTTCTGGCCATTTGGAATGTGCGTCCACCGCGATTAGGAACATGGAGTCCATGAATGGACCAGCAAAGTCAATGTGTACGCGTTGCCATGGGGCTGAAGGCCATTCCCATGGGTGTAGCGGTGCTATCGGAGGTGCATTTTGCACTTTTTGACACCCAGCGCAGCTTTTCGTTAACTCCTCAATCTGTTGGTCAATACCCGGCCACCATACGTAAGCCCTAGCAAGACTTTTCATTTTAACTCCCCCCAGATGACCTTCATGTAGTTCTTTTAAAACTCTTTCCCTTAACTTGGGAGGAATAATCACTCTTGTCCCATACATCAAAGTACCATGGCAGACGGACAGCTGGTCTCGCCTTGCCGAGAATGCCGGTAACAGAGGATCACCCCGTGTTGGCCATCCTTTCACTGTCACCTCGTAGACTCTGGACAGTGTCGGGTCGTTCCTGGTTTCTCTTTCAATACTTGCGTTGGTGACAGGTAAACACTCGATAATGGTCGAATGAAATAACTCAACAAGGTCAACTTCCGTCGTGTCTTCATCTTCAGGTAGTGGCAGGCGTGACAGGCCATCAGCATTGCCATGCTGTTTCGTACCTTTGAATTCTATCTGATATTGATGTGCCCCTAAGAAAAGAGACCATCTCTGGAGACGCTGTGCTGTCATCACCGAAACACCCTTCTTAGGGTTAAAAATGGACACCAACGGTTGATGGTCCGTCAGAAGTGTGAATTTTTGGCCCTGTAGGTAATGATTAAACTTCTTCACTCCCCATACAAGGCTAAGGGCCTCCCTATCGATCTGCGCATAGTTGCGCTCAGCGGAGGTCAATGATCTGGATGCAAACGCGACTGGCCTTTCCGTGCCATTTGGCAATTTATGTGAGAGTACTGCCCCAATACCATATGGAGAAGCATCACAAGCCAACCGAATAGGCAGTGTCGGGTTGAAGTGAGCCAACACTTCCTCTGAGGTGATCAGTTCTTTGCTTTTGCGAAATGCCTTCTTACAGTTTTTGCCCCAGTCCCATGGTACCCCTTTCTGTAAAAGAGCGTTCAACGGATGCAGCACCGTGGATAGATTTGGCAGAAATTTATGGTAGTAGTTAATTAATCCTAGAAACGACCTCAACTGAGAGACATTCTCTGGAGCGGGAGCCTTTACAACTGCCGCTATCTTGTCAGGAGACTTATGAAGTCCCTCCCGGTCAATGACATGACCACAGTACGAGATCCGCTTCTGGAAGAACTCACATTTCTGCCGATTTACCCTAAGTCCATACTTTTTCAGTCTGTTGAGCACCAGTTCCAAGTTAGCGAGATGTTGTTCATCACCATCACCTGTGATCAGAATGTCGTCCAGGTAACATTGTGTGCCTGGAATTCCCTGTAATACCTGCTCCATGGCCCTCTGCCAAATTGCTGGAGCTGATGCCACACCAAAAACCAGCCTATTGTACCGGTACAACCCTCGATGCGTGTTGATCGTGAGGTATTGGCGTGACTCTTCTTCAACCTCCATCTGCAAGTACGCCTGCGCCAGGTCTATCTTGGTGAAGTGTTTCCCGCCAGACAGTGAAGCAAAAATATCCTCAATCCGTGGAAGCGGATACTGCACCGTGTGAAGCACCGGATTAACGGTGATCTTGAAATCTCCACAGATGCGAACCTTCCCTGGATCTCCTGGCTTATTGTTCGCAGGACGTTTCATAACGGGAACAATGGGCGTAGCCCACTCACTCCAATCTACTTTAGACAGTACCCCTGAACGTTCTAGTGCTTCCAGCTCCGCTTCAACCGCAGGTCGTATTGCATAGGGTACCGGTCTGGCTTTAAAAAATTTTGGTTGTGCATGTTCATCAATCTTGATGTTTGCCGTAATTCCTCTCAGTGTTCCCAGTCCCGGCTGGAACACCTCTTTAGCCTCATCCAATATTCTGGACAATCGTTTAGGTTTGACAGCTGTTTCCCCGGAATCTACCGTTAGTGCTTTCAAGGAGTGCCAGTCCATATTCATTTTCCTAATCCACTCCCGTCCTAGTAGTGGTGGACCTCCTTCAGGTAGCACATATAAGTCCATTACTTGGCTTCCTTCGCCCTTGTGGACCACTTCTACCTCTATTTTTCCGATGGGGTACACTCTTTGCCCCGTGTACGTTTTCAATATAATCTCTGTATCCTGTAAGGGAATATGTTGGAATAACCTTCTGTAATCTTTCTTATTCATGACCGTCAATGCCGATCCAGTGTCCAATTCCATTTTTACTTGGACTCCTGCTATCTTAAGAGTGACCCAAATTGTCTGGAGGTCTGTATCCTTACCAACGTTGTGTATTCTTAAGCTATCCAGTTCATTACTGCTAGCGTCTGAATCTGACTTCTGTTCAGTCAAACTGTTCTTTGTCACCTTGTGTACCTTTGCATATTTTCCTTGCGGTGACTTTTTATTGCTGGTCTTCTTTCCTGACCGGCATACTTTAGTTATGTGGCCAAACCTGCCACACGTTCTGCATTCTTGGTTTTTAAACCAACACTGGTTCTGATCGTGCGTTGTCTTTCCACAACGATAACATTTGACAGAACTCAAACCCAATCTGTTTGTACCGAGTTCCGGTGGCCGTAGCTGCATTACTGCCGTGCCTCTCGCTGCGGCCTCGTGTGCTGCTGCCATAGTGACCGCCTTCTCGAGAGACATCTCATTCTCCTCGAGCAGTCGCCTTTGTGTATCTTGTTTAAATAAACCACACACAAATCTATCTCGAAGTGCCTCTGTCAGTCCCGTTCCAAACTGACAATATTTTGCTAGCTTACGTAATTCCATCAAATATTCAGCATTGCTTTCATTTTGCCGCTGTCTTCTACCGTAAAATTTAAATCGTTCCGCTAGCATCAGCGGCGTGGGGCTGAGATGATTTTTTAGGACAGTAACAATCTGTTCGAACGTCTTATCCGCCGGTTCATCTGGTGATAACAGGTGTTTCAATTGCCCGTATGTCTTCGCACCCATTAAGTTTAGTAATGTTAGTGCTTTATCTGTCTCAGGAATTTTATTTGCCTTACAATAGTTTTGTATGCGTTCTACATACATAGCCCAGTCTTCTATATCACTGTCGAAGGCATTAATGTTCCCATGTTTAGGCATCATAGCAATTTATCGTATTTTTAATGTTATCTAAGATGGTGGCTTCCCGCTCTTGCCGTCGTCCTCCGCCCACAAAATGGCGGTTTTCCCGCGCTTGGCGGTCTTCACCCGTCCCCCGACGCTGTCTCCGCTTCACCGCGGCTCTCGCGCCTTCAGTTTCCCCAGACGCTGCGCCTTTAGCCCGAATGCGGCCCTTATCTCCGGTCGCGATCGATGTCCCACGCTGCGCCTCTCGCTCGAAGGCGGCCCGGCCCTTATCTCTGGTCGTGATCGACCTCACCGCCCTTATTCCTCCGTCTTCCCAGCCCCGTCTGTACAGCCAACGCGGTTGACTTTCTGTCGCGTCGCTGCCCGGCTTACCCACCACGAGGTAGTAGAAGAAGCTGACAGTCGCTGATGGAGGCTTCGAGGTCAGGATGTCTTCTGCACCCTGGTTGCTCGATGCCTGCTGCTCGACGTGTCTTCCCGTAGGTGATGAGGGTGGAAACCTCTCTTCGACGTCCTGTCTGTGGACGAAGTCACCGTGGAAATTACTGCAGCAGGGTAAGAATCGGACTCGTCGCCACTGTTAAGTCTGTGTGTTATAGTGAGAATTACTACACAGACCACAAGAGTAAATTCAACAGGTCTTTACTGGTTGGAGGTCGGGCTATACTGAATACAATATTATTACACTGTGCTTATATATATATTACGTATACAGCAGCCAAAGAAAGTAGTACCTTTCTTAAGGTGGACCAGGCTTAAGTTCTCTTAAGGTGGAACAGGTTACATACACCACAGTCTTAACTGGTGTTTGTAACCACAGCGTTTACAATTAAAAATTTCATCCTCCGATTGCTTTTCATTTCTGTTCTGCCCACGTTTCTTCCACTTGTAGGACACAGCACCGACAGCAGCATTATCACTCATTACAATCGCATCATTATTGATTTCACTGAACGTCTTCGCGTGCTTTCGAGCTAGCTCGCTGGCTTGGCATATTTTCACCGCATTTTCCAAATTTAGCTCGGTTTCTCTCAACAGACGTTCCCTGACTTTTTTATCATGAATACCAAACACAATCTGGTCACGAATCATGGATGCTTTGAGCTCAGAGAAATTTCATGTCTGTGCTTTCAGTTTCAGATCAGTTATAAAGCTATTAAAAGCCTCATTTTGTTGCTGTGTCCGAGAACGGAAGATGTATCTTTCATACGTCTCATTCTTTTTGGGAGAGCAATGTGCATCAAATTTTTTTAGCACATCTTCTAATTTTTCTCTGTTCTCCGCTGGATTAAATACAAATGTATTAAATACCTCTATCGCCTGTGGGCCTGCAACCGTAAGCAGCAACGCTATCTTCCTTGCGTCTGGCTTCGTACCGAATCCGATGGCTGCAATGTAGAGTTCGAATTGTTGTTTAAAAATCCGCCAATTGTAGTCGACATTTCCCTCGAGATTCAAACGCTCTGGTGGCTTCAAATTCTCCATGTCGCTTTTCACAATTTTCAGCAGATCTTCACCACCCTGGTACCATGTTATGTTCATTAATAACTAGACATTCTTATTGTGAACACAGCTAGCTTTTGCTAGACACTTTTATTGAGCACATGTGGACTTGTACAGCATCTTGTAGAGGCTTCCATCTTGATTGCTGCCTTGTGGGTAGCCTAGCCTCATGGGTGATGTAGTCTTAATATATATACAGCTGGGTAGTGTAGTCTTATACATACAGCTATATACAGCTCTACGGCTCCACCTAGTGTCCACTATAGAATGACATGCTATTGATCACTACATCAGAGGGTCATGAATCTTTGGAATTCTCTTCCCCAGAGTGCTGTGGAGGCTGGGTCATCATTGAATATATTTAAGGTGGAGATAGACACATTTTTGAAAGGTAAGGGAGGCAAGGGTTATGGGGAGCGGGCAGGGAATGGAGTTGAGGCCAAGATCAGATCAGCCATGATCGCATTGAATGGCGGAGCAGGCTCGAGGGGCCAAATGACCGACTCTTCTCCTACGTCTTATGTTCTTATGAGGGAGTCACCGGAGAACCTGGATGCAGTCCTCTGCCTCTGTTTAATTATATTTCCAAGTGTTTGGAACAATCAAAACCTCCAGAGTGCTGCCTGCACACTCCTAGATGAACCTTCAAATGCAATGTGGCCATGGCTCCTTTAAATCTACTGGCTGAGAACGGACCATGGATGAAGTTATCAGAACGGTACCATTTCATTAGGCCGGGTAACGTGCTGGGCAGGCTTAATAAGCCCCATTAGTGCAAAGTCGATTTCTGAAGTGGGATGGAGGCAGCAGCGGGGTCACGATCCGCCACGCCCACCGCCCGCACCCGACCCGCCCACCGCCACGCCCACTGCCGCGCCCACCGCCCGCACCCGACCCGCCCACCGCCCGCACCCGACCTGCCCAGGTACAGAAAATTCCGGCCAATCTGTCTATATCCCTTTGCAGCCTCTTTGCATCCTCCTCACAGCTTACCTTTCCTCCTAACTTTGTATTATCAGCTAACTTGGATACATTACACTTGGTCCCCTCGTCTAAGTCATTGATATAGATTGTGAATAGCTGAGGGCCAAGCATTGATCCTTGCGGAATCCCACTAGTTACAGCCTGCCAAACTGAAAATAACCTTTTTATTCCTACTCTCTGTTTTCTGTCTATTAATACATTACATCCATTGGTTCCCCCTTATCAACCCTGCTAGTTACAACCTCAGAAACTCTTACAGATTTGCCAAACACAATTTCACTTTCATAAATCCGTGTTGACTTTGCCCAATCATATTATGATTGTCTAAGTGTCCTGCTACCACGTCCCTAATAATAGATTCTAGCATTTTCCCCACTACTGATGCCAGGCTAGCTTGTCTATAGTTGAATCTACAGGGCTACGGACCAAGAGCTGCAAAGTGGGATTAGGCGGGAGAGCTCTTTTTAGGCTGGCATGGACACGATGGGCCGAATGACCTCCTTATGTACCATAAATTTCTACAATTCTTTGATGTCCCTACTACTGATGTCAGGCTAGCTTGTCTATAATTCCCTGTTTTCTCCCTTCCTCCTTTCTTGAATAGCGGGGTTACATTTGCTACCTTCCAATCCACGGGGACCATTCTAGAATCTAGGGAATTCTGGAAGATGAAAACCAATGCATCCACTATCACTGTAGCCACCTCTTAAAACCCTAGGATGCAGGCCATCACATCTGGGGGATTTGTCGACTTTTAATCCCATTAATTTCCCCAGTACTATTTCTTTACTAATACTAATTTTTTAAGCTCCTCGTTCTCACTAGACCCTTGGTTCTCCACTATTTCCGGGAAATTTTTTGGTCTTCTTCCGTGAAGACAGATATAAAGTATTTGTCTAATTTCTCGGCCATTTCCTTATTCCTCATTATAATTTTCTCTGTCTCAGCCTGTAAGGGACCCACATTTACTTTTGCTAATCTCCCCTTTTTTACATACCTATAGAAACGTTTACAATCTGTTTTCATGTCTCTTGCTAGTTTACTCTTATATTCTATTTTCTCTTTCTTTATCAATTTCTTAGGCATCCTTTGATGAAATCTAAAATCCTCCCAATCCTCAGGCTTACTACTCTTATTGGCAACATTAAAAGCCTCTTCCTTTGATCTAATACTATCTTTAAATTCTCTTGTTAGCCACGGTTGGACCATTTTGCCCATGCAGTTTTTATTCCTTAAGGGAATGTATTTTTGTTGTGAATTATGAATTATTTCTTTAAATGTTTGCCATTGCTTATCTACCATATCTTTTAATCTAGTTTCTCAATCTACCTTCGCCAACTCGCCCCTCATACTTACGTAGTTTGCTTTGTTCAGATATAAGACCCTAGTTTCATACTTAACTAAATCACTCTCCAACTCAATATAAAATTCTATCATATTATGATCACTAAACCCTTAAGGGCCCCTTTACTACAAGGTTATTAATTACCCCTTTCTCATTACACAATACTAGATCTAAAATAGCCTGTTCCCTAGTTGGTTCCTCGACAAACTGATCTACAAAACTATCTTGAATGCATTCCATTAACTCGTCCTCCACACTATTTCTGCAAATTTGGTTTGTCCAGTCTGTATATAGATTAAAGCCCCCCATGATTGCTGTCTTACCCTGTTACATACGCTTCTAATTTCCTGATTTATACTGTTCCCTACACTTCAACTACCATTAGGAGGCCTATAAATTATTCCCACCAGTGTATTCTGCCCCTTGTTGTTTCTTAGCTCCACCCAAAGTAATTCTACATCTTAATTTTCCGAGCTAAGATCTTTTATCTCTACTGTCTTTATCCAATATTAATTATTATCCATCTTTTTCCATTTTGCCTATCTCTTCCAAAAGTCAAGTATCCTGGGATATTTAGTTTCCAACCTTGGTCACTCTGCAACCACATCTCCATAATGGCTATTAAATCAAACCCATATTTTTTCAATCTGTGCTACTAATTCATCTATTTTTTGCGAATGCTTCATGCATTCAGATATAGTACCTTTAGCTTTAACTTTTTTCTATTTTCCCTGATGTGTTAGTCACAAATCTCACACTGTCCCAATCTCACACTGTCCCAATCTCTCACTGTCCCAATCTCACACTGTCCCAATCTCTCACTGTCCCAATCTCACACTGTCCCAATCTCACACTGTCCCAATCTCACACTGTCCCAATCTCACACTGTCCCAATCTCTCACTGTCCCAATCTCACACTGTCCAAATCACTCACTGTCCCAATCTCACACTGTCCCAATCTCACACTGCCACAATCTCACACTGTCCCAATCTCAAAATGTCCCAATCTCACACTGTCCCAATCTCTCACTGTCCCAATCTCACACTGTCCCAATCTCACACTGTCCCAATCTCACACTGTCCCAATCTCACACTGTCCCAATCTCACACTGTCCCAATCTCATACTGTCCCAATCTCACTCTGTCCCAATCTCACACTGTCCCAATCTCACACTGTCCCAATCTCACACTGCCCCAAGCTCACACTGTCCCAATCTCACACTGTCCCAATCTCACACTGCCCCAATCTCACACTGTCCCAATCTCACTCTGTCCCAATCTCACACTGCCCCAATCTCACACTGTCCCAATCTCTCACTGTCCCAATCCCACACTGTCCCAATCTCTCACAGTCCCAATCTCTCACTGTCCCAATCTCTCAATGTCCCAATCTCTCACTATCCCAATCTCAGACTGTCCCAATCTCACACTGTCCCAATCTCACACTGCCCCAATCTCACATTGTCCCAATCTCACACTGTCCCAATCTCACACTGTCCCAATCTCTCACTGTCCCAATCTCACACTCTCCCAATCTCACGCTGTCCCAATCTCACACTGTCCCAATCTCTCACTGTCCCAATCTCACACTGTCCCAATCTCACACTGTCCCAATCTCACACTGTCCCACTCTCACTCTGTCCCAATCTCACACTGTCCCAATCTCACACTGTCCCAATCTCACACTGTCCCAATCTCTCACTGTCCCAATCTCTCACTGTCCCAATCTCAAACTGTCCCAATCTCTCACTGTCCCAATCCCTCACACTGTCCCAATCTCACACTGTCCCAATCTCTCACTGTCCCAATCTCACACTGCCCCAATCTCACACTGCCCCAATCTCGCACTGTCCCAATCTCACACTGTCCCATCTCACACTGTCCCAATCTCATACTGTCCCAATCTCACACTGTCCCAATCTCATACTGTCCCAATCTCACTCTGTCCCAATCTCACACTGTCCCAATATCTCACTGTAACAATCTCACACTGTCCCAATCTCACACTGTCCCAATCTCACACTGTCCCAATCTCACACTGCCCCAATCTCACACTGCCCCAATCTCACTCTGTCCCAAACTCACACTGTCCCAATCTCACACTGTCCCAATCTCTCACTGTCCTAATCTCTCACTGTCCCAATCTCACACTGTCCCAATCTCACACTGTCCCAATCTCACACTGCCCCAATCTCACATTTTCCCAATCTCACACTGTCCCAATCTCACACTGTCCCAATCTCTCACTGTCCCAATCTCACACTCTCCCAATCTCATGCTGTCCCAATCTCACACTGTCCCAATCTCTCACTGTCCCAACTCACACTGTCCCAATCTCACACTGTCCCAATCTCACACTGTCCCACTCTCACTCTGTCCCAATCTCACACTGTCCCAATCTCACACTGTCCCAATCTCACACTGTCCCAATCTCTCACTGTCCCAATCTCTCACTGTCCCAATCTCAAACTGTCCCAATCTCTCACTGTCCCAATCCCTCACACTGTCCCAATCTCACACTGTCCCAATCTCTCACTGTCCCAATCTCACACTGTCCCAATCTCACACTGCCCCAATCTCGCACTGTCCCAATCTCACACTGCCCATCTCACACTGTCCCAATCTCATACTGACCCAATCTCACACTCTCCCAATCTCAAACTGTCCCAATCTCACTCTGTCCCAATCTCACACTGTCCCAATATCTCACTGTAACAATCTCACACTGTCCCAATCTCACACTGTCCCAATCTCACACTGTCCCAATCTCACACTGTCCCAATCTCACACTGTCCCAATCTCACACTGTCCCAATCTCACACTGTCCCAATCTCACTCTGTCCCAATCTCACACTGTCCCAATCTCTCACTGTAACAATCTCACACGGTCCCAATCTCACACTGTCCCAATCTCACACTGTCCCAATCTCACACTGCCTCAATCTCACACTGCCACAATCTCACTCTGTCCCAATCTCACAATGTCCCAATCTCACACTGTCCCAATCTCTCACTGTCCTAATCTCTCACTGTCCCAATCTCACACTGTCCCAATCTCACACTGTCCCAATCTCTCAATTTCCCAATCTCTCACTGTCCCAATCTCACACTGTCCCAATCTCACATTGCCCCAATCTCACTCTGTCCCAATCTCACACTGTCCCAATCTCACACTGTCCCAATCTCTCACTGTCCCAATCTCATACTGCCTCAATCTCACACTGTCCCAATCTCACACTGTCCCAATCTCACTCTGTCCCAATCTCTCACTGTCCCAATCTCACACTGTCCCAATCTCACTCTGTCCCAATCTCACACTGCCCCAATCTCACTCTGTCCCAATCTCACACTGTCCCAATCTCACACTGTCCCAATCTCACACTGTCCCAATCTCACACTGCCCCAATCTCACACTGACCCAATCTCACACTGTCCCAATCTCACACTGTCCCAATCTCACACTGTCCCAATCTCACACTGTCCCAATCTCACACTGTCCCAATCTCACACTGTCCCAATCTCTCACTGTCCCAATCTCACACTGTCCCAATCTCTCACTGTCCCAATCGCACACTGTCCCAGTCTCTCACTGTCCCAATCTCACACTGTCCCAATCTCACTCTGTCCCAATCTCTCACTGTCCCAATCTCTCACTGCCCCAATCTCACACTGTCCCAATCTCACACTGTCCCAATCTCACACTGTCCCAATCTCACACTGTCCCAATCTCTCACTGTCCCAATCTCACACTGTCCCAATCTCACACTGCCCCAATCTCGCACTGTCCCAATCTCACACTGTCCCAATCTCACTCTGTCCCAATCTCACACTGTCCCATCTCACACTGTCCCAATCTCATACTGTCCCAATCTCACACTGTCCCAATCTCATACTGTCCCAATCTCACTCTGTCCCAATCTCACACTGTCCCAATATCTCACTGTAACAATCTCACACTGTCCCAATCTCACACTGTCCCAATCTCACACTGTCCCCATCTCACACTGCCCCAATCTCACACTGCCCCAATCTCACTCTGTCCCAATCTCACACTGTCCCAATCTCACACTGTCCCAATCTCTCACTGTCCTAATCTCTCACTGTCCCAATCTCACACTGTCCCAATCTCACACTGTCCCAATCTCACACTGCCCCAATCTCACATTTTCCCAATCTCACACTGTCCCAATCTCACACTGTCCCAATCTCTCACTGTCCCAATCTCACACTCTCCCAATCTCATGCTGTCCCAATCTCACACTGTCCCAATCTCTCACTGTCCCAAGTCACACTGTCCCAATCTCACACTGTCCCAATCTCACACTGTCCCACTCTCACTCTGTCCCAATCTCACACTGTCCCAATCTCACACTGTCCCAATCTCACACTGTCCCAATCTCTCACTGTCCCAATCTCTCACTGTCCCAATCTCAAACTGTCCCAATCTCTCACTGTCCCAATCCCTCACACTGTCCCATTCTCACACTGTCCCAATCTCTCACTGTCCCAATCTCACACTGTCCCAATCTCACACTGCCCCAATCTCGCACTGTCCCTATCTCACACTGCCCATCTCACACTGTCCCAATCTCATACTGTCCCAATCTCACACTGTCCCAATCTCAAACTGTCCCAATCTCACTCTGTCCCAATCTCACACTGACCCAATATCTCACTGTAACAATCTCACACTGTCCCAATCTCACACTGTCCCAATCTCACACTGTCCCAATCTCACACTGTCCCAATCTCACACTGTCCCAATCTCACACTGTCCCAATCTCACACTGTCCCAATCTCACTCTGTCCCAATCTCACACTGTCCCAATCTCTCACTGTAACAATCTCACACGGTCCCAATCTCACACTGTCCCAATCTCACACTGTCCCAATCTCACACTGCCTCAATCTCACACTGCCACAATCTCACTCTGTCCCAATCTCACAATGTCCCAATCTCACACTGTCCCAATCTCTCACTGTCCTAATCTCTCACTGTCCCAATCTCACACTGTCCCAATCTCACACTGTCCCAATCTCTCAATTTCCCAATCTCTCACTGTCCCAATCTCACACTGTCCCAATCTCACATTGCCCCAATCTCACTCTGTCCCAATCTCACACTGTCCCAATCTCACACGGTCCCAATCTCTCACTGTCCCAATCTCATACTGCCTCAATCTCACACTGTCCCAATCTCACACTGTCCCAATCTCACTCTGTCCCAATCTCTCACTGTCCCAATCTCACACTGTCCCAATCTCACTCTGTCCCAATCTCACACTGCCCCAATCTCACTCTGTCCCAATCTCACACTGTCCCAATCTCACACTGTCCCAATCTCACACTGTCCCAATCTCACACTGCCCCAATCTCACACTGTCCCAATCTCACACTGTCCCAATCTCACACTGTCCCAATCTCACACTGTCCCAATCTCACACTGTCCCAATCTCACACTGTCCCAATCTCACACTGTCCCAATCTCTCACTGTCCCAATCTCACACTGTCCCAATCTCTCACTGTCCCAATCGCACACTGTCCCAGTCTCTCACTGTCCCAATCTTACACTGTCCCAATCTCACTCTGTCCCAATCTCTCACTGTCCCAATCTCTCACTGCCCCAATCTCACACTGTCCCAATCTCACACTGTCCCAATCTCACACTGTCCCAATCTCACACTGTCCCAATCTCTCACTGTCCCAATCTCACACTGTCCCAATCTCACACTGCCCCAATCTCACACTGCCCCAATCTCACACTGTCCCAATCTCACACTGTCCCAATCTCACACTGTCCCAATCTCACACTGTCCCAATCTCTCACACTGCCCCAATCTCACACTGTCCCAATCTCACACTGTCCCAATCTCACACTGTCCCAATCTCACATGTCCCAATCTCAAACTGTCCCAATCTCTCACTCTCCCAATCTCAAACTGTCCCAATCTCACTCTGTCCCAATCTCTCACTTTCCCAATCTCTCACACTGCCCCAATCTCACACTGTCCCAATCTCTCACTGCCCCAATCTCACTCTGTCCCAATCTCATACTGTCCCAATCTCACTCTGTCCCAATCTCACACTGTCCCAATCTCACACTGTCCCAATCTCACACTGTCCCAATCTCACACTGTCCCAATCTCATACTGTCCCAATCTCACTCTGTCCCAATCTCACACTGTCCCAATCTCACACTGTCCCGATCTCACACTGCCCCACTCCCACACTGTCCCAATCTCACACTGTCCCAATCTCACTCTGTCCCAATCTCACACTGCCCCAATCTCTCACTGTCCCAACTCACACTGTCCCAATCTCACTCTGTCCCAATCTCACACTGTCCCACTCTCACTCTGTCCCAATCTCACACTGTCCCAATCTCACACTGTCCCAATCTCACACTGTCCCAATCTCTCACTGTCCCAATCTCTCACTGTCCCAATCTCAAACTGTCCCAATCTCTCACTGTCCCAATCCCTCACACTGTCCCAATCTCACACTGTCCCAATCTCTCACTGTCCCAATCTCACACTGTCCCAATCTCACACTGCCCCAATCTCGCACTGCCCCAATCTCACACTGTCCCATCTCACACTGTCCCAATCTCATACTGTCCCAATCTCACACTGTCCCAATCTCAAACTGTCCCAATCTCACTCTGTCCCAATCTCACACTGTCCCAATATCTCACTGTAACAATCTCACACTGTCCCAATCTCACACTGTCCCAATCTCACACTGTCCCAATCCCACACTGTCCCAATCTCACACTGTCCCAATCTCACACTGTCCCAATCTCACTCTGTCCCAATCTCACACTGTCCCAATCTCTCACTGTAACAATCTCACACGGTCCCAATCTCACACTGTCCCAATCTCACACTGTCCCAATCTCACACTGCCTCAATCTCACACTGCCACAATCTCACTCTGTCCCAATCTCACAATGTCCCAATCTCAAACTGTCCCAATCTCTCACTGTCCTAATCTCTCACTGTCCCAATCTCACACTGTCCCAATCTCACACTGTCCCAATCTCTCAATTTCACAATCTCTCACTGTCCCAATCTCACACTGTCCCAATCTCACATTGCCCCAATCTCACTCTGTCCCAATCTCACACTGTCCCAATCTCACACGGTCCCAATCTCTCACTGTCCCAATCTCATACTGCCTCAATCTCACACTGTCCCAATCTCACACTGTCCCAATCTCACTCTGTCCCAATCTCTCACTGTCCCAATCTCACACTGTCCCAATCTCACTCTGTCCCAATCTCACACTGCCCCAATCTCACTCTGTCCCAATCTCACACTGTCCCAATCTCACACTGTCCCAATCTCACACTGTCCCAATCTCACACTGTCCCAATCTCACACTGTCCCAATCTCACACTGTCCCAATCTCTCACTGTCCCAATCTCACACTGTCCCAATCTCTCACTGTCCCAATCTCACACTGTCCCAGTCTCTCACTGTCCCAATCTCACACTGTCCCAATCTCATTCTGTCCCAATCTCTCACTGTCCCAATCTCTCACTGCCCCAATCTCACACTGTCCCAATCTCTCACTGTCCCAATCTCACACTGTCCCAATCTCACACTGCCCCAATCTCACACTGCCCCAATCTCACACTGTCCCAATCTCACACTGTCACAATCTCACACTGTCCCAATCTCACACTGTCCCAATCTCTCACACTGCCCCAATCTCACACTGTCCCAATCTCACACTGTCCCAATCTCACACTGTCCCGATCTCACACTGCCCCACTCTCACACTGTCCCAATCTCACACTGTCCCAATCTCACTCTGTCCCAATCTCACACTGCCCCAATCTCACACTGTCCCAATCTCACTCTGTCCCAATCTCACACTGCCCCAATCTCACACTGTCCCAATCTCTCACTGTCCCAATCCCACACTGTCCCAATCTCTCACTGTCCCAATCTCTCACTGTCCCAATCTCTCAATGTCCCAATCTCTCACTGTCCCAATCTCAGACTGTCCCAATCTCACACTGTCCCAATCTCACACTGCCCCAATCTCACATTGTCCCAATCTCACACTGTCCCAATCTCACACTGTCCCAATGTCTCACTGTCCCAATCTCACACTCTCCCAATCTCACACTGTCCCAATCTCACACTGTCCCAATCTCACACTGTCCCACTCTCATTCAGTCCCAATCTCACACTGTCCCAATCTCACACTGTCCCAATCTCACACTGTCCCAATCTCTCACTGTCCCAATCTCTCACTGTCCCAATCTCACACTGTCCCAATCTCTCACTGTCCCAATCCCTCACACTGTCCCAATCTTACACTGTCCCAATCTCTCACTGTCCCAATCTCACACTGTCGCAATCTCACACTGTCCCATCTCACACTGTCCCAATCTCACACTGTCCCAATCTCACACTGTCCCAATCACACACTGTCCCAATCTCACTCTGTCCCAATCTCACACTGTCCCAATATTTCACTGTAACAATCTCACACTGTCCCAATCTCACACTGTCCCAATCTCACACTGTCCCAATCTCACACTGCCCCAATCTCGCACTGTCCCAATCTCACACTGTCCCATCTCACACTGTCCCAATCTCATACTGTCCCAATCTCACACTGTCCCAATCTCACACTGCCCGAATCTCACACTGTCCCAATCTCTCACTGTCCTAATCTCTCACTGTCCCAATCTCACACTGTCCCAAACTCACACTGTCCCAATCTCACACTGTCCCAATCTCACATTGTCCCAATCTCACACTGTCCCAATCTCACACTGTCCCAATCTCTCACTGTCCCAATCTCACACTCTCCCAATCTCATGCTGTCCCAATCTCACACTGTCCCAATCTCTCACTGTCCCAACCTCACACTGTCCCAATCTCACACTGTCCCAATCTCACTCTGTCCGAATCTCTCACTGTCCCACTCCCTCACACTGTCCCAATCTCAGACTGTCCCAATCTCTCACTGTCCCAATCTCACACTGTCCCAATCTCACACTGCCCCAATCTCGCACTGTCCCAATCTCACACTGTCCCATCTCACACTGTCCCAATCTCACACTGTCCCAATCTCACACTGTCCCAATCTCACACTGTCCCAATCTCACTCTGTCCCAATCTCACACTGTCCCAATCTCTCACTGTAACAATCTCACACGGTCCCAATCTCACACTGTCCCAATCTCACACTGTCCCAATCTCACACTGCCTGAATCTCACACTGCCACAATCTCACTCTGTCCCAATCTCACACTGTCCCAATCTCACACTGTCCCAATCTCACACTGTCCCAATTTCATACTGTCCCAATCTCAGTCTGTCCCAATCTCACACTGTCCCAATCTCACACTGTCCCGATCTCACACTGCCCCACTCTCACACTGTCCCAATCTCACACTGTCCCAATCTCACTCTGTCCCAATCTCACACTGCCCCAATCTCACACTGTCCCAATCTCACTCTGTCCCAATCTCACACTGCCCCAATCTCACACTGTCCCAATCTCTCACTGTCCCAATCCCACACTGTCCCAATCTCTCACTGTCCCAATCTCTCACTGTCCCAATCTCTCAATGTCCCAATCTCTCACTGTCCCAATCTCAGACTGTCCCAATCTCACACTGTCCCAATCTCACACTGCCCCAATCTCACATTGTCCCAATCTCACACTGTCCCAATCTCACACTGTCCCAATGTCTCACTGTCCCAATCTCACACTCTCCCAATCTCACACTGTCCCAATCTCACACTGTCCCAATCTCACACTGTCCCACTCTCACTCAGTCCCAATCTCACACTGTCCCAATCTCACACTGTCCCAATCTCACACTGTCCCAATCTCTCACTGTCCCAATCTCTCACTGTCCCAATCTCACACTGTCCCAATCTCTCACTGTCCCAATCCCTCACACTGTCCCAATCTTACACTGTCCCAATCTCTCACTGTCCCAATCTCACACTGTCGCAATCTCACACTGTCCCATCTCACACTGTCCCAATCTCACACTGTCCCAATCTCACACTGTCCCAATCACACACTGTCCCAATCTCACTCTGTCCCAATCTCACACTGTCCCAATATTTCACTGTAACAATCTCACACTGTCCCAATCTCACACTGTCCCAATCTCACACTGTCCCAATGTCACACTGCCCCAATCTCACACTGCCCCAATCTCATTCTGTCCCAATCTCACACTGCCCCAATCTCACACTGTCCTCATCTCTCACTGTCCCAATCTCACACTGTCCCAATCTCACACTGTCCCAATCTCACACTGTCCCAATCTCACATTGTCCCAATCTCACACTGTCCCAATCTCACACTGTCCCAATCTCTCACTGTCCCAATCTCACACTCTCCCAATCTCACGCTGTCCCAATCGCACACTGTCCCAATCTCTCACTGTCCCAATCTCACACTGTCCCAATCTCACACTGTCCCAATCTCACTCTGTCCGAATCTCTCACTGTCCCAATCCCTCACACTGTCCCAATCTCACACTGTCCCAATCTCTCACTGTCCCAATCTCACACTGTCCCAATCTCTCACTGTCCCAATCTCTCACTGTCCCAATCTCAAACTGTCCCAATCTCTCACTGTCCCAATCCCTCACACTGTCCCAATCTCACACTGTCCCAATCTCTCACTGTCCCAATCTCACACTGTCCCAATCTCACACTGCCCCAATCTCGCACTGTCCCAATCTCACACTGTCCCATCTCACACTGTCCCAATCTCATACTGTCCCAATCTCACACTGTCCCAATCTCACACTGCCCCAATCTCACACTGTCCCAATCTCTCACTGTCCTAATCTCTCACTGTCCCAATCTCACACTGTCCCAAACTCACACTGTCCCAATCTCACACTGTCCCAATCTCACATTGTCCCAATCTCACACTGTCCCAATCTCACACTGTCCCAATCTCTCACTGTCCCAATCTCACACTCTCCCAATCTCATGCTGTCCCAATCTCACACTGTCCCAATCTCTCACTGTCCCAACCTCACACTGTCCCAATCTCACACTGTCCCAATCTCACTCTGTCCGAATCCCTCACTGTCCCACTCCCTCACACTGTCCCAATCTCAGACTGTCCCAATCTCTCACTGTCCCAATCTCACACTGTCCCAATCTCACACTGCCCCAATCTCGCACTGTCCCAATCTCACACTGTCCCATCTCACACTGTCCCAATCTCACACTGTCCCAATCTCACACTGTCCCAATCTCACACTGTCCCAATCTCACTCTGTCCCAATCTCACACTGTCCCAATCTCTCACTGTAACAATCTCACACGGTCCCAATCTCACACTGTCCCAATCTCACACTGTCCCAATCTCACACTGCCTGAATCTCACACTGCCACAATCTCACTCTGTCCCAATCTCACACTGTCCCAATCTCACACTGTCCCAATCTCTCACTGTCCTAATCACTCACTGTCCCAATCTCACACTGTCCCAATCTCACACTGTCCCAATCTCTCAATTTCCCAATCTCTCACTGTTCCAATCTCACACTGTCCCAATCTCACACTGCCCCAATCTCACTCTGTCCCAATCTCACACTGTCCCAATCTCACACTGTCCCAATCCCTCACTGTCCCAATCTCACACTGCCTCAATCTCACACTGTCCCAATCTCACACTGTCCCAATCTCACTCTGTCCCAATCTCTCACTGTCCCAATCTCACACTGTCCCAATCTCACTCTGTCCCAATCTCACACTGCCCCAATCTCACTCTGTCCCAATCTCACACTGTCCCAATCTCACACTGTCCCAATCTCACACTATCGCAATCTCACACTGCCCCAATCTCACACTGTCCCAATCTCACACTGTCCCAATCTCACACTGTCCCAATCTCACACTGTCCCAATCTCACACTGTCCCAATCTCTCACTGTCCCAATCTCACACTGTCCCAATCTCTCACTGTCCCAATCTCACACTGTCCCAATCTCTCACAGTCCCAATCTCACACTGTCCCAATCTCACACTGTCCCAATCTCTCACTCTCCCAATCTCACACTGTCCCAATCTCACACTGTCCCAATCTCACTCTGTCCCAATCTCACACTGTCCCAATCTCACACTGTCCCAATCTCACTCTGTCCCAATCTCTCACTGTCCCAATCTCTCACTGCCCCAATCTCACTCTGTCCCAATCTCACACTGTCCCAATCTCACACTGTCCCAATCTCTCACTGTCCCAATCTCTCACTGTCCCAATCTCACACTGTCACAATCTCACACTGCCCCAATCTCACACTGCCCCAATCTCAAGCTGTCGCAATCTCACACTGTCCCAATCTCTCACACTGCCCCAATCTCACACTGTCCCAATCTCACATGTCCCAATCTCACACTGTCCCAATCTCTCACTCTCCCAATCTCACACTGTCCCAAGCTCACTCTGTCCCAATCTCTCACTGTCCCAATCTCTCACACTGCCCCAATCTCACACTTCCCAATCTCTCACTGCCCCAATCTCACTCTGTCCCAATCTCATACTGTCCCAATCTCACTCTGTCCCAATCTCACACTGTCCCAATCTCACACTGTCCCAATCTCACACTGTCCCAATCTCACACTGTCCCAATCTCATACTGTCACAATCTCACTCTGTCCCAATCTCACACTGTCCCAATCTCACACTGTCCCGATCTCACACTGCCCCAATCTCACACTGTCCCAATCTCACACTGTCCCAATCTCACTCTGTCCCAATCTCACACTGCCCCAATCTCACACTGTCCCAATCTAACTCTGTCCCAATCTCACACTGCCCCAATCTCACACTGTCCCAATCTGACTCTGTCCCAATCCCACACTGTCCCAATCTCTTACTGTCCCAATCTCTCACTGTCCCAATCTCTCAATGTCCCAATCTCTCACTGTCCCAATCTCAGACTGTCCCAATCTCACACTGTCCCAATCTCACACTGCCGCAATCTCACATTGTCCCAATCTCACACTGCCCAATCTCACACTGTCCCAATCTCTCACTGTCCCAATCTCACACTCTCCCAATCTCACACTGTCCCAATCTCACACTGTCCCAATCTCACACTGTCCCACTCTCACTCAGTCCCAATCTCACACTGTCCCAATCTCACACTGTCCCAATCTCACACTGCCCAATCTCTCACTGTCCCAATCTCTCACTGTCCCAATCTCACACTGCCCCAATCTCTCACTGTCCCAATCCCTCACACTGTCCCAATCTCACACTGTCCCAATCTCTCACTGTCCCAATCTCACACTGTCGCAATCTCACACTGCCCCAATCTCGCACTGTCCCAATCTCACACTGTCCCATCTCACACTGTCCCAATCTCACACTGTCCCAATCTCACACTGTCCCAATCTCACACTGTCCCAATCTCACTCTGTCCCAATCTCACACTGTCCCAATATCTCACTGTAACAATCTCACACTGTCCCAATCTCACACTGTCCCAATCTCACACTGTCCCAATCTCACACTGCCCCAATCTCACACTGCCCCAATCTCATTCTGTCCCAATCTCACACTGCCCCAATCTCACACTGTCCCAATCTCTCACTGTCCTAATCTCTCACTGTCCCAATCTCACACTGTCCCAATCTCACACTGTCCCAATCTCACACTGTCCCAATCTCTCACTGTCACAATCTCACACTCTCCCAATCTCACGCTATCCCAATCTCACACTGTCCCAATCTCTCACTGTCCCAATCTCACACTGTACCAATCTCACACTGTTCCAATCTCACTCTGTCCGAATCTCTCACTGTCCCAATCCCTCACACTGTCCCAATCTCACACTGTCCCAATCTCTCACTGTCCCAATCTCACACTGTCCCAATCTCACACTGACCCAATCTCACGCTGCCCCAATCTCGCACTGTCCCAATCTCACACTGTCCCATCTCACACTGTCCCAATCTCACACTGTCCCAATCTCACACTGCCACAATCTCACTCTGTCCCAATCTCACACTGTCCCAATCTCAAACTGTCCCAATCTCTCACTGTCCCAATCTCTCACTGTCCCAATCTCACACTGTCCCAATCTCACACTGTCCCAATCTCGCACTGCCCCAATCTCACTCTGTCCCAATCTCACACTGTCCCAATCTCACACTGTCCCAATCTCATACTGTCCCAATCTCACACTGTCCCAATCTCACACTGTCCCAATCTCACTCTGTCCCAATCTCACACTGTCCCAATATCTCACTGTAACAATCTCACACTGTCCCAATCTCACACTGTCCCAATCTCACACTGTCCCAATCTCACACTGCCCCAATCTCACACTGCCCCAATCTCACTCTGTCCCAATCTCACACTGTCCCAATCTCAAACTGTCCCAATCTCTCACTGTCCTAATCTCTCACTGTCCCAATCTCACACTGTCCCAATCTCACACTGTCCCAATCTCACACTGTCCCAATCTCACATTGTCCCAATCTCACACTGTCCCAATCTCACACTATCCCAATCTCTCACTGTCCCAATCTCACACTCTCCCAATCTCATGCTGTCCCAATCTCACACTGTCCCAATCTCTCACTGTTCCAATCTCACACTGTCCCAATCTCACACTGTCCCAATCTCACTCTGTCTGAATCTCTCACTGTCCCAATCTCACTATGTCCCAATCTCACACTGTCCCAATCTCACTCTGTCCCAATCTCTCACTGTCCCAATCTCACACTGTCCCAATCTCACTCTGTCCCAATCTCACACTGCCCCAATCTCACTCTGTCCCAATCTCACACTGTCCCAATCTCACACTGTCCCAATCTCACACTGTCCCAATCTCACACTGCCCCAATCTCACACTGTCGCTATCTCAAACTGTCCCAATCTCACACTGTCCCAATCTCACACTGTCCCAATCTCACACTGTCCCAATCTGTCACTGTCCCAATCTCACACTGTCCCAATCTCTCACTGTCCCAATCTCACACTGTCCCAATCTCTCACTGTCCCAATCTCACACTGTCCCAATCTCACACTGTCCCAATCTCTCACTCTCCCAATCTCACACTGTCCCAATCTCTCACTGTCCCAATCTCTCACTGTCCCAATCTCTCACTGTCCCAATCTCTCACTGTCCCAATCTCACACTGTCCCAATCTCTCACTGTCCCAATCCCTCACACTGTCCCAATCTTACACTGTCCCAATCTCACACTGTCGCAATCTCACACTGCCCCAATCTCGCACTGTCCCAATCTCACACTGTCCCATCTCACACTGTCCCAATCTCAAACTGTCCCAATCTCACACTGTCCCAATCTCACACTGTCCCAATCTCACTCTGTCCCAATCTCACACTGTCCCAATATCTCACTGTAACAATCTCACACTGTCCCAATCTCACACTGTCCCAATCTCACACTGTCCCAATGTCACACTGCCCCAATCTCACACTGCCCCAATCTCATTCTGTCCCAATCTCACACTGCCCCAATCTCACACTGTCCTAATCTCTCACTGTCCCAATCTCACACTGTCCCAATCTCACACTGTCCCAATCTCACACTGTCCAAATCTCACATTGTCCCAATCTCACACTGTCCCAATCTCACACTGTCCCAATCTCTCACTGTCCCAATCTCACACTCTCCCAATCTCACGCTGTCCCAATCTCACACTGTCCCAATCTCTCACTGTCCCAACCTCACACTGTCCCAATCTCACACTGTCCCAATCTGACTCTGTCCTAATCTCTCACTGTTCCAATCCCTCACACTGTCCCAATCTCAGACTGTCCCAGTCTCTCACTGTCCCAATCTCACACTGTCCCAATCTCACAATGCCCCAATCTCGCACTGTCCCAATCTCACACTGTCCCAATCTCTCACTGTCCCAATCTCACACTGTCCCAATCTCACACTGTCCCAATCTCACTCTGTCTGAAAATCTCATATTGTCCCAATCTCACACTGTCCCAATCTCACACAGTCCCAATCTCTCACTGTCCCAATCTCACACTCTCCCAATCTCATGCTGTCCCAATCTCACACTGTCCCAATCTCTCACTGTCCCAACCTCACACTGTCCCAATCTCACACTGTCCCAATCTCACTCTGTCCGAATCTCTCACTGTCCCAATCCCTCACGCTGTCCCAATCTCAGACTGTCCCAATCTCTCACTGTCCCAATCTCACACTGTCCCAATCTCACACTGCCCCAATCTCGCACTGTCCCAATCTCACACTGTCCCATCTCACACTGTCCCAATCTCACACTGTCCCAATCTCACTCTGTCCCAATCTCACACTGTCCCAATCTCTCAGTGTAACAATCTCACACGGTCCCAATCTCACACTGTCCCAATCTCACACTGTCCCAATCTCACACTGCCTCAATCTCACACTGCCACAATCTCACTCTGTCCCAATCTCACACTGTCCCAATCTCACACGGTCCCAATCTCTCACTGTCCTAAACTCTCACTGTCCCAATCTCACACTGTCCCAATCTCACACTGTCCCAATCTCACACTGTCCCAATCTCACTCTGTCCGAATCTCTCACTGTCCCAATCCCTCACACTGTCCCAATCTCACACTGTCCCAATCTCTCACTGTCCCAATCTCACACTGTCCCAATCTCACGCTGCCCCAATCTCGCACTGTCCCAATCTCACACTGTCCCATCTCACACTGTCCCAATCTCACACTGTCCCAATCTCACACTGCCACAATCTCACTCTGTCCCAATCTCACACTGTCCCAATCAAACACTGTCCCAATCTCTCACTGTCCCAATCTCTCACTGTCCCAATCTCACACTGTCCCAATCTCACACTGTCCCAATCTCTGAATTTCCCAATCTCTCACTGTCCCAATCTCACACTGACCCAATCTCACACTGCCCCAATCTCACTCTGTCCCAATCTCACACTGTCCCAATCTCACACTGTCCCAATCTCTCACTGTCCCAATCTCAAACTGCCTCAATCTCACACTGTCCCAATCTCACACTGTCCCAATCTCACTCTGTCCCAATCTCTCACTGTCCCAATCTCACACTGTCCCAATCTCACTCTGTCCCAATCTCACACTGCCCCAATCTCACTCTGTCCCAATCTCACACTGTCCCAATCTCACACTGTCCCAATCTCACACTGTCCCAATCTCACACTGCCCCAATCTCACACTGTCCCAATCTCACACTGTCCCAATCTCACACTGTCCCAATCTCACACTGTCCCAATCTCACACTGTCCCAATCTCTCACGGTCCCAATCTCAAACTGTCCCAATCTCACACTGTCCCAATCTCACATTGTCCCAATCTCACACTGTCCCAATCTCACACTGTCCCAATCTCTCACTGTCCCAATCTCACACTCTCCCAATCTCATGCTGTCCCAATCTCACACTGTCCCAATCTCTCACTGTCCCAACCTCACACTGTCCCAATCTCACACTGTCCCAATCTCACTCTGTCCGAATCTCTCACTGTCCCACTCCCTCACACTGTCCCAATCTCAGACTGTCCCAATCTCTCACTGTCCCAATCTCACACTGTCCCAATCTCAGACTGCCCCAATCTCGCACTGTCCCAATCTCACACTGTCCCATCTCACACTGTCCCAATCTCACACTGTCCCAATCTCACTCTGTCCCAATCTCACACTGTCCCAATCTCTCAGTGTAACAATCTCACATGGTCCAAATCTCACACTGTCCCAATCTCACAATGTCCCAATCTCACACTGCCTCAATCTCACACTGCCACAATCTCACTCTGTCCCAATCTCACACTGTCCCAATCTCACACGGTCCCAATCTCTCACTGTCCTAATCTCTCACTGTCCCAATCTCACACTGTCCCAATCTCACACTGTCCCAATCTCACACTGTCCCAATCTCACTCTGTCCGAATCTCTCACTGTCCCAATCCCTCACACTGTCCCAATCTCACACTGTCCCAATCTCTCACTGTCCCAATCTCACACTGTCCCAATCTCACGCTGCCCCAATCTCGCACTGTCCCAATCTCACACTGTCCCATCTCACACTGTCCCAATCTCACACTGTCCCAATCTCACACTGCCACAATCTCACTCTGTCCCAATCTCACACTGTCCCAATCTCACACTGTCCCAATCTCTCACTGTCCCAATCTCTCACTGTCCCAATCTCACACTGTCCCAATCTCACACTGTCCCAATCTCTCAATTTCCCAATCTCTCACTGTCCCAATCTCACACTGACCCAATCTCACACTGCCCCAATCTCACTCTGTCCCAATCTCACACTGTCCCAATCTCACACTGTCCCAATCTCTCACTGTCCCAATCTCACACTGCCTCAATCTCACACTGTCCCAATCTCACACTGTCCCAATCTCACTCTGTCCCAATCTCCCACTGTCCCAATCTCACACTGTCCCAATCTCACTCTGTCCCAATCTCACACTGCCCCAATCTCACTCTGTCCCAATCTCACACTGTCCCAATCTCACACTGTCCCAATCTCACACTGCCCCAATCTCACACTGTCCCAATCTCACACTGTCCCAATCTCACACTGTCCCAATCTCACACTGTCCCAATCTCACACTGTCCCAATCTCTCATGGTCCCAATCTCACACTGTCCCAATCTCACACTGTCCCAATCTCACATTGTCCCAATCTCACACTGTCCCAATCTCACACTGTCCCAATCTCTCACTGTCCCAATCTCACACTCTCCCAATCTCATGCTGTCCCAATCTCACACTGTCCCAATCTCTCACTGTCCCAACCTCACACTGTCCCAATCTCACACTGTCCCAATCTCACACTGTCCCAATCTCAAACTGTCCCAATCCCTCACTGTCCCAATCTCACACTGCCTCAATCTCACACTGTCCCAATCTCACACTGTCCCAATCTCACTCTGTCCCAATCTCTCACTGTCCCAATCTCACACTGTCCCAATCTCACTCTGTCCCAATCTCACACTGCCCCAATCTCAGTCTGTCCCAATCTCACACTGTCCCAATCTCACACTGTCCCAATCTCATACTATCGCAATCTCACACTGCCCCAATCTCACACTGTCCCAATCTCACACTGTCCCAATCTCACACTGTCCCAATCTCACACTGTCCCAATCTCTCACTGTCCCAATCTCACACTGTCCCAATCTCTCACTGTCCCAATCTCACACTGTCCCAATCTCTCACAGTCCCAATCTCACACTGTCCCAATCTCACACTGTCCCAATCTCACACTGTCCCAATCTCACTCTGTCCCAATCTCACACTGTCCCAATCTCACACTGTCCCAATCTGACTCTGTCCCAATCTCTCACTGTCCCAATCTCTCACTGCCCCAATCTCACTCTGTCCCAATCTCACACTGTCCCAATCTCACACTGTCCCAATCTCACACTGTCCCAATCTCTCACTGTCCCAATCTCACACTGTCACAATCTCACACTGCCCCAATCTCACACTGCCCCAATCTAAACTGTCCCAATCTCACACTGTCACAATCTCACACTGTCCCAATCTCACACTGTCCCAATCTCTCACACTGCCCCATTCTCACACTGTCCCAATCTCACACTGTCCCAATCTCACACTGTCCCAATCTCACATGTCCCAATCTCACACTGTCCCAATCTCTCACTCTCCCAATCTCACACTGTCCCAATCTCACTCTGTCCCAATCTCTCACTGTCCCAATCTCTCACACTGCCCCAATCTCACACTGTCCCAATCTCTCACTGCCCCAATCTCACTCTGTCCCAATCTCATACTGTCCCAATCTCACTCTGTCCCAATCTCACACTGTCCCAATCTCACACTGTCCCAATCTCACACTGTCCCAATCTCACACTGTCCCAATCTCATACTGTCCCAATCTCACTCTGTCCCAATCTCACACTGTCCCAATCTCACACTGTCCCGATCTCACACTGCCCCAATCTCACACTGTCCCAATCTCACACTGTCCCAATCTCACTCTGTCCCAATCTCACACTGCCCCAATCTCACACTGTCCCAATCTAACTCTGTCCCAATCTCACACTGCCCCAATCTCACACTGTCCCAATCTGACTCTGTCCCAATCCCACACTGTCCCAATCTCTTACTGTCCCAATCTCTCACTGTCCCAATCTCTCAATGTCCCAATCTCTCACTGTCCCAATCTCAGACTGTCCCAATCTCACACTGTCCCAATCTCACACTGCCTCAATCTCACACTGCCACAATCTCACTCTGTCCCAATCTCACACTGTCCCAATCTCACACTGTCCCAATCTCTCACTGTCCTAATCTCTCACTGTCCCAATCTCACACTGTCCCAATCTCACACTGTCCCAATCTCTCAATTTCCCAATCTCTCACGGTTCCAATCTCACACTGTCCCAATCTCACACTGCCCCAATCTCACTCTGTCCCAATCTCACACTGTCCCAATCTCACACTGTCCCAATCCCTCACTGTCCCAATCTCACACTGCCTCAATCTCACACTGTCCCAATCTCACACTGTCCCAATCTCACTCTGTCCCAATCTCTCACTGTCCCAATCTCACACTGTCCCAATCTCACTCTGTCCCAATCTCACACTGCCCCAATCTCACTCTGTCCCAATCTCACACTGTCCCAATCTCACACTGTCCCAATCTCACACTATCGCAATCTCACACTGCCCCAATCTCACACTGTCCCAATCTCACACTGTCCCAATCTCACACTGTCCCAATCTCACACTGCCCAATCTCACACTGTCCCAATCTCTCACTGTCCCAATCTCACACTGTCCCAATCTCTCACTGTCCCAATCTCACACTGTCCCAATCTCTCACAGTCCCAATCTCACACTGTCCCAATCTCACACTGTCCCAATCTCTCACTCTCCCAATCTCACACTGTCCCAATCTCACACTGTCCCAATCTCACTCTGTCCCAATCTCACACTGTCCCAATCTCACACTGTCCCAATCTCACTCTGTCCCAATCTCTCACTGTCCCAATCTCTCACTGCCCCAATCTCACTCTGTCCCAATCTCACACTGTCCCAATCTCACACTGTCCCAATCTCACACTGTCCCAATCTCTCACTGTCCCAATCTCACACTGTCACAATCTCACACTGCCCCAATCTCACACTGCCCCAATCTCAAACTGTCCCAATCTCACACTGTCACAATCTCACACTGTCAAAATCTCACACTGTCCCAATCTCTCACACTGCCCCATTCTCACACTGTCCCAATCTCACACTGTCCCAATCTCACACTGTCCCAATCTCACATGTCCCAATCTCACACTGTCCCAATCTCTCACTCTCCCAATCTCACACTGTCCCAATCTCACTCTGTCCCAATCTCTCACTGTCCCAATCTCTCACACTGCCCCAATCTCACACTGTCCCAATCTCATACTGTCCCAATCTCACACTGTCCCAATCTCACATTGTCCCAATCTCACACTGTCCCAATCTCACACTGTCCCAATCTCTCACTGTCCCAATCTCACACTCTCCCAATCTCATGCTGTCCCAATCTCACACTGTCCCAATCTCTCACTGTCCCAACCTCACACTGTCCCAATCTCACACTGTCCCAATCTCACTCTGTCCGAATCTCTCACTGTCCCACTCCCTCACACTGTCCCAATCTCAGACTGTCCCAATCTCTCACTGCCCCAATCTCGCACTGTCCCAATCTCACACTGTCCCATCTCACACTGTCCCAATCTCACACTGTCCCAATCTCACACTGTCCCAATCTCACACTGTCCCAATCTCACTCTGTCCCAATCTCACACTGTCCCAATCTCTCACTGTAACAATCTCACACGGTCCCAATCTCACACTGTCCCAATCTCACACTGTCCCAATCTCACACTGCCTCAATCTCACACTGCCACAATCTCACTCTGTCCCAATCTCACACTGTCCCAATCTCACACTGTCCGAATCTCTCACTGTCCTAATCTCTCACTGTCCCAATCTCACACTGTCCCAATCTCACACTGTCCCAATCTCTCAATTTCCCAATCTCTCACTGTTCCAATCTCACACTGTCCCAATCTCACACTGCCCCAATCTCACTCTGTCCCAATCTCACACTGTCCCAATCTCACACTGTCCCAATCCCTCACTGTCCCAATCTCACACTGCCTCAATCTCACACTGTCCCAATCTCACACTGTCCCAATCTCTCACTCTCCCAATCTCACACTGTCCCAATCTCACTCTGTCCCAATCTCTCACTGTCCCAATCTCTCACACTGCCCCAATCTCACACTGTCCCAATCTCACACTGTCCCAATCTCACACTGTCCCAATCTCACACTATCGCAATCTCACACTGCCCCAATCTCACACTGTCCCAATCTCACACTGTCCCAATCTCACACTGTCCCAATCTCACACTGTCCCAATCTCTCACTGTCCCAATCTCACACTGTCCCAATCTCTCACTGTCCCAATCTCTCACTGCCCCAATCTCACTCTGTCCCAATCTCACACTGTCCCAATCTCACACTGTCCCAATCTCTCACAGTCCCAATCTCACACTGTCCCAATCTCACACTGTCCCAATCTGTCACTCTCCCAATCTCACACTGTCCCAATCTCACACTGTCCCAATCTCACACTGTCCCAATCTCACACTGTCCCAATCTCTCACTGTCCCAATCTCACACTGTCACAATCTCACACTGCCCCAATCTCACACTGCCCCAATCTCAAACTGTCCCAATCTCACACTGTCACAATCTCACACTGGCCCAATCTCACACTGTCCCAATCTCTCACACTGCCCCATTCTCACACTGTCCCAATCTCACACTGTCCCAATCTCACACTGTCCCAATCTCACATGTCCCAATCTCACACTGTCCCAATCTCTCACTCTCCCAATCTCACACTGTCCCAATCTCACTCTGTCCCAATCTCTCACTGTCCCAATCTCTCACACTGCCCCAATCTCACACTGTCCCAATCTCTCACTGCCCCAATCTCACTCTGTCCCAATCTCATACTGTCCCAATCTCACTCTGTCCCAATCTCACACTGTCCCAATCTCACACTGTCCCAATCTCACACTGTCCCAATCTCACACTGTCCCAATCTCATACTGTCCCAATCTCACTCTGTCCCAATCTCACACTGTCCCAATCTCACACTGTCCCGATCTCACACTGCCCCAATCTCACACTTTCCCAATCTCACACTGTCCCAATCTCACTCTGTCCCAATCTCACACTGCCCCAATCTCACACTGTCCCAATCTAACTCTGTCCCAATCTCACACTGCCCCAATCTCACACTGTCCCAATCTGACTCTGTCCCAATCCCACACTGTCCCAATCTCTTACTGTCCCAATCTCACACTGTCCCAATCTCTCAATGTCCCAATCTCTCACTGTCCCAATCTCAGACTGTCCCAATCTCACACTGTCCCAATCTCACACTGCCTCAATCTCACACTGCCACAATCTCACTCTGTCCCAATCTCACACTGTCCCAATCTCACACTCTCCCAATCTCTCACTGTCCTAATCTCTCACTGTCCCAATCTCACACTGTCCCAATCTCACACAGTCCCAATCTCTCAATTTCCCAATCTCTCACGGTTCCAATCTCACACTGTCCCAATCACACACTGCCCCAATCTCACTCTGTCCCAATCTCACACTGTCCCAATCTCACACTGTCCCAATCCCTCACTGTCCCAATCTCACACTGCCTAAATCTCACACTGTCCCAATCTCACACTGTCCCAATCTCACTCTGTCCCAATCTCTCACTGTCCCAATCTCACACTGTCCCAATCTCACTCTGTCCCAATCTCACACTGCCCCAATCTCACTCTGTCCCAATCTCACACTGTCCCAATCTCACACTGTCCCAATCTCACACTATCGCAATCTCACACTGCCCCAATCTCACACTGTCCCAATCTCACACTGTCCCAATCTCACACTGTCCCAATCTCACACTGCCCAATCTCACACTGTCCCAATCTCTCACTGTCCCAATCTCACACTGTCCCAATCTCTCACTGTCCCAATCTCACACTGTCCCAATCTCTCACAGTCCCAATCTCACACTGTCCCAATCTCACACTGTCCCAATCTCTCACTCTCCCAATCTCACACTGTCCCAATCTCACACTGTCCCAATCTCACTCTGTCCCAATCTCACACTGTCCCAATCTCACACTGTCCCAATCTCACTCTGTCCCAATCTCTCACTGTCCCAATCTCCCACTGCCCCAATCTCACTCTGTCCCAATCTCACACTGTCCCAATCTCACACTGTCCCAATCTCACACTGTCCCAATCTCTCACTGTCCCAATCTCACACTGTCACAATCTCACACTGCCCCAATCTCACACTGCCCCAATCTCAAACTGTCCCAATCTCACACTGTCACAATCTCACACTGTCAAAATCTCACACTGTCCCAATCTCTCACACTGCCCCATTCTCACACTGTCCCAATCTCACACTGTCCCAATCTCACACTGCCCCAATCTCACACTGTCCCAATCTAACTCTGTCCTAATCTCACACTGCCCCAATCTCACACTGTCCCAATCTGACTCTGTCCCAATCCCACACTGTCCCAATCTCTTACTGTCCCAATCTCTCACTGTCCCAATCTCTCAATGTCCCAATCTCTCACTGTCCCAATCTCAGACTGTCCCAATCTCACACTGTCCCAATCTCACACTGCCCCAATCTCACATTGTCCCAATCTCACACTGTCCCAATATCACACTGTCCCAATCTCTCACTGTCCCAATCTCACACTCTCCCAATCTCACACTGTCCCAATCTCACACTGTCCCAATCTCACACTGTCCCACTCTCACTCAGTCCCAATCTCACACTGTCCCAATCTCACACTGTCCCAATCTCACACTGTCCCAATCTCTCACTGTCCCAATCTCTCACTGTCCCAATCTCACACTGTCCCAATCTCTCACTGTCCCAATCCCTCACACTGTCCCAATCTCACACTGTCCCAATCTCTCACTGTCCCAATCTCACACTGTCGCAATCTCACACTGCCCCAATCTCGCACTGTCCCAATCTCACACTGTCCCATCTCACACTGTCCCAATCTCACACTGTCCCAATCTCACACTGTCCCAATCTCACACTGTCCCAATCTCACTCTGTCCCAATCTCACACTGTCCCAATATCTCACTGTAACAATCTCACACTGTCCCAATCTCACACTGTCCCAATCTCAACTGTCCCAATCTCACACTGCCCCAATCTCACACTGCCCCAATCTCATTCTGTCCCAATCTCACACTGCCCCAATCTCACACTGTCCCAATCTCTCACTGTCCTAATCTCTCACTGTCCCAAACTCACACTGTCCCAATCTCACACTGTCCCAATCTCACACTGTCCCAATCTCACACTGTCCCAATCTCTCACTGTCCCAATCTCACACTCTCCCAATCTCACGCTGTCCCAATCTCACACTGTCCCAATCTCTCACTGTCCCAATCTCACACTGTCCCAATCTCACACTGTTCCAATCTCACTCTGTCCGAATCTCTCACTGTCCCAATCCCTCACACTGTCCCAATCTCACACTGTCCCAATCTCTCACTGTCCCAATCTCACACTGTCCCAATCTCACGCTGCCCCAATCTCGCACTGTCCCAATCTCACACTGTCCCATCTCACACTGTCCCAATCTCACACTGTCCCAATCTCACACTGCCACAATCTCACTCTGTCCCAATCTCACACTGTCCCAATCTCACACTGTCCCAATCTCTCACTGTCCCAATCTCACACTGTCCCAATCTCACACTGTCCCAATCTCTCAATTTCCCAATCTCTCACTGTCCCAATCTCACACTGTCCCAATCTCGCACTGCCCCAATCTCACTCTGTCCCAATCTCACACTGTCCCAATCTCACACTGTCCCAATCTCATACTGTCCCAATCTCACACTGTCCCAATCTCACACTGTCCCAATCTCACTCTGTCCCAATCTCACACTGTCCCAATATCTCACTGTAACAATCTCACACTGTCCCAATCTCACACTGTCCCAATCTCACACTGTCCCAATCTCACACTGCCCCAATCTCACACTGCCCCAATCTCACTCTGTCCCAATCTCACACTGTCCCAATCTCACACTGTCCCAATCTCTCACTGTCCTAATCTCTCACTGTCCCAATCTCACACTGTCCCAATCTCACACTGTCCCAATCTCATACTGTCCCAATCTCACATTGTCCCAATCTCACACTGTCCCAATCTCACACTGTCCCAATCTCTCACTGTCCCAATCTCATACTCTCCCAATCTCATGCTGTCCCAATCTCACACTGTCCCAATCTCTCACTGTTCCAATCTCACACTGTCCCAATCTCACACTGTCCCAATCTCACTCTGTCTGAATCTCTCACTGTCCCAATCTCACTATGTCCCAATCTCACACTGTCCCAATCTCACTCTGTCCCAATCTCTCACTGTCCCAATCTCACACTGTCCCAATCTCACTCTGTCCCAATCTCACACTGCCCCAATCTCACTCTGTCCCAATCTCACACTGTCCCAATCTCACACTGTCCCAATCTCACACTGTCCCAATCTCACACTGCCCCAATCTCACACTGTCCCAATCTCAAACTGTCCCAATCTCACACTGTCCCAATCTCACACTGTCCCAATCTCACACTGTCCCAATCTCTCACTGTCCCAATCTCACACTGTCCCAATCTCTCACTGTCCCAATCTCACACTGTCCCAATCTCACACTGTCCCAATCTCTCACTCTCCCAATCTCACACTGTCCCAATCTCTCACTGTCCCAAACTCTCACTGTCCCAATCTCTCACTGTCCCAATCTCACACTGTCCCAATCTCTCACTGTCCCAATCCCTCACACTGTCCCAATCTTACACTGTCCCAATCTCTCACTGTCCCAATCTCACACTGTCGCAATCTCACACTGCCCCAATCTCGCACTGTCCCAATCTCACACTGTCCCAATCTCACACTGTCCCAATCTCACACTGTCCCAATCTCACTCTGTCCCAATCTCTCACTGTCCCAATCTCTCACTGCCCCAATCTCACTCTGTCCCAATCTCACACTGTCCCAATCTCACACTGTCCCAATCTCACACTGTCCCAATCTCTCACTGTCCCAATCTCACACTGTCACAATCTCACACTGCCCCAATCTCACACTGCCCCAATCTCAAACTGTCCCAATCTCACACTGTCACAATCTCACACTGTCCCAATCTCACACTGTCCCAATCTCTCACACTGCCCCATTCTCACACTGTCCCAATCTCACACTGTCCCAATCTCACACTGTCCCAATCTCACATGTCCCAATCTCACACTGTCCCAATCTCTCACTCTCCCAATCTCACACTGTCCCAATCTCACTCTGTCCCAATCTCTCACTGTCCCAATCTCTCACACTGCCCCAATCTCACACTGTCCCAATCTCTCACTGCCCCAATCTCACTCTGTCCCAATCTCATACTGTCCCAATCTCACTCTGTCCCAATCTCACACTGTCCCAATCTCACACTGTCCCAATCTCACACTGTCCCAATCTCACACTGTCCCAATCTCATACTGTCCCAATCTCACTCTGTCCCAATCTCACACTGTCCCAATCTCACACTGTCCCGATCTCACACTGCCCCAATCTCACACTGTCCCAATCTCACACTGTCCCAATCTCACTCTGTCCCAATCTCACACTGCCCCAATCTCACACTGTCCCAATCTAACTCTGTCCCAATCTCACACTGCCCCAATCTCACACTGTCCCAATCTGACTCTGTCCCAATCCCACACTGTCCCAATCTCTTACTGTCCCAATCTCACACTGTCCCAATCTCTCAATGTCCCAATCTCTCACTGTCCCAATCTCAGACTGTCCCAATCTCACACTGTCCCAATCTCACACTGCCTCAATCTCACACTGCCACAATCTCACTCTGTCCCAATCTCACACTGTCCCAATCTCACACTGTCCCAATCTCTCACTGTCCTAATCTCTCACTGTCCCAATCTCACACTGTCCCAATCTCACACAGTCCCAATCTCTCAATTTCCCAATCTCTCACGGTTCCAATCTCACACTGTCCCAATCACAAACTGCCCCAATCTCACTCTGTCCCAATCTCACACTGTCCCAATCTCACACTGTCCCAATCCCTCACTGTCCCAATCTCACACTGCCCCAATCTCACACTGTCCCAATCTCACACTGTCCCAATCTCACTCTGTCCCAATCTCTCACTGTCCCAATCTCACACTGTCCCAATCTCACACTGTCCCAATCTCACACTGCCCAATCTCACACTGTCCCAATCTCTCACTGTCCCAATCTCACACTGTCCCAATCTCTCACTGTCCCAATCTCACACTGTCCCAATCTCTCACAGTCCCAATCTCACACTGTCCCAATCTCACACTGTCCCAATCTCTCACTCTCCCAATCTCACACTGTCCCAATCTCACACTGTCCCAATCTCACTCTGTCCCAATCTCACACTGTCCCAATCTCACACTGTCCCAATCTCACTCTGTCCCAATCTCTCACTGTCCCAATCTCCCACTGCCCCAATCTCACTCTGTCCCAATCTCACACTGTCCCAATCTCACACTGTCCCAATCTCACACTGTCCCAATCTCTCACTGTCCCAATCTCACACTGTCACAATCTCACACTGCCCCAATCTCACACTGCCCCAATCTCAAACTGTCCCAATCTCACACTGTCACAATCTCACACTGTCAAAATCTCACACTGTCCCAATCTCTCACACTGCCCCATTCTCACACTGTCCCAATCTCACACTGTCCCAATCTCACACTGCCCCAATCTCACACTGTCCCAATCTAACTCTGTCCTAATCTCACACTGCCCCAATCTCACACTGTCCCAATCTGACTCTGTCCCAATCCCACACTGTCCCAATCTCTTACTGTCCCAATCTCTCACTGTCCCAATCTCTCAATGTCCCAATCTCTCACTGTCCCAATCTCAGACTGTCCCAATCTCACACTGTCCCAATCTCACACTGCCCCAATCTCACATTGTCCCAATCTCACACTGTCCCAATATCACACTGTCCCAATCTCTCACTGTCCCAATCTCACACTCTCCCAATCTCACACTGTCCCAATCTCACACTGTCCCAATCTCACACTGTCCCACTCTCACTCAGTCCCAATCTCACACTGTCCCAATCTCACACTGTCCCAATCTCACACTGTCCCAATCTCTCACTGTCCCAATCTCTCACTGTCCCAATCTCACACTGTCCCAATCTCTCACTGTCCCAATCCCTCACACTGTCCCAATCTCACACTGTCCCAATCTCTCACTGTCCCAATCTCACACTGTCGCAATCTCACACTGCCCCAATCTCGCACTGTCCCAATCTCACACTGTCCCATCTCACACTGTCCCAATCTCACACTGTCCCAATCTCACACTGTCCCAATCTCACACTGTCCCAATCTCACTCTGTCCCAATCTCACACTGTCCCAATATCTCACTGTAACAATCTCACACTGTCCCAATCTCACACTGTCCCAATCTCAACTGTCCCAATCTCACACTGCCCCAATCTCACACTGCCCCAATCTCATTCTGTCCCAATCTCACACTGCCCCAATCTCACACTGTCCCAATCTCTCACTGTCCTAATCTCTCACTGTCCCAATCTCACACTGTCCCAATCTCACACTGTCCCAATCTCACACTGTCCCAATCTCACACTGTCCCAATCTCTCACTGTCCCAATCTCACACTCTCCCAATCTCACGCTGTCCCAATCTCACACTGTCCCAATCTCTCACTGTCCCAATCTCACACTGTCCCAATCTCACACTGTTCCAATCTCACTCTGTCCGAATCTCTCACTGTCCCAATCCCTCACACTGTCCCAATCTCACACTGTCCCAATCTCTCACTGTCCCAATCTCACACTGTCCCAATCTCACGCTGCCCCAATCTCGCACTGTCCCAATCTCACACTGTCCCATCTCACACTGTCCCAATCTCACACTGTCCCAATCTCACACTGCCACAATCTCACTCTGTCCCAATCTCACACTGTCCCAATCTCACACTGTCCCAATCTCTCACTGTCCCAATCTCTCACTGTCCCAATCTCACACTGTCCCAATCTCACACTGTCCCAATCTCTCAATTTCCCAATCTCTCACTGTCCCAATCTCACACTGTCCCAATCTCGCACTGCCCCAATCTCACTCTGTCCCAATCTCACACTGTCCCAATCTCACACTGTCCCAATCTCATACTGTCCCAATCTCACACTGTCCCAATCTCACACTGTCCCAATCTCACTCTGTCCCAATCTCACACTGTCCCAATATCTCACTGTAACAATCTCACACTGTCCCAATCTCACACTGTCCCAATCTCACACTGTCCCAATCTCACACTGCCCCAATCTCACACTGCCCCAATCTCACTCTGTCCCAATCTCACACTGTCCCAATCTCACACTGTCCCAATCTCTCACTGTCCTAATCTCTCACTGTCCCAATCTCACACTGTCCCAATCTCACACTGTCCCAATCTCATACTGTCCCAATCTCACATTGTCCCAATCTCACACTGTCCCAATCTCACACTGTCCCAATCTCTCACTGTCCCAATCTCATACTCTCCCAATCTCATGCTGTCCCAATCTCACACTGTCCCAATCTCTCACTGTTCCAATCTCACACTGTCCCAATCTCACACTGTCCCAATCTCACTCTGTCTGAATCTCTCACTGTCCCAATCTCACTATGTCCCAATCTCACACTGTCCCAATCTCACTCTGTCCCAATCTCTCACTGTCCCAATCTCACACTGTCCCAATCTCACTCTGTCCCAATCTCACACTGCCCCAATCTCACTCTGTCCCAATCTCACACTGTCCCAATCTCACACTGTCCCAATCTCACACTGTCCCAATCTCACACTGCCCCAATCTCACACTGTCCCAATCTCAAACTGTCCCAATCTCACACTGTCCCAATCTCACACTGTCCCAATCTCACACTGTCCCAATCTCTCACTGTCCCAATCTCAAACTGTCCCAAACTCTCACTGTCCCAATCTCACACTGTCCCAATCTCTCACTGTCCCAATCTCACACTGTCCCAATCTCACACTGTCCCAATCTCTCACTCTCCCAATCTCACACTGTCCCAATCTCTCACTGTCCCAAACTCTCACTGTCCCAATCTCTCACTGTCCCAATCTCACACTGTCCCAATCTCTCACTGTCCCAATCCCTCACACTGTCCCAATCTTACACTGTCCCAATCTCTCACTGTCCCAATCTCACACTGTCGCAATCTCACACTGCCCCAATCTCGCACTGTCCCAATCTCACACTGTCCCAATCTCACACTGTCCCAATCTCACACTGTCCCAATCTCACTCTGTCCCAATCTCACACTGTCCCAATATCTCACTGTAACAATCTCACACTGTCCCAATCTCACACTGTCCCAATCTCACACTGTCCCAATCTCACACTGCCCCAATCTCACACTGCCCCAATCTCATTCTGTCCCAATCTCACACTGCCCCAATCTCACACTGTCCAAATCTCTCACTGTCCCAATCTCACACTGTCCCAATCTCACACTGTCCCAATCTCACACTGTCCCAATCTCACATTGTCCCAATCTCACACTGTCCCAATCTCACACTGTCCCAATCTCTCACTGTCCCAATCTCACACTCTCCCAATCTCACGCTGTCCCAATCTCACACTGTCCCAATCTCTCACTGTCCCAACCTCACACTGTCCCAATCTCACACTGTCCCAATCTGACTCTGTCCGAATCTCTCACTGTCCCAATCCCTCACACTGTCCCAATCTCAGACTGTCCCAATCTCTCACTGTCCCAATCTCACACTGTCCCAATCTCACAATGCCCCAATCTCGCACTGTCCCAATCTCACACTGTCCCAATCTCTCACTGTCCCAATCTCACACTGTCCCAATCTCACACTGTCCCAATCTCACTCTGTCTGAAAATCTCACATTGTCCCAATCTCACACTGTCCCAATCTCACACAGTCCCAATCTCTCACTGTCCCAATCTCACACTCTCCCAATCTCATGCTGTCCCAATCTCACACTGTCCCAATCTCTCACTGTCCCAACCTCACACTGTCCCAATCTCACACTGTCCCAATCTCACTCTGTCCGAATCTCTCACTGTCCCAATCCCTCACACTGTCCCAATCTCAGACTGTCCCAATCTCTCACTGTCCCAAACTCACACTGTCCCAATCTCACACTGCCCCAATCTCGCACTGTCCCAATCTCACACTGTCCCATCTCACACTGTCCCAATCTCACACTGTCCCAATCTCACTCTGTCCCAATCTCACACTGTCCCAATCTCTCAGTGTAACAATCTCACACGGTCCCAATCTCACACTGTCCCAATCTCACATTGTCCCAATCTCACACTGCCTCAATCTCACACTGCCACAATCTCACTCTGTCCCAATCTCACACTGTCCCAATCTCACACGGTCCCAATCTCTCACTGTCCTAATCTCTCACTGTGCCAATCTCACACTGTCCCAATCTCACACTGTCCCAATCTCACACTGTCCCAATTTCACTCTGTCCGAATCTCTCACTGTCCCAATCCCTCACACTGTCCCAATCTCACACTGTCCCAATCTCTCACTGTCCCAATCTCACACTGTCCCAATCTCACGCTGCCCCAATCTCGCACTGTCCCAATCTCACACTGTCCCATCTCACACTGTCCCAATCTCACACTGTCCCAATCTCACACTGCCACAATCTCACTCTGTCCCAATCTCACACTGTCCCAATCTCACACTGTCCCAATCTCTCACTGTCCCAATCTCTCACTGTCCCAATCTCACACTGTCCCAATCTCACACTGTCCCAATCTCACTCTGTCCCAATCTCTCACTGTCCCAATCTCACTCTGTCCCAATCTCACTCTGTCCCAATCTCACACTGCCCCAATCTCACTCTGTCCCAATCTCACACTGTCCCAATCTCACACTGTCCCAATCTCACACTGTCCCAATCTCACACTGCCCCAATCTCACACTGTCCCAATCTCACACTGTCCCAATCTCACACTGTCCCAATCTCACATTGTCCCAATCTCACACTGTCCCAATCTCTCACGGTCCCAATCTCACACTGTCCCAATCTCTCATTTGCCCAATCTCACACTGTCCCAATCTCTCACAGTCCCAATCTCACACTGTCCCAATCTCACACTGTCCCAATCTCTCACTCTCCCAATCTCACACTGTCCCAATCTCACACTGTCCCAATCTCACTCTGTCCCAATCTCACACTGTCCCAATCTCACACTGTCCCAATCTCACTCTGTCCCAATCTCTCACTGTACCAATCTCTCACTGCCCCAATCTCACTCTGTCGCAATCTCACACTGTCCCAATCTCACACTTTCCCAATCTCACACTGTCCCAATCTCTCACTGTTCCAATCTCACACTGTCCCAATCTCACACTGCCCCAATCTCACACTGCCCCAATCTCAAACTGTCCCAATCTCACACTGTCACAATCTCACACTGTCCCAATCTCACACTGTCCCAATCTCTCACACTGCCCCAATCTCACACTGTCCCAATCTCACACTGTCCCAATCTCACACTGTCCCAATCTCACATGTCCCAATCTCACACTGTCCCAATCTCCCACTCTCCCAATCTCACACTGTCCCAATCTCACTCTGTCCCAATCTCTCACTGTCCCAATCTCTCACACTGCCCCAATCTCACACTGTCCCAATCTCTCACTGCCCCAATCTCACTCTGTCCCAATCTCATACTGTCCCAATCTCACTCTGTCCCAATCTCACACTGTCCCAATCTCACACTGTCCCAATCTCACACTGTCCCAATCTCACACTGTCCCAATCTCATACTGTCCCAATCTCACTCTGTCCCAATCTCACACTGTCCCAATCTCACACTGTCCCAATCTCACACTGTCCCAATCTCACACTGTCCCAATCTCTCATTGTCCCAATCTCACACTGTCCCAATCTCACACTGTCCCAATCTCACTCTGTCTGAAAATCTCACATTGTCCCAATCTCACACTGTCCCAATCTCACACAGTCCCAATCTCTCACTGTCCCAATCTCACACTCTCCCAATCTCATGCTGTCCCAATCTCACACTGTCCCAATCTCTCACTGTCCCAACCTCACACTGTCCCAATCTCACACTGTCCCATTCTCACTCTGTCCGAATCTCTCACTGTCCCAATCCCTCACACTGTCCCAATCTCAGACTGTCCCAATCTCTCACTGTCCCAATCTCACACTGTCCCAATCTCACACTGCCCCAATCTCGCACTGTCCCAATCTCACACTGTCCCATCACACACTGTCCCAATCTCACACTGTCCCAATCTCACTCTGTCCCAATCTCACACTGTCCCAATCTCTCAGTGTAACAATCTCACACGGTCACAATCTCACACTGTCCCAATCTCACACTGTCCCAATCTCACACTGCCTCAATCTCACACTGTCACAATCTCACTCTGTCCCAATCTCACACTGTCCCAATCTCACACTGTCCCAATCTCTCACTGTCCTAATCTCTCACTGTCCCAATCTCACACTGTCCCAATCTCACACTGTCCCAATCTCACACTGTCCCAATCTCACTCTGTCCGAATCTCTCACTGTCCCAATCCCTCACACTGTCCCAATCTCACACTGTCCCAATCTCTCACTGTCCCAATCTCAAACTGTCCCAATCTCACGCTGCCCCAATCTCGCACTGTCCCAATCTCACACTGTCCCATCTCACACTGTCCCAATCTCACACTGTCCCAATCTCACACTGCCACAATCTCACTCTGTCCCAATCTCACACTGTCCCAATCTCACACTGTCCCAATCTCTCACTGTCCCAATCTCTCACTGTCCCAATCTCACACTGTCCCAATCTCACACTGTCCCCATCTCTCAATTTCCCAATCTCTCACTGTCCCAATCTCACACTGACCCAATCTCACACTGCCCCAATCTCACTCTGTCCGAATCTCACACTGTCCCAATCTCACACTGTCCCAATCTCTCACTGTCCCAATCTCACACTGCCTCAATCTCACACTGTCCCAATCTCACACTGTCACAATCTCACTCTGTCCCAATCTCTCACTGTCCCAATCTCACACTGTCCCAATCTCACTCTGTCCCAATCTCAAACTGCCCCAATCTCACTCTGTCTCAATCTCACACTGTCCCAATCTCACACTGTCCCAATCTCACACTGTCCCAATCTCACACTGCCCCAATCTCACACTGTCCCAATCTCACACTGTCCCAATCTCACACTGTCCCAATCTCACACTGTCCCAATCTCACACTGTCCCAATCTCTCACTGTCCCAATCTCACACTGTCCCAATCTCTCATTTGCCCAATCTCACACTGTCCCAATCTCTCACAGTCCCAATCTCACACTGTCCCAGTCTCACACTGTCCCAATCTCTCACTCTCCCAATCTCACACTGTCCCAATCTCACACTGTCCCAATCTCACTCTGTCCCAATCTCACACTGTCCCAATCTCACACTGTCCCAATCTCACTCTGTCCCAATCTCTCACTGTACCAATCTCTCACTGCCCCAATCTCACTCTGTCCCAATCTCACACTGACCCAATCTCACACTGTCCCAATCTCACACTGTCCCAATCTCTCACTGTCCCAATCTCACACTGTCCCAATCTCACACTGCCCCAATCTCACACTGCCCCAATCTCAAACTGTCCCAATCTCACACTGTCACAATCTCACACTGTCCCAATCTCACACTGTCCCAATCTCTCACACTGCCCCAATCCCACACTGTCCCAATCTCACACTGTCCCAATCTCACACTGTCCCAATCTCACATGTCCCAATCTCACACTGTCCCAATCTCTCACACTGCCCCAATCTCACACTGTCCCAATCTCTCACTTCCCCAATCTCACTCTGTCCCAATCTCATACTGTCCCAATCTCACTCTGTCCCAATCTCACACTGTCCCAATCTCACACTGTCCCAATCTCACACTGTCCCAATCTCACACTGTCCCAATCTCATACTGTCACAATCTCACTCTGTCCCAATCTCACACTGTCCCAATCTCACACTGTCCCGATCTCAAACTGCCCCAATCTCACACTGTCCCAATCTCACACTGTCCCAATCTCACTCTGTCCCAATCTCACACTGCCCCAATCTCACACTGTCCCAATCTAACTCTGTCCCAATCTCACACTGCCCCAATCTCACACTGTCCCAATCTCTCACTGTCCCAATCCCACACTGTCCCAATCTCTCACTGTCCCAATCTCTCACTGTCCCAATCTCTCAATGTCCCGATCTCTCACTGTCCCAATCTCAGACTGTCCCAATCTCACACTGTCCCAATCTCACACTGCCCCAATCTCACATTGTCCCAATCTCACACTGTCCCAATCTCACACTGTCCCAATCTCTCACTGTCCCAATCTCACACTCTCCCAATCTCACACTGTCCCAATCTCACACTGTCCCAATCTCAAACTGTCCCAATCTCACGCTGCCCCAATCTCGCACTGTCCCAATCTCACACTGTCCCATCTCACACTGTCCCAATCTCACACTGTCCCAATCTCACACTGCCACAATCTCACTCTGTCCCAATCTCACACTGTCCCAATCTCACACTGTCCCAATCTCTCACTGTCCCAATCTCTCACTGTCCCAATCTCACACTGTCCCAATCTCACACTGTCCCAATCTCTCAATTTCCCAATCTCTCACTGTCCCAATCTCACACTGACCCAATCTCACACTGCCCCAATCTCACTCTGTCCGAATCTCACACTGTCCCAATCTCACACTGTCCCAATCTCTCACTGTCCCAATCTCACACTGCCTCAATCTCACACTGTCCCAATCTCACACTGTCACAATCTCACTCTGTCCCAAGCTCTCACTGTCCCAATCTCACACTGTCCCAATCTCACTCTGTCCCAATCTCAAACTGCCCCAATCTCACTCTGTCTCAATCTCACACTGTCCCAATCTCACACTGTCCCAATCTCACACTGTCCCAATCTCACACTGCCCCAATCTCACACTGTCCCAATCTCACACTGTCCCAATCTCACACTGTCCCAATCTCACACTGTCCCAATCTCACACTGTCCCAATCTCTCACTGTCTCAATCTCACACTGTCCCAATCTCTCATTTGCCCAATCTCACACTGTCCCAATCTCTCACAGTCCCAATCTCACACTGTCCCAGTCTCACACTGTCCCAATCTCTCACTCTCCCAATCTCACACTGTCCCAATCTCACACTGTCCCAATCTCACTCTGTCCCAATCTCACACTGTCCCAATCTCACACTGTCCCAATCTCACTCTGTCCCAATCTCTCACTGTACCAATCTCTCACTGCCCCAATCTCACTCTGTCCCAATCTCACACTGTCCCAATCTCACACTGTCCCAATCTCACACTGTCCCAATCTCTCACTGTCCCAATCTCACACTGTCCCAATCTCACACTGTCCCAATCTCTCACTTCCCCAATCTCACTCTGTCCCAATCTCATACTGTCCCAATCTCACTCTGTCCCAATCTCACACTGTCCCAATCTCACACTGTCCCAATCTCACACTGTCCCAATCTCACACTGTCCCAATCTCATACTGTCACAATCTCACTCTGTCCCAATCTCACACTGTCCCAATCTCACACTGTCCCGATCTCAAACTGCCCCAATCTCACACTGTCCCAATCTCACACTGTCCCAATCTCACTCTGTCCCAATCTCACACTGCCCCAATCTCACACTGTCCCAATCTAACTCTGTCCCAATCTCACACTGCCCCAATCTCACACTGTCCCAATCTCTCACTGTCCCAATCCCACACTGTCCCAATCTCTCACTGTCCCAATCTCTCACTGTCCCAATCTCTCAATGTCCCGATCTCTCACTGTCCCAATCTCAGACTGTCCCAATCTCACACTGTCCCAATCTCACACTGCCCCAATCTCACATTGTCCCAATCTCACACTGTCCCAATCTCACACTGTCCCAATCTCTCACTGTCCCAATCTCACACTCTCCCAATCTCACACTGTCCCAATCTCACACTGTCCCAATCTCACACTGTCCCACTCTCACTCAGTCCCAATCTCACACTGTCCCAATCTCACACTGTCCCAATCTCACACTGTCCCAATCTCTCACTGTCCCAATCTCTCACTGTCCCAATCTCACACTGTCCCAATCTCTCACTGTCCCAATCCCTCACACTGTCCCAATCTCACACTGTCCCAATCTCTCACTGTCCCAATCTCACACTGTCACAATCTCACACTGCCCCAATCTCGCACTGTCCCAATCTCACACTGTCCCGTCTCACACTGTCCCAATCTCACACTGTCCCAATCTCACACTGTCCCAATCTCACACTGTCCCAATCTCACTCTGTCCCAATCTCACACTGTCCCAATATCTCACTGTAACAATCTCACACTGTCCCAATCTCACACTGTCCCAATCTCACACTGTCCCAATCTCACACTGCCCCAATCTCACACTGCCCCAATCTCATTCTGTCCCAATCTCACACTCCCCCAATCTCACACTGTCCCAATCTCTCACTGTCCTAATCTCTCACTGTCCCAATCTCACACTGACCCAATCTCACACTGTCCCAATCTCACACTGTCCCAATCTCACATTGTCCCAATCTCACACTGTCCCAATCTCACACTGTCCCAATCTCTCACTGTCCCAATCTCACACTCTCCCAATCTCGCGCTGTCCCAATCTCACACTGTCCCAATCTCTCACTGCCCCAATTTCACACTGTCCCAATCTCACACTGTCCCAATCTCACTCTGTCCGAATCTCTCACTGTCCCAATCCCTCACACTGTCCCAATCTCACACTGTCCCAATCTCTCACTGTCCCAATCTCACGCTGCCCCAATCTCGCACTGTCCCAATCTCACACTGTCCCATCTCACACTGTCCCAATCTCACACTGTCCCAATCTCTCACTGTCCCAATCTCACACTGTCCCAATCTCACACTGTCCCAATCTCTCAATTTCCCTATCTCTCACTATCCCAATCTCATACTGTCCCAATCTCACACTGCCCCAATCTCACTCTGTCCCAATCTCACACTGTCCCAATCTCACACTGTCCCAATCTCATACTGTCCCAATCTCACACTGTCCCAATCTCACACTGTCCCAATCTCACTCTGTCCCAATCTCACACTTTCCCAATATCTCACTGTAACAATCTCACACTGTCCCAATCTCACACTGTCCCAATCTCACACTGTCCCAATCTCACACTGCCCCAATCTCACACTGCCCCAATCTCACTCTGTCCCAATCTCACACTGTCCCAATCTCACACTGTCCCAATCTCTCACTGTCCTAATCTCTCACTGTCCCAATCTCACACTGTCCCAATATCACACTGTCCCAATCTCACACTGTCCCAATCTCACATTGTCCCAATCTCACACTGTCCCAATCTCACACTGTCCCAATCTCTCACTGTCCCAATCTCACACTCTCCCAATCTCAGGCTGTCCCAATCTCACAATGTCCCAATCTCTCACTGTCCCAATCTCACACTGTGCCATTCTCACACCGTCCCAATCTCACTCTGTCCGAATCTCTCACTGTCCCAATCCCTGACACTGTCCCAATCTCAGACTGTCCCAATCTCTCACTGTCCCAATCTCACACTGTCCCAATCTCACACTGCCCCAATCTCGCACTGTCCCAATCTCACACTGTCCCATCTCACACTGTCCCAATCTCACACTGTCCCAATCTCACACTGTCCCAATCTCACACTGTCCCAATCTCACTCTGTCCCAATCTCACACTGTCCCAATCTCTCACTGTAACAATCTCACACGGTCCCAATCTCACACTGTCCCAATCTCACACTGTCCCAATCTCACACTGCCTCAATCTCACACTGCCACAATCTCACTCTGTCCCAATCTCACACTGTCCCAATCTCACACTGTCCCAATCTCTCACTGTCCTAATCTCTCACTGTCCCAATCTCACACTGTCCCAATCTCACACTGTCCCAATCTCTCAATTTCCCAATCTCTCACTGTCCCAATCTCACACTGTCCCAATCTCACACAGCCCCAATCTCACTCTGTCCCAATCTCACACTGTCCCAATCTCACACTGTCCCAATCTCTCACTGTCCCAATCTCACACTGCCTCAATCTCACACTGTCCCAATCTCACACTGTCCCAATCTCACTCTGTCCCAATCTCTCACTGTCCCAATCTCATACTGTCCCAATCTCACTCTGTCCCAATCTCACACTGCCCCAATCTCACTCTGTCCCAATCTCACACTGTCCCAATCTCACACTGTCCCAATCTCACACTGTCCCAATCTCACACTGCCCCAATCTCACACTGTCCCAATCTCACACTGTCCCAATCTCACTCTGTCCCAATCTCACACTGTCCCAATCTCACACTGTCCCAATCTCTCACTGTCCCAATCTCACACTGTCCCAGTCTCTCACTGTCGCAATCTGACACTGTCCCAATCTCTCACTGTCCCAATCTCACACTGTCCCAATCTCACACTGTCCCAATCTCTCACTCTCCCAATCTCACACTGTCCCAATCTCACACTGACCCAATCTCACTCTGTCCCAATCTCACACTGTCCCAATCTCACACTGTCCCAATCTCACACTGCCCCAATCTCGCACTGTCCCAATCTCACACTGTCCCATCTCACACTGTCCCAATCTCACACTGTCCCAATCTCACACTGTCCCAATCTCACACTGTCCCAATCTCACTCTGTCCCAATCTCACACTGTCCCAATCTCTCACTGTAACAATCTCACACGGTCCCAATCTCACACTGTCCCAATCTCACACTGTCCCAATCTCACACTGCCTCAATCTCACACTGCCACAATCTCACTCTGTCCCAATCTCACACTGTCCCAATCTCACACTGTCCCAATCTCTCACTGTCCTAATCTCTCACTGTCCCAATCTCTCACTGTCCCAATCTCACACTGTCCCAATCTCTCAATTTCCCAATCTCTCACTCTCCCAATCTCACACTGTCCCAATCTCACACTGCCCCAATCTCACTCTGTCCCAATCTCACACTGTCCCAATCTCACACTGTCCCAATCTCTCACTGTCCCAATCTCACACTGCCTCAATCTCACACTGTCCCAATCTCACACTGTCCCAATCTCACTCTGTCCCAATCTCTCACTGTCCCAATCTCACACTGTCCCAATCTCACACTGTCCCAATCTCACACTGTCCCAATCTCTCTCTGTCCCAATCTCACACTGCCCCAATCTCACTCTGTCCCAATCTCACACTGTCCCAATCTCACACTGTCCCAATCTCACACTGTCCCAATCTCACACTGCCCCAATCTCACACTGTCCCAATCTCACACTGTCCCAATCTCACTCTGTCCCAATCTCACACTGTCCCAATCTCACACTGTCCCAATCTCTCACTGTCCCAATCTCACACTGTCCCAGTCTCTCACTGTCGCAATCTGACACTGTCCCAATCTCTCACTGTCCCAATCTCACACTGTCCCAATCTCACACTGTCCCAATCTCTCACTCTCCCAATCTCACACTGTCCCAATCTCACACTGACCCAATCTCACTCTGTCCCAATCTCACACTGTCCCAATCTCACACTGTCCCAATCTCACTCTGTCCCAATCTCTCACTGTCCCAATCTCTCACTGCCCCAATCTCACTCTGTCCCAATCTCACACTGTCCCAATCTCACACTGTCCCAATCTCACACTGTCCCAATCTCTCACTGTCCCAATCTCACACTGTCCCAATCTCACACTGCCCCAATCTCACACTGCCCCAATCTCACACTGTCCCAATCTCACACTGTCACAATCTCACACTGTCCCAATCTCACACTGTCCCAATCTCTCACACTGCCCCAATCTCACACTGTCCCAATCTCACACTGTCCCAATCTCACACTGTCCCAATCTCACATGTCCCAATCTCACACTGTCCCAATCTCTCACTCTCCCAATCTCACAATGTCCCAATCTCACTCTGTCCCAATCTCTCACTGTCCCAATCTCTCACACTGCCCCAATCTCACATTGTCCCAATCTCTCACTGCCGCAATCTCACTCTGTCCCAATCTCATACTGTCCCAATCTCACTCTGTCCCAATCTCACACTGTCCCAATCTCACATTGTCCCAATCTCACACTGTCCCAATCTCACACTGTTCCAATCTCATACTGTCCCAATCTCACTCTGTCCCAATCTCACACTGTCCCAATCTCACACTGTCCCGATCTCACACTGCCCCAATCTCACACTGTCCCAATCTCACACTGTCCCAATCTCACTCTGTCCCCATCTCACACTGCCCCAATCTCACACTGTCGCAATCTCACTCTGTCCCAATCTCACACTGCCCCAATCTCACACTGTCCCAATCTCTCACTGTCCCAATCCCACACTGTCCCAATCTCTCACTGTCCCAATCTCTCACTGTCCCAATCTCTCAATGTCCCAATCTCTCACTGTCCCAATCTCAGACTGTCCCAATCTCACACTGTCCCAATCTCACACTGCCCCAATCTCACATTGTCCCAATCTCACACTGTCCCAATCTCACACTGTCCCAATCTCTCACTGTCCCAATCTCACACTCTCCCAATCTCACACTGTCCCAATCTCACACTGTCCCAATCTCACACTGTCCCACTCTCACTCAGTCCCAATCTCACACTGTCCCAATCTCACACTGTCCCAATCTCACACTGTCCCAATCTCTCACTGTCCCAATCTCTCACTGTCCCAATCTCACACTGTCCCAATCTCCCACTGTCCCAATCCCTCACACTGTCCCAATCTCACACTGTCCCAATCTCTCACTGTCCCAATCTCACACTGTCGCAATCTCACACTGCCCCAATCTCGCACTGTCCCAATCTCACACTGTCCCATCTCACACTGTCCCAATCTCAAACTGTCCCAATCTCACACTGTCCCAATCTCACACTGTCCCAATCTCACTCTGTCCCAATCTCACACTGTCCCAATATCTCACTTTAACAATCTCACACTGTCCCAATCTCACACTGTCCCAATCTCACACTGTCCCAATCTCACACTGCCCCAATCTCACACAGCCCCAATCTCATTCTGTCCCAATCTCACACTGCCGCAATCTCACACTGTCCCAATCTCTCACTGTCCTAATCTCTCACTGTCCCAATCTCACACTGTCCCAATCTCACACTGTCCCAATCTCACACTGTCCCAATCTCACATTGTCCCAATCTCACACTGTCCCAATCTCACACTGTCCCAATCTCACACCCTCCCAATCTCACGCTGTCCCAATCTCACACTGTCCCAATCTCTCACTGTCCCAATCTCACACTGTCCCAATCTCACACTGTCCCAATCTCACTCTGTCCGAATCTCTCACTGTCCCAATCCCTCACACTGTCCCAATCTCACACTGTCCCAATCTCTCACTGTCCCAATCTCACACTGTCCGAATCTCACGCTGCCCCAATCTCGCACTATCCCAATCTCACACTGTCCCATCTCACACTGTCCCAATCTCACACTGTCCCAATCTCACACTGTCCCAATCTCACACTGTCCCAATCTCACTCTGTCCCAATCTCACACTGTCCCAATCTCTCACTGTAACAATCTCACACTGTCCCAATCTCACACTGTCCCAATCTCACACTGTCCCAATCTCACACTGCCCCAATCTCACACTGCCACAATCTCACTCTGTCCCAATCTCACAATGTCCCAATCTCACACTGTCCCAATCTCTCACTGTCCCAATCTCTCACTGTCCCAATCTCACACTGTCCCAATCTCACTCTGTCCCAATCTCTCAATTTCCCAATCTCTCACTGTCCCAATCTCACACTGTCCCAATCTCACACTGCCCCAATCTCACTCTGTCCCAATCTCACACAGTCCCAATCTCACACTGTCCCAATCTCTCACTGTCCCAATCTCACACTGCCCCAATCTCACACTGTCCCAATCTCACACTGTCCCAATCTCACTCTGTCCCAATCTCTCACTGTCCCAATCTCACACTGTCCCAATCTCACTCTGTCCCAATCTCACACTGCCCCAATCTCACTCTGTCCCAATCTCACACTGTCCCAATCTCACACTGTCCCAATCTCACACTGTCCCAATCTCACACTGCCCCAATCTCACACTGTCCCAATCTCACACTGTCCCAATCTCACACTGTCCCAATCTCACACTGTCCCAATCTCACACTGTCCCAATCTCACACTGTCCCAATCTCTCACTGTCCCAATCTCACACTGTCCCAATCTCTCACTGTTCCAATCTCACACTGTCCCAATCTCACAATGTCCTAATCTCACTCTGTCCCAATCTCACACTGTCCCAATCTCTCACTGTCCCAATCTCACACTGCCTCAATCTCACACTGTCCCAATCTCACACTGTCCCAATCTCACTCTGTCCCAATCTCTCACTGTCCCAATCTCACACTGTCCCAATCTCACACTGTCCCAATCTCACACTGTCCCAATCTCTCTCTGTCCCAATCTCACACTGCCCCAATCTCACTCTGTCCCAATCTCACACTGTCCCAATCTCACACTGTCCCAATCTCACACTGTCCCAATCTCACACTGCCCCAATCTCACACTGTCCCAATCTCACACTGTCCCAATCTCACTCTGTCCCAATCTCACACTGTCCCAATCTCACACTGTCCCAATCTCTCACTGTCCCAATCTCACACTGTCCCAGTCTCTCACTGTCGCAATCTGACACTGTCCCAATCTCTCACTGTCCCAATCTCACACTGTCCCAATCTCACACTGTCCCAATCTCTCACTCTCCCAATCTCACACTGTCCCAATCTCACACTGACCCAATCTCACTCTGTCCCAATCTCACACTGTCCCAATCTCACACTGTCCCAATCTCACTCTGTCCCAATCTCTCACTGTCCCAATCTCTCACTGCCCCAATCTCACTCTGTCCCAATCTCACACTGTCCCAATCTCACACTGTCCCAATCTCACACTGTCCCAATCTCTCACTGTCCCAATCTCACACTGTCCCAATCTCACACTGCCCCAATCTCACACTGCCCCAATCTCATACTGTCCCAATCTCACACTGTCACAATCTCACACTGTCCCAATCTCACACTGTCCCAATCTCTCACACTGCCCCAATCTCACACTGTCCCAATCTCACACTGTCCCAATCTCACACTGTCCCAATCTCACATGTCCCAATCTCACACTGTCCCAATCTCTCACTCTCCCAATCTCACAATGTCCCAATCTCACTCTGTCCCAATCTCTCACTGTCCCAATCTCTCACACTGCCCCAATCTCACATTGTCCCAATCTCTCACTGCCGCAATCTCACTCTGTCCCAATCTCATACTGTCCCAATCTCACTCTGTCCCAATCTCACACTGTCCCAATCTCACATTGTCCCAATCTCACACTGTCCCAATCTCACACTGTTCCAATCTCATACTGTCCCAATCTCACTCTGTCCCAATCTCACACTGTCCCAATCTCACACTGTCCCGATCTCACACTGCCCCAATCTCACACTGTCCCAATCTCACACTGTCCCAATCTCACTCTGTCCCCATCTCACACTGCCCCAATCTCACACTGTCGCAATCTCACTCTGTCCCAATCTCACACTGCCCCAATCTCACACTGTCCCAATCTCTCACTGTCCCAATCCCACACTGTCCCAATCTCTCACTGTCCCAATCTCTCACTGTCCCAATCTCTCAATGTCCCAATCTCTCACTGTCCCAATCTCAGACTGTCCCAATCTCACACTGTCCCAATCTCACACTGCCCCAATCTCACATTGTCCCAATCTCACACTGTCCCAATCTCACACTGTCCCAATCTCTCACTGTCCCAATCTCACACTCTCCCAATCTCACACTGTCCCAATCTCACACTGTCCCAATCTCACACTGTCCCACTCTCACTCAGTCCCAATCTCACACTGTCCCAATCTCACACTGTCCCAATCTCACACTGTCCCAATCTCTCACTGTCCCAATCTCTCACTGTCCCAATCTCACACTGTCCCAATCTCCCACTGTCCCAATCCCTCACACTGTCCCAATCTCACACTGTCCCAATCTCTCACTGTCCCAATCTCACACTGTCGCAATCTCACACTGCCCCAATCTCGCACTGTCCCAATCTCACACTGTCCCATCTCACACTGTCCCAATCTCAAACTGTCCCAATCTCACACTGTCCCAATCTCACACTGTCCCAATCTCACTCTGTCCCAATCTCACACTGTCCCAATATCTCACTTTAACAATCTCACACTGTCCCAATCTCACACTGTCCCAATCTCACACTGTCCCAATCTCACACTGCCCCAATCTCACACAGCCCCAATCTCATTCTGTCCCAATCTCACACTGCCGCAATCTCACACTGTCCCAATCTCTCACTGTCCTAATCTCTCACTGTCCCAATCTCACACTGTCCCAATCTCACACTGTCCCAATCTCACACTGTCCCAATCTCACATTGTCCCAATCTCACACTGTCCCAATCTCACACTGTCCCAATCTCACACCCTCCCAATCTCACGCTGTCCCAATCTCACACTGTCCCAATCTCTCACTGTCCCAATCTCACACTGTCCCAATCTCACACTGTCCCAATCTCACTCTGTCCGAATCTCTCACTGTCCCAATCCCTCACACTGTCCCAATCTCACACTGTCCCAATCTCTCACTGTCCCAATCTCACACTGTCCGAATCTCACGCTGCCCCAATCTCGCACTATCCCAATCTCACACTGTCCCATCTCACACTGTCCCAATCTCACACTGTCCCAATCTCACACTGTCCCAATCTCACACTGTCCCAATCTCACTCTGTCCCAATCTCACACTGTCCCAATCTCTCACTGTAACAATCTCACACTGTCCCAATCTCACACTGTCCCAATCTCACACTGCCCCAATCTCACACTGCCCCAATCTCACACTGCCACAATCTCACTCTGTCCCAATCTCACAATGTCCCAATCTCACACTGTCCCAATCTCTCACTGTCCCAATCTCTCACTGTCCCAATCTCACACTGTCCCAATCTCACTCTGTCCCAATCTCTCAATTTCCCAATCTCTCACTGTCCCAATCTCACACTGTCCCAATCTCACACTGCCCCAATCTCACTCTGTCCCAATCTCACACAGTCCCAATCTCACACTGTCCCAATCTCTCACTGTCCCAATCTCACACTGCCCCAATCTCACACTGTCCCAATCTCACACTGTCCCAATCTCACTCTGTCCCAATCTCTCACTGTCCCAATCTCACACTGTCCCAATCTCACTCTGTCCCAATCTCACACTGCCCCAATCTCACTCTGTCCCAATCTCACACTGTCCCAATCTCACACTGTCCCAATCTCACACTGTCCCAATCTCACACTGCCCCAATCTCACACTGTCCCAATCTCACACTGTCCCAATCTCACACTGTCCCAATCTCACACTGTCCCAATCTCACACTGTCCCAATCTCACACTGTCCCAATCTCTCACTGTCCCAATCTCACACTGTCCCAATCTCTCACTGTTCCAATCTCACACTGTCCCAATCTCACAATGTCCTAATCTCACTCTGTCCCAATCTCACACTGTCCCAATCTCACACTGTCCCAATCTCACTCTGTCCCAATCTCTCACTGTCCCAATCTCTCACTGCCCCAATCTCACTCTGTCCCAATCTCACACTGTCCCAATCTCACACTGTCCCAATCTCACACTGTCCCAATCTCTCACTGTCCCAATCTCACACTGTCCCAATCTCACACTGCCCCAATCTCACACTGCCCCAATCTCACACTGTCCCAATCTCACACTGTCACAATCTCACACTGTCCCAATCTCACACTGTCCCAATCTCTCACACTGCCCCAATCTCACACTGTCCCAATCTCACACTGTCCCAATCTCACACTGTCCCAATCTCTCACTCTCCCAATCTCACACTGTCCCAATCTCACTCTGCCCCAATCTCTCACTGTCCCAATCTCTCACACTGCCCCAGTCTCACACTGTCCCAATCTCTCACTGCCCCAATCTCACTCTGTCCCAATCTCACACTGTCCCAATCTCACACTGTCCCAATCTCTCACACTGTCCCAATCTCACTCTGTCCCAATCTCACACTGTCCCAATCTCACACTGTCCCAATCTCACACTATTCCAATCTCTCACATTGCCCCAATCTCACACTGTCCCAATCTCACACTGTCCCAATCTCTCACACTGCCCCAATCTCACACTGTCCGAATCTCACACTGTCCCAATCTCACAATGTCCCAATCTCACACTGTCCCAATCTCTCACTGTCCCAATCTCTCACTGTCCCAATCTCACACTATCCCAATCTCTCACATTGCCCCAATCTCACTCTGTCCCAATCTCACACTGTCACAATCTCACACCGCCCCAATCTCACACTGTCCCAATCTCACACTGTCCCAATCTCACACTGTCCCAATCTCACACTGTCCCAATCTCACCCTGTCCCAATCTCACACTGTCCCAATCTCACACTATCCCAATCTCTCACATTGCCCCAATCTCAAACTGTGCCAATCTCACAATGTCCCAATCTCAGACTCTGATCTAATTTCACTATATCCGTATCTCACATTGTCTGAATCTCTCAAATTGTCCACATTTCACACATGGTCCGTGAGTCTCATTTTCCAACGATCACACTTTCCTATTCTTACACTGACCGAATCTCACACTCTCCAATATCTCACAAGGTACCATTCTCACTCACTGTTGGAATCGCACACATTGTCCCCATGTCTCACACTATATGAATTTCTCGTATTGTCCGAATTTGTAACATAGAATCATAGAATAGCTTCTTTCTTCTTATGCAGTCCCCGGAGCCAAGGATGACTTGCTTCCACACTAAAAATGATTTCTCAGGTGACTGATGTGTCCATTGCTGGACCTACAATCTCTATCACAGGTGGGGCAGATGGTGGTTGAAGGGGCGGGTGGGTGGGCTGCTTGGGTTGACGTGCGATCCTTCCACTGTTTGCGCTTGGCTTCCGCTTGCTCCTGGTGAAGAGACTCGAGGTGTTTGACTGTTCCTGGATGCTTCTCCTCCACTTTGAGCGGTCTTGGGCTAGGGATTCCCAGGTGTCCAAGGGGCTGTTGCACTTTTTCAAGGAGGCTTTGAGGATGTCCTTGAAGCATTTCCTCTGCTCGCCTGGGGCTCTCCTGCCATGCCAGAACTCTGAGTAGAGCGCTTGTTTTGGGAGTCTCGTATTGGGCATGTGGACAATGTTACTCGTCCATCGGAGCTGATCGAGCGTGGTCAAAGCTTCACTGCTGGGGATGTTGGCCTGAGTGAGAACACTGATGTTGGTGCGCCTATCCTGCCAATGGATTTGCAGGATCTTGTGGAGGCAGCATTGGTGGTACCTCTCCAGTGCTTTGACGTGCCTGCTGTACATGGTCCATGTCTCTGAAGCATACAAGAGGGCGGGAGTCACTACTGCTCTGTAGACCATGAGCTTTGTGCTGGGTTTGAGGTCCTGGTCTTCAAACACTCTCTTCTTCAGGTGATTGAAGGCTGCACTGGCACACTGAAGGTGGTGTTGGACTTTATCATCGATGTCTGCCCTTGTTGACAGTAGGCTCCTGAGGTATGGAAAGTGGTCCACGTTGTCCAAGGCCTCGTCGTGGATTTTGATAATTGTGGGGCAGTACTGTGTGGCGGGGGCAATTTGGTAGAGGACCTTTGCCTTATGGATGTTTAGTGAAAGGCCCATGCTCTCGTACGCTTCGGTGAAGGTGTTGACGATGGTTTGGAGTTCGACCTCCGAGTGTGCACAGACGCAAGCATCATTTGCATACTGTATTTCGATAACAGAGGTGACGGAGGTTGAACAGTATCCCATTTGTTCTGTAGATTAGCTCCACTCCAGCAGGGAGCTTACTGAGGGTGAGATGGAGCATTGCAGCAAGGTAGATTGAGAAGTGCGTTGGTGCGATGGCACAGCCTTGCTTGACCCCGGTCCGTACGTGAATTGGGTCTGTGGTGGATCCGTTGGTCAGGATCATGGCTTGCATGTCGTCGTGAAGCAGGCGGCGGATGGTGACAAACTTTTGGGGGCAGCCGAATTTTAGGACACTCCATAATCCCTCACGGTTGACAGTGTCGAAGGCCTTTGTGAGATCAAAGAAGGCCATGTACAGTGGTTGGTGCTGTTCCCTGCAATTCTCTTGTATTTGACGTGTGGTGAAGATCATGTCCATTGTGCCCCTAAGTGGGCAGAATCTGCATTGCGACTCTGGGAGGAGCTCTTCAACCACTGGGAGAAGGAGATTGAGGAGGATTCTTGTGATTACTTTCCCTGTAGCACAGCACAGTAGTTGACCATTTGCCCTATCGCGTCTGCGCTGTATTGTCTCTCCTCATTCTTTCTACCAAAATGTATCACCTCACACTTTTCCGCTTTGAATTTCTTTTGCCACATGTCTGCCCATTCCACCAGCCTGTCTATGCCCTCTTGAAGTCTATTACTATCTTACTCAGTGTTTGCTACACCTCCAAGTTTCGTGTCATCAAATTGTGCCCTGTACCCCCAATTCCAAGTCATTAAAATATATCAAAAACAGCACTGATCCTGGTAATGAACCTTGGGGAATGCCACAGTATACCTCCCTCCAGTCTGGAAAACAGCCATTGACCACAACTCTCTGTTTTCAATCCCTTAGCCAATTTTGTGTCCATGTTGCTACAATCCCTTTTGTCCCATGGGCTTCTATTTTGCTAACAAGCCTAATATGTGGTACTTTATCAAACGTCTGTTGACAGTCCACATACACAACATCAACTACACTGCCCTCATCCACCCTCTCCATTACCTCATCAAAAAACTCAATCAAATTAGTCAAACACGATTTGCCTTTAACAAGTCCATGCTGGCTCTTCTTTATTAGTCCATGCTTGTCCAAGTGGCTGTTAATTTTCTCCCGGATTATTGTTTCTATCAGCTTCCCCACCACCAATGTTAAACTGACTGGCCTGTAATTGCCAGGTTTATTCTTCTCCCCTTTTTTGAACAAGGATATAACATTTGCAATCCTCCAGTCCTCTGGCACTACCCCTGTATCTAAGGAGGATGGGAATATTGTGGCCAGCACCGCCGCGATTTCGACCCTTACTTCCCTCAGCAACTGAGGATGCATCCCATCCGGACCAGGAGACTTATCCACTTTAATTACCGCCAGCCTTTCTAATACCTCCTCTTTAGCTATTATAATCTCCTCCAGTGTTCCAGCAACCTCCTTGTTTACCGTAGCTTTGGTAAAGCCCTCTTCCTTGGTAAACACCGAAGCAAAATACTCATTTATTACCTCACTAAAGAGGAGTGTTCCACTTTCTGCAGAAACTCCGCCTGCTGAAGACACTTAAAAATCTTACGCCTGGTAAAAAGCAGGTGTAAGGGCTGCTTTACCCAGCATAAGAGTTGAAAAAAGTTTTTTTTTAAATTTAAATTCACGCATTTATAATTTAAAAATACTTTAAAAAAGGTAAGTTTATTTTTAGCCCCGTAAAAAACTTAAATTATTTTTTCAAAAAATTACATTTTTGTTTAAAATATTTAATTTAATTTTAACTCATTTTAAAAACGTGATGGTTTTTTAAAAATTTATTTAATGTTTGATGTGTTTTTGGGGTGATCTCCATTCATATATTTGATGGGTCTATCTGTCAAAAGTATGAAGGGAGACTCAGTTCTCCTATTGGCTCGCCTGGCCCATGTGATCCCAGGGACGCTTGCAAACTGCCTGCGCCCCTGGGATACGTGGGCACTGCGCATTTCGACTGTGGAGAGGCCCAGCATCGGATGTGTCTGGACCTCGGGAGCCCTCAGGTAAGAGCGTAGATTTTTTTCTGATAGGAGACATCCGCACGCAGGAAGTCTCAGGGAATTATGAGCCATCAGATTCGGACATTGTGCGAGTTTGCGATAGTGTGTGAGGTTCATTCTGTTTGAGATATTCAGACAACGTGAGAGATTGGGACTGTTTCAGAGGTTCTGACAATAATAGATTCTTACAGTGTGTGGGTTTTGGACAGTGCTACACCTATATAAAACACTCGTTCGACCCCAGCTGCAGTATTTGGATAGTTTGAGAGATTCGGACAGTGAGAGAGACTGGGGCAGTGCGAGAGAGTGGGACAGTGCCTGAGAGTGAGACAGTGAGAGATTGGGACAGTGAGAGTGGTTGGTGTAACATTTGCATATTGAATTATCATTGGCCCGCAGGCATCTGTAAGGAATACTTATTATATTCACATGTGATCACATGCTGAGTTGTCATTGGCCTGCAGGCATCTGTAAGGACTACTATTGTTTTGAAGACCCAGGCTAGGGGTCCTAATGCCATGCTTCCCCCACCAGTGCTGCTATGAGTAAGATCAGACCTAATGCTTAATAAAAGAGCTAAACTGTAATACTCCGTTGTCCTGCAAGTTATTATTTTTGTACAAAGTGTGGAAAACAAGACATGGTGTCAGAACAGGGATTGAAAATGGACATCGTTGGAGCTCCCTTGCCTTGAATGGATTGGAAATCTTTGAACTTACTTGGAGAATTGCGCAAGTTCAAGCAACACGTGGAGTTGATGTTCTCGGGTCTGCTGAAAAGCAGAGGGGAGGAAGAAAGATGCAGCTACCTACTCCTGTGGATCGGAGAAAAAGGGAGAGGCATTTTTAACACATGGTCTCTCACCGCGGATGAAGCAAAGGTACTGAAAAGTTATTTTGACCGTTTTGAAGCATATGTGATGCCCAAGACAAATACGATATTCGCTCGGTACAAGTTTCAGGAGAAAGTACAAGGAGCTAGTGAGTCGTTTGAACAGTTCGTGACTGAGTTAAAACTGCTGGTAAAAGACTGTGAATATGCAGATAACGATGAGATGGTCAGAGACTGCATCGTGTTTGGAATACATTCAGCTAAAGTGAGAGAAAAACTTTTGAATGTTGGGTCCGGGCTAACATTGGACAAAGCTATGGGCATAGCTAGATCACACGAGATACAAGCACACAAGCACAGTTGAAAACCATAACCGGCGCCACGAGCAGTTCGCGTGAACAGACAGTGCATGCAGTTAATAGACATACACCAAAGAACACTGCCCAGAGAGCGTGTTTCAGAACAGAAAGAACAGAGAGAGTTCTAAAAATGAGTGACACAGACATAAAACACTCATGGACAAAGCCAAAGCGGACAAAAGAGACCCCTACATCAGTCTCCTTGAGTACCGCAACACTTCGGTTGACAACTTCAAGTCACCAGCACAGCTGTTGATGAGCCGCAGACTTCGCTCAATCCTTCCAAGCACCAACCAGCAGCTGCAGCCAGAGGTCGTCGGCTGCAAGCAAGTGCATGCAAAACGTGGACAGAGACAGCAACACCAAAAGAGATACTATGACAGGTCAGCTAGACTACTGCTGCCGCTGCACAATGGAGAATCCATCAGAATCCAGGAGCATGACTACTGGAAGCCAGCAGTCGTCATCCAGCCAGCTGACACTGAGCGATCGTATCACGTCCGCACCCCAGAAGGACAGGTGAACTGCCACAATCGCAGGCACCTCCTGAACACCAAGGAACAACACCGTCATTCTGACGAGAGGATCAGTTCAACAGAGTGTGATGAACTGAGCAATACACATAACACATCGGCCTAGAAATTCAGTTGTTTGCACCAGCGGTTAGCGCCTAAAGAGACCGAGAATTGGGGCGTTACCCAATGTTGGGGCGGGCGCAATGAAGATAGCGACAACTCCCACATTGACTATACATTTAACGCCTGCGCTAAGTGTTTGCGCGCGCCCGCGAGCGCAAACAGATCATGATGTCATTTCAGTGTGCAACGCCTTTTAGGGGCGTCTGAGCGGATATTGGGTGGCGCCCGGAGCCTTTACGCCTAGCACTATTAGTGACAGTTCGAAGGAGCATTAGCAGGCCCTTCTCGGAGACGGGGGGCACTATTTAAAGGGGACAGCTCTAGTATAGAAGCGTCAGCCACTTGGCCTGTTCATTGCGATCGTTGGTGGAGAGAGTTGGTGAGCTACTGTGGAGCAGAGTTTTTGGAATTTAGCATTAGAGTACTTGGGACCTTCAAACCTGTCCGGAGCAGTTGGAGCACTAGACCTAACAGCCTTTTGACCAACTGGCATCGGAATGGGAGATGCTTTGGAGGGCGACGGCCTCATGGCCGAACACTATGAAGGGGCAGAGAGACGGCGGGAGAGAGGGCCGGGATTGGCCAGAAGGAGGAGGGGCAATGGAGGTTGCCAATCCGAGGGTATGCTGCGAGGGTCTTTAGGCAGCAGGTATCATACCTTGACATGTCGGAGGAGCAGTGTGTGCGAAGGCTCCAAATCGGGAGGGACGTTGTTACTGAGCTGTGCCACATAGAAACATAGAAACATAGAAGATAGGAGCAGGAGTAGGCCATTCGGCCCTTTGAACCTGCTCCGCCATTCAATGAGATCATGGCTGATCATCCAAATTCAGTACCCTGTCCCTGCCTTCTCCCCATATCCCTTGATCCCTTTAGCCTTAAGAAATATATCCAAATCTTTTTTGAATATATTTAATGAACTGGCCTCCACCGCCCTCTGTGACAGAGAATTCCACAGGTTCACCACTCTCTGGGTGAAGAAATTCGTCCTCATTTCAGTCCTAAATGGCTTACCCCTTATCCTTAGACTATGACCCCTGGTTCTGGACTCCCCGGCCATCATAAACATCCTTCCTGCATCTAGTCTGTCCAGGCCTGACAGAATTTTATAAGTTTCGATGAGATCCCCTCTCAATCTTCTAAACTCCAGTGAGTATAAGCCCAATCGACACAATCTCTCCTCATACGTCATTCCTGCCATCCCAGGTATCAGCCTGGTGAATCTTCGCTGCAATCCTTCCATGGCAAGAACGTCCTTACTCAGGTAAGGCGACCAAAACTGCACACAGTACTCAAAGTGCGGTCTCACCAAGGCCCTGTACAACTGTAGCAAGACATCCTTGTTCCTGTACTCGAACCCTCTCGCTACGAAGGCCAACATACCATTTGCCTTCTTAACCGCCTGCTGCACCTGCATGCTTACCTTCAGTGACTGGTGCACAAGAACACCCAGGTCTCTTTGCACTTCCCCTTCTCCCAATCTATGGCCATTCAAATAATAATCTGCCTTCCTGTTTTTGCCACCAAAGTGGATAACCTCACATTTATCCACATTATAGTGCATTTGCCATGTTTCTGCCCAATCACCCAATCTGTCCAAATCGTACTGGAGTTTCACAACATCCTCCTCACAGCTTACCCTCCCACCCAGCTTTGTGTCGTCTGCAAATTTGGAGATATTACATCCAATTCCCTTGTCCAGATCATTAATATATATTGTGAACAGCTGGGGTCCTAGGACCGATCCTTGCGGTACCCGACTAGTCACTGCCTGCCACTCGGAAAATGACCCGTTTATTCCAACTCTTTGCTTTCTGTCCGCCAACCAGTTCTCTATCCAAGTCAATACCTTGCCCCCAATCCCATGTGCCTTAATTTTGCACGCTAATCTCTTATGTGGGACCTTATCGAAAGCCTTCTGAAAGTCCAAATACACCACATCCACTGGTTCTCCCTTATCTATTTTACCAGTTACATCCTCAAAAAATTCCAGTAGATTAGTCAAGCATGATTTACCTTTTGTAAATCCATGTTGACTTTGTCCGATCCTGTCACTGCTTACCAAGTGCTCTGCTATTACATCTTTTATAATAGATTCTAGCATTTTCCCCACTACTGATGTCAGGCTTACCGGTCTATAATTCCCCGCTTTTTCTCAACCACCTTTTTTGAATAGTGGGGTAACATTAGCTACCCTCCAATCCATGGGTACTGTTCCAGAGTCTATCGAGTTCTGGAAGATGACCAGCAATGCATCTACTATTTCCAGGGCCACTTCCTTAAGTACCCTGGGATGTAGATTATCAGGCCCTGGGGATTTATCGGCCTTTAGTCCCATCAATTTTCCTAACACCATTTCCCTACAAATACTGATTTCTTTCAGTTCCATCCTTTCATCAGGCCCTATGTTCCCCGGCATCTCTGGGAGGTTATTTGTGTCCTCCTTTGTGAAGACAGAACCAAAGTATGAATTTAGTTGGTCTGCCATTTCTTTGTTTCCCATTATAAATTCCCCTGATTCTGACTGTAAGGGACCTACGCTTGACTTCACCAATCTTTTTCTCTTCACATATCTATAAAAGCTTTTACAGTCAGTTTTTATGTTCCCTGCAAGCTTACTCTCATATTCTATTTTCCCTTTCTTAATTAATCCCTTTGTCCTCCTTTGTTGAATCCTAAACTGCTCCCAATCCTCAAGATTATTGCTTTTTCTGGCCAATTTATATGTCGTCTCCTTGGATCTTATGCTATCCCTAATTTCCCTTGTTAGCCACGGTTGAGTTACCTTTTTTAAAAAATTTTATGCCAAACTGGGATGAACAAATTCTGTAGCTCATCCATTCGACCTTTGAATGTTTGCCATTGCCTATCCACCATCAACCCTTTGAGTGCCATTCCCCAATCAATCCTACCCAACTCGCTCCTCAGACCATCGTAGTTTCCTTTATTTAAATTGAGGACCCTAGTCTCTGAATCAACTACTTCATTCTCCATCTTAATGAAGAATTCGATCATATTATGATCGCTCAGACCCAAGGGGCCTCGTACAACAAGATTGCTAATTAATCCTTTGTCGTTACATAATACCCAGTCTAAGATGGCCTGATCTCTGGTTGGTTCCTCGACATATTGGTCCAGGAAACCATCCCGTAAACACTCCAGGAATTCCTCCTCCACAGTATTGTTACTAATTTGGTTGGCCCAATCTATATGCAGATTAAAGTCACCCATGATGACTACTGTGCCCTTATTGCACGCTTCTTTAATTTCCCTTTTAATGCCATTCCCAACCTCCGCCTTACTGTTGGGAGGTCTATATACCACTCCCACTAATGTTTTTTTCCCCTTAGTATTTCTCAATTCTACCCATACAGATTCCATATCATCAGAGCTAATATCCTTCATTACAATTGTATTAATCCCTTCTTTAACCAGTAATGCTACCCCACCTCCCTTTCCTTTTTGCCTATCTTTCCTGAATATCGAATACCCCTGGATGTTGAGTTCCCAGTCTTGGCCATCCTTGAGCCACGTTTCCGTAATCCCAACCAAATCATATTCGTTTACCTCTATTTGCGCAGCCAATTCGTCCACCTTATTACAAATGCTCCTCGCATTAAGACACAAAGCCTTCAGGCTTGTTTTTTTAACGCACTTAGACCTATTAGAATTATTATTTACTGTGGCCACGTTTGATTTAAACCGTTGATTTCTCTGACTGCCGCTTTTGTTTTTCTCCTTCCTATCTTTTGCTTTTATCCTTGTTTCCCTTTCCTCTGTCTCCCTGCTCAGGTTCCCAACCCCCTGCCATTTTAGTTTAAACCCCCCCGAACAGTGCTAGCAAACCTCCCCGCAAGGATATTTGTCCCGCTCTGGTTCAGGTGCAACCCGTCCGACTTGTACAAGTCCCACCTTTCCCAGAAGCAGGCCCAGTGATCCAGGAAACTAAAGCCCTCCCTCCTGCACCAACTCTTTAGCCACGCATTCATCTGCTCTATCCTCCTATTCCTATACTCACTAGCACGTGGCACCGGGAGTAATCCAGAGATTACAGCCTTTGAGGCCCTGCTCTTTAATCTGCTACCTAGCTCCCTAAATTCTTGCTGCAGGACCTCATCCCTCTTCCTACCCATGTCATTGGTCCCAATGTGAACCACGACCTCTGACTGTTCACCCTCCCCCTTCAGAATGCCCTGAAGCCGTTCAGTGACATCCTTGACCCTGGCACCAGGGAGGCAACAAACCATCCTGGAGTCACGTCTACGGCCACAGAAACGCCTATCTGTACCCCTTGCGATAGAATCCCCTACCACTATTGCTCTCCCACTCTTTTTCCTCCCTTCCTGAGCAGCAGAAGCACCCCTGGTGCCAGGAAGTTGGCTGCTGCTGCCTTCCTCTGGTAAGTCATCCCCCTCAACAGTATCCAAATCGGTATACCTGTTTGAGAGGGGGATGGCCACAGGGGTCCCCTGCACTACCTGCCTGCCTCTACTGCTCTGCCTGATGGTCACCCATTTCCCTTCTGCCTGTGCAGCCCTTACCTGTGGTGTGACCAACTCACTAAACGTGTTATCCACGACCCTCTCAGCATCGTGAATGCTCCAAAGCCCATCCATCCGCAGCTCCAGCGCCGCAATGCGGTCTGCTAGTAGCCGCAGCTGGATGCATTTCTGGCACACGTGGTCATCAGGGACACTGGCAGTGTCCCTGAATTCCCACATAGAGCAAGAGGAGCATAACACGGGGCTGGGCTCTCCTGGCATGACTTACCCTTTAATTAATTTAAATTAATTCACTATCACCAATTAAAGATAAACTCTAAGGCGCTTGTATGGTTTACCAACAGTCCCTGCTACACCAGAAAAGACCTTAGCAACTATAAACTACAGAGTTAAAGTTTAAAAAAGAGAAATACTCACCAACCAATCACTTACCTGCTCCCTGGTGACGTCACACTCTGATTACTTTTTACCTCTCTCCCCGCTGCTGAGTTGGTCGGGCCTCGCCTCTCTCCTGCTTTTGTACTGCCGCCTCGGTGCTCTCCTGGTCCGATCTGGTCGGGCCTCGCCTCGCTCCTGCTTTTGTACTGCCGCCTCCGTGCTCTCCTGGTCCGATCTGGTCGGGCCTCGCCTCGCTCCTCCTTTTATACTGCCGCCTCGGTGCTCTCCTGGTCCGATCTGGTCGGGCCTCGCCTCTCTCCTGCTTTTATACTGCCGCCTCGGTGCTCTCCTGGTCCGATCTGGTCGGGCCTCGCCTCGCTCCTCCTTTTATACTGCCGCCTCGGTGCTCTCCTGGTCCGTTTTGGTCAGGCCTCGCCTCTCTCCTGCTTTTGTACTGCCGCCTCGGTGCTCTCCTGGTCCGATCTGGTCGGGCCTCACCTCGCTCCTCCTTTTGTACTGCCGCCTCGGTGCTCTCCTGGTCCGATCTGGTCGGGCCTCGCCTCGCTCCTCCTTTTGTACTGCCGCCTCGGTGCTCTCCTGGTCCGATCTGGTCGGGCCTCGCCTCGCTCCTCCTTTTGTACTGCCGCCTCGGTGCTCTCCTGGTCCGATCTGGTCGGGCCTCGCCTTGCTCCTCCTTTTGTACTGCCGCCTCGGTGCTCTCCTGGTCCGATCTGGTCGGGCCTCGCCTCGCTCCTCCTTTTGTACTGCCGCCTCGGTGCTCTCCTGGTCCGATCTGCTTGCTGAGGATCTGCAGCCACGTCTACGGTGCAGGACCTCTCTGTCGGTGGCTGTTAAACTGACTGTTGCCCTCAATTTTTATGGCAACGGATCCTTTCAGTCAGCCATTGGGGACATTGCGAATATCTCTCAGGTTGCAGTCCACTGTTGCACCCGGCAAGTTACAGCTGCCCTTTATAGGCGAAGGCGTCAATTCATCACCTTCCCTCTGACCCTGGAGAAGCAGGCAGGGCTTCTCTGCTATTGCGGACTTCCCCATGGTGCAGGGGGCAATTGACTGTACACACATGGCTTTGAGAGCGCCATTCCAGAATCCTGAGGACTTCCGCAGCCGCAAGGGGTTCCACTCCCTCAACGTGCAGCTGGTCTGTGACCACCGCCAAATCATCATGGCAGTCAACGCCCAATTCCCAGGGAGCAGCCACGATGCCTTTATCCTGCGGTAGACCTCAGTTTGTGACCTTTTTGAGGGGCCGGCTCGACCACAAGGCTGGCTTATTGGGGACAAGGGCTATCCTCTCTGCCCATGGCTGATGACACCACTCCGTGTGGCCGCCACCCCAGCAGAAGAGCTGTTCAACAGCAGCCATCAGGCGACCAGGAACATTGTAGAGCACACTATTGGTGTGCTCAAAAAGCGTTTCCGATGTCTGGACCATTCGGGGGGAGCCCTGCAGTACTCGCCGGAGCAAGTGGGTCACATCGTCGTCGTCTGCTGCATGCTCCACAACTTGGCGATTCGACGCACCCAGCCAATTCCAGCTGTCCCTCAAGGTCCAGCAGAGCAGGCGGACGAGGAGGAGGAGGAGGAAGAGCAGGCGGAGGAGGAGGAGCATGCGGACGAGGAGGAGGAGGAGGAGGAGAAGGAAGATGGAAGGGCTCCTGAAAGTGGAAGGGCCATCCGTCAGAGGCTCATGAGGACTCGTCTCGAGGCCCCTCTGGCGGAATGATGAGTGTCTTTACTCCTGCGCACTTTGGATGTTTGAAAGCCTCTGACGGCCAGTATCACTGTAATTAGTCACGTGCACCATAGCACATTAAAACGTCTCTTTATTGTCACAAAAGTCTTTCATTACAGCAAAACAACGTCATGTCAACAGAAACCATAACTAACAAAATAACAGTTAACTCTTCAGCAAAGCCGCAAAACTAAACAAACCATTTCCAACAATTACAACAGATGAGGGTGTCCTTGAATTTGGCCAAAGAAACGTCTCAGCACCTCCCTCTACTGCTGGCCCCTTGATGGAGAATGACTTCTCTTTCGCGGTTGGCCCCTTCCCTCCCTGCTGCTCCTACGTAATTGAACCCCAGTGGCGGGGTGAAGGCTGGGGTACACCTGCTGACTGTGTGGAAGCGCAGAAGCCCCTGAGGGACGGCCTGGCCGACCTCTGGGCTTGGAGGGTGCGGACGCAGGATGCTTGATCTGAGCATGGCTGGAAGCAGTGTGCCCTGCAGGTGGTGGCAGCTGCACTGCAGACGTACCAGCGCTGGCATGTGCAATGGTCACCTGCCGAGAGAGGACACCTGCACCATGGTCGGATGACACACTGGCTCTCTGAGGGGACCGGCTCGGCTCATCTGCCACAATCGCATGCTCCACTGATTCCTGGCCTTGTATGGGACTGGAAGGGCCCGGGGTGATCCTAGCTGATGCAGATAGGGTGGCTGCAGTGAGAGTTCGTGTTGCCTCAATCTGGGTGTGGACGAGGCCGGCAAGTGACTGCGTGGCAGCAGTGAGGACCTGTGTGCCAGGTGCCAGTGCTTCGGAGAAGCCCTGGACAGTTCTTTCCATTGCTTCGGACAAGGCCGGTGCCGACCGCTCCACTGCCTCGGACAAGCCCTGGACAGACCTTTCCAGGGATTGTCCGAAGCCCTGAACAGTCCTTTCCATAATGGCCTCGAAGCCCTGGAAAGTCCTCTCCATTGTTGGCCCGAAGCCCTGGACAGTCCTCTCCATTGTTGCCCCAAAGCCCTGGAGAGTCCTGTCCATTGTTGCCCCGAAGCCCTGGAGAGTCCTGTCCATTGTTGCCCCGAAGCCCTGGAGAGTCCTCTCCATTGTTGCCCTGAAGTCCAACACACTCTTTGCCAGTGTATCTATTGACTGAGGCATCCTCCCCACTGCAGCCATCAGCTCAGTGTGCCTGAGCCGGGCCTGGGGGCTCATTTCAGCCAAGCGACGCACCTCCTCTGCACTCTGTGCAGCAGTCATCACCACCTGCCTTGCCCTCCGGGGAGACGGTGGCCGAACTTGCCTACCCCGCCTTGCGTTGCTGCATGCCGCTTGTTCTGGCAACTGGCTGATCCTCAGAGCACCCCCCCTCCCCTCCAGGGGACTACTATCCCCAGTCTGTAGATATGTATGCTCCCCTGAGATTGGAACGGATGGTCCGGCTTCCTCCTGATCCTCACCTCCGGAGGCACTGGCGCTGGCAGCTTCAGGGCGTTGAGCCCGAGTTGGTGATGAATCATCTGAAAGCAGGGAGGTGGAAGAGTGGCTTTAGCAAAAGGACAGGTTGCCGGAAAGGCATGCCAGATTGCGGCAAGGCCCTGACATGGCTGCACACTGAGGAAGCATGCTGGCGGGGGGACCAAGTGGAAGGAAACAGCTGAAAAAGGAGAGAGCCTTGCCCTCGCTGTCGGAAATGGGGTCGGCAGCTGCAGTGGTAACAGGACCAGACAGACGTCCTCCAAGAATCTGGTGCACTCTCTCCTCAAGATCCGTCAGAGTGACGACTTGTGGAGGCCCGCCACCGGTTCGACTCTGGTCCTTTCGCCTCGCCGCCAGCTTGGACTGCAGGGGAAAGAAGGGGAAGTTCTGTAACATGATGCCTTGAGAGATCATCGCATGCCCCCCATGGTGCAAGAGCCCTTACATGATGCCTTGAGAGATCATCTCATGCCCCCCATGGTGCAAGAGCCCTTACATGAGGCCTTGAGAGATCATCTCATGCCCCCCATGGTGCAAGAGCCCTTACATGAGGCCTTGAGAGATCATCGCATGCCCCCTATGGTGCAAGAGCCCTTACATGTGGCCTTGAGTGAAATGTCCATGTGTGTGCCCAGAAAGGGCCTTGGGTGCTTGCTGACAGATGGCCATTGGGGCATCATGGCAACAGGGTGCTCGAAGTCAGGTGCAGATGGAGGGAATCAGAAGTTTGCATAACCAACACTCACCCTAACGACCCGAGTGAGGTCGTTGAATTTCTTCCTGCACTGAACAGGGGTCCTGGTCGCCATGCTGCTGGAGTTGACCCTCAGAGAAACCTCCCTCCAAGATCGCCGGTAAGCCTTTTGATTCGGCCTCTTGCCATTGTCAGGATACAGAACAGCTCGACGGCGCTCAACTGCAGACACCAACTGGTCCAGAGCCTCAGTGCTGAAGCGCTCTGCTCTCTGTCTCACCTTCTCCATCCTGACCAAGTTTCTTGCACCAGAGAAGGGCGAGCGCCGATTCTGAGGCCTACAGGGCATTGAGTGTGGCAGCTCAGGCTGACTGACCCACCCCTTTAAGAGCCAGCCGGCGCCTGGAAGTCTCGTGGTTTCCGGTAACTGAGATCACCTGCGCTGCGCCCGTCCGCGCCGATATTGGGTGGCGCCTGAACTTTTGCGCCTTAGGAGCCCCGTGCAACGTCTGATTTTGCGCCTCAATACCCTTTGGGGGCGATGCAACCCAATAGCTTGCCAGGCAGCGATAAGTTTCGTCTGGCTATAAACTTTGCGCAGCGCCAGTTCTAACGCCTCAAGCGGGGCTATACCCAATTTCTAGGCCATCATACTTACCTGAACCTAAATCTGAACCTGAATTGTTGACCAATTCAGGAGCATGCTCAGTTTCATACCACACAAGGTCGGGACGAGAGGTCAAGCCGAGAGTTATCCTTGACTTGTGAACTGTCAAAGGGTGTAGGCGGATCGCTGCCCTAAAAAAAAACTGTACATCGTTATTGAAATGTTAAGTTGTTTTCAGTGCTAGTTAAATGCTGACTTTACTTATATGTTTATGCTACCGAGAACATTATCACAGAATCACAGAATCACAGAATCTACAGTGCAGATAGAGGCCATTTCGGCCCATCGAGCCTGCACCGACACATATCCCACCCCATCCCCGTAACCCCACGTATTTAATCTCCTAACACTAAGGGTCAATTTATCATAGCCAAATCAACCTAACCTGCACATCTTTGGACTGTGGGAGGAAACCGGAGCACCCGGAGGAAACCCACGCAGACACAGGGAGAATGTGCAAACTCCACACAGACAGTCGCCCGAGGCCAGATTTGAACCCGGGTCCCTGGCGCTGTGAGGCAACAGTGCTAACCACTATGCCACCGTGCTATGTAGAAGAAAGGTTTAAAAGTAATGCATAACATTTTTCTTTAAGAAAGGAGATGTAACATTTGCATATTGAATTATCATTGGTCCGCAGGCATCTGTAAGGAATACCTATTATATTCACATGTGATCACAGGCTGAGTTGTCACTGGCCTGCAGGCATCTGTAAGGACTACTATTGTTGTCCTGCAATTTATTATTTTTGTATAAAGTGTGCAAAACAAGACAGTTGGGACAGTGAGAGAGATTGGGACATTGTGAGATTGGGACAGTGAGAGATTGGGACAGTGTGAGATGGGGACAGAGTGAGATTGGGACAGTGTGAGATTGGGACAGTGTGAGATTGGGGCAGTGTGAGATTGGGACAGTGTGAGATTGAGACAGTGAGAGTGGGACAGTGAGAGATTGGGACAGTGAGAGATTGGGACAGTGTGAGATTGGGACAGTGTGAGAATGGGACAGTGTGAGATTGGGACAGTGAGAGATTGGGACAGTGTGAGATTGGGACAGTGTGAGATTGGGACAGAGTGAGATTGGGACAGTGTGAGATTGGGACAGTGTGAGATTGGGACAGTGTGAGATTGGGACAGTGAGAGATCGGGACAGTGTGAGATCGGGACAGTGAGAAATTGGGGCAGTGTGAGATTGGGACAGTGAGAGATTGGGACAGTGTGAGATTGGGACAGTGTGAGATTGGGACAGAGCGAGATTGGGACAGTGTGAGATTGGGACAGTGAGAGATCGGGACAGTGTGAGATTGGGACAGTGAGAGATCGGGACAGTGAGAGATTGGGGCAGTGTGAGATTGGGACAGTGTGAGATTGGGACAGTGTGAGATTGGAACAGTGAGAGATTGGGACAGAGTGAGATTGGGACAGTGAGAGATTGGGGCAGTGTGAGATTGGGACAGTGTGAGATTGGGACAGTGTGAGATTGGGACAGTGAGAGATTGGGACAGTGTGAGATTGGGGCAGTGTGAGATTGGGACAGTGTGAGATTGGGACAGTGAGAGATTGGGACAGTGTGAGATTGGGACAGTGTGAGATGGGACAGTGTGAGATTGGGACAGTGTGACATTGGGACAGTGTGAGATTGGGACAGTGTGAGATTGGGACAGTGAGAGGTTGGGACAGTGAAACATTGGGACAGTGTGAGATTGGGACGGTGTCAGATTGGGGCAGTGTGAGATTGGGACAGTGTGAGATTGGGACAGTGAGAGATGGGACAGTGTGAGATTGGGACAGTGTGAGATTGGGACAGTGAGAGATTGGGACAGTGAGAGATCGGGACAGTGTGAGATCGGGACAGTGTGAGATCGGGACAGTGTGAGATCGGGACAGTGTGAGATCGGGACAGTGTGAGATCGGGACAGTGAGAGATTGGGCAGTGTGAGATTGGGACAGTGTGAGATTGGGACAGTGAGAGATTGGGACAGCGTGAGATTGGGACAGTGTGAGATTGGGACAGTGAGAGATTGGGGCAGTGTGAGATTGGGACAGTGTGAGATTGGGACAGTGTGAGATTGGGACAGTGAGAGAAAGGGACAGTGAGAGATCGGGACAGTGTGAGATCGGGACAGTGTGAGATCGGGACAGTGTGAGATCGGGACAGTGTGAGATCGGGACAGTGTGAGATCGGGACAGTGAGAGATTGGGCAGTGTGAGATTGGGACAGTGTGAGATTGGGACAGTGTGAGATTGGGGCAGTGTGAGATTGGGACAGTGTGAGATTGAGACAGTGAGAGTGGGACAGTGAGAGATTGGGACAGTGACAGATTGGGACAGTGTGAGATTGGGACAGTGTGAGATTGGGACAGTGTGAGATTGGGACAGTGAGAGATTGGGACAGTGTGAGATTGGGACAGTGTGAGATTGGGACAGAGTGAGATTGGGACAGTGTGAGATTGGGACAGTGTGAGATTGGGACAGTGTGAGATTGGGACAGTGAGAGATCGGGACAGTGTGAGATCGGGACAGTGAGAGATTGGGGCAGTGTGAGATTGGGACAGTGAGAGATTGGGACAGTGTGAGATTGGGACAGTGTGAGATTGGGACAGAGCGAGATTGGGACAGTGTGAGATTGGGACAGTGAGAGATCGGGACAGTGTGAGATTGGGACAGTGAGAGATCGGGACAGTGAGAGATTGGGGCAGTGTGAGATTGGGACAGTGTGAGATTGGGACAGTGTGAGATTGGAACAGTGAGAGATTGGGACAGAGTGAGATTGGGACAGTGAGAGATTGGGGCAGTGTGAGATTGGGACAGTGTGAGATTGGGACAGTGTGAGATTGGGACAGTGAGAGATTGGGACAGTGTGAGATTGGGACAGTGTGAGATTGGGACAGTGAGAGATTGGGACAGTGTGAGATTGGGACAGTGTGAGATGGGACAGTGTGAGATTGGGACAGTGTGACATTGGGACAGTGTGAGATTGGGGCAGTGTGAGATTGGGACAGTGAGAGGTTGGGACAGTGAATCATTGGGACAGTGTGAGATTGGGACGGTGTCAGATTGGGGCAGTGTGAGATTGGGACAGTGTGAGATTGGGACAGTGAGAGATGGGACAGTGTGAGATTGGGACAGTGTGAGATTGGGACAGTGAGAGATTGGGACAGTGAGAGATCGGGACAGTGTGAGATCGGGACAGTGTGAGATCGGGACAGTGTGAGATCGGGACAGTGTGAGATCGGGACAGTGTGAGATCGGGACAGTGAGAGATTGGGCAGTGTGAGATTGGGACAGTGTGAGATTGGGACAGTGAGAGATTGGGACAGCGTGAGATTGGGACAGTGAGAGATTGCGACAGTGAGAGATTGGGGCAGTGTGAGATTGGGACAGTGTGAGATGCGACAGTGTGAGATTGGGACAGTGTGAGATTGGGACAGTGAGAGATTGGGACAGTGTGAGATAGGGACAGTGTGAGATTGGGACAGTGAGAGATTGGGACAGTGTGAGATTGGGACAGGGTGAGATTGGGACAGTGAGAGATTGGGACAGTGAGAGATTAGGACAGTGTGAGATTGGGACAGTGTGAGATGCGACAGTGTGAGAGTGGGACAGTGTGAGATTGGGACAGTGAGAGATTGGGACAGTGTGAGATTGGGGCAGTGTGAGATTGGGACAGTGTGAGATTGGGACAGTGAGAGATTGGGACAGTGTGAGATTGGGACAGTGTGAGATGCGACAGTGTGAGATTGGGACAGTGTGAGATTGGGACAGTGAGAGATTGGGACAGTGTGAGATTGGGACAGTGTGAGATTGGGACAGTGAGAGATTGGGACAGTGTGAGATTGGGACAGTGTGAGATGGGACAGTGTGAGATTGGGACAGTGTGACATTGGGACAGTGTGAGATTGGGGCAGTGTGAGATTGGGACAGTGAGAGGTTGGGACAGTGAATCATTGGGACAGTGTGAGATTGGGACGGTGTCAGATTGGGGCAGTGTGAGATTGGGACAGTGTGAGATTGGGACAGTGAGAGATGGGACAGTGTGAGATTGGGACAGTGTGAGATTGGGACAATGAGAGATTGGGACAGTGAGAGATCGGGACAGTGTGAGATCGGGACAGTGTGACATCGGGACAGTGTGAGATCGGGACAGTGTGAGATCGGGACAGTGTGAGATCGGGACAGTGAGAGATTGGGCAGTGTGAGATTGGGACAGTGTGAGATTGGGACAGTGAGAGATTGGGACAGCGTGAGATTGGGACAGTGAGAGATTGCGACAGTGAGAGATTGGGGCAGTGTGAGATTGGGACAGTGTGAGATGCGACAGTGTGAGATTGGGACAGTATGAGATTGGGACAGTGAGAGATTGGGACAGTGTGAGATAGGGACAGTGTGAGATTGGGACAGTGAGAGATTGGGACAGTGTGAGATTGGGACAGGGTGAGATTGGGACAGTGAGAGATTGGGACAGTGAGAGATTAGGACAGTGTGAGATTGGGACAGTGTGAGATGCGACAGTGTGAGAGTGGGACAGTGTGAGATTGGGACAGTGAGAGATTGGGACAGTGTGAGATTGGGGCAGTGTGAGATTGGGACAGTGTGCGATTGGGACAGTGAGAGATTGGGACAGTGTGAGATTGGGACAGTGTGAGATGCGACAGTGTGAGATTGGGACAGTGTGAGATTGGGACAGTGTGAGATTGGGACAGTGAGCGATTGGGACAGTGTGAGATTGGGACAGTGTGAGATTGGGACAGTGAGAGATTGGGACAGCGTCAGATTGGGACAGTGAGAGATCGGGACAGTGTGAGATTGGGACAGTGAGAGATCGGGACAGTGAGAGATTGGGACAGTGTGAGATTGGGACAGTGAGAGATTGGGACAGTGTGAGATTGGGACAGTGTGAGATTGGGATAGTGAGAGATTGGGACAGCATGAGATTGGGACAGTGAGAGATTGGACAGTGAGAGATTGGGGCAGTGTGAGACTGGGACAGTGTGAGATTGGGACAGTGTGAGATTGGGACAGTGTGAGATTGGGACAGTGAGAGATTGGGACAGTGTGAGATTGGGACAGTGTGAGATTGGGACAGTGTGATATTGGGTCAGTGAGAGATTGGGACAGTGTGAGATTGGGACGGTGTGAGATTGGGACAGTGTGAGATTGGGACAGTGTGAGATTGGGACAGTGAGAGATTGGGACAGTGTGAGATTGGGGCAGTGTGAGATTGGGACAGTGTGAGATTGGGACAGTGAGAGATTGGGACAGTGTGAGATTGGGACAGTGTGAGATTGGGACAGTGTGAGATTGGGACAGTGAGAGATTGGGACAGCGTGAGATTGGGACAGTGAGAGATTGTGACTGTGAGAGATTGGGGCAGTGTGAGACTGGGACAGTGTGAAATTGGAACAGTGTGAGATTGGGACAGTGTGAGATTGGGACAGTGAGAGATTGGGACAGTGTGAGATTGGGACAGTGTGAGATTGGGACAGTGTGAGATGGGACAGTGTGAGATTGGGACAGTGTGATATTGGGTCAGTGAGAGATTGGGACAGTGTGAGATTGGGACAGTGTGAGATTGGGACTGTGTGAGATTGGGACAGTGTGAGATTGGGACAGTGAGAGATTGGGACAGTGTGAGATTGGGGCAGTGTGAGATTGGGACAGTGTGAGATTGGGACAGTGAGAGATTGGGACAGTGTGAGATTGGGACAGTGCGAGATTGGGACAGTGAGAGATTGGGACAGCGTGAGATTGGGACAGTGAGAGATTGTGACTGTGAGAGATTGGGGCAGTGTGAGACTGGGACAGTGTAAGATTGGGACAGTGTGAGATTGGGACAGTGTGAGATTGGGACAGTGAGAGTTTGGGACAGTGTGAGATTGGGACAGTGTGAGATTGGGACAGTCTGAGATTGGGTCAGTCTGAGATTGGGACAGTGTGAGATTGAGACAGTGTGAGATTGGGACAGTGTGAGATTGGGACAGTGAGAGCTTGTGCCAGTGTGAGATTGGGACAGTGTGAGATTGGAACAGTGAGAGGTTGGGACAGTGAGAGATTGGGACAGTGTGAGATTGGGACGGTGTCAGATTGGGACAGTGTCAGATTGGGACAGTGTGCGATTGGGACAGTGAGAGATGGGACAGTGTGAGATTGGGACAGTGTGAGATTGGGACAGTGAGAGATTGGGACAGTGAGAGATCGGGACAGTGTGAGATCGGGACAGTGTGAGATCGGGACAGTGTGAGATCGGGACAGTGTGAGATCGGGACAGTGAGAGATTGGGACAGTGTGAGATTGGGACAGTGTGAGATTGGGACAGTGAGAGATTGGGACAGCGTGAGGTTGGGACAGTGAGAGATTGGGACAGTGAGAGATTGGGGCAGTGTGAGATTGGGACAGTGTGAGATGCGACAGTGTGAGATTGGGACAGTGTGAGATTGGGACAGTGAGAGATTGGGACAGTGTGAGATTGGGACAGTGTGAGATTGGGACAGTGAGAGATTGGGACAGTGTGAGATTGGGACAGTGTGAGATTGGGACAGTGTGAGATTGGGACAGTGTGAGATTGGGACAGGGTGAGATTGGGACAGTGAGAGATTGGGACAGTGAGAGATTGGGACAGTGTGAGATTGGGACAGTGTGAGATGCGACAGTGTGAGATTGGGACAGTGTGAGATTGGGACAGTGAGAGATTGGGACAGTGTGAGATTGGGGCAGTGTGAGATTGGGACAGTGTGAGATTGGGACAGTGAGAGATTGGGACAGTGTGAGATTGGGACAGTGTGAGATGCGACAGTGTGAGATTGGCACAGTGAGAGATTGGGACAGTGTGAGATTGGGACAGTGTGAGATTGGGACAGTGAGAGATTGGGACAGCGTCAGATTGGGACAGTGAGAGATCGGGACAGTGTGAGATTGGGACAGTGAGAGATCGGGACAGTGAGAGATTGGGACAGTGTGAGATTGGGACAGTGAGAGATTGGGACAGTGTGAGATTGGGACAGTGAGAGATTGGGACAGTGAGAGATTGGGACAGTGTGAGATTGGGACAGTGAGAGATTGGGATAGTGAGAGATTGGGACAGCGTGAGATTGGGACAGTGAGAGATTGGGACAGTGAGAGATTGGGGCAGTGTGAGACTGGGACAGTTTGAGATTGGGACAGTGTGAGATTGGGTCAGTGTGAGATTGGGACAGTGAGAGATTGGGACAGTGTGAGATTGGGACAGTGTGAGATTGGGACAGTGTGAGATTGGGACAGTGTGAGATTGGGACAGTGTGATATTGGGTCAGTGAGAGATTGGGACAGTGTGAGATTGGGACAGTGTGAGATTGGGACAGTGAGAGATTGGGACAGTGTGAGATGGGGCAGTGTGAGATTGGGACAGTGTGAGATTGGGACAGTGAGAGATTGGGACAGTGTGAGATTGGGACAGTGAGAGATTGGGACAGCGTGAGATTGGGACAGTGAGAGATTGTGACTGTGAGAGATTGGGGCAGTGTGAGACTGGGGCAGTGTGAGATTGGGACAGTGTGAGATTGGGACAGTGTGAGATTGGGACAGTGAGAGATTGGGACAGTGTGAGATTGGGACAGTGTGAGATTGGGACAGTCTGAGATTGGGTCAGTCTGAGATTGGGACAGTGTGAGATTGAGACAGTGAGAGATTGGGGCAGTTTGAGATTGGGACAGTGTGAGATTGGGGCAGTGTGAGATTGGGACAGTGTGAGATTGGGACAGATTGAGATTGGGACAGGGTGAGATTGGGACAGGGTGAGATTGGGACAGGGTGAGATTGGGGCAGTGTGAGATTGGGACAGTGTGTGATTGTGACAGAGTGAGATTGGCACAGTGAGAGATTGGGACAGTGTGAGATTGGGACAGTTTGAGATTGGGACAGTGTGAGATTGGGACAGTGAGAGATTGGGACAGTGTTAGAGATTGGGACAGTGAGAGATTGGGACAGTGTGAAATTGGGACAGTGTGAGATTGGGACAGTGTGAGATTGGGACAGTGTGAGATTGGAACAGTTTGACATTGGGACAGTGTGAGATTGCGACAGTGTGAGATTGGGACAGTGTGAGATTGGGACAGTATGAGATTGGGACAGTGTGAGATTGGGGCAGTGAAAGATTGGGGCAGTGTGAGATTGGGACAGTGTGAGATTGGGACAGTGTGAGATTGGGGCAGTGTGACATTGGGACAGTGTGAGATTGTGACAGTGTGAGTTTGGGACAGTGTGAGATTGGGACAGTGAGAGATTGGGACAGTGTGAGATTGGGACAGTGTGAGATTGGGACAGTGAGAGATTGGGACAGTGAGAGATTGGGACAGTGTGAGATTGGGACAGTGTGAGATTGGGACAGTGAGAGATTGGGACAGTGAGAGATTGGGACAGTGTGATATTGGGACAGTGAGAGATAGGGACAGTGAGAGATTGGGACAGTTTGAGATTGGGACAGTGTGAGATTGGGATAGAGTGAGATTGGTAGAGTATGAGATTTGGACAGTGTGAGATTGGGACAGTGAGAGATTGGGACAATGTGAGATTGGGACAGTGAGAGATTGGCACAGTGAGAGATTGGGACAGTGCGAGATTGCGACAGTGAGATTAGGACAGTGAGAAATTGGGACTGTTGTGTCCGTGTGTTAATAGAGACACTGAAGACAGGAGTTGGTTTCACAGGTGTTTACTGAACAAAGTCTGGAGGGGAACTAACTGATACAACACAATATACAGGCTTTTATAGCCCAAGTGGCCATTACCGGCATTACAGTACACAGGGGGCTCTTAAAGGCACATACACTACAATTCCTCCCCTTTTAGCCAACCAGGACATAATATTTTAAGTAATCATTAATTACATGTTACAAGAAAAATAATCTACACATTGCTGCAGTTAATTAATTATAAGTCAGTCCCTCTGGAGTCTTCCTGACTCGGTCCGGATAATGCCTCGGTGGTGTCGTAGTTTCTGGTGGTGTCGTAGGTTCTTTTGGCATGGCTGATTCAGCTTGAATGCCAGTGTCGGGCTCATCGGTTTCCAGTATCACCGGATCGGAGGTAGATATGGGTATCTCTTCTTCATCATTAGGCGTATAGAGTTGTGGTGTAGGTCCCTTTTTGGATGACTCTATGATTTGGTCAGCATGGCGCCTTATTATGCTTTCTCCGATGTCCACGGTATACATCAGCGGTCCTAGTCGTGTGCAGATAGTTCCAGGCTGCCATTTCTCGGTACGGTAGTCCCGGGCCAAAACTTGTTGACCTATCTGGAAGGTTCTAGTTGGCCTTTCATTCATGCCTTGAAATTGCCGGTTCTCCACGTCCCTTCTGATGTTTGGCTTCATCAAATCCAGCCGGCATCTTAGGCTTCTATTGAAGAACATCATGGCTGGAGTTTGGTTTGTAACCATATGTGTTGCATTCCTGTATGCAAACAAGAAGTTATCCACCTTGTGCTGAAGTTTCATGTCTTCATTACCCATGGCCTTTATGGCCTTCTTGAAGGTCTGGACAAACCTTTCAGCCAATCCATTGGTGGCGGGATGGTATGGGGCGGATGTGTACTGCTTAACCCCATTGTTTTTTAAGAACTTCTTTAAGTTAATTAAAGAAATTAATGGTGGGAAATTTGGAGATGGCAAAAACACTGAATGAATATTTTGTATCAGTCTTTACAGTAGAAGACACTAAGAATATCCCAACACTGGACAAACAGGGGGCTATAGGGGGGGAGGAGCTAAACATGATCAAAATCACTAAGGAAGTGGTAATCGGTAAAATAATGGGACTCAAGGCGGATAAATCACCTGGACCTGATGGCTTACATCCTAGGGTCTTGAGGGAAGTGGTGGTAGGGATTGTGGATGCATTGGTAATAATTTTCCAAAACTCCCTGGACTCAGCAAAGGTCCCGGCAGACTGGAAAACTGCTAATGTAACGCCCTTATTTAAAAAGGGCAGTAGACAGAAGGCTGGAAACTATAGACCGGTTAGCCTAACATCTGTGGTAGGTAAAATATTGGAGTGCATTATTAAGGAGACAGTAACAGGACATTTGGATAATCATAATTTAATAGGACAAAGTCAGCATGGTTTTATGAAGGGGAAGTCATGTTTGACAAATTTGCTGGAGTTCTTTGAGGAAGTAACATATAGGGTGGATAAAGGGGAACCAGTGGACGTAGTGTATTTAGACTTCCAAAAGGCATTTGACAAGGTGCCACACAGAAGATTATTGCTTAAGATAAAAAATCACGGGATTGGGGGTAATATTCTGGCATGGATAGAGGATTGGCTATCTAACAGAAGGCAGAGAGTTGGGATAAATGGTTCATTCTCAGACTGGCAATCAGTAACTAGTGGTGTTCCACAGGGGTCAGTGCTGGGTCCCCAACTCTTTACAATCTATATTAACGATTTGGAGGAGGGGACCAAGTGTAACATATCAAAGTTTGCAGATGATACTAAGATGGGAGGGAAAGTAGTGAGTGAGGAGGACATTAAAACCTGCAAGGGGACATAGACAGGCTAAGTAAGTGGGCAGAGATTTGGCAGATGGAATACAATACTGGAAAGTGTGAGGTTATGCACTTTGGCAGGAAAAATCGTAGAGCAAGTTATTATCTTAATGGCAAGAAACTGGAAAGCACTGAAGTACAAAGGGATCTGGGGGTCCTGGTGCACGAAACTCAAAAGGTTAGTATGCAGGTGCAGCAAGTGATTAAGAAGGCCAATGGAATGTTGGCTTTCATTGCTAGGGGGAATAGAATATAAAAATAGGGAGGTATTGCTTCAGTTGTACAAGGTATTGGTGAGACCGCACCTGGAATACTGCGTACAGTTTTGGTGTCCATACTTAAGAAAGGACATACTTGCTCTCGAGTCAGTACAAAGATGGTTCACTCGGTTAATCCTGGGGATGAGGGGATGGACATATGAGGAGAGGTTGAGTAGATTAGGACTCTACTCATTGGAGTTCAGAAGAATGAGAGGCGATCTTATTGAAACATATAAGATTGTGAAGGGGTTGGATCGGGTGGATGCGGGGAGGATGTTCCCGATGATGGGTGAAACTAGAACTAGGGGGCATAGTCTTAGAATAAGGGGCTGCTCTTTCAAGACTGAGATGAGGAGGAACTACTTCACTCAGAGGGTGGTAGGTCCATGGAGTATGCTGCCCCAAAAAGCTGTAGAAGCTACATCATTACATAAATTTAAAACAGAAATAGACAGTTTCCTAGGAGTAAAGGGAATTAAGGGTTATGGGGAGCGGGCAGGAATTTGGACATGAGTCTAGGTTCAGATCGGACATGGCCCTGTGGGTAGCGGAGCGGGCCCAGGGGCCGTGTAGCCTGATCCTGCTCCTATTTCATGTGTCTAATTCTGTTAGATTCAGGAGATGGTTCTGTGATAGTGGATTGGCGGTTAGGATCAGATCAGCCATGACCTTATTGAATGGCGGAGCAGGCTCGAGGGGCCGATTGGCCTACTCCTGCTCCTATTTCTTATGTTCTTATGTTCTTATGTTCCTGAATTCTTCGGACACAAATTGCGGTCCATTATCAGAACAGATCTGTTCAGGCAGCCCATTCCTGGCAAATATGGTCCTTAATAATGTGATGGTTTTTTCCGTGGTGGTGGAGGACATCTTTATTACCTCCGGCTACTTGGAGTGTGCATCAACCGCGATTAAGAACATTGAGTTCATAAATGGACCAGCAAAGTCGATGTGTACCCTTTGCCAGGGAGATGAGGGCCACTCCCATGGATGTAGAGGGGCTTGTGGTGGAGCGTTTTGGACCTTCTGGCATCCTAGGCAGCTCTTTGTCATTTCTTCGATGTCTCCATCGATACCTGGCCACCATACAAACGCCCTGGCTAGGTTCTTCATTTTCACTCCACCCAGATGCCCCTCGTGAAGCTCCTTTAGAACTTTATCCTGGAGTTTGGGTGGAATCACCACTCTGGATCCACACATCAAGGTTCCTCGGCACACTGACAGCTGTTCCCTTCTTTGCGAGAATGCTGGCAACAGTGGTTCGCCATGTGCTGGCCATCCCTTCACTGTTAAATCGTAGACTCGTGAGAGAGTCGGGTCATTTCTAATTTCCCTTTCAATGGCAGAATTTGTTACTGGTAGACATTCGACTATGGTAGAGTGAAAAATCTCCACTGGGTCTACGGTAGGTGCTTCTTCTACCATTGGCAATGGTAGGCGCGATAAACCGTCAGCATTCCCATGCTGTTTTGATCCTTTGTATTCTATGTTATATTGGTGTGCCCCTAGAAAAAGGGACCACCTCTGTAGCCTTTGCGCTGTCATAATGGGAACACCCTTTTTAGGGTTGAATATGGAGATGAGGGGTTGATGGTCAGTCAACAAGGTAAATTTTTGTCCGTGTAGGTAATGGTTGAATTTCTTCACTCCCCATACCAGGCTGAGTGCTTCCCTGTCGATTTGGGCATAGTTACGCTCAGCTGAGTTCAATGAGCATGACGCCAAAGCTATCGGCCGTTCCGAGCCATCAGGGAATTTATGCGATAATACTGCTCCTATGCCGTAAGGGGATGCATCGCACGCCAGTCTGATTGGCAGTGATGGGTTGTAATGAGCCAAAACTTCTTTGGACGTGATTAAGTCGTTGCATTTATGGAAGGCACGTTTACAGTCTTTGCTCCATTTCCAAATTACTCCTGTTTGTAGCAGTTCATTAAGAGGTTGCAGAAGAGTTGATAAGTTCGGTAAAAATTTATGATAGTAATTTATTAATCCCAGGAACGACCTTAATTTTGAAACATTTTCAGGTGCTGGGGCTTTTATGACCGCTTCAATTTTTTCAGGTGACTTATGCAACCCTTCCTTATTAATTATGTGGTGTGGCGACACGCCACCACTGGACATAATCCGCTCACGGCGGCACAGACAGTCTAAGCAGAAGCCCCCAGCCGGGGGCCCTTTCCTCCAGCAACTTGTTTCCCGCAGGGACAGGCTGCCGGGAGCACTTCCTGTCTGGGAAGTATTTAAGTGGATGCGCGGGCTTTTCTAGTTCCTGTTTGCCATGTGGTCAGAATAAAGAAGCTGTGTTTTCAATAGCTCTGTCTCGACTCCCACGTTTGCCGCGGTATCTCAACACTGGTGACCCCGACGCTCAGGACGAATCCTAAGCTAGCATGGCGGATACAAACGCAGTCACGGTTAAATTACCTGACTTTTGGGAGAACCTCGCCGAAGCCTGGTTCGTTCAAGCTGAGTCCAGATTCCGGCTGAAAGGCATTACAGTCGACGCCACGAAGTACGACTACCTCGTCGCCTCGCTCACCTACGCTACAGTCCCCAAGGTTTGGGCAGCGCTGCAGAATCCACCAACGGAGGGCAAGTACGAGCATCTGAAGGCTGCGCCACTTAAAAAATTTCAAACGTCCTCTTACCAGCGCCACTGCCAACTCCTGGACCTCCCCGGCCTTGGTGATGCTTCACCATCAGACCTGCTTTCCCACATGCTGTCCCTCTCAGACGACAAAAATCCCGGCGCCCTTTTTCGCACGCTTTTCATTCGACAGCTCCCCGCCAGCATCCGCCCGCTCCTTGTGGAGTCTGACTCCGCGGACCTGAATGAGATAGCCGAAAAGGCCGACCGGCTGCTCTCTGCACAGGCCGCTCGCGACGTCGCGCCCGACCTCACGGCAACGACCACGCAGTCTTCCCGGGCCGCTAGGCCCGACCGCCCTACCACACCGGGTCACTGCTACTACCACACCCGTTTTGGCGCTAGGGCTCAACGCTGCACGCCACCGTGTTCCTTCAAACCCCCCCCCGCACCGGCCCCCGCGATGGCCGCGGGGCAGAAGGAGCCCCTACTGTACGTCACTGACGACAGAACCAACCGCCGATTTCTGTGCGACACAGGGGCCCAGCACAGCATCACCCCCGCCTCCGCCCTCGAGATCCAACGCGGCACATGGGGTATCACACTGGCTGCAGCCAACGGCTCTGAAATCCGCACATATGGCACCCGCATGGTCACGCTCGACCTCGCGGGCCGCCGCTACCGCTGGGAGTTCCTGACAGCCAAGGTCCTCTGCCCACTCATCGGCGCCGACTTCCTACGCGCCCACGGCCTCCTTGTCGACATTCCGAGGCACCGCCTCGTCGACATCAACACTATGGCCCCCATCCCCGGCGCCTTTACCCCGGCCCGTTCGGCCGGCCCGATGACCTACTGCCTCGCCAGAGCCACGGACGACTACTCGGCACTCCTAGCTGAGTTTCCCGCCCTCACTAACCCGACCTTTTCGGCCAAAGCCGCCAAGCACGGTGTGGAACACTATATCCCCACCACCGGCCCCCCAGTTTCTGCCCACGCCCGCAGACTCAACCCGGCCAAGCTGGAAATCGCGCGGGCCGAGTTTACCAACATGGAACAACTCGGCATCATCCGCCGCTCCAGCAGCCCTTGGGCCTTGCCCCTCCACATCGCCCCCAAGCCCGGCGGAGGCTGGCGCCCTTGCGGGGACTACCGCCGCCTCAATGACGCCACCACCCCCGATCGGTACCCGGTGCCACACATCCAGGACTTCTCGGCCCGACTGGCCGGACGAACCGTCTTTTCCAAAGTCGACCTGGTGCGCGGTTACCACCAAGTCCCCGTACACCCCGCGGACATCCCCAAAACGGCCGTCATCACCCCATTCGGCCTGTTCAAGTTCCTGAGGATGCCCTTCGGCCTCAAGAATGCAGCACAGGCTTTCCAGCGCCTTATGGACTCAGTCCTCCGGGACCTGAACTTCCTATTCGTCTATCTAGACGACATTCTCGTGGCCAGCTCCTCCAAACAGGAACACCTTCGCATCCTGTTCGGGCGCCTAGCCCAACACGGGCTCATCCTCAGCCCGGCGAAGTGCCAATTCGGCCTAACCGAGATCGATTTTCTCGGTCACCACATCACCCCTGCCGGGGCAGTCCCCCTGCCCAACAAGGTGCAGGCCGTCCAGCAATTCCCCCGCCCCACAACCATCAAGGGCCTCCAGGAGTTCCTCGGGATGGTGAACTTCTACAACAGGTTCATCCCCAGAGCCGCAGCCCTTATGAAGCCCCTATACGACTCCCTCCGAGGGAAATCCGGCAAGTTGGACGTAGCCTGGACCACTGACATGGCAGCCGCCTTCGACGCCACCAAAAACACGCTCGCCGACGCCACTCTGCTCGCGCACCCGAGGGCCGATGCCCGGGTCGCGCTCACCACCGACGCCTCCGACCACGCGGTCGGGGCCATGTTCGAGCAGTGGGTCAATGGTGCGTGGCAGCCACTTGCCTTCTACAGCCGCCAACTGCGCCCCCCGGAGGTCAAATACTCCACTTTCGACCGCGAGCTTCTCGCACTCCACCTGTCGGTCCGCCATTTCAGGTTCCTCCTGGAAGGCCACCCCTTCACCGCGTATGTGGACCACAAGCCACTCACATACGCGATGGCCAAGCACACCGAACCCTGGTCCGCTAGGCAGCAACGCCAGCTCGCGGCCATCTCCGAGTTTACTACGGACATTCAGCACGTCTCCGGTAGAGACAACGTGGTCGCCGACTGCCTTTCCCGTCCCGCTGTCTGTGCGAATCACCTCACGGTCGACTACGCACAACTAGCAGCGGCCCAGCTCACGGACCCAGACCTCCTCTCGGCGGCTACCAGCCTGCCAGGGCTACGCCTAGCCAAGGTCGCGCACGGGCCCGAAGCCACGGCAGTCACGTGCGACGTCTCACTCGGCCAACCCAGGCCAGTCGTCCCTGAGACCTGGCGCCGCCGCATCTTTGATGCGCTCCACGGGCTCTCTCACCCGGGTTCCCGCGCATCCGTCAAACTCCTCTCCAAGCGCTTTGTCTGGCGCGGCCTTAGCAGAGATGTTCGGACTTGGGCCACCTCCTGCCTCGCCTGCCAACGGGCTAAGGTACAGCTGCACACCAAAGCACCCCTGGGAGACTTCGAGGTACCCAGCCGCCGCTTCGACCACGTACACGTCGACATCGTCAGTCCCCTGCCGCCATCGCAAGGCCAAACTTATCTCCTCACGATGGTCGACCGCTACACACACTGGCCTGAGGCAGTGCTGCTGACCTCCACCACCACAGCCGACATCGCCAGGGCATTCGTTAACACCTGGGTTGTGAGGTTCGGCGTACCGGCCGACATAACCTCCGACAGAGGCGCCCAGTTCACCTCCGAACTCTGGACGGCCACAGCACGCAACCTCGGGGTGACGCTCCACCGCACCACGGCGTACCACCCGCAGGCCAACGGACTTTGTGAACGCTTCCACAGGTCACTCAAGGCCTCACTCCGCGCCGGCCTGCAGGACAGTACCTGGACTGACCGCCTACCGTTGGTGCTACTCGGCCTACGCACCGCGGTCAAGGAAGACCTCCAGTCCTCGGCAGCGGAGTTAGTCTACGGACAACTGCTGCGCGTCCCAGGCGAATTCCTTCCGAAGCCTACCAAGCCTTGGTCGGCCGAACAGCAGCGGCTCGACTCTTTCTCTTCCGCTCAGCAGTTCGCCCCACTTCCGGTCAACCGACACGGCGAACTCGCACCTCACGTCCCGCCAAATTTACAGCAGGCGCGCTTCATCTTCGTGCGACACGACGCGCACCGCGGGCCCCTGCGACCCCCGTACGATGGTCCGTACGAGGTACTACAAACCGGGGACAAGGTATTCAAGCTGCGACTCGGCGACAGGGTCGAGACAGTCTCCATCGACCGGCTCAAACCAGCACACACAGAACCAGGGGAACAGGTCCCCGTGGCCCAGCCTCCAGCCAGAGGCCGTCCCCCCGGCAAGCCAGCACAGCCGGCGGCGAACCGCCCGACCCAACCAACCAGACCGCCGACCACTCAGAGCCGCTGCGGCAGAACCATTAGACCACCGTCACGACTCGTCCACTCCTCCTAAGTGGATTCTGGGGGGAGCTCTGTGGCGACACGCCACCACTGGACATAATCCGCTCACGGCGGCACAGACAGTCTAAGCAGAAGCCCCCAGCCGGGGGCCCTTTCCTCCAGCAACTTGTTTCCCGCAGGGACAGGCTGCCGGGAGCACTTCCTGTCTGGGAAGTATTTAAGTGGATGCGTGGGCTTTTCTAGTTCCTGTTTGCCATGTGGTCAGAATAAAGAAGCTGTGTTTTCAATAGCTCTGTCTCGACTCCCACGTTTGCCGCGGTATCTCAACAGTGGCCACAATATGATATTTGATTCTGGAAAAATTCGCACTTGGGGCGATTTGCTCGTAGGCCCCGTTCTCTCAGCCTGGTGAGCACCTGCTCCAAATGGGCAAGGTGCTCGTTGTCGTTTTCTCCTGTTACAAGGATGTCGTCTAGGTAGCATTGAGTCCCCGGAATCCCTTGGAGGACTTGTTCCATAGCTCTTTGCCAGATAGCTGGAGCGGATGCTACTCCGAAAACCAGTCGATTGTACTGGTACAGACCTTTGTGTGTATTTATCGTGAGATACTTTTTAGAGGCCTCTTCAACCTCCATCTGTAGATATGCCTGTGCCAAGTCAATTTTGGTGAAACGTTTCCCTCCGGATAGTGAGGCAAAAATATCTTCTATCCTCGGAAGAGGATACTGTACCGTGTGAAGGACCGGGTTTACAGTCACCTTGGAGTCTCCACAGATGCGAATTTTTCTCTGTTCTTCAGGTTTATCATTATTCAACGCTTTCTTCATGACTGGGACGATTGGTGTTGCCCACTCGCTCCAATCTATTTTGGATAATACGCCTGCCTTTTCCAAATTCTCCAGCTCTGCCTCGACTGCTGGAAGAATTGCGTATGGCACCGGTCTTGCCTTAAAAAACTTGGGAATTGCCGCATCTTCCACTTTTATTGAGGCGGTGATGCCTTTCAAGGTTCCTAGTTTCTCTTGAAACATTTCTTTGGCGTTGGCCAAGATGTCTTTTAATTGTTCAGGTATGACGTCATCATCATTTTTTCCCTTACTGGTCACCGTCAGTGCCTGAATGGAGTGCCAGTCTAAACGTATTTTCCTGATCCATTCACGTCCCAACAGCGGTGGACCACCATATTGTAGAACGTATAAATACAACTTTTGTATTTCCTTGCCGTTGTATACAACAGGCACCCTTATTTTTCCTTTGGGGTATACTTTCTGCCCCGTATATGTTTTCAAGATAATGGATGTGTCTTTTAAAGGTATATGCGGAAATAGCCGCTCGTAATCCCGTCGATTTATGACGGTCAGAGCTGATCCTGTATCTAGCTCCATTTTAACTGGGGACCCTGCTATCGTGAGGGTAACCCAAATGGTTTGGTAATCTTCTTTGGCAATTACATTATGTAATTTGAGACAGCTTAGTCTCTCATTTTCGGAGTCGCTATTGCTCTTCTGGTCTTCGGAGCTACTGTCCGTCATCATTTGTACCTTTCTGTACTTTTCTTTATTGATTTTTTTCTCCTGCCCGTGAATTTTTTTTTTCCAGATCGGCATACCCGTGCAATGTGTCCAATCTTTCCGCATTGCCTGCATGCTTTGTCCTTGAACCAGCAGTCCCTCTGGTCATGGGTGGATCTGCCGCAGCGATAACATCTCTCGAAACCCTGTGTCATTTCATGGGTGCCGAAGTCCTGTGTCTTTTGTTGTATCTCTGCAGCTCCTCTTGCGGCTGCTTCGTATGATACAGCCACACTAAAAGCTTTGTCCAATGTTAAATCTTTTTCAGAAAGCAGCCTTTTCTGTGTTCCTTCACTTAGGAGACCGCAGATGAATTTGTCTCGAAGATAATCTGCTAGTCCTGCCCCGAATTGGCAGTGCTTTGATAGCTTTCTTAATTCGGTGAGGTAATCAGCGTTACTTTCATTCTTGTGTTGATTCCTCTTGAAGAATTTGAATCGTTCCGCTATCAGCAGCGGTGTTGGGGTTAAGTGCTCCTGTAGGGTATCAACAATTTCTTTAAAATTCTTGTCCTTTGGTTTGGCTGGAGTGATTAAGTTTCGTAACAGCCCGTATGTCTTTGCGCCCATTAGATTTAGAAGTACTGATGCTTTTTTTTCATTTTCTATTCCATTTGCGATGCAATATACCTCCACTCTTTCCACATATGTGGTCCAATCCTCTATCTCGTTATGAAAAGCATCAATATTGCCAGACTTAGGAATCCTAGAAAAAAAATGGCGCTTCCCGCGCTTTTCTTTCTTTTTTGCAGAAAAGATATGGCGCTTCCCGCGCTTCCCCGCCGCTGCTGCCGATGACAATGCTGTTTCCCGCGGGTTTCCCTTCTTTTTATTTATTTATTTACAGGTGGAGACTCGTTCCCGCCGGACTCTCTCTGCTAGGTCTGAACGCCGACCTGCTTGCAGCGCTGGCCGTCTCCCGAGTGCTCCCTCCCCGTCTGTTACTGCTTGCCTCCGCCTTCGCTGCTTGGCCTAGCTGCAGAGCCAGCCGCTGGAGCCCCAGCCCGACACCCAGGAAGGATTATTGCAGTACCTGCCACCAGCTCGGTTAGCTGGTGAAACCACAGCTTTTTATTTTTCTTGATTTTCTTCGACTTTGGACGCCAGAGGAATCAATGTCCTTGAGGTGCTGCCAAATTGCAGGTAAGTCCGTTTCCAATTCGTCGCCACTGTTGTAGCCGTGTGTTAATAGAAACACTGAAGACAGGAGTTGGTTTCACAGGTGTTTACTGAACAAAGTCTGGAGGGGAACTAACTGATACAACACAATATACAGGCTTATATAGCCCAAGTGGCAATTACCGGCATTACAGTACACAGGGGGCTCTTAAAGGCACATACACTACAGGGACAGTGAGAGAGATTGGGACAGTGAGAGATTGGGACAGTGCGAGATTGGGACAGTGAGACTGGGACAGTGAGAGATTGGGAAAGTGAGAGAGATTATGACAGTGAAAGAGATTGGGACAGTGAGAGATTGGGACAGTGAGAGAGATTGGGACAGCGAGAGAGATTGGGACAGTGTGAGGGATTGGGAAACTGAGAGAGATTTGGACAGTGAGAGATTGGGCAGCACGGTGGCATAGTGGTTAGCACTGTTGCCTCACAGCGCCAGGGACCCGGGTTCGAATCCGGCCTCGGGCGACTGTCTGTGTGGAGTTTGCACATTCTCCCCGTGTTTGCGTGGGTTTACTCCGGGTGCTCCGGTTTCCTCCCACAGTCCAAAGATGTGCAGGTTAGGTTGATTGGCTATGATAAATTGATCCTTAGTGTTAGGGGGATTAAATACGTGGGGTTACGGGGATAGGGTGGGATATGTGTTGGTGTAGGGGTTATGGGGATCGGGTGGGATATGTGTCGGTGCAGGCTCGATGGGCCGAAATGGCCTCTATCTGCACTGTGGGGTTTCTGTGATTTCTGTGATTTCTGTGAGTATCTGAGATTGGGACGGTGTGAGATTGGGACAGTGAGAGAGATTGGGACAGTGTGAGATTGTGAAAGTGTGAGATTGGGACAGTGTGAGATTGGGACAGTGAGAGATTGGGACAGTGAGAGATTGGGGCAGTGTAAGATTGGGACAGTGAGAGATTGGGACAGTGTGAGATTGGGACAGTGTGAGTTTGGGACAGTGTGAGATTGGGACAGTGTGAGTTTGGGACAGTGTGAGATTGGGAAAGTGCGAGTTTGGGACAGTGTGAGATTTTAACAGTGTGAGATTGGGACAGTGTGAGATTGGGACAGTGAGAGATTGGGACGGTGTGAGATTGGGACAGTGTGAGATTGGGACAGTGTGAGATTGGGACAGTGAGAGATTGGGACAGTGTGAGATTGGGGCAGTGAGAGATTGGGACAGTGAGTGTTTGGGACAGTGTGAGATTGGGACAGTGCGAGATTGGGACAGTGTCTGAGTTTGGGACGGTGTGAGATTGGGACAGTGTGAGATTGGCAAAGTAAGCAATTGGGACAGTGTGAGACTGGGAAAGACTGAGTTTGGGACAGTTTTAGATTTGGGGCAGTATTAGCTTGGGACAGGGTGAGATGGGGAAAGTGAGAGATTGGGACAGTGTGAGATCGGGACAGTGAGAGAGTGGGACAGTGAGAGATCAGGACAGTGAGAGATCGGGAAAGTGAGAGATTGGGACAGTGTGAGATTGGGACAGTGAGAGATCGGGACAGTGAGAGATCGGGACAGTGAGAGATGGGGACAGTGTGAGATGGGGACAGTGCGAGATTGGGATAGTGCAAGATTGGAACAGTGTGAGACTGGGACAGTGTATGAGATTGCAACAGTGTGAGACTGGGACAGTGTATGAGATTGCGACAGTGAGAGATTGGGAAAGGGTGAGTTTGGGCCAGTGTGAGATTGGAACAGTGAGAGATTGGGATAGTGAGAGATCGGGACAGTGAGAGATCGGGACAGTGTGAGATTGGGACAGTGAGAGAGATTGGGACAGTGTGAGATTGGGACAGTGTGTGATTGGGGCATTGTGAAATTGGGCCAGTGTTAGATTGGGACAATGTGAGATTGGGGCAGTGTGAGATTGGGACAGTGAGAGATCATAGAGTGTATTAGGGACGGGTTCCTTGAGCAGTATGTAAATACATAGATACATAGAAGATAGGAGCAGGAGTAGGCCATTCGGCCCTTCGTGCCTGCTCCGCCATTCGATGAGATCATGGCTGATCCTTTAATTCAGTATCCCGTCCCCGCCTTCTCTCCGTAACCCTTAACCCCTTTTGCCCGTAGAAATATATCTAATTCCCTCTTAAATATATTTAATGAGCTGGCGTACACTGCCCTCTGTGGCAATGAGTTCCACAGGTTCACCACTCTCTGAGTGAAGAAATTCCCCCTCATCTCTGTCCTAAATGGTTTAGCCCTTATCCTTAAATTATGTCCTCTAGTTCTGTTCTCACCCGCCAAGGGAAACATTCCTTCTGCATCCAGTCTGTCTAGACCTGTCAGAATTTTATACACTTCTATGAGGTCCCCTCTCAATCTTCTAAACTCCAGTGTGTACATCCCTAAACTACATAGTCTCTCCTCATAGGTCATTCCCGCCATTCCTGGTATCAGCCTGGTGAATCGCCGCTGCACCCCCTCCATGGCAAGAACATCCTTCCTCAGATGAGGCGACCAAAACTGTACACAGTACTCGAGGTGTGGTCTCACCAGTGCCCTGTACAGCTGCAGCAAGGTATCCCTGTTCCTGTATTCTAACCCTTTTGCTATGAAGGCCAGCATACCGTTTGCCTTCTTGACCGCCTGTTGCACCTGCATGCTCGCCTTCAGTGACTGGTGTACAAGAACACCCAGGTCTCTCTGTACTTCCCCCTCTCCCAATCTATTGCCATTTAAATAATAATTTGCCCTCCCGTTCCTGCACCCAAGGTGGATAACTTCGCACTTGTCCACATTATAGTGCATCTGCCATTTATCCGCCCAATCGCCCAGTCTGTCCAAATCGCTCTGGAGCTTCCTGGTCTCTTCCTCTGAGCCCACCCCCCCTCCTAGTTTAGTGTCGTCTGCAAATTTGGAAATGCTGCATCCGACTCCCTGATCCAGGTCATTAATGTAAATTGTGAACAGCTGGGGGCCCAGGACAGATCCCTGTGGTACCCCACTTGTTACTGCCTGCCATTCAGAAAATGAGCCGTTTATTCCAACTCTCTGTTTTCTATCTGACAGCCAGTTCCCTATCCACGCCAAAACTTTCCCCTTTATCCCATGAGCCTCAATTTTCCATGCTAATCTTTTATGTGGGACCTTATCGAAGGCCTTTTGGAAGTCCAGGTACACCACATCTACTGGCTCTCCCCCATCTATTCTACCAGTTACTCCCTCAAAAAATTCCAATAGATTAGTCAAGCACGATTTACCCTTTGTAAATCCATGTTGACTCTGTCCTATCCTGTCCCCATTTGCTAAGTGCTCCGCTATTTCATCCTTAATGATGGACTCCAGCATTTTGCCCACAACTGATGTAAGGCTTACAGGTCTGTAATTACCTGCTTTTTCCCTACCCCCCTTTTTGAATAGTGGGGTAACGTTAGCTACCCTCCAATCCATCGGCACTGTTCCCGAGTCTAATGAATTCTGAAAAATCATCCTTAGTGCATCCGCTATCTCTAGGGCCACCTCCTTCAGTACCCTAGGATGCATGTTATCAGGCCCTGGGGATTTGTCCACCTTCAATCCCTTTAGCTTCCTTAACACCATATCCTTAGAGATATTGATTTGCGTCAGTTCCTCCTTTGCCAATGTCCCTATTTTTCCCGATATCCCAGGGAGGTTTTTTGTGTCTTCCTTCGTAAAGACTGACCCAAAGTATGCATTTAGTTGATCTGCCATTTCCTTATTTCCCATTATATATTCCCCCGTATCTGACTGCAATGGACCAACTTTGGTTTTCACCAGTCTTTTCCTTTTGATATATTTATAAAAGCTTTTGGAGTTAGTTTTTATATTTTCCGCCAGCTTGTTTTCGTAAGCCAATTTGCCCCTCTTGATCATGCCCTTTGCCCTCCTTTGCTCTATCTTAAACTGTTCCCAATCTTCCGCTCTGGCGCTTTTTTTGGCTATTTTATACGCCCTATCTTTGGATTTTATGCTGTCTCTAATTTCCCCTGTTATCCACGGTTGAGTCACCTTTTTAGATTTCCTTTTATGCCAGATTGGTATAAACAATTTTTGCAATTTTGTCATTCTATCTTTAAATGTTTGCCATTGTTTATCTACCTCCAGTCCTCCCAGGAACGTTGTCCAATCAGACCTACTCAGTTCCCGTCTCATGGCATCATAATTCCCCTTGTTTAAATTCAGGACCTTAGTCTCTGAGTCAATTTCTTCGCTCTCCATTTCGAGTGAGAAATCGATCATGTTATGATCGCTCTGACCCAAGGGTCCCCGTACAACAAGATTACTGATTAGTCCCTTCTCATTGCACAGTACCCAGTCCAATATAGCCTGTTCCCGAGTTGGTTCCTCGACATATTGATCCAGATAACCATCCCTTAAACACTCAAGGAATTCCTCCTCCTCATTATTTTTACTGATTAGGCTAGTCCAATCTATATGTAAGTTAAAGTCACCTATGATGACAGCTGTGCTCTTATTGCACGCTTCTCTAATTTCCCTCGTGATGCCCTCCCTAACCTCTATTTTACTATTTGGAGGCCTATATACCACTCCTATTAATGTTTTTCGCCCCTCGCTATTTCTTAGCTCCACCCATATAGATTCTGTATTAACTGAGTTAATATCCTTCTTTTCAATTGCATTTATCCCCTCTTTTACTAGCAATGCTACCCCTCCTCCCTTTCTTTTTTGTCGATCCTTCCTAAATACTGAATACCCCTGTATGTTAAGCTCCCAGCCCTGCTCACCCTGCAACCATGTTTCCGTAATCCCAATTAGATCATAATTATTAACCTCTATTTCCACAGCTAATTCATCTACCTTGTTCCTGATGCTTCTCGCATTAAGGTATAAAACCCTCAGGCTTTTTTTATGCTCACATTTTTTATGAATTAGTTTGGCCCTTCGTTTTTTGTTCCTCACCCTTTTACCATTTATTTCTGTCTGCCTTTCACTTTCCTCTATTTCACTACATAGGTTTCTAGCCCCCTGCCATACTAGTTTAAATGCTCCCGAACTGCTTTATCAAAAATTACCCCGAGAACATCAGTTCCATCTCTGCACAGGTGTAGACCGTCCCTTTTGTATAGGTCACACCTACCACAAAACTGGTTCCAATGCCTCAAAAATTTAAAACCCTCCCTCTTACACCACTGCTCAAGCCACGTATTTAGCCTAACTATCCTGTTCTCTGTACTCTTACTAGCACGTGGCACTGGTAGTAATCCAGAGATTACTACCTTCGAGGTCCTACTTTTTAGCTTGGCTCCTAACTCCCTAAATTCTACTTGTAGGACCTCTTCCCTTTTTTTAGCTACGTCGTTGGTACCAACATGTATCACGACAACTGGCTGTTCCCCCTCCCCCTCCAGAATGTTCTGCACCCGCGCCGAGACATCCTTGACCCTTGCACCAGGGAGGCAACATACCATCCTGGAGTCTCGGTCGCGACCACAGAAACCCCTATCTATTCCCCTTACAATCGAATCCCCTATTACTATAGCCCTGCCACTCTTTTTCCCTCCCTTCTTTGCAACAGAGCCAGTCATGGTGCCATGAGCCTGGCTGCTGGTGCCTTCCCCCGATGCGTCACCCCCCCCGACAACAGTACCTAAGACGGTGAACCTGTTGCTAAGGGAGACAACCCCAGGGGATTTCTGCACTACCTTCCTGCCCTTGCTCTGCCTTTTGGTCACCCATGTACTGTCTACGCTGGCCTTAACCTGCGGTGTGACCAACTCACTAAATGTGCTATCCACACCCCTCTCAGAATCGTGGATGCTCCAAAGTGAGTCCATCTGCAGCTCAAGGGCCGTCATGCGGTCCCACATGAGCTGCAGCTGGACACACTTCCCGCACACATAGTCGTCAGGGACACAGGAAGCGTCCCTGATTTCCCACATGTTACAGGAGGAGCATGACACAGGTCCGAGCTCTACTGCCATGACTTAACCCTTATATTACTTTTTAATTTTCTAGTTTTAGTTTATTTATCGACTTTTGTTTTCCCAAAGCTTACTTAGACCAATGTATACTGTACTCCTCTTATTCCTTTTTAAACTAACCAAATCCCACTAGTTTTGGTTTTACTTTCTAGGAAGGTTTGAGGAAAGTACTTACCAGTTAGTCTTACCTCCCTGGTCTTTCACTGACTTCCCGGTCTTGTCCCCTTGGTCCTACGCCGACTTCCCGCTCCTCCCGGTTCCTGCCCTGCTGAAAAGAAACTGAGACCAAAAAATTTGTGACCTCTGTTTTTAGACAGCTGCTAAAAGACTACTAGGTTAGAGGAGGGGGGCGGTGGGGGTTCCTACTCTGTAGGAACTCGGGTTTAAGCCACCACCCTCCTTAAATACCTTTCACCTGGGTGCTTCCCACCAGGTCCGCTTCTGAAAAAAAGCTCAAGAGCTGGACTTCCGCCTCAGCTGTTTTTTAAATGGCCCCGAGTCTCGCCGACTGCTGCCTCTCCGCTCCGCTCCTGGGCTGCTGCTCCTCCCCCGAACTGGTCGGGCCTCTGCCTTTGGCGCCGGTTTTTAAACCGGGCTCCTCACCTCCTCCGCTGCTGCTCCTCCCCCGAACTGGTTGGGCCTCTGCCTTTGGCGCCGGTTTTTAAACCGGGCTCCTCACCTCCTCCGCTGCTGCTCCTCCCCCGAACTGGTCGGGCCTCTGCCTTTGGCGCCGGTTTTTAAACCGGGCTCCTCACCTCCTCCGCTGCTGCTCCTCCCCCGAACTGGTCGGGCCTCTGCCTTTGGCGCCGGTTTTTAAACCGGGCTCCTCACCTCCTCCGCTGCTGCTCCTCCCCCGAACTGGTCGGGGGAGGAACCAACCAGGGGGCAGGCAATCTTAGATCTGGTCCTGTGTAATGAGACAGGATTAATAAAAAATGTCCTAGTAAAGGATCCCCTTGGAATGAGTGACCATAATATGGTTGAGTTCCGAATTCAGTTTGAGGGTGAGAGAGTTGGATCTCAAACCAGCATACTAAGCTTAAATAAAGGAGACTATGAAGGTATGAGAGTAGAATTGACTAAAGTGGACTGGGAAAACAGATTAAAGTGTAAGACGGTACAAGAGCAGTGGTCTACATTCAAGGAGATATTTCACATCTTTCAAGGTAAATATATTCCGTTGACAAAAAAGGGGAGTAAAAGAAAAGACAGCCATCCGTGGCTTAGTAAAGTAATAAAGGATAGTATTCGGCTGAAAACAAGGGCATATAAATTAGCCAAATCTAGTGGGAGGATAGAAGGTTGGGAAGCATTCAAAAGCCAGCAAACAATAACTAAAAGATTAATTAAGAAAGGGAAGATAGATGATGAAAGTAAACTAGCAAAAAATATAAAAACAGATAGCAAGAGTTTCTACGGCTATATAAAAAGGAAAAGGGTGGCTAAAGTGAACGTTGGTCCCTTAGAGGATGGGACCGGGAAACTAGTGGTGGGGAACATGGAGATGGCAAAGACACTGAACAAATATTTTGTATCAGTCTTTACAGTAGAGGACACTAAAAATATCCCAACACTGGACAAACAGGGGGCAATGGCGGGGGAGGAGCTAAACACGATTAAAATCACTAAGGAGATGGTACTCAGTAAAATAATGGGACTTAAGGCGGATAAATCCCCCAGACCTGATGGCCTACATCCTAGGGTCTTGACAGAAGTGGCGGTAGGGATTGTGGTTGCATTGGTGATCACTTTCCTGAACTCCCTGGACTCAGGGACGGTCCCGGCAGACTGGAAAACTGCTAATGTAACACCCTTATTTAAGAAGGGAAGTAGACAAAAAGCTGGAAACTATAGACCAGTTAGCCTAACATCTGTGGTTGGCAAAATGTTGGAGTCCATTATTAAGGAAACAGTAACAGAGCATTTGGATAAACATAATTTAATAGGACAGAGTCAGCATGGTTTTACGAAGGGGAAGACATGTTTGACAAATTTGCTCGAATTCTTTGAGGATGTAACATACAGGGTGGATAAAGGGGAACCAGTGGATGTAGTGTATTTGGACTTCCAAAAGGCATTTGACAAGGTTCCACACAAAAGATTACTGATCAAGATAAAAAATCACAGGATTGGGGGTAATATACTGGCATGAGTGGAAGATTGGCCATCGAACAGAAACCAAAGAGTTGGGATAAATGGTTCGTTCTCGGGCTGGCAATCAGTAACTAGTGGTGTTCCGCAGGGGTCAGTGCTGGGACCCCAACTCTTTACAATCTATATTAACGATTTGGAGGAAGGGACCGAGTGCAACATATCCAAGTTTGCCGATGATACAAAGATGGGAGGGAAAGCAGTGAGTGAGGAGGACATAAAAAACCTGCAAAAGGACATAGACAGGTTAAGTGAGTGGGCAGAGATTTGGCAGATGCAATATAATGTTGGAAAGTGTGAGGTTATGCACTTTGGCAGAAAAAATCAAAGCGCAAGTTATTATCTAAATGGAGAGAAACTGCAAAGTGCTACAGTACAAAGGGGTCTGGGGGACCTGGTGCATGAAACACAAAAAGTTAGTATGCAGGTGCAGCAGGTGATCAGGAAGGCCAATGGAATCTTGGCTTTTATTGCAAGGGGGATGGAGTATAAAAACAGGGACGTCTTGCTGCAGTTATACAGGGTATTGGTGAGGCCACACCTGGAATACTGCGTGCAGTTTTGGTTTCCATATTTAAGAAAAGATATACTTGCTCTCGAGGTGGTTCAGAGAAGGTTCACTCGATTGATTCCAGAGATGAGGGGGTTGACGTATGAGGAAAGGTTGAGTAGGTTGGGACTCTGCTCATTGGAGTTCAGAAGAATGAGAGGCGATCTTATCGAAACAGATAAGATTGTGAGGGGGCTTGATCGGGTGGATGCGGTGAGGATGTTTCCACTGATGGGTGAGACTAGAACTAGGGGGCATAATCTTAGAATAAGGGGCTGCCGTTTCAAAACTGAGATGAGGACAAACTTCTTCACTCAGAGGGTAGTAAATCTATGGAATTTGCTACCCCAGAGAGCTGTGGAAGCTGCAATATTAAATAAATTTAAAATGGAGATAGACATTTTCCAAGCAGATAAGGCAATTAGGGGTTACGGGGAGAGGGCAGGGAAGTGGACGTGAGTCTAGATTCAGATCAGCCATGACCCTATTGAATGGTGGAGCAGGCCTGAGGGGCCGAATGGCCTACTCCTGCTCCTATTTCTTAAGTTCTTATGACAGTGAGAGATTGGGACCGTGTGAGATTGGGACAGTGAGAGATTGGGGCAGTGTGAGATTGGGACAGTGTGAGATTGGGACAGTGTGAGATTGGGACAGTGAGAGATTGGGGCAGTGTGAGATTGGGACAGTGTGAGATTGGAACAGTGTGAGATTGGGACAGTGAGAGATTGGGACAGTGTGAGATTGGGACAGTGAGAGATTGGGACAGTGTGAGATTGGGACAGTGTGAGATTGGGACAGTGAGAGATTGGGACAGTGTGAGATTGGGACAGTGAGAGATTGGGACAGTGTGAGATTGGGACAGTGTGAGATTGGGACAGTGTGAGATTGGGACAGTGAAAGATTGGGACAGTGTTAGATTGGGACAGTGTGAGATTGTGACAGTGTGAGATTGGGACAGTGAAAGATTGGGACAGTGTGAGATTGGGAAAGTGACAGATTGGGACAGTGACAGATTGGGACAGTGTGAGATTGGGACAGTATGAGATTGGGACAGTGTGAGCTTGGGACAGTGAGAGATTGGGACAGTGTGAGATTGGGACAGTGAGAGATTGGGACAGTGTGAGATTGGGTCAGTGTGAGATTGGGACAGAGTGAGATTGGGACAGTGTGAGATCGGGACAGTGTGAGATCGGGACAGTGAGAGATTGGGACAGTGAGAGATTGGGACAGTGAGAGATTGGGACAGTGTGAGATTGGGACAGTGTGAGATTGGAACAGTGTGAGATTGGGACAGCGAGAGATTGGGACAGTGTGAGATTTGGACAGTGAGAGATTGGGACAGTGTGAGATTGGGACAGTGTGAAATTGGGTCAGTGTGAGATTGGGACAGTGTGAGATTGGGACAGTGAGAGATTGGGACAGTGTGAGATTGGGACAGTGTGAGATTGGGACAGTGTGAGATTGGGAGAGTGAGAGATTGGGACAGTGAGAGATTGGGACAGTGTGAGATTGGGACAGTGTGAGATTGGGACAGTGTGAGATTGGGACAGTGTGAGATTGGGACAGTTTGAGATTGGGGCAGTGTGAGATTGGGACAGTGTGAGATTGGGGCAGTGTGAGATGGGGACAGTGTGAGATTGGGGCAGTGTGAGATTGGGACAGTGAGAGATTGGGACAGTGTGAGATTGGGACAGTGAAAGATTGGGACAGTGTAAGATTGGGACAGTGAGAGATTGGGACAGTGTGAGATTGGGTCAGTGTGAGATTGGGACAGTGTGAGATTGGGACAGTGTGAGATTGGGACAGTGTGAGATCGGGACAGTGTGAGATCGGGACAGTGTGGGATCGGGACAGTGAGAGAACAGGACAGTGAGAGATCGGGACAGTGTGAGATCGGGACAGTGTGAGATCGGGACAGTGTGAGATCGGGACAGTGTGAGTTCGGGACAGTGTAAGATCGGGACAGTGAGAGATTGGGACAGTGTGAGATTGGGACAGTGTGAGATTGGGACAGTGAGAGATTGGGACAGTGAGACATTGGGACAGTGAGAGATTGGGACAGTGTGAGATTGGGACAGTGTGAGATTGGAACAGTGTGAGATTGGGACAGCAAGAGATTGGGACAGTGTGAGATTTGGACAGTGAGAGATTGGGACAGTGTGAGATTGGGACAGTGTGAAATTGGGTCAGTGTGAGATTGGGACAGTGTGAGATTGGGATAGTGTGAGATTGGGACAGTGTGAGATTGGGACAGTGTGAGATTGGGACAGTGAGAGATTGGGGCAGTGTGAGATTGGGACAGTGTGAGATTGGGACAGTGTGAGATTGGGACAGTGAGAGATTGGGACAGTGAGAGATTGGGACAGTGTGAGATTGGGACAGTGTTAGATTGGGACAGTGTGAGATTGGGAAAGTTTGAGATTGGGACAGTGTGAGATTGGGGCAGTGTGAGATTGGGACAGTGTGAGATTGGGGCAGTGTGAGATGGGGACAGTGTGAGATTGGGGCAGTGTGAGATTGGGACAGTGAGACATTGGGACAGTGTGAGATTGGGACAGTGTGAGATTGGGACAGTGTGAGATTGGGACAGTGAGAGATTGGGACTGTGTGAGATTGGGACAGTGAGAGATTGGGATAGTGTGAGATTGGGACAGTGAGAGATTGGGACAGTGAGAGATTGGGACAGTGACAGATTGGGACAGTGTGAGATTGGGACAGTGTGAGATTGTGACAGTGTGAGATTGGGACAGTGAAAGATTGGGAAACTGTGAGATTGGGACAGTGAGAGATTGGGACAGTGTGAGATTGTGACAGTGTGAGATTGTGACAGTGTGAGATTGGGGCAGTGAAAGATTGGGACAGTGTGAGGTTGGGACAGTGAAAGATTGGGACAGTGAGAGATTGGGACAGTGAGAGATTGGGACAGTGAGAGATTGGGACAGTGTGAGATTGGGACAGTGTGAGATTGGGACAGTGTGAGATTGGGACAGTGTGAGATTGGGACAGTGTGAGATTGGGGCAGTGAGAAATTGGGACAGTGAGAAATTGGGACAGTGTGAGATTGGGACAGTGTGAGATTGGGACAGTTTGAGATTGGGACAGTGAGAGATTGGGACAGTGAGAGATTGGGAAAGTGTGAGATGGGGCAGTGTGAGATTGGGACAGTGTGAGATTGGGACAGTGTAAGATTGGGACAGTGTGAGATTGGGACAGTGAGAGATTGGGACAGTGTGAGATTGGGACAGTGTGAGATTGGGACAGTGTGAGATTGGGACAGTGAGAGATTGGGACAGTGTGAGATTTGGAAAGTGTGAGATTGGAACAGTGTGAGATTGGGAAAGTGTGAGATTGGGACAGTGTGAGACTGGGACAGTGTGAGATTGGGAAAGTGTGAGATTGGGACAGTGTCAGATTGGGAAAGTTTGAGATTGGAACGGTGTGAGATTGGGACAGTGTGAGATTGGGACAGTGTGAGTTTGGGACAGTGTGAGATTGGGACAGTGTGAGATTGGGACAGGGTGAGATTGGAACAGAGTGAGATTGGCACAGTTTGAGATTGGGACCGTGTGAGATTGGGACAGTGTGAGATTGGGACAGTGTGAGATTGGAATAGTGAGAGATTGGGACAGTGTGAGATTGGGACAGTGAGAGATTGGGACAGTGTGAGATTGGGACAGTGAGAAATTGGGCCAGTGTTAGATTGGGACATTGTGAGATTGGGACAGTGAGAGATTGGGTCAGTGAGAGATTGAGACAGTGAGAGATTGGGACAGTGTGAGATTGGGACAGTGTGAGATTGGGACAGAGAGAAATTGGGACAGTGTGAGATTGGGACAGTGTGAGATTGGGACAGTGAGAGATTGGGACAGTGTGAGATTGGGACAGTGAGAGATTGGGACAGTGAGAGATTGGGACAGTGTGAGATTGGGACAGTGAGAGATTGGGACAGTGAGAGATTGGGACAGTGTGAGATTGCGACAGAGAGAGATTGGGACAGTGTGAGATTGGGACAGTGTGAGATTGGGACAGTGAGAGATTGGGACAGTGCGAGATTGGGACAGTGTGAGATTGGGCCAGTGTTAGATTGGGACATTGTGAGATTGGGACAGTGAGAGATTGGGACAGTGTGAGATTGGGACAGTGAGAGTTTGGGACAGTGTGAGATTGGGGCAGTGAGAGAATGGGACAGTGTGAGATTGGGACAGTGAGAGATTGGGCCAGTGTTAGATTGGGACATTGTGAGATTGGGACAATGTGAGATTGGGACAGTGTGAGATTGGGACAGTGAGAGAATCGGACAGTGTGAGATTGGGGCAGTGTGAGTTTGGGACAGTGTGAAATTGGGACAGTGTGAGATTGGGGCAGCGTGAGATTGGGACAGTGAGAGATTGGGACAGTGTGAGATTGGGACGGTGTGAGATTGGGAGAGTGAGAGATTGGGACAGTGTGAGATTGGGACAGTGAGAGGTTGGGACAGTGTGAGATTGGGACAGTGAGTGATTGGGACAGTGTGAGATTGGGGCAGTGTGAGATTGGGGCAGTGTGAGATTGGGGCAGTGTGAGAATGGGGCAGTGTGAGATTGGGACAGTGTGAGATTGGGACAGTGAGAGATTGGGACAGTGTGACATTCGGACAGGGTGAGATTGGGACAGTGAGAGATTGGGCCAGTGTGAGATTGGGACAGTGAGAGATTGGGACAGTGTGAGATTGGGACAGTGAGAGATTGGGACAGTGTGAGATTGGGACAGTGAGAGATTGGGACAGTGTGAGATTGGGACAGTGAGAGATTGGGACAGTGTGAGATTGGGACAGTGTGAGATTGGGACAGTGAGAGATTGGGACAGTGTGAGATTGGGACAGTGAGAGATTGGGACAGTGTGAGATTGGGACAGTGTGAGATTGGGACAGTGTGAGATTGGGACAGTGAAAGATTGGGACAGTGTGAGATTGGGACAGTGTGAGATTGTGACAGTGTGAGATTGGGACAGTGAAAGATTGGGACAGTGTGAGATTGGGAAAGTGACAGATTGGGACAGTGACAGATTGGGACAGTGTGAGATTGGGACAGTATGAGATTGGGACAGTGTGAGGTTGGGACAGTGAGAGATTGGGACAGTGTGAGATTGGGACAGTGAGAGATTGGGACAGTGTGAGATTGGGTCAGTGTGAGATTGGGACAGAGTGAGATTGGGACAGTGTGAGATCGGGACAGTGTGAGATCGGGACAGTGTGAGATCGGGACAGTGTGAGATCGGGACAGTGAGGGATCGGGACAGTGAGAGATCGGGACAGTGTGAGAGCGGGACAGCGTGAGATCGGGACAGTGTGAGATCGGGACAGTGCGAGATCGGGACAGTGAGAGATTGGGACAGTGAGAGATTGGGACAGTGAGAGATTGGGACAGTGTGAGATTGGGCCAGTGTGAGATTGGAACAGTGTGAGATTGGGACAGCGAGAGATTGGGACAGTGTGAGATTTGGACAGTGAGAGATTGGGACAGTGCGAGATTGGGACAGTGTGAAATTGGGTCAGTGTGAGATTGGGACAGTGTGAGATTGGGACAGTGTGAGATTGGGACCGTGTGAGATTGGGACAGTGAGAGATTGGGACAGTGTGAGATTGGGACAGTGTGAGATTGGGACAGTGAGAGATTGGGACAGTGAGAGATTGGGACAGTGTGAGATTGGGACAGTGTGAGATTGGGATAGTGTGAGATTGGGACAGTGTGAGATTGGGACAGTTTGAGATTGGGACAGTGTGAGATTGGGGCAGTGTGAGATTGGGACAGTGTGAGATTGGGGCAGTGTGAGATGGGGACAGTGTGAGATTGGGGCAGTGTGAGATTGGGACAGTGTGAGATTGGGACAGAGTGAGATTGGGACAGTGTGAGATTGCGACAGTTTGAGATTGGGACAGTGTGAGATTGGGGCAGTGTGAGATTGGGACAGTGTGAGATTGGGGCAGTGTGAGATGGGGACAGTGTGAGATTGGGGCAGTGTGAGATTGGGACAGTGAGGGATTGGGACAGTGTGAGATTGGGACAGTGAAAGATTGGGACAGTGTGAGATTGGGACAGAGTGAGATTGGGACAGTGTGAGATTGGGACAGTGTGAGATCGGGACAGTGTGAGATCGGGACAGTGTGGGATCGGGACAGTGAGAGATCGGGACAGTGAGAGATCGGGACAGTGTGAGATCGGGACAGTGTGAGATCGGGACAGTGTGAGATCGGGACAGTGTGAGATCGGGACAGTGTGAGATCGGGACAGTGTGAGATCGGGACAGTGTGAGATCGGGACAGTGAGAGATTGGGACAGTGTGAGATTGGGACAGTGTGAGATTGGGACAGTGAGAGATTGGGACAGTGAGACATTGGGACAGTGAGAGATTGGGACAGTGTGAGATTGGGACAGTGTGAGATTGGAACAGTGTGAGATTGGGACAGCGAGAGATTGGGACAGTGTGAGATTTGGACAGTGAGAGATTGGGACAGTGTGAGATTGGGACAGTGTGAAATTGGGTCAATGGGAGATTGGGACAGTGTGAGATTGGGACAGTGTGAGATTGGGACAGGGTGAGATTGGGACAGTGAGAGATTGGGACAGTGTGAGATTGGGACAGTGTGAGATTGGGACAGTGGGAGATTGGGGCAGTGTGAGATTGGGACAGTGTGAGATTGGGACAGTGTGAGATTGGGACAGTGAGAGATTGGGACAGTGAGAGATTGGGACAGTGTGAGATTGGGACAGTGTGAGATTGGGCAGTTTGAGATTGGGACAGTGTGAGATTGGGACAGTTTGAGATTGGGACAGTGTGAGATTGGGGCAGTGTGAGATTGGGACAGTGTGAGATTGGGGCAGTGTGAGATGGGGACAGTGTGAGATTGGGGCAGTGTGAGATTGGGACAGTGAGAGATTGGGACAGTGTGAGATTGGGACAGTGTGAGATTGGGACAGTGTGAGATTGGGACAGTGAGAGATTGGGACTGTATGAGATTGGGACAGTGAGAGATTGGGATAGTGTGAGATTGGGACAGTGAGAGATTGGGACAGTGAGAGATTGGGACAGTGACAGATTGGGACAGTGTGAGATTGGGACAGTGTGAGATTGGGACAGTGTGAGATTGTGACTGTGTGAGATTGGGACAGTGAAAGATTGGGAAACTGTGAGATTGGGACAGTGAGAGATTGGGACAGTGTGAGTTTGGGACAGTGTGAGATTGGGACAGTGAGAGATTGGGACAGTGCGAGATTGGGACAGTGTGAGATTGGGCCAGTGTTAGATTGGGACATTGTGAGATTGGAACAGTGAGAGATTGGGACAGTGTGAGATTGGGACAGTGAGAGTTTGGGACAGTGTGAGATTGGGGCAGTGAGAGAATGGGACAGTGTGAGATTGGGACAGTGAGAGATTGGGCCAGTGTTAGATTGGGACATTGTGAGATTGGGACAATGTGAGATTGGGACAGTGTGAGATTGGGACAGTGAGAGAATCGGACAGTGTGAGATTGGGGCAGTGTGAGTTTGGGACAGTGTGAAATTGGGACAGTGTGAGATTCGGGCAGCGTGAGATTGGGACAGTGAGAGATTGGGACAGTGTGAGATTGGGACGGTGTGAGATTGGGAGAGTGAGAGATTGGGACATTGTGAGATTGGGACAGTGAGAGATTGGGACAGTGTGAGATTGGGACAGTGAGTGATTGGGACAGTGTGAGATTGGGACAGTGTGAGATTGGGGCAGTGTGAGATTGGGGCAGTGTGAGAATGGGGCAGTGTGAGATTGGGACAGTGTGAGATTGGGACAGTGTGAGATTGGGACAGTGAGAGATTGGGACAGTATGACATTGGGACAGGGTGAGATTGGGACAGTGAGAGATTGGGCCAGTGTGAGATTGGGACAGTGAGAGATTGGGACAGTGTGAGATTGGGACAGTGAGAGATTGGGACAGTGTGAGATTGGGACAGTGAGAGATTGGGACAGTGTGAGATTGGGACAGTGAGAGATTGGGACAGTGTGAGATTGGGACAGTGTGAGATTGGGACAGTGAGAGATTGGGACAGTGTGAGATTGGGACAGTGAGAGATTCGGACAGTGTGAGATTGGGACAGTGTGAGATTGGGACAGTGTGAGATTGGGACAGTGAAAGATTGGGACAGTGTGAGATTGGGACAGTGTGAGATTGTGACAGTGTGAGATTGGGACAGTGAAAGATTGGGACAGTGTGAGATTGGGAAAGTGACAGATTGGGACAGTGACAGATTGGGACAGTGTGAGATTGGGACAGTATGAGATTGGGACAGTGTGAGGTTGGGACAGTGAGAGATTGGGACAGTGTGAGATTGGGACAGTGAGAGATTGGGACAGTGTGAGATTGGGTCAGTGTGAGATTGGGACAGAGTGAGATTGGGACAGTGTGAGATCGGGACAGTGTGAGATCGGGACAGTGTGAGATCGGGACAGTGTGAGATCGGGATAGTGAGGGATCGGGACAGTGAGAGATCGGGACAGTGTGAGAGCGGGACAGCGTGAGATCGGGACAGCGTGAGATCGGGACAGCGCGAGATCGGGACAGTGAGAGATTGGGACAGTGAGAGATTGGGACAGTGAGAGATTGGGACAGTGTGAGATTGGGCCAGTGTGAGATTGGAACAGTGTGAGATTGGGACAGCGAGAGATTGGGACAGTGTGAGATTTGGACAGTGAGAGATTGGGACAGTGTGAGATTGTGACAGTGTGAAATTGGGTCAGTGTGAGATTGGGACAGTGTGAGATTGGGACAGTGTGAGATTGGGACCGTGTGAGATTGGGACAGTGAGAGATTGGGACAGTGTGAGATTGGGACAGTGTGAGATTGGGACAGTGTGAGATTGGGACAGTGAGAGATTGGGACAGTGAGAGATTGGGACAGTGTGAGATTGGGACAGTGTGAGATTGGGACAGTGTGAGATTGGGACAGTGTGAGATTGGGACAGTTTGAGATTGGGACAGTGTGAGATTGGGGCAGTGTGAGATTGGGACAGTGTGAGATTGGGGCAGTGTGAGATGGGGACAGTGTGAGATTGGGGCAGTGTGAGATTGGGACAGTGTGAGATTGGGACAGTGTGAGATTGGGACAGTTTGAGATTGGCACAGTGTGAGATTGGGGCAGTGTGAGATTGGGACAGTTTGAGATTGGGGCAGTGTGAGATGGGGACAGTGTGAGATTGGGGCAGTGTGAGATTGGGACAGTGAGGGATTGGGACAGTGTGAGATTGGGACAGTGTAAGATTGGGACAGTGTGAGATTGGGACAGAGTGAGATTGGGACAGTGTGAGATTGGGACAGTGTGAGATCGGGACAGTGTGAGATCGGGACAGTGAGGGATCGGGACAGTGAGAGATCAGGACAGTGAGAGATCGGGACAGTGTGAGATCGGGACAGTGTGAGATCGGGACAGTGTGAGATCGGGACAGTGTGAGATCGGGACAGTGTGAGATCGGGACAGTGAGAGATTGGGACAGTGTTTGATTGGGACAGTGTGAGATTGGGACAGTGAGAGTTTGGGACAGTGAGACATTGGGAAAGTGAGAGATTGGGACAGTGTGAGATTGGGACAGTGTGAGATTGGGACAGTGTGAGATTGGAACAGTGTGAGATTGGGACAGCGAGAGATTGGGACAGTGTGAGATTTGGACAGTGAGAGATTGGGACAGTGTGAGATTGCGACAGTGTGAAATTGGGTCAATGTGAGATTGGGACAGTGTGAGATTGGGACAGTGTGAGATTGGGACAGTGTGAGATTGGGACAGTGAGAGATTGGGACTGTGTGAGATTGGGACAGTGTGAGATTGGGACAGTGAGAGATTGGGGCAGTGTGAGATTGGGACAGTGTGAGATTGGGACAGTGTGAGATTGGGACAGTGAGAGATTGGGACAGTGAGAGATTGGGACAGTGTGAGATTGGGACAGTGTGAGATTGGGACAGTTTGAGATTGGGACAGTGTGAGATTGGGACAGTTTGAGATTGGGACAGTGTGAGATTGGGGCAGTGTGAGATTGGGACAGTGTGAGATTGGGGCAGTGTGAGATGTGGACAGTGTGAGATTGGGGCAGTGTGAGATTGGGACAGTGAGAGATTGGGACAGTGTGAGATTGGGACAGTGTGAGATTGGGACAGTGTGAGATTGGGACAGTGAGAGATTGGGACTGTGTGAGATTGGGACAGTGAGAGATTGGGATAGTGTGAGATTGGGACAGTGAGAGATTGGGACAGTGATAGATTGGGACAGTGACAGATTGGGACAGTGCGAGATTGGGACAGTGTGAGATTGGGACAGTGTGAGATTGTGACAGTGTGAGATTGGGACAGTGAAAGATTGGGAAACTGTGAGATTGGGACCGTGAGAGATTGGGACAGTGTGAGATTGGGACAGTGTGAGATTGTGACAGTGTGAGATTGGGGCAGTGAAAGATTGGGACAGTGTGAGATTGGGACAGTGAAAGATTGGGACAGTGAGAGATTGGGACAGTGAGAGATTGGGACAGTGAGAGATTGGGACAGTGTGAGATTGGGACAGTGTGAGATTGGGACAGTGTGAGATTGGGACAGTGTGAGATTGGGACAGTGAGAGATTGGGACAGTGAGAGATTGGGACAGTGTGAGATTGGGACAGTGTGAGATTGGGACAGTTTGAGATTGGGACAGTGAGAGATTAGGACAGTGAGAGATTGGGACAGTGTGAGATGGGGCAGTGTGAGATTGGGACAGTGTGAGATTGGGACAGTGTAAGATTGGGACAGTGTGAGATTGGGACAGTGAGAGATTGGGACAGTGTGAGATTGGGACAGTGTGAGATTGGGACAGTTTGAGATTGGGACAGTGAGAGATTGGGACAGTGTGAGATTTGGAAAGTGTGAGATTGGGACAGTGTGAGATTGGGAAAGCGTGAGATTGGGACAGTGTGAGATTGGGACAGTTTGAGATTGGGACAGTGTGAGATTGGGAAAGTGTGAGATTGGGACAGTGTGAGATTGGGAAAGTGTGAGATTGGGACAGTGTGAGACTGGGACACTGTGAGATTGGGAAAGTGTGAGATTGGGACAGTGTGAGATTGGGAAAGTTTGAGATTGGAACGGTGTGAGATTGGGACAGTGTGAGATTGGGACAGTGTGAGTTTGGGACAGTGTGAGATTGGGACAGTGTGAGATTGGGACAGGGTGAGATTGGAACAGAGTGAGATTGGCACAGTTTGAGATTGGGACCGTGTGAGATTGGGACAGTGTGAGATTGGGACAGTGTTAGATTGGGACAGTGTGAGATTGGGACAGAGAAAGATTGGGACAGTGTGAGATTGGGACAGTGTGAGATTGTGACAGTGTGAGATTGGGACAGTGAAAGATTGGGACAGTGTGAGATTGGGAAAGTGACAGATTGGGACAGTGACAGATTGGGACAGTGTGAGATTGGGACAGTATGAGATTGGGACAGTGTGAGGTTGGGACAGTGAGAGATTGGGACAGTGTGAGATTGGGACAGTGAGAGATTGGGACAGTGTGAGATTGGGTCAGTGTGAGATTGGGACAGAGTGAGATTGGGACCGTGTGAGATCGGGACAGTGTGAGATCGGGACAGTGTGAGATCGGGACAGTGTGAGATCGGGACAGTGAGGGATCGGGACAGTGAGAGATCGGGACAGTGTGAGAGCGGGACAGCGTGAGATCGGGACAGTGTGAGATCGGGACAGTGCGAGATCGGGACAGTGAGAGATTGGGACAGTGAGAGATTGGGACAGTGAGAGATTGGGACAGTGTGAGATTGGGACAGTGTGAGATTGGAACAGTGTGAGATTGGGACAGCGAGAGATTGGGACAATGTGAGATTTGGACAGTGAGAGATTGGGACAGTGTGAGATTGGGACAGTGTGAAATTGGGTCAGTGTGAGATTGGGACAGTGTGAGATTGGGACAGTGTGAGATTGGGACAGTGTGAGATTGGGACAGTTTGAGATTGGGACAGTGAGAGATTGGGACAGTGTGAGATTGGGACAGTGTGAGATTGGGACAGTGTGAGATTGGGACAGTGAGAGATTGGGACAGTGAGAGATTGGGACAGTGAAAGATTGGGACAGTGTGAGATTGGGACAGTGTGAGATTGTGACAGTGTGAGATTGGGACAGTGAAAGATTGGGACAGTGTGAGATTGGGAAAGTGACAGATTGGGACAGTGACAGATTGGGACAGTGTGAGATTGGGACAGTATGAGATTGGGACAGTGTGAGGTTGGGACAGTGAGAGATTGGGACAGTGTGAGATTGGGACAGTGAGAGATTGGGACAGTGTGAGATTGGGTCAGTGTGAGATTGGGACAGAGTGAGATTGGGACAGTGTGAGATCGGGACAGTGTGAGATCGGGACAGTGTGAGATCGGGACAGTGTGAGATCGGGATAGTGAGGGATCGGGACAGTGAGAGATCGGGACAGTGTGAGAGCGGGACAGCGTGAGATCGGGACAGCGTGAGATCGGGACAGCGCGAGATCGGGACAGTGAGAGATTGGGACAGTGAGAGATTGGGACAGTGAGAGATTGGGACAGTGTGAGATTGGGCCAGTGTGAGATTGGAACAGTGTGAGATTGGGACAGCGAGAGATTGGGACAGTGTGAGATTTGGACAGTGAGAGATTGGGACAGTGTGAGATTGTGACAGTGTGAAATTGGGTCAGTGTGAGATTGGGACAGTGTGAGATTGGGACAGTGTGAGATTGGGACCGTGTGAGATTGGGACAGTGAGAGATTGGGACAGTGTGAGATTGGGACAGTGTGAGATTGGGACAGTGTGAGATTGGGACAGTGAGAGATTGGGACAGTGAGAGATTGGGACAGTGTGAGATTGGGACAGTGTGAGATTGGGACAGTGTGAGATTGGGACAGTGTGAGATTGGGACAGTTTGAGATTGGGACAGTGTGAGATTGGGGCAGTGTGAGATTGGGACAGTGTGAGATTGGGGCAGTGTGAGATGGGGACAGTGTGAGATTGGGGCAGTGTGAGATTGGGACAGTGTGAGATTGGGACAGTGTGAGATTGGGACAGTTTGAGATTGGCACAGTGTGAGATTGGGGCAGTGTGAGATTGGGACAGTTTGAGATTGGGGCAGTGTGAGATGGGGACAGTGTGAGATTGGGGCAGTGTGAGATTGGGACAGTGAGGGATTGGGACAGTGTGAGATTGGGACAGTGTAAGATTGGGACAGTGTGAGATTGGGACAGAGTGAGATTGGGACAGTGTGAGATTGGGACAGTGTGAGATCGGGACAGTGTGAGATCGGGACAGTGAGGGATCGGGACAGTGAGAGATCAGGACAGTGAGAGATCGGGACAGTGTGAGATCGGGACAGTGTGAGATCGGGACAGTGTGAGATCGGGACAGTGTGAGATCGGGACAGTGTGAGATCGGGACAGTGTGAGATCGGGACAGTGAGAGATTGGGACAGTGTTTGATTGGGACAGTGTGAGATTGGGACAGTGAGAGTTTGGGACAGTGAGACATTGGGACAGTGAGAGATTGGGACAGTGTGAGATTGGGACAGTGTGAGATTGGGACAGTGTGAGATTGGAACAGTGTGAGATTGGGACAGCGAGAGATTGGGACAGTGTGAGATTTGGACAGTGAGAGATTGGGACAGTGTGAGATTGCGACAGTGTGAAATTGGGTCAATGTGAGATTGGGACAGTGTGAGATTGGGACAGTGTGAGATTGGGACAGTGTGAGATTGGGACAGTGAGAGATTGGGACTGTGTGAGATTGGGACAGTGTGAGATTGGGACAGTGAGAGATTGGGGCAGTGTGAGATTGGGACAGTGTGAGATTGGGACAGTGTGAGATTGGGACAGTGAGAGATTGGGACAGTGAGAGATTGGGACAGTGTGAGATTGGGACAGTGTGAGATTGGGACAGTTTGAGATTGGGACAGTGTGAGATTGGGACAGTTTGAGATTGGGACAGTGTGAGATTGGGGCAGTGTGAGATTGGGACAGTGTGAGATTGGGGCAGTGTGAGATGTGGACAGTGTGAGATTGGGGCAGTGTGAGATTGGGACAGTGAGAGATTGGGACAGTGTGAGATTGGGACAGTGTGAGATTGGGACAGTGTGAGATTGGGACAGTGAGAGATTGGGACTGTGTGAGATTGGGACAGTGAGAGATTGGGATAGTGTGAGATTGGGACAGTGAGAGATTGGGACAGTGATAGATTGGGACAGTGACAGATTGGGACAGTGCGAGATTGGGACAGTGTGAGATTGGGACAGTGTGAGATTGTGACAGTGTGAGATTGGGACAGTGAAAGATTGGGAAACTGTGAGATTGGGACCGTGAGAGATTGGGACAGTGTGAGATTGGGACAGTGTGAGATTGTGACAGTGTGAGATTGGGGCAGTGAAAGATTGGGACAGTGTGAGATTGGGACAGTGAAAGATTGGGACAGTGAGAGATTGGGACAGTGAGAGATTGGGACAGTGAGAGATTGGGACAGTGTGAGATTGGGACAGTGTGAGATTGGGACAGTGTGAGATTGGGACAGTGTGAGATTGGGACAGTGTGAGATTGGGACAGTGAGAGATTGGGACAGTGAGAGATTGGGACAGTGTGAGATTGGGACAGTGTGAGATTGGGACAGTTTGAGATTGGGACAGTGAGAGATTAGGACAGTGAGAGATTGGGACAGTGTGAGATGGGGCAGTGTGAGATTGGGACAGTGTGAGATTGGGACAGTGTAAGATTGGGACAGTGTGAGATTGGGACAGTGAGAGATTGGGACAGTGTGAGATTGGGACAGTGTGAGATTGGGACAGTTTGAGATTGGGACAGTGAGAGATTGGGACAGTGTGAGATTTGGAAAGTGTGAGATTGGGACAGTGTGAGATTGGGAAAGCGTGAGATTGGGACAGTGTGAGATTGGGACAGTTTGAGATTGGGACAGTGTGAGATTGGGAAAGTGTGAGATTGGGACAGTGTGAGATTGGGAAAGTGTGAGATTGGGACAGTGTGAGACTGGGACACTGTGAGATTGGGAAAGTGTGAGATTGGGACAGTGTGAGATTGGGAAAGTTTGAGATTGGAACGGTGTGAGATTGGGACAGTGTGAGATTGGGACAGTGTGAGTTTGGGACAGTGTGAGATTGGGACAGTGTGAGATTGGGACAGGGTGAGATTGGAACAGAGTGAGATTGGCACAGTTTGAGATTGGGACCGTGTGAGATTGGGACAGTGTGAGATTGGGACAGTGTTAGATTGGGACAGTGTGAGATTGGGACAGAGAAAGATTGGGACAGTGTGAGATTGGGACAGTGTGAGATTGTGACAGTGTGAGATTGGGACAGTGAAAGATTGGGACAGTGTGAGATTGGGAAAGTGACAGATTGGGACAGTGACAGATTGGGACAGTGTGAGATTGGGACAGTATGAGATTGGGACAGTGTGAGGTTGGGACAGTGAGAGATTGGGACAGTGTGAGATTGGGACAGTGAGAGATTGGGACAGTGTTAGATTGGGTCAGTGTCAGATTGGGACAGAGTGAGATTGGGACCGTGTGAGATCGGGACAGTGTGAGATCGGGACAGTGTGAGATCGGGACAGTGTGAGATCGGGACAGTGAGGGATCGGGACAGTGAGAGATCGGGACAGTGTGAGAGCGGGACAGCGTGAGATCGGGACAGTGTGAGATCGGGACAGTGCGAGATCGGGACAGTGAGAGATTGGGACAGTGAGAGATTGGGACAGTGAGAGATTGGGACAGTGTGAGATTGGGACAGTGTGAGATTGGAACAGTGTGAGATTGGGACAGCGAGAGATTGGGACAATGTGAGATTTGGACAGTGAGAGATTGGGACAGTGTGAGATTGGGACAGTGTGAAATTGGGTCAGTGTGAGATTGGGACAGTGTGAGATTGGGACAGTGTGAGATTGGGACAGTGTGAGATTGGGACAGTTTGAGATTGGGACAGTGAGAGATTGGGACAGTGTGAGATTGGGACAGTGTGAGATTGGGACAGTGTGAGATTGGGACAGTGAGAGATTGGGACAGTGAGAGATTGGGACAGTGTGAGATTGGGACAGTGTGAGATTGGGACAGTGTGAGATTGGGACAGTGTGAGATTGGGACAGTTTGAGATGGGGACAGTGTGAGATTGGGGCAGTGTGAGATTGGGACAGTGTGAGATTGGGGCAGTGTGAGATGGGGACAGTGTGAGATTGGGGCAGTGTGAGATTGGGACAGTGTGAGATTGGGACAGTGTGAGATTGGGACAGTTTGAGATTGGGACAGTGTGAGATTGGGGCAGTGTGAGATTGGGACAGTGTGAGATTGGGGCAGTGTGAGATGGGGACAGTGTGAGATTGGGGCAGTGTGAGATTGGGACAGTGAGGGATTGGGACAGTGTGAGATTGGGACAGTGAGAGATTGGGACAGTGTGAGATTGGGACAGAGTGAGATTGGGACAGTGTGAGTTTGGGACAGTGTGAGATCGGGACAGTGTGAGATCGGGACAGTGTGGGATCGGGACAGTGAGAGATCGGGACAGTGAGAGATCGGGACAGTGTGAGATCGGGACAGTGTGAGATCGGGACAGTGTGAGATCGCGACAGTGTGAGATCGGGACAGTGTGAGATCGGGACAGTGTGAGATTGGGACAGTGAGAGATTGGGACAGTGTGAGATTGGGACAGTGTGAGATTGGGACAGTGAGTGATTGGGACAGTGAGACATTGGGACAGTGAGAGATTGGGACAGCGTGAGATTGGGACAGTGTGAGATTGGAACAGTGTGAGATTGGGACAGCGAGAGATTGGGACAGTGTGAGATTGGGACAGTGTGAGATTGGGACAGTGTGAGATTGGGACAGTGTGAGATTGGGACAGTTTGAGATTGGGACAGTGTGAGATTGGGGCAGTGTGAGATTGGGACAGTGTGAGATTGGGGCAGTGTGAGATGGGGACAGTGTGAGATTGGGGCAGTGTGAGATTGGGACAGTGAGAAATTGGGACAGTGTGAGATTGGGACAGTGTGAGATTGGGACAGTGTGAGATTGGGACAGTGAGAGACTGGGATTGTGTGAGATTGGGACAGTGAGAGATTGGGATAGTGTGAGATTGGGACAGTGAGAGATTGGGACAGTGAGAGATTGGGACAGTGAGAGATTGGGACAGTGAGAGATTGGGACAGTGTGAGATGGGGCAGTGTGAGATTGGGACAGTGTGAGATTGGGACAGTGTAAGATTGGGACAGTGTGAGATTGGGACAGTGAGAGATTGGGACAGTGTGAGATTGGGACAGTGTGAGATTGGGACAGTGTGAGATTGGGACAGTGAGAGATTGGGACAGTGTGAGATTTGGAAAGTGTGAGATTGGGACAGTGTGAGATTGGGAAGGCGTGAGATTGGGACAGTGTGAGATTGGGACAGTTTGAGATTGGGACAGTGTGAGATTGGGAAAGTGTGAGATTGGGACAGTGTGAGATTGGGAAAGTGTGAGATTGGGACAGTGTGAGACTGGGACACTGTGAGATTGGGAAAGTGTGAGATTGGGACAGTGTGAGATTGGGAAAGTTTGAGATTGGAACGGTGTGAGATTGGGACAGTGTGAGATTGGGACAGTGTGAGTTTGGGACAGTGTGAGATTGGAACAGAGTGAGATTGGCACAGTTTGAGATTGGGACCGTGTGAGATTGGGACAGTGTGAGATTGGGACAGTGTTAGATTGGGACAGTGTGAGATTGGGATAGTGAGAGATTGGGACAGTGTGAGATTGGGACAGTGAGAAATTGGGACAGTGTGAGATTGGGACAGTGAGAAATTGGGCCAGTGTTAGATTGGGACATTGTGAGATTGGGACAGTGAGAGATTGGGTCAGTGAGAGATTGAGACAGTGAGAGATTGGGACAGTGTGAGATTGGGACAGTGTGAGATTGGGACAGAGAGAGATTGGGACAGTGTGAGATTGGGACAGTGTGAGATTGGGACACTGAGAGATTGGGACAGTGTGAGATTGGGACAGTGAGAGATTGGGACAGTGAGAGATTGGGACAGTGTGAGATTGGGACAGTGAGAGATTGGGACAGTGAGAGATTGGGACAGTGTGAGATTGTGACAGAGAGAGATTGGGACAGTGTGTGATTGGGACAGTGTGAGATTGGGACAGTGTGAGATTGGGACAGTGAGAGAATGGGACAGTGTGAGATTGGGACAGTGAGAGATTGGGCCTGTGTTAGATTGGGACAGTGTGAGATTGGGACAGTGAGAGAATCGGACAGTGTGAGATTGGGGCTGTGTGAGTTTGGGACAGTGTGAAATTGGGACAGTGTGAGATTGGGGCAGCGTGAGATTGGGACAGTGAGAGATTGGGACAGTGTGAGATTGGGACGGTGTGAGATTGGGAGAGTGAGAATTGGGACAGTGTGAGATTGGGACAGTGAGAGATCGGGACAGTGAGAGATCGGGACAGTGTGAGATCGGGACAGTGTGAGATCGGGGCAGTGTGAGATCGGGACAGTGTGAGATCGGGACAGTGTGAGATCGGGACAGTGTGAGATCGGGACAGTGAGAGATTGGGACACTGTGAGATTGGGACAGTGTGAGATTGGGACAGTGAGTGATTGGGACAGTGAGACATTGGGACAGTGAGAGATTGGGACAGTGTGAGATTGGGACAGTGTGAGATTGGAACAGTGTGAGATTGGGACAGCGAGAGATTGGGACAGTGTGAGATTGGGACAGTGTGAGATTGGGACAGTGTGAGATTGGGACAGTGTGAGATTGGGACAGTTTGAGATTGGGACAGTGTGAGATTGGGGCAGTGTGAGATTGGGACAGTGTGAGATTGGGGCAGTGTGAGATGTGGACAGTGTGAGATTGGGGCAGTGTGAGATTGGGACAGTGAGAGATTGGGACAGTGTGAGATTGGGACAGTGTGAGATTGGGACAGTGTGAGATTGGGACAGTGAGAGACTGGGACTGTGTGAGATTGGGACAGTGAGAGATTGGGATAGTGTGAGATTGGGACAGTGAGAGATTGGGACAGTGAGAGATTGGGACAGTGACAGATTGGGACAGTGTGAGATTGGGACAGTGTGAGATTGGGACAGTGTGAGATTGTGACAGTGTGAGATTGGGACAGTGAAAGATTGGGAAACTGTGAGATTGGAACAGTGAGAGATTGGGACAGTGTGAGATTGGGACAGTGTGAGATTGTGACAGTGTGAGATTGGGGCAGTGAAAGATTGGGACAGTGTGAGATTGGGACAGTGAAAGATTGGGACAGTGAGAGATTGGGACAGTGAGAGATTGGGACAGTGAGAGATTGGGACAGTGTGAGATTGGGACAGTGTGAGATTGGGACAGTGTGAGATTGGGACAGTGTGAGATTGGGACAGTGTGAGATTGGGACAGTGAGAGATAGGGACAGTGAGAGATTGGGACAGTGTGAGATTGGGACAGTGTGAGATTGGGACAGTTTGAGATTGGGACAGTGAGAGATTGGGACAGTGAGAGATTGGGACAGTGTGAGATGGGGCAGTGTGAGATTGGGACAGTGTGAGATTGGGACAGTGTAAGATTGGGACAGTGTGAGATTGGGACAGTGAGAGATTGGGACAGTGTGAGATTGGGACAGTGTGAGATTGGGACAGTGTGAGATTGGGACAGTGAGAGATTGGGACAGTGTGAGATTTGGAAAGTGTGAGATTGGGACAGTGTGAGATTGGGAAGGCGTGAGATTGGGACAGTGTGAGATTGGGACAGTTTGAGATTGGGACAGTGTGAGATTGGGAAAGTGTGAGATTGGGACAGTGTGAGATTGGGAAAGTGTGAGATTGGGACAGTGTGAGACTGGGACACTGTGAGATTGGGAAAGTGTGAGATTGGGACAGTGTGAGATTGGGAAAGTTTGAGATTGGAACGGTGTGAGATTGGGACAGTGTGAGATTGGGACAGTGTGAGTGTGGGACAGTGTGAGATTGGGACAGTGTGAGATTGGGACAGGGTGAGATTGGAACAGAGTGAGATTGGCACAGTTTGAGATTGGGACCATGTGAGATTGGGACAGTGTGAGATTGGGACAGTGTTAGATTGGGACAGTGTGAGATTGGGATAGTGAGAGATTGGGACAGTGTGAGATTGGGACAGTGAGAAATTGGGACAGTGTGAGATTGGGACAGTGAGAAATTGGGCCAGTGTTAGATTGGGACATTGTGAGATTGGGACAGTGAGAGATTGGGTCAGTGAGAGATTGAGACAGTGAGAGATTGGGACAGTGTGAGATTGGGACAGTGTGAGATTGGGACAGAGAGAGATTGGGACAGTGTGAGATTGGGACAGTGTGAGATTGGGACACTGAGAGATTGGGACAGTGTGAGATTGGGACAGTGAGAGATTGGGACAGTGAGAGATTGGGACAGTGTGAGATTGGGACAGTGAGAGATTGGGACAGTGAGAGATTGGGACAGTGTGAGATTGCGACAGAGAGAGATTGGGACAGTGTGTGATTGGGACAGTGTGAGATTGGGACAGTGTGAGATTGGGACAGTGAGAGAATGGGACAGTGTGAGATTGGGACAGTGAGAGATTGGGCCAGTGTTAGATTGGGACAGTGTGAGATTGGGACAGTGAGAGAATCGGACAGTGTGAGATTGGGGCTGTGTGAGTTTGGGACAGTGTGAAATTGGGACAGTGTGAGATTGGGGCAGCGTGAGATTGGGACAGTGAGAGATTGGGACAGTGTGAGATTGGGACGGAGTGAGATTGGGAGAGTGAGAATTGGGACAGTGTGAGATTGGGACAGTGAGAGATTGGGAGAGTGTGAGATTGGGACAGTGAGTGATTGGGACAGTGTGAGATTGGGACAGTGTGAGATTGGGGCAGTGTGAGATTGGGGCAGTGTGAGAATGGGGCAGTGTGAGATTGGGACAGTGTGAGATAGGGACAGTGTGAGATTGGGACAGTGAGAGATTGGGACAGTGTGACATTGGGACAGGGTGAGATTGGGACAGTGAGAGATTGGGCCAGTGTGAGATTGGGACAGTGAGAGATTGGGACATTGTGAGATTGGGACAGTGAGAGATTGGGACAGTGTGAGATTGGGACAGTGTGAGATTAGGACAGTGTGAGATTGTGACAGTGTGAGACTGGGACAGTGAAAGATTGGGACAGTGTGAGATTGGGACAGTGTGAGATTGGGACAGCGTGAGATTGGGACAACTTGAGATTGGGACAGTGAGAGATTGGGACAGTGAGAGATTGGGACAGTGTGAGATTGGGACAGTGTGAGATTGGGACAGTGTGAGATTGGGACAGTGTGAGATTGGGACAGTGAGAGATTGGGACAGTGTGAGATTGGGACAGTGAGAGATTGGGACAGTGTGAGATTGGGACAGTGCGAGATTGGGACAGTGAGAGATTGGGACAGTGAGAGATTGGGACAGTGTGAGATTGGGACAGTGTGAGATTGGGACAGTGTGAGATTGGGACAGTGAAAGATTGGGACAGTGTGAGATTGGGACAGTGAGAGATTGGGACAGTGTGAGATTGGGACAGTGTGAGTTTGGGACAGTGTGAGATTTGGACAGTGTGAGATTGGGACAGGGTGAGATTGGAACAGAATGAGATTGGCACAGTGTGAGATTGGGACCGTGTGAGATTGGGACAGTGTCAGATTGGGACAGTGTTAGATTGGGACAGTGTGAGATTGGGATAGTGAGAGATTGGGACAGTGTGAGATTGGGACAGTGAGAGATTGGGACAGTGTGAGAGTGGGACTGTGAGTAATTGGGCCAGTGTTAGATAGGGACATTGTGAGATTGGGACAGTGAGAGATTGGGTCAGTGAGAGATTGGGACAGTGAGAGATTGGGACAGTGTGAGATTGGGACAGCGTGAGGTTGGGACAGTGAATGATTGGGACAGTGTGAGATTGGGACAGTGTGAGATTGGGGCAGTGTGAGATTGGGGCAGTGTGAGAATGGGGCAGTGTGAGATTGGGACATTGTGAGATTGGGACAGTTTGAGAATGGGACAGAGTGAGATTGGGACAGTGTGTGATTGGCACAGTGTGAGATTGGGACAGTGAGAGATTGGGACAGTGTGAGATTGGGACAGTGTGAGATTGGGACAGTGAGAGATTGGGCCAGTGTGAGATTGGGACAGTGAGAGATTGGGACAGTGTGAGATTGGGACAGTGAGAGATTGGGACAGTGTGAGATTGGGACAGTGTGAGATTGTGACAGTGTGAGATTGGGACAGTGAAAGATTGGGACAGTGTGAGATTGGGACAGTGTGAGATTGGGGCAGTGTGAGATTGGGACAGCGTGAGAATGGGACAGCGTGAGATTGGGACAGTGAGAGATTGGGACAGTGAGAGATTGGGACAGTGTGAGATTGGGACAGTGTGAGATTGGGACAGTGTGAGATTGGGACAGTGTGAGATTGGGACAGTGAGAGATTGGGACAGTGTGAGATTGGGACAGTGAGAGATTGGGACAGTGTGAGATTGGGACAGTGAGAGATTGGGAGAGTGAGAGATTGGGACAGTGAGAGATTGGGGCAGTGTGAGATTGGGACAGTGTGAGATTGTGACAGTGTGAGATTGGGACAGTGAAAGATTGGGACAGTGTGAGATTGGGACAGTGAGAGATTGGGACAGTGTGAGATTGGGACAGTAAGAGATTGGGACAGTGTGAGATTGGGACAGTGTTAGATTGGGACAGTGAAAGATTGGGACAGTTTGAGATTGGGATAGTGAAAGATTGGGACAGTGAGAGATTGGGACAGTGAGAGATTGGGACAGTGTGAGATTGGGACAGTGTGAGATTGGGACAGTGTGAGATTGGGACAGTGTGAGATTGTGACAGTGTGAGATTGGGACAGTGAATGATTGGGACAGTGTGAGATTCGGACAGTGAAAGATTGGGACAGTGAGACATTGGGACAGTGAGAGATTGGGACAGTGTGAGATTGGGACAGTGTGAGATTGGGACAGTGTGAGATTGGGACAGTGTGAGATTGGGACAGTGTGAGATTGGGACAGTGAGAGATTGGGACAGTGTGAGATTGGGGCAGTGTGAGATTGGGAGAGTGTGAGATTGGGACAGTGTGAGATTGGGACAGTGAGAGATTGGGCCAGTGTTAGATTGGGACAGTGTGAGATTGGGACAGTGAGAGAATCGGACAGTGTGAGATTGGGGCTGTGTGAGTTTGGGACAGTGTGAAATTGGGACAGTGTGAGATTGGGGCAGTGAGAGATTGGGACAGTGTGAGATTGGGACGGTGTGAGATTGGGAGAGTGAGAATTGGGACAGTGTGAGATTGGGACAGTGAGAGATTGGGAGAGTTTATACACTGTATGAATAGAACTGCGTTTATGTGGTAAACCATAAATGTATTTTGATGCTTTGGCAACATAAGATGTAACTTATCATGCCAATAAAGCGATTTGAATTGTGAATTGTGAATTGTGTGAGATTGGGACAGTGAGTGATTGGGACAGTGTGAGATTGGGACAGTGTGAGATTGGGGCAGTGTGAGATTGGGGCAGTGTGAGAATGGGGCAGTGTGAGATTGGGACAGTGTGAGATTGGGACAGTGAGAGATTGGGACAGTGTGACATTGGGACAGGGTGAGATTGGGACAGTGAGAGATTGGGCCAGTGTGAGATTGGGACAGTGAGAGATTGGGACATTGTGAGATTGGGACAGTGAGAGATTGGGACAGTGTGAGATTGGGACAGTGTGAGATTAGGACAGTGTGAGATTGTGACAGTGTGAGACTGGGACAGTGAAAGATTGGGACAGTGTGAGATTGGGACAGTGTGAGATTGGGACAGCGTGAGATTGGGACAACTTGAGATTGGGACAGTGAGAGATTGGGACAGTGAGAGATTGGGACAGTGTGAGATTGGGACAGTGTGAGATTGGGACAGTGTGAGATTGGGACAGTGTGAGATTGGGACAGTGAGAGATTGGGACAGTGTGAGATTGGGACAGTGAGAGATTGGGACAGTGTGAGATTGGGACAGTGCGAGATTGGGACAGTGAGAGATTGGGACAGTGAGAGATTGGGTCAGTGTGAGATTGGGACAGTGTGAGATTGGGACAGTGTGAGATTGGGACAGTGAAAGATTGGGACAGTGTGAGATTGGGACAGTGAGAGATTGGGACAGTGTGAGATTGGGACAGTGTGAGTTTGGGACAGTGTGAGATTTGGACAGTGTGAGATTGGGACAGGGTGAGATTGGAACAGAATGAGATTGGCACAGTGTGAGATTGGGACCGTGTGAGATTGGGACAGTGTCAGATTGGGACAGTGTTAGATTGGGACAGTGTGAGATTGGGATAGTGAGAGATTGGGACAGTGTGAGATTGGGACAGTGAGAGATTGGGACAGTGTGAGAGTGGGACTGTGAGTAATTGGGCCAGTGTTAGATAGGGACATTGTGAGATTGGGACAGTGAGAGATTGGGTGAGTGAGAGATTGGGACAGTGAGAGATTGGGACAGTGTGAGATTGGGACAGCGTGAGGTTGGGAAAGTGAGTGATTGGGACAGTGTGAGATTGGGACAGTGTGAGATTGGGGCAGTGTGAGATTGGGGCAGTGTGAGAATGGGGCAGTGTGAGATTGGGACAGTGTGAGATTGGGACAGTGTGAGATTGGGACAGTTTGAGAATGGGACAGAGTGAGATTGGGACAGTGTGTGATTGGCACAGTGTGAGATTGGGACAGTGAGAGATTGGGACAGTGTGAGATTGGGACAGGGTGAGATTGGGACAGTGAGAGATTGGGCCAGTGTGAGATTGGGACAGTGAGAGATTGGGACAGTGTGAGATTGGGACAGTGAGAGATTGGGACAGTGTGAGATTGGGACAGTGTGAGATTGTGACAGTGTGAGATTGGGACAGTGAAAGATTGGGACAGTGTGAGATTGGGACAGTGTGAGATTGGGGCAGTGTGAGATTGGGACAGCGTGAGATTGGGACAGCGTGAGATTGGGACAGTGAGAGATTGGGACAGTGAGAGATTGGGACAGTGTGAGATTGGGACAGTGTGAGATTGGGACAGTGTGAGATTGGGACAGTGTGAGATTGGGACAGTGAGAGATTGGGACAGTGTGAGATTGGGACAGTGAGAGATTGGGACAGTGTGAGATTGGGACAGTGAGAGATTGGGAGAGTGAGAGATTGGGACAGTGAGAGATTGGGGCAGTGTGAGATTGGGACAGTGTGAGATTGTGACAGTGTGAGATTGGGACAGTGAAAGATTGGGACAGTGTGAGATTGGGACAGTGAGAGATTGGGACAGTGTGAGATTGGGACAGTAAGAGATTGGGACAGTGTGAGATTGGGACAGTGTTAGATTGGGACAGTGAAAGATTGGGACAGTGTGAGATTGGGATAGTGAAAGATTGGGACAGTGAGAGATTGGGACAGTGAGAGATTGGGACAGTGTGAGATTGGGACAGTGTGAGATTGGGACAGTGTGAGATTGGGACAGTGTGAGATTGTGACAGTGTGAGATTGGGACAGTGAATGATTGGGACAGTGTGAGATTCGGACATTGAAAGATTGGGACAGTGAGACATTGGGACAGTGAGAGATTGGGACAGTGTGAGATTGGGACAGTGTGAGATTGGGACAGTGTGAGATTGGGACAGTGTGAGATTGGGACAGTGTGAGATTGGGACTGTTTGAGATTGGGGCAGTGTGAGATTGGGACAGCGTGAGATTGGGACAACTTGAGATTGGGACAGTGAGAGATTGGGACAGTGAGAGATTGGGACAGTGTGAGATTGGGACAGTGTGAGATTGGGACAGTGTGAGATTGGGACAGTGTGAGATTGGGACAGTGAGAGATTGGGACAGTGTGAGATTGGGACAGTGAGAGATTGGGACAGTGTGAGATTGGGACAGTGCGAGATTGGGACAGTGATAGATTGGGACAGTGAGAGATAGGGACAGTGTGAGATTGGGACAGTGTGAGATTGGGACAGTGTGAGATTGGGACAGTGAAAGATTGGGACAGTGTGAGATTGGGACAGTGAGAGATTGGGACAGTGTGAGATTGGGACAGTGTGAGTTTGGGACAGTGTGAGATTTGGACAGTGTGAGATTGGGACAGGGTGAGATTGGAACAGAATGAGATTGGCACAGTGTGAGATTGGGACCGTGTGAGATTGGGACAGTGTCAGATTGGGACAGTGTTAGATTGGGACAGTGTGAGATTTAGATAGTGAGAGATTGGGACAGTGTGAGATTGGGACAGTGAGAGATTGGGACAGTGTGAGAGTGGGACTGTGAGTAATTGGGCCAGTGTTAGATAGGGACATTGTGAGATTGGGACAGTGAGAGATTGGGTCAGTGAGAGATTGGGACAGTGAGAGATTGGGACAGTGTGAGATTGGGACAGCGTGAGGTTGGGACAGTGAGTGATTGGTACAGTGTGAGATTGGGACAGTGTGTGATTGGGGCAGTGTGAGATTGGGGCAGTGTGAGAATGGGGCAGTGTGAGATTGGGACAGTGTGAGATTGGGACAGTGTGAGATTGGGACAGTTTGAGAATGGGACAGAGTGAGATTGGGACAGTGTGTGATTGGCACAGTGTGAGATTGGGACAGTGAGAGATTGGGACAGTGTGAGATTGGGACAGGGTGAGATTGGGACAGTGAGAGATTGGGCCAGTGTGAGATTGGGACAGTGAGAGATTGGGACAGTGTGAGATTGGGACAGTGAGAGATTGGGACAGTGTAAGATTGGGACAGTGTGAGATTGTGACAGTGTGAGATTGGGACAGTGAAAGATTGGGACAGTGTGAGATTGGGACAGTGTGAGATTGGGGCAGTGTGAGATTGGGACAGCGTGAGATTGGGACAGCGTGAGATTGGGACAGTGAGAGATTGGGACAGTGAGAGATTGGGACAGTGTGAGATTGGGACAGTGTGAGATTGGGACAGTGTGAGATTGGGACAGTGTGAGATTGGGACAGTGAGAGATTGGGACAGTGTGAGATTGGGACAGTGAGAGATTGGGACAGTGTGAGATTGGGACAGTGAGAGATTGGGAGAGTGAGAGATTGGGACAGTGAGAGATTGGGGCAGTGTGAGATTGGGACAGTGTGAGATTGTGACAGTGTGAGATTGGGACAGTGAAAGATTGGGACAGTGTCAGATTGGGACAGTGAGAGATTGGGACAGTGTGAGATTGGGACAGTAAGAGATTGGGACAGTGTGAGATTGGGACAGTGTTAGATTGGGACAGTGAAAGATTGGGACAGTGTGAGATTGGGATAGTGAAAGATTGGGACAGTGAGAGATTGGGACAGTGAGAGATTGGGACAGTGTGAGATTGGGACAGTGTGAGATTGGGACAGTGTGAGATTGGGACAGTGTGAGATTGTGACAGTGTGAGATTGGGACAGTGAATGATTGGGACAGTGTGAGATTCGGACATTGAAAGATTGGGACAGTGAGACATTGGGACAGTGAGAGATTGGGACAGTGTGAGATTGGGACAGTGTGAGATTGGGACAGTGTGAGATTGGGACAGTGTGAGATTGGGAGAGTGTGAGATTGGGACAGTGTGAGATTGGGACACTGAGAGATTGGGACAGTGAGAGATTGGGGCAGTGAGAGATTGGGACAGTGTGAGATTGGGACAGTGTGAGATTGGGACAGTGTGAGATTGGGACAGTGTGAGATTGGGACAGTGTGAGATTGGGACAGTGAGAGATTGGGACAGCGTGAGATTGGGGCAGCGTGAGATTGGGACAGTGTGAGATTGGGACAGTGTGAGATTGGGACAGAGAGATTGGGACAGTGTGAGATTGTGACAGTGAGAGATTGGGACAGTGTGAGATTGGGACAGTGAGAGATTGGGACAGTGAGAGATTGGGACAGTGTGAGATTAGGATAGTGAGAGATTGGGACAGTGAGAGATTGGGACAGTGTGAGATTGCGACAGAGAGAGATTGGGACAGTGTGAGATTGGGACAGTGTGAGATTGGGACAGTGAGAGATTGGGATAGTGCGAGATTGGGACAGTGTGAGATTGGGCCAGTGTTAGGTTGGGACATTGTGAGATTGGGACAGTGAGAGATTGGGACAGTGTGAGATTGGGACAGTGAGAGTTTGGGACAGTGTGAGATTGGGACAGTGAGAGAATGGGACAGTGTGAGATTGGGACAGTGAGAGATTGGGCCAGTGTTAAATTGGGACATTGTGAGATTGGGACAATGTGAGATTGGGACAGTGTGAGATTGGGACAGTGAGAGAATCGGACAGTGTGAGATTGGGGCAGTGTGAGTTTGGGACAGTGTGAAATTGGGACAGTGTGAGATTGGGGCAGTGTGAGATTGGGACAGTGAGAGATTGGGACAGTTTGAGATTGGGACAGTGTGTGATTGGGAGAGTGAGAGATTGGGACAGTGTGAGATTGGGACAGTGAGAGATTGGGACAGTGTGAGATTGGGACAGTGAGAGATTGGGTCAGTGTGAGATTGGGACAGTGAGAGATTGGGACAGTGAGAGATTGGGACAGTGAGAGATTGGGACAGTGTGAGATTGGGACAGGGTGAGATTGGGACAGTGAGAGATTGGGCCAGTGTGAGATTGGGACAGTGAGAGATTGGGACAGTGTGAGATTGGGACAGTGAGAGATTGGGACAGTGTGAGATTGGGACAGTGTGAGATTGTGACAGTTTGAGATTGGGTCAGTGAAAGATTGGGACAGTGTGAGATTGGGACAGTGTGAGATTGGGGCAGTGTGACATTGGGACAGCGTGAGATTGGGACAGCGTGAGATTGGGACGGTGAGAGATTGGGACAGTGAGAGATTGGGACAGTGTGAGATTGGGACAGTGTGAGATTGGGACAGTGTGAGATTGGGACAGTGTGAGATTGGGACAGTGTGAGATTGGGACAGTGAGAGATTGGGTCAGTGTGAGATTGGGACGGTGAGAGATTGGGACAGTGAGAGATTGGGACAGTGAGAGATTGGGACAGTGTGAGATTGGGACAGTGTGAGATTGTGACAGTGTGAGATTGGGACAGTGAAAGATTGGGACAGTGTGAGATTGGGACAGTGTGAGATTGGGACAGTGTGAGATGGGGACAGTGTGAGATCGGGACAGTGTGAGATTTGGACAGTGAGCGATTGGGGCAGTGTGAGATTGGGACAGTGAGAGATTGGGACAGTGTGAGATTGGGACAGTGTGAGATTGGGACTGTTTGAGATTGGGGCAGTGTAAGCTTGGGACAGTGAGAGATTGGGGCAGTGTGAGATTTTACAGTGTGAGATTGGGACAGTGTGAGATTGGGACTGTGAGAGATTGGGACAGTGTGAGATTGGGACAGTGTGAGATTGGGACAGTTTGAGATTGGGACAGTTTGAGATTGGGACAGTGTGAGATTGGGACAGTGAGAGATTGGGACAGTGTGAGATTGGGACAGTTTGAGATTGGGACAGTGTGAGATTGGGACAGTGAGAGATTGGAACAGTGCGAGATTGGGAGATTGTGAGTTTGGGATAGTGTGATATTGGGATAGTGTGAGATTGGGACAGTGTGAGAGTGGGACAGTGTGAGATTGGGACAGTGAGAGATTGGAACAGTGCGAGAATAGGACAGTTTGAGATGGTGACAGTGTGAGACTGGGACAGTTTGAGATTGGGACAGTGAGATTGGGACAGCGTGATGTTGGGACAGTGTGAGGTTGGGACAGTGAGAGATTGGGACAGTGTGAGTGTGGGACAGTGTGAGATTGGGACAGTGTGAGATTGGGAAAGTGTGAGATTGGGACAGTGAGAGATTGGGACAGTGTGAGATTGGGACAGTGTGAGATTGGGACAGTTTGAGATTGGGACAGTTTGAGATTGGGACAGTGTGAGATTGGGACAGTGAGAGATTGGGACAGTGTGAGATTGGGACAGTTTGAGATTGGGACAGTGTGAGATTGGGACAGTGAGAGATTGGGACAGTGTGATATTGGGACAGTGTGAGATTGGGACAGTGTGAGATTGGGACATTGTGATATTGGGACAGTGAGAGATTGGGACAGTGAGAGATTGGGACAGTGAGAGATTGGGACAGTGAGAGATTGGGACAGTGTGAAACTGGGACAGTGAGAGATTGGGACAGTGTGAGATTGAGACTGTGTGAGATTGGGACAGTGTGCGATTGGGAGAGTGTGAGTTTGGGATAGTGTGAGATTGGGATAGTGTGAGATTGGGACAGTGTGAGAGTGGGACAGTGTGAGATTGGGACAGTGTGAGATTGGGACAGTGTGAGATTGGGACAGTGTGAGATTGGAACAGTGCGAGATTGGGACAGTTTGAGGTTGTGACAGTGTGAGACTGGGACAGTTTGAGATTGGGACAGTGAGATTGGGACAGTGTGATGTTGGGACAGTGTGAGGTTGGGACAGTGAGAGATTGGGACAGTGTGAGTGTGGGACAGTGTGAGATTGGGACAGTGTGAGATTGGGAAAGTGTGAGATTGGCAAAGTGTGAGATTGGGACAGTGAGAGATTGGGACAGTGTGAGATTGGGACAGTGAGAGATTGGGACAGTGTGATATTGGGACAGTATGAGATTGGGACAGTGTGAGATTGGGACAGTTTGAGGTTGTGACAGTGTGTGACTGGGACAGTTTGAGATTGGGACAGTGAGATTGGGACAGTGTGATGTTGGCACAGTGTGAGGTTGGGACAGTGAGAGATTGGGACAGTGTGAGTGTGGGACAGTGAGATTGGGACAGTGTGAGATTGGGAAAGTGTGAGATTGGGACAGTGAGAGATTGGGACAGTGCGAGATTGGGGCAGTGTGAGATTGGGACAGTGTGAGATTGGGACAGTGTGAGATTGGGACAGTGTGAGATTTGGACAGGGTGAGATTGGGACAGTGTGAGATTGGGACAGTGTGAGTTTGGGACAGTGTGAGATTGGGACAGTGAGAGATTCGGACAGTGTGAGATTGGGACAGTGTGAGATTGGGACAGTGTGAGATTGGGACAATGTGAGATTGGGACAGTGAGAGATTGGGACAGTGAGAGATTGGGGCAGTGTGAGATTCGGACAGTGTGAGAGTGGGACAGTGTGAGATTGGGACAGTGTGAGATTGGGAGAGTGTGAGATTGGGACAGTTTGAGATTGGGACAGTGAGAGGTTGGGAGAGTTTGAGATTGGGACAGTGTTAGATTGGGACAGTGTGAGATTGGGACAGTGTGAGATTGGGACAGTGAGAGATAGGACAGTGTGAGATTGGGACAGTGTGAGTTTGGGACATTGTGAGATTGGGACCGTGTGAGATTGGGACAGTGTGAGATTGGGACAGGGTGAGATTGGGACAGTGTGAGATTGGGACAGTGAGTGATTGGGACAGTGAGAGATAGGACAGTGTGAGATTGGGACAGTGTGAGATTGGGACAGTGTGAGATCGGGACAGTGTGAGATTGGGACAGTGAGCGATTGGGGCAGTGTGAGATTGGGACAGTGACAGATTGGGACAGTGTGAGATTGGGACAGTGTGAGATTGGGACAGTTTGAGATTGGGGCAGTGTAAGCTTGGGAGAGTGAAAGGTTGGGGCAGTGTGAGATTTTACAGTGTGAGATTGGGACAGTGTGAGATTGGGACAGTGTGAGATTGGGGCAGTGTGAACTTGTGACTGTGAGAGATTGCGGCAGTTTGAGATTGGGACAGTGTGAGATTGGGACAGTGTGAGATTGGGACAGTGAGAGATTGGGACAGTGTGAGATTGGGACAGTTTGAGATTGGGACAGTGTGAGATTGGGACAGTGAGAGATGGGACAGTGTGATATTGGGACAGTGTGAGATTGGGACAGTGTGAGATTGGGACAGTGTGAGATTGGGACAGTGAGAGATTGGGACAGTGAGAGATTGTGACAGTGAAAGATTGGGACAGTGTGAGATTGGGACAGTGAGATATTGGGACAGTGTGAGATTGGGACAGTGAGAGATTGGGACAGTGCGAGATTGGGACAGTTTGAGGTTGTGTCAGTGTGAGACTGGGACAGTTTGAGATTGGGACAGTGAGATTGGGACAGTGTGATGTTGGGACAGTGTGAGGTTGGGACAGTGAGAGATTGGGACAGTGTGAGATTGGGACAGTGTGAGATTGGGACAGAGTGAGATTTGGACAGGGTGAGATTGGGACAGTGTGAGATTGGGAGAGTGTGAGATTGGGACTGTGTGAGATTGGGACAGTGAGAGATTCGGACAGTGTGAGATTGGGACAGTGTGAGATTGGGACAGTGTGAGATTGGGACAATGTGAGATTGGGACAGTGAGAGATTGGGACATTGAGAGATTGGGGCAGTGTGAGATTCGGACAGTGTGAGATTGGGACAGTGAGAGATTGGGGCAGTGAGAGATAGGACAGTGTCAGATTGGGACAGTGTGAGTTTGGGACAGTGTGAGATTGGGACAGTGTGAGATTGGGACAGTGTGAGATTGGGACAGGGTGAGATTGGGACAGTGTGAGATTGGGACAGTGAGTGATTGGGACAGTGAGAGATAGGACAGTGTGAGATTGGGACAGTGTGAGATTGGGACAGTGTGAGATCGGGACAGTGTGAGATTGGGACAGTGAGCGATTGGGGCAGTGTGAGATTGGGACTGTGAGAGATTGGGACAGTGTGAGATTGGGAAAGTGTGAGATTGGGACAGTTTGAGATTGGGGCAGTGTAAGCTTGGGACAGTGAGAGATTGGGGCAGTGTGAGATTTTACAGTGTGAGATTGGGACAGTGTGAGATTGGGACAGTGTGAGATTAGGGCAGTGTGAGCTTGGGACTGTGAGAGAATGCGACAGTTTGAGATTGGGTCAGTGTGAGATTGGGACAGTGTGAGATTGGGACAGTGTGAGATTGGGACAGTGAGAGATTGGGACAGTGAGAGATTGGGACAGTGTGAGATTGGGACAGTGTGTGATTGGGACAGTGTGAGATTGGGACAGTGAGATTGGGACCGTGAGAGATTGGGACAGTGAGAGATTGGGACAGTGTGAGATTGGGACAGTGTGAGATTGGGAGAGTGTGAGATTGGGACAGTGAGAGATTGGGACATTGTGAGATTGGGACAGTGAGAGATTGGGACAGTGTGAGAATGGGACAGTGTGAGATTGTGACAGTGTGAGATTGGGGCAGTTAAAGATTGGGACAGTGTGAGATTGGGACAGTGTGAGATTGGGACAGTGTGAGATTGGGGCAGTGTGAGATTGGGGCAGTGTGAGATTGGAACAGTGTGAGATTGGGGCAGTGTGAGATTGGGACAGTGAGAGTTTGGGACAGTGAGAGATTGGGACAGTGTGAGATTGGGGCAGTGTGAGATTGGGACAGTGTGAGATTGGGACAGTGTGAGATTGGGATAGTGCGAGATTGGGACAGTGAGAGATTGGGACACTGTGGGATTGGGACAGTGTGAGATTGGGACAGTGAGAGATTGGGACAGTGTGAGATTGGGAAAGTGTGAGATTGGTACAGTGTGAGATTGGGAAAGTGTGAGATTGGGACAGTGTGAGATTGGGACAGTTTGAGATTGGGACAGTGTGAGATTGGGAAAGTGTGAGATTGGGACAGTGTGAGATTGGGAAAGTGTGAGATTGGGACAGTTTGAGATTGGGACAGTGTGAGATTGGGAAAGTTTGAGATTGGGACAGTGTGAGATTGGGAAAGTTTGAGATTGGGACAGTGTGAGATTGGGACAGTGAGAAATTGGGCCAGTGTTAGATTGGGACATTGTGAGATTGGGACACAGAGAGATTGGGACAGTGAGAGATTGGGACAGTGAGAGATTGGGACAGTGTGAGATTGGGACAGTGAGAAATTGGAACAGTGTGAGATTGGGACAGTGTGCGAATGGGGCTGTGTGAGATTGGGACAGTGTGAGATTGGTACAGTGTGAGATTGGGTCAGTGTGAGAATGGGACAGAGTGAGATTGGGACAGTTTGTGATTGGGACAGTGTGAGATTGGGACAGTGTGAGATTGGGACAGTGTGAGATTGGGACAGTGAGAGATTGGGACAGTGTGAGATTGGGACAGTGTGAGATTGGGACAGTGAGTGATTGGGACAGTGAGAGATAGGACAGTGTGAGATTGGGACAGTGTGAGATTGGGACAGTGTGAGATCGGGACAGTGTGAGATTGGGACAGTGAGCGATTGGGGCAGTGTGAGATTGGGACTGTGAGAGATTGGGACAGTGTGAGATTGGGAAAGTGTGAGATTGAGACAGTTTGAGATTGGGGCAGTGTAAGCTTGGGACAGTGAGAGATTGGGGCAGTGTGAGATTTTACAGTGTGAGATTGGGACAGTGTGAGATTGGGACAGTGTGAGATTGGGGCAGTGTGAGCTTGGGACTGTGAGAGAATGCGACAGTTTGAGATTGGGTCAGTGTGAGATTGGGACAGTGTGAGATTGGGACAGTGTGAGATTGGGACAGTGAGAGATTGGGACAGTGAGAGATTGGGATAGTGTGAGATTGGGACAGTGTGAGATTGGGACAGTGTGAGATTGGGACAGTGAGATTGGGACAGTGAGAGATTGGGACAGTGAGAGATTGGGACAGTGTGAGATTGGGAAAGTGTGAGATTGGGAGAGTGTGAGATTGGGACAGTGAGAGATTGGGACATTGTGAGATTGGGACAGTGAGAGATTGGGACAGTGTGAGAATGGGACAGTGTGAGATTGTGACAGTGTGAGATTGGGGCAGTGAAAGATTGGGACAGTGTGAGATTGGGACAGTGTGAGATTGGGACAGTGTGAGATTGGGGAAGTGTGAGATTGGGGCAGTGTGGGATTAGAACAGTGTGAGATTGGGGCAGTGTGAGTTTGGGACAGTGAGAGATTGGGACAGTTTCAGATTGGGGCAGTGTGAGATTGGGACAGTGTGAGATTGGGACAGTGTGAGATTGGGACAGTGTGAGATTGGGACAGTGCGAGATTGGGACAGTGAGAGATTGGGACAGTGTGGGATTGGGACAGTGTGAGATTGGGACAGTGAGAGATTGGGACAGTGTGAGATTGGGAATGTGTGAGATTTGTACAGTGTGAGACTGGGAAAGTGTTAGATTGGGACAGTGTGAGATTGGGACAGTTTGAGATTGGGACAGTGTGAGATTGGGAAAGTGTGAGATTGGGACAGTGTGAGATTGGAACAGTGTGAGATTGGGAAAGTGTGAGATTGGGACAGTGTGAGATTGGGAAAGTTTGAGATTGGGACAGTGTGAGATTGGGACAGTGAGAAATTGGGCCAGTGTTAGATTGGGACATTGTGAGATTGGGACACTGAGAGATTGGGACAGTGAGAGATTGGGACAGTGAGAGATTGGGACAGTGTGAGATTGGGACAGTGAGAAATTGGAACAGAGTGAGATTGGGACAGTGTGATATTTGGGCAGTGTGAGATTGGGGCAGTGTGCGAATGGGGCTGTTTGAGATTGGGACAGTGTAAGATTGGTACAGTGTGAGATTGGGTCAGTGTGAGAATGGGACAGAGTGAGATTGGGACAGTGTGTGATTGGGACAGTGTGAGATTGGGACAATGAGAGATTGGGACAGTGTGAGATTGGGACAGTGTGAGATTGGGACAGTGAGAGATTGGGCCAGTGTGAGAATGGGACAGTGAGAGATTGGGACAGTCTGAGATTGGGACAGTGTGAGATTGGGACAGTGTGAGATTGGGACAGAGTGAGATTGTGAAAGTGTGAGATTGGGACAGTGAAAGATTGGGACAGTGTGAGATTGGGACAGTGAGAGATTGGGACAGTGTGAGATTGGGACAGTGTGAGATTGGGACAGTGTGAGATTGGGACAGTGAGAGATTGGGACAGTGTGAGATTGGGACAGTGTGAGATTGGGACAGTGTGAGATTGGGACCGTGTGAGATTGGGACAGTGAGAGATTGGGACAGTGTGAGGTTGGGGCAGAGTGAGATTGGGACAGCGTGAGACTGGGACAGTGTGATATTGGGACAGTGAGAGATTGGGACAGTGAGAGATTGGGACAGTGTGAGATTGGCACAGTGTGAGATTGGGACAGTGTGAGATTGGGAAAGTGTGAGATTGGGACAGTGTGAGATTGGGACAGTTAGAGATTGGGGCAGTGTGAGATTGGGACAGTGAGAGATTGGGACAGTGTGAGTTTGGGACAGTGAGAGATTGGGGCAGTGAGAGATTGGGACAGTGAGAGATTGGGACAGTGTGAGATTGGGACAGTGTGAGATTGTGACAGTGTGAGATTGGGACAGTGACAGATTGGGACAATGTGAGATTGGGACAGTAAGAGATTGGGACAGTGTGAGATTGGGACAGTGAGAGATTGGGACATTGTGAGATTGGGACAGTGAGAGATTGGGACAGTGTGAGAATGGGACAGTGTGAGATTGTGACAGTGTGAGATTGGGGCAGTGAAAGATTGGGACAGTGTGAGATTGGGACAGTGTGAGATTGGGACAGTGTGAGATTGGAGCAGTGTGAGATTGGGGCAGTGTGAGATTGGAACAGTGTGAGATTGGGGCAGTGTGAGATTGGGACAGTGAGAGTTTTGGACAGTGAGAGATTGGGGCAGTGTGAGATTGGGGCAGTGTGAGATTGGGACAGTGTGAGATTGGGACAGTGTGAGATTGGGACAGTGTGAGATTGGGACAGTGCGAGATTGGGACAGTGAGAGATTGGGACAGTTTGGGATTGGGAAAGTGTGAGATTGGGACAGTGAGAGATTGGGACAGTGTGAGATTGGGAAAGTGTGAGATTGGTACAGTGTGAGATTGGGAAAGTGTGAGATTGGGACAGTGTGAGATTGGGACAGTTTGAGATTGGGACAGTGTGAGATTGGGAAAGTGTGAGATTGGGACAGTGTGAGATTGGGAAAGTGTGAGATTGGGAAAGTGTGAGATTGGGACAGTGTGAGATTGGAACAGTGTGAGATTGGGAAAGTGTGAGATAGGGACAGTGTGAGATTGGGAAAGTTTGAGATTGGGACAGTGTGAGATTGGGACAGTGAGAAATTGGGACAGTTTTAGATTGGCACATTGTGAGATTGGGACAGTGAGAGATTGGGACAGTGAGAGATTGGGACAGTGAGAGATTGGGACAGTGTGAGATTGGGACAGTGAGAAATTGGGACAGTGTGAGATTGGGACAGTGTTAGATTTGGGCAGTGTGAGATTGGGGCAGTGTGCGAATGGGGCTGTGTGAGATTGGGACAGTGTGAGATTGGTACAGTGTGAGATTGGGTCAGTGTGAGAATGGGACAGAGTGAGATTGGGACAGTGTGTGATTGGGACAGTGTGAGATTGGGACAGTGTGAGATTGGGACAGTGTGAGATTGGGACAGTGAGAGATTGGGACAGTGTGAGATTGGGACAGTGTGAGATTGGGACAGTGTGAGATTGGGCCAGTGTGAGATTGGGACAGTGAGAGATTGGGACAGTGTGAGATTGGGACAGTGCGAGATTGGGACAGTGTGAGATTGGGACAGAGTGAGATTGTGACAGTGTGAGATTGGGACAGTGACAGATTGGGACAGTGTGAGATTGGGACAGTGAAAGATTGGGACAGTGAGAGATTGGGACAGTGAGAGATTGGGACAGTGTGAGATTGGGACAGTGTGAGATTGGGACAGTGAGAGATTGGGACAGTGTGAGATTGGGACAGTGTGAGATTGGGACAGTGTGAGATTGGGACCGTGTGAGATTGGGACAGTGAGAGATTGGGACAGTGTGAGGTTGGGGCAGAGTGAGATTGGGACAGCGTGAGACTGGGATAGTGTGATATTGGGACAGTGTGAGATTGGGAAAGTGTGAGATTGGGACAGTGTGTGATTGGGAAAGTGTGAGATTGGGACAGTGTGAGATTGGGACAGTTAGAGATTGGGGCAGTGTGAGATTGGGACAGTGAGAGATTGGGTCAGTGTGAGATTGGGACAGTGAGAGATTGGGGCAGTGATAGATTGGGACAGTGAGAGATTGGGACAGTGTGAGATTGGGACAGTGTGAGATTGTGACAGTGTGAGATTGGGACAGTGACAGATTGGTCAATGTGAGATTGGGACAGTGAGAGATTGGGACAGTGTGAGATTGGGACAGTAAGAGATTGGGACAGTGTGAGATTGGGACAGTGTGAGATTGTGACAGTGTGAGATTGGGACAGTGAAGGATTGGGACAGTGTGAGATTGGGACAGTGAAAGATTGGGACAGTGAGAGATTGGGACAGTGAGAGATTGGGACAGTGTGAGATTGGGACAGTGTGAGATTGGGACAGTGTGAGATTTGGACAGGGTGAGATTGGGACAGTGTGAGATTGGGACAGTGTGAGATTGGGACAGTGTGAGATTGGGACAGTGAGAGATTCGGACAGTGTGAGATTGGGACAGTGTGAGATTGGGACAGTGTGAGATTGGGACAATGTGAGATTGGCACAGTGAGAGATTGGGACAGTGAGAGATTGGGGCAGTGTGAGATTCGGACAGTGTGAGAGTGGGACAGTGTGAGATTGGGACAGTGTGAGATTGGGAGAGTGTGAGATTGGGACAGTTTGAGATTGGGACAGTGTGAGGTTGGGAGAGTTTGAGATTGGGACAGTGTTAGATTGGGACAGTGTGAGATTGGGACAGTGTGAGATTGGGACAGTGAGAGATAGGACAGTGTGAGATTGGGACAGTGTGAGTTTGGGACAGTGTGAGATTGGGACAGTGTGAGATTGGGACAGTGTGAGATTGGGACAGGGTGAGATTGGGACAGTGTGAGATTGGGACAGTGAGTGATTGGGACAGTGAGAGATAGGACAGTGTGAGATTGGGACAGTGTGAGATTGGGACAGTGTGAGATCGGGACAGTGTGAGATTGGGACAGTGAGCGATTGGGGCAGTGTGAGATTGGGACAGTGACAGATTGGGACAGTGTGAGATTGGGACAGTGTGAGATTGGGACAGTTTGAGATTGGGGCAGTGTAAGCTTGGGAGAGTGAAAGGTTGGGGCAGTGTGAGATTTTACAGTGTGTGATTGGGACAGTGTGAGATTGGGACAGTGTGAGATTGGGGCAGTGTGAACTTGTGACTGTGAGAGATTGCGGCAGTTTGAGATTGGGACAGTGTGAGATTGGGACAGTGTGAGATTGGGACAGTGAGAGATTGGGACAGTGTGAGATTGGGACAGTTTGAGATTGGGACAGTGTGAGATTGGGACAGTGAGAGATTGGGACAGTGTGATATTGGGACAGTGTGAGATTGGGACAGTGTGAGATTGGGACAGTGTGAGATTGGGACAGTGAGAGATTGGGACAGTGAGAGATTGGGACAGTGAGAGATTGTGACAGTGAAAGATTGGGACAGTGTGAGATTGGGACAGTGAGAGATTGGGACAGTGTGAGATTGGGACAGTGAGAGATTGGGACAGTGCGAGATTGGGACAGTTTGAGGTTGTGACAGTGTGAGACTGGGACAGTTTGAGATTGGGACAGTGAGATTGGGACAGTGTGATGTTGGGACAGTGTGAGGTTGGGACAGTGAGAGATTGGGACAGTGTGAGTGTGGGACAGTGTGAGATTGGGACAGTGTGAGATTGGAAAGTGTGAGATTGGGACAGTGAGCGATTGGGACAGTGCGAGATTGGGGCAGTGTGAGATTGGGACAGTGTGAGATTGGGACAGTGTGAGATTGGGACAGAGTGAGATTTGGACAGGGTGAGATTGGGACAGTGTGAGATTGGGAGAGTGTGAGATTGGGACTGTGTGAGATTGGGACAGTGAGAGATTCGGACAGTGTGAGATTGGGACAGTGTGAGATTGGGACAGTGTGAGATTGGGACAATGTGAGATTGGGACAGTGAGAGATTGGGACATTGGGAGATTGGGGCAGTGTGAGATTCGGACAGTGTGAGAGTGGGACAGTGTAAGATTGGGACAGCGTGAGATAGGGAGAGTGTGAGATTGGTACAGTTTGAGATTGGGACAGAGTGACGTCGGGAGAGTTTGAGATTGGGACAGTGTTAGATTGGGACAGTGTGAGATTGGGACAGTGAGAGATTGGGGCAGTGAGAGATAGGACAGTGTCAGATTGGGACAGTGTGAGTTTGGGACAGTGTGAGATTGGGACAGTGTGAGATTGGGACAGTGTGAGATTGGGACAGTGTGAGATTGGGACAGTGTGAGATCGGGACAGTGTGAGATTGGGACAGTGAGCGATTGGGGCAGTGTGAGATTGGGACTGTGAGAGATTGGGACAGTGTGAGATTGGGAAAGTGTGAGATTGGGACAGTTTGAGATTGGGGCAGTGTAAGCTTGGGACAGTGAGAGATTGGGGCAGTGTGAGATTTTACAGTGTGAGATTGGGACAGTGTGAGATTGGGACAGTGTGAGATTGGGGCAGTGTGAGCTTGGGACTGTGAGAGAATGCGGCAGTTTGAGATTGGGTCAGTGTGAGATTGGGACAGTGTGAGATTGGGACAGTGTGAGATTGGGAAAGTGAGAGATTGGGACAGTGAGAGATTGGGACAGTGTGAGATTGGGACAGTGTGAGATTGGGACAGTGTGAGATTGGGACAGTGAGATTGGGACCGTGAGAGATTGGGACAGTGAGAGATTGGGACAGTGTGAGATTGGGACAGTGTGAGATTGGGAGAGTGTGAGATTGGGACAGTGAGAGATTGGGACATTGTGAGATTGGGACAGTGAGAGATTGGGACAGTGTGAGAATGGGACAGTGTGAGATTGAGACAGTGTGAGATTGGGGCAGTTAAAGATTGGGACAGTGTGAGATTGGGACAGTGTGAGATTGGGACAGTGTGAGATTGGGGCAGTGTGAGATTGGGGCAGTGTGAGATTAGAACAGTGTGAGATTGGGGCAGTGTGAGATTGGGACAGTGAGAGTTTGGGACAGTGAGAGATTGGGACAGTGTGAGATTGGGGCAGTGTGAGATTGGGACAGTGTGAGATTGGGACAGTGTGAGATTGGGACAGTGCGAGATTGGGACAGTGAGAGATTGGGACAGTGTGGGATTGGGACAGTGTGAGATTGGGACAGTGAGAGATTGGGACAGTGTGAGATTGGGAAAGTGTGAGATTGGTACAGTGTGAGATTGGGAAAGTGTGAGATTGGGACAGTGTGAGATTGGGACAGTTTGAGATTGGGACAGTGTGAGATTGGGAAAGTGTGAGATTGGGACAGTGTGAGATTGGGAAAGTGTGAGATTGGGACAGTGTGAGATTGGGACAGTGTGAGATTGGGAAAGTGTGAGATTGGGACAGTGTGAGATTGGGAAAGTTTGAGATTGGGACAGTTTGAGATTGGGACAGTGAGAAATTGGGCCAGTGTTAGATTGGGACATTGTGAGATTGGGACACTGAGAGATTGGGACAGTGAGAAATTGGGACAGTGAGAGATTGGGAGAGTGTGAGATTGGGACAGTGAGAAATTGGAACAGTGTGAGATTGGGACAGTGTGAGATTTGGGCAGTGTGAGATTGGGGCAGTGTGCGAATGGGGCTGTGTGAGATTGGGACAGTGTGAGATTGGTACAGTGTGAGATTGGGTCAGTGTGAGAATGGGACAGAGTGAGATTGGGACAGTTTGTGATTGGGACAGTGTGAGATTGGGACAGTGTGAGATTGGGACAGTGTGAGATTGGGACAGTGAGAGATTGGGACAGTGTGAGATTGGGACAGTGTGAGATTGGGACAGTGAGTGATTCGGACAGTGAGAGATAGGACAGTGTGAGATTGGGACAGTGTGAGATTGGGACAGTGTGAGATCGGGACAGTGTGAGATTGGGACAGTGAGCGATTGGGGCAGTGTGAGATTGGGACTGTGAGAGATTGGGACAGTTTGAGATTGGGAAAGTGTGAGATTGAGACAGTTTGAGATTGGGGCAGTGTAAGCTTGGGCCAGTGAGAGATTGGGGCAGTGTGAGATTTTACAGTGTGAGATTGGGACAGTGTGAGATTGGGACAGTGTGAGATTGGGGCAGTGTGAGCTTGGGACTGTGAGAGAATGCGACAGTTTGAGATTGGGTCAGTGTGAGATTGGGACAGTGTGAGATTGGGACAGTGTGAGATTGGGACAGTGAGAGATTGGGACAGTGAGAGATTGGGACAGTGTGAGATTGGGACAGTGTGAGATTGGGACAGTGTGAGATTGGGACAGTGAGATTGGGACAGTGAGAGATTGGGACAGTGAGAGATTGGGACAGTGTGAGATTGGGAAAGTGTGAGATTGGGAGAGTGTGAGATTGGGACAGTGAGAGATTGGGACATTGTGAGATTGGGACAGTGAGAGATTGGGACAGTGTGAGAATGGGACAGTGTGAGATTGTGACAGTGTGAGATTGGGGCAGTGAAAGATTGGGACAGTGTGAGATTGGGACAGTTTGAGATTGGGACAGTGTGAGATTGGGGCAGTGTGAGATTGGGGCAGTGTGAGATTAGAACAGTGTGAGATTGGGGCAGTGTGAGATTGGGACAGTGAGAGTTTGGGACAGTGAGAGATTGGGACAGTTTCAGATTGGGGCAGTGTGAGATTGGGACAGTGTGAGATTGGGACAGTGTGAGATTGGGACAGTGCGAGATTGGGACAGTGAGAGATTGGGACAGTGTGGGATTGGGACAGTGTGAGATTGGGACAGTGAGAGATTGGGACAGTTTGAGATTGGGAAAGTGTGAGATTTGTACAGTGTGAGATTGGGAAAGTGTGAGATTGGGACAGTGTGAGATTGGGACAGTTTGAGATTGGGACAGTGTGAGATTGGGAAAGTATGAGATTGGGACAGTGTGAGATTGGGAAAGTGTGAGATTGGGACAGTGTGAGATTGGGACAGTGTGAGATTGGGAAAGTGTGAGATTGGGACAGTGTGAGATTGGGAAAGTTTGAGATTGGGACAGTGTGAGATTGGGACAGTGAGAAATTGGGCCAGTGTTAGATTGGGACATTGTGAGATTGGGACACTGAGAGATTGGGACAGTGAGAGATTGGGACAGTGAGAGATTGGGACAGTGTGAGATTGGGACAGTGAGAAATTGGAACAGAGTGAGATTTGGACAGTGTGAGATTTGGGCAGTGTGAGATTGGGGCAGTGTGCGAATGGGGCTGTGTGAGATTGGGACAGTGTGAGATTGGTACAGTGTGAGATTGGGTCAGTGTGAGAATGGGACAGAGTGAGATTGGGACAGTGTGTGATTGGGACAGTGTGAAATTGGGACAATGAGAGATTGGGCCAGTGTGAGAATGGGACAGTGAGAGATTGGGACAGTCTGAGATTGGGACAGTGCGAGATTGGGACAGTGTGAGATTGGGACAGAGTGAGATTGTGACAGTGTGAGATTGGGACAGTGAAAGATTGGGACAGTGTGAGATTGGAACAGTGAGAGATTGGGACAGTGTGAGATTGGGACAGTGTGAGATTGGGACAGTGTGAGATTGGGACAGTGAGAGATTGGGACAGTGTGAGATTGGGACAGTGTGAGATTGGGACAGTGTGAGATTGGGACCGTGTGAGATTGGGACAGTGAGAGATTGGGACAGTGTGAGGTTGGGGCAGAGTGAGATTGGGACAGCGTGAGACTGGGACAGTGTGATATTGGGACAGTGAGAGATTGGGACAGTGAGAGAATGGGACAGTGTGAGATTGGCACAGTGTGAGATTGGGACAGTGTGAGATTGGGAAAGTGTGAGATTGGGACAGTGTGAGATTGGGACAGTTAGAGATTGGGGCAGTGTGAGATTGGGACAGTGAGAGATTGGGACAGTGCAAGATTGGGACAGTGAGAGATTGGGGCAGTGAGAGATTGGGACAGTGAGAGATTGGGACAGTGTGAGATTGGGACAGTGTGAGATTGTGACAGTTTGAGATTGGGACAGTGACAGATTGGGACAATGTGAGATTGGGACAGTGCGAGATTGGGACAGTGTGAGATTGGGACAGTAAGAGATTGGGACAGTGTGAGATTGGGACAGTGTGAGATTGTGACAGTGTGAGATTGGGACAGTGAAGGATTGGGACAGTGTGAGATTGGGACAGTGAAAGATTGGGACAGTGAGAGATTGGGACAGTGAGAAAATGGGACAGTGTGAGGTTGGGACAGTGTGAGATTGGGAGAGTGTGAGATTGGGACAGTGAGAGATTTGGACATTGTGAGATTGGGACAGTGAGAGATTGGGACAGTTTGAGAATGGGACAGTGTGAGATTGTGACAGTGTGAGATTGGGGCAGTGAAAGATTGGGACAGTGTGAGATTGGGACAGTGTGAGATTGGGACAGTGTGAGATTGGAGCAGTGTGAGATTGGGGCAGTGTGAGATTGGAACAGTGTGAGATTGGGGCAGTGTGAGATTGGGACAGTGAGAGTTTGGGACAGTGAGAGATTGGGACAGTGTGAGATTGGGGCAGTGTGAGATTGGGACAGTGTGAGATTGGGACAGTGTGAGATTGGGAAAGTGTGAGATTGGGACAGTGCGAGATTGGGACAGTGAGAGATTGGGACAGTGTGGGATTGGGACAGTGTGAGATTGGGACAGTGAGAGATTGGGACAGTGTGAGATTGGGAAAGTGTGAGATTGGTACAGTGTGAGATTGGGAAAGTCTGAGATTGGGACAGTGTGAGATTGGAACAGTTTGAGATTGGGACAGTGTGAGATTGGGAAAGTGTGAGATTGGGACAGTGTGAGATTGGGAAAGTGTGAGATTGGGACAGTGTGAGATTGGGACAGTGTGAGATTGGGAAAGTGTGAGATAGGGACAGTGTGAGATTGGGAAAGTTTGAGATTGGGACAGTGTGAGATTGGGACAGTGAGAAATTGGGACAGTTTTAGATTGGCACATTGTGAGATTGGGACAGTGAGAGATTGGGACAGTGAGAGATTGGGACAGTGAGAGATTGGGACAGTGTGAGATTGGGACAGTGAGAAATTGGGACAGTGTGAGATTGGGACAGTGTGAGATTTGGGCAGTGTGAGATTGGGGCAGTGTGCGAATGGGGCTGTGTGAGATTGGGACAGTGTGAGATTGGTACAGTGTGAGATTGGGTCAGTGTGAGAATGGGACAGAGTGAGATTGGGACAGTGTGTGATTGGGACAGTGTGAGATTGGGACAGTGTGAGATTGGGACAGTGTGAGATTGGGACAGTGAGAGATTGGGACAGTGTGAGATTGGGACAGTGTGAGATTGGGACAGTGTGAGATTGGGCCAGTGTGAGATTGGGACAGTGAGAGATTGGGACAGTGTGAGATTGGGACAGTGCGAGATTGGGACAGTGTGAGATTGGGACAGAGTGAGATTGTGACAGTGTGAGATTGGGACAGTGAAAGATTGGGACAGTGTGAGATTGGGACAGTGAAAGATTGGGAGAGTGAGAGATTGGGACAGTGAGAGATTGGGACAGTGTGAGATTGGGACAGTGTGAGATTGGGACAGTGAGAGATTGGGACAGTGTGAGATTGGGACAGTGTGAGATTGGGACAGTGTGAGATTGGGACCGTGTGAGATTGGGACAGTGAGAGATTGGGACAGTGTGAGGTTGGGGCAGAGTGAGATTGGGACAGCGTGAGACTGGGACAGTGTGATATTGGGACAGTGTGAGATTGGGAAAGTGTGAGATTGGGACAGTGTGTGATTGGGAAAGTGTGAGATTGGGACAGTGTGAGATTGGGACAGTTAGAGATTGGGGCAGTGTGAGATTGGGACAGTGAGAGATTGGGACAGTGTGAGATTGGAACAGTGAGAGATTGGGGCAGTGAGAGATTGGGACAGTGAGAGATTGGGACAGTGTGAGATTGGGACAGTGTGAGATTGTGACAGTGTGAGATTGGGACAGTGACAGATTGGGACAATGTGAGATTGGGACAGTGAGAGATTGGGACAGTGTGAGATTGGGACAGTAAGAGATTGGGACAGTGTGAGATTGGGACAGTGTGAGATTGTGACAGTGTGAGATTGGGACAGTGAAGGATTGGGACAGTGTGAGATTGGGACAGTGACAGATTGGGACAGTGAGAGATTGGGACAGTGAGAGATTGGGACAGTGTGAGGTTGGGACAGTGTGAGATTGGGAGAGTGTGAGATTGGGACAGTGAGAGATTGTGACATTGTGAGATTGGGACAGTGAGAGATTGGGACTGTGTGAGAATGGGACAGTGTGAGATTGTGACAGTGTGAGATTGGGGCAGTGAAAGATTGGGACAGTGTAAGGTTGGGACAGTGTGAGATTGGGAGAGTGTGAGATTGGGACAGTGAGAGATTGGGACATTGTGAGATTGGGACAGTGAGAGATTGGGACAGTGAGAGATTGGGACAGTGTGAGATTGGGACAGTGAGAAATTGGAACAGAGTGAGATTGGGACAGTGTGAGATTTGGGCAGTGTGAGATTGGGGCAGTGTGCGAATGGGGCTGTGTGAGATTGGGACAGTGTGAGATTGGTACAGTGTGAGATTGGGTCAGTGTGAGAATGGGACAGAGTGAGATTGGGACAGTGTGTGATTGGGACAGTGTGAAATTGGGACAATGAGAGATTGGGACAGTGTGAGATTGGGACAGTGTGAGATTGGGACAGTGAGAGATTGGGCCAGTGTGAGAATGGGACAGTGAGAGATTGGGACAGTCTGAGATTGGGACAGTGCGAGATTGGGACAGTGTGAGATTGGGACAGAGTGAGATTGTGACAGTGTGAGATTGGGACAGTGAAAGATTGGGACAGTGTGAGATTGGGACAGTGAGAGATTGGGAATGTGTGAGATTGGGACAGTGTGAGATTGGGACAGTGTGAGATTGGGACAGTGAGAGATTGGGACAGTGTGAGATTGGGACAGTGTGAGATTGGGACAGTGTGAGATTGGGACCGTGTGAGATTGGGACAGTGAGAGATTGGGACAGTGTGAGGTTGGGGCAGAGTGAGATTGGGACAGCGTGAGACTGGGACAGTGTGATATTGGGACAGTGAGAGATTGGGACAGTGAGAGATTGGGACAGTGTGAGATTGGCACAGTGTGAGATTGGGACAGTGTGAGATTGGGAAAGTGTGAGATTGGGACAGTGTGAGATTGGGACAGTTAGAGATTGGGGCAGTGTGAGATTGGGACAGTGAGAGATTGGGACAGTGTGAGACTGGGACAGTGAGAGATTGGGGCAGTGAGAGATTGGGACAGTGAGAGATTGGGACAGTGTGAGATTGGGACAGTGTGAGATTGTGACAGTGTGAGATTGGGACAGTGACAGATTGGGACAATGTGAGATTGGGACAGTGAGAGATTGGGACAGTGTGAGATTGGGACAGTAAGAGATTGGGACAGTGTGAGATTGGGACAGTGTGAGATTGTGACAGTGTGAGATTGGGACAGTGAAGGATTGGGACAGTGTGAGATTGGGACAGTGAAAGATTGGGACAGTGAGAGATTGGGACAGTGAGAGATTGGGACAGTGTGAGGTTGGGACAGTGTGAGATTGGGAGAGTGTGAGATTGGGACAGTGAGAGATTGGGACATTGTGAGATTGGGACAGTGAGAGATTGGGACAGTGTGAGAATGGGACAGTGTGAGATTGTGACAGTGTGAGATTGGGGCAGTGAAAGATTGGGACAGTGTGAGATTGGGACAGTGTGAGATTGGGACAGTGTGAGATTGGAGCAGTGTGAGATTGGGGCAGTGTGAGATTGGAACAGTGTGAGATTGGGGCAGTATGAGATTGGGACAGTGAGAGTTTGGGACAGTGAGAGATTGGGACAGTGTGAGATTGGGGCAGTGTGAGATTGGGACAGTGTGAGATTGGGACAGTGTGAGATTGGGACAGTGTGAGATTGGGACAGTGCGAGATTGGGACAGTGAGAGATTGGGACAGTGTGGGATTGGGACAGTGTGAGATTGGGACAGTGAGAGATTGGGACAGTGTGAGATTGGGAAAGTGTGAGATTGGTACAGTGTGAGATTGGGAAAGTGTGAGATTGGGACAGTGTGAGATTGGAACAGTTTGAGATTGGGACAGTGTGAGATTGGGAAAGTGTGAGATTGGGACAGTGTGAGATTGGGAAAGTGTGAGATTGGGACAGTTTGAGATTGGGACAGTGTGAGATTGGGAAAGTGTGAGATAGGGACAGTGTGAGATTGGGAAAGTTTGAGATTGGGACAGTGTGAGATTGGGACAGTGAGAAATTGGGACAGTTTTAGATTGGCACATTGTGAGATTGGGACAGTGAGAGATTGGGACAGTGAGAGATTGGGACAGTGAGAGATTGGGACAGTGTGAGATTGGGACAGTGAGAAATTGGGACAGTGTGAGATTGGGACAGTGTGAGATTTGGGCAGTGTGAGATTGGGGCAGTGTGCGAATGGGGCTGTTTGAGATTGGGACAGTGTGAGATTGGTACAGTGTGAGATTGGGTCAGTGTGAGAATGGGACAGAGTGAGATTGGGACAGTGTGTGATTGGGACAGTGTGAGATTGGGACAGTGTGAGATTGGGACAGTGTGAGATTGGGACAGTGAGAGATTGGGACAGTGTGAGATTGGGACAGTGTGAGATTGGGACAGTGTGAGATTGGGCCAGTGTGAGATTGGGACAGTGAGAGATTGGGACAGTGTGAGATTGGGACAGTGCGAGATTAGGACAGTGTGAGATTGGGACAGAGTGAGATTGTGACAGTGTGAGATTGGGACAGTGAAAGATTGGGACAGTGTGAGATTGGGACAGTGAAAGATTGGGACAGTGAGAGATTGGGACAGTGAGAGATTGGGACAGTTTGAGATTGGGACAGTGTGAGATTGGGACAGTGAGAGATTGGGACAGTGTGAGATTGGGACAGTGTGAGATTGGGACAGTGTGAGATTGGGACCGTGTGAGATTGGGACAGTGAGAGATTGGGACAGTGTGAGGTTGGGGCAGAGTGAGATTGGGACAGCGTGAGACTGGGACAGTGTGATATTGGGACAGTGTGAGATTGGGAAAGTGTGAGATTGGGACAGTGTGTGAATGGGAAAGTGTGAGATTGGGACAGTGTGAGATTGGGACAGTTAGAGATTGGGGCAGTGTGAGATTGGGACAGTGAGAGATTGGGACAGTGTGAGATTGGAACAGTGAGAGATTGGGGCAGTGAGAGATTGGGACAGTGAGAGATTGGGACAGTGTGAGATTGGGACAGTGTGAGATTGTGACAGTGTGAGATTGGGACAGTGACAGATTGGGACAATGTGAGATTGGGACAGTGAGAGATTGGGACAGTGTGAGATTAGGACAGTAAGAGATTGGGACAGTGTGAGATTGGGACTGTGTGAGATTGTGACAGTGTGAGATTGGGACAGTGAAGGATTGGGACAGTGTGAGATTGGGACAGTGAAAGATTGGGACAGTGAGAGATTGGGACAGTGAGAGATTGGGACAGTGTGAGGTTGGGACAGTGTGAGATTGGGAGAGTGTGAGATTGGGACAGTGAGAGATTGGGACATTGTGAGATTGGGACAGTGAGAGATTGGGACAGTGTGAGAATGGGAAAGTGTGAGATTGTGACAGTGTGAGATTGGGGCAGTGAAAGATTGGGACAGTGTGAGATTGGGACAGTGTGAGATTGGGACAGTGTGAGATTGGGGCAGTGTGAGATTGGGGCAGTGTGAGATTGGAACAGTGTGAGATTGGGGCAGTGAGATTGGGACAGTGAGAGTTTGGGACAGTGAGAGATTGGGACAGTGTGATATTGGGGCAGTGTGAGATTGGGACAGTGTGAGATTGGGACAGTGTGAGATTGGGACAGTGTGAGATTGGGACAGTGCGAGATTGGGACAGTGAGAGATTGGGACAGTGTGGGATTGGGACAGTGTGAGATTGGGACAGTGAGAGATTGGGACAGTGTGAGATTGGGAAAGTTTGAGATTGGTACAGTGTGAGATTGGGAAAGTGTGAGATTGGGACAGTGTGAGTTTGGGACAGTTTGAGATTGGGACAGTGTGAGATTGGGAAAGTGTGAGATTGGGACAGTGTGAGATTGGGAAAGTGTGAGATTGGGACAGTGTGAGATTGGGACAGTGTGAGATTGGGAAAGTGTGAGATTAGGACAGTGTGAGATTGGGAAAGTTTGAGATTGGGACAGCGTGAGATTGGGACAGTGAGAAATTGGGCCAGTATTAGATTGGGACATTGTGAGATTGGGACACTGAGAGATTGGGACAGTGAGAGATTGGGACAGTGAGAGATTGGGACAGTGTGAGATTGGGACAGTGAGAAATTGGGACAGTGTGAGATTGGGACAGTGTGAGATTTGGGCAGTGTTAGATTGGGGCAGTGTGCGAATGGGGCTGTGTGAGATTGGGACAGTGTGAGATTGGTACAGTGTGAGATTGGGTCAGTGTGAGAATGGGACAGAGTGACATTGGGACAGTGTGTGATTGGGACAGTGTGAGATTGGGACAGTGTGAGATTGGGACAGTGTGAGATTGGGACAGTGAGAGATTGGGACAGTGTGAGATTGGGACTGTGTGAGATTGGGACAGTGTGAGATTGGGCCAGTGTGAGATTGGGACAGTGAGAGATTGGGACAGTGTGAGATTGGGGCATTGCGAGATTGGGACAGTGTGAGATTGGGACAGAGTGAGATTGTGACAGTGTGAGATTGGGACAGTGAAAGATTGGGACAGTGTGAGATTGGGACAGTGAAAGATTGGGACAGTGAGAGATTGGGACAGTGAGAGATTGGGACAGTGTGAGATTGGGACAGTGTGAGATTGGGACAGTGTGAGATTGGGACAGTGAGAGATTGGGACAGTGTGAGATTGGGACAGTGTGAGATTGGGACAGTGTGAGATTGGGACCGTGTGAGATTGGGACAGTGAGAGATTGGGACAGTGTGAGGTTGGGGCAGAGTGAGATTGGGACAGCGTGAGACTGGGACAGTGTGATATTGGGACAGTGTGAGATTGGGAAAGTGTGAGATTGGGACAGTGTGAGATTGGGAAAGTGTGAGATTGGGACAGTGTGAGATTGGGACAGTTAGAGATTGGGGCAGTGTGAGATTGGGACAGTGAGAGATTGGGACAGTGTGAGATTGTGACATGTGAGATTGGGACAGTGACAGATTGGGACAATGTGAGATTGGGACAGTGAGAGATTGGGGCAGTGTGAGAATGGGACAGTAAGAGATTGGGACAGTGAGATTGGGACAGTGAAGGATTGGGACAGTGTGAGATTGGGACAGTGAAAGATTGGGACAGTGAGAGATTGGGACAGTGTGAGGTTGGGACAGTGTGAGATTGGGAGAGTGTGAGATTGGGACAGTGAGAGATTGGGACATTGTGAGATTGGGACAGTGAGAGATTGGGACAGTGTGAGAATGGGACAGTGTGAGATTGTGACAGTGTGAGATTGGGGCAGTGAAAGATTGGGACAGTGTGAGATTGGGACAGTGTGAGATTGGGACAGTGTGAGATTGGGGCAGTGTGAGATTGGGGCAGTGTGAGATTGGAACAGTGTGAGATAGTGGCAGTGTGAGATTGGGACAGTGAGAGTTTGGGACAGTGAGAGATTGGGACAGTGTGAGATTGGGGCAGTGTGAGATTGGGACAGTGTGAGATTGGGACAGTGTGAGATTGGGACAGTGTGAGATTGGGACAGTGCGAGATTGGGACAGTGAGAGATTGGGACAGTGTGGGATTGGGACAGTGTGAGATTGGGAAAGTGTGAGATTGGTACAGTGTGAGATTGGGAAAGTGTGAGATTGGGACAGTGTGAGATTGGGACAGTTTGAGATTGGGACAGTGTGAGATTGGGAAAGTGTGAGATTGGGACAGTGTGAGATTGGGAAAGTGTGAGATTGGGACAGTGTGAGATTGGGACAGTGTGAGATTGGGAAAGTGTGAGATTCGGACAGTGTGAGATTGGGAAAGTTTGAGATTGGGACAGTGTGAGATTGGGACAGTGAGAAATTGGGCCAGTGTTAGATTGGGACATTGTGAGATTGGGACACTGAGAGATTGGGACAGTGAGAGATTGGGACAGTGAGAGATTGGGACAGTGTGAGATTGGGACAGTGAGAAATTGGGACAGTGTGAGATTGGGACAGTGTGAGATTTGGGCAGTGTGAGATTGGGGCAGTGTGCGAATGGGGCTGTGTGAGATTGGGACAGTGTGAGATTGGTACAGTGTGAGATTGGGTCAGTGTGAGAATGGGACAGAGTGACATTGGGACAGTGTGTGATTGGGACAGTGTGAGATTGGGACAGTGTGAGATTGGGACAGTGTGAGATTGGGACAGTGAGAGATTGGGACAGTGTGAGATTGGGACAGTGTGAGATTGGGACAGTGTGAGATTGGGCCAGTGTGAGATTGGGACAGTGAGAGATTGGGACAGTGTGAGATTGGGACAGTGCGAGATTGGGACAGTGTGAGATTGGGACAGAGTGAGATTGTGACAGTGTGAGATTGGGACAGTGAAAGATTGGGACAGTGTGAGATTGGGACAGTGAAAGTTTGGGACAGTGAGAGATTGGGACAGTGAGAGATTGGGACAGTGTGAGACTGGGACAGTGTGAGATTGGGACAGTGTGAGATTGGGACAGTGAGAGATTGGGACAGTGTGAGATTGGGACAGTGTGAGATTGGGACAGTGTGAGACTGGGACCGTGTGAGATTGGGACAGTGAGAGATTGGGACAGTGTGAGGTTGGGGCAGAGTGAGATTGGGACAGCGTGAGACTGGGACAGTGTGATATTGGGACAGTGAGAGATTGGGACAGTGAGAGATTGGGACAGTGTGAGATTGGCACAGTGTGAGATTGGGACAGTGTGAGATTGGGAAAGTGTGAGATTGGGACAGTGTGAGATTGGAACAGTTAGAGATTGGGACAGTGTGAGATTGGGACAGTGAGAGATTGGGACAGTGTGAGATTGGGACAGTGAGAGATTGGGGCAGTGAGAGATTGGGACAGTGAGAGATTGGGACAGTGTGAGATTGGGACAGTGTGAGATTGTGACAGTGTGAGATTGGGACAGTGACAGATTGGGACAATGTGAGATTGGGACAGTGAGAGATTGGGACAGTGTGAGATTGGGACAGTAAGAGATTGGGACAGTGTGAGATTGGGACAGTGTGAGATTGTGACAGTGTGTGATTGGAATAGTGAAGGATTGGGACAGTTTGAGATTGGGACAGTGAAAGATTGGGACAGTGAGAGATTGGGACAGTGAGAGATTGGGACAGTGTGAGGTTGGGACAGTGTGAGATTGGGACAGTGTGAGATTGGGACAGTGTGAGATTGGGACAGTGAGAGATTGGGACAGTGTGAGATTGGGACAGTGAGAGATTGGGACAGTGTGAGATTGGGTCAGTGTGTGAATGGGACAGTGTGAGATTGGGACAGTGTGAGATTGGGACAGTGTGAGTTTGGGACAGTGAGAGATTGGGACAGTGTGAGATTGGGACAGTGTGAGATTGGGACAGTGAGAGATTGGGACAGTTTGAGATTGGGGCAGTGTGAGATTGGGACAGTGTGAGATTGGGACAGTGTGAGATTGGGACAGTGAGATATTGGGACAGTGAGAGATTGGGACAGTGTGAGATTGGGACAGTGTGAGATTGGGACAGTGAGAGATTGGGACAGTGTGAGATTGGGGCAGTGTGAGATTGGGACAGTGTGATACTGGGACAGTGTGAGATTGGGACAGTGTGAGATTGGAACAGTGAGAGATTGGGACAGTGAGAGATTGGGACAGTGTGAGATTGGGACAGTGTGAGATTGGGACAGTGTGAGATTGGGACAGTGTGAGATTGGGACTGTTTGAGATTGGGGCAGTGTGAGATTGGGACAGTGTGACATTGGGGCAGTGTGAGATTGGGACAGTGAGAGATTAGGACAGTGTGAGATTGGGACAGTTTGAGATTGGGACAGTGTGAGATTGGTACAGTGAGAGATTGGGACAGTGTGAGATTGGGACAGTGAGAGATTGGGACAGTGAGAGATTGGGACAGTGAGAGATTGGGACAGTGTGAGATTGGGACAGTGTGAGATTGTGACAGTGTGAGATTGGGACAGTGAAACATGGGGACAGTGTGAGATTGGGACAGTGAGAGATTGGGACAGTGTGAGATTGGGACAGTGAGAGATTGGGACAGTGTGAGATTGTGACAGTGTGAGATTGTGACAGTGTGAGATAGGGACAGTGTGAGATTGGGACAGTGTGAGATTCGGACAGTGAAAGATTGGGACTGTGAGAGATTGGGACAGTGCGAAATTGGGACAGTGTGAGATTGGGACAGTGTGAGATTGGGACAGTGTGAGATTGGGACAGTGTGAGATTGGGACAGTGTGAGATTGGGACAGAGTGGGATTGGGACAGTGAGAGATTAGGACAGTGTGAGATTGGGGCAGTGTGAGATTGGGACAGTGTGAGATTGGGACAGCGTGAGATTGGGACAGTGGGAGATTGGGACAGTGTGAGATTGGGACAGTGAGAGATTGGGACAGTGAGAGATTGGGACAGTGTGAGATTTGGACAGTGTGAGATAGGGACAGTGAGAGATTGGGACAGTGTGAGATTGGGGCAGTGTGAGATTAGGACAGTGTGAGACTGGGACAGTGTGAGATTGGGACAGTGTGAGATTGGGACAGTGAGAGATTGGGACAGTGAGAGATTGGGACAGTGTGAGATTGGGACAGTGTGAGATTGGGACAGTGTGAGATTGGGACAGTGTGAGATTGGGACAGTTTGAGATTGGGACAGTGTGAGATTGGGACAGTGTGAGATTGGGGCAGTGTGAGATTGGGACAGTGAGAGATTAGGACAGTGTGAGATTGGGAGAGTTTGAGATTGGGACAGTGTGAGATTGGTACAGTGAGAGATTGGGACAGTGTGAGATTGGGACAGTGAGAGATTTTGACAGTGAGAGATTGGGACAGTGAGAGATTGGGACAGTGTGAGATTGGGACAGTGTGAGATTGGGTCAGTGTGAGATTGGGACAGTGAATCATGGGGACAGTGTGAGATTGGGGCAGTGAGAGATTGGGACAGTGTGAGATTGGGACAGTGAGAGATTGGGACAGTGTGAGATTGTGACAGTGTGAGATTGTGACAGTGTCAGATAGGGACAGTGTGAGATTGGGACAGTGTGAGATTGGGACAGTGAAAGATTGGCACAGTGAGCGATTGGGACAGTGAGAGATTGGGACAGTGTGAGATTGGGACAGTGTGAGATTGGGACAGTGTGAGATTGGGACAGTGTGAGATTGGGACAGTGTGAGATTGGGACAGTGTGAGATTGGGACAGTGTGAGATTGGGACAGTGAGAGATTGGGACAGTGTGAGATTGGGGCAGTGTGAGATTGGGACAGTGTGATACTGGGACAGTGTGAGATTGGGACAGTGTGAGATTGGAACAGTGAGAGATTGGGACAGTGAGAGATTGGGACAGTGTGAGATTGGGACAGTGTGAGATTGGGACAGTGTGAGATTGGGACAGTGTGAGATTGGGACTGTTTGAGATTGGGGCAGTGTGAGATTGGGACAGTGTGAGATTGGGGCAGTGTGAGATTGGGACAGTGAGAGATTAGGACAGTGTGAGATTGGGACAGTTTGAGATTGGGACAGTGTGAGATTGGTACAGTGAGAGATTGGGACAGTGTGAGATTGGGACAGTGAGAGATTGGGACAGTGAGAGATTGGGACAGTGTGAGATTGGGACAGTGTGAGATTGTGACAGTGTGAGATTGGGACAGTGAATCATGGGGACAGTGTGAGATTGGGACAGTGAGAGATTGGGACAGTGTGAGATTGGGACAGTGAGAGATTGGGACAGTGTGAGATTGTGACAGTGTGAGATTGTGACAGTGTGAGATAGGGACAGTGTGAGATTGGGACAGTGTGAGATTCGGACAGTGAAAGATTGGGACTGTGAGAGATTGGGACAGTGCGAAATTGGGACAGTGTGAGATTGGGACAGTGTGAGATTGGGACAGTGTGAGATTGGGACAGTGTGAGATTGGGACAGAGTGGGATTGGGACAGTGAGAGATTAGGTCAGTGTGAGATTGGGGCAGTGTGAGATTGGGACAGTGTGAGATTGGGACAGTGTGAGATTGGGACAGTGAGAGATTGGGACAGTGTGAGATTGGGACAGTGAGAGATTGGGACAGTGAGAGATTGGGACAGTGTGAGATTTGGACAGTGTGAGATTGGGACAGTGAGAGATTGGGACAGTGTGAGATTGGGGCAGTGTGAGATTAGGACAGTGTGAGACTGGGACAGTGTGAGATTGGGACAGTGTGAGATAGGGAGAGTGAGAGATTGGGACAGTGAGAGATTGGGACAGTGTGAGATTGGGACAGTGTGAGATTGGGACAGTGTGAGATTGGGACAGTTTGAGATTGGGACAGTGTGAGATTGGGACAGTGTGAGATTGGGGCAGTGTGAGATTGGGACAGTGAGAGATTAGGACAGTGTGAGATTGGGAGAGTTTGAGATCGGGACAGTGTGAGATTGGTACAGTGAGAGATTGGGACAGTGTGAGATTGGGACAGTGAGAGATTTTCACAGTGAGGGATTCGGTCAGTGAGAGATTGGGACAGTGTGAGATTGGGACAGTGTGAGATTGGGTCAGTGTGAGATTGGGACAGTGAAACATGGGGACAGTGTGAGATTGGGACAGTGAGAGATTGGGACAGTGTGAGATTGGGACAGTGAGAGATTGGGACAGTGTGAGATTGTGACAGTGTGAGATTGTGACAGTGTGAGATAGGGACAGTGTGAGATTGGGACAGTGTGAGATTGGGACAGTGAAAGATTGGCACAGTGAGCGATTGGGACAGTGAGAGATTGGGACAGTGTGAGATTGGGACAGTGTGAGATTGGGACAGTGTGAGATTGGGACAGTGTGAGATTGGGACAGTGTGAGATTGGGACAGAGTGAGATTGGGATAGTGAGAGATTAGGACAGTGTGAGATTGGGGCAGTGTGAGATTGGGACAGTGTGAGATTGGGACAGTGTGAGATTGGGACAGTGAGAGATTGGGACAGTGAGAGATTGGGACAGTGTGAGATTGGGACAGTGTGAGATTGGGACAGTGTGAGATTGGGACAGTGTGAGATTGGGACAGTGAGAGACTGGGACAGTGTGAGATTGGGGCAGTGTGAGATTGGGACAGTGTGAGATTGGGATAATGTGAGATTGGGACAGTGAGAGATTGGGACAGTGAGAGATTGGAACAGTATGAGATTGGGACAGTGTGAGATTGGGACAGTGTGAGGTTGGGACAGTGTGAGACTGGACACTGAGAGATTGGGACAGTGTGAGATTGGGACAGTTTGAGATTGGGACAGTATGAGATTGGGACAGTGTGAGATTGGGACAGTGTGAGATTGGGGCAGTGTGAGATTGGGACGTTGTGAGATTGGGGCAGTGTGAGATTGGGACAGTGAGAGATTGGGACAGTGAGAGATTGTGACAGTGTGAGATTGGGGCAGTGTGAGATTGGGACAGTGTGAGATTGGGACAGTGTGAGATTGGGACAGTGTGAGATTGGAACAGTGTGAGATTGGGTCAGTGGGCGATTGGGACAGTGTGAGATTGGGACAGTGTGAGATTGGGACAGTGTGAGATTGGGACAGTGAGAGATTGGGACAGTGTGAGATTGGGACAGTGTGAGATTGGGACAGTGTGAGATTGGGACAGTGTGAGATTGGGACAGTGAGAGACTGGGACAGTGTGAGATTGGGGCAATGTGAGATTGGGACAGTGTGAGATTGGGATAGTGTGAGATTGGGACAGTGAGAGATTGGGACAGTGAGAGATTGGAACAGTGTGAGATTGGGACTGTGTGAGATTGGGACAGTGTAAGGTTGGGACAGTGTGAGATTGGGACACAGAGAGATTGGGACAGGCTGAGATTGGGACAGTTTGAGATTGGGACAGTATGAGATTGGGACAGTGTGAGATTGGGACAGTGAGAGATTGGGACAGTGAGAGATTGGGACAGTGTGAGATTGGGACAGTGTGAGATTGTGACAGTGTGAGATTGGGACAGTGAAACATGGGGACAGTGTGAGATTGGGACAGTGAGAGATTGGGACAGTGTGAGATTGGGACAGTGAGAGATTGGGACAGTGTGAGATTGTGACAGTGTGAGATTGTGACAGTGTGAGATAGGGACAGTGTGAGATTGGGACAGTGTGAGATTCGGACAGTGAAAGATTGGGACTGTGAGAGATTGGGACAGTGCGAAATTGGGACAGTGTGAGATTGGGACAGTGTGAGATTGGGACAGTGTGAGATTGGGACAGTGTGAGATTGGGACAGAGTGGGATAGGGACAGTGAGAGATTAGGACAGTGTGAGATTGGGGCAGTGTGAGATTGGGACAGTGTGAGATTGGGACAGTGTGAGATTGGAACAGTGAGAGATTGGGACAGTGTGAGATTGGGACAGTGAGAGATTGGGACAGTGAGAGATTGGGACAGTGTGAGATTTGGACAGTGTGAGATTGGGACAGTGAGAGATTGGGACAGTGTGAGATTGGGGCAGTGTGAGATTAGGACAGTGTGAGACTGGGACAGTGTGAGATTGGGACAGTGTGAGATAGGGACAGTGAGAGATTGGGACAGTGAGAGATTGGGACAGTATGAGATTGGTACAGTGTGAGATTGGGACAGTGTGAGATTGGGACAGTGTGAGATTGGGACAGTTTGAGATTGGGACAGTGTGAGATTGGGACAGTGTGAGATTGGGGCAGTGTGAGATTGGGACAGTGAGAGATTAGGACAGTGTGAGATTGGGAGAGTTTGAGATTGGGACAGTGTTAGATTGGTACAGTGAGAGATTGGGACAGTGTGAGATTGGGACAGTGAGAGATTTTGACAGTGAGAGATTTGGACAGTGAGAGATTGGGACAGTGTGAGATTGGGACAGTGTGAGATTGGGTCAGTGTGAGATTGGGACAGTGAAACATGGGGACAGTGTGAGATTGGGACAGTGAGAGATTGGGACAGTGTGAGATTGGGACAGTGAGAGATTGGGACAGTGTGAGATTGTGACAGTGTGAGATTGCGACAGTGTGAGATAGGGACAGTGTGAGATTGGGACAGTGTGAGATTGGGACAGTGAAAGATTGGCACAGTGAGCGATTGGGACAGTGAGAGATTGGGACAGTGTGAGATTGGGACAGTGTGAGATTGGGACAGTGTGAGATTGGGACAGTGTGAGATTGGGACAGTGTGAGATTGGGACAGAGTGAGATTGGGATAGTGAGAGATTAGGACAGTGTGAGATTGGGGCAGTGTGAGATTGGGACAGTGTGAGATTGGGACAGTGTGAGATTGGGACAGTGAGAGATTGGGACAGTGAGAGATTGGGACAGTGTGAGATTGGGACAGTGTGAGATTGGGACAGTGTGAGATTGGGACAGTGAGAGACTGGGACAGTGTGAGATTGGGGCAGTGTGAGATTGGGACAGTGTGAGATTGGGATAGTGTGAGATTGGGACAGTGAGAGATTGGGACAGTGAGAGATTGGAACAGTATGAGATTGGGACAGTGTGAGATTGGGACAGTGTGAGGTTGGGACAGTGTGAGATTGGGACACTGAGAGATTGGGACAGTGTGAGATTGGGACAGTTTGAGATTGGGACAGTATGAGATTGGGACAGTGTGAGATTGGGACAGTGTGAGATTGGGGCAGTGTGAGATTGGGACGTTGTGAGATTGGGACAGTGAGAGATTGGGACAGTGAGAGATTGTGACAGTGTGAGATTGGGGCAGTGTGAGATTGGGACAGTGTGAGATTGGGACAGTGTGAGATTGGGACAGTGTGAGATTGGGACAGTGAGAGATTGGGACAGTGAGAGATTGTGACAGTGTGAGATTGGGGCAGTGTGAGATTGGGGCAGTGTGAGATTGGGACAGTGTGAGATTGGGACAGTGTGAGATTGGGGCAGTGTGAGATTGGGACAGTGTGAGATTGGGACAGTGTGAGATTGGGACAGTGTGAGATTGGGACAGTGAGAGATTGGGACAGTGAGAGATTGTGACAGTGTGAGATTGGGGCAGTGTGAGATTGGGACAGTGTGAGATTGGGACAGTGTGAGATTGGGACAGTGTGAGATTGGAACAGTGTGAGATTGGGTCAGTGGGCGATTGGGACAGTGTGAGATTGGGACAGTGTGAGATTGCGACAGTGTGAGATTGGGACAGTGAGAGATTGGGACAGTGTGAGATTGGGACAGTGTGAGATTGGGACAGTGTGAGATTGGGACAGTGTGAGATTGGGACAGTGAGAGACTGGGACAGTGTGAGATTGGGGCAATGTGAGATTGGGACAGTGTGAGATTGGGATAGTGTGAGATTGGGACAGTGAGAGATTGGGACAGTGAGAGATTGGAACAGTGTGAGATTGGGACTGTGTGAGATTGGGACAGTGTAAGGTTGGGACAGTGTGAGATTGGGACACTGAGAGATTGGGACAGTCTGAGATTGGGACAGTTTGAGATTGGGACAGTATGAGATTGGGACAGTGTGAGATTGGGACAGTGTGAGATTGGGGCAGTGTGAGATTGGGACGTTGTGAGATTGGGGCAGTGTGAGATTGGGACCGTGTGAGATTGGGACAGTGAGAGATTGGGACAGTGTGAGGTTGGGGCAGAGTGAGATTGGGACAGCGTGAGACTGGGACAGTGTGATATTGGGACAGTGAGAGATTGGGACAGTGAGAGATTGGGACAGTGTGAGATTGGCACAGTGTGAGATTGGGACAGTGTGAGATTGGGAAAGTGTGAGATTGGGACAGTGTGAGATTGGAACAGTTAGAGATTGGGACAGTGTGAGATTGGGACAGTGAGAGATTGGGACAGTGTGAGATGGGGACAGTGAGAGATTGGGGCAGTGAGAGATTGGGACAGTGAGAGATTGGGACAGTGTGAGATTGGGACAGTGTGAGATTGTGACAGTGTGAGATTGGGACAGTGACAGATTGGGACAATGTGAGATTGGGACAGTGAGAGATTGGGACAGTGTGAGATTGGGACAGTAAGAGATTGGGACAGTGTGAGATTGGGACAGTGTGAGATTGTGACAGTGTGTGATTGGAACAGTGAAGGATTGGGACAGTGTGAGATTGGGACAGTGAAAGATTGGGACAGTGAGAGATTGGGACAGTGAGAGATTGGGACAGTGTGAGGTTGGGACAGTGTGAGATTGGGACAGTGTGAGATTGGGACAGTGTGAGATTGGGACAGTGAGAGATTGGGACAGTGTGAGATTGGGACAGTGAGAGATTGGGACAGTGTGAGATTGGGTCAGTGTGTGAATGGGACAGTGTGAGATTGGGACAGTGTGAGATTGGGACAGTGTGAGTTTGGGACAGTGAGAGATTGGGACAGTGTGAGATTGGGACAGTGTGAGATTGGGACAGTGAGAGATTGGGACAGTTTGAGATTGGGGCAGTGTGAGATTGGGACAGTGTGAGATTGGGACAGTGTGAGATTGGGACAGTGAGATATTGGGACAGTGAGAGATTGGGACAGTGTGAGATTGGGACAGTGTGAGATTGGGACAGTGAGAGATTGGGACAGTGTGAGATTGGGGCAGTGTGAGATTGGGACAGTGTGATACTGGGACAGTGTGAGATTGGGACAGTGTGAGATTGGAACAGTGAGAGATTGGGACAGTGAGAGATTGGGACAGTGTGAGATTGGGACAGTGTGAGATTGGGACAGTGTGAGATTGGGACAGTGTGAGATTGGGACTGTTTGAGATTGGGGCAGTGTGAGATTGGGACAGTGTGAGATTGGGGCAGTGTGAGATTGGGACAGTGAGAGATTAGGACAGTGTGAGATTGGGACAGTTTGAGATTGGGACAGTGTGAGATTGGTACAGTGAGAGATTGGGACAGTGTGAGATTGGGACAGTGAGAGATTGGGACAGTGAGAGATTGGGACAGTGAGAGATTGGGACAGTGTGAGATTGGGACAGTGTGAGATTGTGACAGTGTGAGATTGGGACAGTGAAACATGGGGACAGTGTGAGATTGGGACAGTGAGAGATTGGGACAGTGTGAGATTGGGACAGTGAGAGATTGGGACAGTGTGAGATTGTGACAGTGTGAGATTGTGACAGTGTGAGATAGGGACAGTGTGAGATTGGGACAGTGTGAGATTCGGACAGTGAAAGATTGGGACTGTGAGAGATTGGGACAGTGCGAAATTGGGACAGTGTGAGATTGGGACAGTGTGAGATTGGGACAGTGTGAGATTGGGACAGAGTGGGATTGGGACAGTGAGAGATTAGGACAGTGTGAGATTGGGGCAGTGTGAGATTGGGACAGTGTGAGATTGGGACAGCGTGAGATTGGGACAGTGAGAGATTGGGACAGTGTGAGATTGGGACAGCGTGAGATTGGGACAGTGAGAGATTGGGACAGTGAGAGATTGGGACAGTTTGAGATTTGGACAGTGTGAGATAGGGACAGTGAGAGATTGGGACAGTGTGAGATTGGGGCAGTGTGAGATTAGGACAGTGTGAGACTGGGACAGTGTGAGATTGGGACAGTGTGAGATTGGGACAGTGAGAGATTGGGACAGTGAGAGATTGGGACAGTGTGAGATTGGGACAGTGTGAGATTGGGACAGTGTGAGATTGGGACAGTTTGAGATTGGGACAGTGTGAGATTGGGACAGTGTGAGATTGGGGCAGTGTGAGATTGGGACAGTGTGAGATTGGGACAGTGAGAGATTGGGACAGTGTGAGATTGGGACAGTGTGAGATTGGGACAGTGTGAGATTGGGACAGTGTGAGATTGGGACAGTGAGAGACTGGGACAGTGTGAGATTGGGGCAATGTGAGATTGGGACAGTGTGAGATTGGGATAGTGTGAGATTGGGACAGTGAGAGATTGGGACAGTGAGAGATTGGAACAGTGTGAGATTGGGACTGTGTGAGATTGGGACAGTGTAAGGTTGGGACAGTGTGAGATTGGGACACTGAGAGATTGGGACAGTCTGAGATTGGGACAGTTTGAGATTGGGACAGGATGAGATTGGGACAGTGTGAGATTGGGACAGTGTGAGATTGGGACAGTGTGAGATTGGGACAGTGTGAGATTGGGACAGTTTGAGATTGGGACAGTGTGAGATTGGGACAGTGTGAGATTGGGGCAGTGTGAGATTGGGACAGTGTGAGATTGGGACAGTGAGAGATTGGGACAGTGTGAGATTGGGACAGTGTGAGATTGGGACAGTGTGAGATTGGGACAGTGTGAGATTGGGACAGTGAGAGACTGGGACAATGTGAGATTGGGGCAATGTGAGATTGGGACAGTGTGAGATTGGGATAGTGTGAGATTGGGACAGTGAGAGATTGGGACAGTGAGAGATTGGAACAGTGTGAGATTGGGACTGTGTGAGATTGGGACAGTGTAAGGTTGGGACAGTGTGAGATTGGGACACTGAGAGATTGGGACAGTCTGAGATTGGGACAGTTTGAGATTGGGACAGTATGAGATTGGGACAGTGTGAGATTGGGACAGTGTGAGATTGGGGCAGTGTGAGATTGGGACGTTGTGAGATTGGGGCAGTGTGAGATTGGGACCGTGTGAGATTGGGACAGTGAGAGATTGGGACAGTGTGAGGTTGGGGCAGAGTGAGCTTGGGACAGCGTGAAACTGGGACAGTGTGATATTGGGACAGTGAGAGATTGGGACAGTGAGAGATTGGGACAGTGTGAGATTGGCACAGTGTGAGATTGGGACAGTGTGAGATTGGGAAAGTGTGAGATTGGGACAGTGTGAGATTGGAACAGTTAGAGATTGGGACAGTGTGAGATTGGGACAGTGAGAGATTGGGACAGTGTGAGATGGGGACAGTGAGAGATTGGGGCAGTGAGAGATTGGGACAGTGAGAGATTGGGACAGTGTGAGATTGGGACAGTGTGAGATTGTGACAGTGTGAGATTGGGACAGTGACAGATTGGGACAATGTGAGATTGGGACAGTGAGAGATTGGGACAGTGTGAGATTGGGACAGTAAGAGATTGGGACAGTGTGAGATTGGGACAGTGTGAGATTGTGACAGTGTGTGATTGGAACAGTGAAGGATTGGGACAGTGTGAGATTGGGACAGTGAAAGATTGGGACAGTGAGAGATTGGGACAGTGAGAGATTGGGACAGTGTGAGCTTGGGACAGTGTGAGATTGGGACAGTGTGAGATTGGGACAGTGTGAGATTGGGACAGTGAGAGATTGGGACAGTGTGAGATTGGGACAGTGAGAGATTGGGACAGTGTGAGATTGGGTCAGTGTGTGAATGGGACAGTGTGAGATTGGGACAGTGTGAGATTGGGACAGTGTGAGTTTGGGACAGTGAGAGATTGGGACAGTTTGAGATTGGGGCAGTGTGAGATTGGGACAGTGTGAGATTGGGACAGTGTGAGATTGGGACAGTGAGATATTGGGACAGTGAGAGATTGGGACAGTGTGAGATTGGGACAGTGTGAGATTGGGACAGTGAGAGATTGGGACAGTGTGAGATTGGGGCAGTGTGAGATTGGGACAGTGTGATACTGGGACAGTGTGAGATTGGGACAGTGTGAGATTGGAACAGTGAGAGATTGGGACAGTGAGAGATTGGGACAGTGTGAGATTGGGACAGTGTGAGATTGGGACAGTGTGAGATTGGGACAGTGTGAGATTGGGACTGTTTGAGATTGGGGCAGTGTGAGATTGGGACAGTGTGAGATTGGGGCAGTGTGAGATTGGGACAGTGAGAGATTAGGACAGTGTGAGATTGGGACAGTTTGAGATTGGGACAGTGTGAGATTGGTACAGTGAGAGATTGGGACAGTGTGAGATTGGGACAGTGAGAGATTGGGACAGTGAGAGATTGGGACAGTGAGAGATTGGGACAGTGTGAGATTGGGACAGTGTGAGATTGTGACAGTGTGAGATTGGCACAGTGAAACATGGGGACAGTGTGAGATTGGGACAGTGAGAGATTGGGACAGTGTGAGATTGGGACAGTGAGAGATTGGGACAGTGTGAGATTGTGACAGTGTGAGATTGTGACAGTGTGAGATAGGGACAGTGTGAGATTGGGACAGTGTGAGATTCGGACAGTGAAAGATTGGGACTGTGAGAGATTGGGACAGTGCGAAATTGGGACAGTGTGAGATTGGGACAGTGTGAGATTGGGACAGTGTGAGATTGGGACAGAGTGGGATTGGGACAGTGAGAGATTAGGACAGTGTGAGATTGGGGCAGTGTGAGATTGGGACAGTGTGAGATTGGGACAGCGTGAGATTGGGACAGTGAGAGATTGGGACAGTGTGAGATTGGGACAGCGTGAGATTGGGACAGTGAGAGATTGGGACAGTGAGAGATTGGGACAGTGAAAGATTGGGACTGTGAGAGATTGGGACAGTGCGAAATTGGGACAGTGTGAGATTGGGACAGTGTGAGATTGGGACAGTGTGAGATTGGGACAGAGTGGGATTGGGACAGTGAGAGATTAGGACAGTGTGAGATTGGGGCAGTGTGAGATTGGGACAGTGTGAGATTGGGACAGCGTGAGATTGGGACAGTGAGAGATTGGGACAGTGTGAGATTGGGACAGCGTGAGATTGGGACAGTGAGAGATTGGGACAGTGAGAGATTGGGACAGTTTGAGATTTGGACAGTGTGAGATAGGGACAGTGAGAGATTGGGACAGTGTGAGATTGGGGCAGTGTGAGATTAGGACAGTGTGAGACTGGGACAGTGTGAGATTGGGACAGTGTGAGATTGGGACAGTGAGAGATTGGGACAGTGAGAAATTGGGACAGTGTGAGATTGGGACAGTGTGAGATTGGGACAGTGTGAGATTGGGACAGTTTGAGATTGGGACAGTGTGAGATTGGGACAGTGTGAGATTGGGGCAGTGTGAGATTGGGACAGTGTGAGATTGGGACAGTGAGAGATTGGGACAGTGTGAGATTGGGACAGTGTGAGATTGGGACCGTGTGAGATTGGGACAGTGTGAGATTGGGACAGTGAGAGACTGGGACAGTGTGAGATTGGGGCAATGTGAGATTGGGACAGTGTGAGATTGGGATAGTGTGAGATTGGGACAGTGAGAGATTGGGACAGTGAGAGATTGGAACAGTGTGAGATTGGGACTGTGTGAGATTGGGACAGTGTAAGGTTGGGACAGTGTGAGATTGGGACACTGAGAGATTGGGACAGTCTGAGATTGGGACAGTTTGAGATTGGGACAGTATGAGATTGGGACAGTGTGAGATTGGGACAGTGTGAGATTGGGACAGTGTGAGATTGGGACAGTGTGAGATTGGGACAGTTTGAGATTGGGACAGTGTGAGATTGGGACAGTGTGAGATTGGGGCAGTGTGAGATTGGGACAGTGTGAGATTGGGACAGTGAGAGATTGGGACAGTGTGAGATTGGGACAGTGTGAGATTGGGACAGTGTGAGATTGGGACAGTGTGAGATTGGGACAGTGAGAGACTGGGACAGTGTGAGATTGGGGCAATGTGAGATTGGGACAGTGTGAGATTGGGATAGTGTGAGATTGGGACAGTGAGAGATTGGGACAGTGAGAGATTGGAACAGTGTGAGATTGGGACTGTGTGAGATTGGGACAGTGTAAGGTTGGGACAGTGTGAGATTGGGACACTGAGAGATTGGGACAGTCTGAGATTGGGACAGTTTGAGATTGGGACAGTATGAGATTGGGACAGTGTGAGATTGGGACAGTGTGAGATTGGGGCAGTGTGAGATTGGGACGTTGTGAGATTGGGGCAGTGTGAGATTGGGACCGTGTGAGATTGGGACAGTGAGAGATTGGGACAGTGTGAGGTTGGGGCAGAGTGAGATTGGGACAGCGTGAGACTGGGACAGTGTGATATTGGGACAGTGAGAGATTGGGACAGTGAGAGATTGGGACAGTGTGAGATTGGCACAGTGTGAGATTGGGACAGTGTGAGATTGGGAAAGTGTGAGATTGGGACAGTGTGAGATTGGAACAGTTAGAGATTGGGACAGTGTGAGATTGGGACAGTGAGAGATTGGGACAGTGTGAGATGGGGACAGTGAGAGATTGGGGCAGTGAGAGATTGGGACAGTGAGAGATTGGGACAGTGTGAGATTGGGACAGTGTGAGATTGTGACAGTGTGAGATTGGGACAGTGACAGATTGGGACAATGTGAGATTGGGACAGTGAGAGATTGGGACAGTGTGAGATTGGGACAGTAAGAGATTGGGACAGTGTGAGATTGGGACAGTGTGAGATTGTGACAGTGTGTGATTGGAACAGTGAAGGATTGGGACAGTGTGAGATTGGGACAGTGAAAGATTGGGACAGTGAGAGATTGGGACAGTGAGAGATTGGGACAGTGTGAGGTTGGGACAGTGTGAGATTGGGACAGTGTGAGATTGGGACAGTGTGAGATTGGGACAGTGAGAGATTGGGACAGTGTGAGATTGGGACAGTGAGAGATTGGGACAGTGTGAGATTGGGTCAGTGTGTGAATGGGACAGTGTGAGATTGGGACAGTGTGAGATTGGGACAGTGTGAGTTTGGGACAGTGAGAGATTGGGACAGTTTGAGATTGGGGCAGTGTGAGATTGGGACAGTGTGAGATTGGGACAGTGTGAGATTGGGACAGTGAGATATTGGGACAGTGAGAGATTGGGACAGTGTGAGATTGGGACAGTGTGAGATTGGGACAGTGAGAGATTGGGACAGTGTGAGATTGGGGCAGTGTGAGATTGGGACAGTGTGATACTGGGACAGTGTGAGATTGGGACAGTGTGAGATTGGAACAGTGAGAGATTGGGACAGTGAGAGATTGGGACAGTGTGAGATTGGGACAGTGTGAGATTGGGACAGTGTGAGATTGGGACAGTGTGAGATTGGGACTGTTTGAGATTGGGGCAGTGTGAGATTGGGACAGTGTGAGATTGGGGCAGTGTGAGATTGGGACAGTGAGAGATTAGGACAGTGTGAGATTGGGACAGTTTGAGATTGGGACAGTGTGAGATTGGTACAGTGAGAGATTGGGACAGTGTGAGATTGGGACAGTGAGAGATTGGGACAGTGAGAGATTGGGACAGTGAGAGATTGGGACAGTGTGAGATTGGGACAGTGTGAGATTGTGACAGTGTGAGATTGGGACAGTGAAACATGGGGACAGTGTGAGATTGGGACAGTGAGAGATTGGGACAGTGTGAGATTGGGACAGTGAGAGATTGGGACAGTGTGAGATTGTGACAGTGTGAGATTGTGACAGTGTGAGATAGGGACAGTGTGAGATTGGGACAGTGTGAGATTCGGACAGTGAAAGATTGGGACTGTGTGAGATTGGGACAGCGTGAGATTGGGACAGTGAGAGATTGGGACAGTGAGAGATTGGGACAGTTTGAGATTTGGACAGTGTGAGATAGGGACAGTGAGAGATTGGGACAGTGTGAGATTGGGGCAGTGTGAGATTAGGACAGTGTGAGACTGGGACAGTGTGAGATTGGGACAGTGTGAGATTGGGACAGTGAGAGATTGGGACAGTGAGAGATTGGGACAGTGTGAGATTGGGACAGTCTGAGATTGGGGCAGTGTGAGATTGGGACAGTGTGAGATTGGGACAGTGAGAGATTGGGACAGTGTGAGATTGGGACAGTGTGAGATTGGGACAGTGTGAGATTGGGACAGTGTGAGATTGGGACAGTGAGAGACTGGGACAGTGTGAGATTGGGGCAATGTGAGATTGGGACAGTGTGAGATTGGGATAGTGTGAGATTGGGACAGTGAGAGATTGGGACAGTGAGAGATTGGAACAGTGTGAGATTGGGACTGTGTGAGATTGGGACAGTGTAAGGTTGGGACAGTGTGAGATTGGGACACTGAGAGATTGGGACAGTCTGAGATTGGGACAGTTTGAGATTGGGACAGTATGAGATTGGGACAGTGTGAGATTGGGACAGTGTGAGATTGGGACAGTGTGAGATTGGGACAGTGTGAGATTGGGACAGTTTGAGATTGGGACAGTGTGAGATTGGGACAGTGTGAGATTGGGGCAGTGTGAGATTGGGACAGTGTGAGATTGGGACAGTGAGAGATTGGGACAGTGTGAGATTGGGACAGTGTGAGATTGGGACAGTGTGAGATTGGGACAGTGTGAGATTGGGACAGTGAGAGACTGGGACAGTGTGAGATTGGGGCAATGTGAGATTGGGACAGTGTGAGATTGGGATAGTGTGAGATTGGGACAGTGAGAGATTGGGACAGTGAGAGATTGGAACAGTGTGAGATTGGGACTGTGTGAGATTGGGACAGTGTAAGGTTGGGACAGTGTGAGATTGGGACACTGAGAGATTGGGACAGTCTGAGATTGGGACAGTTTGAGATTGGGACAGTATGAGATTGGGACAGTGTGAGATTGGGACAGTGTGAGATTGGGGCAGTGTGAGATTGGGACGTTGTGAGATTGGGGCAGTGTGAGATTGGGACCGTGTGAGATTGGGACAGTGAGAGATTGGGACAGTGTGAGGTTGGGGCAGAGTGAGATTGGGACAGCGTGAGACTGGGACAGTGTGATATTGGGACAGTGAGAGATTGGGACAGTGAGAGATTGGGACAGTGTGAGATTGGCACAGTGTGAGATTGGGACAGTGTGAGATTGGGAAAGTGTGAGATTGGGACAGTGTGAGATTGGAACAGTTAGAGATTGGGACAGTGTGAGATTGGGACAGTGAGAGATTGGGACAGTGTGAGATGGGGACAGTGAGAGATTGGGGCAGTGAGAGATTGGGACAGTGAGAGATTGGGACAGTGTGAGATTGGGACAGTGTGAGATTGTGACAGTGTGAGATTGGGACAGTGACAGATTGGGACAATGTGAGATTGGGACAGTGAGAGATTGGGACAGTGTGAGATTGGGACAGTAAGAGATTGGGACAGTGTGAGATTGGGACAGTGTGAGATTGTGACAGTGTGTGATTGGAACAGTGAAGGATTGGGACAGTGTGAGATTGGGACAGTGAAAGATTGGGACAGTGAGAGATTGGGACAGTGAGAGATTGGGACAGTGTGAGGTTGGGACAGTGTGAGATTGGGACAGTGTGAGATTGGGACAGTGTGAGATTGGGACAGTGAGAGATTGGGACAGTGTGAGATTGGGACAGTGAGAGATTGGGACAGTGTGAGATTGGGTCAGTGTGTGAATGGGACAGTGTGAGATTGGGACAGTGTGAGATTGGGACAGTGTGAGTTTGGGACAGTGAGAGATTGGGACAGTGTGAGATTGGGACAGTGTGAGATTGGGACAGTGAGAGATTGGGACAGTTTGAGATTGGGGCAGTGTGAGATTGGGACAGTGTGAGATTGGGACAGTGTGAGATTGGGACAGTGAGATATTGGGACAGTGAGAGATTGGGACAGTGTGAGATTGGGACAGTGTGAGATTGGGACAGTGAGAGATTGGGACAGTGTGAGATTGGGGCAGTGTGAGATTGGGACAGTGTGATACTGGGACAGTGTGAGATTGGGACAGTGTGAGATTGGAACAGTGAGAGATTGGGACAGTGAGAGATTGGGACAGTGTGAGATTGGGACAGTGTGAGATTGGGACAGTGTGAGATTGGGACAGTGTGAGATTGGGACTGTTTGAGATTGGGGCAGTGTGAGATTGGGACAGTGTGAGATTGGGGCAGTGTGAGATTGGGACAGTGAGAGATTAGGTCAGTGTGAGATTGGGACAGTTTGAGATTGGGTCAGTGTGAGATTGGTACAGTGAGAGATTGGGACAGTGTGAGATTGGGACAGTGAGAGATTGGGACAGTGAGAGATTGAGACAGTGAGAGATTGGGACAGTGTGAGATTGGGACAGTGTGAGATTGTGACAGTGTGAGATTGGGACAGTGAAACATGGGGACAGTGTGAGATTGGGACAGTGAGAGATTGGGACAGTGTGAGATTGGGACAGTGAGAGATTGGGACAGTGTGAGATTGTGACAGTGTGAGATTGTGACAGTGTGAGATAGGGACAGTGTGAGATTGGGACAGTGTGAGATTCGGACAGTGAAAGATTGGGACTGTGAGAGATTGGGACAGTGCGAAATTGGGACAGTGTGAGATTGGGACAGTGTGAGATTGGGACAGTGTGAGATTGGGACAGAGTGGGATTGGGACAGTGAGAGATTAGGACAGTGTGAGATTGGGGCAGTGTGAGATTGGGACAGTGTGAGATTGGGACAGCGTGAGATTGGGACAGTGAGAGATTGGGACAGTGTGAGATTGGGACAGCGTGAGATTGGGACAGTGAGAGATTGGGACAGTGAGAGATTGGGACAGTGTGAGATTTGGACAGTGTGAGATAGGGACAGTGAGAGATTGGGACAGTGTGAGATTGGGGCAGTGTGAGATTAGGACAGTGTGAGACTGGGACAGTGTGAGATTGGGACAGTGTGAGATTGGGACAGTGAGAGATTGGGACAGTGAGAGATTGGGACAGTGTGAGATTGGGACAGTGTGAGATTGGGACAGTGTGAGATTGGGACAGTGTGAGATTGGGACAGTTTGAGATTGGGACAGTGTGAGATTGGGACAGTGTGAGATTGGGGCAGTGTGAGATTGGGACAGTGAGAGATTAGGACAGTGTGAGATTGGGAGAGTTTGAGATTGGGACAGTGTGAGATTGGTACAGTGAGAGATTGGGACAGTGTGAGATTGGGACAGTGAGAGATTTTGACAGTGAGAGATTGGGACAGTGAGAGATTGGGACAGTGTGAGATTGGGACAGTGTGAGATTGGGTCAGTGTGAGATTGGGACAGTGAAACATGGGGACAGTGTGAGATTGGGAAAGTGAGAGATTGGGACAGTGTGAGATTGGGACAGTGAGAGATTGGGACAGTGTGAGATTGTGACAGTGTGAGATTGTGACAGTGTGAGATAGGGACAGTGTGAGATTGGGACAGTGTGAGATTGGGACAGTGAAAGATTGGCACAGTCAGCGATTGGGACAGTGAGAGATTGGGACAGTGTGAGATTGGGACAGTGTGAGATTGGGACAGTGTGAGATTGGGACAGTGTGAGATTGGGACAGTGTGAGATTGGGACAGTGTGAGATTGGGACAGTGTGAGATTGGGACAGTGAGAGATTGGGACAGTGTGAGATTGGGGCAGTGTGAGATTGGGACAGTGTGATACTGGGACAGTGTGAGATTGGGACAGTGTGAGATTGGAACAGTGAGAGATTGGGACAGTGAGAGATTGGGACAGTGTGAGATTGGGACAGTGTGAGATTGGGACAGTGTGAGATTGGTACAGTGAGAGATTGGGACAGTGTGAGATTGGGACAGTGAGAGATTGGGACAGTGAGAGATTGGGACAGTGAGAGATTGGGACAGTGTGAGATTGGGACAGTGTGAGATTGTGACAGTGTGAGATTGGGACAGTGAAACATGGGGACAGTGTGAGATTGGGACAGTGAGAGATTGGGACAGTGTGAGATTGGGACAGTGAGAGATTGGGACAGTGTGAGATTGTGACAGTGTGAGATTGTGACAGTGTGAGATAGGGACAGTGTGAGATTGGGACAGTGTGAGATTCGGACAGTGAAAGATTGGGACTGTGAGAGATTGGGACAGTGCGAAATTGGGACAGTGTGAGATTGGGACAGTGTGAGATTGGGACAGTGTGAGATTGGGACAGTGTGAGATTGGGACAGAGTGGGATTGGGACAGTGAGAGATTAGGACAGTGTGAGATTGGGGCAGTGTGAGATTGGGACAGTGTGAGATTGGGACAGTGTGAGATTGGGACAGTGAGAGATTGGGACAGTGTGAGATTGGGACAGTGAGAGATTGGGACAGTGAGAGATTGGGACAGTGTGAGATTTGGACAGTGTGAGATTGGGACAGTGAGAGATTGGGACAGTGTGAGATTGGGGCAGTGTGAGATTAGGACAGTGTGAGACTGGGACAGTGTGAGATTGGGACAGTGTGAGATAAGGACAGTGAGAGATTGGGACAGTGTGAGATTGGGACAGTGTGAGATTGGGACAGTGTGAGATTGGGACAGTGTGAGATTGGGACAGTTTGAGATCGGGGCAGTGTGAGATTGGGACAGTGAGAGATTAGGACAGTGTGAGATTGGAAGAGTTTGAGATTGGGACAGTGTGAGATTGGTACAGTGAGAGATTGGGACAGTGTGAGATTGGGACAGTGAGAGATTTTGACAGTGAGAGATTCGGACAGTGAGAGATTGGGACAGTGTGAGATTGGGACAGTGTGAGATTGGGTCAGTGTGAGATTGGGACAGTGAAACATGGGGACAGTGTGAGATTGGGACAGTGAGAGATTGGGACAGTGTGAGATTGGGACAGTGAGAGATTGGGACAGTGTGAGATTGTGACAGTGTGAGATTGTGACAGTGTGAGATAGGGACAGTGTGAGATTGGGACAGTGTGAGATTGGGACAGTGAAAGATTGGCACAGTGAGCGATTGGGACAGTGAGAGATTGGGACAGTGTGAGATTGGGACAGTGTGAGATTGGGACAGTGTGAGATTGGGACAGTGTGAGATTGGGACAGTGTGAGATTGGGACAGAGTGAGATTGGGATAGTGAGAGATTAGGACAGTGTGAGATTGGGGCAGTGTGAGATTGGGACAGTGTGAGATTGGGACAGTGTGAGATTGGAACAGTGAGAGATTGGGACAGTGAGAGATTGGGACAGTGTGAGATTGGGACAGTGTGAGATTGGGACAGTGTGAGATTGGGACAGTGTGAGATTGGGACAGTGAGAGACTGGGACAGTGTGAGATTGGGGCAGTGTGAGATTGGGACAGTGTGAGATTGGGATAGTGTGAGATTGGGACAGTGAGAGATTGGGACAGTGAGAGATTGGAACAGTATGAGATTGGGACAGTGTGAGATTGGGACAGTGTGAGGTTGGGACAGTGTGAGATTGGGACACTGAGAGATTGGGACAGTGTGAGATTGGGACAGTTTGAGATTGGGACAGTATGAGATTGGGACAGTGTGAGATTGGGACAGTGTGAGATTGGGGCAGTGTGAGATTGGGACGTTGTGAGATTGGGGCAGTGTGAGATTGGGACAGTGAGAGATTGGGACAGTGAGAGATTGTGACAGTGTGAGATTGGGGCAGTGTGAGATTGGGACAGTGTGAGATTGGGACAGTGTGAGATTGGGACAGTGTGAGATTGGAACAGTGTGAGATTGGGTCAGTGGGCGATTGGGACAGTGTGAGATTGGGACAGTGTGAGATTGGGACAGTGTGAGATTGGGACAGTGAGAGATTGGGACAGTGTGAGATTGGGACAGTGTGAGATTGGGACAGTGTGAGATTGGGACAGTGTGAGATTGGGACAGTGAGAGACTGGGACAGTGTGAGATTGGGGCAGTGTGAGATTGGGACAGTGTGAGATTGGGATAGTGTGAGATTGGGACAGTGAGAGATTGGGACAGTGAGAGATTGGAACAGTGTGAGATTGGGACTGTGTGAGATTGGGACAGTGTAAGGTTGGGACAGTGTGAGATTGGGACACTGAGAGATTGGGACAGTCTGAGATTGGGACAGTTTGAGATTGGGACAGTATGAGATTGGGACAGTGTGAGATTGGGACAGTGTGAGATTGGGGCAGTGTGAGATTGGGACGTTGTGAGATTGGGGCAGTGTGAGATTGGGACAGTGAGAGATTGGGACAGTGACAGATTGGGACAGAGTGAGATTGGGGCAGTGTGAGATTGGGACAGTGTGAGATTGGGACAGTGTGAGATTGGGACAGTGTGAGATTGGGACAGTGTGAGATTGGGTCAGTGAGCGATTGGGACAGTGTGAGATTGGGACAGTGTGAGATTGGGACAGTGTGAGATTGGGACAGTGAGAGATTGGGACAGTGTGAGATTGGGTAAGTCTGAGATTGGGACAGTGTGAGATTGGGAAAGTGTGAGATTGGGACAGTGTGAGATTGGGACAGTTTGAGATTGGGACAGTGTGAGATTGGGAAAGTGTGAGATTGGGACAGTGTGAGATTGGGAAAGTGTGAGATTGGGCCAATGTGAGATTGGGACAGTGTGAGATTGGGAAAGTGTGAGATTGGGGCAGTGTGAGATTGGAACAGTGTGAGATTGGCAGAGTGTGAGATTGGGACAGTTTGAGATTGGGACAGTGTGAGATTGGGACTGTGTGAGATTGGGACAGTGTTAGATTGGGACAGTGTGAGATTGGGACAGTGTGAGTTTGGGACAGTGTTAAATTGGGACAGTGTGAGATTGCGACAGTGTGAGATTGGGACAGTGTGAGATTGGGACAGGCTAAGACTGGGACAGTGTGAGATTGGGACAGTGTGAGATTGGGAAAGTTAGTGATTGGGACAGTGTGAGATAGGACAGTCTGAGATTGGGACAGTGTGAGATTGGGACAGTCTGAGATCGGGAGAGTGTGAGATTGGGACAGTGAACGATTGGGGCAGTGTGAAATTGGGACTGTGAGAGATTGGGACAGTGTGAGATTGGGACAGTGTGAGATTGGGACATTGTGAAATTGGGACAGTGTGAGATTGGGACAGTGAGAGATTGGGGCAGTGTGAGCTTGGGACAGTGAGAGATTGGGGCAGTTTGAGATTGGGACAGTATCAGATTGGGACAGTGTGTGATTGGGACAGTGTGAGATTGGGACAGTGTGAGATTGGGACAGTGAGAGATTGGGACAGTGTGAGATTGGGACAGTGTGAGACTGGGACAGTGTGAGATTGGGACAGTGAGATTGGTAGAGTGAGAGATAGGGACAGTGAGAGATTGGGACAGTGTGAGATTGGGACAGTGTGAGATTGGGACAGTGTGAGATTGGGACAGTGTGAGAGTGGGACAGTGTGAGATTGGGACAGTGTGAGATTGGGAGAGTGAGAGATTGGGATGGTTTGAGATTGGGACAGAGTGAGATTGGGACAGTGAGTGATTGGGACAGTGTGAGATTGGGGCAGTGTGAGATTGGGACAGTGTGAGATTGGGACAGTGTGAGATTGGGACAGTGAGAGATTGGGACAGTGTGAGTTTGGGACAGTGTGAGAGTGGGACAGTGTGAGATTGGGACAGTGTGAGATTGTGACAGTGTGAGCTTGGGAGAGTGTGAGATTGGGACAGTGTGAGAATGGGACAGTGTGAGATTGGGACAGTGTGAGATTGGGACAGTGTGAGATTGGGACAGTGTGAGATTGGGACTGTGTGAGATTTGGACAGTGAGAGATTGGGACAGTGTGAGATTGGGACAGTGTGAGATTGGGACTGTGTGGGATTGGGACAGTGAGAGATTTGGACAGTGAGAGATTGGGACAGTGTGAGATTGGGACAGTGTGAGATTGGGACTGTGTGAGATTGGGAGAGTGAGAGATTTGGACAGTGAGAGATTGGGACAGTGTGAGATTGGGGCAGTGTGAGATTTGGACAGTGAGAGATTGGGACAGTGTGAGATTGGGACAGTGTGAGATTGGGACAGTGTGAGATTGGGACAGTGAGAGGTTGGGACAGTGTGAGATTGGGAAAGTTTGAGATTGGGACAGTGTGAGATTGGGACAGTGTGAGATTGGGACAGTGTGAGATTGGGACAGTGTGAGATTGGGACTGTGTGGGATTGGGACAGTGAGAGATTTGGACAGTGAGAGATTGGGACAGTGTGAGATTGGGACAGTGTGAGATTGGGACTGTGTGAGATTGGGACAGTGAGAGATTTGGACAGTGAGAGATTGGGACAGTGTGAGATTGGGGCAGTGTGAGATTTGGACAGTGAGAGATTGGGACAGTGTGAGATTGGGACAGTGTGAGATTGGGACAGTGTGAGATTGGGACAGTGAGAGGTTGGGACAGTGTGAGATTGGGAAAGTTTGAGATTGGGACAGTGTGAGATTGGGACAGTGTGAGATTGGGAAAGTGTGAGATTGGGACAGTGTGAGATTGGGACAGTGTGAGATTGGGAGAGTGTGAGATTGGGACAGTTTGAGATTGGGACAGTGTGAGATTGGGACAGTGTTAGATTGGGACAGTGTTAGATTGGGACAGTGTGAGATTGGGACAGTGAGTGATTGGGATCGTGACAGATAGGACAGTGTGAGATTGGGACAGTGTGAGATTGGGACAGTGTGAGATTGGGACAGTGTGAGATTGGGACAGGGTGAGACTGGGACAGTGTGAGATTGGGACAGTGTGAGATTGGGACAGTGAGTGATTGGGACAGTGAGAGATAGGACAGTGTGAGATTGGGACAGTGTGAGATTGGGACAGTGTGAGATCGGGACAGTGTGAGATTGGGACAGTGAGCGATTGGGGCAGTGTGAAATTGGGACAGTGTGAGATTGGGACAGTGTGAGATTGGGACAGTGTGAGATTGGGTCATTGTGAGATTGGGGCTGTGTGAGCTTGGGACAGTGAGAGATTGGGGCAGTGTGAGATTGCAACAGTGTGAGATTGGGACAGTGTGCGATTGGGACAGTGTGAGATTGGGACAATGAGATTGGGACAGTGAGAGATAGGGACAGTGAGAGATTGGGACAGTGTGAGATTGGGACAGTGTGCGATTGGGACAGTGTGAGATTGGGACAATGAGATTGGGACAGTGTGAGATTGTGACAGTGTGAGATTGTGACAGTGTGAGATAGGGACAGTGTGAGATTGGGACAGTGTGAGATTGGGACAGTGAAAGATTGGCACAGTGAGCGATTGGGACAGTGAGAGATTGGGACAGTGTGAGATTGGGACAGTGTGAGATTGGGACAGTGTGAGATTGGGACAGTGTGAGATTGGGACAGTGTGAGATTGGGACAGAGTGAGATTGGGATAGTGAGAGATTAGGACAGTGTGAGATTGGGGCAGTGTGAGATTGGGACAGTGTGAGATTGGGACAGTGTGAGATTGGGACAGTGAGAGATTGGGACAGTGAGAGATTGGGACAGTGTGAGATTGGGACAGTGTGAGATTGGGACAGTGTGAGATTGGGACAGTGTGAGATTGGGACAGTGAGAGACTGGGACAGTGTGAGATTGGGGCAGTGTGAGATTGGGACAGTGTGAGATTGGGATAGTGTGAGATTGGGACAGTGAGAGATTGGGACAGTGAGAGATTGGAACAGTATGAGATTGGGACAGTGTGAGATTGGGACAGTGTGAGGTTGGGACAGTGTGAGATTGGGACACTGAGAGATTGGGACAGTGTGAGATTGGGACAGTTTGAGATTGGGACAGTATGAGATTGGGACAGTGTGAGATTGGGACAGTGTGAGATTGGGGCAGTGTGAGATTGGGACGTTGTGAGATTGGGGCAGTGTGAGATTGGGACAGTGAGAGATTGGGACAGTGAGAGATTGTGACAGTGTGAGATTGGGGCAGTGTGAGATTGGGACAGTGTGAGATTGGGACAGTGTGAGATTGGGACAGTGTGAGATTGGAACAGTGTGAGATTGGGTCAGTGGGCGATTGGGACAGTGTGAGATTGGGACAGTGTGAGATTGGGACAGTGTGAGATTGGGACAGTGAGAGATTGGGACAGTGTGAGATTGGGACAGTGTGAGATTGGGACAGTGTGAGATTGGGACAGTGTGAGATTGGGACAGTGAGAGACTGGGACAGTGTGAGATTGGGGCAATGTGAGATTGGGACAGTGTGAGATTGGGATAGTGTGAGATTGGGACAGTGAGAGATTGGGACAGTGAGAGATTGGAACAGTGTGAGATTGGGACTGTGTGAGATTGGGACAGTGTAAGGTTGGGACAGTGTGAGATTGGGACACTGAGAGATTGGGACAGGCTGAGATTGGGACAGTTTGAGATTGGGACAGTATGAGATTGGGACAGTGTGAGATTGGGACAGTGAGAGATTGGGACAGTGAGAGATTGGGACAGTGTGAGATTGGGACAGTGTGAGATTGTGACAGTGTGAGATTGGGACAGTGAAACATGGGGACAGTGTGAGATTGGGACAGTGAGAGATTGGGACAGTGTGAGATTGGGACAGTGAGAGATTGGGACAGTGTGAGATTGTGACAGTGTGAGATTGTGACAGTGTGAGATAGGGACAGTGTGAGATTGGGACAGTGTGAGATTCGGACAGTGAAAGATTGGGACTGTGAGAGATTGGGACAGTGCGAAATTGGGACAGTGTGAGATTGGGACAGTGTGAGATTGGGACAGTGTGAGATTGGGACAGTGTGAGATTGGGACAGAGTGGGATTGGGACAGTGAGAGATTAGGACAGTGTGAGATTGGGGCAGTGTGAGATTGGGACAGTGTGAGATTGGGACAGTGTGAGATTCGGACAGTGAGAGATTGGGACAGTGTGAGATTGGGACAGTGAGAGATTGGGACAGTGAGAGATTGGGACAGTGTGAGATTTGGACAGTGTGAGATTGGGACAGTGAGAGATTGGGACAGTGTGAGATTGGGGCAGTGTGAGATTAGGACAGTGTGAGACTGGGACAGTGTGAGATTGGGACAGTGTGAGATAGGGACAGTGAAAGATTGGGACAGTGATAGATTGGGACAGTGTGAGATTGGTACAGTGTGAGATTGGGACAGTGTGAGATTGGGACAGTGTGAGATTGGGACAGTTTGAGATTGGGACAGTGTGAGATTGGGACAGTGTGAGATTGGGGCAGTGTGAGATTGGGACAGTGAGAGATTAGGACAGTGTGAGATTGGGAGAGTTTGAGATTGGGACAGTGTGAGATTGGTACAGTGAGAGATTGGGACAGTGTGAGATTGGGACAGTGAGAGATTTTGACAGTGAGAGATTCGGACAGTGAGAGATTGGGACAGTGTGAGATTGGGACAGTGTGAGATTGGGTCAGTGTGAGATTGGGACAGTGAAACATGGGGACAGTGTGAGATTGGGACAGTGAGAGATTGGGACAGTGTGAGATTGGGACAGTGAGAGATTGGGACAGTGTGAGATTGTGACAGTGTGAGATTGTGACAGTGTGAGATAGGGACAGTGTGAGATTGGGACAGTGTGAGATTGGGACAGTGAAAGATTGGCACAGTGAGCGATTGGGACAGTGAGAGATTGGGACAGTGTGAGATTGGGACAGTGTGAGATTGGGACAGTGTGAGATTGGGACAGTGTGAGATTGGGACAGTGTGAGATTGGGACAGAGTGAGATTGGGATAGTGAGAGATTAGGACAGTGTGAGATTGGGGCAGTGTCAGATTGGGACAGTGTGAGATTGGGACAGTGTGAGATTGGGACAGTGAGAGATTGGGACAGTGAGAGATTGGGACAGTGTGAGATTGGGACAGTGTGAGATTGGGACAGTGTGAGATTGGGACAGTGTGAGATTGGGACAGTGAGAGACTGGGACAGTGTGAGATTGGGGCAGTGTGAGATTGGGACAGTGTGAGATTGGGATAGTGTGAGATTGGGACAGTGAGAGATTGGGACAGTGAGAGATTGGAACAGTATGAGATTGGGACAGTGTGAGATTGGGACAGTGTGAGGTTGGGACAGTGTGAGATTGGGACACTGAGAGATTGGGACAGTGTGAGATTGGGACAGTTTGAGATTGGGACAGTATGAGATTGGGACAGTGTGAGATTGGGACAGTGTGAGATTGGGGCAGTGTGAGATTGGGACAGTGTGAGATTGGGTCAGTGTGAGATTGGGACAGTGAAACATGGGGACAGTGTGAGATTGGGACAGTGAGAGATTGGGACAGTGTGAGATTGGGACAGTGAGAGATTGGGACAGTGTGAGATTGTGACAGTGTGAGATTGTGACAGTGTGAGATAGGGACAGTGTGAGATTGGGACAGTGTGAGATTGGGACAGTGAAAGATTGGCACAGTGAGCGATTGGGACAGTGAGAGATTGGGACAGTGTGAGATTGGGACAGTGTGAGATTGGGACAGTGTGAGATTGGGACAGTGTGAGATTGGGACAGTGTGAGATTGGGACAGAGTGAGATTGGGATAGTGAGAGATTAGGACAGTGTGAGATTGGGGCAGTGTCAGATTGGGACAGTGTGAGATTGGGACAGTGTGAGATTGGGACAGTGTGAGATTGGGTCAGTGTGAGATTGGGACAGTGAAACATGGGGACAGTGTGAGATTGGGACAGTGAGAGATTGGGACAGTGTGAGATTGGGACAGTGAGAGATTGGGACAGTGTGAGATTGTGACAGTGTGAGATTGTGACAGTGTGAGATAGGGACAGTGTGAGATTGGGACAGTGTGAGATTGGGACAGTGAAAGATTGGCACAGTGAGCGATTGGGACAGTGAGAGATTGGGACAGTGTGAGATTGGGACAGTGTGAGATTGGGACAGTGTGAGATTGGGACAGTGTGAGATTGGGACAGTGTGAGATTGGGACAGAGTGAGATTGGGATAGTGAGAGATTAGGACAGTGTGAGATTGGGGCAGTGTCAGATTGGGACAGTGTGAGATTGGGACAGTGTGAGATTGGGACAGTGAGAGATTGGGACAGTGAGAGATTGGGACAGTGTGAGATTGGGACAGTGTGAGATTGGGACAGTGTGAGATTGGGACAGTGTGAGATTGGGACAGTGAGAGACTGGGACAGTGTGAGATTGGGGCAGTGTGAGATTGGGACAGTGTGAGATTGGGATAGTGTGAGATTGGGACAGTGAGAGATTGGGACAGTGAGAGATTGGAACAGTATGAGATTGGGACAGTGTGAGATTGGGACAGTGTGAGGTTGGGACAGTGTGAGATTGGGACACTGAGAGATTGGGACAGTGTGAGATTGGGACAGTTTGAGATTGGGACAGTATGAGATTGGGACAGTGTGAGATTGGGACAGTGTGAGATTGGGGCAGTGTGAGATTGGGACGTTGTGAGATTGGGACAGTGAGAGATTGGGACAGTGAGAGATTGTGACAGTGTGAGATTGGGGCAGTGTGAGATTGGGACAGTGTGAGATTGGGACAGTGTGAGATTGGGACAGTGTGAGATTGGGACAGTGAGAGATTGGGACAGTGAGAGATTGTGACAGTGTGAGATTGGGGCAGTGTGAGATGGGGCAGTGTGAGATTGGGACAGTGTGAGATTGGGACAGTGTGAGATTGGGGCAGTGTGAGATTGGGACAGTGTGAGATTGGGACAGTGTGAGATTGGGACAGTGTGAGATTGGGACAGTGAGAGATTGGGACAGTGAGAGATTGTGACAGTGTGAGATTGGGGCAGTGTGAGATTGGGACAGTGTGAGATTGGGACAGTGTGAGATTGGGACAGTGTGAGATTGGAACAGTGTGAGATTGGGTCAGTGGGCGATTGGGACAGTGTGAGATTGGGACAGTGTGAGATTGGGACAGTGTGAGATTGGGACAGTGAGAGATTGGGACAGTGTGAGATTGGGACAGTGTGAGATTGGGACAGTGTGAGATTGGGACAGTGTGAGATTGGGACAGTGAGAGACTGGGACAGTGTGAGATTGGGGCAATGTGAGATTGGGACAGTGTGAGATTGGGATAGTGTGAGATTGGGACAGTGAGAGATTGGGACAGTGAGAGATTGGAACAGTGTGAGATTGGGACAGTGTGAGATTGGGACAGTGTAAGGTTGGGACAGTGTGAGATTGGGACACTGAGAGATTGGGACAGTCTGAGATTGGGACAGTTTGAGATTGGGACAGTATGAGATTGGGACAGTGTGAGATTGGGACAGTGTGAGATTGGGGCAGTGTGAGATTGGGACGTTGTGAGATTGGGGCAGTGTGAGATTGGGACCGTGTGAGATTGGGACAGTGAGAGATTGGGACAGTGTGAGGTTGGGGCAGAGTGAGATTGGGACAGCGTGAGACTGGGACAGTGTGATATTGGGACAGTGAGAGATTGGGACAGTGAGAGATTGGGACAGTGTGAGATTGGCACAGTGTGAGATTGGGACAGTGTGAGATTGGGAAAGTGTGAGATTGGGACAGTGTGAGATTGGAACAGTTAGAGATTGGGACAGTGTGAGATTGGGACAGTGAGAGATTGGGACAGTGTGAGATTGGGACAGTGAGAGATTGGGGCAGTGAGAGATTGGGACAGTGAGAGATTGGGACAGTGTGAGATTGGGACAGTGTGAGATTGTGACAGTGTGAGATTGGGACAGTGACAGATTGGGACAATGTGAGATTGGGACAGTGAGAGATTGGGACAGTGTGAGATTGGGACAGTAAGAGATTGGGACAGTGTGAGATTGGGACAGTGTGAGATTGTGACAGTGTGTGATTGGAACAGTGAAGGATTGGGACAGTGTGAGATTGGGACAGTGAAAGATTGGGACAGTGAGAGATTGGGACAGTGAGAGATTGGGACAGTGTGAGGTTGGGACAGTGTGAGATTGGGACAGTGTGAGATTGGGACAGTGTGAGATTGGGACAGTGAGAGATTGGGACAGTGTGAGATTGGGACAGTGAGAGATTGGGACAGTGTGAGATTGGGTCAGTGTGTGAATGGGACAGTGTGAGATTGGGACAGTGTGGGATTGGGACAGTGTGAGTTTGGGACAGTGAGAGATTGGGACAGTGTGAGATTGGGACAGTGTGAGATTGGGACAGTGAGAGATTGGGACAGTTTGAGATTGGGGCAGTGTGAGATTGGGACAGTGTGCGATTGGGACAGTGTGAGATTGGGACAGTGAGATATTGGGACAGTGAGAGATTGGGACAGTGTGAGATTGGGACAGTGTGAGATTGGGACAGTGAGAGATTGGGACAGTGTGAGATTGGGGCAGTGTGAGATTGGGACAGTGTGAGATTGGGACAGTGTGAGATTGGATCAGTGAGAGGTTGGGACAGTGAGAGATTGGGACAGTGTGAGATTGGGACAGTGTGAGATTGGGACAGTGTGAGATTGGGACAGTGTGAGATTGGGACTGTTTGAGATTGGGGCAGTGTGAGATTGGGACAGTGTGAGATTGGGGCAGTGTGAGATTGGGACAGTGAGAGATTAGGACAGTGTGAGATTGGGACAGTTTGAGATTGGGACAGTGTGAGATTGGTACAGTGAGAGATTGGGACAATGTGAGATTGGGACAGTGAGAGATTGGGACAGTGAGAGATTGGGACAGTGAGAGATTGGGACAGTGTGAGATTGGGACAGTGTGAGATTGTGACAGTGTGAGATTGGGACAGTGAAACATGGGGACAGTGTGAGATTGGGACAGTGAGAGATTGGGACAGTGTGAGATTGGGACAGTGAGAGATTGGGACAGTGTGAGATTGTGACAGTGTGAGATTGTGACAGTGTGAGATAGGGACAGTGTGAGATTGGGACAGTGTGAGATTCGGACAGTGAAAGATTGGGACTGTGAGAGATTGGGACAGTGCGAAATTGGGACAGTGTGAGATTGGGACAGTGTGAGATTGGGACAGTGTGAGATTGGGACAGAGTGGGATTGGGACAGTGAGAGATTAGGACAGTGTGAGATTGGGGCAGTGTGAGATTGGGACAGTGTGAGATTGGGACAGCGTGAGATTGGGACAGTGAGAGATTGGGACAGTGTGAGATTGGGACAGTGTGAGATTGGGACAGTGAGAGATTGGGACAGTGAGAGATTGGGACAGTGTGAGATTTGGACAGTGTGAGATAGGGACAGTGAGAGATTGGGACAGTGTGAGATTGGGGCAGTGTGAGATTAGGACAGTGTGAGACTGGGACAGTGTGAGATTGGGACAGTGTGAGATTGGGACAGTGAGAGATTGGGAAAGTGAGAGATTGGGACAGTGTGAGATTGGGACAGTGTGAGATTGGGACAGTGTGAGATTGGGACAGTGTGAGATTGGGACAGTTTGAGATTGGGACAGTGTGAGATTGGGACAGTGTGAGATTGGGGCAGTGTGAGATTGGGACAGTGAGAGATTAGGACAGTGTGAGATTGGGAGAGTTTGAGATTGGGACAGTGTGAGATTGGTACAGTGAGAGATTGGGACAGTGTGAGATTGGGACAGTGAGAGACTTTGACAGTGAGAGATTGGGACAGTGAGAGATTGGGACAGTGTGAGATTGGGACAGTGTGAGATTGGGTCAGTGTGAGATTGGGACAGTGAAACATGGGGACAGTGTGAGATTGGGACAGTGAGAGATTGGGACAGTGTGAGATTGGGACAGTGAGAGATTGGGACAGTGTGAGATTGTGACAGTGCGAGATTGTGACAGTGTGAGATAGGGACAGTGTGAGATTGGGACAGTGTGAGATTGGGACAGTGAAAGATTGGCACAGTGAGCGATTGGGACAGTGAGAGATTGGGACAGTGTGAGATTGGGACAGTGTGAGATTGGGACAGTGTGAGATTGGGACAGTGTGAGATTGGGACAGTGTGAGATTGGGACAGTGTGAGATTGGGACAGTGTGAGATTGGGACAGTGAGAGATTGGGACAGTGTGAGATTGGGGCAGTGTGAGATTGGGACAGTGTGATACTGGGACAGTGTGAGATTGGGACGGTGTGAGATTGGAACAGTGAGAGATTGGGACAGTGAGAGATTGGGACAGTGTGAGATTGGGACAGTGTGAGATTGGGACAGTGTGAGATTGGTACAGTGAGAGATTGGGACAGTGTGAGATTGGGACAGTGAGAGATTGGGACAGTGAGAGATTGGGACAGTGAGAGATTGGGACAGTGTGAGATTGGGACAGTGTGAGATTGTGACAGTGTGAGATTGGGACAGTGAAACATGGGGACAGTGTGAGATTGGGACAGTGAGAGATTGGGACAGTGTGAGATTGGGACAGTGAGAGATTGGGACAGTGTGAGATTGTGACAGTGTGAGATTGTGACAGTGTGAGATAGGGACAGTGTGAGATTGGGACAGTGTGAGATTCGGACAGTGAAAGATTGGGACTGTGAGAGATTGGGACAGTGCGAAATTGGGACAGTGTGAGATTGGGACAGTGTGAGATTGGGACAGTGTGAGATTGGGACAGAGTGGGATTGGGACAGTGAGAGATTAGGACAGTGTGAGATTGGGGCAGTGTGAGATTGGGACAGTGTGAGATTGGGACAGTGTGAGATTGGGACAGTGAGAGATTGGGACAGTGTGAGATTGGGACAGTGAGAGATTGGGACAGTGAGAGATTGGGACAGTGTGAGATTTGGACAGTGTGAGATTGGGACAGTGAGAGATTGGGACAGTGTGAGATTGGGGCAGTGTGAGATTAGGACAGTGTGAGACTGGGACAGTGTGAGATTGGGACAGTGTGAGATAGGGACAGTGAGAGATTGGGACAGTGTGAGATTGGGACAGTGTGAGATTGGGACAGTGTGAGATTGGGACAGTGTGAGATTGGGACAGTTTGAGATTGGGGCAGTGTGAGATTGGGACAGTGAGAGATTAGGACAGTGTGAGATTGGGAGAGTTTGAGATTGGGACAGTGTGAGATTGGTACAGTGAGAGATTGGGACAGTGTGAGATTGGGACAGTGAGAGATTTTGACAGTGAGAGATTCGGACAGTGAGAGATTGGGACAGTGTGAGATTGGGACAGTGTGAGATTGGGTCAGTGTGAGATTGGGACAGTGAAACATGGGGCAGTGTGAGATTGGGACAGTGAGAGATTGGGACAGTGTGAGATTGGGACAGTGAGAGATTGGGACAGTGTGAGATTGTGACAGTGTGAGATTGTGACAGTGTGAGATAGGGACAGTGTGAGATTGGGACAGTGTGAGATTGGGACAGTGAAAGATTGGCACAGTGAGCGATTGGGACAGTGAGAGATTGGGACAGTGTGAGATTGGGACAGTGTGAGATTGGGACAGTGTGAGATTGGGACAGTGTGAGATTGGGACAGTGTGAGATTGGGACAGAGTGAGATTGGGATAGTGAGAGATTAGGACAGTGTGAGATTGGGGCAGTGTGAGATTGGGACAGTGTGAGATTGGGACAGTGTGAGATTGGGACAGTGAGAGATTGGGACAGTGAGAGATTGGGACAGTGTGAGATTGGGACAGTGTGAGATTGGGGCAGTGTGAGATTGGGACAGTGTGAGATTGGGACAGTGAGAGACTGGGACAGTGTGAGATTGGGGCTGTGTGAGATTGGGACAGTGTGAGATTGGGATAGTGTGAGATTGGGACAGTGAGAGATTGGGACAGTGAGAGATTGGAACAGTATGAGATTGGGACAGTGTGAGATTGGGACAGTGTGAGGTTGGGACAGTGTGAGATTGGGACACTGAGAGATTGGGACAGTGTGAGATTGGGACAGTTTGAGATTGGGACAGTATGAGATTGGGACAGTGTGAGATTGGGACAGTGTGAGATTGGGGCAGTGTGAGATTGGGACGTTGTGAGATTGGGGCAGTTTGAGATTGGGACAGTGAGAGATTGGGACAGTGAGAGATTGTGACAGTGTGAGATTGGGGCAGTGTGAGATTGGGACAGTGTGAGATTGGGACAGTGTGAGATTGGGACAGTGTGAGATTGGAACAGTGTGAGATTGGGTCAGTGGGCGATTGGGACAGTGTGAGATTGGGACAGTGTGAGATTGGGACAGTGTGAGATTGGGACAGTGAGAGATTGGGACAGTGTGAGATTGGGACAGTGTGAGATTGGGACAGTGTGAGATTGGGACAGTGTGAGATTGGGACAGTGAGAGACTGGGACAGTGTGAGATTGGGGCAGTGTGAGATTGGGACAGTGTGAGATTGGGATAGTGTGAGATTGGGACAGTGAGAGATTGGGACAGTGAGAGATTGGAACAGTGTGAGATTGGGACTGTGTGAGATTGGGACAGTGTAAGGTTTGGACAGTGTGAGATTGGGACACTGAGAGATTGGGACAGTCTGAGATTGGGACAGTTTGAGATTGGGACAGTATGAGATTGGGACAGTGTGAGATTGGGACAGTGTGAGATTGGGGCAGTGTGAGATTGGGACGTTGTGAGATTGGGGCAGTGTGAGATTGGGACAGTGAGAGATTGGGACAGTGACAGATTGGGACAGAGTGAGATTGGGGCAGTGTGAGATTGGGACAGTGTGAGATTGGGACAGTGTGAGATTGGGACAGTGTGAGATTGGGACAGTGTGAGATTGGGTCAGTGAGCGATTGGGACAGTGTGAGATTGGGACAGTGTGAGATTGGGACAGTGTGAGATTGGGACAGTGAGAGATTGGGACAGTGTGAGATTGGGAAAGTCTGAGATTGGGACAGTGTGAGATTGGGAAAGTGTGAGATTGGGACAGTGTGAGATTGGGACAGTTTGAGATTGGGACAGTGTGAGATTGGGAAAGTGTGAGATTGGGACAGTGTGAGATTGGGAAAGTGTGAGATTGGGCCAATGTGAGATTGGGACAGTGTGAGATTGGGAAAGTGTGAGATTGGGGCAGTGTGAGATTGGAACAGTGTGAGATTGGCAGAGTGTGAGATTGGGACAGTTTGAGATTGGGACAGTGTGAGATTGGGACTGTGTGAGATTGGGACAGTGTTAGATTGGGACAGTGTGAGATTGGGACAGTGTGAGTTTGGGACAGTGTTAAATTGGGACAGTGTGAGATTGCGACAGTGTGAGATTGGGACAGTGTGAGATTGGGACAGGCTAAGACTGGGACAGTGTGAGATTGGGACAGTGTGAGATTGGGAAAGTTAGTGATTGGGACAGTGTGAGATAGGACAGTCTGAGATTGGGACAGTGTGAGATTGGGACAGTCTGAGATCGGGAGAGTGTGAGATTGGGACAGTGAACGATTGGGGCAGTGTGAAATTGGGACAGTGAGAGATTGGGACAGTGTGAGATTGGGACAGTATCAGATTGGGACAGTGTGTGATTGGGACAGTGTGAGATTGGGACAGTGTGAGATTGGGACAGTGAGAGATTGGGACAGTGTGAGATTGGGACAGTGTGAGACTGGGACAGTGTGAGATTGGGACAGTGAGATTGGTAGAGTGAGAGATAGGGACAGTGAGAGATTGGGACAGTGTGAGATTGGGACAGTGTGAGATTGGGACAGTGTGAGATTGGGACAGTGTGAGATTGGGACAGTGTGAGATTGGGACAGTGAGAGGTTGGGACAGTGTGAGATTGGGAAAGTTTGAGATTGGGACAGTGTGAGATTGGGACAGTGTGAGATTGGGAAAGTGTGAGATTGGGACAGTGTGAGATTGGGACAGTGTGAGATTGGGAGAGTGTGAGATTGGGACAGTTTGAGATTGGGACAGTGTGAGATTGTGACAGTGTTAGATTGGGACAGTGTTAGATTGGGACAGTGTGAGATTGGGACAGTGAGTGATTGGGATCGTGACAGATAGGACAGTGTGAGATTGGGACAGTGTGAGATTGGGACAGTGTGAGATTGGGACAGTGTGAGATTGGGACAGGGTGAGACTGGGACAGTGTGAGATTGGGACAGTGTGAGATTGGGACAGTGAGTGATTGGGACAGTGAGAGATAGGACAGTGTGAGATTGGGACAGTGTGAGATTGGGACAGTGTGAGATCGGGACAGTGTGAGATTGGGACAGTGAGCGATTGGGGCAGTGTGAAATTGGGACAGTGTGAGATTGGGACAGTGTGAGATTGGGACAGTGTGAGATTGGGTCATTGTGAGATTGGGGCTGTGTGAGCTTGGGACAGTGAGAGATTGGGGCAGTGTGAGATTGGAACAGTGTGAGATTGGGACAGTGTGCGATTGGGACAGTGTGAGATTGGGACAATGAGATTGGGACAGTGAGAGATAGGGACAGTGAGAGATTGGGACAGTGTGAGATTGGGACAGTGTGAGATTGGGACAGTGGGAGATTGGGACAGTGTGAGAGTGCGACAGTGTGAGTTTGGGACAGTGTGAGATTGGGAGAGTGAGAGATTGGGATGGTTTGAGATTGGGACAGAGTGAGATTGGGACAGTGAGAGATTGGGAGAGTGTGAGATTGGGGCAGTGTGAGATTGGGACAGTGTGAGATAGGGACAGTGTGAGATTGGGACAGTGTGAGATTGGGACAGTGTGAGATTGGGAGAGTGAGAGATTTGGACAGTGTGAGTTTGGGACAGTGTGAGAGTGGGACAATGTGAGATTGGGACAGTGTGAGATTGTGACAGTGTGAGATTGGGTCAGTGTGAGATTGGGAGAGTGTGAGATTGGGACAGTGTGAGATTGGGACAGTGTGATATTGGGACAGTGTGAGATTGGGACAGGGTGACATTGGGACAGTGAGAGATTGGGACAGTGAGAGATTGGGACAGTTTGAGATTGGGACAGTGTGAGATTGGGACAGTGTTAGATTGGGACAGTGTTAGATTCGTACAGTGTGAGATTGGGACAGTGAGAGATTGGGATCATGACAGATAGAGGTTGGGACAGTGTGAGATTGGGACAGTGTGAGATTGGGGCAGTGTGTGATAGGGGCAGTGTGAGATTGGGGCAGTGTGAGATTGGGACAGTGTGAGATTGGGACAATGTGAGATTGGGACAGTGTGAGATTGGGCCAGTGTGAGATTGGAACAGTGAGAGATTGGGCCAGTGTGAGATTGGGACAGTGTGAGATTGGGACAGTGTGAAATTGGGACAGTGAGAGATTGGGACAGTGTGAGATTGTGACAGTGTGAGATTGGGACAGTGAGAGATTGGGACGCTGTGAGATTGGGACAGAGCTGGATTGGGACAGAGTGAGATTGGGACAGTGTGAGAATAGGACAGTGTGAGATTGGGTCAGTGAGAGATTGGGACTGTGAGAGATTGGGACAGTGTGAGGTTGGGACAGTGTGAGATTGGGACAGTGTTAGATTGGGACAGTGAGAGATTGGGACAGTGTGAGATTGGGACAGTGTGAGATTGGGACAGTGTGAGATTGGGACAGTGTGAGATTGGGACAGTGTGAGATTGGGACAGTGTGAGATTGGGACAGTGAGAGATTGGGACAGTGTGAGATTGGGACAGTGTGAGATTGGGACAGTGTGATATTGGGACAGTGTGAGGTTGGGACAGTGTGAGATTGGGACAGTGTGAGATTGGGACAGTTAGAGATTGGGACAGTGAGAGATTGGGACAGTGAGAGATTGGGAAAGTGAGAGATTGGGACAGTGAGAGATTGGGACAGTGTTAGATTGGGACAGTGAGAGATTGCGACAGTGTGAGATTGGGACTGTGTGAGATTGGGATAGTCTGAGATTGGGACAGTGTGAGATTGGGAGAGTGTGAGATTGGGATAGTGTGACATTGGGACAGTGTGAGAGTGGGACAGTGTGCGATTGGGACAGCGTGAGATTGGGACAGTGTGAGATTGGGACAGTGAGAGATTGGGACAGTGCGAGATAGGGAGAGTGCGAGATTGGGACAGTGTGAGATTGGGACAATGTGAGATTGGGACAGTGTGAGATTGGGACAGTGTGAGATTGGAACAGTGAGAGATTGGGCCAGTGTGAGATTGGGACAGTGTGAGATTGGGACAGTGTGAGATTGGGACAGTGTGAGATTGGGAATGTGTGAGATTGGGACAGTGTGAGATTGGGACAGTGTGAGATTGGGACAATGAGAGATTGGGACAGTGTGAGAATGGGACAGTGTGATATTGGGACAGTGTGAGGTTGGGACAGTGTGAGATTGGGACAGTGTGAGATTGGGACAGTGTGAGATTGGGACAGTGAGAGGTTGGGACAGTGTGAGATTGGGACAGTGTGAGATTGGGGCAGTGTGTGATAGGGGCAGTGTGAGATTGGGAAAGTGTGAGATTGGGACAGTGTGAGATTGGGACAATGTGAGATTGGGACAGTGTGAGATTGGAACAGTGAGAGATTGGGCCTGTGTGAGATTGGGACAGTGTGAGATTGGGACAGTGTGAGATTGGGACAGTGAGAGATTGGGACAGTGTGAGATTGGGATAGTGTGAGATTGGGACAGTGAGAGATTGGGACGCTGTGAGATTGGGACAGAGTTAGATTGGGACAGAGTGAGATTGGGACAGTGTGAGATTGGGACAGTGTGAGATTGGGTCAGTGAGAGATTGGGACAGTGAGAGATTGGGACAGTGTGAGGTTGGGACAGTGTGAGATTGGGACAGTGTTAGATTGGGACAGTGAGAGATTGGGACAGTGTGAGATTGGGACAGTGTGAGATAGGGACAGTGTGAGATTGGGACAGTGTGAGATTGGGACAATGTGTGATTGGGACAGTGTGAGATTGGGACAGTGAGAGATTGGGACAGTGTGAGATTGGGACAGTGTGAGATTGGGACAGTGTGATATTGGGACAGTGTGAGGTTGAGACAGTGTGAGATTGGGACAGTGTGAGATTGGGACAGTGAGAGATTGGGACAGTGAGAGATTGGGACAGTGAGAGATTGGGAAAGTGAGAGATTGGGACAGTGAGAGATTGGGACAGTGTTAGATTGGGACAGTGAGAGATTGCGACAGTGTGAGATTGGGACTGTGGGAGATTGGGACAGTCTGAGATTGGGACAGTATGAGATTGGGAGAGTGTGAGATTTGGATAGTGTGACATTGGGACAGTGTGAGAGTGGGACAGTGTGCGATTGGGACAGCGTGAGATTGGGACAGTGAGAGATTGGGACAGTGCGAGATAGGGAGAGTGCGAGATTGGGACAGTGTGAGATTGGGACCCTGTGAGATTGGGACAGTGAGATTGGGACAGTGTGAGATTGGGACAGTGTGAGGTTGGGACAGTGAGAGATTGGGACAGTGTGAGAGTGGGACAGTGTGAGATTGGGACAGTGTGAGATTGGGACTGTGTGAGATTGGGACAGTGAGAGATTGGGACAGTGTGAGATTGGGACAGTTTGAGATTGGGACAGGTTGAGATTCGGACAGTTTGAGATTCGGAGAGTGTGAGAGTGGGACAGTGTGAGATTGGGACAGAATGAGATTGGGACAGTGGGAGATTGGGACAGTGTGAGATTGGGACAGTGAGAGATTGGTACAGTGTGAGATTGGGACAGTGTGAGATTGGGACAGTGTGAGATTGGGACAGTGAGAGATTGGGACAGTGTGAGATTGGGACAGTGTGAGATTGGGACAGTGTGAGATTGGGACGGTGTGAGATTGGGAGAGTGTGAGATTGGGACAGTGTGAGATTGGGACAGTGAGCGATTGGGACAGTGTGAGATTGGGACTGTGTGAGATTGGGACAGTGTGAGATTGGGACAGTGAGAGATTGGGACAGTGTGATATTGGGACAGTGTGAGGTTGGGACAGTGTGAGATTGGGACAGTTAGAGATTGGGACCGTGAGAGATTGGGACAGTGAGAGATTGGGAAAGTGAGAGATTGGGACAGTGAGAGATTGGGACAGTGTTAGATTGGGACAGTGAGAGATTGTGACAGTGTGAGATTGGGACTGTGTGAGATTGGGATAGTCTGAGATTGGGACAGTGTGAGATTGGGAGAGTGTGAGATTGGGATAGTGTGACATTGGGACAGTGTGAGAGTGGGACAGTGTGCGATTGGGACAGCGTGAGATTGGGACAGTGTGAGATTGGGACAGTGAGAGATTGGGACAGTGCGAGATAGGGAGAGTGCGAGATTGGGACAGTGTGAGATTGGGACAATGTGAGATTGGGACAGTGTGAGATTGGGACAGTGTGAGATTGGAACAGTGAGAGATTGGGCCAGTGTGAGATTGGGACAGTGTGAGATTGGGACAGTGTGAGATTGGGACAGTGTGAGATTGGGAATGTGTGAGATTGGGACAGTGTGAGATTGGGACAGTTTGAGATTGGGACAATGAGAGATTGGGACAGTGTGAGAATGGGACAGTGTGATATTGGGACAGTGTGAGGTTGGGACAGTGTGAGATTGGGACAGTGTGAGATTGGGACAGTGTGAGATTGGGACAGTGAGAGGTTGGGACAGTGTGAGATTGGGACAGTGTGAGATTGGGGCAGTGTGTGATAGGGGCAGTGTGAGATTGGGAAAGTGTGAGATTGGGAAAGTGTGAGATTGGGACAGTGTGAGATTGGAACAGTGAGAGATTGGGCCTGTGTGAGATTGGGACAGTGTGAGATTGGGACAGTGTGAGATTGGGACAGTGAGAGATTGGGACAGTGTGAGATTGGGATAGTGTGAGATTGGGACAGTGAGAGATTGGGACGCTGTGAGATTGGGACAGAGTTAGATTGGGACAGAGTGAGATTGGGACAGTGTGAGATTGGGACAGTGTGAGATTGGGTCAGTGAGAGATTGGGACAGTGAGAGATTGGGACAGTGTGAGGTTGGGACAGTGTGAGATTGGGACAGTGTTAGATTGGGACAGTGAGAGATTGGGACAGTCTGAGATTGGGACAGTGTGAGATAGGGACAGTGTGAGATTGGGACAGTGTGAGATTGGGACAGTGTGAGATTGGGACAGTGTGAGATTGGGACAGTGAGAGATTGGGACAGTGTGAGATTGGGACAGTGTGAGATTGGGACAGTGTGATATTGGGACAGTGTGAGGTTGAGACAGTGTGAGATTGGGACAGTGTGAGATTGGGACAGTGAGAGATTGGGACAGTGAGAGATTGGGACAGTGAGAGATTGGGAAAGTGAGAGATTGGGACAGTGAGAGATTGGGACAGTGTTAGATTGGGACAGTGAGAGATTGCGACAGTGTGAGATTGGGACTGTGGGAGATTGGGACAGTCTGAGATTGGGACAGTATGAGATTGGGAGAGTGTGAGATTGGGATAGTGTGACATTGGGACAGTGTGAGAGTGGGACATTGTGCGATTGGGACAGCGTGAGATTGGGACAGTGAGAGATTGGGACAGTGCGAGATAGGGAGAGTGCGAGATTGGGACAGTGTGAGATTGGGACCCTGTGAGATTGGGACAGTGAGATTGGGACAGTGTGAGATTGGGACAGTGTGAGGTTGGGACAGTGAGAGATTGGGACAGTGTGAGAGTGGGACAGTGTGAGATTGGGACAGTGTGAGATTGGGACTGTGTGAGATTGGGACAGTGAGAGATTGGGACAGTGTGAGATTGGGACAGTTTGAGATTGGGACAGGTTGAGATTCGGACAGTTTGAGATTCGGAGAGTGTGAGAGTGGGACAGTGTGAGATTGGGACAGAATGAGATTGGGACAGTGGGAGATTGGGACAGTGTGAGATTGGGACAGTTTGAGATTGGGAGAGTGAGAGATTGGGACAGTGAGAGATTGGTACAGTGTGAGATTGGGACAGTGTGAGATTGGGACAGTGTGAGATTGGGACAGTGAGAGATTGGGACAGTGTGAGAATGGGACAGTGTGAGATTGGAACAGTGTGAGATTGGGACGGTGTGAGATTGGGAGAGTGTGAGATTGGGACAGTGTGAGATTGGGACAGTGAGCGATTGGGACAGTGTGAGATTGGGACTGTGTGAGATTGGGACAGTGTGAGATTGGGACAGTGAGAGATTGGGACAGTGTGATATTGGGACAGTGTGAGGTTGGGACAGTGTGAGATTGGGACAGTGTGAGATTGGGACAGTGTGAGATTGGGACAGTGAGTGGTTGGGACAGTGCGAGATTGGGACAGTGTGAGATTGGGGCAGTGTGAGATTGGGGCAGTGAGAGATTGGGGCAGTGTGAGATTGGGACCGGGTGAGATTGGGACAGTCTGAGATTGGGACAGTGTGAGATTGTGACAGTGTGAGATTGGGACAGTGAGAGATTGGGACAGTGTGATATTGGGACAGTGTGAGGTTGGGACAGTGCGAGATTGGGACAGTGTGAGATTGGGGCAGTGTGAGATTGGGACAGTGTGATATTGGGACAGTGTGAGGTTGGGACAGTGTGAGGTTGGGACAGTGTGAGTTTGGGACAGTGAGAGATTGGGGCAGTGAGAGATTGGGACAGTGAGAGATTGGGACAGTGAGAGATTGGGACAGTGTTAGATTGGGAGAGTGAGCGATTGGGACAGTGTGAGATTGGGACTGTGTGAGATTAGGACAGTGTGAGATTGGGACAGTGTGAGATTGGGAGAGTGTGAGATTGGGATAGTGTGAGATTGGGACAGTGTGAGAGTGGGACAGTCTGAGATTCGGACACCGTGAGATTGGGACAGTGTGAGATTGGGACAGTGAGAGATTGCGACAGTGCGAGATTGGGACAGTGTGAGATTGGAACAGTGTGAGATTGGGACAGTGTGAGATTGGGATAGTGAGATGGGGACAGTATGAGATTGGGACAGTGTGAGGTTGGGACAGTGAGAGATTGGGACAGTGTGAGAGTGGGACAGTGTGAGATTGGGACAGTGTGAGATTGGGACAGTGTGAGATTGGGACAGTGAGAGATTGGGACAGTGCGAGATTGGGACAGTGTGAGATTGGGACAGTGTGAGATTGGGACAGTGTGAGATTGGGACAGTGTGAGATTGGGACAGGGTGAGATTGGGACAGTGTGAGATTGGGACAGTGAGAGATTGCGACAGTGTGAGATTGGGACAGTGTGAGATTGGGACAGTGAGAGATTGGGACAGTGTGAGATTGGGACAGTGTGAGATTGGGACAGTGTGAGATTGGGACAGTGAGAGATTGGGACAGTGAGAGATTGGGACAGTGAGAGATTGGGACTGTGAGAGATTGGGACAGTGTGAGATTCGGACAGTGTGAGAGTGGGAAAGTGTGAGATTGGGACAGTGTGAGCTTGGGAGAGTGTGAGATTGGGACAGTTTGAGATTGGGACAGTGAGAGATTGGGACAGTGTGAGATTGGGACATTGTGAGATTGGGACAGTGAGAGATTGGGGCAGTGTGAGATTGGGAAAGTGTGAGATTGGGACAGTGTGAGATTGGGACAGTGTGAGATTGGGACAGGGTGAGATTGTGACAGTGTGAGATTGGGACAGTGTGAGATTGGGACAGTGAGAGATTGGGACAGTGAGAGATAGGACAGTGTGAGATTGGGACAGTGTGAGATCAGGACAGTGTGAGATCGGGACAGTGTGAGATTGGGACAGTGAGCGATTGGGGCAGTGTGGGATTGGGACAGTGAAAGATTGGGACAGTGTGAGATTGGGACAGTGTGAGATTGGGACAGGGTGAGATTGCGGCAGTGTGAGATTGAAACAGTGTGCGATTGGGTCAGTGTGAGATTGGGACAGTGAGAGATTGGGGCAGTGTGAGCTTGGGACAGTGAGAGATTGGGGCAGTGTGAGATTGGGACAGTGTGAGATTGGGACAGTGTGAGATTGGGACAGTGTGAGATTGGGACAGTGAGAGATTGGGACAGTGAGAGATTGGGACAGTGTGAGATTGGGACAGTGTGAGATTGGGACAGTGTGAGATTGGGACAGTGTGAGATTGGGACAGTGCTAGATTGGGACAGTGTGAGATTGGGACAGTGTGAGATTGGGACAGTGTGAGATTGGGACAGTGTGAGATTGGGACAGGGTGAGATTGGGACAGTGTGAGATTGGGACAGTGAGAGATTGCGACAGTGTGAGATTGGGAGAGTGTGAGATTGGGACAGTGAGAGATTGGGACAGTGTGAGATTGGGACAGTGTGAGATTGGGACAGTGTGAGATTGGGACAGTGAGAGATTGGGACAGTGAGAGATTGGGACAGTGAGAGATTGGGACAGTGAGAGATTGGGACAGTTTGAGATTGGGACATTGTGAGATTGGGACAGTGTGAGATTGGGACAGTGAGAGATTGGGACAGTGAGAGATAGGACAGTGTGAGATTGGGACAGTGTGAGATTGGGACAGTGAGAGATTGGGACAGTGAGAGATAGGACAGTGTGAGATTGGGACAGTGTGAGATCAGGACAGTGTGAGATTGGGACAGTGTGAGATTGGGACAGGTTGAGATTGCGGCAGTGTGAGATTGGAACAGTGTGCGATTGGGGCAGTGTGAGATTGGGACAGTGAGAGATTGGGGCAGTGTGAGCTTGGGACAGTGAGAGATTGGGGCAGTGTGAGATTGGGACAGTGAGAGATTGGGACAGTGAGAGATTGGGACAGTGTGAGATTGGGACAGTGTGAGATTGGGACAGTGTGAGATTGGGATAGTGAGATTGGGACAGTGAGAGATTGGGACAGTGAGAGATTGGGACAGTGTGAGATTGGGACAGTGTGAGATTGGGACAGTGTGAGATTGGGACAGTGTGAGATTGGGACAGTGAGAGATTGGGACAGTGAGAGATTGGGACAGTGTGCGATTGGGAAAGTGTGAGATTGGGACAGTGTGAGATTTGGACAGTGTGAGATTGGGACAGGGTGAGATTGGGACAGTGTGAGATTGGGACAGTGAGAGATTGCGAAAGTGTGAGATTGGGACAGTGTGAGATTGGGACAGGATGAGATTGGGACAGTGTGAGATTGGGACAGTGTGAGATTGGGACAGTGAGAGATTGGGACAGTGAGAGATAGGACAGTGTGAGATTGGGACAGTGTGAGATCAGGACAGTGTGAGTTCGGGACAGTGTGAGATTGGGACAGTGAGCGATTGGGGCAGTGTGAGATTGGGACAGTGAGAGATTGGGACAGTGTGAGATTGGGACAGTATGAGATTGGGACAGGGTGAGATTGCGGCAGTGTGAGATTGGAACAGTGTGTGATTGGGGCAGTGTGAGCTTGGGACAGTGAGAGATTGGGACAGTGAGAGATTGGGACAGTGAGAGATTGGGACAGTGTGAGATTGAGACAGTGTGAGATTGAGACAGTGTGAGATTGGGACAGTGAGATTGGGACAGTGAGAGATTGGGACAGTGTGAGATTGGGACTGTGTGAGTTTGGGACAGTGAGAGATTGGCCAGTGTGAGATTGGGAAAGTGTGAGATTGGGACAGTGTGAGATTGGGACAGTTTGAGATTGGGACAGTGTGAGATTGGGACAGTGTGAGGTTGGGACAGTGTGAGATTGGGACGGTGAGAGATTGGGACTGTGAGAGATTGGGACAGTGAGAGATTGGGACAGTGAGAGATTGGGACAGTGTGAGATTGGGGCAGTGTGAGATTGGGACAGTGTGAGATTGGGACAGTGTGAGATTGGGACAGTGAGAGATTGGGACAGTGAGAGATTGGGACAGTGTGAGATTGGGACAGTGTGAGATTGGGACAGTGTGAGATTGGGACAGTGTGAGATTGGGACAGTTTGAGATTGGGACAGTGCGAGATTGGGACAGTGTGATATTGGGACAGTGTGAGATTGGGGTAGTGTGAGATTGGGACAGTGTGAGATTGGGACAGTGTGAGATTGGGACAGTTTGAGATTGGAAAAATGAGAGTTTGGGACAGTGTGAGATTGGGACAGTGTGAGATTGGGACAGTGTGAGATAGGGACAGTGTGAGTTTGAGGCAGTGTGAGATTGGGACAGTGTGAGATTGGGGCAGTGTGAGATTGGGACAGTGAGAGATTGGGACAGTGAGAGATTGGGACAGTGTGAGATTGGGGCAGTGTGAGATTGGGACAGTGTGAGATTGGGACAGTGTGAGATTGGGACAGTGTGAGATTGGGCAGTGTGAGATTGGGACAGTGAGAGATTGGGACAGTGTGAGATTGGGACAGTTTGAGATTGGGACAGTGTGAGACTGGGACAGTGAGAGATTGGGACAGTGTGAGATTGGGAAGTGTGAGATTGGGACAGTGTGAGATTGGGAATGTGTGAAATTGGGACAGTGTGAGATTGGGACAGTTTGAGATTGGGACAGTGTGAGATTGGGAAAGTGTGAGATTGGGACAGTGTGAGATTGGGAAATTGTGAGAGTGGGACAGTGTGAGATTGGGACAGTGTGAGATTGGGAAAGTGTGAGACTGGGACAGTGTGAGATTGGGAAAGTGTGAGATTGGGACAGTGTGAGATTGGGACAGTGTGAGATTGGGACAGTGTGAGTTTGGGACAGTGAGAGATTGGGACAGTGTCAGATTGGAACAGGGTGAGATTGGGACAGTGTGAGATTGGGACAGTGTGAGATTGGGACCGTGTGAGATTGGGACAGTGTGAGATTGGGACAGTGTTAGATTGGGACAGTGTGAGATTGTGACAGTGAGAGATTGGGACAGTGTGAGATGGGGACAGTGAGAGATTGGGACAGTGTGAGATTGGGATAGTGAGAAATTGGGCCAGTGTTAGATTGGGACATTGTGAGATTGGGACAGTGAGAGATTGGGACAGTGAGCGATTGGGACAGTGAGAGATTGGAACAGTGTGAGATTGGGACAGTGAGAGATTGGGACAGTGATAGATTGGGACAATGTGAGATTGGGACAGTGAGAGATTGGGACAGTGTGAGATTGGGACAGTGAGAGACTGGGACAGTGTGAGATTGGGACAGTGAGAGATTGGGCCAGTGTTAGATTGGGACATTGTGAGATTGGGACAATGTGAGATTGGGACAGTGTGAGATTGGGACAGTGTGAGATTGGGACAGTGTGAGATTGGGACAATGAGAGATTGGGACAGTGTGAGATTGGGACAGTGTGATATTGGGACAGTGTGAGCTTGGGACAGTGTGAGATTGGGAGAGTGTGAGATTGGGACAGTGTGAGATTGGGACAGTGAGAGGTTGGGACAGTGTGAGATTGGGACAGTGTGAGATTGGGGCAGTGTGTGATAGGGGCAGTGTGAGATTGGGGCAGTGTGAGATTGGGACAGTGTGAGATTGGGACAATGTGAGATTGGGACAGTGTGAGATTGGGACAGTGTGAGATTGGAACAGTGAGAGATTGGGCCAGTGTGAGATTGGGACAGTGTGAGATTGGGACAGTGTGAGATTGGGACAGTGAGAGATTGGGACAGTGTGAGATTGGGACAGTGTGAGATTGGGACAGTGAGAGGTTGGGACGCTGTGAGATTGGGACAGTGTGAGATTGGGACAGTTTGAGATTCGGACAGTGTGAGATTGGGTCAGTGAAAGATTGGGACAGTGAGAGATTGAGACAGTGTAAGGTTGGGACAGTGTGAGATTGGGACAGTGTGAGATTGGGACAGTGAGAGATTGGGACAGTGTGAGATTGGGGCAGTGTGAGATTGGGACAGTGTGAGATTGGGACAGTGTCAGATTGGGACAGTGTGAGATTGGGACAGTGAGAGATTGGGACAGTGTGAGATTGGGACAGTGTGAGATTGGGACAGTGTGATATTGGGACAGTGTGAGGTTGGGACAGTGTGAGATTGGGACAGTGTGAGATTGGGACAGTGAGAGATTGGGACAGTGAAAGATTGGGACAGTGAGAGATTGGGAATGTGAGAGATTGGGACAGTGTGAGATTGGGACATTGAGAGATTGGGACAGTGAGAGATTGGGACAGTGAGAGATTGGGACTGTGAGAGATTGGGACAGTGTGAGATTCGGACAGTGTGAGAGTGGGAAAGTGTGAGATTGGGACAGTGTGAGCTTGGGAGAGTGTGAGATTGGGACAGTTTGAGATTGGGACAGTGAGAGATTGGGACAGTGTGAGATTGGGACATTGTGAGATTGGGACAGTGAGAGATTGGGGCAGTGTGAGATTGGGTAAGTGTGAGATTGGGACAGTGTGAGATTGGGACAGTGTGAGATTGGGACAGGGTGAGATTGTGACAGTGTGAGATTGGGACAGTGTGAGATTGGGACAGTGAGAGATTGGGACAGTGAGAGATAGGACAGTGTGAGATTGGGACAGTGTGAGATCAGGACAGTGTGAGATCGGGACAGTGTGAGATTGGGACAGTGAGCGATTGGGGCAGTGTGAGATTGGGACAGTGAAAGATTGGGACAGTGTGAGATTGGGACAGTGTGAGATTGGGACAGGGTCAGATTGCGGCAGTGTGAGATTGAAACAGTGTGCGATTGGGTCAGTGTGAGATTGGGACAGTGAGAGATTGGGGCAGTGTGAGCTTGGGACAGTGAGAGATTGGGGCAGTGTGAGATTGGGACAGTGCGAGATTGGGACAGTGTGAGATTGGGACAGTGTGAGATTGGGACAGTGAGAGATTGGGACAGTGAGAGATTGGGACAGTGTGAGATTGGGACAGTGTGAGATTGGGACAGTGTGAGATTGGGACAGTGTGAGATTGGGACAGTGCTAGATTGGGACAGTGTGAGATTGGGACAGTGTGAGATTGGGACAGTGTGAGATTGGGACAGTGTGAGATTGGGACAGGGTGAGATTGGGACAGTGTGAGATTGGGACAGTGAGAGATTGCGAGAGTGTGAGATTGGGAGAGTGTGAGATTGGGACAGTGAGAGATTGGGACAGTGTGAGATTGGGACAGTGTGAGATTGGGACAGTGTGAGATTGGGACAGTGAGAGATTGGGACAGTGAGAGATTGGGACAGTGAGAGATTGGGACAGTGAGAGATTGGGACAGTTTGAGATTGGGACATTGTGAGATTGGGACAGTGTGAGATTGGGACAGTGAGAGATTGGGACAGTGTGAGATTGGGACAGTGTGAGATTGGGACAGTTTGAGATTGGAAAAATGAGAGTTTGGGACAGTGTGAGATTGGGACAGTGTGAGATTGGGACAGTGTGAGATAGGGACAGTGTGAGTTTGAGGCAGTGTGAGATTGGGACAGTGTGAGATTGGGGCAGTGTGAGATTGGGACAGTGAGAGATTGGGACAGTGAGAGATTGGGACAGTGTGAGATTGGGGCAGTGTGAGATTGGGACAGTGTGAGATTGGGACAGTGTGAGATTGGGACAGTGTGAGATTGGGCAGTGTGAGATTGGGACAGTGAGAGATTGGGACAGTGTGAGATTGGGACAGTTTGAGATTGGGACAGTGTGAGACTGGGACAGTGAGAGATTGGGACAGTGTGAGATTGGGAAGTGTGAGATTGGGACAGTGTGAGATTGGGAATGTGTGAAATTGGGACAGTGTGAGATTGGGACAGTTTGAGATTGGGACAGTGTGAGATTGGGAAACTGTGAGATTGGGACAGTGTGAGATTGGGAAATTGTGAGAGTGGGACAGTGTGAGATTGGGACAGTGTGAGATTGGGAAAGTGTGAGACTGGGACAGTGTGAGATTGGGAAAGTGTGAGATTGGGACAGTGTGAGATTGGGACAGTGTGAGATTGGGACAGTGTGAGTTTGGGACAGTGAGAGATTGGGACAGTGTCAGATTGGAACAGGGTGAGATTGGGACAGTGTGAGATTGGGACAGTGTGAGATTGGGACCGTGTGAGATTGGGACAGTGTGAGATTGGGACAGTGTTAGATTGGGACAGTGTGAGATTGTGACAGTGAGAGATTGGGACAGTGTGAGATGGGGACAGTGAGAGATTGGGACAGTGTGAGATTGGGATAGTGAGAAATTGGGCCAGTGTTAGATTGGGACATTGTGAGATTGGGACAGTGAGAGATTGGGACAGTGAGCGATTGGGACAGTGAGAGATTGGAACAGTGTGAGATTGGGACAGTGAGAGATTGGGACAGTGATAGATTGGGACAATGTGAGATTGGGACAGTGAGAGATTGGGACAGTGTGAGATTGGGACAGTGAGAGACTGGGACAGTGTGAGATTGGGACAGTGAGAGATTGGGCCAGTGTTAGATTGGGACATTGTGAGATTGGGACAATGTGAGATTGGGACAGTGTGAGATTGGGACAGTGTGAGATTGGGACAGTGTGAGATTGGGACAATGAGAGATTGGGACAGTGTGAGATTGGGACAGTGTGATATTGGGACAGTGTGAGCTTGGGACAGTGTGAGATTGGGAGAGTGTGAGATTGGGACAGTGTGAGATTGGGACAGTGAGAGGTTGGGACAGTGTGAGATTGGGACAGTGTGAGATTGGGGCAGTGTGTGATAGGGGCAGTGTGAGATTGGGGCAGTGTGAGATTGGGACAGTGTGAGATTGGGACAATGTGAGATTGGGACAGTGTGAGATTGGGACAGTGTGAGATTGGAACAGTGAGAGATTGGGCCAGTGTGTGATTGGGACAGTGTGAGATTGGGACAGTGTGAGATTGGGACAGTGAGAGATTGGGACAGTGTGAGATTGGGACAGTGTGAGATTGGGACAGTGAGAGGTTGGGACGCTGTGAGATTGGGACAGTGTGAGATTGGGACAGTTTGAGATTCGGACAGTGTGAGATTGGGTCAGTGAGAGATTGGGACAGTGAAAGATTGAGACAGTGTAAGGTTGGGACAGTGTGAGATTGGGACAGTGTGAGATTGGGACAGTGAGAGATTGGGACAGTGTGAGATTGGGACAGTGTGAGATTGGGACAGTGTGAGATTGGGACAGTGTCAGATTGGGACAGTGTGAGATTGGGACAGTGAGAGATTGGGACAGTGTGAGATTGGGACAGTGTGAGATTGGGACAGTGTGATATTGGGACAGTGTGAGGTTGGGACAGTGTGAGATTGGGACAGTGTGAGATTGGGACAGTGAGAGATTGGGACAGTGAAAGATTGGGACAGTGAGAGATTGGGAATGTGAGAGATTGGGACAGTGTGAGATTGGGACAGTGAGAGATTGGGACAGTGAGAGATTGGGACAGTGAGAGATTGGGACTGTGAGAGATTGGGACAGTGTGAGATTCGGACAGTGTGAGAGTGGGAAAGTGTGAGATTGGGACAGTGTGAGCTTGGGAGAGTGTGAGATTGGGACAGTTTGAGATTGGGACAGTGAGAGATTGGGACAGTGTGAGATTGGGACATTGTGAGATTGGGACAGTGAGAGATTGGGGCAGTGTGAGATTGGGAAAGTGTGAGATTGGGACAGTGTGAGATTGGGACAGTGTGAGATTGGGACAGGGTGAGATTGTGACAATGTGAGATTGGGACAGTGTGAGATTGGGACAGTGAGAGATTGGGACAGTGAGAGATAGGACAGTGTGAGATTGGGACAGTGTGAGATCAGGACAGTGTGAGATCGGGACAGTGTGAGATTGGGACAGTGAGCGATTGGGGAAGTGTGAGATTGGGACAGTGAAAGTTTGGGACAGTGTGAGATTGGGACAGTGTGAGATTGGGACAGGGTGAGATTGCGACAGTGTGAGATTGAAACAGTGTGCGATTGGGTCAGTGTGAGATTGGGACAGTGAGAGATTGGGGCAGTGTGAGCTTGGGACAGTGAGAGATTGGGGCAGTGTGAGATTGGGACAGTGCGAGATTGGGACAGTGTGAGATTGGGACAGTGTGAAATTGGGACAGTGAGAGATTGGGACAGTGAGAGATTGGGACAGTGTGAGATTGGGACAGTGTGAGATTGGGACAGTGTGAGATTGGGACAGTGTGAGATTGGGACAGTGCTAGATTGGGACAGTGTGAGATTGGGACAGTGTGAGATTGGGACAGTGTGAGATTGGGACAGTGTGAGATTGGGACAGGGTGAGATTGGGACAGTGTGAGATTGGGACAGTGAGAGATTGCGACAGTGTGAGATTGGGAGAGTGTGAGATTGGGACAGTGAGAGATTGGGACAGTGTGAGATTGGGACAGTGTGAGATTGGGACAGTGTGAGATTGGGACAGTGAGAGATTGGGACAGTGAGAGATTGGGACAGTGAGAGATTGGGACAGTGAGAGATTGGGACAGTTTGAGATTGGGACATTGTGAGATTGGGACAGTGTGAGATTGGGACAGTGAGAGATTGGGACAGTGAGAGATAGGACAGTGTGAGATTGGGACAGTGTGAGATTGGGACAGTGAGAGATTGGGACAGTGAGAGATAGGACAGTGTGAGATTGGGACAGTGTGAGATCAGGACAGTGTGAGATTGGGACAGTGTGAGATTGGGACAGGTTGAGATTGCGGCAGTGTGAGATTGGAACAGTGTGCGATTGGGGCAGTGTGAGATTGGGACAGTGAGAGATTGGGGCAGTGTGAGCTTGGGACAGTGAGAGATTGGGGCAGTGTGAGATTGGGACAGTGTGAGATTGGGACAGTGTGAGATTGGGACAGTGTGAGATTGGGACAGTGAGAGATTGGGACAGTGAGAGATTGGGACAGTGTGAGATTGGGACAGTGTGAGATTGGGACAGTGTGAGATTGGGATAGTGAGATTGGGACAGTGAGAGATTGGGACAGTGAGAGATTGGGACAGTGTGAGATTGGGACAATGTGGGATTGGGACAGTGTGAGATTGGGACAGTGTGAGATTGGGACAGTGAGAGATTGGGACAGTGAGAGATTGGGACAGTGTACGATTGGGAAAGTGTGAGATTGGGACAGTGTGAGATTTGGACAGTGTGAGATTGGGACAGGGTGAGATTGGGACAGTGTGAGATTGGGACAGTGAGAGATTGCGAAAGTGTGAGATTGGGACAGTGTGAGATTGGGACAGGATGAGATTGGGACAGTATGAGATTGGGACAGTGTGAGATTGGGACAGTGAGAGATTGGGACAGTGAGAGATAGGACAGTGTGAGATTGGGACAGTGTGAGATCAGGACAGTGTGAGTTCGGGACAGTGTGAGATTGGGACAGTGAGCGATTGGGGCAGTGTGAGATTGGGACAGTGAGAGATTGGGACAGTGTGAGATTGGGACAGTATGAGATTGGGACAGGGTGAGATTGCGGCAGTGTGAGATTGGAACAGTGTGCGATTGGGGCAGTGTGAGCTTGGGACAGTGAGAGATTGGGACAGTGAGAGATTGGGACAGTGAGAGATTGGGACAGTGTGAGATTGGGACAGTGTGAGATTGAGACAGTGTGAGATTGGGACAGTGAGATTGGGACAGTGAGAGATTGGGACAGTGTGAGATTGGGACTGTGTGAGTTTGGGACAGTGAGAGATTGGCCAGTGTGAGATTGGGAAAGTGTGAGATTGGGACAGTGTGAGATTGGGACAGTTTGAGATTGGGACAGTGTGAGATTGGGACAGTGTGATGTTGGGACAGTGTGAGATTGGGACGGTGAGAGATTGGGACTGTGAGAGATTGGGACAGTGAGAGATTGGGACAGTGAGAGATTGGGACAGTGTGAGATTGGGGCAGTGTGAGATTGGGACAGTGTGAGATTGGGACAGTGTGAGATTGGGACAGTGAGAGATTGGGACAGTGAGAGATTGGGACAGTGTGAGATTGGGACAGTGTGAGATTGGGACAGTGTGAGATTGGGACAGTGTGAGATTGGGACAGTTTGAGATTGGGACAGTGTGAGATTGGGACAGTGTGATATTGGGACAGTGTGAGATTGGGGTAGTGTGAGATTGGGACAGTGTGAGATTGGGACAGTGTGAGATTGGGACAGTTTGAGATTGGAAAAATGAGAGTTTGGGACAGTGTGAGATTGGGACAGTGTGAGATTCGGACAGTGTGAGATAGGGACAGTGTGAGTTTGAGGCAGTGTGAGATTGGGACAGTGTGAGATTGGGGCAGTGTGAGATTGGGACAGTGAGAGATTGGGACAGTGAGAGATTGGGACAGTGTGAGATTGGGGCAGTGTGAGATTGGGACAGTGTGAGATTGGGACAGTGTGAGATTGGGACAGTGTGAGATTGGGACAGTGTGAGATTGGGACAGTGAGAGATTGGGACAGTGTGAGATTGGGACAGTTTGAGATTGGGACAGTGTGAGACTGGGACAGTGAGAGATTGGGACAGTGTGAGATTGGGAAGTGTGAGATTGGGACAGTGTGAGATTGGGAATGTGTGAAATTGGGACAGTGTGAGATTGGGACAGTTTGAGATTGGGACAGTGTGAGATTGGGAAAGTGTGAGATTGGGACAGTGTGAGATTGGGAAAGTGTGAGAGTGGGACAGTGTGAGATTGGGACAGTGTGAGATTGGGAAAGTGTGAGACTGGGACAGTGTGAGATTGGGAAAGTGTGAGATTGGGACAGTGTGAGATTGGGACAGTGTGAGATTGGGACATTGTGAGTTTGGGACAGTGAGAGATTGGGACAGTGTGAGATTGGGACCGTGTGAGATTGGGACAGTGTGAGATTGGGACAGTGTTAGATTGGGACAGTGTGAGATTGTGACAGTGAGAGATTGGGACAGTGTGAGATGGGGACAGTGAGAGATTGGGACAGTGTGAGATTGGGATAGTGAGAAATTGGGCCAGTGTTAGATTGGGACATTGTGAGATTGGGACAGTGAGAGATTGGGACAGTGAGCGATTGGGACAGTGAGAGATTGGAACAGTGTGAGATTGGGACAGTGAGAGATTGGGACAGTGAGAGATTGGGACAATGTGAGATTGGGACAGTGAGAGATTGGGACAGTGTGAGATTGGGACAGTGTGAGATTGGGACAGTGTGAGATTGGGATAGTGAGATTGGGACAGTGAGAGATTGGGACAGTGAGAGATTGGGACAGTGTGAGATTGGGACAATGTGAGATTGGGACAGTGTGAGATTGGGACAGTGTGAGATTGGGACAGTGAGAGATTGGGACAGTGAGAGATTGGGACAGTGAGAGATTGGGACAGTGTACGATTGGGAAAGTGTGAGATTGGGACAGTGTGAGATTTGGACAGTGTGAGATTGGGACAGGGTGAGATTGGGACAGTGTGAGATTGGGACAGTGAGAGATTGCGAAAGTGTGAGATTGGGACAGTGTGAGATTGGGACAGGATGAGATTGGGACAGTATGAGATTGGGACAGTGTGAGATTGGGACAGTGAGAGATTGGGACAGTGAGAGATAGGACAGTGTGAGATTGGGACAGTGTGAGATCAGGACAGTGTGAGTTCGGGACAGTGTGAGATTGGGACAGTGAGCGATTGGGGCAGTGTGAGATTGGGACAGTGAGAGATTGGGACAGTGTGAGATTGGGACAGTATGAGATTGGGACAGGGTGAGATTGCGGCAGTGTGAGATTGGAACAGTGTGCGATTGGGGCAGTGTGAGCTTGGGACAGTGAGAGATTGGGACAGTGAGAGATTGGGACAGTGAGAGATTGGGACAGTGTGAGATTGGGACAGTGTGAGATTGAGACAGTGTGAGATTGGGACAGTGAGATTGGGACAGTGAGAGATTGGGACAGTGTGAGATTGGGACTGTGTGAGTTTGGGACAGTGAGAGATTGGCCAGTGTGAGATTGGGAAAGTGTGAGATTGGGACAGTGTGAGATTGGGACAGTTTGAGATTGGGACAGTGTGAGATTGGGACAGTGTGATGTTGGGACAGTGTGAGATTGGGACGGTGAGAGATTGGGACTGTGAGAGATTGGGACAGTGAGAGATTGGGACAGTGAGAGATTGGGACAGTGTGAGATTGGGGCAGTGTGAGATTGGGACAGTGTGAGATTGGGACAGTGTGAGATTGGGACAGTGAGAGATTGGGACAGTGAGAGATTGGGACAGTGTGAGATTGGGACAGTGTGAGATTGGGACAGTGTGAGATTGGGACAGTGTGAGATTGGGACAGTTTGAGATTGGGACAGTGTGAGATTGGGACAGTGTGATATTGGGACAGTGTGAGATTGGGGTAGTGTGAGATTGGGACAGTGTGAGATTGGGACAGTGTGAGATTGGGACAGTTTGAGATTGGAAAAATGAGAGTTTGGGACAGTGTGAGATTGGGACAGTGTGAGATTCGGACAGTGTGAGATAGGGACAGTGTGAGTTTGAGGCAGTGTGAGATTGGGACAGTGTGAGATTGGGGCAGTGTGAGATTGGGACAGTGAGAGATTGGGACAGTGAGAGATTGGGACAGTGTGAGATTGGGGCAGTGTGAGATTGGGACAGTGTGAGATTGGGACAGTGTGAGATTGGGACAGTGTGAGATTGGGACAGTGTGAGATTGGGACAGTGAGAGATTGGGACAGTGTGAGATTGGGACAGTTTGAGATTGGGACAGTGTGAGACTGGGACAGTGAGAGATTGGGACAGTGTGAGATTGGGAAGTGTGAGATTGGGACAGTGTGAGATTGGGAATGTGTGAAATTGGGACAGTGTGAGATTGGGACAGTTTGAGATTGGGACAGTGTGAGATTGGGAAAGTGTGAGATTGGGACAGTGTGAGATTGGGAAAGTGTGAGAGTGGGACAGTGTGAGATTGGGACAGTGTGAGATTGGGAAAGTGTGAGACTGGGACAGTGTGAGATTGGGAAAGTGTGAGATTGGGACAGTGTGAGATTGGGACAGTGTGAGATTGGGACAGTGTGAGTTTGGGACAGTGAGAGATTGGGACAGTGTGAGATTGGGACCGTGTGAGATTGGGACAGTGTGAGATTGGGACAGTGTTAGATTGGGACAGTGTGAGATTGTGACAGTGAGAGATTGGGACAGTGTGAGATGGGGACAGTGAGAGATTGGGACAGTGTGAGATTGGGATAGTGAGAAATTGGGCCAGTGTTAGATTGGGACATTGTGAGATTGGGACAGTGAGAGATTGGGACAGTGAGCGATTGGGACAGTGAGAGATTGGAACAGTGTGAGATTGGGACAGTGAGAGATTGGGACAGTGAGAGATTGGGACAATGTGAGATTGGGACAGTGAGAGATTGGGACAGTGTGAGATTGGGACAGTGAGAGACTGGGACAGTGTGAGATTGGGACAGTGAGAGATTGGGCCAGTGTTAGATTGGGACATTGTGAGATTGGGACAATGTGAGATTGGGACAGTGTGAGATTGGGACAGTGTGAGATTGGGACAGTGTGAGATTGGGACAATGAGAGATTGGGACAGTGTGAGATTGGGACAGTTTGATATTGGGACAGTGTGAGCTTGGGACAGTGTGAGATTGGGAGAGTGTGAGATTGGGACAGTGTGAGATTGGGACAGTGAGAGGTTGGGACAGTGTGAGATTGGGACAGTGTGAGATTGGGGCAGTGTGTGATAGGGGCAGTGTGAGATTGGGGCAGTGTGAGATTGGGACAGTGTGAGATTGGGACAATGTGAGATTGGGACAGTGTGAGATTGGGACAGTGTGAGATTGGAACAGTGAGAGATTGGGCCAGTGTGAGATTGGGACAGTGTGAGATTGGGACAGTGTGAGATTGGGACAGTGAGAGATTGGGACAGTGTGAGATTGGGACAGTGTGAGATTGGGACAGTGAGAGGTTGGGACGCTGTGAGATTGGGACAGTGTGAGATTGGGACAGTTTGAGATTCGGACAGTGTGAGATTGGGTCAGTGAGAGATTGGGACAGTGAGAGATTGAGACAGTGTAAGGTTGGGACAGTGTGAGATTGGGACAGTGTGAGATTGGGACAGTGAGAGATTGGGACAGTGTGAGATTGGGACAGTGTGAGATTGGGACTGTGTGAGATTGGGACAGTGTGAGATTGGGACAGTGTCAGATTGGGACAGTGTGAGATTGGGACAGTGAGAGATTGGGACAGTGTGAGATTGGGACAGTGTGAGATTGGGACAGTGTGATATTGGGACAGTGTGAGGTTGGGACAGTGTGAGATTGGGACAGTGTGAGATTGGGACAGTGAGAGATTGGGACAGTGAAAGATTGGGACAGTGAGAGATTTGGAATGTGAGAGATTGGGACAGTGAGAGATTGGGACAGTGTTAGATTGGGACAGTGAGAGATTGCGACAGTGTGAGATTGGGACTGTGTGAGATTGGGACAGTGTGAGATTGGGACAGTGTGAGATTGGGAGAGTGTGAGATTGGGATAGTGTGAGATTGGGACAGGTTGAGGTTCGGAAAGTTTGAGATTCGGAGAGTGTGAGAGTGGGACAGTGTGAGATTGGGACAGAATGAGATTGGGACAGTGCGAGATTGGAAGAGTGCAAGATTGGGACAGTGTGAGATTGGGACAGTGTGAGATTGGGGCAGTGAGATTGGGACAGTGTGAGATTGGGACAGTGTGAAATTGGGACAGTGTGAGATTGGGACAGTGAGAGATTGGGACAGTGTGAGATTGGGACAGTGTGAGATTGGGACAGTGTGAGATTGGGACGGTCTGAGATTGGGACAGTGTGAGATTGGGACAGTGTGAGATTGGGACAGTGAGCGATTGGGACAGTGTGAGATTGGGACAGTGTGAGATTGGGACAGTGTGAGATTGGGACAGTGAGAGTTTGGGACAGTGTGATATTGGGACAGTGTGAGGTTGGGACAGTGTGAGATTGGGAGAGTGTGAGATTGGGACAGTGTGTGATTGGGAGAGTGAGTGGTTGGGACAGTGCGAGATTGGGACAGTGTGAGATTGGGGCAGTGTGAGATAGGGGCAGTGAGAGATTGGGGCAGTGTGAGATTGGGACAGCGTGAGATTGGGACAGTCTGAGATTGGGACAGTGTGAGAGTGGGACAGTATGAGATTGGAACAGTGAGAGATTGGGCCAGTGTGAGATTGGGACAGTGTGAGATTGGGACAGTGTGAGATTGGGACAGTGTGAGATTGGGACAGTGTGAGATTGGGTCAGTGAGAGATTGTGACAGTGAGAGATTGTGACAGTGTGAGATTGGGACAGTGTGAGATTGGGACAGTGTGAGATTGGGACAGTGTGAGATTGGGAATGTGTGAGATTGGGACAGTGTGAGATTGGGACAGTGTGAGATTGGGACAATGAGAGATTGGGACAGTGTGAGATTGGGACAGTGTGATATTGGGACAGTGTGAGGTTGGGACAGTGTGAGATTGGGAGAGTGAGAGATTGGGACAGTGTGAGATTGGAACAGTGAGAGGTTGGGACAGTGTGAGATTGGGACAGTGTGAGATTGGGGCAGTGTGAGATTGGGACAATGTGAGATTGGGACAGTGTGAGATTGGGACAGTGTGAGATTGGAACAGTGCGAGATTGGGCCAGTGTGAGATTGGGACAGTGTGAGATTGGGACAGTGTGAGATTGGGACAGTGAGAGATTGGGACAGTGTGAGATTGGGACAGTGTGAGATTGGAACAGTGAGAGATTGGGACGCTGTGAGATTGGGACAGAGTTAGATTGGGACAGTGTGAGATTGGGACAGTGTGAGATTCGGACAGTGTGAGATTGGGTCAGTGAGAGATTGGGACAGTGAGAGATTGAGACAGTGTAAGGTTGGGACAGTGTGAGATTGGGACAGTGTGAGATTGGGACAGTGAGAGATTGGGACAGTGTGAGATTGGGACAGTGTGAGATTGGGACAGTGTGAGATTGGGACAGTGTGAGATTGGGACAGTGCGAGATTGGGACAGTGTGAGATTTTGACAGTGAGAGATTGGGACAGTGTGAGATTGGGACAGTGTGAGATTGGGACAGTGTGATATTGGGACAGTGTGAGGTTGGGAAAGGGTGAGATTGGGACAGTTTGAGATTGGGACAGTGAGAGATTGGGACAGTGAGAGATTGGGACAGTGAGAGATTGGGAAAGTGAGAGATTGGGACAGTGAGAGATTGGGACAGTGTTAGATTGGGACAGTGAGAGATTGCGACAGTGTGAGATTGGGACTGTGTGAGATTGGGACAGTGTGCGATTGGGACAGTGTGAGATTGGGGGAGTGTGAGATTGGGATAGTGTGAGATTGGGACAGTGTGAATTGGGACAGTGTGAGATTGGGACAGTGTGAGATTGGGACAGTGTGAGATTGGGACAGTGTGAGATTGGGACAGTGTGAGATTGGGACAGTGTGAGATTGGGACAGTGGGAGATTGGGACAGTGTGAGATTGGGACAGTGTGAAATTGGGACAGTGTGATATTGGGACAGTGTGAGGTTGGGACAGTGTGAGCTTGGGACAGTGTGAGATTGAGACAGTGAGAGATTGGGACAGTGAGAGATTGGGACAGTGAGAGATTGGGAAAGTGAGAGATTGGGACAGTGAGAGATTGGGACAGTGTTAGATTGGGACAGTGAGAGATTGCGACAGTGTGAGATTGGGACAGTTTGAGATTGGGACAGTGAGAGATTGGGACGGTGTGAGATTGGGACAGAGTTAGATTGGGACAGTGTGAGATTGGGACAGTTTGAGATTGGGACAGTGTGAGATTGGGTCAGTGAGAGATTGGGACAGTGTGAGATTGGGAGAGTGTAAGATTGGGACAGTGAGAGATTGGGACAGTGTGAGATTGGGACAGTGTGAGATTGGGACAGTGAGAGATTGGGACAGTGAGAGATTGGGACAGTGAGAGATTGGGAAAGTGAGAGATTGGGACAGTGAGAGATTGGGACAGTGTTAGATTGGGACAGTGAGAGATTGCGACAGTGTGAGATTGGGACTGTGTGAGATTGGGACAGTGTGAGATTGGGACAGTGTGAGATTGGGAGAGTGTGAGATTGGGATAGTGTGCGATTGGGACAGTGTGAGAGTGGGACAGTGTGAGATTGGGACAGCGTGAGATTGGGACAGTGTGAGGTTGGGACAGTGTGGGATTGGGACAGTGAGATTGGGACAGTGTGAGATTGGAACAGTGTGAGGTTGGGACAGTGAAAGATATTGACAGTGTGAGAGTGGAATAGTGTGAGTTTGGGACAATGTGAGATTGGGACTGTGTGAGATTTGGACAGTGAGAGATTGGGACTGTGTGAGATTGGGACAGTGTGAGATTGGGACAGGTTGAGATTCGGACAGTGCGGGATTCGGACAGTGTGAGAGTGGGACAGTGTGAGATTGGGACAGAATGAAATTGGGACAGTGTGAGATTGGGACAGTGTGAGACTGGGTCAGTGTGAGATTGGGACAGTGAGAGATTGGGACAGTGAGAGATTGGGACAGTGTGAGATTGGGGCAGTTTGAGATTGGGACAGTGAGAGATTGGGACAGTGTGAGATTGGGACAGTGTGAGATTGCGACAGTGTGAGATTGGGACAGTGTGAGATTGGGACAGTGTGAGATTGGGACAGTGTGAGATTGGGAGAGTGAGAGACTGGGACAGTGTGAGATTGGGACAGTGTGAGATTGGGACAGTGTGAGATTGGGACAGTGTGAGATTGGGGCAGTGAGTGGTTGGGACAGTGCGAGATTGGGACAGTGTGAGATTGGGGCAGTGTGAGATTGGGGCAGTGTGAGATTGGGGCAGTGTGAGATTGGGACAGTGTGAGATTGGGACAGTCTGAGATTGGGACAGTGTGAGATTGGGACAGTGTGAGATTGGGACAGGGTGAGATTGGGACAGTGTGAGATTGGGACAGTGTGAGATTGGGACAGTGAGAGATTTGGACAGTGAGAAATAGGACAGTGTGAGATCGGGACAGTGTGAGATCGGGACAGTGTGAGATCGGGACAGTGTGCGATTGGGACAGTGAGCGATTGGGGCAGTTTGAGATTGGGACAGTGAGAGATTGGGACAGTGTGAGATTGGGACAGTGTGAGATTGGGACAGGGTGAGATTGGGGCAGTGTGAGATTGGAACAGTGTGCAATTGGGAAAGTGTGAGTTTGGGACAGTGAGAGATTGGGGCAGTGTGAGCTTGGGACAGTGAGAGATTGGGGCAGTGTGAGATTGGGACAGTGTGAGATTGGGACAGTGTGAGATTGGGTCAGTGTGAGATTGGGACAGTGAGAGATTGGGACAGTGAGAGATTGGGACAGTGTGAGATTGGGACAGTGTGAGATTGGGGCAGTGAGATTGGGACAGTGAGAGATTGGGACAGTGAGAGATTGGGACAGTGTGAGATTGGGACAGTGTGAGATTGGGACAGTGAGAGATTGGACAGTGTGAGATTGGGAAAGTGTGAGATTGGGACAGTGTGAGATTGGGACTGTGTAAGATTGGGAAAGTGTGAGATTGGGACAGTGTGAGATTGGGAAAGTGTGAGATCGGGACAGTGTGAGATTGGGACAGTGTGAGATTGGGACAGTGTGAGAGTGGGACAGTGATAGATTGGGACAGTGTGAGATTGGGACAGTGTGAGATTGGGACAGGTTGAGATTCGGACAGTGCGGGATTCGGACAGTGTGAGAGTGGGACAGTGTGAGATTGGGACAGAATGAAGTTGGGACAGTGTGAGATTGGGACAGTGTGAGACTGGGTCAGTGTGAGATTGGGACAGTGAGAGATTGGGACAGTGAGAGATTGGGACAGTGTGAGATTGGGGCAGTGTGAGATTGGGACAGTGTGAGATTGGGACAGTGAGAGATTGGGACAGTGTGAGATTGGGACAGTGTGAGATTGCGACAGTGTGAGATTGGGACAGTGTGAGATTGGGACAGTGTGAGATTGGGACAGTGTGAGGTTGGGACAGTGAGCGATTGGGACAGTGTGAGATTGGGACAGTGTGAGATTGGGACAGTGTGAGATTGGGAGAGTGAGAGACTGGGACAGTGTGAGATTGGGACAGTGTGAGAGTGGGACAGTGAGAGATTGGGACAGTGTGAGATTGGGACAGTGTGAGATTGGGACAGGTTGAGATTCGGAAAGTTTGAGATTCGGAGAGTGTGAGAGTGGGACAGTGTGAGATTGGGACAGAATGAGATTGGGACAGTGCGAGATTGGAAGAGTGCAAGATTGGGACAGTGTGAGATTGGGACAGTGTGAGATTGGGGCAGTGAGATTGGGACAGTGTGAGATTGGGACAGTGTGAAATTGGGACAGTGTGAGATTGGGACAGTGAGAGATTGGGACAGTGTGAGATTGGGACAGTGTGAGATTGGGACAGTGTGAGATTGGGACGGTCTGAGATTGGGACAGTGTGAGATTGGGACAGTGTGAGATTGGGACAGTGAGCGATTGGGACAGTGTGAGATTGGGACAGTGTGAGATTGGGACAGTGTGAGATTGGGACAGTGAGAGTTTGGGACAGTTTGATATTGGGACAGTGTGAGGTTGGGACAGTGTGAGATTGGGAGAGTGTGAGATTGGGACAGTGTGTGATTGGGAGAGTGAGTGGTTGGGACAGTGCGAGATTGGGACAGTGTGAGATTGGGGCAGTGTGAGATTGGGGCAGTGAGAGATTGGGGCAGTGTGAGATTGGGACAGCGTGAGATTGGGACAGTCTGAGATTGGGACAGTGTGAGAGTGGGACAGTATGAGATTGGAACAGTGAGAGATTGGGCCAGTGTGAGATTGGGACAGTGTGAGATTGGGACAGTGTGAGATTGGGACAGTGTGAGATTGGGACAGTGTGAGATTGGGTCAGTGAGAGATTGTGACAGTGAGAGATTGTGACAGTGTGAGATTGGGACAGTGTGAGATTGGGACAGTGTGAGATTGGGACAGTGTGAGATTGGGAATGTGTGAGATTGGGACAGTGTGAGATTGGGACAGTGTGAGATTGGGACAATGAGAGATTGGGACAGTGTGAGATTGGGACAGTGTGATATTGGGACAGTGTGAGGTTGGGACAGTGTGAGATTGGGAGAGTGAGAGATTGGGACAGTGTGAGATTGGAACAGTGAGAGGTTGGGACAGTGTGAGATTGGGACAGTGTGAGATTGGGGCAGTGTGAGATTGGGACAATGTGAGATTGGGACAGTGTGAGATTGGGACAGTGTGAGATTGGAACAGTGCGAGATTGGGCCAGTGTGAGATTGGGACAGTGTGAGATTGGGACAGTGTGAGATTGGGACAGTGAGAGATTGGGACAGTGTGAGATTGGGACAGTGTGAGATTGGAACAGTGAGAGATTGGGACGCTGTGAGATTGGGACAGAGTTAGATTGGGACAGTGTGAGATTGGGACAGTGTGAGATTCGGACAGTGTGAGATTGGGTCAGTGAGAGATTGGGACAGTGAGAGATTGAGACAGTGTAAGGTTGGGACAGTGTGAGATTGGGACAGTGTGAGATTGGGACAGTGAGAGATTGGGACAGTGTGAGATTGGGACAGTGTGAGATTGGGACAGTGTGAGATTGGGACAGTGTGAGATTGGGACAGTGCGAGATTGGGACAGTGTGAGATTTTGACAGTGAGAGATTGGGACAGTGTGAGATTGGGACAGTGTGAGATTGGGACAGTGTGATATTGGGACAGTGTGAGGTTGGGAAAGGGTGAGATTGGGACAGTTTGAGATTGGGACAGTGAGAGATTGGGACAGTGAGAGATTGGGACAGTGAGAGATTGGGAAAGTGAGAGATTGGGACAGTGAGAGATTGGGACAGTGTTAGATTGGGACAGTGAGAGATTGCGACAGTGTGAGATTGGGACTGTGTGAGATTGGGACAGTGTGCGATTGGGACAGTGTGAGATTGGGGGAGTGTGAGATTGGGATAGTGTGAGATTGGGACAGTGTGAATTGGGACAGTGTGAGATTGGGACAGTGTGAGATTGGGACAGTGTGAGATTGGGACAGTGTGAGATTGGGACAGTGTGAGATTGGGACAGTGTGAGATTGGGACAGTGGGAGATTGGGACAGTGTGAGATTGGGACAGTGTGAAATTGGGACAGTGTGATATTGGGACAGTGTGAGGTTGGGACAGTGTGAGCTTGGGACAGTGTGAGATTGAGACAGTGAGAGATTGGGACAGTGAGAGATTGGGACAGTGAGAGATTGGGAAAGTGAGAGATTGGGACAGTGAGAGATTGGGACAGTGTTAGATTGGGACAGTGAGAGATTGCGACAGTGTGAGATTGGGACAGTTTGAGATTGGGACAGTGAGAGATTGGGACGGTGTGAGATTGGGACAGAGTTAGATTGGGACAGTGTGAGATTGGGACAGTTTGAGATTGGGACAGTGTGAGATTGGGTCAGTGAGAGATTGGGACAGTGTGAGATTGGGAGAGTGTAAGATTGGGACAGTGAGAGATTGGGACAGTGTGAGATTGGGACAGTGTGAGATTGGGACAGTGAGAGATTGGGACAGTGAGAGATTGGGACAGTGAGAGATTGGGAAAGTGAGAGATTGGGACAGTGAGAGATTGGGACAGTGTTAGATTGGGACAGTGAGAGATTGCGACAGTGTGAGATTGGGACTGTGTGAGATTGGGACAGTGTGAGATTGGGACAGTGTGAGATTGGGAGAGTGTGAGATTGGGATAGTGTGCGATTGGGACAGTGTGAGAGTGGGACAGTGTGAGATTGGGACAGCGTGAGATTGGGACAGTGTGAGATTGGGACAGTGAGAGATTGGGACAGTGCGGGATTGGGAGAGTGCGAGATTGGGACAGTGTGAGGTTGGGACAGTGTGGGATTGGGACAGTGAGATTGGGACAGTGTGAGATTGGAACAGTGTGAGGTTGGGACAGTGAAAGATATTGACAGTGTGAGAGTGGAATAGTGTGAGTTTGGGACAATGTGAGATTGGGACTGTGTGAGATTTGGACAGTGAGAGATTGGGACTGTGTGAGATTGGGACAGTGTGAGATTGGGACAGGTTGAGATTCGGACAGTGCGGGATTCGGACAGTGTGAGAGTGGGACAGTGTGAGATTGGGACAGAATGAAATTGGGACAGTGTGAGATTGGGACAGTGTGAGACTGGGTCAGTGTGAGATTGGGACAGTGAGAGATTGGGACAGTGAGAGATTGGGACAGTGTGAGATTGGGGCAGTTTGAGATTGGGACAGTGAGAGATTGGGACAGTGTGAGATTGGGACAGTGTGAGATTGCGACAGTGTGAGATTGGGACAGTGTGAGATTGGGACAGTGTGAGATTGGGACAGTGTGAGATTGGGAGAGTGAGAGACTGGGACAGTGTGAGATTGGGACAGTGTGAGATTGGGACAGTGTGAGATTGGGACAGTGTGAGATTGGGGCAGTGAGTGGTTGGGACAGTGCGAGATTGGGACAGTGTGAGATTGGGGCAGTGTGAGATTGGGGCAGTGTGAGATTGGGGCAGTGTGAGATTGGGACAGTGTGAGATTGGGACAGTCTGAGATTGGGACAGTGTGAGATTGGGACAGTGTGAGATTGGGACAGGGTGAGATTGGGACAGTGTGAGATTGGGACAGTGAGAGATTTGGACAGTGAGAAATAGGACAGTGTGAGATCGGGACAGTGTGAGATCGGGACAGTGTGAGATCGGGACAGTGTGCGATTGGGACAGTGAGCGATTGGGGCAGTTTGAGATTGGGACAGTGAGAGATTGGGACAGTGTGAGATTGGGACAGTGTGAGATTGGGACAGGGTGAGATTGGGGCAGTGTGAGATTGGAACAGTGTGCAATTGGGAAAGTGTGAGTTTGGGACAGTGAGAGATTGGGGCAGTGTGAGCTTGGGACAGTGAGAGATTGGGGCAGTGTGAGATTGGGACAGTGTGAGATTGGGACAGTGTGAGATTGGGTCAGTGTGAGATTGGGACAGTGAGAGATTGGGACAGTGAGAGATTGGGACAGTGTGAGATTGGGACAGTGTGAGATTGGGGCAGTGAGATTGGGACAGTGAGAGATTGGGACAGTGAGAGATTGGGACAGTGTGAGATTGGGACAGTGTGAGATTGGGACAGTGAGAGATTGGACAGTGTGAGATTGGGAAAGTGTGAGATTGGGACAGTGTGAGATTGGGACTGTGTAAGATTGGGAAAGTGTGAGATTGGGACAGTGTGAGATTGGGAAAGTGTGAGATCGGGACAGTGTGAGATTGGGACAGTGTGAGATTGGGACAGTGTGAGAGTGGGACAGTGATAGATTGGGACAGTGTGAGATTGGGACAGTGTGAGATTGGGACAGGTTGAGATTTGGACAGTGCGGGATTCGGACAGTGTGAGAGTGGGACAGTGTGAGATTGGGACAGAATGAAGTTGGGACAGTGTGAGATTGGGACAGTGTGAGACTGGGTCAGTGTGAGATTGGGACAGTGAGAGATTGGGACAGTGAGAGATTGGGACAGTGTGAGATTGGGGCAGTGTGAGATTGGGACAGTGTGAGATTGGGACAGTGAGAGATTGGGACAGTGTGAGATTGGGACAGTGTGAGATTGCGACAGTGTGAGATTGGGACAGTGTGAGATTGGGACAGTGTGAGATTGGGACAGTGTGAGGTTGGGACAGTGAGCGATTGGGACAGTGTGAGATTGGGACAGTGTGAGATTGGGACAGTGTGAGATTGGGAGAGTGAGAGACTGGGACAGTGTGAGATTGGGACAGTGTGAGAGTGGGACAGTGAGAGATTGGGACAGTGTGAGATTGGGACAGTGTGAGATTGGGACAGGTTGAGATTCGGACAGTGCGGGATTCGGACAGTGTGAGAGTGGGACAGTGTGTGATTGGGACAGAATGAAGTTGGGACAGTGTGAGATTGGGACAGTGTGAGACTGGGTCAGTGTGAGATTGGGACAGTGAGAGATTGGGACAGTGAGAGATTGGGACAGTGTGAGATTGGGACAGTGTGAGATTGGGGCAGTGTGAGATTGGGGCAGTGTGAGATTGGGGCAGTGTGAGATTGGGACAGTGTGAGATTGGGACAGTCTGAGATTGGTGTGAGATTGGGACAGGGTGAGATTGGGACAGGGTGAGATTGGGACAGTGTGAGATTGGGACAGTGTCAGATTGGGACAGTGAGAGATTTGGACAGTGAGAAATAGGACAGTGTGAGATCGGGACAGTGTGAGATCGGGACAGTGTGAGATCGGGACAGTGTGCGATTGGGACAGTGAGCGTTTGGGGCAGTTTGAGATTGGGACAGTGAGAGATTGGGACAGTGTGAGATTGGGACAGTGTGAAATTGGGACAGGGTGAGATTGGGGCAGTGTGAGATTGGAACAGTGTGCAATTGGGACAGTGTGAGTTTGGGACAGTGAGAGATTGGGGCAGTGTGAGCTTGGGACAGTGAGAGATTGGGGCAGTGTGAGATTGGGACAGTGTGAGATTGGGACAGTGTGAGATTGGGACAGTGTGAGATTGGGACAGTGAGAGATTGGGACAGTGAGAGATTGGGACAGTGTGAGATTGGGACAGTGTGAGATTGGGACATTGTGAGATTGGGACAGTGAGATTGGGACAGTGAGAGATTGGGACAGTGAGAGATTGGGACATTGTGAGATTGCGACAGTGTGAGATTGGGACCGTGTGAGATTGGGAGAGTGAGAGATTGGGACAGTGTGAGATTGGGACAGTTTGAGATTGGGACAGTGTGAGATTTGGAAAGTTTGAGATTGGGACAGTGTGAGATTGGGACAGTGTGAGATTGGGACAATGCGAGATTGGGACAGTGAGAGATTGGGACAGTGTGATATTGGGACAGTGTGAGGTTGGGACAGTTTGAGATTGGGACAGTGTGAGATTGGGACAGTGTGAGATTGGGACAGTGAGAGGTTGGGACAGTGTGAGATTGGGACAGTGTGAGAATGGGCCAGTGTGTGATAGGGGCAGTGTGAGATTGGGGCAGTGTGAGATTGGGACAGTGTGAGATTGGGACAATGTGAGATTGGGACAGTGTGAGATTGGGACAGTGTGAGATTGGAACAGTGAGAGATTGGGCCAGTGTGAGATTGGGACAGTGTGAGATTGGCACAGTGAGAGATTGGGACAGTGTGAGATTGGGACAGTGTGAGATTGGGACAGTGAGAGATTGGGACGGTGTGAGATTGGGACAGAGTTAGATTGGGACAGTGTGAGATTGGGACAGTGTGAGATTGGGACAGTGTGAGATTGGGTCAGTGAGAGATTGGGACAGTGAGAGATTGGGACAGTGTGAGATTGGGACAGTGTGAGATTGGGACAGTATGAGATTGGGACAGTGAGAGATTGGGACAGTGTGAGATTGGGACAGTGTGAGATTGGGACAGTGTGAGATTGGGACAGTGAGAGATTGGGACAGTGTGAGATTGGGACAGTCTGAGATTGGGACAGTGTGATATTGGGACAGTGTGAGGTTGGGACAGTGTGAGATTGGGACAGTGTGAGATTGGGACAGTGAGAGATTGGGACAGTGAGAGATTGGGACAGTGAGAGATTGGGAAAGTGAGAGATTGGGACAGTGAGAGATTGGGACAGTGTTAGATTGGGACAGTGAGAGATTGCGACAGTGTGAGATTGGGACAGTGTGAGATTGGGACAGTGAGAGATTGGGACGGTGTGAGATTGGGACAGAGTTAGATTGGGACAGTGTGAGATTGGGACAGTGTGAGATTGGGACAGTGTGAGATTGGGTCAGTGAGAGATTGGGACAGTGAGAGATTGGGACAGTGTGAGATTGGGACAGTTTGATATTGGGACAATGTGAGATTGGGACAGTGAGAGATTGGGACAGTGTGAGATTGGGACAGTGTGAGATTGGGACAGTTGGAGATTGGGACAGTGTGAGATTGGGACAGTGTGAGATTGGGACAGTGTAAGATTGGGACAGTGAGAGATTGGGACAGTGTGAGATTGGGACACTGTGAGATTGGGACAGTGAGAGATTGGGACAGTGAGAGATTGGGACAGTGAGAGATTGGGAAAGTGAGAGATTGGGACAGTGAGAGATTGGGACAGTGTTAGATTGGGACAGTGAGAGATTGCGACAGTGTGAGATTGGGACTGTGTGAGATTGGGACAGTGTGAGATTGGGACAGTGTGAGATTGGGAGAGTGTGAGATTGGGATAGTGTGCGATTGGGACAGTGTGAGAGTGGGACAGTGTGAGATTGGGACAGCGTGAGATTGGGACAGTGTGAGATTGGGACAGTGAGAGATTGGGACAGTGCGGGATTGGGAGAGTGCGAGATTGGGACAGTGTGAGATTGGGACAGTGTGGGATTGGGACAGTGAGATTGGGACAGTGTGAGATTGGAACAGTGTGAGGTTGGGACAGTGAGAGATTGGGACAGTGTGAGAGTGGGATAGTCTGAGATTGGGACAGTGTGAGATTGGGACTGTGTGAGATTTGGACAGTGAGAGATTGGGACAGTGTGAGATTGGGACAGTGTGAGATTGGGACAGGTTGAGATTCGGACAGTGCGGGATTCGGACAGTGTGAGAGTGGGACAGTGTGAGATTGGAACAGAATGAAATTGGGACAGTGTGAGATTGGGACAGTGTGAGACTGGGTCAGTGTGAGATTGGGACAGTGAGAGATTGGGACAGTGAGAGATTGGGACAGTGTGAGATTGGGGCAGTGTGAGATTGGGACAGTGTGAGATTGGGACAGTGAGAGATTGGGACAGTGTGAGATTGGGACAGTGTGAGATTGCGACTGTGTGAGATTGGGACAGTGTGAGATTGGGACAGTGAGAGATTGGGACAGTGAGAGATTGGGACAGTGAGAGATTGGGACAGTGTGAGATTGGGGCAGTGTGAGACTGGGTCAGTGTGAGATTGGGACAGTGAGAGATTGGGACAGTGAGAGATTGGGACAGTGTGAGATTGGGGCAGTGTGAGATTGGGAGAGTGAGAGATTGGGACAGTGTGAGATTGGGACAGTGTGAGATTGCGACAGTGTGAGATTGGGACAGTGTGAGATTGGGACAGTGTGAGATTGGGACAGTGAGAGATTGGGACAGTGTGAGATTGGGGCAGTGTGAGATTGGGACAGTGAGAGATTGGGACAGTGTGAGATTGGGACAGTGTGAGATTGCGACAGTGTGAGATTGGGACAGTGTGAGATTGGGACAGTGTGAGATTGGGACAGTGTGAGATTGGGAGAGTGAGAGACTGGGACAGTGTGAGATTGGGACAGTGTGAGATTGGGACAGTGTGAGATTGGGACAGTGTGAGATTGGGGCAGTGAGTGGTTGGGACAGTGCGAGATTGGGACAGTGTGAGATTGGGGCAGTGTGAGATTGGGGCAGTGTGAGATTGGGGCAGTGTGAGATTGGGACAGTGTGAGATTGGGACAGTCTGAGATTGGGACAGTGTGAGATTGGGACAGTGTGAGATTGGGACAGGGTGAGATTGGGACAGTGTGAGATTGGGACAGTGTGAGATTGGGACAGTGAGAGATTTGGACAGTGAGAAATAGGACAGTGTGAGATCGGGACAGTGTGAGATCGGGACAGTGTGAGATCGGGACAGTGTGCGATTGGGACAGTGAGCGATTGGGGCAGTTTGAGATTGGGACAGTGAGAGATTGGGACAGTGTGAGATTGGGACAGTGTGAGATTGGGACAGGGTGAGATTGGGGCAGTGTGAGATTGGAACAGTGTGCAATTGGGAAAGTGTGAGTTTGGGACAGTGAGAGATTGGGGCAGTGTGAGCTTGGGACAGTGAGAGATTGGGGCAGTGTGAGATTGGGACAGTGTGAGATTGGGACAGTGTGAGATTGGGTCAGTGTGAGATTGGGACAGTGAGAGATTGGGACAGTGAGAGATTGGGACAGTGTGAGATTGGGACAGTGTGAGATTGGGACAGTGTGAGATTGGGGCAGTGAGATTGGGACAGTGAGAGATTGGGACAGTGAGAGATTGGGACAGTGTGAGATTGGGACAGTGTTAGATTGGGACAGTGAGAGATTGGACAGTGTGAGATTGGGAAAGTGTGAGATTGGGACAGTGTGAGATTGGGACTGTGTAAGATTGGGAAAGTGTGAGATTGGGACAGTGTGAGATTGGGAAAGTGTGAGATCGGGACAGTGTGAGATTGGGACAGTGTGAGATTGGGACAGTGTGAGAGTGGGACAGTGATAGATTGGGACAGTGTGAGATTGGGACAGTGTGAGATTGGGACAGGTTGAGATTCGGACAGTGCGGGATTCGGACAGTGTGAGAGTGGGACAGTGTGAGATTGGGACAGAATGAAGTTGGGACAGTGTGAGATTGGGACAGTGTGAGACTGGGTCAGTGTGAGATTGGGACAGTGAGAGATTGGGACAGTGAGAGATTGGGACAGTGTGAGATTGGGGCAGTGTGAGATTGGGACAGTGTGAGATTGGGACAGTGAGAGATTGGGACAGTGTGAGATTGGGACAGTGTGAGATTGCGACAGTGTGAGATTGGGACAGTGTGAGATTGGGACAGTGTGAGATTGGGACAGTGTGAGGTTGGGACAGTGAGCGATTGGGACAGTGTGAGATTGGGACAGTGTGAGATTGGGACAGTGTGAGATTGGGAGAGTGAGAGACTGGGACAGTGTGAGATTGGGACAGTGTGAGAGTGGGACAGTGAGAGATTGGGACAGTGTGAGATTGGGACAGTGTGAGATTGGGACAGGTTGAGATTCGGACAGTGCGGGATTCGGACAGTGTGAGAGTGGGACAGTGTGTGATTGGGACAGAATGAAGTTGGGACAGTGTGAGATTGGGACAGTGTGAGACTGGGTCAGTGTGAGATTGGGACAGTGAGAGATTGGGACAGTGAGAGATTGGGACAGTGTGAGATTGGGACAGTGTGAGATTGGGGCAGTGTGAGATTGGGGCAGTGTGAGATTGGGGCAGTGTGAGATTGGGACAGTGTGAGATTGGGACAGTCTGAGATTGGTGTGAGATTGGGACAGGGTGAGATTGGGACAGGGTGAGATTGGGACAGTGTGAGATTGGGACAGTGTCAGATTGGGACAGTGAGAGATTTGGACAGTGAGAAATAGGACAGTGTGAGATCGGGACAGTGTGAGATCGGGACAGTGTGAGATCGGGACAGTGTGCGATTGGGACAGTGAGCGTTTGGGGCAGTTTGAGATTGGGACAGTGAGAGATTGGGACAGTGTGAGATTGGGACAGTGTGAAATTGGGACAGGGTGAGATTGGGGCAGTGTGAGATTGGAACAGTGTGCAATTGGGACAGTGTGAGTTTGGGACAGTGAGAGATTGGGGCAGTGTGAGCTTGGGACAGTGAGAGATTGGGGCAGTGTGAGATTGGGACAGTGTGAGATTGGGACAGTGTGAGATTGGGACAGTGTGAGATTGGGACAGTGAGAGATTGGGACAGTGAGAGATTGGGACAGTGTGAGATTGGGACAGTGTGAGATTGGGACATTGTGAGATTGGGACAGTGAGATTGGGACAGTGAGAGATTGCGACAGTGAGAGATTGGGACATTGTGAGATTGCGACAGTGTGAGATTGGGACCGTGTGAGATTGGGAGAGTGAGAGATTGGGACAGTGTGAGATTGGGACAGTTTGAGATTGGGACAGTGTGAGATTTGGAAAGTTTGAGATTGGGACAGTGTGAGATTGGGACAGTGTGAGATTGGGACAATGCGAGATTGGGACAGTGAGAGATTGGGACAGTGTGATATTGGGACAGTGTGAGGTTGGGACAGTTTGAGATTGTGACAGTGTGAGATTGGGACAGTGTGAGATTGGGACAGTGAGAGGTTGGGACAGTGTCAGATTGGGACAGTGTGAGATTGGGCCAGTGTGTGATAGGGGCAGTGTGAGATTGGGGCAGTGTGAGATTGGGACAGTGTGAGATTGGGACAATGTGAGATTGGGACAGTGTGAGATTGGGACAGTGTGAGATTGGAACAGTGAGAGATTGGGCCAGTGTGAGATTGGGACAGTGTGAGATTGGCACAGTGAGAGATTGGGACAGTGTGAGATTGGGACAGTGTGAGATTGGGACAGTGAGAGATTGGGACGGTGTGAGATTGGGACAGAGTTAGATTGGGACAGTATGAGATTGGGACAGTGAGAGATTGGGACAGTGTGAGATTGGGACAGTGTGAGATTGGGACAGTGTGAGATTGGGACAGTGAGAGATTGGGACAGTGTGAGATTGGGACAGTCTGAGATTGGGACAGTGTGATATTGGGACAGTGTGAGGTTGGGACAGTGTGAGATTGGGACAGTGTGAGATTGGGACAGTGAGAGATTGGGACAGTGAGAGATTGGGACAGTGAGAGATTGGGAAAGTGAGAGATTGGGACAGTGAGAGATTGGGACAGTGTTAGATTGGGACAGTGAGAGATTGCGACAGTGTGAGATTGGGACAGTGTGAGATTGGGACAGTGAGAGATTGGGACGGTGTGAGATTGGGACAGAGTTAGATTGGGACAGTGTGAGATTGGGACAGTGTGAGATTGGGACAGTGTGAGATTGGGTCAGTGAGAGTTTGGGACAGTGAGAGATTGGGACAGTGTGAGATTGGGACAGTTTGATATTGGGACAATGTGAGATTGGGACAGTGAGAGATTGGGACAGTGTGAGATTGGGACAGTGTGAGATTGGGACAGTTGGAGATTGGGACAGTGTGAGATTGGGACAGTGTGAGATTGGGACAGTGTAAGATTGGGACAGTGAGAGATTGGGACAGTGTGAGATTGGGACACTGTGAGATTGGGACAGTGAGAGATTGGGACAGTGAGAGATTGGGACAGTGAGAGATTGGGAAAGTGAGAGATTGGGACAGTGAGAGATTGGGACAGTGTTAGATTGGGACAGTGAGAGATTGCGACAGTGTGAGATTGGGACTGTGTGAGATTGGGACAGTGTGAGATTGGGACAGTGTGAGATTGGGAGAGTGTGAGATTGGGATAGTGTGCGATTGGGACAGTGTGAGAGTGGGACAGTGTGAGATTGGGACAGCGTGAGATTGGGACAGTGTGAGATTGGGACAGTGAGAGATTGGGACAGTGCGGGATTGGGATAGTGTGAGATTGGGACAGTGTGAGATTGGGACTGTGTGAGATTTGGACAGTGAGAGATTGGGACAGTGTGAGATTGGGACAGTGTGAGATTGGGACAGGTTGAGATTCGGACAGTGCGGGATTCGGACAGTGTGAGAGTGGGACAGTGTGAGATTGGAACAGAATGAAATTGGGACAGTGTGAGATTGGGACAGTGTGAGACTGGGTCAGTGTGAGATTGGGACAGTGAGAGATTGGGACAGTGAGATTGGGACAGTGTGAGATTGGAACAGTGTGAGGTTGGGACAGTGAGAGATTGGGACAGTGTGAGAGTGGGATAGTGTGAGATTGGGACAGTGTGAGATTGGGACTGTGTGAGATTTGGACAGTGAGAGATTGGGACAGTGTGAGATTGCGACAGTGTGAGATTGGGACAGGTTGAGATTCGGACAGTGCGGGATTCGGACAGTGTGAGAGTGGGACAGTGTGAGATTGGAACAGAATGAAATTGGGACAGTGTGAGATTGGGACAGTGTGAGACTGGGTCAGTGTGAGATTGGGACAGTGAGAGATTGGGACAGTGAGAGATTGGGACAGTGTGAGATTGGGGCAGTGTGAGATTGGGACAGTGTGAGATTGGGACAGTGAGAGATTGGGACAGTGTGAGATTGGGACAGTGTGAGATTGCGACAGTGTGAGATTGGGACAGTGTGAGATTGGGACAGTGAGAGATTGGGACAGTGTGAGATTGGGACAGTGTGAAATTGGGACAGTGTGATATTGGGACAGTGTGAGGTTGGGACAGTGTGAGATTGGGACAGTGTGAGATTGGGACAGTGAGAGATTGGGACAGTGAGAGATTGGGACAGTGAGAGATTGGGAAAGTGAGAGATTGGGACAGTGAGAGATTGGGACAGTGTTAGATTGGGACAGTGAGAGATTGCGACAGTGTGAGATTGGGACAGTGTGAGATTGGGACAGTGAGAGATTGGGACGGTGTGAGATTGGGACAGAGTTAGATTGGGACAGTGTGAGATTGGGACAGTGTGAGATTGGGACAGAGTTAGATTGGGACAGTGAGAGATTGGGACAGTGTGAGATTGGGACAGTTTGATATTGGGACAGTGTGAGATTGGGACAGTGAGAGATTGGGACAGTGTGAGATTGGGACAGTGTGAGATTGGAACAGTTTGAGATTGGGACAGTGTGAGATTGGGACAGTGTGAGATTGGGACAGTGTAAGATTGGGACAGTGAGAGATTGGGACAGTGTGAGATTGGGAGAGTGTGAGATTGGGACAGTGAGAGATTGGGACAGTGAGAGATTGGGACAGTGAGAGATTGGGAAAGTGAGAGATTGGGACAGTGAGAGATTGGGGCAGTGTTAGATTGGGACAGTGAGAGATTGCGACAGTGTGAGATTGGGACTGTGTGAGATTGGGACAGTGTGAGATTGGGACAGTGTGAGATTGGGAGAGTGTGAAATTGGGATAGTGTGCGATTGGGACAGTGTGAGAGTGGGACAGTGTGAGATTGGGACAGTGCGGGATTGGGAGAGTGCGAGATTGGGACAGTGTGAGATTGGGACAGTGTGGGATTGGGACAGTGAGATGGGGACAGTGTGAGATTGGAACAGTGTGAGGTTGGGACAGTGAAAGATTGGGACAGTGTGAGAGTGGGATAGTGTGAGTTTGGGACAGTGTTAGATTGGGACTGTGTGAGATTTGGACAGTGAGAGATTGGGACAGTGTGAGATTGGGGCAGTGTGAGATTGGGACAGTGTGAGATTGGGACAGTGAGAGATTGGGACAGTGTGAGATTGGGACAGTGTGAGATTGCGACAGTGTGAGATTGGGAAAGTGTGAGATTGGGACAGTGAGAGATTGGGACAGTGTGAGATTGGGACAGTGTGAGATTGGGACAGTGTGAGATTGGGACAGTGTGAGATTGGGACAGTGTGAGATTGGGACAGTGAGAGATTGGGACAGTGTGAGATTGGGACAGTGTGAAATTGGGACAGTGTGATATTGGGACAGTGTGAGGTTGGGACAGTGTGAGATTGGGACAGTGTGAGATTGGGACAGTGAGAGATTGGGACAGTGAGAGATTGGGACAGTGAGAGATTGGGAAATTGAGAGATTGGGACAGTGAGAGATTGGGACAGTGTTAGATTGGGACAGTGAGAGATTGCGACAGTGTGAGATTGGGACAGTGTGAGATTGGGACAGTGAGAGATTGGGACGGTGTGAGATTGGGACAGAGTTAGATTGGGACAGTGTGAGATTGGGACAGTGTGAGATTGGGACAGTGTGAAATTGGGTCAGTGAGAGATTGGGACAGTGAGAGATTGGGACAGTGTGAGATTGGGACAGTTTGATATTGGGACAGTGTGAGATTGGGACAGTGAGAGATTGGGACAGTGTGAGATTGGGACAGTGTGAGATTGGGACAGTTTGAGATTGGGACAGTGTGAGATTGGGACAGTGTGAGATTGGGACAGTGTAAGATTGGGACAGTGAGAGATTGGGACAGTGTGAGATTGGGACAGTGTGAGATTGGGACAGTGAGAGATTGGGACAGTGAGAGATTGGGAAAGTGACAGATTGGGACAGTGAGAGATTGGGACAGTGTTAGATTGGGACAGTGAGAGATTGCGACAGTGTGAGATTGGGACTGTGTGAGATTGGGACAGTGTGAGATTGGGACAGTGTGAGATTGGGAGAGTGTGAAATTGGGATAGTGTGCGATTGGGACAGTGTGAGAGTGGGACAGTGTGAGATTGGGACAGCGTGAGATTGGGACAGTGTGAGATTGGGACAGTGAGAGATTGGGACAGTGCGGGATTGGGAGAGTGCGAGATTGGGACAGTGTGAGATTGGGACAGTGTGGGATTGGGACAGTGAGATGGGGACAGTGTGAGATTGGAACAGTGTGAGGTTGGGACAGTGAATGATTGGGACAGTGTGAGAGTGGGATAGTGTGAGTTTGGGACAGTGTTAGATTGGGACTGTGTGAGATTTGGACAGTGAGAGATTGGGACAGTGTGAGATTGGGACAGTGTGAGATTGGGACAGGTTGAGATTCGGACAGTGCGGGATTCGGACAGTGTGAGAGTGGGACAGTGTGAGATTGGGACAGAATGAAATTGGGACAGTGTGAGATTGGGACAGTGTGAGACTGGGTCAGTGTGAGATTGGGACAGTGAGAGATTGGGACAGTGAGAGATTGGGACAGTGTGAGATTGGGGCAGTGTGAGGTTGGGACAGTGTGAGATTGGGACAGAGGGAGATTGGGACAGTGTGAGATTGGGACAGTGTGAGATTGCGACAGTGTGAGATTGGGACAGTGTGAGATTGGGACAGTGTGAGATTGGGACAGTGTGAGATTGGGACAGTGAGCGATTGGGACAGTGTGAGATTGGGACAGTGTGAGATTGGGACAGTGTGAGATTGGGAGAGTGAGAGACTGGGACAGTGTGAGATTGGGACAGTGTGAGATTGGGACAGTGTGAGATTGGGACAGTGTGAGATTGGGACAGTGAGTGGTTGGGACAGTGCGAGATTGGGACAGTGTGAGATTGGGGCAGTGTGAGATTAGGGCAGTGTGAGATTGGGGCAGTGTGAGATTGGGACAGTGTGAGATTGGGACAGTCTGAGATTGGGACAGTGTGAGATTGGGACAGTGTGAGATTGGGACAGGGTGAGATTGGGACAGTGTGAGATTGGGACAGTGTGAGATTGGGACAGTGAGAGATTTGGACAGTGAGAAATAGGACAGTGTGAGATCGGGACAGTGTGAGATCGGGACAGTGTGAGATCGGGACAGTGTGCGATTGGGACAGTGAGCGATTGGGGCAGTTTGAGATTGGGACAGTGAGAGATTGGGACAGTGTGAGATTGGGACAGTGTGAGATTGGGACAGGGTGAGATTGGGGCAGTGTGAGATTGGAACAGTGTGCAATTGGGACAGTGTGAGTTTGGGACAGTGAGAGATTGGGGCAGTGTGAGCTTGGGACAGTGAGAGATTGGGGCAGTGTGAGATTGGGACAGTGTGAGATTGGGACAGTGTGAGATTGGGTCAGTGTGTGATTGGGACAGTGAGAGATTGGGACAGTGAGAGATTGGGACAGTGTGAGATTGGGACAGTGTGAGATTGGGACAGTTTGAGATTGGGACAGTGAGATTGGGACAGTGAGAGATTGGGACAGTGAGAGATTGGGACAGTGTGAGATTGGGACAGTGTGAGATTGGGACAGTGAGAGATTGGACAGTGTGAGATTGGGAAAGTGTGAGATTGGGACAGTTTGAGATTGGGACTGTGTGAGATTGGGAAAGTGTGAGATTGGGACAGTGTGAGATTGGGAAAGTGTGAGATCGGGACAGTGTGAGATTGGGACAGTGTGAGATTGGGACAGTGTGAGAGTGGGACAGTGTGAGATTGGGACAGTGTGAGATTGGGAGAGTGAGAGATTGAGATAGTTTGAGATTGGGACACAGTGAGATTGAGACAGTGAGAGATTGGGACAGTGTGAGATTGGGGCAGTGTGAGATCGGGAAAGTGTGAGATTGGGACAGTGTGAGATTGGGAAAGTGTGAGATCAGGACAGTGTGAGATTGGGACAGTGTGAGATTGGGACAGTGTGAGAGTGGGACAGTGTGAGATTGGGACAGTGTGAGATTGGGAGAGTGAGAGATTGAGATAGTTTGAGATTGGGAGAGTGTGACATTGGGACAGTGTGAGATTGGGACAGTGTGAGATTGGGACAGTGAGAGATTGGGACAGTGTGAGATTGGGACAGTGTGAGAGTGTGACAGTGTGAGATTGGGACAGTGTGAGATTGTGACAGTGTGAGATTGGGACAGTGTGAGATTGGGACAGTGTGAGAATCGGACAATGTGAGATTGGGACAGTGTGAGATTGGGACAGTGTTAGATTGGGACAGGGTGACATTGGGACAGTGAGAGATTGGGACAGTGAGAGATTGGGACAGTGTGAGATTGGCACAGTGTGAGATTGGGGCAGTGTGTGTTTGGGACAGTGTGAGATTGGGACAGTGTGAGATTGGGACAGTGTGAGATTGGGACAGTGAGAGGTTGGGACAGTGTGACATTGGGACAATGTGAGATTGGGGCAGTGTGATATTGGGGCAGTGTAAGATTGGGACAGTGACAGATTGGGACAGTGTGAGATTGGGACAGTGTGAGATTGGGACACTGAGAGATTGGGACAGTGTGAGATTGGGACTGTGTGAGATTGGGACAGTGTGAGATTGGAACAGTGAGAGATTGGGACAGTGAGAGATTGGGACAGTGAGAGATTGGGACAGTGTGCAATTCGAACAGTGTGAGAGTGGGACAGTGTACGATTGGGACAGTGTGAGATTGGGACAGTGTGAGATTGGGACAGGTTGAGATTCGGACAGTGCGGGATTCGGACAGTGTGAGAGTGGGACAGTGTGAGATTGGGACAGAATGAAATTGGGACAGTGTGAGATTGGGACAGTGTGAGACTGGGTCAGTGTGAGATTGGGACAGTGAGAGATTGGGACAGTGAGAGATTGGGACAGTGTGAGATTGGGGCAGTGTGAGATTGGGACAGTGTGAGATTGGGACAGTGAGAGATTGGGACAGTGTGAGATTGGGACAGTGTGAGATTGCGACAGTGTGAGATTGGGACAGTGTGAGATTGGGACAGTGTGAGATTGGGACAGTGTGAGATTGGGACAGTGAGCGATTGGGACAGTGTGAGATTGGGACAGTGTGAGATTGGGAGAGTGAGAGACTGGGACAGTGTGAGATTGGGACAGTGTGAGATTGGGACAGTGTGAGATTGGGACAGTGTGAGATTGGGACAGTGAGTGGTTGGGACAGTGCGAGATTGGGACAGTGTGAGATTGGGGCAGTGTGAGATTGGGGCAGTGTGAGATTGGGGCAGTGTGAGATTGGGACAGTGTGAGATTGGGACAGTGTGAGATTAGGACAGTGTGAGATTGGGACAGGGTGAGATTGGGACAGTGTGAGATTGGGACAGTGTGAGATTGGGACAGTGAGAGATTTGGACAGTGAGAAATAGGACAGTGGGAGATCGGGACAGTGTGAGATCGGGACAGTGTGGGATCGGGACAGTGTGCGATTGGGACAGTGAGCGATTGGGGCAGTTTGAGATTGGGACAGTGAGAGGTTGGGACAGTGTGAGATTGGGACAGTGTTAGATTGGGACAGGGTGAGATTGGGGCAGTGTGAGATTGGAACAGTGTGCAATTGGGACAGTGTGAGTTTGGGACAGTGAGAGATTGGGGCAGTGTGAGCTTGGGACAGTGAGAGATTGGGGCAGTGTGAGATTGGGACAGTGTGAGATTGGGACAGTGTGAGATTGGGTCAGTGTGAGATTGGGACAGTGAGAGATTGGGACAGTGAGAGATTGGGACAGTGTGAGATTGGGACAGTGTGAGATTGGGACAGTGAGATTGGGACAGTGAGAGATTGGGACAGTGAGAGATTGGGACAGTGTGAGATTGGGACAGTGTGAGATTGGGACAGTGAGAGATTGGACAGTGTGAGATTGGGAAAGTGTAAGATTGGGACAGTGTGAGATTGGGACTGTGTGAGATTGGGAAAGTGTGAGATTGGGACAGTGTGAGATTGGGAAAGTGTGAGATCGGGACAGTGTGAGATTGGGACAGTGTGAGATTGGGACAGTGTGAGAGTGGGGCAGTGTGAGATTGGGACAGTGTGAGATTGGGAGAGTGAGAGATTGAGATAGTTTGAGATTGGGACAGAGTGAGATTGAGACAGTGAGAGATTGGGACAGTGTGAGATTGGGGCAGTGTGAGATTGGGAAAGTGTGAGATTGGGACAGTGTGAGATTGGGAAAGTGTGAGATCAGGACAGTGTGAGATTGGGACAGTGTGAGATTGGGACAGTGTGAGAGTGGGACAGTGTGAGATTGGGACAGTGTGAGATTGGGAGAGTGAGAGATTGAGATAGTTTGAGATTGGGAGAGTGTGACATTGGGACAGTGTGAGATTGGGACAGTGTGAGATTGGGACAGTGAGAGATTGGGACAGTGTGAGATTGGGACAGAGTGAGAGTGTGACAGTGTGAGATTGGGACAGTGTGAGATTGTGACAGTGTGAGATTGGGACAGTGTGAGAATCGGACAATGTGAGATTGGGACAGTGTGAGATTGGGACAGTGTTAGATTGGGACAGGGTGACATTGGGACAGTGAGAGATTGGGACAGTGTGAGATTGGCACAGTGTGAGATTGGGGCAGTGTGAGTTTGTGACAGTGTGAGATTGGGACAGTGTGAGATTGGGACAGTGTGAGATTGGGACAGTGTGAGATTGGGACAGTGTGAGATTGGGACAGTGAGAGATTGGGACAGTGTGAGATTGGGACTGTGTGAGATTGGGACAGTGTGAGATTGGAACAGTGAGAGATTGGGACAGTGAGAGATTGGGACAGTGAGAGATTGGGACAGTGTGCAATTCGAACAGTGTGAGAGTGGGACAGTGTACGATTGGGACAGTGTGAGATTGGGAGAGTGTTAGATTGGGACAGTTCGAGATTGGGGCAGTGTGAGATTGGGAAAGTGTGAGATTGGGACAGTGTGAGATTGGGACAGTGTGAGATTGGGACAGGGTGAGATTGGGACAGTGTTAGATTGGGACAATGTGAGATTGGGACAGTGAGAGATTGGGACAGTGAGAGATAGGATAGTGTGAGATCGGGACAGTGTGAGATCGGGACAGTGTGAGATCGGGACAGTGTGAGATTGGGACAGTGAGCGATTGGGGCAGTGTGAGATTGGGACAGTGAGAGATTGGGACAGTGAGAGATTGGGACAGTGTGAGATTGGGACAGGTTGAGATTGGGGCAGTGTGAGATTGGAACAGTGTGAAATTGGGACAGTGTGAGATTGGGACAGTGAGAGATTGGGGCAGTGTGAGCTTGGGACAGTGAGAGACTGGGGCAGTGTGAGATTGGGACAGTGTGAGATTGGGACAGTGTGAGATTGGGACAGTGTGAGATTGGGACAGTGAGAGATTGGGACAGTGAGAGATTGGGACAATGTGAGATTGGGACAGTGTGAGATTGGGACAGTGTGAGATTGGGACAGTGAGATTGGGACAGTGAGAGGTTGGGACAGTGAAAGATTGGGACAGTATGAGATTGGGACAGTGTGAGATTGGGACAGTGAGAGATTGGACAGTGTGAGATTGGGAAAGTGTGGGATTGGGACAGTGTGAGATTGGGACTGTGTGAGATTGGGAAAGTGTGAGATTGGAACATTGTGAGATTGGGACAGTGTGAGATCGGGACAGTGTGAGATTGGGACAGTGTGAGATTGGGACAGTGTGAGAGTGGGACAGTGTGAGATTGGGACAATATGAGATTGGGAGAGTGAGAGATTGAGATCGTTTGAAATTGGGACTGAGTGAGATTGAGACAGTGAGAGACTGGGACAGTGTGAGATTGGGGCAGTGTGAGATTGGGACAGTTTGAGATTGGGAGAGTGTGAAATTAGGACAGTGTGAGATTGGGACAGTGTGAGATTGGGACAGTGAGAGATTGGGACAGTGTGAGATTGGGACAGTGTGAGAGTGTGACAGTGTGAGATTGGGACAGTGAGAGATTGTGACAGTGTGAGATTGGGACAGTATGAGATTGGGACAGTGTGAGAATCGGACAATGTGAGATTGGGACAGTGTGAGATTGGGACAGTGTTAGATTGGGACAGTGTGAGATTGGGACAGTGTGAGATTGGGACAGGGTGACATTGGGACAGTGAGAGATTGGGACAGTAAGAGATTGGGACAGTGTGAGATTGGGACAGTGTGAGATTGGGACAGCGTGAGATTGGGACAGTGTGAGATTGGGACAGTGAGAGATTGGGACAGTGCGGGATTGGGAGAGTGCGAGATTGCGACAGTGTGAGATTGGGACAGTGTGGGATTGGGACAGTGAGATGGGGACAGTGTGAGATTGGAACAGTGTGAGGTTGGGACAGTGAAAGATTGGGACAGTGTGAGAGTGGGATAGTGTGAGTTTGGGACAGTGTTAGATTGGGACTGTGTGAGATTTGGACAGTGAGAGATTGGGACAGTGTGAGATTGGGACAGTGTGAGATTGGGACAGGTTGAGATTCGGACAGTGCGGGATTCGGACAGTGTGAGAGTGGGACAGTGTGAGATTGGGACAGAATGAAATTGGGACAGTGTGAGATTGGGACAGTGTGAGACTGGGTCAGTGTGAGATTGGGACAGTGAGAGATTGGGACAGTGAGAGATTGGGACAGTGTGAGATTGGGACAGTGTGAGATTGGGACAGTGAGCGATTGGGACAGTGTGAGATTGGGACAGTGTGAGATTGGGACAGTGTGAGATTGGGACAGTGAGCGATTGGGACAGTGTGAGATTGGGACAGTGTGAGATTCGGACAGTGTGAGATTGGGAGAGTGAGAGACTGGGACAGTGTGAGATTGGGACAGTGTGAGATTGGGACAGTGTGAGATTGGGACAATGTGAGATTGGGACAGTGAGTGGTTGGGACAGTGCGAGATTGGGACAGTGTGAGATTGGGGCAGTGTGAGATTAGGGCAGTGTGAGATTGGGGCAGTGTGAGATTGGGACAGTGTGAGATTGGGACAGTCTGAGATTGGGACAGTGTGAGATTGGGGCAGTGTGAGCTTGGGACAGTGAGAGACTGGGGCAGTGTGAGATTGGGACAGTGTGAGATTGGGACAGTGTGAGATTGGGACAGTGTGAGATTGGGACAGTGAGAGATTGGGACAGTGAGAGATTGGGACAATGTGAGATTGGGACAGTCTGAGATTGGGACAGTGTGATATTGGGACAGTGTGAGGTTGGGACAGTGTGAGATTGGGACAGTGTGAGATTGGGACAGTGAGAGATTGGGACAGTGAGAGATTGGGACAGTGAGAGATTGGGAAAGTGAGAGATTGGGACAGTGAGAGATTGGGACAGTGTTAGATTGGGACAGTGAGAGATTGCGACAGTGTGAGATTGGGACAGTGTGAGATTGGGACAGTGAGAGATTGGGACGGTGTGAGATTGGGACAGAGTTAGATTGGGACAGTGTGAGATTGGGACAGTGTGAGATTGGGACAGTGTGAGATTGGGTCAGTGAGAGATTGGGACAGTGAGAGATTGGGACAGTGTGAGATTGGGACAGTTTGATATTGGGACAATGTGAGATTGGGACAGTGAGAGATTGGGACAGTGTGAGATTGGGACAGTGTGAGATTGGGACAGTTGGAGATTGGGACAGTGTGAGATTGGGACAGTGTGAGATTGGGACAGTGTAAGATTGGGACAGTGAGAGATTGGGACAGTGTGAGATTGGGACACTGTGAGATTGGGACAGTGAGAGATTGGGACAGTGAGAGATTGGGACAGTGAGAGATTGGGAAAGTGAGAGATTGGGACAGTGAGAGATTGGGACAGTGTTAGATTGGGACAGTGAGAGATTGCGACAGTGTGAGATTGGGACTGTGTGAGATTGGGACAGTGTGAGATTGGGACAGTGTGAGATTGGGAGAGTGTGAGATTGGGATAGTGTGCGATTGGGACAGTGTGAGAGTGGGACAGTGTGAGATTGGGACAGCGTGAGATTGGGACAGTGTGAGATTGGGACAGTGAGAGATTGGGACAGTGCGGGATTGGGATAGTGTGAGATTGGGACAGTGTGAGATTGGGACTGTGTGAGATTTGGACAGTGAGAGATTGGGACAGTGTGAGATTGGGACAGTGTGAGATTGGGACAGGTTGAGATTCGGACAGTGCGGGATTCGGACAGTGTGAGAGTGGGACAGTGTGAGATTGGAACAGAATGAAATTGGGACAGTGTGAGATTGGGACAGTGTGAGACTGGGTCAGTGTGAGATTGGGACAGTGAGAGATTGGGACAGTGAGATTGGGACAGTGTGAGATTGGAACAGTGTGAGGTTGGGACAGTGAGAGATTGGGACAGTGTGAGAGTGGGATAGTGTGAGATTGGGACAGTGTGAGATTGGGACTGTGTGAGATTTGGACAGTGAGAGATTGGGACAGTGTGAGATTGGGACAGTGTGAGATTGGGACAGGTTGAGATTCGGACAGTGCGGGATTCGGACAGTGTGAGAGTGGGACAGTGTGAGATTGGAGCAGAATGAAATTGGGACAGTGTGAGATTGGGACAGTGTGAGACTGGGTCAGTGTGAGATTGGGACAGTGAGAGATTGGGACAGTGAGAGATTGGGACAGTGTGAGATTGGGGCAGTGTGAGATTGGGACAGTGTGAGATTGGGACAGTGAGAGATTGGGACAGTGTGAGATTGGGACAGTGTGAGATTGCGACAGTGTGAGATTGGGACAGTGTGAGATTGGGACAGTGAGAGATTGGGACAGTGTGAGATTGGGACAGTGTGAGATTGGGACAGTGTGAGATTGGGACAGTGTGAGATTGGGACAGTGTGAGATTGGGACAGTGTGAGATTGGGACAGTGAGAGATTGGGACAGTGTGAGATTGGGACAGTGTGAAATTGGGACAGTGTGATATTGGGACAGTGTGAGGTTGGGACAGTGTGAGATTGGGACAGTGTGAGATTGGGACAGTGAGAGATTGGGACAGTGAGAGATTGGGACAGTGAGAGATTGGGAAAGTGAGAGATTGGGACAGTGAGAGATTGGGACAGTGTTAGATTGGGACAGTGAGAGATTGCGACAGTGTGAGATTGGGACAGTGTGAGATTGGGACAGTGAGAGATTGGGACGGTGTGAGATTGGGACAGAGTTAGATTGGGACAGTGTGAGATTGGGACAGTGTGAGATTGGGACAGTGTGAGATTGGGTCAGTGAGAGATTGGGACAGTGAGAGATTGGGACAGTGTGAGATTGGGACAGTTTGATATTGGGACAGTGTGAGATTGGGACAGTGAGAGATTGGGACAGTGTGAGATTGGGACAGTGTGAGATTGGGACAGTTTGAGATTGGGACAGTGTGAGATTGGGACAGTGTGAGATTGGGACAGTGTAAGATTGGGACAGTGAGAGATTGGGACAGTGTGAGATTGGGAGAGTGTGAGATTGGGACAGTGAGAGATTGGGACAGTGAGAGATTGGGACAGTGAGAGATTGGGAAAGTGAGAGATTGGGACAGTGAGAGATTGGGGCAGTGTTAGATTGGGACAGTGAGAGATTGCGACAGTGTGAGATTGGGACTGTGTGAGATTGGGACAGTGTGAGATTGGGACAGTGTGAGATTGGGAGAGTGTGAAATTGGGATAGTGTGCGATTGGGACAGTGTGAGAGTGGGACAGTGTGAGATTGGGACAGTGCGGGATTGGGAGAGTGCGAGATTGGGACAGTGTGAGATTGGGACAGTGTGGGATTGGGACAGTGAGATGGGGACAGTGTGAGATTGGAACAGTGTGAGGTTGGGACAGTGAAAGATTGGGACAGTGTGAGAGTGGGATAGTGTGAGTTTGGGACAGTGTTAGATTGGGACTGTGTGAGATTTGGACAGTAAGAGATTGGGACAGTGTGAGATTGGGGCAGTGTGAGATTGGGACAGTGTGAGATTGGGACAGTGAGAGATTGGGACAGTGTGAGATTGGGACAGTGTGAGATTGTGACAGTGTGAGATTGGGACAGTGTGAGATTGGGACAGTGAGAGATTGGGACAGTGTGAGATTGGGACAGTGTGAGATTGGGACAGTGTGAGATTGGGACAGTGTGAGATTGGGACAGTGTGAGATTGGGACAGTGTGAGATTGGGACAGTGAGAGATTGGGACAGTGTGAGATTGGGACAGTGTGAAATTGGGACAGTGTGATATTGGGACAGTGTGAGGTTGGGACAGTGTGGGATTGGGACAGTGTGAGATTGGGACAGTGAGAGATTGGGACAGTGAGAGATTGGGACAGTGAGAGATTGGGAAATTGAGAGATTGGGACAGTGAGAGATTGGGACAGTGTTAGATTGGGACAGTGAGAGATTGCGACAGTGTGAGATTGGGACAGTGTGAGATTGGGACAGTGAGAGATTGGGACGGTGTGAGATTGGGACAGAGTTAGATTGGGACAGTGTGAGATTGGGACAGTGTGAGATTGGGACAGTGTGAAATTGGGTCAGTGAGAGATTGGGACAGTGAGAGATTGGGACAGTGTGAGATTGGGACAGTTTGATATTGGGACAGTGTGAGATTGGGACAGTGAGAGATTGGGACAGTGTGAGATTGGGACAGTGTGAGATTGGGACAGTTTGAGATTGGGACAGTGTGAGATTGGGACAGTGTGAGATTGGGACAGTGTAAGATTGGGACAGTGAGAGATTGGGACAGTGTGAGATTGGGACAGTGAGAGATTGGGACAGTGAGAGATTGGGAAAGTGACAGATTGGGACAGTGAGAGATTGGGACAGTGTTAGATTGGGACAGTGAGAGATTGCGACAGTGTGAGATTGGGACTGTGTGAGATTGGGACAGTGTGAGATTGGGACAGTGTGAGATTGGGAGAGTGAAATTGGGATAGTGTGCGATTGGGACAGTGTGAGAGTGGGACAGTGTGAGATTGGGACAGCGTGAGATTGGGACAGTGTGAGATTGGGACAGTGAGAGATTGGGACAGTGCGGGATTGGGAGAGTGCGAGATTGGGACAGTGTGAGATTGGGACAGTGTGGGATTGGGACAGTGAGATGGGGACAGTGTGAGATTGGAACAGTGTGAGGTTGGGACAGTGAATGATTGGGACAGTGTGAGAGTGGGATAGTGTGAGATTGGGACAGGTTGAGATTGGGACAGTGTGAGATTGGGACAGTGTGAGATTGGGACAGTGAGAGATTGGGACAGTGTGAGATTGGGACAGTGTGAGATTGGGACAGTGAGAGATTTGGACAGTGAGAAATAGGACAGTGTGAGATCGGGACAGTGTGAGATCGGGACAGTGTGAGATCGGGACAGTGTGCGATTGGGACAGTGAGCGATTGGGGCAGTTTGAGATTGGGACAGTGAGAGATTGGGACAGTGTGAGATTGGGACAGTGTGAGATTGGGACAGGGTGAGATTGGGGCAGTGTGAGATTGGAACAGTGTGCAATTGGGACAGTGTGAGTTTGGGACAGTGAGAGATTGGGGCAGTGTGAGCTTGGGACAGTGAGAGATTGGGGCAGTGTGAGATTGGGACAGTGTGAGATTGGGACAGTGTGAGATTGGGTCAGTGTGTGATTGGGACAGTGAGAGATTGGGACAGTGAGAGATTGGGACAGTGTGAGATTGGGACAGTGTGAGATTGGGACAGTTTGAGATTGGGACAGTGAGATTGGGACAGTGAGAGATTGGGACAGTGAGAGATTGGGACAGTGTGAGATTGGGACAGTGTGAGATTGGGACAGTGAGAGATTGGACAGTGTGAGATTGGGAAAGTGTGAGATTGGGACAGTTTGAGATTGGGACTGTGTGAGATTGGGAAAGTGTGAGATTGGGACAGTGTGAGATTGGGAAAGTGTGAGATCGGGACAGTGTGAGATTGGGACAGTGTGAGATTGGGACAGTGTGAGAGTGGGACAGTGTGAGATTGGGACAGTGTGAGATTGGGAGAGTGAGAGATTGAGATAGTTTGAGATTGGGACACAGTGAGATTGAGACAGTGAGAGATTGGGACAGTGTGAGATTGGGGCAGTGTGAGATCGGGAAAGTGTGAGATTGGGACAGTGTGAGATTGGGAAAGTGTGAGATCAGGACAGTGTGAGATTGGGACAGTGTGAGATTGGGACAGTGTGAGAGTGGGACAGTGTGAGATTGGGACAGTGTGAGATTGGGAGAGTGAGAGATTGAGATAGTTTGAGATTGGGAGAGTGTGACATTGGGACAGTGTGAGATTGGGACAGTGTGAGATTGGGACAGTGAGAGATTGGGACAGTGTGAGATTGGGACAGTGTGAGAGTGTGACAGTGTGAGATTGGGACAGTGTGAGATTGTGACAGTGTGAGATTGGGACAGTGTGAGATTGGGACAGTGTGAGAATCGGACAATGTGAGATTGGGACAGTGTGAGATTGGGACAGTGTTAGATTGGGACAGGGTGACATTGGGACAGTGAGAGATTGGGACAGTGAGAGATTGGGACAGTGTGAGATTGGCACAGTGTGAGATTGGGGCAGTGTGAGTTTGGGACAGTGTGAGATTGGGACAGTGTGAGATTGGGACAGTGTGAGATTGGGACAGTGAGAGGTTGGGACAGTGTGACATTGGGACAATGTGAGATTGGGGCAGTGTGATATTGGGGCAGTGTAAGATTGGGACAGTGACAGATTGGGACAGTGTGAGATTGGGACAGTGTGAGATTGGGACAGTGAGAGATTGGGACAGTGTGAGATTGGGACTGTGTGAGATTGGGACAGTGTGAGATTGGAACAGTGAGAGATTGGGACAGTGAGAGATTGGGACAGTGAGAGATTGGGACAGTGTGCAATTCGAACAGTGTGAGAGTGGGACAGTGTACGATTGGGACAGTGTGAGATTGGGACAGTGTGAGATTGGGACAGGTTGAGATTCGGACAGTGCGGGATTCGGACAGTGTGAGAGTGGGACAGTGTGAGATTGGGACAGAATGAAATTGGGACAGTGTGAGATTGGGACAGTGTGAGACTGGGTCAGTGTGAGATTGGGACAGTGAGAGATTGGGACAGTGAGAGATTGGGACAGTGTGAGATTGGGGCAGTGTGAGATTGGGACAGTGTGAGATTGGGACAGTGAGAGATTGGGACAGTGTGAGATTGGGACAGTGTGAGATTGCGACAGTGTGAGATTGGGACAGTGTGAGATTGGGACAGTGTGAGATTGGGACAGTGTGAGATTGGGACAGTGAGCGATTGGGACAGTGTGAGATTGGGACAGTGTGAGATTGGGAGAGTGAGAGACTGGGACAGTGTGAGATTGGGACAGTATGAGATTGGGACAGAGTTAGATTGGGACAGTGTGAGATTGGGACAGTGTGAGATTGGGACAGTGTGAGATTGGGTCAGTGAGAGATTGGGACAGTGAGAGATTGGGACAGTGTGAGATTGGGACAGTTTGATATTGGGACAGTGTGAGATTGGGACAGTGAGAGATTGGGACAGTGTGAGATTGGGACAGTGTGAGATTGGGACAGTTTGAGATTGGGACAGTGTGAGATTGGGACAGTGTGAGATTGGGACAGTGTAAGATTGGGACAGTGAGAGATTGGGACAGTGTGAGATTGGGAGAGTGTGAGATTGGGACAGTGAGAGATTGGGACAGTGAGAGATTGGGACAGTGAGAGATTGGGAAAGTGAGAGATTGGGACAGTGAGAGATTGGGGCAGTGTTAGATTGGGACAGTGAGAGATTGCGACAGTGTGAGATTGGGACTGTGTGAGATTGGGACAGTGTGAGATTGGGACAGTGTGAGATTGGGAGAGTGTGAAATTGGGATAGTGTGCGATTGGGACAGTGTGAGAGTGGGACAGTGTGAGATTGGGACAGTGCGGGATTGGGAGAGTGCGAGATTGGGACAGTGTGAGATTGGGACAGTGTGGGATTGGGACAGTGAGATGGGGACAGTGTGAGATTGGAACAGTGTGAGGTTGGGACAGTGAAAGATTGGGACAGTGTGAGAGTGGGATAGTGTGAGTTTGGGACAGTGTTAGATTGGGACTGTGTGAGATTTGGACAGTAAGAGATTGGGACAGTGTGAGATTGGGGCAGTGTGAGATTGGGACAGTGTGAGATTGGGACAGTGAGAGATTGGGACAGTGTGAGATTGGGACAGTGTGAGATTGCGACAGTGTGAGATTGGGACAGTGTGAGATTGGGACAGTGAGAGATTGGGACAGTGTGAGATTGGGACAGTGTGAGATTGGGACAGTGTGAGATTGGGACAGTGTGAGATTGGGACAGTGTGAGATTGGGACAGTGTGAGATTGGGACAGTGAGAGATTGGGACAGTGTGAGATTGGGACAGTGTGAAATTGGGACAGTGTGATATTGGGACAGTGTGAGGTTGGGACAGTGTGGGATTGGGACAGTGTGAGATTGGGACAGTGAGAGATTGGGACAGTGAGAGATTGGGACAGTGAGAGATTGGGAAATTGAGAGATTGGGACAGTGAGAGATTGGGACAGTGTTAGATTGGGACAGTGAGAGATTGCGACAGTGTGAGATTGGGACAGTGTGAGATTGGGACAGTGAGAGATTGGGACGGTGTGAGATTGGGACAGAGTTAGATTGGGACAGTGTGAGATTGGGACAGTGTGAGATTGGGACAGTGTGAAATTGGGTCAGTGAGAGATTGGGACAGTGAGAGATTGGGACAGTGTGAGATTGGGACAGTTTGATATTGGGACAGTGTGAGATTGGGACAGTGAGAGATTGGGACAGTGTGAGATTGGGACAGTGTGAGATTGGGACAGTTTGAGATTGGGACAGTGTGAGATTGGGACAGTGTGAGATTGGGACAGTGTAAGATTGGGACAGTGAGAGATTGGGACAGTGTGAGATTGGGACAGTGTGAGATTGGGACAGTGAGAGATTGGGACAGTGAGAGATTGGGAAAGTGACAGATTGGGACAGTGAGAGATTGGGACAGTGTTAGATTGGGACAGTGAGAGATTGCGACAGTGTGAGATTGGGACTGTGTGAGATTGGGACAGTGTGAGATTGGGACAGTGTGAGATTGGGAGAGTGAAATTGGGATAGTGTGCGATTGGGACAGTGTGAGAGTGGGACAGTGTGAGATTGGGACAGCGTGAGATTGGGACAGTGTGAGATTGGGACAGTGAGAGATTGGGACAGTGCGGGATTGGGAGAGTGCGAGATTGGGACAGTGTGAGATTGGGACAGTGTGGGATTGGGACAGTGAGATGGGGACAGTGTGAGATTGGAACAGTGTGAGGTTGGGACAGTGAATGATTGGGACAGTGTGAGAGTGGGATAGTGTGAGATTGGGACAGGTTGAGATTGGGACAGTGTGAGATTGGGACAGTGTGAGATTGGGACAGTGAGAGATTGGGACAGTGTGAGATTGGGACAGTGTGAGATTGGGACAGTGAGAGATTTGGACAGTGAGAAATAGGACAGTGTGAGATCGGGACAGTGTGAGATCGGGACAGTGTGAGATCGGGACAGTGTGCGATTGGGACAGTGAGCGATTGGGGCAGTTTGAGATTGGGACAGTGAGAGATTGGGACAGTGTGAGATTGGGACAGTGTGAGATTGGGACAGGGTGAGATTGGGGCAGTGTGAGATTGGAACAGTGTGCAATTGGGACAGTGTGAGTTTGGGACAGTGAGAGATTGGGGCAGTGTGAGCTTGGGACAGTGAGAGATTGGGGCAGTGTGAGATTGGGACAGTGTGAGATTGGGACAGTGTGAGATTGGGTCAGTGTGTGATTGGGACAGTGAGAGATTGGGACAGTGAGAGATTGGGACAGTGTGAGATTGGGACAGTGTGAGATTGGGACAGTTTGAGATTGGGACAGTGAGATTGGGACAGTGAGAGATTGGGACAGTGAGAGATTGGGACAGTGTGAGATTGGGACAGTGTGAGATTGGGACAGTGAGAGATTGGACAGTGTGAGATTGGGAAAGTGTGAGATTGGGACAGTTTGAGATTGGGACTGTGTGAGATTGGGAAAGTGTGAGATTGGGACAGTGTGAGATTGGGAAAGTGTGAGATCGGGACAGTGTGAGATTGGGACAGTGTGAGATTGGGACAGTGTGAGAGTGGGACAGTGTGAGATTGGGACAGTGTGAGATTGGGAGAGTGAGAGATTGAGATAGTTTGAGATTGGGACACAGTGAGATTGAGACAGTGAGAGATTGGGACAGTGTGAGATTGGGGCAGTGTGAGATCGGGAAAGTGTGAGATTGGGACAGTGTGAGATTGGGAAAGTGTGAGATCAGGACAGTGTGAGATTGGGACAGTGTGAGATTGGGACAGTGTGAGAGTGGGACAGTGTGAGATTGGGACAGTGTGAGATTGGGAGAGTGAGAGATTGAGATAGTTTGAGATTGGGAGAGTGTGACATTGGGACAGTGTGAGATTGGGACAGTGTGAGATTGGGACAGTGAGAGATTGGGACAGTGTGAGATTGGGACAGTGTGAGAGTGTGACAGTGTGAGATTGGGACAGTGTGAGATTGTGACAGTGTGAGATTGGGACAGTGTGAGATTGGGACAGTGTGAGAATCGGACAATGTGAGATTGGGACAGTGTGAGATTGGGACAGTGTTAGATTGGGACAGGGTGACATTGGGACAGTGAGAGATTGGGACAGTGAGAGATTGGGACAGTGTGAGATTGGCACAGTGTGAGATTGGGGCAGTGTGAGTTTGGGACAGTGTGAGATTGGGACAGTGTGAGATTGGGACAGTGTGAGATTGGGACAGTGAGAGGTTGGGACAGTGTGACATTGGGACAATGTGAGATTGGGGCAGTGTGATATTGGGGCAGTGTAAGATTGGGACAGTGACAGATTGGGACAGTGTGAGATTGGGACAGTGTGAGATTGGGACAGTGAGAGATTGGGACAGTGTGAGATTGGGACTGTGTGAGATTGGGACAGTGTGAGATTGGAACAGTGAGAGATTGGGACAGTGAGAGATTGGGACAGTGAGAGATTGGGACAGTGTGCAATTCGAACAGTGTGAGAGTGGGACAGTGTACGATTGGGACAGTGTGAGATTGGGACAGTGTGAGATTGGGACAGGTTGAGATTCGGACAGTGCGGGATTCGGACAGTGTGAGAGTGGGACAGTGTGAGATTGGGACAGAATGAAATTGGGACAGTGTGAGATTGGGACAGTGTGAGACTGGGTCAGTGTGAGATTGGGACAGTGAGAGATTGGGACAGTGAGAGATTGGGACAGTGTGAGATTGGGGCAGTGTGAGATTGGGACAGTGTGAGATTGGGACAGTGAGAGATTGGGACAGTGTGAGATTGGGACAGTGTGAGATTGCGACAGTGTGAGATTGGGACAGTGTGAGATTGGGACAGTGTGAGATTGGGACAGTGTGAGATTGGGACAGTGAGCGATTGGGACAGTGTGAGATTGGGACAGTGTGAGATTGGGAGAGTGAGAGACTGGGACAGTGTGAGATTGGGACAGTGTGAGATTGGGACAGTGTGAGATTGGGACAGTGTGAGATTGGGACAGTGAGTGGTTGGGACAGTGCGAGATTGGGACAGTGTGAGATTGGGGCAGTGTGAGATTGGGGCAGTGTGAGATTGGGGCAGTGTGAGATTGGGACAGTGTGAGATTGGGACAGTGTGAGATTAGGACAGTGTGAGATTGGGACAGTGAGAGATTTGGACAGTGAGAAATAGGACAGTGTGAGATCGGGACAGTGTGAGATCGGGACAGTGTGGGATCGGGACAGTGTGCGATTGGGACAGTGAGCGATTGGGGCAGTTTGAGATTGGGACAGTGAGAGGTTGGGACAGTGTGAGATTGGGACAGTGTGAGATTGGGACAGGGTGAGATTGGGGCAGTGTGAGATTGGAACAGTGTGCAATTGGGACAGTGTGAGTTTGGGACAGTGAGAGATTGGGGCAGTGTGAGCTTGGGACAGTGAGAGATTGGGGCAGTGTGAGATTGGGACAGTGTGAGATTGGGACAGTGTGAGATTGGGTCAGTGTGAGATTGGGACAGTGAGAGATTGGGACAGTGAGAGATTGGGACAGTGTGAGATTGGGACAGTGTGAGATTGGGACAGTGTGAGATTGGGACAGTGAGATTGGGACAGTGAGAGATTGGGACAGTGAGAGATTGGGACAGTGTGAGATTGGGACAGTGTGAGATTGGGACAGTGTGAGATTGGGAAAGTGTGAGATCAGGACAGTGTGAGATTGGGACAGTGTGAGATTGGGACAGTGTGAGAGTGGGACAGTGTGAGATTGGGACAGTGTGAGATTGGGAGAGTGAGAGATTGAGATAGTTTGAGATTGGGAGAGTGTGACATTGGGACAGTGTGAGATTGGGACAGTGTGAGATTGGGACAGTGAGAGATTGGGACAGTGTGAGATTGGGACAGAGTGAGAGTGTGACAGTGTGAGATTGGGACAGTGTGAGATTGTGACAGTGTGAGATTGGGACAGTGTGAGAATCGGACAATGTGAGATTGGGACAGTGTGAGATTGGGACAGTGTTAGATTGGGACAGGGTGACATTGGGACAGTGAGAGATTGGGACAGTGTGAGATTGGCACAGTGTGAGATTGGGGCAGTGTGAGTTTGTGACAGTGTGAGATTGGGACAGTGTGAGATTGGGACAGTGTGAGATTGGGACAGTGAGAGGTTGGGACAGTGTGAGATTGGGACAATGTGAGATTGGGGCAGTGTGATATTGGGGCAGTGTAAGATTGGGACAGTGACAGATTGGGACAGTGTGAGATTGGGACAGTGTGAGATTGGGACAGTGAGAGATTGGGACAGTGTGAGATTGGGACTGTGTGAGATTGGGACAGTGTGAGATTGGAACAGTGAGAGATTGGGACAGTGAGAAATTGGGACAGTGAGAGATTGGGACAGTGTGCAATTCGAACAGTGTGAGAGTGGGACAGTGTACGATTGGGACAGTGTGAGATTGGGAGAGTGTTAGATTGGGACAGTTCGAGATTGGGGCAGTGTGAGATTGGGAAAGTGTGAGATTGGGACAGTGTGAGATTGGGACAGTGTGAGATTGGGACAGGGTGAGATTGGGACAGTGTTAGATTGGGACAATGTGAGATTGGGACAGTGAGAGATTGGGACAGTGAGAGATAGGATAGTGTGAGATCGGGACAGTGTGAGATCGGGACAGTGTGAGATCGGCACAGTGTGAGATTGGGACAGTGAGCGACTGGGGCAGTGTGAGATTGGGACAGTGAGAGATTGGGACAGTGAGAGATTGGGACAGTGTGAGATTGGGACAGGTTGAGATTGGGGCAGTGTGAGATTGGAACAGTGTGAAATTGGGACAGTGTGAGATTGGGACAGTGAGAGATTGGGGCAGTGTGAGCTTGGGACAGTGAGAGACTGGGGCAGTGTGAGATTGGGACAGTGTGAGATTGGGACAGTGTGAGATTGGGACAGTGTGAGATTGGGACAGTGAGAGATTGGGACAGTGAGAGATTGGGACAATGTGAGATTGGGACAGTGTGAGATTGGGACAGTGTGAGATTGGGACAGTGAGATTGGGACAGTGAGAGGTTGGGACAGTGAAAGATTGGGACAGTATGAGATTGGGACAGTGTGAGATTGGGAAAGTGTGAGATTGGGACAGTGTGAGATTGGGACTGTGTGAGATTGGGAAAGTGTGAGATTGGAACATTGTGAGATTGGGACAGTGTGAGATCGGGACAGTGTGAGATTGGGACAGTGTGAGATTGGGACAGTGTGAGAGTGGGACAGTGTGAGATTGGGACAATATGAGATTGGGAGAGTGAGAGATTGAGATCGTTTGAAATTGGGACTGAGTGAGATTGAGACAGTGAGAGACTGGGACAGTGTGAGATTGGGGCAGTGTGAGATTGGGACAGTTTGAGATTGGGAGAGTGTGAAATTAGGACAGTGTGAGATTGGGACAGTGTGAGATTGGGACAGTGAGAGATTGGGACAGTGTGAGATTGGGACAGTGTGAGAGTGTGACAGTGTGAGATTGGGACAGTGAGAGATTGTGACAGTGTGAGATTGGGACAGTATGAGATTGGGACAGTGTGAGAATCGGACAATGTGAGATTGGGACAGTGTGAGATTGGGACAGTGTTAGATTGGGACAGTGTGAGATTGGGACAGTGTGAGATTGGGACAGGGTGACATTGGGACAGTGAGAGATTGGGACAGTAAGAGATTGGGACAGTGTGAGATTGGGACAGTGTGAGATTGGGACAGCGTGAGATTGGGACAGTGTGAGATTGGGACAGTGAGAGATTGGGACAGTGCGGGATTGGGAGAGTGCGAGATTGGGACAGTGTGAGATTGGGACAGTGTGGGATTGGGACAGTGAGATGGGGACAGTGTGAGATTGGAACAGTGTGAGGTTGGGACAGTGAAAGATTGGGACAGTGTGAGAGTGGGATAGTGTGAGTTTGGGACAGTGTTAGATTGGGACTGTGTGAGATTTGGACAGTGAGAGATTGGGACAGTGTGAGATTGGGACAGTGTGAGATTGGGACAGGTTGAGATTCGGACAGTGCGGGATTCGGACAGTGTGAGAGTGGGACAGTGTGAGATTGGGACAGAATGAAATTGGGACAGTGTGAGATTGGGACAGTGTGAGACTGGGTCAGTGTGAGATTGGGACAGTGAGAGATTGGGACAGTGAGAGATTGGGACAGTGTGAGATTGGGACAGTGTGAGATTGGGACAGTGAGCGATTGGGACAGTGTGAGATTGGGAGAGTGAGAGACTGGGACAGTGTGAGATTGGGACAGTGTGAGATTGGGACAGTGTGAGATTGGGACAGTGTGAGATTGGGACAGTGAGTGGTTGGGACAGTGCGAGATTGGGACAGTGTGAGATTGGGGCAGTGTGAGATTAGGGCAGTGTGAGATTGGGGCAGTGTGAGATTGGGACAGTGTGAGATTGGGACAGTCTGAGATTGGGACAGTGTGAGATTGGGACAGTGTGAGATTGGGACAGGGTGAGATTGGGACAGTGTGAGATTGGGACAGTGTGAGATTGGGACAGTGAGAGATTTGGACAGTGAGAAATAGGACAGTGTGAGATCGGGACAGTGTGAGATCGGGACAGTGTGAGATCGGGACAGTGTGCGATTGGGACAGTGAGCGATTGGGGCAGTTTGAGATTGGGACAGTGAGAGATTGGGACAGTGTGAGATTGGGACAGTGTGAGATTGGGACAGGGTGAGATTGGGGCAGTGTGAGATTGGAACAGTGTGCAATTGGGACAGTGTGAGATTGGGACAGTGTGAGATTGGGTCAGTGTGTGATTGGGACAGTGAGAGATTGGGACAGTGAGAGATTGGGACAGTGTGAGATTGGGACAGTGTGAGATTGGGACAGTTTGAGATTGGGACAGTCAGATTGGGACAGTGAGAGATTGGGACAGTGAGAGATTGGGACAGTGTGAGATTGGGACAGTGTGAGATTGGGACAGTGAGAGATTGGACAGTTTGAGATTGGGAAAGTGTGAGATTGGGACAGTTTGAGATTGGGACTGTGTGAGATTGGGAAAGTGTGAGATTGGGACAGTGTGAGATTGGGAAAGTGTGAGATCGGGACAGTGTGAGATTGGGACAGTGTGAGATTGGGACAGTGTGAGAGTGGGACAGTGTGAGATTGGGACAGTGTGAGATTGGGAGAGTGAGAGATTGAGATAGTTTGAGATTGGGACACAGTGAGATTGAGACAGTGAGAGATTGGGACAGTGTGAGATTGGGGCAGTGTGAGATCGGGAAAGTGTGAGATTGGGACAGTGTGAGATTGGGAAAGTGTGAGATCAGGACAGTGTGAGATTGGGACAGTGTGAGATTGGGACAGTGTGAGAGTGGGAGAGTGTGAGATTGGGACAGTGTGAGTTTGGGAGAGTGAGAGATTGAGATAGTTTGAGATTGGGAGAGTGTGACATTGGGACAGTGTGAGATTGGGACAGTGTGAGATTGGGACAGTGAGAGATTGGGACAGTGTGAGATTGGGACAGTGTGAGAGTGTGACAGTGTGAGATTGGGACAGTGTGAGATTGTGACAGTGTGAGATTGGGACAGTGTGAGATTGGGACAGTGTGAGAATCGGACAATGTGAGATTGGGACAGTGTGAGATTGGGACAGTGTTAGATTGGGACAGGGTGACATTGGGACAGTGAGAGATTGGGACAGTGAGAGATTGGGACAGTGTGAGATTGGCACAGTGTGAGATTGGGGCAGTGTGAGTTTGGGACAGTGTGAGATTGGGACAGTGTGAGATTGGGACAGTGTGAGATTGGGACAGTGAGAGGTTGGAACAGTGTGACATTGGGACAATGTGAGATTGGGGCAGTGTGATATTGGGGCAGTGTAAGATTGGGACAGTGACAGATTGGGACAGTGTGAGATTGGGACAGTGTGAGATTGGGACAGTGAGAGATTGGGACAGTGTGAGATTGGGACTGTGTGAGATTGGGACAGTGTGAGATTGGAACAGTGAGAGATTGGGACAGTGAGAGATTGGGACAGTGAGAGATTGGGACAGTGTGCAATTCGAACAGTGTGAGAGTGGGACAGTGTACGATTGGGACAGTGTGAGATTGGGACAGTGTGAAATTGGGACAGGTTGAGATTCGGACAGTGCGGGATTCGGACAGTGTGAGAGTGGGACAGTGTGAGATTGGGACAGAATGAAATTGGGACAGTGTGAGATTGGGACAGTGTGAGACTGGGTCAGTGTGAGATTGGGACAGTGAGAGATTGGGACAGTGAGAGATTGGGACAGTGTGAGATTGGGGCAGTGTGAGATTGGGACAGTGTGAGATTGGGACAGTGAGAGATTGGGACAGTGTGAGATTGCGACAGTGTGAGATTGGGACAGTGTGAGATTGGGACAGTGTGAGATTGGGACAGTGTGAGATTGGGACAGTGAGCGATTGGGACAGTGTGAGATTGGGACAGTGTGAGATTGGGAGAGTGAGAGACTGGGACAGTGTGAGATTGGGACAGTGTGAGATTGGGACAGTGTGAGATTGGGACAGTGTGAGATTGGGACAGTGAGTGGTTGGGACAGTGCGAGATTGGGACAGTGTGAGATTGGGGCAGTGTGAGATTGGGGCAGTGTGAGATTGGGGCAGTGTGAGATTGGGACAGTGTGAGATTGGGACAGTCTGAGATTGGGACAGTGTGAGATTAGGACAGTGTGAGATTGGGACAGGGTGAGATTGGGACAGTGTGAGATTGGGACAGTGTGAGATTGGGACAGTGAGAGATTTGGACAGTGAGAAATAGGACAGTGTGAGATCGGGACAGTGTGAGATCGGGACAGTGTGGGATCGGGACAGTGTGCGATTGGGACAGTGAGCGATTGGGGCAGTTTGAGATTGGGACAGTGAGAGGTTGGGACAGTGTGAGATTGGGACAGTGTGAGATTGGGACAGGGTGAGATTGGGGCAGTGTGAGATTGGAACAGTGTGCAATTGGGACAGTGTGAGTTTGGGACAGTGAGAGATTGGGGCAGTGTGAGCTTGGGACAGTGAGAGATTGGGGCAGTGTGAGATTGGGACAGTGTGAGATTGGGACAGTGTGAGATTGGGTCAGTGTGAGATTGGGACAGTGAGAGATTGGGACAGTGAGAGATTGGGACAGTGTGAGATTGGGACAGTGTGAGATTGGGACAGTGTGAGATTGGGACAGTGAGATTGGGACAGTGAGAGATTGGGACAGTGAGAGATTGGGACAGTGTGAGATTGGGACAGTGTGAGATTGGGACAGTGAGAGATTGGACAGTGTGAGATTGGGAAAGTGTGAGATTGGGACAGTGTGAGATTGGGACTGTGTGAGATTGGGAATGTGTGAGATTGGGACAGTGTGAGATTGGGAAAGTGTGAGATCGGGACAGTGTGAGATTGGGACAGTGTGAGATTGGGACAGTGTGAGAGTGGGGCAGTGTGAGATTGGGACAGTGTGAGATTGGGAGAGTGAGAGATTGAGATAGTTTGAGATTGGGACAGAGTGAGATTGAGACAGTGAGAGATTGGGACAGTGTGAGATTGGGGCAGTGTGAGATTGGGAAAGTGTGAGATTGGGACAGTGTGAGATTGGGAAAGTGTGAGATCAGGACAGTGTGAGATTGGGACAGTGTGAGATTGGGACAGTGTGAGAGTGGGACAGTGTGAGATTGGGACAGTGTGAGATTGGGAGAGTGAGAGATTGAGATAGTTTGAGATTGGGAGAGTGTGACATTGGGACAGTGTGAGATTGGGACAGTGTGAGATTGGGACAGTGAGAGATTGGGACAGTGTGAGATTGGGACAGAGTGAGAGTGTGACAGTGTGAGATTGGGACAGTGTGAGATTGTGACAGTGTGAGATTGGGACAGTGTGAGAATCGGACAATGTGAGATTGGGACAGTGTGAGATTGGGACAGTGTTAGATTGGGACAGGGTGACATTGGGACAGTGAGAGATTGGGACAGTGTGAGATTGGCACAGTGTGAGATTGGGGCAGTGTGAGTTTGTGACAGTGTGAGATTGGGACAGTGTGAGATTGGGACAGTGTGAGATTGGGACAGTGAGAGGTTGGGACAGTGTGAGATTGGGACAATGTGAGATTGGGGCAGTGTGATATTGGGGCAGTGTAAGATTGGGACAGTGACAGATTGGGACAGTGTGAGATTGGGACAGTGTGAGATTGGGACAGTGAGAGATTGGGACAGTGTGAGATTGGGACTGTGTGAGATTGGGACAGTGTGAGATTGGAACAGTGAGAGATTGGGACAGTGAGAGATTGGGACAGTGAGAGATTGGGACAGTGTGCAATTCGAACAGTGTGAGAGTGGGACAGTGTACGATTGGGACAGTGTGAGATTGGGAGAGAGTTAGATTGGGACAGTTCGAGATTGGGGCAGTGTGAGATTGGGAAAGTGTGAGATTGGGACAGTGTGAGATTGGGACAGTGTGAGATTGGGACAGGGTGAGATTGGGACAGTGTTAGATTGGGACAATGTGAGATTGGGACAGTGAGAGATTGGGACAGTGAGAGATAGGATAGTGTGAGATCGGGACAGTGTGAGATCGGGACAGTGTGAGATCGGGACAGTGTGAGATTGGGACAGTGAGCGATTGGGGCAGTGTGAGATTGGGACAGTGAGAGATTGGGACAGTGAGAGATTGGGACAGTGTGAGATTGGGACAGGTTGAGATTGGGGCAGTGTGAGATTGGAACAGTGTGAAATTGGGACAGTGTGAGATTGGGACAGTGAGAGATTGGGGCAGTGTGAGCTTGGGACAGTGAGAGACTGGGGCAGTGTGAGATTGGGACAGTGTGAGATTGGGACAGTGTGAGATTGGGACAGTGTGAGATTGGGACAGTGAGAGATTGGGACAGTGAGAGATTGGGACAATGTGAGATTGGGACAGTGTGAGATTGGGACAGTGTGAGATTGGGACAGTGAGATTGGGACAGTGAGAGGTTGGGACAGTGAAAGATTGGGCAGTATGAGATTGGGACAGTGTGAGATTGGGACAGTGAGAGATTGGACAGTGTGAGATTGGGAAAGTGTGAGATTGGGACAGTGTGAGATTGGGACTGTGTAAGATTGGGAAAGTGTGAGATTGGAACATTGTGAGATTGGGACAGTGTGAGATCGGGACAGTGTGAGATTGGGACAGTGTGAGATTGGGACAGTGTGAGAGTGGGACAGTGTGAGATTGGGACAATATGAGATTGGGAGAGTGAGAGATTGAGATCGTTTGAAATTGGGACTGAGTGAGATTGAGACAGTGAGAGACTGGGACAGTGTGAGATTGGGGCAGTGTGAGATTGGGACAGTTTGAGATTGGGAGAGTGTGAAATTAGGACAGTGTGAGATTGGGACAGTGTGAGATTGGGACAGTGAGAGATTGGGACAGTGTGAGATTGGGCAGTGTGAGAGTGTGACAGTGTGAGATTGGGACAGTGAGAGATTGTGACAGTGTGAGATTGGGACAGTATGAGATTGGGACAGTGTGAGAATCGGACAATGTGAGATTGGGACAGTGTGAGATTGGGACAGTGTTAGATTGGGACAGTGTGAGATTGGGACAGTGTGAGATTGGGACAGGGTGACATTGGGACAGTGAGAGATTGGGACAGTAAGAGATTGGGACAGTGTGAGATTGGGACAGTGTGAGATTGGGACAGTGAGAGATTGGGACAGTGAGAGATTGGGACAGTGCGAGGTTGGGACAGTGAGAGATTGGGACAGTTTGAGATTGGGACAGTGAGAGATTGGGAGAGTGAGAGATTGGGACAGTGAGAGATTGGGACAGTGTGAGATTGGTACAGTGTGAGATTGTTACAGTTTGAGATTGGGACAGTGATAGATTGGGACAGTGTGAGATTGGGACAGTGAGAGACTGGGACAGTGTGAGATTGGGACAGTGTGAGATTGTGACAGTGTGAGATTGTGACGGTGTGAGATTGGGACAGTGAAAGATTGGTACAGTGTGAGATTGGGACAGTGAAAGATTGGGACAGTGAGAGATTGGGATAGTTTGAGATTGGGACAGTGTCAGATTGGGACAGTGAGAGATTGGGACAGTGTGAGATTGGGGCAGTGTGAGATTGGGACAGTGTGAGATTGGGACAGAGTGAGATTGGGACAGTGTGAGATTGGGACAGTTTGAGATTGGGACAGTGTGAGATTGGGACAGTTTGAGATTGGGACAGTGTGAGATTGGGACAGTGTGAGATTGGGACAGTGTGAGATTGGGACAGTGTGAGATTGGGACAGTGTGAGATTGGGACAGTGTGAGATTGGGACTGTTTGAGATTGGAAAAATGAGAGTTTGGGACAGTGTGAGATTGGGACAGTATGAGATTGGGACAGTGTGAGATAGGGAGAGTGTGAGATTGGGGCAGTGTGAGATTGGGACAGTTTGAGATTGGGGCAGTGTGAGATTGGGACAGTGAGAGATTGGACAGTGAGAGATTGGGACAGTGTGAGATTGGGGCAGTGTCAGATTGGGACAGTGTGAGATTGGGACAGTGTGAGATTGGGACAGTGTGAGATTGGGACAGTGTGAGATTGGGACAGTGTGAGATTGGGACAGTGAGAGATTGGGACAGTGTGAGATTGGGACAGTTTGAGATTGGGACAGTGTGAGATTGGGACAGTGAGAGATTGGGACAGTTTGAGATAGGGAAAATGTGAGATTGGGACAGTGTGAGATTGGGAAAGTGTGAAATTGGGACAGTGTGAGATTGGGACAGTTTGAGATTGGGACAGTGTGAGATTGGGAAAGTGTGAGATTGGGACAGTTTGAGATTGGGAAAGTGTGAGAGTAGGTCAGTGTGAGATTGGGACAGTGTGAGATTGGGAAAGTGTGAGATTGGGACAGTGTGAGATTGGGAAAGTGTGAGATTGGGACAGTGTGAGATTGCGACCGTGTGAGATTGGGACAGTGTGAGATTGGGACAGTGTTAGATTGGGACAGTGTGAGATTGTGACAGTGAGAGATTGGGACAGTGTGAGATGGGGACAGTGAGAGATTGGGACAGTATGAGATTGGGACAGTGAGAAATTGGGCCAGTGTTAGATTGGGACATTTTGAGATTGGGACAGTGAGAGATTGGGACAGTGAGAGATTGGCACAGTGAGAGATTGGGACAGTGTGAGATTGGGACAGTGAGAGATTGGGACAGTGAGAGATTGGGACAGTGTGAGATTGGGACAGTGAGAGATTGGGACAGTATGAGATTGGGACAGTGTGAGATTGGGACAGTGAGAGATTGGGACAGTTTGAGATTGGGACAGTGAGAGATTGGGCCAGTGTTAGATTGGAACATTGTGAGATTGGGACAGTGAGAGATTGGGACAGTGTGAGATTGGAACAGTGAGAGATTGGGGCAGTGTGAGATTGGGACAGTGAGAGACTGGGACAGTGTGAGATTGGGACAGTGAGAGATTGGGCCAGTGTTAGATTGGGACATTGTGAGATTGGGACAATGTGAGATTGGGACAGAGTGAGATTGGGACAGTGAGAGGTTGGGACAGTGTGAGATTGGGACAGTGTGAGATTGGGGCAGTGTGATATTGGGGCAGTGTGAGATTGGGGCAGTGTGAGATTGGGACAGTGTGAGATTGGGCCAGTGTGAGATTGGGACAGTGTGAGATTGGGACAGTTTCAGATTGGAACAGTGAGAGATTGGGAGAGTATGAGATTGGGACAGTGTGAGATTGGGACAGTGAGAGATTGGGACAGTTTGAGATTGGGACAGTGAGAGATTGGGCCAGTGTTAGATTGGGACATTGTGAGATTGGGACAGTGAGAGATTGGGACAGTGTGAGATTGGGACAGTGAGAGATTGGGGCTGTGTGAGATTGGGACAGTGAGAGACTGGGACATTGTGAGATTGGGACAGTGAGAGATTGGGCTAGTGTTAGATTGGGCATTGTGAGATTGGGACCATATGAGATTGGGACAGTGTGAGATTGGGACAGTGAGAGATTGGCACAGAGTGAGATTGGGGCAGTATGAGTTTGGGACAGTGTGAGATTGGGACAGTGTGAGATTGGGACAGTGTGAGATTGGGACAGTGAGAGGTTGGGACAGTGTGAGATTGGGACAATGTGAGATTGGGGCAGTGTGATATTGGGGCAGTGTGAGATTGGGGCAGTGTGAGATTGGGACAGTGTGAGATTGGGCCAGTGTGAGATTGGGACAGTGTGAGATTGGGACAGTTTCAGATTGGAACAGTGAGAGATTGGGCCAGTGTGAGATTGGGACAGTGTGAGATTGGGACAGTGTGAGATTGGGACAGTGAGAGATTGGGACAGTGTGAGATTGGGACAGTGTGAGATTGGGACAGTGAGAGATTGAGACAGTGTGAGATTGGGACAGAGTGAGATTGGGACAGTGTGAGATTGGGACAGTGTGAGATTGGGACAGTGTGAGATTGGGACAGTGAGAGATTGGGACAGTGAGAGATTGGGTCAGTGTGAGATTGCGACAGTGTGAGATTGGGACAGTGTGAGATTGGGAGAGTGAGAGATTGGGACAGTGTGAGATTGGGACAGTTTGAGATTGGGACAGTGTGAGATTTGGAAAGTGTGGGATTGGGACAGTGTGAGATTGGGACATTCTGAGATTGGGACAATGAGAGATTGGGACAGTGTGATATTGGGACCGTGTGAGATTGGGACAGTGTGAGATTGGGACAGTGTGAGATTGGGACAGTGAGAGGTTGGGACAGTGTGAGATTGGGACAGTGTGAGATTGGGCCAGTGTGTGATAGGGGCAGTGTGAGATTGGGGCCGTGTGAGATTGGGACAGTGTGAGATTGGGACAATGTGAGATTGGGACAGTGTGAGATTGGGACAGTGTGAGATTGGAACAGTGAGAGATTGGGCCAGTGTGAGATTGGGACAGTGTGAGATTGGGACAGTGAGAGATTGGGACAGTGTGAGATTGGGACAGTGTGAGATTGGGACAGTGAGAGATTGGGACGGTGTGAGATTGGGACAGAGTTAGATTGGGACAGTGTGAGATTGGGACAGTGTGAGATTGGGACAGTGTGAGATTGGGTCAGTGAGAGATTGGGACAGTGAGAGATTGGGACAGTGTGAGATTGGGACAGTGTGAGATTGGGACAGTGTGAGATTGGGACAGTGAGAGATTGGGACAGTGTGAGATTGGGACAGTGTGAGATTGGGACAGTGTGAGATTGGGACAGTGTGAGATTCGGACAGTGTGAGATTGGGACAGTGTGAGATTGGGACAGTGAGAGATTGGGACAGTGAGAGATTGGGACAGTGAGAGATTGGGAAAGTGAGACATTGGGACAGTGAGAGATTGGGACAGTGTTAGATTGGGACAGTGAGAGATTGCGACTGTGAGATTGGGACAGTGTGAGATTGGGACAGTGAGAGATTGGGACGGTGTGAGATTGGGACAGAGTTAGATTGGGACAGTGTGAGATTGGGACATTGTGAGATTGGGACAGTGTGAGATTGGGTCAGTGAGAGATTGGGACAGTGTGAGATTTGGACAGTGTGAGATTGGGACAGTGTGAGATTGGGACAGTGTGAGATTGGGACAGTGAGAGATTGGGACAGTGTGAGATGGGGACAGTGAGAGATTGGGCAAGTGTTAGATTGGGACATTGTGAGATTGGGACCATATGAGATTGGGACAGTGTGAGATTGGGACAGTGAGAGATTGGCACAGTGTGAGATTGGGGCAGTGTGAGTTTGGGACAGTGTGAGATTGGGACAGTGTGAGATTGGGACAGTTTGAGATTGAGACAGTGAGAGGTTGGGACAGTGTGAGATTGGGACAATGTGAGATTGGGGCAGTGTGATATTGGGGCAGTGTGAGATTGGGGCAGTGTGAATTTGGGACAGTGTGAGATTGGGCCAGTGTGAGATTGGGACAGTGTGAGATTGGGACAGTTTCAGATTGGAACAGTGAGAGATTGGGCCAGTGTGAGATTGGGACAGTGTGAGATTGGGACAGTGTGAGATTGGGACAGTGAGAGATTGGGACAGTGTGAGATTGGGACAGTGTGAGATTGGGACAGTGAGAGATTGAGACAGTGTGAGATTGGGACAGAGTGAGATTGGGACAGTGTGAGATTGGGACAGTGTGAGATTGGGACAGTTTGAGATTGCGACAGTGTGAGATTGGGACAGTGTGAGATTGGGAGAGTGAGAGATTGGGACAGTGTGAGATTGGGACAGTTTGAGATTGGGACAGTGTGAGATTTGGAAAGTGTGAGATTGGGACAGTGTGAGATTGGGACAGTGTGAGATTGGGACAATGCAAGATTGGGACAGTGAGAGATTGGGACAGTGTGATATTGGGACATTGTGAGGTTGGGACAATTTGAGATTGGGACAGTGTGAGATTGGGACAGTGTGAGATTGGGACAGTGAGAGGTTGGGACAGTGTGAGATTGGGACAGTGTGAGATTGGGCCAGTGTGTGATAGGGGCAGTGTGAGATTGGGGCAGTGTGAGATTGGGACAGTGTGAGATTGGGACAATGTGAGATTGGGACAGTGTGAGATTGGGACAGTGTGAGATTGGAACAGTGAGAGATTGGGCCAGTATGAGATTGGGACAGTGTGAGATTGGGACAGTGAGAGATTGGGACAGTGTGAGATTGGAACAGTGTGAGATTGGGACAGTGAGAGATTGGGACGGTGTGAGATTGGGACAGAGTTGGATTGGGACAGTGTGAGATTGGGACAGTGTGAGATTGGGACAGTGTGAGATTGGGTCAGTGAGAGATTGGGACAGTGAGAGATTGGGACAGTGTGAGATTGGGACAGTGTGAGATTGGGACAGTGTCAGATTGGGACAGTGAGAGATTGGGACAGTGTGAGATTGGGACAGTGTGAGATTGGGACAGTGTGTGATTGGGACAGTGTGAGATTGGGACAGTGTGAGATTGGGACAGTATGAGATTGGGACAGTGAGAGATTGGGACAGTGTGAGATTGGGACAGTGTGAGATTGGGACAGTGTGATATTGGGACAGTGTGAGGTTGGGACAGTGTGAGATTGGGACAGTGTGAGATTGGGACAGTGAGAGGTTGGGACAGTGAGAGATTGGGACAGTGAGAGATTGGGAAAGTGAGAGATTGGGACAGTGAGAGATTGGGACAGTGTTAGATTGGGACAGTGAGAGATTGCAACAGTGTGAGATTGGGACAGTGTGAGATTGGGACAGTGAGAGATTGGGACGGTGTGAGATTGGGACAGAGTTAGATTGGGACAGTGTGAGATTGGGACAGTGTGAGATTGGGACAGTGTGAGATTGGGTCAGTGAGAGATTCGGACAGTGAGAGATTGGGACAGTGTGAGATTGGGACAGTTTGATATTGGGACAGTGTGAGATTGGGACAGTGTGAGATTGGGACAGTGTGAGATTGGGACAGTGAGAGATTGGGACAGTGAGAGATTGGGACAGTGAGAGATTGGGAAAGTGAGAGATTGGAACAGTGAGAGATTGGGACAGTGTTAGATTGGGACAGTGAGAGATTGCGACAGTGTGAGATTGGGACTGTGTGAGATTGGGACAGTGTGAGATTGGGACAGTGTGAGATTGGGAGAGTGTGAGATTGGGATAGTGTGAGATTGGGACAGTGTGAGAGTGGGACAGTGTGAGATTGGGACAGCGTGAGATTGGGACAGTGTGAGATTGGGACAATGAGAGATTGGGACAGTGCGGGATTGGGAGAGTGCGAGATTGGGACAGTGTGAGATTGGGACAGTGTGGGATTGGGACAGTGAGATTGGGACAGTTTGAGATTGGAACAGTGTGAGGTTGGGACAGTGAGAGATTGGGACAGTGTGAGAGTGGGATAGTGTGAGATTGGGACAGTGTGAGATTGGGACTGTGAGAGATTTAGACAGTGAGAGATTGGGACAGTGTGAGATTGGGACAGTGTGAGATTGGGACAGGTTGAGATTCGGACAGTGCAGGATTCGGACAGTGTGAGAGTGGGACAGTGTGAGATTGGGACAGAATGAAGTTGGGACAGTGTGAGATTGGGACAGTGTGAGACTGGGTCAGTGTGAGATTGGGACAGTGAGAGATTGGGACAGTGAGAGATTGGGACAGTGTGAGATTGGGGCAGTGTGAGATTGGGACAGTGTGAGATTGGGACAGTGAGAGATTGGGACAGTGTGAGATTGGGACAGTGTGAGATTGCGACAGTGTGAAATTGGGACAGTGTGAGATTGGGACAGTGTGAGATTGGGACAGTGTGAGATTGGGACAGTGAGAGAGTGGGGCAGTGTGAGCTTGGGACAGTGAGAGATTGGGGCAGTGTGAGATTGGGACAGTGTGAGATTGGGACAGTGAGAGATTGGGACAGTGTGAGATTGGGACAGTGTGAGATTGGGACAGTGTGAGATTGGGACAGTGAGATTGGGACAGTGAGAGATTGGGACAGTGAGAGATTGGGACATTGTGAGATTGCGACAGTGTGAGATTGGGACCGTGTGAGATTGGGAGAGTGAGAGATTGGGACAGTGTGAGATTGGGACAGTTTGAGATTGGGTCAGTGTGAGATTTGGAAAGTGTGAGATTGGGACAGTGTGAGATTGGGACAGTGTGAGATTGGGACAATGCGAGATTGGGACAGTGAGAGATTGGGACAGTGTGATATTGGGACAGTGTGAGGTTGGAACAGTTTGAGATTGGGACAGTGTGAGATTGGGACAGTGTGAGATTGGGACAGTGAGAGGTTGGGAGAGTGTGAGATTGGGACAGTGTGAGATTGGGCCAGTGTGTGATAGGGGCAGTGTGAGATTGGGGCAGTGTGAGATTGGGACAGTGTGAGATTGGGACAATGTGAGATTGGGACAGTGTGAGATTGGGACAGTGTGAGATTGGAACAGTGAGAGATTGGGCCAGTGTGAGATTGGGACAGTGTGAGATTGGGACAGTGAGAGATTGGGACAGTGTGAGATTGGGACAGTTTGAGATTGGGACAGTGAGAGATTGGGACGGTGTGAGATTGGGACAGAGTTAGATTGGGACAGTGTGAGATTGGGACAGTGTGAGATTGGGACAGTGTGAGATTGGGTCAGTGAGAGATTGGGACAGTGAGAGATTGGGACAGTGTGAGATTGGGACAGTGTGAGATTGGGACAGTGTGAGATTGGGACAGTGAGAGATTGGGACAGTGTGAGATTGGGACAGTGTGAGATTGGGACAGTGTGAGATTGGGACAGTGTGAGATTGGGACAGTGTGAGATTGGGACAGTGAGAGATTGGGACAGTGTGAGATTGGGACAGTGTGAGATTGGGACAGTGAGAGATTGGGACGGTGTGAGATTGGGACAGTGTGAGATTGGGTCAGTGAGAGATTGGGACAGTGAGAGTTTGGGACAGTGTGAGATTGGGACAGTGTGAGATTGGGACAGTGTGAGATTGGGACAGTGAGAGATTGGGACAGTGCGAGATTGGGACAGTGCGAGGTTGGGACAGTGTGAGATTGGGACAGTGTGAGATTGGGACAGTGTGAGATTGGGAGAGTGAGAGATTGGGACAGTGTGAGATTGGGACAGTGTGAGATTGGGACAGTGTGATATTGGGACAGTGTTAGGTTGGGACAGTGTGAGATTGGGACAGTGTGAGATTGGGACAGTGAGAGATTGGGACAGTGAGAGATTGGGACAGTGAGAGATTGGGAAAGTGAGAGATTGGGACAGCGAGAGATTGAGGCAGTGTTAGATTGGGACAGTGAGAGAGTGCGACAGTGTGAGATTGGGACAGTGTGAGATTGGGACAGTGAGAGATTGGGACGGTGTGAGATTGGGACAGAGTTAGATTGGGACAGTGTGAGATTGGGACAGTGTGAGATTGGGACAGTGTGAGATTGGGTCAGTGAGAGATTGGGACAGTGAGAGATTGGGACAGTGTGAGATTGGGACAGTGTGAGATTGGGACAGTGAGAGATTGGGACAGTGTGAGATTGGGACAGTGTGAGATTGGGACAGTGTGAGATTCGGACAGTGTGAGATTGGGACAGTGTGAGATTGGGACAGTGTGAGATTCGGACAGTGAGAGATTGGGACAGTGTGAGATGGGGACAGTGAGAGATTGGGACAGTGAGAGATTGGGAAAGTGAAAGATTGGGACAGTGAGAGATTGGGACAGTGTTAGATTGGGACAGTGAGAGATTGCGACAGTGTGAGATTGGGACTGTGTGAGATTGGGACAGTGTGAGATTGGGACAGTGTGAGATTGGGAGAGTGTGAGATTGGGATAGTTTGAGATTGGGACAGTGTGAGAGTGGGACAGTGTGAGATTGGGACAGCGTGAGATTGGGACAGTGTGAGATTGGGACAGTGAGAGATTGGGACAGTGCGGGATTGGGAGAGTGCGAGATTGGGACAGTGTGAGATTGGGACAGTGTGGGATTGGGACAGTGAGATTGGGACAGTGTGAGATTGGAACAGTGTTAGGTTGGGACAGTGAGAGATTGGAACAGTCTGAGAGTGGGATAGTGTGAGATTGGGACAGTGTGAGATTGGGACTGTGTGAGATTTGGACAGTGAGAGATTGGGACAGTGTGAGATTGGGACAGTGTGAGATTGGGACAGAATGAGATTGGGACAATGTGAGATTGGGACAGTGTGAGACTGGGTCAGTGTGAGATTGGGACAGTGAGAGATTGGGACAGTGAGTGCTTGGGACAGTGTGAGATTGGGGCAGTGTGAGATTGGGACTGTGTGAGATTGGGACAGTGAGAGATTGGGACAGTGTGAGATTGGGACAGTGTGAGATTGGGACAGTGTGAGATTGGGACAGTGTGAGATTGGGACAGTGTGAGATTCGGACAGTGAGAGATTGGGACAGTGTGAGATTGGGACAGTGTGAGATTGGGACAGTGAGAGATTGGGACAGTGAGAGATTGGGACAGTGAGAGATTGGGAAAGTGAAAGATTGGGACAGTGAGAGATTGGGACAGTGTTAGATTGGGACAGTGAGAGATTGCGACAGTGTGAGATTGGGACTGTGCGAGATTGGGACAGTGTGAGATTGGGACAGTGTGAGATTGGGAGAGTGTGAGATTGGGATAGTTTGAGATTGGGACAGTGTGAGAGTGGGACAGTGTGAGATTGGGACAGCGTGAGATTGGGACAGTGTGAGATTGGGACAGTGAGAGATTGGGACAGTGCGGGATTGGGAGAGTGCGAGATTGGGACAGTGTGAGATTGGGACAGTGTGGGATTGGGACAGTGAGATTGGGACAGTGTGAGATTGGAACAGTGTTAGGTTGGGACAGTGAGAGATTGGAACAGTCTGAGAGTGGGATAGTGTGAGATTGGGACAGTGTGAGATTGGGACTGTGTGAGATTTGGACAGTGAGAGATTGGGACAGTGTGAGATTGGGACAGTGTGAGATTGGGACAGAATGAGATTGGGACAATGTGAGATTGGGACAGTGTGAGACTGGGTCAGTGTGAGATTGGGACAGTGAGAGATTGGGACAGTGAGAGATTGGGACAGTGTGAGATTGGGGCAGTGTGAGATTGGGACTGTGTGAGATTGGGACAGTGAGAGATTGGGCAGTGTGAGATTGGGACAGTGTGAGATTGCGACAGTGTGAGATTGGGACAGTGTGAGATTGGGAAAGTGTGAGATTGGGACAGTGTGAGATTGGGACAGTGAGCTATTGGGACAGTGTGAGATTGGGACTGTGTGAGATTGGGACCGTGTGAGATTGGGACAGTGAGAGACTGGGACCGTGTGAGATTGGGACAGTGTGAGATTGGGACAGTGTGAGATTGGGACAGTGTGAGATTGGGACAGTGAGTGGTTGGGACAGTGCGAGATTGGGACAGTGTGAGATTGGGGCAGTGTGAGATTGGGGCAGTGTGAGATTGGGGCAGTGTGAGATTGGGACAGTGTGAGATTGGGACAGTCTGAGATTGGGACAGTGTAAGATTGGGACAGTGTGAGATTGGGACAGGGTGAGATTGGGACAGTGTGAGATTGGGACAGTGTGAGATTGGGACAGTGAGAGATTTGGACAGTGAGAGATAGGACAGTGTGAGATTGGGACAGTGTGAGATTGGGACAGTGTGAGATTGGGACAGTGTGAGATTGGGACAGTGAGAGATTGGGACAGTGTGAGATTGGGACAGTGTGAGATTGGGATAGTGTGAGATTGGGACAGTGTGAGATTGGGACAGTGTGAGATTGGGACAGTGTGAGATTCGGACAGTGAGAGATTGGGACAGTGTGAGATTGGGACAGAGTTAGATTGGGACAGTGAGAGATTGGGACAGTGAGAGATTGGGACAGTGAGAGATTGGGAAAGTGAAAGATTGGGACAGTGAGAGATTGGGACAGTGTTAGATTGGGACAGTGAGAGATTGCGACAGTGTGAGATTGGGACTGTGTGAGATTGGGACAGTGTGAGATTGGGACAGTGTGAGATTGGGAGAGTGTGAGATTGGGATAGATTGAGATTGGGACAGTGTGAGAGTGGGACAGTGTGAGATTGGGACAGCGTGAGATTGGGACAGTGTGAGATTGGGACAGTGAGAGATTGGGACAGTGCGGGATTGGGAGAGTGCGAGATTGGGACAGTGTGAGATTGGGACAGTGTGGGATTGGGACAGTGAGATTGGGACAGTGTGAGATTGGAACAGTGTTAGGTTGGGACAGTGAGAGATTGGAACAGTCTGAGATTGGGACAGTGTTAGATTGGGACAGTGTGAGATTGGGACAGTGTGAGATTGGGACAGTGTAAGATTGGGACAGTGCGAGATTGGGACAGTGTGAGATTGGGACAGTGTGAGATTGGGACAGTGTGATATTGGGACAGTGTGAGGTTGGGACAGTGTGAGATTGGGACAGTGTGAGATTGGGACAGTGAGAGATTGGGACAGTGAGAGATTGGGACAGTGAGAGATTGAGAAAGTGAGAGATTGGGACAGTGAGAGATTGGGACAGTGTTAGATTGGGACAGTGAGAGATTGCGACAGTGTGAGATTGGGACTGTGTGAGATTGGGACAGTGTGAGATTGGGACAGTGTGAGATTGGGATAGTGTGAGATTGGGACAGTGTGAGAGTGGGACAGTGTGAGATTGGGACAGCATGAGATTGGGACAGTGTGAGATTGGGACAGTGAGAGATTGGGACAGTGCGGGATTGGGAGAGTGCGAGATTGGGACAGTGTGAGATTGGGACAGTGTGAGATTGGGACAGTGAGATTGGGACAGTGTGAGATTGGGACAGTGTGAGGTTGGGACAGTGAGAGATTGGGACAGTGTGAGAGTGGGATAGTGTGAGATTGGGACAGTGTGAGATTGGGACTGTGTGAGATTGGGACAGTGAGAGATTGGGACAGTGTGAGATTGGGACAGTGTGAGATTGGGACAGGTTGAGATTCGGACAGTGTGAGATTCGGACAGTGTGAGAGTGGGACAGTGTGAGATTGGGACAGAATGAGATTGGGACAGTGTGAGATTGGGACAGTGTGAGATTGGGACAGTGTGAGATTGGGACAGTGAGAGATTGGGACAGTGAGAGATTGGGACAGTGTGAGATTGGGACAGTGTGAGATTGGGACAGTGTGAGATTGGGACAGTGTGAGATTGGGACAGTGTGAGATTGGGACAGTGAGAGATTGGGACAGTGTGAGATTGGGACAGTGTGAGATTGGGACAGTGAGAGATTGGGACGGTGTGAGATTGGGACAGTGTGAGATCGGGACAATGTGAGATTGGGGCAGTGTGAGATTGGGACAGTGTGAGATTGGGACAGTGTGAGATTGGGTCAGTGAGAGATTGGGACAGTGAGAGATTGGGACAGTGTGAGATTGGGACAGTGTGAGATTGGGACAGTGAGAGATTGGGACAGTGTGAGATTGGGACAGTGTGAGATTGGGACAGTGTGAGATTGGGACTGTGTGAGATTTGGACAGTGAGAGATTGGGACAGTGTGAGATTGGGACAGTGTGAGATTGGGACAGAATGAGATTGGGACAATGTGAGATTGGGACAGTGTGAGACTGGGACAGTGTGAGATTGGGACAGTGTGAGATTCGGACAGTGAGAGATTGGGACAGTGTGAGATTGGGACAGTGTGAGATTGGGACAGTGAGAGATTGGGACAGTGAGAGATTGGGACAGTGAGAGATTGGGAAAGTGAAAGATTGGGACAGTGAGAGATTGGGACAGTGTTAGATTGGGACAGTGAGAGATTGCGACAGTGTGAGATTGGGACTGTGCGAGATTGGGACAGTGTGAGATTGGGACAGTGTGAGATTGGGAGAGTGTGAGATTGGGATAGTTTGAGATTGGGACAGTGTGAGAGTGGGACAGTGTGAGATTGGGACAGCGTGAGATCGGGACAATGTGAGATTGGGGCAGTGTGAGATTGGGACAGTGTGAGATTGGGGCTGTGTGATATTGGGACAGTGAGAGATTGGGACAGTGAGAGATTGGGACAGTGTGAGATTGGGGCAGTGTGAGATTGGGACAGTGTGAGATTGGGACAGTGTGAGATTGGGACAGTGTGAGATTGGGATAGTGTGAGATTGGGACAGTGTGAGATTGGGACAGTGAGAGATTGGGACAGTGTGAGATTGGGACAGTTTGAGATTGGGACAGTTTGAGATAGGGACAGTGAGAGATTGGGACAGTGTGAGATTGGGAAAGTGTGAGATTGGGACAGTGTGAGATTGGGAAAGTGTGAAATTGGGACAGTGTGAGATTGGGACAGTTTGAGATTGGGACAGTGTGAGATTGGGAAAGTGTGAGATTGGGACAGTGTGAGATTGGGAAAGTGTGAGAGTGGGACAGTGTGAGAGTGGGAAAGTGTGAGATTGGGAAAGTGTGAGATTGGGACAGTGTGAGATTGGGAAAGTGAGAGACTGGGACAGTGTGAGATTGGGACAGTGTGAGATTGGGACAGTGTGAGTTTGGGACAGTGATAGATTGGGACAGTGTCAGATTGGGACAGGGTGAGATTGGATCAGCGTGAGATTGGGACAGTGTGAGATTGGGAACGTGTGAGATTGGGACAGTGTGAGATTGGGACAGTGTTAGATTGGGACAGTGTGAGATTGTGACAGTGAGAGATTGGGACAGTGTGAGATGGGGACAGTGAGAGATTTGGACAGTGTGAGATTGGGACCGTGAGGAATTGGGCCAGTGTTAGATTGGGACATTGTGAGATTGGGACAGTGAGAGATTGGGACAGTGTGAGATTGGGACAGTGAGAGATTGGGACAGTATCAGATTGGGACAGTGAGAGATTGGGACAGTGAGTGATTGGGACAGTGTGAGATTGGGACAGTGAGAGATTGGGACAGTATGAGATTGGGACAGTGTGAGATTGGGACAGTGTGAGATTGGGACAGTTTGAGATTGGGACAGTGAGAGATTGGGCCAGTGTTAGATTGGGACATTGTGAGATTGGGACAGTGAGAGATTGGGACAGTGTGAGATTGGGACAGTGAGAGATTGGGGCAGTGTGAGATTGGGACAGTGAGAGACTGGGACAGTGTGAGATTGGGACAGTGAGAGATTGGGCCAGTGTTAGATTGGGACATTGTGAGATTGGGACAATGTGAGATTGGGACAGTTTGAGATTGGGACAGTGAGAGATTGGCACAGTGTGAGTTTGGGGCAGTGTGAGTTTGGGACAGTGTGAGATTGGGACATTGTGAGAATGGGACAGTTTGAGATTGGGACAGTGAGAGGTTGGGACAGTGTGAGATTGGGACAGTGTGAGATTGGGGCAGTGTGATATTGGGGCAGTGTGAGATTGGGGCAGTGTGAGATTGGGACAGTGTGAGATTGGGCCAGTGTGAGATTGGGACAGTGTGAGATTGTGACAGTTTCAGATTGGAACAGTGAGAGATTGGGCCAGTGTGAGATTGGGACAGTGTGAGATTGGGACAGTTTGAGATTGGGACAGTGAGAGATTGGGACAGTGTGAGATTGGTACAGTGTGAGATTGGGACAGTGAGAGATTGAGACAGTTTGAGATTGGGACAGAGTGAGATTGGGTCAGTGTGAGATTGGGACAGTGTGAGATTGGGACAGTGAGAGATTGGGACAGTGAGAGATTGGGACAGTGTGAGATTGGGACAGTGTGAGATTGGGACAGTGTGAGATTGGGAGAGTGAGAGATTGGGACAGTCTGAGATTGGGAAAGTGTGAGATTGGGACAGTGTGAGATTTGGACAGTGTGAGATTGGGACAATGAGTGATTGGGACAGTGTGAGATTGGGGCCGTGTGAGATTGGGACAGTGTGAGATTGGGACAGTGAGAGATTGGGACAGTGTGATATTGGGACAGTGTGAGGTTGGGACAGTGTGAGATTGGGACAGTGTGAGATTGGGACAGTGTGAGATTGGGACAGTGAGAGGTTGGGACAGTGTGAGGTTATGACAGTGTGAGATTGGGCCAGTGTGTGATAGGGGCAGTGTGAGATTGGGGCAGTGTGAGATTGGGACAATGTGAGATTGGGACAATGTGAGATTGGGACAGTGTGAGATTGGGACAGTGTGACATTGGAACAGTGAGAGATTGGGCCAGTGTGAGATTGGGATAGTGTGAGATTGGGACAGTGAGAGATTGGGACAGTGTGAGATTGGGACAGTGTGAGATTGAGACAGTGAGAGATTGGGACGGTGTGAGATTGGGACAGAGTTAGATTGGGACAGTGTGAGATTCGGACAGTGTGAGATTGGGACAGTGTGAGATTGGGTCTGTGAGAGATTGGGACAGTGTGAGATTGGGACAGTGTGAGATTGGGACAGTGAGAGATTGGGACAGTGTGAGATTGGGACAGTGTGAGATTGGGACAGTGTGAGATTGGGACAGTGTGAGATTGGGACAGTGTGAGATTGGGACAGTGTAAGATTGGGACAGTGCGAGATTGGGACAGTGTGAGATTGGGACAGTGTGAGATTGGGACAGTGTAATATTGGGACAGTGTGAGGTTGGGACAGTGTGAGATTGGGACAGTGTGAGATTTGGACAGTGAGAGATTGGGACAGTGAGAGATTGGGACAGTGAGAGGTTGGGACAGTGAGAGATTGGGACAGTGAGAGATTGGGACAGTGTGATATTGGGACAGTGTGAGGTTGGGACAGTGTGAGATTGGGACAGTGTGAGATTGGGACAGTGTGAGATTGGGACAGTGAGAGGTTGGGACAGTGTGAGGTTATGACAGTGTGAGATTGGGCCAGTGTGTGATAGGGGCAGTGTGAGATTGGGGCAGTGTGAGATTGGGACAGTGTGAGATTGGGACAATGTGAGATTGGGACAGTGTGAGATTGGGACAGTGTGAGATTGGAACAGTGAGAGATTGGGCCAGTGTGAGATTGGGATAGTGTGAGATTGGAACAGTGAGAGATTGGGACAGTGTGAGATTGGGACAGTGTGAGATTGGGACAGTGAGAGATTGGGACGGTGTGAGATTGGGACAGAGTTAGATTGGGACAGTGTGAGATTGGGACAGTGTGAGATTGGGACAGTGTGAGATTGGGTCTGTGAGAGATTGGGACAGTGAGAGATTGGGACAGTGTGAGATTGGGACAGTGTGAGATTGGGACAGTGAGAGATTGGGACAGTGTGAGATTGGGACAGTGTGAGATTGGGACAGTGTGAGATTGGGACAGTGTGAGATTGGGACAGTGTGAGATTGGGACAGTGTAAGATTGGGACAGTGCGAGATTGGGACAGTGTGAGATTGGGACAGTGTGAGATTGGGACAGTGTGATATTGGGACAGTGTGAGGTTGGGACAGTGTGAGATTGGGACAGTGTGAGATTGGGACAGTGAGAGATTGGGACAGTGAGAGATTGGGACAGTGAGAGATTGGGAAAGTGAGAGATTGGGACAGTGAGAGATTGGGACAGTGTTAGATTGGGACAGTGAGAGATTGCGACAGTGTGAGATTGGGACTGTGTGAGATTGGGACAGTGTGAGATTGGGACAGTGTGAGATTGGGATAGTGTGAGATTGGGACAGTGTGAGAGTGGGACAGTGTGAGATTGGGACAGCATGAGATTGGGACAGTGTGAGATTGGGACAGTGAGAGATTGGGACAGTGCGGGATTGGGAGAGTGCGAGATTGGGACAGTGTGAGATTGGGACAGTGTGAGATTGGGACAGTGAGATTGGGACAGTGTGAGATTGGGACAGTGTGAGGTTGGGACAGTGAGAGATTGGGACAGTGTGAGAGTGGGATAGTGTGAGATTGGGACAGTGTGAGATTGGGACTGTGTGAGATTGGGACAGTGAGAGATTGGGACAGTGTGAGATTGGGACAGTGTGAGATTGGGACAGGTTGAGATTCGGACAGTGTGAGATTCGGACAGTGTGAGAGTGGGACAGTGTGAGATTGGGACAGAATGAGATTGGGACAGTGTGAGATTGGGACAGTGTTAGATTGGGACAGTGTGAGATTGGGACAGTGAGAGATTGGGACAGTGAGAGATTGGGACAGTGTGAGATTGGGACAGTGAGATTGGGACAGTGTGAGATTGGGACAGTGTGAGATTGGGACAGTTTGAGATTGGGACAGTGTGAGATTGGGACAGTGTGAGATTGGGGCAGTGTGAGATTGGGACAGTGTGAGATTGGGACAGTGTGAGATTGGGACTGTTTGAGATTGGAAAAATGAGAGTTTGGGACAGTGTGAGAGTGGGACAGTGTGAGATTGGGACAGTGTGAGATCGGGACAATGTGAGATTGGGGCAGTGTGAGATTGGGACAGTGTGAGATTGGGGCTGTGTGATATTGGGACAGTGAGAGATTGGGACAGTGAGAGATTGGGACAGTGTGAGATTGGGGCAGTGTGAGATTGGGACAGTGTGAGATTGGGACAGTGTGAGATTGGGACAGTGTGAGATTGGGATAGTGTGAGATTGGGACAGTGTGAGATTGGGACAGTGAGAGATTGGGACAGTGTGAGATTGGGACAGTTTGAGATTGGGACAGTTTGAGATAGGGACAGTGAGAGATTGGGACAGTGTGAGATTGGGAAAGTGTGAGATTGGGACAGTGTGAGATTGGGAAAGTGTGAAATTGGGACAGTGTGAGATTGGGACAGTTTGAGATTGGGACAGTGTGAGATTGGGAAAGTGTGAGATTGGGACAGTGTGAGATTGGGAAAGTGTGAGAGTGGGACAGTGTGAGAGTGGGAAAGTGTGAGATTGGGAAAGTGTGAGATTGGGACAGTGTGAGATTGGGAAAGTGAGAGATTGGGACAGTGTGAGATTGGGACAGTGTGAGATTGGGACAGTGTGAGTTTGGGACAGTGATAGATTGGGACAGTGTCAGATTGGGACAGGGTGAGATTGGATCAGCGTGAGATTGGGACAGTGTGAGATTGGGAACGTGTGAGATTGGGACAGTGTGAGATTGGGACAGTGTTAGATTGGGACAGTGTGAGATTGTGACAGTGAGAGATTGGGACAGTGTGAGATGGGGACAGTGAGAGATTTGGACAGTGTGAGATTGGGACCGTGAGGAATTGGGCCAGTGTTAGATTGGGACATTGTGAGATTGGGACAGTGAGAGATTGGGACAGTGTGAGATTGGGACAGTGAGAGATTGGGACAGTATCAGATTGGGACAGTGAGAGATTGGGACAGTGAGTGATTGGGACAGTGTGAGATTGGGACAGTGAGAGATTGGGACAGTATGAGATTGGGACAGTGTGAGATTGGGACAGTGTGAGATTGGGACAGTTTGAGATTGGGACAGTGAGAGATTGGGCCAGTGTTAGATTGGGACATTGTGAGATTGGGACAGTGAGAGATTGGGACAGTGTGAGATTGGGACAGTGAGAGATTGGGGCAGTGTGAGATTGGGACAGTGAGAGACTGGGACAGTGTGAGATTGGGACAGTGAGAGATTGGGCCAGTGTTAGATTGGGACATTGTGAGATTGGGACAATGTGAGATTGGGACAGTTTGAGATTGGGACAGTGAGAGATTGGCACAGTGTGAGTTTGGGGCAGTGTGAGTTTGGGACAGTGTGAGATTGGGACATTGTGAGAATGGGACAGTTTGAGATTGGGACAGTGAGAGGTTGGGACAGTGTGAGATTGGGACAGTGTGAGATTGGGGCAGTGTGATATTGGGGCAGTGTGAGATTGGGGCAGTGTGAGATTGGGACAGTGTGAGATTGGGCCAGTGTGAGATTGGGACAGTGTGAGATTGTGACAGTTTCAGATTGGAACAGTGAGAGATTGGGCCAGTGTGAGATTGGGACAGTGTGAGATTGGGACAGTTTGAGATTGGGACAGTGAGAGATTGGGACAGTGTGAGATTGGTACAGTGTGAGATTGGGACAGTGAGAGATTGAGACAGTTTGAGATTGGGACAGAGTGAGATTGGGTCAGTGTGAGATTGGGACAGTGTGAGATTGGGACAGTGAGAGATTGGGACAGTGAGAGATTGGGACAGTGTGAGATTGGGACAGTGTGAGATTGGGACAGTGTGAGATTGGGAGAGTGAGAGATTGGGACAGTCTGAGATTGGGAAAGTGTGAGATTGGGACAGTGTGAGATTTGGACAGTGTGAGATTGGGACAATGAGAGATTGGGACAGTGTGAGATTGGGGCCGTGTGAGATTGGGACAGTGTGAGATTGGGACAGTGAGAGATTGGGACAGTGTGATATTGGGACAGTGTGAGGTTGGGACAGTGTGAGATTGGGACAGTGTGAGATTGGGACAGTGTGAGATTGGGACAGTGAGAGGTTGGGACAGTGTGAGGTTATGACAGTGTGAGATTGGGCCAGTGTGTGATAGGGGCAGTGTGAGATTGGGGCAGTGTGAGATTGGGACAATGTGAGATTGGGACAATGTGAGATTGGGACAGTGTGAGATTGGGACAGTGTGACATTGGAACAGTGAGAGATTGGGCCAGTGTGAGATTGGGATAGTGTGAGATTGGGACAGTGAGAGATTGGGACAGTGTGAGATTGGGACAGTGTGAGATTGAGACAGTGAGAGATTGGGACGGTGTGAGATTGGGACAGAGTTAGATTGGGACAGTGTGAGATTCGGACAGTGTGAGATTGGGACAGTGTGAGATTGGGTCTGTGAGAGATTGGAACAGTGAGAGATTGGGACAGTGTGAGATTGGGACAGTGTGAGATTGGGACAGTGAGAGATTGGGACAGTGTGAGATTGGGACAGTGTGAGATTGGGACAGTGTGAGATTGGGACAGTGTGAGATTGGGACAGTGTGAGATTGGGACAGTGTAAGATTGGGACAGTGCGAGATTGGGACAGTGTGAGATTGGGACAGTGTGAGATTGGGACAGTGTAATATTGGGACAGTGTGAGGTTGGGACAGTGTGAGATTGGGACAGTGTGAGATTTGGACAGTGAGAGATTGGGACAGTGAGAGATTGGGACAGTGAGAGATTGGGAAAGTGAGAGATTGGGACAGTGAGAGATTGGGACAGTGTTAGATTGGGACAGTGAGAGATTGCGACAGTGTGAGATTGGGACTGTGTGAGATTGGGACAGTGTGAGATTGGGAGAGTGTGAGATTGGGATAGTGTGAGATTGGGACAGTGTGAGAGTGGGACAGTGTGAGATTGGGACAGCGTGAGATTGGGACAGTGTGAGATTGGGACAGTGAGAGATTGGGACAGTGTGGGATGGGGAGAGTGCGAGATTGGGACAGTGTGAGATTGGGACAGTGTGAGATTGGGACAGTGAGATCGGGACAGTGTGAGATTGGGACAGTGTGAGGTTGGGGCAGTGAGAGATTGGGACAGTGTGAGAGTGGGATAGTGTGAGATTGGGACAGTGTGAGATTGGGACTGTGTGAGATTGGGACAGTGAGAAATTGGGACAGTGTGAGATTGGGACAGTGTGAAATTGGGACAGGTTGAGATTCGGACAGTGTGAGATTCGGACAGTGTGAGAGTGGGACAGTGTGAGATTGGGACAGAATGAGATTGGGACAGTGTGAGATTGGGACAGTGTGTGATTGGGACAGTGTGAGATTGGGAAAGTGAGAGATTGGGACAGTGAGAGACTGGGACAGTGTGAGATTGGGACAGTGTGATATTGGGACAGTGTGAGATTGGGACAGTGTGAGATTGGGACAGTTTCAGATTGGAACAGTGAGAGATTGGGCCAGTGTGAGATTGGGATAGTGTGAGATTGGGACAGTGTGAGATTGGGACAATGTGAGATTGGGACAATGTGAGATTGGGACAGTGTGAGATTGGGACAGTGTGAGATTGGAACAGTGAGAGATTGGGCCAGTGTGAGATTGGGATAGTGTGAGATTGGGACAGTGTGAGATTGGGACAGTGTGAGATTGGGACAGTGTGAGATTGAGACAGTGAGAGATTGGGACGGTGTGAGATTGGGACAGAGTTAGATTGGGACAGTGTGAGATTCGGACAGTGTGAGATTGGGACAGTGTGAGATTGGGTCAGTGAGAGATTGGGACAGTGAGAGATTGGGACAGTGTGATATTGGGACAGTGTGAGGTTGGGACAGTGTGAGATTGGGACAGTGTGAGTTTGGGACAGTGTGAGATAGGGACAGTGAGAGATTGAGACAGTGTGAGATTGGGACAGAGTGAGATTGGGACAGTGTGAGATTGGGACAGTGAGAGATTGGGACAGTGAGAGACTGGGACAGTGTGAGATTGGGACAGTGTGAGATTGGGACAGTGTGAGATTGGGAGAGTGAGAGACTGGGAAAGTGTGAGATTGGGACAGTTTGAGATTGGGACAGTGTGAGATTTGGAAAGTGTGAGATTGGGACAGTGTGAGATTGGGACAGTGTGAGATTGGGACAATGAGAGATTGGGACAGTGTGAGATTGGGACAGTGTGAGATTGGGACAGTGTGAGATTGGGACAGTGAGAGATTGGGACAGTGTGATATTGGGACAGTGTGAGGTTGGGACAGTGTGAGATTGGGACAGTGTGAGATTGGGACAGTGTGAGATTGGGACAGTGAGAGGTTGGAGCAGTGTGAGATTATGACAGTGAGAGATTGAGACAGTGTGAGATTGGGACAGAGTGAGATTGGGACAGTGTGAGATTGGGACAGTGTGAGATTGGGACAGTGAGAGATTGGGACAGTTGAGATTGGGACAGTGTGAGATTGGGACAGTGTGAGATTGGGACAGTGTGAGATTGGGAGAGTGAGAGATTGGGACAGTGTGAGATTGGGAAAGTGTGAGATTGGGACAGTGTGAGATTGGGACAGTGTGAGATTGGGACAATGAGAGATTGGGACGGTGCGAGATTGGGGCCGTGTGAGATTGGGACTGTTTGAGATTGGGACAGTGAGAGATTGGGACAGGGTGAGATTGGGACAGTGTGAGATTGGGACAGGTTGAGATTCGGACAGTGTGAGATTCGGACAGTGTGAGAGTGGGACAGTGTGAGATTGGGACAGAATGAGATTGGGACAGTGTGAGATTGGGACAGTGTGAGATTGGGACAGTGTGAGATTGGGACAGTGAGAGATTGGGACAGTGAGAGATTGGGACAGTGTGAGATTGGGACAGTGTGAGATTGGGACAGTGTGAGATTGGGACAGTTTCAGATTGGAACAGTGAGAGATTGGGCCAGTGTGAGATTGGGACAGTGTGAGATTGGGACAGTGTGAGATTGGGACAGTGAGAGATTGGGACAGTGTGAGTTTGGGACAGTGTGAGATTGGGACAGTGAGAGATTGAGACAGTGTGAGATTGGGACAGAGTGAGATTGGGACAGTGTGAGATTGGGACAGTGTGAGATTGGGATAGTGTGAGATTGGGACTGTGAGAGATTGGGACAGTGAGAGATTGGGACAGTGTGAGATTGGGACAGTGTGAGATTGGGACAGTGTGAGATTGGGAGAGTGAGAGATTGGGACAGTGTGAGATTGGGCCAGTTTGAGATTGGGACAGTGTGAGATTTGGGAAGTGTGAGATTGGGACAGTGTGAGATTGGGACAGTGTGAGATTGGGACAATGAGAGATTGGGACAGTGTGAGATTGGGACCGTGTGAGATTGGGACAGTGTGAGATTGGGACAGTGAGAGATTGGGACAGTGTGATATTGGGACAGTGTGAGGTTGGGACAGTGTGAGATTGGGACAGTGTGAGATTGGGACAGTGTGAGATTGGGACAGTGAGAGGTTGGGACAGTGTGAGATTATGACAGTGTGAGATTGGGCCAGTGTGTGATTGGGGCAGTGTGAGATTGGGGCAGTGTGAGATTGGGACAGTGTGAGATTGGGACAATGTGAGATTGGGACAGTGTGAGATTGGGACAGTGTGAGATTGGAACAGTGAGAGATTGGGCCAGTGTGAGATTGGGATAGTGTGAGATTGGGACAGTGAGAGATTGGGACAGTGTGAGATTGGGACAGTGTGAAATTGGGACAGTGAGAGATTGGGACAGTGTGAGATTGGGACAGAGTTAGATTGGGACAGTGTGAGATTGGGACAGTGTGAGATTGGGACAGTGTGAGATTGGGTCAGTGAGAGATTGGGACAGTGAGAGATTGGGACAGTGTGAGATTGGGACAGTGTGAGATTGGGACAGTGTGAGATTGGGACAGTGAGAGATTGGGACAGTGTGAGATTGGGAGAGTGTGAGATTGGGACAGTGTGAGATTGGAACAGTGTGAGATTGGGACAGTGTGAGATTGGGACAGTGTAAGATTGGGACAGTGAGAGATTGCGACAGTGTGAGATTGGGACAGTGTGAGATTGGGACAGTTTGATATTGGGACAGTGTGAGGTTGGGACAGTGTGAGATTGGGACAGTAAGAGATTGGGACAGTGAGAGATTGGGACAGTGAGAGATTGGGAAAGTGAGAGATTGGGACAGTGAGAGATTGGGACAGTGTTAGATTGAGACAGTGAGAGATTGCGACAGTGTGAGATTGGGACTGTGTGAGATTGGGACAGTGTGAGATTGGGACAGTGTGAGATTGGAAGAGTGTGAGATTGGGATAGTGTGAGATTGGGACAGTTTGAGAGTGGGACAGTGTGAGATTGGGACAGCGTGAGATTGGGACAGTGTGAGATTGGGACAGTGAGAGATTGGGACAGTGCGGGATTGGGAGAGTGCGAGATTGGGACAGTGTGAGATTGGGACAGTGTGAGATTGGGACAGTGAGATTGGGACAGTGTGAGATTGGGACAATGTGAGGTTGGGACAGTGAGAGATTGGGACAGTGTGAGAGTGGGATAGTGTGAGATTGGGACAGTGTGAGATTGGGACTGTGTGAGATTGGGACAATGATAGATTGGGACAGTGTTAGATTGGGACAGTGTGAGATTGGGACAGGTTGAGATTCGGACAGTGTGAGATTCGGACAGTGTGAGAGTGGGACAGTGTGAGATTGGGACAGAATGAGATTGGGACAGTGTGAGATTGGGACAGTGTGAGATTGGGACAGTGTGAGATTGGGACAGTGAGAGATTGGGACAGTGAGAGATTGGGACAGTTTGAGATTGGGACAGTGTGAGATTGGGACAGTGTGAGATTGGGACAGTGAGAGGTTGGGACAGTGTGAGATTGGGACAGTGTGAGATTGCGACAGTGTGAGATTGGGACAGTGTGAGATTGGGACAGTGTGAGATTGGGACAGTGTGAGATTGGGACAGTGAGCGATTGGGACAGTGTGAGATTGGGACAGTGTGAGATTGGGACAGTGAGAGATTGGGACAGTGTGAGATTGGGACAGTGTGAGATTGGGACAGTGTGAGATTGGGACAGTGTGAGATTGGGACAGTGAGTGGTTGGGACAGTGCGAGATTGGGACAGTGAGAGATTGGGGCAGTGTGAGATTGGGGCAGTGTGAGTTTGGGGCAGTGTGAGATTGGGACAGTATGAGATTGGGACAGTGTGAGATTGGGACACTGTGAGATTGGGACAGTTTGAGATTGGAACAGTGAGAGATTGGGCCAGTGTGAGATTGGGACAGTGTGAGATTGGGACAGTGTGAGATTGGGACAGTGAGAGATTGGGACAGTGTGAGATTGGGACAGTGAGAGATTGGGACGGTGTGAGATTGGGACAGCGTTAGATTGGGACTGTGTGAGATTGGGACAGTTTGAGATTGGGACAGTGTGAGATTGGGACAGTGAGAGATTGGGACAGTGAGAGATTGGGACAGTGTGAGATTGGGACAGTGTGAGATTGGGACAGTGTGAGATTGGGACAGTGAGAGATTGGGACAGTGTGAGATTGGGACAGTGTGAGATTGGGACAGTGTGATTTTGGGACAGTGTGAGGTTGGGACAGTGTGAGATTGGGACAGTGTAAGATTGGGACAGTGAGAGATTGGGACAGTGAGAGATTGGGACAGTGAGAGATTGGGAAAGTGAGAGATTGGGACAGTGAGCGATTGGGACAGTGTTAGATTTGAACAGTGAGAGATTGCGACAGTGTGAGATTGGGACTGTGAGATTGGGACAGTGTGAGATTGGGACAGTGTGAGATTGGGAGAGTGTGAGATTGTGATAGTGTGAGATTGGGACAGTGTGAGAGTGGGACAGTGTGCGATTGGGACACCGTGAGATTGGGACAGTGTGAGATTGCGACAGTGTGAGATTGGGACAGTGAGATTGGGACAGTGTGAGATTGGGACAGTGTGAGGTTGGGACAGTGAGAGATTGGGACAGTGTGAGATTGGGACAGTGTGAGATTGGAACTGTGTGAGATTGGGACAGTGAGAGATTGGGACAGTGTGAGATTGGGACAGTGTGAGATTGGGACAGGTTGAGATTCGGACAGTGTGAGATTCGGACAGTGTGAGAGTGGGACAGTGTGAGATTGGGACAGAATGAGATTGGGACAGTGTGAGATTGGGACAGTGTGAGATTGGGACAGTGTGAGATTGGGACAGTGAGAGATTGGGACAGTGAGAGACTGGGACAGTGTGAGATTGGGACAGTGTGAGATTGGGACAGTGTGAGATTGGGACAGTGTGTGATTGGGACAGTTTCAGATTGGAACAGTGAGAGATTGGGCCAGTGTGAGATTGGGACAGTGTGAGATTGGGACAGTGTGAGATTGGGACAGTGAGAGATTGGGACAGTGTGAGTTTGGGACAGTGTGAGATAGGGACAGTGAGAGATTGAGACAGTGTGAGATTGGGACAGAGTGAGATTGGGACAGTGTGAGATTGGGACAGTGTGAGATTGGGACAGTGTGAGATTGGGACAGTGAGAGATTGGGACAGTGAGAGACTGGGACAGTGTGAGATTGGGACAGTGTGAGATTGGGACAGTGTGAGATTGGGAGAGTGAGAGATTGGGACAGTGTGAGATTGGGACAGTTTGAGATTGGGACAGTGTGAGATTTGGAAAGTTTGCGATTGGGACAGTGTGAGATTGGGACAGTGTGAGATTGGGACAATGAGAGATTGGGACAGTGTGAGATTGGGACAGTGTGAGATTGGGACAGTGTGAGATTGGGACAGTGAGAGATTGGGACAGTGTGATATTGGGACAGTGTGAGGTTGGGACAGTGTGAGATTGGGACAGTGTGAGATTGGGACAGTGTGAGATTGGGACAGTGTGAGATTGGGACAGTGAGAGGTTGGAACAGTGTGAGATTATGACAGTGAGAGATTGAGACAGTGTGAGATTGGGACAGAGTGAGATTGGGACAGTTTGAGATTGGGACAGTGTGAGATTGGGACAGTGAGAGATTGGGACAGTTGAGATTGGGACAGTGTGCGATTGGGACAGTGTGAGATTGGGACAGTGTGAGATTGGGAGAGTGAGAGATTGGGACAGTGTGAGATTGGGAAAGTGTGAGATTGGGACAGTGTGAGATTGGGACAGTGTGAGATTGGGACAATGAGAGATTGGGACGGTGTGAGATTGGGGCCGTGTGAGATTGGGACAGTGTGAGATTGGGACAGTGAGAGATTGGGACAGTGTGATATTGGGACAGTGTGAGGTTGGGACAGTGTGAGATTGGGACAGTGTGAGATTGGGACAGTGTGAGATTGGGACAGTGAGAGGTTGGGACAGTGTGAGGTTATGACAGTGTGAGATTGGGCCAGTGTGTGATAGGGGCAGTGTGAGATTGGGGCAGTGTGAGATTGGGACAGTGTGAGATTGGGACAATGTGAGATTGGGACAGTGTGACATTGGGACAGTGTGAGATTGGAACAGTGAGAGATTGGGCCAGTGTGAGATTGGGATAGTGTGAGATTGGGACAGTGAGAGATTGGGACAGTGTGAGATTGGGACAGTGTGAGATTGGGACAGTCAGAGATTGGGACGGTGTGAGATTGGGACAGAGTTAGATTGGGACAGTGCGAGATTGGGACAGTGTGAGATTGGGACAGTGTGAGATTGGGACAGTGTGATATTGGGACAGTGTGAGGTTGGGACAGTGTGAGATTGGGACAGTGTGAGATTGGGACAGTGAGAGATTGGGACAGTGAGAGATTGGGACAGTGAGAGATTGGGAAAGTGAGAGATTGGGACAGTGAGAGATTGGGACAGTGTTAGATTGGGACAGTGAGAGATTGCGACAGTGTGAGATTGGGACTGTGTGAGATTGGGACAGTGTGAGATTGGGAGAGTGTGAGATTGGGATATTGTGAGATTGGGACAGTGTGAGAGTGGGACAGTGTGAGATTGGGACAGCGTGAGATTGGGACAGTGTGAGATTGGGACAGTGAGAGATTGGGACAGTGCGGGATTGGGAGAGTGTGAGATTGGGACAGTATGAGATTGGGACAGTGTGAGATTGGGACAGTCAGATTGGGACAGTGTGAGATTGGGACAGTGTGAGTTTGGGACAGTGAGAGATTGGGACAGTGTGAGAGTGGGATAGTGTGAGATTGCGACAGTGTGAGATTGGGACTGTTTGAGATTGGGACAGTGAGAGATTGGGACAGGGTGAGATTGGGACAGTGTGAGATTGGGACAGGTTGAGATTCGGACAGTGTGAGATTCGGACAGTGTGAGAGTGGGACAGTGTGAGATTGGGACAGAATGAGATTGGGACAGTGTGAGATTGGGACAGTGTGAGATTGGGACAGTGAGAGATTGGGACAGTGTGAGATTGGGACAGTGTGAGATTGGGACAGTGTGAGATTGGGACAGTTTCAGATTGGAACAGTGAGAGTTTGGGCCAGTGTGAGATTGGGACAGTGTGAGATTGGGACAGTGTGAGATTGGGACAGTGAGAGATTGGGACAGTGTGAGTTTGGGACAGTGTGAGATTGGGACAGTGAGAGATTGAGACAGTGTGAGATTGGGACAGAGTGAGATTGGGACAGTGTGAGATTGGGACAGTGTGAGATTGGGATAGTGTGAGATTGGGACTGTGAGAGATTGGGACAGTGAGAGATTGGGACAGTGTGAGATTGGGACAGTGTGAGATTGGGACAGTGTGAGATTGGGAGAGTGAGAGATTGGGACAGTGTGAGATTGGGCCAGTTTGAGATTGGGACAGTGTGAGATTTGGGAAGTGTGAGATTGGGACAGTGTGAGATTGGGACAGTGTGAGATTGGGACAATGAGAGATTGGGACAGTGTGAGATTGGGACTGTGTGAGATTGGGACAGTGTGAGATTGGGACAGTGAGAGATTGGGACAGTGTGATATTGGGACAGTGTGAGGTTGGGACAGTGTGAGATTGGGACAGTGTGAGATTGGGACAGTGTGAGATTGGGACAGTGAGAGGTTGGGACAGTGTGAGATTATGACAGTGTGAGATTGGGCCAGTGTGTGATTGGGGCAGTGTGAGATTGGTGCAGTGTGAGATTGGGACAGTGTGAGATTGGGAAAATGTGAGATTGGGACAGTGTGAGATTGGGACAGTGTGAGATTGGAACAGTGAGAGATTGGGCCAGTGTGAGATTGGGATAGTGTGAGATTGGGACAGTGAGAGATTGGGACAGTGTGAGATTGGGACACTGTGAAATTGGGACAGTGAGAGATTGGGACAGTGTGAGATTGGGACAGAGTTAGATTGGGACAGTGTGAGATTGGGACAGTGTGAGATTGGGACAGTGTGAGATTGGGTCAGTGAGAGATTGGGACAGTGAGAGATTGGGACAGTGTGAGATTGGGACAGTGTGAGATTGGGACAGTGTGAGATTGGGACAGTGAGAGATTGGGACAGTGTGAGATTGGGACAGTGTGAGATTGGGACAGTGTGAGATTGGGACAGTGTGAGATTGGGACAGTGTGAGATTGGGACAGTGTAAGATTGGGACAGTGAGAGATTGGGACAGTGTGAGATTGGGACAGTGTGAGATTGGGACAGTTTGATATTGGGACAGTGTGAGGTTGGGACAGTGTGAGATTGGGACAGTGTGAGATTGGGACAGTAAGAGATTGGGACAGTGAGAGATTGGGACAGTGAGAGATTGGGAAAGTGAGAGATTGGGACAGTGAGAGATTGGGACAGTGTTAGATTGAGACAGTGAGAGATTGCGACAGTGTGAGATTGGGACTGTGTGAGATTGGGACAGTGTGAGATTGGGACAGTGTGAGATTGGAAGAGTGTGAGATTGGGATAGTGTGAGATTGGGACAGTTTGAGAGTGGGACAGTGTGAGATTGGGACAGCATGAGATTGGGACAGTGTGAGATTGGGACAGTGAGAGATTGGGACAGTGCGGGATTGGGAGAGTGCGAGATTGGGACAGTGTGAGATTGGGACAGTGTGAGATTGGGACAGTGAGATTGGGACAGTGTGAGATTGGGACAATGTGAGGTTGGGACAGTGAGAGATTGGGACAGTGTGAGAGTGGGATAGTGTGAGATTGGGACAGTGTGAGATTGGGACTGTTTGAGATTGGGACAATGAAAGATTGGGACAGTGTTAGATTGGGACAGTGTGAGATTGGGACAGGTTGAGATTCGGACAGTGTGAGATTCAGACAGTGTGAGAGTGGGACAGTGTGAGATTGGGACAGAATGAGATTGGGACAGTGTGAGATTGGGACAGTGTGAGATTGGGACAGTGTGAGATTGGGACAGTGAGAGATTGGGACAGTGAGAGATTGGGACAGTTTGAGATTGGGACAGTGTGAGATTGGGACAGTGTGAGATTGGGACAGTGAGAGGTTGGGACAGTGTGAGATTGGGACAGTGTGAGATTGCGACAGTGTGAGATTGGGACAGTGTGAGATTGGGACAGTGTGAGATTGGGACAGTGTGAGAATGGGACAGTGAGCGATTGGGACAGTGTGAGATAGGGACAGTGTGAGATTGGGACAGTGTGTGATTGGGACAGTGTGAGATTGGGACAGTGAGTGGTTGGGACAGTGCGAGATTGGGACAGTGTGAGATTGGGGCAGTGTGAGATTGGGGCAGTGTGAGATTGGGGCAGTGTGAGATTGGGACAGTGTGAGATTGGGACAGTGTGAGATTGGGACAGTGTGAGATTGGGACAGTGTGAGATTGGAACAGTGAGAGATTGGGCCAGTGTGAGATTGGGACAGTGTGAGATTGGGACAGTGTGAGATTGGGACAGTGAGAGATTGGGACAGTGTGAGATTGGGACAGTGAGAGATTGGGACGGTGTGAGATTGGGACAGAGTTAGATTGGGACTGTGTGAGATTGGGACAGTTTGAGATTGGGACAGTGTGAGATTGGGACAGTGAGAGATTGGGACAGTGAGAGATTGGGACAGTGTGAGATTGGGACAGTGTGAGATTGGGACAGTGTGAGATTGGGACAGTGAGAGATTGGGACAGTGTGAGATTGGGACAGTGTGAGATTGGGACAGTGTGATTTTGGGACAGTGTGAGGTTGGGACAGTGTGAGATTGGGACAGTGTAAGATTGGGACAGTGAGAGATTGGGACAGTGAGAGATTGGGACAGTGAGAGATTGGGAAAGTGAGAGATTGGGACAGTGAGCGATTGGGACAGTGTTAGATTTGAACAGTGAGAGATTGCGACAGTGTGAGATTGGGACTGTGTGAGATTGGGACAGTGTGAGATTGGGACAGTGTGAGATTGGTAGAGTGTGAGATTGGGATAGTGTGAGATTGGGACAGTGTGAGAGTGGGACAGTGTGAGATTGGGACACCGTGAGATGGGGACAGTGTGAGATTGCGACAGTGTGAGATTGGGACAGTGAGATTGGGACAGTGTGAGATTGGGACAGTGTGAGGTTGGGACAGTGAGAGATTGGGACAGTGTGAGAGTGGGACAGTGTTAGATTGGGTAAGTGTGAGATTGGGACAGTGAGAGATTGGGACAGTGTGAGATTGGGACAGTGTGAGATTGGGACAGTGTGAGATTGGGACAGTGTGAGATTGGGACAGTGTGAGATTGGGACAGTGTGAGATTGGGACAGTGAGCGATTGGGACAGTGTGAGATTGGGACAGTGTGAGATTGGGACAGTGTGAGATTGGGACAGTGTGAGATTGGGACAGTGAGAGATTGGGACAGTGTGAGATTGGGACAGTGTGAGATTGGGACAGTGTGAGATTGGGACAGTGTGAGATTGGGACAGTGAGTGGTTGGGACAGTGCGAGATTGGGACAGTGAGAGATTGGGGCAGTGTGAGATTGGGGCAGTGTGAGTTTGGGGCAGTGTGAGATTGGGACAGTATGAGATTGGGACAGTGTGAGATTGGGACACTGTGAGATTGGGACAGTTTGAGATTGGAACAGTGAGAGATTGGGCCAGTGTGAGATTGGGACAGTGTGAGATTGGGACAGTGTGAGATTGGGACAGTGAGAGATTGGGACAGTGTGAGATTGGGACAGTGAGAGATTGGGACGGTGTGAGATTGGGACAGAGTTAGATTGGGACTGTGTGAGATTGGGACAGTTTGAGATTGGGACAGTGTGAGATTGGGACAGTGAGAGATTGGGACAGTGAGAGATTGGGACAGTGTGAGTTTGGGACAGTGTGAGATTGGGACAGTGTGAGATTGGGACAGTGAGAGATTGGGACAGTGTGAGATTGGGACAGTGTGAGATTGGGACAGTGTGATTTTGGGACAGTGTGAGGTTGGGACAGTGTGAGATTGGGACAGTGTAAGATTGGGACAGTGAGAGATTGGGACAGTGAGAGATTGGGACAGTGAGAGATTGGGAAAGTGAGAGATTGGGACAGTGAGCGATTGGGACAGTGTTAGATTTGAACAGTGAGAGATTGCGACAGTGTGAGATTGGGACTGTGAGATTGGGACAGTGTGAGATTGGGACAGTGTGAGATTGGGAGAGTGTGAGATTGGGATAGTGTGAGATTGGGACAGTGTGAGAGTGGGACAGTGTGCGATTGGGACACCGTGAGATTGGGACAGTGTGAGATTGCGACAGTGTGAGATTGGGACAGTGAGATTGGGACAGTGTGAGATTGGGACAGTGTGAGGTTGGGACAGTGAGAGATTGGGACAGTGTGAGTTTGGGACAGTGTGAGATTGGGACTGTGTGAGATTGGGACAGTGAGAGATTGGGACAGTGTGAGATTGGGACAGTGTGAGATTGGGACAGGTTGAGATTCGGACAGTGTGAGATTCGGACAGTGTGAGGGTGGGACAGTGTGAGATTGGGACAGAATGAGATTGGTACAGTGTGAGATTGGGACAGTGTGAGATTGGGACAGTGTGAGATTGGGACAGTGAGAGATTGGGACAGTGAGAGACTGGGACAGTGTGAGATTGGGACAGTGTGAGATTGGGACAGTGTGAGATTGGGACAGTGTGTGATTGGGACAGTTTCAGATTGGAACAGTGAGAGATTGGGCCAGTGTGAGATTGGGACAGTGTGAGATTGGGACAGTGTGAGATTGGGACAGTGAGAGATTGGGACAGTGTGAGTTTGGGACAGTGTGAGATAGGGACAGTGAGAGATTGAGACAGTGTGAGATTGGGACAGAGTGAGATTGGGACAGTGTGAGATTGGGACAGTGTGAGATTGGGACAGTGTGAGATTGGGACAGTGAGAGATTGGGACAGTGAGAGACTGGGACAGTGTGAGATTGGGACAGTGTGAGATTGGGACAGTGTGAGATTGGGAGAGTGAGAGATTGGGACAGTGTGAGATTGGGACAGTTTGAGATTGGGACAGTGTGAGATTTGGAAAGTTTGCGATTGGGACAGTGTGAGATTGGGACAGTGTGAGATTGGGACAATGAGAGATTGGGACAGTGTGAGATTGGGACAGTGTGAGATTGGGACAGTGTGAGATTGGGACAGTGAGAGATTGGGACAGTGTGATATTGGGACAGTGTGAGGTTGGGACAGTGTGAGATTGGGACAGTGTGAGATTGGGACAGTGTGAGATTGGGACAGTGTGAGATTGGGACAGTGAGAGGTTGGAACAGTGTGAGATTATGACAGTGAGAGATTGAGACAGTGTGAGATTGGGACAGAGTGAGATTGGGACAGTTTGAGATTGGGACAGTGTGAGATTGGGACAGTGAGAGATTGGGACAGTTGAGATTGGGACAGTGTGCGATTGGGACAGTGTGAGATTGGGACAGTGTGAGATTGGGAGAGTGAGAGATTGGGACAGTGTGAGATTGGGAAAGTGTGAGATTGGGACAGTGTGAGATTGGGACAGTGTGAGATTGGGACAATGAGAGATTGGGACGGTGTGAGATTGGGGCCGTGTGAGATTGGGACAGTGTGAGATTGGGACAGTGAGAGATTGGGACAGTGTGATATTGGGACAGTGTGAGGTTGGGACAGTGTGAGATTGGGACAGTGTGAGATTGGGACAGTGTGAGATTGGGACAGTGAGAGGTTGGGACAGTGTGAGGTTATGACAGTGTGAGATTGGGCCAGTGTGTGATAGGGGCAGTGTGAGATTGGGGCAGTGTGAGATTGGGACAGTGTGAGATTGGGACAATGTGAGATTGGGACAGTGTGACATTGGGACAGTGTGAGATTGGAACAGTGAGAGATTGGGCCAGTGTGAGATTGGGATAGTGTGAGATTGGGACAGTGAGAGATTGGGACAGTGTGAGATTGGGACAGTGTGAGATTGGGACAGTCAGAGATTGGGACGGTGTGAGATTGGGACAGAGTTAGATTGGGACAGTGCGAGATTGGGACAGTGTGAGATTGGGACAGTGTGAGATTGGGACAGTGTGATATTGGGACAGTGTGAGGTTGGGACAGTGTGAGATTGGGACAGTGTGAGATTGGGACAGTGAGAGATTGGGACAGTGAGAGATTGGGACAGTGAGAGATTGGGAAAGTGAGAGATTGGGACAGTGAGAGATTGGGACAGTGTTAGATTGGGACAGTGAGAGATTGCGACAGTGTGAGATTGGGACTGTGTGAGATTGGGACAGTGTGAGATTGGGAGAGTGTGAGATTGGGATATTGTGAGATTGGGACAGTGTGAGAGTGGGACAGTGTGAGATTGGGACAGCGTGAGATTGGGACAGTGTGAGATTGGGACAGTGAGAGATTGGGACAGTGCGGGATTGGGAGAGTGTGAGATTGGGACAGTATGAGATTGGGACAGTGTGAGATTGGGACAGTCAGATTGGGACAGTGTGAGATTGGGACAGTGTGAGTTTGGGACAGTGAGAGATTGGGACAGTGTGAGAGTGGGATAGTGTGAGATTGCGACAGTGTGAGATTGGGACTGTTTGAGATTGGGACAGTGAGAGATTGGGACAGGGTGAGATTGGGACAGTGTGAGATTGGGACAGGTTGAGATTCGGACAGTGTGAGATTCGGACAGTGTGAGAGTGGGACAGTGTGAGATTGGGACAGAATGAGATTGGGACAGTGTGAGATTGGGACAGTGTGAGATTGGGACAGTGAGAGATTGGGACAGTGTGAGATTGGGACAGTGTGAGATTGGGACAGTGTGAGATTGGGACAGTTTCAGATTGGAACAGTGAGAGTTTGGGCCAGTGTGAGATTGGGACAGTGTGAGATTGGGACAGTGTGAGATTGGGACAGTGAGAGATTGGGACAGTGTGAGTTTGGGACAGTGTGAGATTGGGACAGTGAGAGATTGAGACAGTGTGAGATTGGGACAGAGTGAGATTGGGACAGTGTGAGATTGGGACAGTGTGAGATTGGGATAGTGTGAGATTGGGACTGTGAGAGATTGGGACAGTGAGAGATTGGGACAGTGTGAGATTGGGACAGTGTGAGATTGGGACAGTGTGAGATTGGGAGAGTGAGAGATTGGGACAGTGTGAGATTGGGCCAGTTTGAGATTGGGACAGTGTGAGATTTGGGAAGTGTGAGATTGGGACAGTGTGAGATTGGGACAGTGTGAGATTGGGACAATGAGAGATTGGGACAGTGTGAGATTGGGACTGTGTGAGATTGGGACAGTGTGAGATTGGGACAGTGAGAGATTGGGACAGTGTGATATTGGGACAGTGTGAGGTTGGGACAGTGTGAGATTGGGACAGTGTGAGATTGGGACAGTGTGAGATTGGGACAGTGAGAGGTTGGGACAGTGTGAGATTATGACAGTGTGAGATTGGGCCAGTGTGTGATTGGGGCAGTGTGAGATTGGGGCAGTGTGAGATTGGGACAGTGTGAGATTGGGAAAATGTGAGATTGGGACAGTGTGAGATTGGGACAGTGTGAGATTGGAACAGTGAGAGATTGGGCCAGTGTGAGATTGGGATAGTGTGAGATTGGGACAGTGAGAGATTGGGACAGTGTGAGATTGGGACACTGTGAAATTGGGACAGTGAGAGATTGGGACAGTGTGAGATTGGGACAGAGTTAGATTGGGACAGTGTGAGATTGGGACAGTGTGAGATTGGGACAGTGTGAGATTGGGTCAGTGAGAGATTGGGACAGTGAGAGATTGGGACAGTGTGAGATTGGGACAGTGTGAGATTGGGACAGTGTGAGATTGGGACAGTGAGAGATTGGGACAGTGTGAGATTGGGACAGTGTGAGATTGGGACAGTGTGAGATTGGGACAGTGTGAGATTGGGACAGTGTGAGATTGGGACAGTGTAAGATTGGGACAGTGAGAGATTGGGACAGTGTGAGATTGGGACAGTGTGAGATTGGGACAGTTTGATATTGGGACAGTGTGAGGTTGGGACAGTGTGAGATTGGGACAGTGTGAGATTGGGACAGTAAGAGATTGGGACAGTGAGAGATTGGGACAGTGAGAGATTGGGAAAGTGAGAGATTGGGACAGTGAGAGATTGGGACAGTGTTAGATTGAGACAGTGAGAGATTGCGACAGTGTGAGATTGGGACTGTGTGAGATTGGGACAGTTTGAGATTGGGACAGTGTGAGATTGGAAGAGTGTGAGATTGGGATAGTGTGAGATTGGGACAGTTTGAGAGTGGGACAGTGTGAGATTGGGACAGCATGAGATTGGGACAGTGTGAGATTGGGACAGTGAGAGATTGGGACAGTGCGGGATTGGGAGAGTGCGAGATTGGGACAGTGTGAGATTGGGACAGTGTGAGATTGGGACAGTGAGATTGGGACAGTGTGAGATTGGGACAATGTGAGGTTGGGACAGTGAGAGATTGGGACAGTGTGAGAGTGGGATAGTGTGAGATTGGGACAGTGTGAGATTGGGACTGTTTGAGATTGGGACAATGATAGATTGGGACAGTGTTAGATTGGGACAGTGTGAGATTGGGACAGGTTGAGATTCGGACAGTGTGAGATTCGGACAGTGTGAGAGTGGGACAGTGTGAGATTGGGACAGAATGAGATTGGGACAGTGTGAGATTGGGACAGTGTGAGATTGGGACAGTGTGAGATTGGGACAGTGAGAGATTGGGACAGTGAGAGATTGGGACAGTTTGAGATTGGGACAGTGTGAGATTGGGACAGTGTGAGATTGGGACAGTGAGAGGTTGGGACAGTGTGAGATTGGGACAGTGTGAGATTGCGACAGTGTGAGATTGGGACAGTGTGAGATTGGGACAGTGTGAGATTGGGACAGTGTGAGAATGGGACAGTGAGCGATTGGGACAGTGTGAGATTGGGACAGTGTGAGATTGGGACAGTGTGTGATTGGGACAGTGTGAGATTGGGACAGTGAGTGGTTGGGACAGTGCGAGATTGGGACAGTGTGAGATTGGGGCAGTGTGAGATTGGGGCAGTGTGAGATTGGGGCAGTGTGAGATTGGGACAGTGTGAGATTGGGACAGTGTGAGATTGGGACAGTGTGAGATTGGGACAGTGTGAGATTGGAACAGTGAGAGATTGGGCCAGTGTGAGATTGGGACAGTGTGAGATTGGGACAGTGTGAGATTGGGACAGTGAGAGATTGGGACAGTGTGAGATTGGGACAGTGAGAGATTGGGACGGTGTGAGATTGGGACAGAGTTAGATTGGGACTGTGTGAGATTGGGACAGTTTGAGATTGGGACAGTGTGAGATTGGGACAGTGAGAGATTGGGACAGTGAGAGATTGGGACAGTGTGAGATTGGGACAGTGTGAGATTGGGACAGTGTGAGATTGGGACAGTGAGAGATTGGGACAGTGTGAGATTGGGACAGTGTGAGATTGGGACAGTGTGATTTTGGGACAGTGTGAGGTTGGGACAGTGTGAGATTGGGACAGTGTAAGATTGGGACAGTGAGAGATTGGGACAGTGAGAGATTGGGACAGTGAGAGATTGGGAAAGTGAGAGATTGGGACAGTGAGCGATTGGGACAGTGTTAAATTTGAACAGTGAGAGATTGCGACAGTGTGAGATTGGGACTGTGTGAGATTGGGACAGTGTGAGATTGGGACAGTGTGAGATTGGTAGAGTGTGAGATTGGGATAGTGTGAGATTGGGACAGTGTGAGAGTGGGACAGTGTGAGATTGGGACACCGTGAGATGGGGACAGTGTGAGATTGCGACAGTGTGAGATTGGGACAGTGAGATTGGGACAGTGTGAGATTGGGACAGTGTGAGGTTGGGACAGTGAGAGATTGGGACAGTGTGAGAGTGGGACAGTGTTAGATTGGGTAAGTGTGAGATTGGGACAGTGAGAGATTGGGACAGTGTGAGATTGGGACAGTGTGAGATTGGGACAGTGTGAGATTGGGACAGTGTGAGATTGGGACAGTGAGTGGTTGGGACAGTGCGAGATTGCGACAGTGTGAGATTGGGGCAGTGTGAGATTGGGGCAGTGTGAGATTGGGGCAGTGTGAGATTGGAACAGTGTGAGATTGGGACAGTCTGAGATTGGGACAGTGTGAGATTGGGACAGTGTGAGATTGGAACAGTGAGAGATTGGGCCAGTGTGAGATTGGGACAGTGTGAGATTGGGACAGTGTGAGATTGGGACAGTGAGAGATTGGGACAGTGTGAGATTGGGACAGTGAGAGATTGGGAAGGTGTGAGATTGGGACAGAGTTAGATTGGGACTGTGTGAGATTGGGACAGTTTGAGATTGGGACAGTGTGAGATTGGCACAGTGAGAGATTGGGACAGTGAGAGATTGGTACAGTGTGAGATTGGGACAGTGTGAGATTGGGACACTGTTAGATTGGGACAGTGAGAGATTGGGACAGTGTGAGATTGGGACAGTGTGAGATTGGGACAGTGTGATTTTGGGACAGTGTGAGGTTGGGACAGTGTGAGATTGGGACAGTGTAAGATTGGGACAGTGAGAGATTGGGACAGTGAGAGATTGGGAAAGTGAGAGATTGGGACAGTGAGCGATTGGGACAGTTTTAGATTTGGACAGTGAGAGATTGCGACAGTGTGAGATTGGGACTGTGTGAGATTGGGACAGTGTGAGATTGGGACAGTGTGAGATTGGGAGAGTGTGAGGTGGGATAGTGTGAGATTGGGACAGTGTGAGAGTGGGACAGTGTGAGATTGGGACAGCGTGATATTGGGACAGTGAGATTGGGACAGTGTGAGATTGGGACAGTGTGAGGTTGGGACAGTGTGAGAGTGGGACAGTGTGAGATTGGGACAGTGTGAGATTGGGACAGTGTGAGATTGGGACAGGTTGAGATTTCGACAGTGTGAGATTGGGACTGTGTGAGATTGGGACGGTGTGAGATTGGAACAGTGAGAGATTGGGACAGTGAGAGATTGGGACAGTGAGAGATTGGGACAGTGTTCGATTCGAACAGTGTGAGAGTGGGACAGTGTGAGATTGGGACAGTGTGAGATTGGGAGAGTGTTAGATTGGGACAGTTTGAGATTGGGACAGTGAGAGATTGGGACAGTGTGAGATTGGGACATTGTGAGATAGGGACAGTGTGAGATTGGGACCGTGTGAGATTTGGACAGTGTGAGATTGGGACAGTGTGAGATTGGGACAGTGTGAGATTGGGACAGTGAGTGATTGGGACCGTGCGAGATTGTGACAGTGTGAGATTGGGGCAGTGTGAGATTGGGGCAGTGTGAGATTGGGGCAGTGTGAGATTGGGACAGTGTGAGATTGGGACAGTCTGAGATTGGGACAGTGTGAGATTGGGACAGTGTGAGATTGGAACAGTGAGAGATTGGGCCAGTGTGAGATTGGGACAGTGTGAGATTGGGACAGTGTGAGATTGGGACAGTGAGAGATTGGGACAGTGTGAGATTGGGACAGTGAGAGATTGGGACGGTGTGAGATTGGGACAGAGTTAGATTGGGACTGTGTGAGATTGGGACAGTTTGAGATTGGGACAGTGTGAGATTGGCACAGTGAGAGATTGGGACAGTGAGAGATTGGGACAGTGTGAGATTGGGACAGTGTGAGATTGGGACAGTGTGAGATTGGGACAGTGAGAGATTGGGACAGTGTGAGATTGGGACAGTGTGAGATTGGGACAGTGTGATTTTGGGACAGTGTGAGGTTGGGACAGTGTGAGATTTGGAAAGTTTGCGATTGGGACAGTGTGAGATTGGGACAGTGTGAGATTGGGACAATGAGAGATTGGGACAGTGTGAGATTGGGACAGTGTGAGATTGGGACAGTGTGAGATTGGGACAGTGAGAGATTGGGACAGTGTGATATTGGGACAGTGTGAGGTTGGGACAGTGTGAGATTGGGACAGTGTGAGATTGGGACAGTGTGAGATTGGGACAGTGTGAGATTGGGACAGTGAGAGGTTGGAACAGTGTGAGATTATGACAGTGAGAGATTGAGACAGTGTGAGATTGGGACAGAGTGAGATTGGGACAGTTTGAGATTGGGACAGTGTGAGATTGGGACAGTGAGAGATTGGGACAGTTGAGATTGGGACAGTGTGCGATTGGGACAGTTTGAGATTGGGACAGTGTGAGATTGGGAGAGTGAGAGATTGGGACAGTGTGAGATTGGGAAAGTGTGAGATTGGGACAGTGTGAGATTGGGACAGTGTGAGATTGGGACAATGAGAGATTGGGACGGTGTGAGATTGGGGCCGTGTGAGATTGGGACAGTGTGAGATTGGGACAGTGAGAGATTGGGACAGTGTGATATTGGGACAGTGTGAGGTTGGGACAGTGTGAGATTGGGACAGTGTGAGATTGGGACAGTGTGAGATTGGGACAGTGAGAGGTTGGGACAGTGTGAGGTTATGACAGTGTGAGATTGGGCCAGTGTGTGATAGGGGCAGTGTGAGATTGGGGCAGTGTGAGATTGGGACAGTGTGAGATTGGGACAATGTGAGATTGGGACAGTGTGACATTGGGACAGTGTGAGATTGGAACAGTGAGAGATTGGGCCAGTGTGAGATTGGGATAGTGTGAGATTGGGACAGTGAGAGATTGGGACAGTGTGAGATTGGGACAGTGTGAGATTGGGACAGTCAGAGATTGGGACGGTGTGAGATTGGGACAGAGTTAGATTGGGACAGTGCGAGATTGGGACAGTGTGAGATTGGGACAGTGTGAGATTGGGACAGTGTGATATTGGGACAGTGTGAGGTTGGGACAGTGTGAGATTGGGACAGTGTGAGATTGGGACAGTGAGAGATTGGGACAGTGAGAGATTGGGACAGTGAGAGATTGGGAAAGTGAGAGATTGGGACAGTGAGAGATTGGGACAGTGTTAGATTGGGACAGTGAGAGATTGCGACAGTGTGAGATTGGGACTGTGTGAGATTGGGACAGTGTGAGATTGGGAGAGTGTGAGATTGGGATATTGTGAGATTGGGACAGTGTGAGAGTGGGACAGTGTGAGATTGGGACAGCGTGAGATTGGGACAGTGTGAGATTGGGACAGTGAGAGATTGGGACAGTGCGGGATTGGGAGAGTGTGAGATTGGGACAGTATGAGATTGGGACAGTGTGAGATTGGGACAGTCAGATTGGGACAGTGTGAGATTGGGACAGTGTGAGTTTGGGACAGTGAGAGATTGGGACAGTGTGAGAGTGGGATAGTGTGAGATTGCGACAGTGTGAGATTGGGACTGTTTGAGATTGGGACAGTGAGAGATTGGGACAGGGTGAGATTGGGACAGTGTGAGATTGGGACAGGTTGAGATTCGGACAGTGTGAGATTCGGACAGTGTGAGAGTGGGACAGTGTGAGATTGGGACAGAATGAGATTGGGACAGTGTGAGATTGGGACAGTGTGAGATTGGGACAGTGAGAGATTGGGACAGTGTGAGATTGGGACAGTGTGAGATTGGGACAGTGTGAGATTGGGACAGTTTCAGATTGGAACAGTGAGAGTTTGGGCCAGTGTGAGATTGGGACAGTGTGAGATTGGGACAGTGTGAGATTGGGACAGTGAGAGATTGGGACAGTGTGAGTTTGGGACAGTGTGAGATTGGGACAGTGAGAGATTGAGACAGTGTGAGATTGGGACAGAGTGAGATTGGGACAGTGTGAGATTGGGACAGTGTGAGATTGGGATAGTGTGAGATTGGGACTGTGAGAGATTGGGACAGTGAGAGATTGGGACAGTGTGAGATTGGGACAGTGTGAGATTGGGACAGTGTGAGATTGGGAGAGTGAGAGATTGGGACAGTGTGAGATTGGGCCAGTTTGAGATTGGGACAGTGTGAGATTTGGGAAGTGTGAGATTGGGACAGTGTGAGATTGGGACAGTGTGAGATTGGGACAATGAGAGATTGGGACAGTGTGAGATTGGGACTGTGTGAGATTGGGACAGTGTGAGATTGGGACAGTGAGAGATTGGGACAGTGTGATATTGGGACAGTGTGAGGTTGGGACAGTGTGAGATTGGGACAGTGTGAGATTGGGACAGTGTGAGATTGGGACAGTGAGAGGTTGGGACAGTGTGAGATTATGACAGTGTGAGATTGGGCCAGTGTGTGATTGGGGCAGTGTGAGATTGGGGCAGTGTGAGATTGGGACAGTGTGAGATTGGGAAAATGTGAGATTGGGACAGTGTGAGATTGGGACAGTGTGAGATTGGAACAGTGAGAGATTGGGCCAGTGTGAGATTGGGATAGTGTGAGATTGGGACAGTGAGAGATTGGGACAGTGTGAGATTGGGACACTGTGAAATTGGGACAGTGAGAGATTGGGACAGTGTGAGATTGGGACAGAGTTAGATTGGGACAGTGTGAGATTGGGACAGTGTGAGATTGGGACAGTGTGAGATTGGGTCAGTGAGAGATTGGGACAGTGAGAGATTGGGACAGTGTGAGATTGGGACAGTGTGAGATTGGGACAGTGTGAGATTGGGACAGTGAGAGATTGGGACAGTGTGAGATTGGGACAGTGTGAGATTGGGACAGTGTGAGATTGGGACAGTGTGAGATTGGGACAGTGTGAGATTGGGACAGTGTAAGATTGGGACAGTGAGAGATTGGGACAGTGTGAGATTGGGACAGTGTGAGATTGGGACAGTTTGATATTGGGACAGTGTGAGGTTGGGACAGTGTGAGATTGGGACAGTGTGAGATTGGGACAGTAAGAGATTGGGACAGTGAGAGATTGGGACAGTGAGAGATTGGGAAAGTGAGAGATTGGGACAGTGAGAGATTGGGACAGTGTTAGATTGAGACAGTGAGAGATTGCGACAGTGTGAGATTGGGACTGTGTGAGATTGGGACAGTTTGAGATTGGGACAGTGTGAGATTGGAAGAGTGTGAGATTGGGATAGTGTGAGATTGGGACAGTTTGAGAGTGGGACAGTGTGAGATTGGGACAGCATGAGATTGGGACAGTGTGAGATTGGGACAGTGAGAGATTGGGACAGTGCGGGATTGGGAGAGTGCGAGATTGGGACAGTGTGAGATTGGGACAGTGTGAGATTGGGACAGTGAGATTGGGACAGTGTGAGATTGGGACAATGTGAGGTTGGGACAGTGAGAGATTGGGACAGTGTGAGAGTGGGATAGTGTGAGATTGGGACAGTGTGAGATTGGGACTGTTTGAGATTGGGACAATGATAGATTGGGACAGTGTTAGATTGGGACAGTGTGAGATTGGGACAGGTTGAGATTCGGACAGTGTGAGATTCGGACAGTGTGAGAGTGGGACAGTGTGAGATTGGGACAGAATGAGATTGGGACAGTGTGAGATTGGGACAGTGTGAGATTGGGACAGTGTGAGATTGGGACAGTGAGAGATTGGGACAGTGAGAGATTGGGACAGTTTGAGATTGGGACAGTGTGAGATTGGGACAGTGTGAGATTGGGACAGTGAGAGGTTGGGACAGTGTGAGATTGGGACAGTGTGAGATTGCGACAGTGTGAGATTGGGACAGTGTGAGATTGGGACAGTGTGAGATTGGGACAGTGTGAGAATGGGACAGTGAGCGATTGGGACAGTGTGAGATTGGGACAGTGTGAGATTGGGACAGTGTGTGATTGGGACAGTGTGAGATTGGGACAGTGAGTGGTTGGGACAGTGCGAGATTGGGACAGTGTGAGATTGGGGCAGTGTGAGATTGGGGCAGTGTGAGATTGGGGCAGTGTGAGATTGGGACAGTGTGAGATTGGGACAGTGTGAGATTGGGACAGTGTGAGATTGGGACAGTGTGAGATTGGAACAGTGAGAGATTGGGCCAGTGTGAGATTGGGACAGTGTGAGATTGGGACAGTGTGAGATTGGGACAGTGAGAGATTGGGACAGTGTGAGATTGGGACAGTGAGAGATTGGGACGGTGTGAGATTGGGACAGAGTTAGATTGGGACTGTGTGAGATTGGGACAGTTTGAGATTGGGACAGTGTGAGATTGGGACAGTGAGAGATTGGGACAGTGAGAGATTGGGACAGTGTGAGATTGGGACAGTGTGAGATTGGGACAGTGTGAGATTGGGACAGTGAGAGATTGGGACAGTGTGAGATTGGGACAGTGTGAGATTGGGACAGTGTGATTTTGGGACAGTGTGAGGTTGGGACAGTGTGAGATTGGGACAGTGTAAGATTGGGACAGTGAGAGATTGGGACAGTGAGAGATTGGGACAGTGAGAGATTGGGAAAGTGAGAGATTGGGACAGTGAGCGATTGGGACAGTGTTAAATTTGAACAGTGAGAGATTGCGACAGTGTGAGATTGGGACTGTGTGAGATTGGGACAGTGTGAGATTGGGACAGTGTGAGATTGGTAGAGTGTGAGATTGGGATAGTGTGAGATTGGGACAGTGTGAGAGTGGGACAGTGTGAGATTGGGACACCGTGAGATGGGGACAGTGTGAGATTGCGACAGTGTGAGATTGGGACAGTGAGATTGGGACAGTGTGAGATTGGGACAGTGTGAGGTTGGGACAGTGAGAGATTGGGACAGTGTGAGAGTGGGACAGTGTTAGATTGGGTAAGTGTGAGATTGGGACAGTGAGAGATTGGGACAGTGTGAGATTGGGACAGTGTGAGATTGGGACAGTGTGAGATTGGGACAGTGTGAGATTGGGACAGTGAGTGGTTGGGACAGTGCGAGATTGCGACAGTGTGAGATTGGGGCAGTGTGAGATTGGGGCAGTGTGAGATTGGGGCAGTGTGAGATTGGAACAGTGTGAGATTGGGACAGTCTGAGATTGGGACAGTGTGAGATTGGGACAGTGTGAGATTGGAACAGTGAGAGATTGGGCCAGTGTGAGATTGGGACAGTGTGAGATTGGGACAGTGTGAGATTGGGACAGTGAGAGATTGGGACAGTGTGAGATTGGGACAGTGAGAGATTGGGAAGGTGTGAGATTGGGACAGAGTTAGATTGGGACTGTGTGAGATTGGGACAGTTTGAGATTGGGACAGTGTGAGATTGGCACAGTGAGAGATTGGGACAGTGAGAGATTGGTACAGTGTGAGATTGGGACAGTGTGAGATTGGGACACTGTTAGATTGGGACAGTGAGAGATTGGGACAGTGTGAGATTGGGACAGTGTGAGATTGGGACAGTGTGATTTTGGGACAGTGTGAGGTTGGGACAGTGTGAGATTGGGACAGTGTAAGATTGGGACAGTGAGAGATTGGGACAGTGAGAGATTGGGAAAGTGAGAGATTGGGACAGTGAGCGATTGGGACAGTTTTAGATTTGGACAGTGAGAGATTGCGACAGTGTGAGATTGGGACTGTGTGAGATTGGGACAGTGTGAGATTGGGACAGTGTGAGATTGGGAGAGTGTGAGGTGGGATAGTGTGAGATTGGGACAGTGTGAGAGTGGGACAGTGTGAGATTGGGACAGCGTGATATTGGGACAGTGAGATTGGGACAGTGTGAGATTGGGACAGTGTGAGGTTGGGACAGTGTGAGAGTGGGACAGTGTGAGATTGGGACAGTGTGAGATTGGGACAGTGTGAGATTGGGACAGGTTGAGATTTCGACAGTGTGAGATTGGGACTGTGTGAGATTGGGACGGTGTGAGATTGGAACAGTGAGAGATTGGGACAGTGAGAGATTGGGACAGTGAGAGATTGGGACAGTGTTCGATTCGAACAGTGTGAGAGTGGGACAGTGTGAGATTGGGACAGTGTGAGATTGGGAGAGTGTTAGATTGGGACAGTTTGAGATTGGGACAGTGAGAGATTGGGACAGTGTGAGATTGGGACATTGTGAGATAGGGACAGTGTGAGATTGGGACCGTGTGAGATTTGGACAGTGTGAGATTGGGACAGTGTGAGATTGGGACAGTGTGAGATTGGGACAGTGAGTGATTGGGACCGTGCGAGATTGTGACAGTGTGAGATTGGGGCAGTGTGAGATTGGGGCAGTGTGAGATTGGGGCAGTGTGAGATTGGGACAGTGTGAGATTGGGACAGTCTGAGATTGGGACAGTGTGAGATTGGGACAGTGTGAGATTGGAACAGTGAGAGATTGGGCCAGTGTGAGATTGGGACAGTGTGAGATTGGGACAGTGTGAGATTGGGACAGTGAGAGATTGGGACAGTGTGAGATTGGGACAGTGAGAGATTGGGACGGTGTGAGATTGGGACAGAGTTAGATTGGGACTGTGTGAGATTGGGACAGTTTGAGATTGGGACAGTGTGAGATTGGCACAGTGAGAGATTGGGACAGTGAGAGATTGGGACAGTGTGAGATTGGGACAGTGTGAGATTGGGACAGTGTGAGATTGGGACAGTGAGAGATTGGGACAGTGTGAGATTGGGACAGTGTGAGATTGGGACAGTGTGATTTTGGGACAGTGTGAGGTTGGGACAGTGTGAGATTTGGAAAGTTTGCGATTGGGACAGTGTGAGATTGGGACAGTGTGAGATTGGGACAATGAGAGATTGGGACAGTGTGAGATTGGGACAGTGTGAGATTGGGACAGTGTGAGATTGGGACAGTGAGAGATTGGGACAGTGTGATATTGGGACAGTGTGAGGTTGGGACAGTGTGAGATTGGGACAGTGTGAGATTGGGACAGTGTGAGATTGGGACAGTGTGAGATTGGGACAGTGAGAGGTTGGAACAGTGTGAGATTATGACAGTGAGAGATTGAGACAGTGTGAGATTGGGACAGAGTGAGATTGGGACAGTTTGAGATTGGGACAGTGTGAGATTGGGACAGTGAGAGATTGGGACAGTTGAGATTGGGACAGTGTGCGATTGGGACAGTTTGAGATTGGGACAGTGTGAGATTGGGAGAGTGAGAGATTGGGACAGTGTGAGATTGGGAAAGTGTGAGATTGGGACAGTGTGAGATTGGGACAGTGTGAGATTGGGACAATGAGAGATTGGGACGGTGTGAGATTGGGGCCGTGTGAGATTGGGACAGTGTGAGATTGGGACAGTGAGAGATTGGGACAGTGTGATATTGGGACAGTGTGAGGTTGGGACAGTGTGAGATTGGGACAGTGTGAGATTGGGACAGTGTGAGATTGGGACAGTGAGAGGTTGGGACAGTGTGAGGTTATGACAGTGTGAGATTGGGCCAGTGTGTGATAGGGGCAGTGTGAGATTGGGGCAGTGTGAGATTGGGACAGTGTGAGATTGGGACAATGTGAGATTGGGACAGTGTGACATTGGGACAGTGTGAGATTGGAACAGTGAGAGATTGGGCCAGTGTGAGATTGGGATAGTGTGAGATTGGGACAGTGAGAGATTGGGACAGTGTGAGATTGGGACAGTGTGAGATTGGGACAGTCAGAGATTGGGACGGTGTGAGATTGGGACAGAGTTAGATTGGGACAGTGCGAGATTGGGACAGTGTGAGATTGGGACAGTGTGAGATTGGGACAGTGTGATATTGGGACAGTGTGAGGTTGGGACAGTGTGAGATTGGGACAGTGTGAGATTGGGACAGTGAGAGATTGGGACAGTGAGAGATTGGGACAGTGAGAGATTGGGAAAGTGAGAGATTGGGACAGTGAGAGATTGGGACAGTGTTAGATTGGGACAGTGAGAGATTGCGACAGTGTGAGATTGGGACTGTGTGAGATTGGGACAGTGTGAGATTGGGAGAGTGTGAGATTGGGATATTGTGAGATTGGGACAGTGTGAGAGTGGGACAGTGTGAGATTGGGACAGCGTGAGATTGGGACAGTGTGAGATTGGGACAGTGAGAGATTGGGACAGTGCGGGATTGGGAGAGTGTGAGATTGGGACAGTATGAGATTGGGACAGTGTGAGATTGGGACAGTCAGATTGGGACAGTGTGAGATTGGGACAGTGTGAGTTTGGGACAGTGAGAGATTGGGACAGTGTGAGAGTGGGATAGTGTGAGATTGCGACAGTGTGAGATTGGGACTGTTTGAGATTGGGACAGTGAGAGATTGGGACAGGGTGAGATTGGGACAGTGTGAGATTGGGACAGGTTGAGATTCGGACAGTGTGAGATTCGGACAGTGTGAGAGTGGGACAGTGTGAGATTGGGACAGAATGAGATTGGGACAGTGTGAGATTGGGACAGTGTGAGATTGGGACAGTGAGAGATTGGGACAGTGTGAGATTGGGACAGTGTGAGATTGGGACAGTGTGAGATTGGGACAGTTTCAGATTGGAACAGTGAGAGTTTGGGCCAGTGTGAGATTGGGACAGTGTGAGATTGGGACAGTGTGAGATTGGGACAGTGAGAGATTGGGACAGTGTGAGTTTGGGACAGTGTGAGATTGGGACAGTGAGAGATTGAGACAGTGTGAGATTGGGACAGAGTGAGATTGGGACAGTGTGAGATTGGGACAGTGTGAGATTGGGATAGTGTGAGATTGGGACTGTGAGAGATTGGGACAGTGAGAGATTGGGACAGTGTGAGATTGGGACAGTGTGAGATTGGGACAGTGTGAGATTGGGAGAGTGAGAGATTGGGACAGTGTGAGATTGGGCCAGTTTGAGATTGGGACAGTGTGAGATTTGGGAAGTGTGAGATTGGGACAGTGTGAGATTGGGACAGTGTGAGATTGGGACAATGAGAGATTGGGACAGTGTGAGATTGGGACTGTGTGAGATTGGGACAGTGTGAGATTGGGACAGTGAGAGATTGGGACAGTGTGATATTGGGACAGTGTGAGGTTGGGACAGTGTGAGATTGGGACAGTGTGAGATTGGGACAGTGTGAGATTGGGACAGTGAGAGGTTGGGACAGTGTGAGATTATGACAGTGTGAGATTGGGCCAGTGTGTGATTGGGGCAGTGTGAGATTGGTGCAGTGTGAGATTGGGACAGTGTGAGATTGGGAAAATGTGAGATTGGGACAGTGTGAGATTGGGACAGTGTGAGATTGGAACAGTGAGAGATTGGGCCAGTTTGAGATTGGGATAGTGTGAGATTGGGACAGTGAGAGATTGGGACAGTGTGAGATTGGGACACTGTGAAATTGGGACAGTGAGAGATTGGGACAGTGTGAGATTGGGACAGAGTTAGATTGGGACAGTGTGAGATTGGGACAGTGTGAGATTGGGACAGTGTGAGATTGGGTCAGTGAGAGATTGGGACAGTGAGAGATTGGGACAGTGTGAGATTGGGACAGTGTGAGATTGGGACAGTGTGAGATTGGGACAGTGAGAGATTGGGACAGTGTGAGATTGGGACAGTGTGAGATTGGGACAGTGTGAGATTGGGACAGTGTGAGATTGGGACAGTGTGAGATTGGGACAGTGTAAGATTGGGACAGTGAGAGATTGGGACAGTGTGAGATTGGGACAGTGTGAGATTGGGACAGTTTGATATTGGGACAGTGTGAGGTTGGGACAGTGTGAGATTGGGACAGTGTGAGATTGGGACAGTAAGAGATTGGGACAGTGAGAGATTGGGACAGTGAGAGATTGGGAAAGTGAGAGATTGGGACAGTGAGAGATTGGGACAGTGTTAGATTGAGACAGTGAGAGATTGCGACAGTGTGAGATTGGGACTGTGTGAGATTGGGACAGTGTGAGATTGGGACAGTGTGAGATTGGAAGAGTGTGAGATTGGGATAGTGTGAGATTGGGACAGTTTGAGAGTGGGACAGTGTGAGATTGGGACAGCATGAGATTGGGACAGTGTGAGATTGGGACAGTGAGAGATTGGGACAGTGCGGGATTGGGAGAGTGCGAGATTGGGACAGTGTGAGATTGGGACAGTGTGAGATTGGGACAGTGAGATTGGGACAGTGTGAGATTGGGACAATGTGAGGTTGGGACAGTGAGAGATTGGGACAGTGTGAGAGTGGGATAGTGTGAGATTGGGACAGTGTGAGATTGGGACTGTTTGAGATTGGGACAATGATAGATTGGGACAGTGTTAGATTGGGACAGTGTGAGATTGGGACAGGTTGAGATTCGGACAGTGTGAGATTCGGACAGTGTGAGAGTGGGACAGTGTGAGATTGGGACAGAATGAGATTGGGACAGTGTGAGATTGGGACAGTGTGAGATTGGGACAGTGTGAGATTGGGACAGTGAGAGATTGGGACAGTGAGAGATTGGGACAGTTTGAGATTGGGACAGTGTGAGATTGGGACAGTGTGAGATTGGGACAGTGAGAGGTTGGGACAGTGTGAGATTGGGACAGTGTGAGATTGCGACAGTGTGAGATTGGGACAGTGTGAGATTGGGACAGTGTGAGATTGGGACAGTGTGAGAATGGGACAGTGAGCGATTGGGACAGTGTGAGATAGGGACAGTGTGAGATTGGGACAGTGTGTGATTGGGACAGTGTGAGATTGGGACAGTGAGTGGTTGGGACAGTGCGAGATTGGGACAGTGTGAGATTGGGGCAGTGTGAGATTGGGGCAGTGTGAGATTGGGGCAGTGTGAGATTGGGACAGTGTGAGATTGGGACAGTGTGAGATTGGGACAGTGTGAGATTGGGACAGTGTGAGATTGGAACAGTGAGAGATTGGGCCAGTGTGAGATTGGGACAGTGTGAGATTGGGACAGTGTGAGATTGGGACAGTGAGAGATTGGGACAGTGTGAGATTGGGACAGTGAGAGATTGGGACGGTGTGAGATTGGGACAGAGTTAGATTGGGACTGTGTGAGATTGGGACAGTTTGAGATTGGGACAGTGTGAGATTGGGACAGTGAGAGATTGGGACAGTGAGAGATTGGGACAGTGTGAGATTGGGACAGTGTGAGATTGGGACAGTGTGAGATTGGGACAGTGAGAGATTGGGACAGTGTGAGATTGGGACAGTGTGAGATTGGGACAGTGTGATTTTGGGACAGTGTGAGGTTGGGACAGTGTGAGATTGGGACAGTGTAAGATTGGGACAGTGAGAGATTGGGACAGTGAGAGATTGGGACAGTGAGAGATTGGGAAAGTGAGAGATTGGGACAGTGAGCGATTGGGACAGTGTTAGATTTGAACAGTGAGAGATTGCGACAGTGTGAGATTGGGACTGTGTGAGATTGGGACAGTGTGAGATTGGGACAGTGTGAGATTGGTAGAGTGTGAGATTGGGATAGTGTGAGATTGGGACAGTGTGAGAGTGGTACAGTGTGAGATTGGGACACCGTGAGATGGGGACACTGTGAGATTGCGACAGTGTGAGATTGGGACAGTGAGATTGGGACAGTGTGAGATTGGGACAGTGTGAGGTTGGGACAGTGAGAGATTGGGACAGTGTGAGAGTGGGACAGTGTTAGATTGGGTAAGTGTGAGATTGGGACAGTGAGAGATTGGGACAGTGTGAGATTGGGACAGTGTGAGATTGGGACAGTGTGAGATTGGGACAGTGTGAGATTGGGACAGTGTGAGATTGGGACAGTGTGAGATTGGGACAGTGAGCGATTGGGACAGTGTGAGATTGGGACAGTGTGAGATTGGGACAGTGTGAGATTGGGACAGTGTGAGATTGGGACAGTGAGAGATTGGGACAGTGTGAGATTGGGACAGTGTGAGATTGGGACAGTGTGAGATTGGGACAGTGTGAGATTGGGACAGTGAGTGGTTGGGACAGTGCGAGATTGGGACAGTGAGAGATTGGGGCAGTGTGAGATTGGGGCAGTGTGAGTTTGGGGCAGTGTGAGATTGGGACAGTATGAGATTGGGACAGTGTGAGATTGGGACACTGTGAGATTGGGACAGTTTGAGATTGGAACAGTGAGAGATTGGGCCAGTGTGAGATTGGGACAGTGTGAGATTGGGACAGTGTGAGATTGGGACAGTGAGAGATTGGGACAGTGTGAGATTGGGACAGTGAGAGATTGGGACGGTGTGAGATTGGGACAGAGTTAGATTGGGACTGTGTGAGATTGGGACAGTTTGAGATTGGGACAGTGTGAGATTGGGACAGTGAGAGATTGGGACAGTGAGAGATTGGGACAGTGTGAGATTGGGACAGTGTGAGATTGGGACAGTGTGAGATTGGGACAGTGAGAGATTGGGACAGTGTGAGATTGGGACAGTGTGAGATTGGGACAGTGTGATTTTGGGACAGTGTGAGGTTGGGACAGTGTGAGATTGGGACAGTGTAAGATTGGGACAGTGAGAGATTGGGACAGTGAGAGATTGGGACAGTGAGAGATTGGGAAAGTGAGAGATTGGGACAGTGAGCGATTGGGACAGTGTTAGATTTGAACAGTGAGAGATTGCGACAGTGTGAGATTGGGACTGTGAGATTGGGACAGTGTGAGATTGGGACAGTGTGAGATTGGGAGAGTGTGAGATTGGGATAGTGTGAGATTGGGACAGTGTGAGAGTGGGACAGTGTGCGATTGGGACACCGTGAGATTGGGACAGTGTGAGATTGCGACAGTGTGAGATTGGGACAGTGAGATTGGGACAGTGTGAGATTGGGACAGTGTGAGGTTGGGACAGTGAGAGATTGGGACAGTGTGAGATTGGGACAGTGTGAGATTGGGACTGTGTGAGATTGGGACAGTGAGAGATTGGGACAGTGTGAGATTGGGACAGTGTGAGATTGGGACAGGTTGAGATTCGGACAGTGTGAGATTCGGACAGTGTGAGGGTGGGACAGTGTGAGATTGGGACAGAATGAGATTGGGACAGTGTGAGATTGGGACAGTGTGAGATTGGGACAGTGTGAGATTGGGACAGTGAGAGATTGGGACAGTGAGAGACTGGGACAGTGTGAGATTGGGACAGTGTGAGATTGGGACAGTGTGAGATTGGGACAGTGTGTGATTGGGACAGTTTCAGATTGGAACAGTGAGAGATTGGGCCAGTGTGAGATTGGGACAGTGTGAGATTGGGACAGTGTGAGATTGGGACAGTGAGAGATTGGGACAGTGTGAGTTTGGGACAGTGTGAGATAGGGACAGTGAGAGATTGAGACAGTGTGAGATTGGGACAGAGTGAGATTGGGACAGTGTGAGATTGGGACAGTGTGAGATTGGGACAGTGTGAGATTGGGACAGTGAGAGATTGGGACAGTGAGAGACTGGGACAGTGTGAGATTGGGACAGTGTGAGATTGGGACAGTGTGAGATTGGGAGAGTGAGAGATTGGGACAGTGTGAGATTGGGACAGTTTGAGATTGGGACAGTGTGAGATTTGGAAAGTTTGCGATTGGGACAGTGTGAGATTGGGACAGTGTGAGATTGGGACAATGAGAGATTGGGACAGTGTGAGATTGGGACAGTGTGAGATTGGGACAGTGTGAGATTGGGACAGTGAGAGATTGGGACAGTGTGATATTGGGACAGTGTGAGGTTGGGACAGTGTGAGATTGGGACAGTGTGAGATTGGGACAGTGTGAGATTGGGACAGTGTGAGATTGGGACAGTGAGAGGTTGGAACAGTGTGAGATTATGACAGTGAGAGATTGAGACAGTGTGAGATTGGGACAGAGTGAGATTGGGACAGTTTGAGATTGGGACAGTGTGAGATTGGGACAGTGAGAGATTGGGACAGTTGAGATTGGGACAGTGTGCGATTGGGACAGTGTGAGATTGGGACAGTGTGAGATTGGGAGAGTGAGAGATTGGGACAGTGTGAGATTGGGAAAGTGTGAGATTGGGACAGTGTGAGATTGGGACAGTGTGAGATTGGGACAATGAGAGATTGGGACGGTGTGAGATTGGGGCCGTGTGAGATTGGGACAGTGTGAGATTGGGACAGTGAGAGATTGGGACAGTGTGATATTGGGACAGTGTGAGGTTGGGACAGTGTGAGATTGGGACAGTGTGAGATTGGGACAGTGTGAGATTGGGACAGTGAGAGGTTGGGACAGTGTGAGGTTATGACAGTGTGAGATTGGGCCAGTGTGTGATAGGGGCAGTGTGAGATTGGGGCAGTGTGAGATTGGGACAGTGTGAGATTGGGACAATGTGAGATTGGGACAGTGTGACATTGGGACAGTGTGAGATTGGAACAGTGAGAGATTGGGCCAGTGTGAGATTGGGATAGTGTGAGATTGGGACAGTGAGAGATTGGGACAGTGTGAGATTGGGACAGTGTGAGATTGGGACAGTCAGAGATTGGGACGGTGTGAGATTGGGACAGAGTTAGATTGGGACAGTGCGAGATTGGGACAGTGTGAGATTGGGACAGTGTGAGATTGGGACAGTGTGATATTGGGACAGTGTGAGGTTGGGACAGTGTGAGATTGGGACAGTGTGAGATTGGGACAGTGAGAGATTGGGACAGTGAGAGATTGGGACAGTGAGAGATTGGGAAAGTGAGAGATTGGGACAGTGAGAGATTGGGACAGTGTTAGATTGGGACAGTGAGAGATTGCGACAGTGTGAGATTGGGACTGTGTGAGATTGGGACAGTGTGAGATTGGGAGAGTGTGAGATTGGGATATTGTGAGATTGGGACAGTGTGAGAGTGGGACAGTGTGAGATTGGGACAGCGTGAGATTGGGACAGTGTGAGATTGGGACAGTGAGAGATTGGGACAGTGCGGGATTGGGAGAGTGTGAGATTGGGACAGTATGAGATTGGGACAGTGTGAGATTGGGACAGTCAGATTGGGACAGTGTGAGATTGGGACAGTGTGAGTTTGGGACAGTGAGAGATTGGGACAGTGTGAGAGTGGGATAGTGTGAGATTGCGACAGTGTGAGATTGGGACTGTTTGAGATTGGGACAGTGAGAGATTGGGACAGGGTGAGATTGGGACAGTGTGAGATTGGGACAGGTTGAGATTCGGACAGTGTGAGATTCGGACAGTGTGAGAGTGGGACAGTGTGAGATTGGGACAGAATGAGATTGGGACAGTGTGAGATTGGGACAGTGTGAGATTGGGACAGTGAGAGATTGGGACAGTGTGAGATTGGGACAGTGTGAGATTGGGACAGTGTGAGATTGGGACAGTTTCAGATTGGAACAGTGAGAGTTTGGGCCAGTGTGAGATTGGGACAGTGTGAGATTGGGACAGTGTGAGATTGGGACAGTGAGAGATTGGGACAGTGTGAGTTTGGGACAGTGTGAGATTGGGACAGTGAGAGATTGAGACAGTGTGAGATTGGGACAGAGTGAGATTGGGACAGTGTGAGATTGGGACAGTGTGAGATTGGGATAGTGTGAGATTGGGACTGTGAGAGATTGGGACAGTGAGAGATTGGGACAGTGTGAGATTGGGACAGTGTGAGATTGGGACAGTGTGAGATTGGGAGAGTGAGAGATTGGGACAGTGTGAGATTGGGCCAGTTTGAGATTGGGACAGTGTGAGATTTGGGAAGTGTGAGATTGGGACAGTGTGAGATTGGGACAGTGTGAGATTGGGACAATGAGAGATTGGGACAGTGTGAGATTGGGACTGTGTGAGATTGGGACAGTGTGAGATTGGGACAGTGAGAGATTGGGACAGTGTGATATTGGGACAGTGTGAGGTTGGGACAGTGTGAGATTGGGACAGTGTGAGATTGGGACAGTGTGAGATTGGGACAGTGAGAGGTTGGGACAGTGTGAGATTATGACAGTGTGAGATTGGGCCAGTGTGTGATTGGGGCAGTGTGAGATTGGGGCAGTGTGAGATTGGGACAGTGTGAGATTGGGAAAATGTGAGATTGGGACAGTGTGAGATTGGGACAGTGTGAGATTGGAACAGTGAGAGATTGGGCCAGTGTGAGATTGGGATAGTGTGAGATTGGGACAGTGAGAGATTGGGACAGTGTGAGATTGGGACACTGTGAAATTGGGACAGTGAGAGATTGGGACAGTGTGAGATTGGGACAGAGTTAGATTGGGACAGTGTGAGATTGGGACAGTGTGAGATTGGGACAGTGTGAGATTGGGTCAGTGAGAGATTGGGACAGTGAGAGATTGGGACAGTGTGAGATTGGGACAGTGTGAGATTGGGACAGTGTGAGATTGGGACAGTGAGAGATTGGGACAGTGTGAGATTGGGACAGTGTGAGATTGGGACAGTGTGAGATTGGGACAGTGTGAGATTGGGACAGTGTGAGATTGGGACAGTGTAAGATTGGGACAGTGAGAGATTGGGACAGTGTGAGATTGGGACAGTGTGAGATTGGGACAGTTTGATATTGGGACAGTGTGAGGTTGGGACAGTGTGAGATTGGGACAGTGTGAGATTGGGACAGTAAGAGATTGGGACAGTGAGAGATTGGGACAGTGAGAGATTGGGAAAGTGAGAGATTGGGACAGTGAGAGATTGGGACAGTTTTAGATTGAGACAGTGAGAGATTGCGACAGTGTGAGATTGGGACTGTGTGAGATTGGGACAGTTTGAGATTGGGACAGTGTGAGATTGGAAGAGTGTGAGATTGGGATAGTGTGAGATTGGGACAGTTTGAGAGTGGGACAGTGTGAGATTGGGACAGCATGAGATTGGGACAGTGTGAGATTGGGACAGTGAGAGATTGGGACAGTGCGGGATTGGGAGAGTGCGAGATTGGGACAGTGTGAGATTGGGACAGTGTGAGATTGGGACAGTGAGATTGGGACAGTGTGAGATTGGGACAATGTGAGGTTGGGACAGTGAGAGATTGGGACAGTGTGAGAGTGGGATAGTGTGAGATTGGGACAGTGTGAGATTGGGACTGTTTGAGATTGGGACAATGATAGATTGGGACAGTGTTAGATTGGGACAGTGTGAGATTGGGACAGGTTGAGATTCGGACAGTGTGAGATTCGGACAGTGTGAGAGTGGGACAGTGTGAGATTGGGACAGAATGAGATTGGGACAGTGTGAGATTGGGACAGTGTGAGATTGGGACAGTGTGAGATTGGGACAGTGAGAGATTGGGACAGTGAGAGATTGGGACAGTTTGAGATTGGGACAGTGTGAGATTGGGACAGTGTGAGATTGGGACAGTGAGAGGTTGGGACAGTGTGAGATTGGGACAGTGTGAGATTGCGACAGTGTGAGATTGGGACAGTGTGAGATTGGGACAGTGTGAGATTGGGACAGTGTGAGAATGGGACAGTGAGCGATTGGGACAGTGTGAGATTGGGACAGTGTGAGATTGGGACAGTGTGTGATTGGGACAGTGTGAGATTGGGACAGTGAGTGGTTGGGACAGTGCGAGATTGGGACAGTGTGAGATTGGGGCAGTGTGAGATTGGGGCAGTGTGAGATTGGGGCAGTGTGAGATTGGGACAGTGTGAGATTGGGACAGTGTGAGATTGGGACAGTGTGAGATTGGGACAGTGTGAGATTGGAACAGTGAGAGATTGGGCCAGTGTGAGATTGGGACAGTGTGAGATTGGGACAGTGTGAGATTGGGACAGTGAGAGATTGGGACAGTGTGAGATTGGGACAGTGAGAGATTGGGACGGTGTGAGATTGGGACAGAGTTAGATTGGGACTGTGTGAGATTGGGACAGTTTGAGATTGGGACAGTGTGAGATTGGGACAGTGAGAGATTGGGACAGTGAGAGATTGGGACAGTGTGAGATTGGGACAGTGTGAGATTGGGACAGTGTGAGATTGGGACAGTGAGAGATTGGGACAGTGTGAGATTGGGACAGTGTGAGATTGGGACAGTGTGATTTTGGGACAGTGTGAGGTTGGGACAGTGTGAGATTGGGACAGTGTAAGATTGGGACAGTGAGAGATTGGGACAGTGAGAGATTGGGACAGTGAGAGATTGGGAAAGTGAGAGATTGGGACAGTGAGCGATTGGGACAGTGTTAGATTTGAACAGTGAGAGATTGCGACAGTGTGAGATTGGGACTGTGTGAGATTGGGACAGTGTGAGATTGGGACAGTGTGAGATTGGTAGAGTGTGAGATTGGGATAGTGTGAGATTGGGACAGTGTGAGAGTGGGACAGTGTGAGATTGGGACACCGTGAGATGGGGACAGTGTGAGATTGCGACAGTGTGAGATTGGGACAGTGAGATTGGGACAGTGTGAGATTGGGACAGTGTGAGGTTGGGACAGTGAGAGATTGGGACAGTGTGAGAGTGGGACAGTGTTAGATTGGGTAAGTGTGAGATTGGGACAGTGAGAGATTGGGACAGTGTGAGATTGGGACAGTGTGAGATTGGGACAGTGTGAGATTGGGACAGTGTGAGATTGGGACAGTGAGTGGTTGGGACAGTGCGAGATTGCGACAGTGTGAGATTGGGGCAGTGTGAGATTGGGGCAGTGTGAGATTGGGGCAGTGTGAGATTGGAACAGTGTGAGATTGGGACAGTCTGAGATTGGGACAGTGTGAGATTGGGACAGTGTGAGATTGGAACAGTGAGAGATTGGGCCAGTGTGAGATTGGGACAGTGTGAGATTGGGACAGTGTGAGATTGGGACAGTGAGAGATTGGGACAGTGTGAGATTGGGACAGTGAGAGATTGGGAAGGTGTGAGATTGGGACAGAGTTAGATTGGGACTGTGTGAGATTGGGACAGTTTGAGATTGGGACAGTGTGAGATTGGCACAGTGAGAGATTGGGACAGTGAGAGATTGGTACAGTGTGAGATTGGGACAGTGTGAGATTGGGACAGTGTTAGATTGGGACAGTGAGAGATTGGGACAGTGTGAGATTGGGACAGTGTGAGATTGGGACAGTGTGATTTTGGGACAGTGTGAGGTTGGGACAGTGTGAGATTGGGACAGTGTAAGATTGGGACAGTGAGAGATTGGGACAGTGAGAGATTGGGAAAGTGAGAGATTGGGACAGTGAGCGATTGGGACAGTTTTAGATTTGGACAGTGAGAGATTGCGACAGTGTGAGATTGGGACTGTGTGAGATTGGGACAGTGTGAGATTGGGACAGTGTGAGATTGGGAGAGTGTGAGGTGGGATAGTGTGAGATTGGGACAGTGTGAGAGTGGGACAGTGTGAGATTGGGACAGCGTGATATTGGGACAGTGAGATTGGGACAGTGTGAGATTGGGACAGTGTGAGGTTGGGACAGTGTGAGAGTGGGACAGTGTGAGATTGGGACAGTGTGAGATTGGGACAGTGTGAGATTGGGACAGGTTGAGATTTCGACAGTGTGAGATTGGGACTGTGTGAGATTGGGACGGTGTGAGATTGGAACAGTGAGAGATTGGGACAGTGAGAGATTGGGACAGTGAGAGATTGGGACAGTGTTCGATTCGAACAGTGTGAGAGTGGGACAGTGTGAGATTGGGACAGTGTGAGATTGGGAGAGTGTTAGATTGGGACAGTTTGAGATTGGGACAGTGAGAGATTGGGACAGTGTGAGATTGGGACATTGTGAGATAGGGACAGTGTGAGATTGGGACCGTGTGAGATTTGGACAGTGTGAGATTGGGACAGTGTGAGATTGGGACAGTGTGAGATTGGGACAGTGAGTGATTGGGACCGTGCGAGATTGTGACAGTGTGAGATTGGGGCAGTGTGAGATTGGGGCAGTGTGAGATTGGGGCAGTGTGAGATTGGGACAGTGTGAGATTGGGACAGTCTGAGATTGGGACAGTGTGAGATTGGGACAGTGTGAGATTGGAACAGTGAGAGATTGGGCCAGTGTGAGATTGGGACAGTGTGAGATTGGGACAGTGTGAGATTGGGACAGTGAGAGATTGGGACAGTGTGAGATTGGGACAGTGAGAGATTGGGACGGTGTGAGATTGGGACAGAGTTAGATTGGGACTGTGTGAGATTGGGACAGTTTGAGATTGGGACAGTGTGAGATTGGCACAGTGAGAGATTGGGACAGTGAGAGATTGGGACAGTGTGAGATTGGGACAGTGTGAGATTGGGACAGTGTGAGATTGGGACAGTGAGAGATTGGGACAGTGTGAGATTGGGACAGTGTGAGATTGGGACAGTGTGATTTTGGGACAGTGTGAGGTTGGGACAGTGTGAGATTGGGACAGTTTAAGATTGGGACAGTGAGAGATTGGGACAGTGAGAGATTGGGACAGTGAGAGATTGGGAAAGTGAGAGATTGGGACAGTGAGCGATTGGGACAGTGTTAGATTTGGACAGTGAGAGATTGCGACAGTATGAGATTGGGACTGTGTGAGATTGGGAGAGTGTGAGATTGGGACAGTGTGAGAGTGGGACAGTGTGAGATTGGGACACCGTGAGATGGGGACAGTGTGAGATTGCGACAGTGTGAGATTGGGACAGTGAGATTGGGACAGTGTGAGATTGGGACAGTGTGAGGTTGGGACAGTGAGAGATTGGGACAGTGTGAGAGTGGGACAGTGTTAGATTGGGTAAGTGTGAGATTGGGACAGTGAGAGATTGGGACAGTGTGAGATTGGGACAGTGTGAGATTGGGACAGTGTGAGATTGGGACAGTGTGAGATTGGGACAGTGAGTGGTTGGGACAGTGCGAGATTGCGACAGTGTGAGATTGGGGCAGTGTGAGATTGGGGCAGTGTGAGATTGGGGCAGTGTGAGATTGGAACAGTGTGAGATTGGGACAGTCTGAGATTGGGACAGTGTGAGATTGGGACAGTGTGAGATTGGAACAGTGAGAGATTGGGCCAGTGTGAGATTGGGACAGTGTGAGATTGGGACAGTGTGAGATTGGGACAGTTAGAGATTGGGACAGTGTGAGATTGGGACAGTGAGAGATTGGGAAGGTGTGAGATTGGGACAGAGTTAGATTGGGACTGTGTGAGATTGGGACAGTTTGAGATTGGGACAGTGTGAGATTGGCACAGTGAGAGATTGGGACAGTGAGAGATTGGTACAGTGTGAGATTGGGACAGTGTGAGATTGGGACAGTGTTAGATTGGGACAGTGAGTGATTGGGACAGTGTGAGATTGGGACAGTGTGAGATTGGGACAGTGTTATTTTGGGACAGTGTGAGGTTGGGACAGTGTGAGATTGGGACAGTGTAAGATTGGGACAGTGAGAGATTGGGACAGTGAGAGATTGGGACAGTGAGAGATTGGGAAAGTGAGAGATTGGGACAGTGAGCGATTGGGACAGTTTTAGATTTGGACAGTGAGAGATTGCGACAGTGTGAGATTGGGACTGTGTGAGATTGGGACAGTGTGAGATTGGGACAGTGTGAGATTGGGAGAGTGTGAGGTGGGATAGTGTGAGATTGGGACAGTGTGAGAGTGGGACAGTGTGAGATTGGGACAGCGTGATATTGGGACAGTGAGATTGGGACAGTGTGAGATTGGGACAGTGTGAGGTTGGGACAGTGTGAGAGTGGGACAGTGTGAGATTGGGACAGTGTGAGATTGGGACAGTGTGAGATTGGGACAGGTTGAGATTTCGACAGTGTGAGATTGGGACTGTGTGAGATTGGGACGGTGTGAGATTGGAACAGTGAGAGATTGGGACAGTGAGAGATTGGGACAGTGAGAGATTGGGACAGTGTTCGATTCGAACAGTGTGAGAGTGGGACAGTGTGAGATTGGGACAGTGTGAGATTGGGAGAGTGTTAGATTGGGACAGTTTGAGATTGGGACAGTGAGAGATTGGGACAGTGTGAGATTGGGACATTGTGAGATAGGGACAGTGTGAGATTGGGACCGTGTGAGATTTGGACAGTGTGAGATTGGGACAGTGTGAGATTGGGACAGTGTGAGATTGGGACAGTGAGTGATTGGGACCGTGCGAGATTGCGACAGTGTGAGATTGGGGCAGTGTGAGATTGGGGCAGTGTGAGATTGGGGCAGTGTGAGATTGGGACAGTGTGAGATTGGGACAGTCTGAGATTGGGACAGTGTGAGATTGGGACAGTGTGAGATTGGAACAGTGAGAGATTGGGCCAGTGTGAGATTGGGACAGTGTGAGATTGGGACAGTGTGAGATTGGGACAGTGAGAGATTGGGACAGTGTGAGATTGGGACAGTGAGAGATTGGGACGGTGTGAGATTGGGACAGAGTTAGATTGGGACTGTGTGAGATTGGGACAGTTTGAAATTGGGACAGTGTGAGATTGGCACAGTGAGAGATTGGGACAGTGAGAGATTGGGACAGTGTGAGATTGGGACAGTGTGAGATTGGGACAGTGTGAGATTGGGACAGTGAGAGATTGGGACAGTGTGAGATTGGGACAGTGTGAGATTGGGACAGTGTGATTTTGGGACAGTGTGAGGTTGGGACAGTGAGAGATTGGGACAGTGAGAGATTGGGAAAGTGAGAGATTGGGACAGTGAGCGATTGGGACAGTGTTAGATTTGGACAGTGAGAGATTGCGACAGTATGAGATTGGGACTGTGTGAGATTGGGAGAGTGTGAGATTGGGACAGTGTGAGATTGGGAGAGTGTGAGATTGGGACAGTTTCAGATTGGAACAGTGAGAGATTGGGCCAGTGTGAGATTGGGACAGTGTGAGATTGGGACAGTGTGAGATTGGGACAGTGAGAGATTGGGACAGTGTGAGTTTGGGACAGTGTGAGATAGGGACAGTGAGAGATTGAGACAGTGTGAGATTGGGACAGAGTGAGATTGGGACAGTGTGAGATTGGGACAGTGTGAGATTGGGACAGTGTGAGATTGGGACAATGAGAGATTGGGACAGTGAGAGACTGGGACAGTGTGAGATTGGGACAGTGTGAGATTGGGACAGTGTGAGATTGGGAGAGTGAGAGATTGGGACAGTGTGAGATTGGGACAGTTTGAGATTGGGACAGTGTGAGATTTGGAAAGTGTGAGATTGGGACAGTGTGAGATTGGGACAGTGTGAGATTGGGACAATGAGAGATTGGGACAGTGTGAGATTGGGACAGCGTGAGATTGGGACAGTGTGAGATTGGGACAGTGAGAGATTGGGACAGTGTGATATTAGGACAGTGTGAGGTTGGGACAGTGTGAGATTGGGACAGTGTGAGATTGGGACAGTGTGAGATTGGGACAGTGTGAGATTGGGACAGTGAGAGGTTGGAACAGTGTGAGATTATGACAGTGAGAGATTGAGACAGTGTGAGATTGGGACAGAGTGAGATTGGGACAGTGTGAGATTGGGACAGTGTGAGATTGGGACAGTGAGAGATTGGGACAGTTGAGATTGGGACAGTGTGAGATTGGGACAGTGTGAGATTGGGACAGTGTGAGATTGGGACAGTGTGAGATTGGGAAAGTGTGAGATTGGGACAGTGTGAGATTGGGACAATGAGAGATTGGGACGGTGTGAGATTGGGGCCGTGTGAGATTGGGACAGTGTGAGATTGGGACAGTGAGAGATTGGGACAGTGTGATATTGGGACAGTGTGAGGTTGGGACAGTGTGAGATTGGGACAGTGTGAGATTGGGACAGTGTGAGATTGGGACAGTGAGAGGTTGGGACAGTGTGAGGTTATGACAGTGTGAGATTGGGCCAGTGTGTGATAGGGGCAGTGTGAGATTGGGGCAGTGTGAGATTGGGACAGTGTGAGATTGGGACAATGTGAGATTGGGACAGTGTGAGATTGGGACAGTGTGAGATTGGAACAGTGAGAGATTGGGCCAGTGTGAGATTGGGATAGTGTGAGATTGGGACAGTGAGAGATTGGGACAGTGTGAGATTGGGACAGTGTGAGATTGGGACAGTCAGAGATTGGGACCGTGTGAGATTGGGACAGAGTTAGATTGGGACAGTGTGAGATTGGGACAGTGTGAGATTGGGACAGTGTGAGATTGGGTCTGTGAGAGATTGGGACAGTGAGAGATTGGGACAGTGTGAGATTGGGACAGTGTGAGATTGGGACAGTGAGAGATTGCGACAGTGTGAGATTGGGCAGTGTGAGATTGGGACAGTGTGAGATTGGGACAGTGTGAGATTGGGACAGTGTGAGATTGGGACAGTGTAAGATTGAGACAGTGTGAGATTGGGACAGTGTGAGATTGGGACAGTGTGAGATTGGGACAGTGTGATATTGGGACAGTGTGAGGTTGGGACAGTGTGAGATTGGGACAGTGTGAGATTGGGACAGTGAGAGATTGGGACAGTGAGAGATTGGGACAGTGAGAGATTGGGAAAGTGAGAGATTGGGACAGTGAGAGATTGGGACAGTGTTAGATTGGGACAGTGAGAGATTGCGACAGTGTGAGATTGGGACTGTGTGAGATTGGGACAGTGTGAGATTGGGAGAGTGTGAGATTGGGATATTGTGAGATTGGGACAGTGTGAGAGTCGGACAGTGTGAGATTGGGATAGCGTGAGATTGGGACAGTGTGAGATTGGGACAGTGAGAGATTGGGACAGTGCGGGATTGGGAGAGTGTGAGATTGGGACAGTATGAGATTGGGACAGTGTGAGATTGGGACAGTGAGATTGGGACAGTGTGAGATTGGGACAGTGTGAGGTTGGGACAGTGAGAGATTGGGACAGTGTGAGAGTGGGATAGTGTGAGATTGCGACAGTGTGAGATTGGGACTGTTTGAGATTGGGACAGTGAGAGATTGGGACAGGGTGAGATTGGGACAGTGTGAGATTGGGACAGGTTGAGATTCGGACAGTGTGAGATTCGGACAGTGTGAGAGTGGGACAGTGTGAGATTGGGACAGAATGAGATTGGGACAGTGTGAGATTGGGACAGTGTGAGATTGGGACAGTGTGAGATTGGGACAGTGAGAGATTGGGACAGTGAGAGATTGGGACAGTGTGAGATTGGGACAGTGTGAGATTGGGACAGTGTGAGATTGGGACAGTTTCAGATTGGAACAGTGAGAGATTGGGCCAGTGTGAGATTGGGACAGTGTGAGATTGGGACAGTGTGAGATTGGGACAGTGAGAGATTGGGACAGTGTGAGTTTGGGACAGTGTGAGATTGGGACAGTGAGAGAATGAGACAGTGTGAGATTGGGACAGAGTGAGATTGGGACAGTGTGAGATTGGGACAGTGTGAGATTGGGATAGTGTGAGATTGGGACTGTGAGAGATCGGGACAGTGAGAGATTGGGACAGTGTGTGATTGGGACAGTGTGAGATTGGGACAGTGTGAGATTGGGAGAGTGAGAGATTGGGACAGTGTGAGATTGGGCCAGTTTGAGATTGGGACATTGTGAGATTTGGGAAGTGTGAGATTGGGACAGTGTGAGATTGGGACAGTGTGAGATTGGGACAATGAGAGATTGGGACAGTGTGAGATTGGGACCGTGTGAGATTGGGACAGTGTGAGATTGGGACAGTGAGAGATTGGGACAGTGTGATATTGGGACAGTGTGAGGTTGGGACAGTGTGAGATTGGGACAGTGTTAGATTGGGACAGTGTGAGATTGGGACATTGAGAGGTTGGGACAGTGTGAGATTATGACAGTGTGAGATTGGGCCAGTGTGTGATTGGGGCAGTGTGAGATTGGGGCAGTGTGAGATTGGGACAGTGTGAGATTGGGACAATGTGAGATTGGGACAGTGTGACATTGGGACAGTGTGAGATTGGAACAGTGAGAGATTGGGCCAGTGTGAGATTGGGATAGTGTGAGATTGGGACAGTGAGAGATTGGGACAGTGTGAGATTGGGATAGTGTGAGATTGGGACAGTGTGAGATTGGGACAGTGTGAGATTGGGACAGTGTGAAATTGGGACAGTGAGAGATTGGGACAGTGTGAGATTGGGACAGAGTTAGATTGGGACAGTGTGAGATTGGGACAGTGTGAGATTGGGACAGTGTGAGATTGGGTCAGTGAGAGATTGGGACAGTGAGAGATTGGGACAGTGTGAGATTGGGACAGTGTGAGATTGGGACAGTGTGAGATTGGGACAGTGAGAGATTGGGACAGTGTGAGATTGGGACAGTGTGAGATTGGGACAGTGTGAGATTGGGTCAGTGTGAGATTGGGACAGTGTGAGATTGGGACAGTGTAAGATTGGGACAGTGAGAGATTGGGACAGTGTGAGATTGGGACAGTGTGAGATTGGGACAGTTTGATATTGGGACAGTGTGAGGTTGGGACAGTGTGAGATTGGGACAGTGTGAGACTGGGACAGTAAGAGATTGGGACAGTGAGAGATTGGGAAAGTGAGAGATTGGGACAGTGAGAATTTGGGACAGTGTTAGATTGAGACAGTGAGAGATTGCGACAGTGTGAGATTGGGACTGTGTGAGATTGGGACAGTGTGAGATTGGGACAGTGTGAGATTGGAAGAGTGTGAGATTGGGATAGTGTGAGATTGGGACAATTTGAGAGTGGGACAGTGTGAGATTGGGACAGCATGAGATTGGGACAGTGTGAGATTGGGACAGTGAGAGATTGGGACAGTGCGGGATTGGGAGAGTGCGAGATTGGGACAGTGTGAGATTGGGACAGTGTGAGATTGGGACAGTGAGATTGGGACAGTGTGAGATTGGGACAATGTGAGGTTGGGACAGTGAGAGATTGGGACAGTGTGAGAGTGGGATAGTGTGAGATTGGGACAGTGTGAGATTGGGACTGTGTGAGATTGGGACAATGATTGATTGGGACAGTGTTAGATTGGGACAGTGTGAGATTGGGACAGGTTGAGATTCGGACAGTGTGAGATTCGGACAGTGTGAGAGTGGGACAGTGTGAGATTGGGACAGAATGAGATTGGGACAGTGTGAGATTGGGACAGTGTGAGATTGGGACAGTGTGAGATTGGGACAGTGTGAGATTGGGACAGTGTGAGATTGGGACAGTGTGAGATTGGGACAGTGTGAGATTGGGACAGTGAGAGGTTGGGACAGTGTGAGATTGGGACAGTGTGAGATTGAGACAGTGTGAGATTGGGACAGTGTGAGATTGGGACAGTGTGAGATTGGGACAGTGTGAGAATGGGACAGTGAGCGATTGGGACAGTGTGAGATTGGGACAGTGTGAGATTGGGACAGTGTGAGATTGGGACAGTGTGAGATTGGGACAGTGAGAGATTGGGACAGTGTGAGATTGGGACAGTGTGAGATTGGGACAGTGTGAGATTGGGACAGTGTGAGATTGGGACAGTGAGTGGTTGGGACAGTGCGAGATTGGGACAGTGTGAGATTGGGGCAGTGTGAGATTGGGGCAGTGTGAGATTGGGGCAGTGTGAGATTGGGACAGTGTGAGATTGGGACAGTGTGAGATTGGGACAGTGTGAGATTGGGACAGTGTGAGATTGGAACAGTGAGAGATTGGGCCAGTGTGAGATTGGGACAGTGTGAGATTGGGACAGTGTGAGATTGGGACAGTGAGAGATTGGGACAGTGTGAGATTGGGACAGTGAGAGATTGGGACGGTGTGAGATTGGGACAGAGTTAGATTGGGACTGTGTGAGATTGGGACAGTTTGAGATTGGGACAGTGTGAGATTGGGACAGTGAGAGATTGGGACAGTGAGAGATTGGGACAGTGTGAGATTGGGACAGTGTGAGATTGGGACAGTGTGAGATTGGGACAGTGAGAGATTGGGACAGTGTGAGATTGGGACAGTGTGAGATTGGGACAGTGTGATTTTGGGACAGTGTGAGGTTGGGACAGTGTGAGATTGGGACAGTGTAAGATTGGGACAGTGATAGATTGGGACAGTGAGAGATTGGGACAGTGAGAGATTGGGAAAGTGAGAGATTGGGACAGTGAGCGATTGGGACAGTGTTAGATTTGAACAGTGAGAGATTGCGACAGTGTGAGATTGGGACTGTGTGAGATTGGGACAGTGTGAGATTGGGACAGTGTGAGATTGGGAGAGTGTGAGATTGGGATAGTGTGAGATTGGGACAGTGTGAGAGTGGGACAGTGTGCGATTGGGACACCGTGAGATTGGGACAGTGTGAGATTGCGACAGTGTGAGATTGGGACAGTGAGATTGGGACAGTGTGAGATTGGGACAGTGTGAGGTTGGGACAGTGAGAGATTGGGACAGTGTGAGAGTGGGACAGTGTTAGATTGGGTAAGTGTGAGATTGGGACAGTGAGAGATTGGGACAGTGTGAGATTGGGACAGTGTGAGATTGGGACAGTGTGAGATTGGGACAGTGTGAGATTGGGACAGTGAGTGGTTGGGACAGTGCGAGATTGCGACAGTGTGAGATTGGGGCAGTGTGAGATTGGGGCAGTGTGAGATTGGGGCAGTGTGAGATTGGGACAGTGTGAGATTGGGACAGTCTGAGATTGGGACAGTGTGAGATTGGGACAGTGTGAGATTGGAACAGTGAGAGATTGGGCCAGTGTGAGATTGGGACAGTGTGAGATTGGGACAGTGTGAGATTGGGACAGTGAGAGATTGGGACAGTGTGAGATTGGGACAGTGAGAGATTGGGACGGTGTGAGATTGGGACAGAGTTAGATTGGGACTGTGTGAGATTGGGACAGTTTGAGATTGGGACTGTGTGAGATTGGCACAGTGAGAGATTGGGACAGTGAGAGATTGGGACAGTGTGAGATTGGGACAGTTTGAGATTGGGACAGTGTGATTTTGGGACAGTGTGAGGTTGGGACAGTGTGAGATTGGGACAGTGTAAGATTGGGACAGTGAGAGATTGGGAAAGTGAGAGATTGGGACAGTGAGAGATTGGGAAAGTGAGAGATTGGGACAGTGAGCGATTGGGACAGTGTTAGGTTTGGACAGTGAGAGATTGCGAAAGTGTGAGATTGGGACTGTGTGAGATTGGGACAGTGTGAGATTGGGACAGTGTGAGATTGGGAGAGTGTGAGATTGGGATAGTGTGAGATTGGGACAGTGTGAGAGTGGGACAGTGTGAGATTGGGACAGCGTGATATTGGGACAGTGAGATTGGGACAGTGTGAGATTGGGACAGTGTGAGGTTGGGACAGTGAGAGATTGGGACAGTATGAGAGTGGGACAGTGTTAGATTGGGTAAGTTTGAGATTGGGACAGTGTGAGATTGGGACAGTGAGAGATTGGGCCAGTGCGAGATTGGGACAGTGTGAGATTGGGACAGTGTGAGATTGGGACAGTGTGAGATTGGGACAGTGTGAGATTGGGACAGGTTGAGATTTCGACAGTGTGAGATTGGGACTGTGTGAGATTGGGACGGTGTGAGATTGGAACAGTGAGAGATTGGGACAGTGAGAGATTGGGACAGTGAGAGATTGGGACAGTGTTCGATTCGAACAGTGTGAGAGTGGGACAGTGTGAGATTGGGACAGTGTGAGATTGGGAGAGTGTTAGATTGGGACAGTTTGAGATTGGGACAGTGAGAGATTGGGACAGTGTGAGATTGGGACATTGTGAGATTGGGACTGTGAGAGATTGGGGCTGTGTGAGATTGGGACAGTTTGAGATTGGGACAGTGTGAGATTGGGAAAGTGTGAGATTGGGACAGTATGAGATTGGGACAGTGTGAGATTGGGACAATGGGAGATAGGGACAGTGTGAGATTGGGACCGTGTGAGATTGGGACAGTGTGAGATTGGGACAGTGTGAGATTGGGACAGTGAGTGGTTGGGACCGTGCGAGATTGCGACAGTGTGAGATTGGGGCAGTGTGAGATTGGGGCAGTGTGAGATTGGGGCAGTGTGAGATTGGGACAGTGTGAGATTGGGACAGTCTGAGATTGGGACAGTGTGAGATTGGGACAGTGTGAGATTGGAACAGTGAGAGATTGGGCCAGTGTGAGATTGGGACAGTGTGAGATTGGGACAGTGTGAGATTGGGAGAGTGAGAGATTGGGACAGTGTGAGATTGGGACAGTGAGAGATTGGGACGGTGTGAGATTGGGACAGAGTTAGATTGGGACTGTGTGAGATTGGGACAGTTTGAGATTGGGACAGTGTGAGATTGGCACAGTGAGAGATTGGGACAGTGAGAGATTGGGACAGTGTGAGATTGGGACAGTGTGAGATTGGGACAGTGTGAGATTGGGACAGTGAGAGATTGGGACAGTGTGAGATTGGGACAGTGTGAGATTGGGACAGTGTGATTTTGGGACAGTGTGAGGTTGGGACAGTGTGAGATTGGGACAGTTTAAGATTGGGACAGTGAGAGATTGGGACAGTGAGAGATTGGGACAGTGAGAGATTGGGAAAGTGAGAGATTGGGACAGTGAGCGATTGGGACAGTTTTAGATTTGGACAGTGAGAGATTGCGACAGTATGAGATTGGGACTGTGTGAGATTGGGACAGTGTGAGATTGGGACAGTGTGAGATTGGGAGAGTGTGAGATTGGGATAGTGTGAGATTGGGACAGTGTGAGAGTGGGACAGTGTGAGATTGGGACAGTGTGAGATTGGGACAGTGTGAGATTGGGACAGTGAGATTGGGACAGTGTGAGATTGGGACAGTGTGAGCTGGTGACAGTGAGAGATTGGGACAGTGTGAGAGTGGGACAGTGTTAGATTGGGTAAGTGTGAGATTGGGACAGCGTGAGATTGGGACAGGGAGAGATTGGGCCAGTGCGAGATTGGGACAGTGTGAGATTGGGACAGTGTGAGATTGGGACAGTGTGAGATTGGGACAGTGTGAGATTGGGACAGGTTGAGATTCGGACAGTGCGATTTTGGGACAGTAAGAGATTGGGACAGTGTGAGATTGGGACTGTGTGAGATTGGGACAGTGTGAGATTGGAACAGTGAGAGTTTGGGACAGTGAGAGATTGGGACAGTGAGAGATTGGGACAGTGTTCGATTCGAACAGTGTGAGAGTGGGACAGTGTGAGATTGGGACAGTGTGAGATTGGGAGAGTGTTAGATTGGAACATTTTGAGATTGGGACAGTGAGAGATTGGGACAGTGTGAGATTGGGACATTGTGAGATTGGGACTGTGAGAGATTGGGGCAGTGTGAGATTGGGACAGTTTGAGATTGGGACAGTGTGAGATTGGGAAAGTGTGAGATTGGGACAGTGTGAGATTGGGACAGTGTGAGATTGGGACAGTGTGAGATTGGGACAGGTTGAGATTTCGACAGTGTGAGATTGGGACTGTGTGGGATTGGGACAGTGTGAGATTGGGACAGTGTGAGATTGGGACTGTGTGAGATTGGGACAGTGTGAGATTGGGACAGTGTGAGATTGGGAGAGTGTGAGATTGGGATAGTGTGAGATTGGGACAGTGTGAGAGTGGGACAGTGTGCGATTGGGACACCGTGAGATTGGGACAGTGTGAGATTGCGACAGTGTGAGATTGGGACAGTGAGATTGGGACAGTGTGAGATTGGGACAGTGTGAGGTTGGGACAGTGAGAGATTGGGACAGTGTGAGAGTGGGACAGTGTTAGATTGGGTAAGTGTGAGATTGGGACAGTGAGAGATTGGGACAGTGTGAGATTGGGACAGTGTGAGATTGGGACAGTGTGAGATTGGGACAGTGTGAGATTGGGACAGTGAGTGGTTGGGACAGTGCGAGATTGCGACAGTGTGAGATTGGGGCAGTGTGAGATTGGGGCAGTGTGAGATTGGGGCAGTGTGAGATTGGGACAGTGTGAGATTGGGACAGTCTGAGATTGGGACAGTGTTAGATTGGGACAGTATGAGATTGGAACAGTGAGAGATTGGGCCAGTGTGAGATTGGGACAGTGTGAGATTGGGACAGTGTGAGATTGGGACAGTGAGAGATTGGGACAGTGTGAGATTGGGACAGTGAGAGATTGGGACGGTGTGAGATTGGGACAGAGTTAGATTGGGACTGTGTGAGATTGGGACAGTTTGAGATTGGGACAGTGTGAGATTGGCACAGTGAGACATTGGGACAGTGAGAGATTGGGACAGTGTGAGATTGGGACAGTTTGAGATTGGGACAGTGTGATTTTGGGACAGTGTGAGGTTGGGACAGTGTGAGATTGGGACAGTGTAAGATTGGGACAGTGAGAGATTGGGAAAGTGAGAGATTGGGACAGTGAGAGATTGGGAAAGTGAAAGATTGGGACAGTGAGCGATTGGGACAGTGTTAGATTTGGACAGTGAGAGATTGCGACAGTGTGAGATTGGGACTGTGTGAGATTGGGAAAGTGTGAGATTGGGACAGTGTGAGATTGGGAGAGTGTGAGATTGGGATAGTGTGAGATTGGGACAGTGTGAGAGTGGGACAGTGTGAGATTGGGACAGCGTGATATTGGGACAGTGAGATTGGGACAGTGTGAGATTGGGACAGTGTGAGGTTGGGACAGTGAGAGATTGGGACAGTATGAGAGTGGGACAGTGTTAGATTGGGTAAGTTTGAGATTGGGACAGTGTGAGATTGGGACAGTGAGAGATTGGGCCAGTGCGAGATTGGGACAGTGTGAGATTGGGACAGTGTGAGATTGGGACAGTGTGAGATTGGGACAGTGTGAGATTGGGACAGGTTGAGATTTCGACAGTGTGAGATTGGGACTGTGTGAGATTGGGACGGTGTGAGATTGGAACAGTGAGAGATTGGGACAGTGAGAGATTGGGACAGTGAGAGATTGGGACAGTGTTCGATTCGAACAGTGTGAGAGTGGGACAGTGTGAGATTGGGACAGTGTGAGATTGGGAGAGTGTTAGATTGGGACAGTTTGAGATTGGGACAGTGAGAGATTGGGACAGTGTGAGATTGGGACATTGTGAGATTGGGACTGTGAGAGATTGGGGCTGTGTGAGATTGGGACAGTTTGAGATTGGGACAGTGTGAGATTGGGAAAGTGTGAGATTGGGACAGTATGAGATTGGGACAGTGTGAGATTGGGACAATGGGAGATAGGGACAGTGTGAGATTGGGACCGTGTGAGATTGGGACAGTGTGAGATTGGGACAGTGTGAGATTGGGACAGTGAGTCGTTGGGACCGTGCGAGATTGCGACAGTGTGAGATTGGGGCAGTGTGAGATTGGGGCAGTGTGAGATTGGGGCAGTGTGAGATTGGGACAGTGTGAGATTGGGACAGTCTGAGATTGGGACAGTGTGAGATTTGGACAGTGTGAGATTGGAACAGTGAGAGATTGGGCCAGTGTGAGATTGGGACAGTGTGAGATTGGGACAGTGTGAGATTGGGAGAGTGAGAGATTGGGACAGTGTGAGATTGGGACAGTGAGAGATTGGGACGGTGTGAGATTGGGACAGAGTTAGATTGGGACTGTGTGAGATTGGGACAGTTTGAGATTGGGACAGTGTGAGATTGGCACAGTGAGAGATTGGGACAGTGAGAGATTGGGACAGTGTGAGATTGGGACAGTGTGAGATTGGGACAGTGTGAGATTGGGACAGTGAGAGATTGGGACAGTGTGAGATTGGGACAGTGTGAGATTGGGACAGTGTGATTTTGGGACAGTGTGAGGTTGGGACAGTGTGAGATTGGGACAGTTTAAGATTGGGACAGTGAGAGATTGGGACAGTGAGAGATTGGGACAGTGAGAGATTGGGAAAGTGAGAGATTGGGACAGTGAGCGATTGGGACAGTTTTAGATTTGGACAGTGAGAGATTGCGACAGTATGAGATTGGGACTGTGTGAGATTGGGACAGTGTGAGATTGGGACAGTGTGAGATTGGGAGAGTGTGAGATTGGGATAGTGTGAGATTGGGACAGTGTGAGAGTGGGACAGTGTGAGATTGGGACAGCGTGAGATTGGGACAGTGTGAGATTGGGACAGTGTGAGATTGGGACAGTGAGATTGGGACAGTGTGAGATTGGGACAGTGTGAGCTGGTGACAGTGAGAGATTGGGACAGTGTGAGAGTGGGACAGTGTTAGATTGGGTAAGTGTGAGATTGGGACAGTGTGAGATTGGGACAGTGAGAGATTGGGCCAGTGCGAGATTGGGACAGTGTGAGATTGGGACAGTGTGAGATTGGGACAGTGTGAGATTGGGACAGTGTGAGATTGGGACAGGTTGAGATTCGGACAGTGTGATTTTGGGACAGTAAGAGATTGGGACAGTGTGAGATTGGGACTGTGTGAGATTGGGACAGTGTGAGATTGGAACAGTGAGAGTTTGGGACAGTGAGAGATTGGGACAGTGAGAGATTGGGACAGTGTTCGATTCGAACAGTGTGAGAGTGGGACAGTGTGAGATTGGGACAGTGTGAGATTGGGAGAGTGTTAGATTGGAACATTTTGAGATTGGGACAGTGAGAGATTGGGACAGTGTGAGATTGGGACATTGTGAGATTGGGACTGTGAGTGATTGGGGCAGTGTGAGATTGGGACAGTTTGAGATTGGGACAGTGTGAGATTGGGAAAGTGTGAGATTGGGACAGTGTGAGATTGGGACAGTGTGAGATTGGGACAGTGTGAGATTGGGACAGGTTGAGATTTCGACAGTGTGAGATTGGGACTGTGTGGGATTGGGACAGTGTGAGATTGGAACAGTGAGAGATTGGGACAGTGAGAGATTGGGACAGTGAGAGATTGGGGCAGTGTTCGATTCGAACAGTGTGAGAGTGGGACAGTGTGAGATTGGGACAGTGTGAGATTGGGAGAGTGTTAGATTGGGACAGTTTGAGATTGGGACAGTGAGAGATTGGGACAGTATGAGATTGGGACATTGTGAGATTGGGACTGTGAGAGATTGGGGCAGTGTGAGATTGGGTCAGTTTGAGATTGGGACAGTGTGAGATTGGGAAAGTGTGAGATTGGGACAGTATGAGATTGGGACAGTGTGAGATTGGGACAATGGGAGATAGGTACAGTGTGAGATTGGGACCGTGTGAGATTTGGACAGTGTGAGATTGGGACAGTGTGAGATTGGGACAGTGTGAGATTGGGACAGTGAGTGGTTGGGACCGTGCGAGATTGCGACAGTGTGAGATTGGGGCAGTGTGAGATTGGGGCAGTGTGAGATTGGGACAGTGTGAGATTGGGACAGTGTGAGATTGGGACAGTCTGAGATTGGGACAGTGTGAGATTGGGACAGTGTGAGATTGGAACAGTGAGAGATTGGGCCAGTGTGAGATTGGGACAGTGTGAGATTGGGACAGAGTGAGATTGGGACAGTGAGAGATTGGGACAGTGTGAGATTGGGACAGTGAAAGATTGGGACGGTGTGAGATTGGGACAGAGTTAGTTTGGGACTGTGTGAGATTGGGACAGTTTGAGATTGGGACAGTGTGAGATTGGCACAGTGAGAGATTGGGACAGTGAGAGATTGGGACAGTGTGAGATTGGGACAGTGTGAGATTGGGACAGTGTGAGATTGGGACAGTGAGAGATTGGGACAGTGTGAGATTGGGACAGTGTGAGATTGGGACAGTGTGATTTTGGGACAGTGTGAGGTTGGGACAGTGTGAGATTGGGACAGTTTAAGATTGGGACAGTGAGAGATTGGGACAGTGAGAGATTGGGACAGTGAGAGATTGGGAAAGTGAGAGATTGGGACAGTGAGCGATTGGGACAGTGTTAGATTTGGACAGTGAGAGATTGCGACAGTGTGAGATTGGGACTGTGTGAGATTGGGACAGTGTGAGATTGGGACAGTGTGAGATTGGGAGAGTGTGAGATTGGGATAGTGTGAGATTGGGACAGTGTGAGAGTGGGACAGTGTGAGATTGGGACAGCGTGAGATTGGGACAGTGTGAGATTGCGACAGTGTGAGATTGGGACAGTGAGATTGGGACAGTGTGAGATTGGGACAGTGTGAGCTGGGGACAGTGAGAGATTGGGACAGTGTGAGAGTGGGACAGTGTTAGATTGGGTAAGTGTGAGATTGGGACAGTGTGAGATTGGGACAGTGAGAGATTGGGCCAGTGCGAGATTGGGACAGTGTGAGATTGGGACAGTGTGAGATTGGGACAGTGTGAGATTGGGACAGTGTGAGATTGGGACAGGTTGAGATTCGGACAGTGTGAGTTTGGGACAGTAAGAGATTGGGACAGTGTGAGATTGGGACTGTGTGAGATTGGGACAGTGTGAGATTGGAACAGTGAGAGTTTGGGACAGTGAGAGATTGGGACAGTGAGAGATTGGGACAGTGTTCGATTCGAACAGTGTGAGAGAGGGACAGTGTGAGATTGGGACAGTGTGAGATTGGGAGAGTGTTAGATTGGGACAGTTTGAGATTGGGACAGTGAGAGATTGGGACAGTGTGAGATTGGGACATTGTGAGATTGGGACTGTGAGAGATTGGGGCAGTGTGAGATTGGGACAGTTTGAGATTGGGACAGTGTGAGATTGGGAAAGTGTGAGATTGGGACAGTGTGAGATTGGGACAGTGTGAGATTGGGACAATGGGAGATAGGGACAGTGTGAGATTGGGACCGTGTGAGATTGGGACAGTGTGAGATTGGGACAGTGAGAGATTGGGACAGTGTGATATTGGGACAGTGTGAGTTTGGGACAGTTTGAGATTGGGACAGTGTGAGATTTGGACAGTGTGAGATTGGGACAGTGAGAGGTTGGGACAGTATGAGATTGGGACAGTGTGAGATTGGGGCAGTGTGTGATAGGGGCAGTGTGAGATTGGGGCAGTGTGAGATTGGAACAGTGTGAGATTGGGACAGTGTGAGATTGGGACAGTGCGAGATTGGGACAGTGTGAGATTGGAACAGTGAGAGATTGGGCCAGTGTGAGATTGGGACAGTGTGAGATTGGGACAGTGTGAGATTGGGACAGTGAGAGATTGGGACAGTGTGAGATTGGGACAGTGTGAGATTGGGACAGTAAGAGATTGGGACGGTGTGAGATTGGGACAGAGTTAGATTGGGACAGTGTGAGATTCGGACAGTTTGAGATTGGGACAGTGTGAGATTCGGACAGTGTGAGATTGGGACAGTGAGCGATTGGGACAGTTTTAGATTTGGACAGTGAGAGATTGCGACAGTGTGAGATTGGGACTGTGTGAGATTGGGACAGTGTGAGATTGGGACAGTGTGAGATTGGGAGAGTGTGAGATTGGGATAGTGTGAGATTGGGACAGTGTGAGAGTGGGACAGTGTGAGATTGGGACAGCGTGAGATTGGGACAGTGTAAGATTGGGACAGTGTGAGATTGGGACAGTGAGATTGGGACAGTGTGAGATTGGGACAGTGTGAGGTGGGGACAGTGAGAGATTGGGACAGTGTGAGAGTGGGACCGTGTTAGATTGGGTAAGTGTGAGATTGGGACAGTGTGAGATTGGGACAGTGAGAGATTGGGCCAGTGCGAGATTGGGACAGTGTGAGATTGGGACAGTGTGAGATTGGGACAGTGTGAGATTGGGACAGTGTGAGATTGGGACAGTTTGAGATTCGGACAGTGTGAGTTTGGGACAGTGAGAGATTGGGACAGTGTGAGATTGGGACTGTATGAGATTGGGACAGTGTGAGATTGGAACAGTGAGAGATTGGGACAGTGAGAGATTGGGACAGTGAGAGATTGGGACAGTGTTCGATTCGAACAGTGTGAGAGTGGGCCAGTGTGAGATTGGGACAGTGTGAGATTGGGAGAGTGTTAGATTGGGACAGTTTGAGATTGGGACAGTGAGAGATTGGGACAGTGTGAGATTGGGACATTGTGAGATTGGGACTGTGAGAGATTGGGGCAGTGTGAGATTGGGACAGTTTGAGATTGGGACAGTGTGAGATTGGGAAAGTGTGAGATTGGGACAGTGTGAGATTGGGACAGTGTGAGATTGGGACAATGGGAGATAGGGACAGTGTGAGATTGGGACCGTGTGAGATTGGGACAGTGTGAGATTGGGACAGTGAGAGATTGGGACAGTGTGATATTGGGACAGTGAGTTTGGGACAGTTTGAGATTGGGACAGTCTGAGATTGGGACAGTGTGAGATTGGGGCAGTGTGTGATAGGGGCAGTGTGAGATTGGGGCAGTGTGAGATTGGGACAGTGTGAGATTGGGACAGTGTGAGATTGGGACAGTGCGAGATTGGGACAGTGTGAGATTGGAACAGTGAGAGATTGGGCCAGTGTGAGATTGGGACAGTGTGAGATTGGGACAGTGTGAGATTGGGACAGTGAGAGATTGGGACAGTATGAGATTGGGACAGTGTGAGATTGGGACAGTGAGAGTTTGGGACGGTGTGAGATTGGGACAGAGTTAGATTGGGACAGTGTGAGATTGGGACAGTGTGAGATTAGGACAGTGTGAGATTGGGACAGTGTGAGATTGGGAGAGTGAGAGATTGGGACAGTGTGAGATTGGGACAGTGTGAGATTGGGACAGTGTGAGATTGGGACAGTGTGAGATTGGGACAGTATCAGATTGGGACATTGTGATATTGGGACAGTGAGAGATTGGGACAGTGTGAGATTGGGACAGTGTGAGATTGGGACAGTGTGATGTTGGTGCAGTGTGAGGTTGGGACAGTGTGAGATTGGGACAGTGTGAGATTGGGACAGTGAGAGATTGGGACAGTGAGAGATTGGGACAGTGAGAGATTGGGAAAGTGAGAGATTGGGACAGTGAGAGATTGGGACAGTGTTAGATTGGGACAGTGAGAGATTGCGACAGTGTGAGATTGGGACTGTGTGAGATTGGGACAGTGTGAGATTGGGACAGTGTGAGATTGGGATAGTGTGAGATTGGGACAGTGTGAGAGTGGGACAGTTTGAGATTGGGAGAGCGTGAGATTGGGACAGGGTGAGATTGGTACAGTGAGAGATTGGGACAGTGCGAGATTGGGAGAGTGCGAGATTGGGACAGTGTGAGATTGGGACAGTGAGATTGGGACAGTGTGAGAGTGGGACAGTGTGAGATTGGGAGAGTGTGAGATTGGGACTGTGTCAGATTGGGACAGTGAGAGATTGGGACAGTGTGAGATTGGGACAGTGTGAGATTGGGACAGGTTGAGATTCGGACAGTGTGAGATTCGGACAGTGTGAGAGTGGGACAGTGTGAGATTGGGACAGAATGAGATTGGGACAGTGTGAGATTGGGACAGTGTGAGATTGGGACAGTGTGAGATTGGGACAGTGAGAGATTGGGACAGTGAGAGATTGGGACAGTGTGAGATTGGAACAGTGTGAGATTGGGACAGCGTGAAATTGGGACAGTGAGAGATTGGGACAGTGTGAGATTGGGACAGTGTGAGATTGGGACAGTGAGAGATTGGGACAGTGTGAGATTGGGACAGTGTGAGATTGGGACAGTGTGATTTTGGGACAGTGTGAGGTTGGGACAGTGTGAGATTGGGACAGTTTAAGATTGGGACAGTGAGAGATTGGGACAGTGAGAGATTGGGACAGTGAGAGATTGGGAAAGTGAGAGATTGGGACAGTGAGCGATTGGGACAGTGTTAGATTTGGACAGTGAGAGATTGTGCTAGTGTGAGATTGGGACTGTGTGAGATTGGGACAGTGTGAGATTGGGACAGTGTGAGATTGGGAGAGTGTGAGATTGGGATAGTGTGAGATTGGGACAGTGTGAGAGTGGGACAGTGTGAGATTGGGACAGCGTGAGATTGGGACAGTGTGAGATTGGGACAGTGTGAGATTGGGACAGTGAGATTGGGACAGTGTGTGATTGGGACAGTGTGAGCTGGGGACAGTGAGAGATTGGGACAGTGTGAGAGTGGGACAGTGTTAGATTGGGTAAGTGTGAGATTGGGACAGTGTGAGATTGGGACAGTGAGAGATTGGGCCAGTGCGAGATTGGGACAGTGTGAGATTGGGACAGTGTGAGATTGGGACAGTGTGAGATTGGGACAGTGTGACATTGGGACAGTTTGAGATTGGGACAGTGTGAGATTGGGAAAGTGTGAGATTGGGACAGTTTGAGATTGGGACAGTGTGAGATTGGGACAATGGGAGATAGGGACAGTGTGAGATTGGGACCGTGTGAGATTGGGACAATGTGAGATTGGGACAGTGAGAGATTGGGACAGTGTGATATTGGGACAGTGTGAGTTTGGGACAGTTTGAGATTGGGACAGTGTGAGATTGGGACAGTGTGAGATTGGGACAGTGAGAGGTTGGGACAGTGTGAGATTGGGACAGTGTGAGATTGGGGCAGTGTGTGATGGGGCAGTGTGAGATTGGGGCAGTGTGAGATTGGGACAGTGTGAGATTGGGACAGTGTGAGATTGGGACAGTGTGAGATTGGAACAGTGAGAGATTGGGCCAGTGTGAGATTGGGACAGTGTGAGATTGGGACAGTGTGAGATTGGGACAGTGAGAGATTGGGACAGTGTGAGATTGGGACAGTGTGAGATTGGGACAGTGAGAGATTGGGACGGTGTGAGATTGGGACAGAGTTAGATTGGGACAGTGTGAGATTCGGACAGTGTGAGATTGGCACAGTGTGAGATTGGTCAGTGAGAGATTGGGACAGTGGGAGATTGGGACAGTGTGAGATTTGGACAGTGTGAGATTGGGACAGTGAGAGATTGGGACGGTGTGAGATTGGGACAGAGTTAGATTGGGACAGTGTGAGATTGGGACAGTGTGAGATTGGGACAGTGTGAGATTGGGTCAGTGAGAGACTGGGACAGTGAGAGATTGGGACAGTGTGGGATTGGGACAGTGTGAGATTGGGACAGTGTGAGATTGGGACAGTGAGAGATTGGGACAGTGTGAGATTGGGACAGTGTGAGATTGGGACAGTGTGATATTGGGGCAGTGTGAGGTTGGGACAGTGTGAGATTGGGACAGTGTGAGATTGGGACAGTGAGAGATTGGGACAGTGAGAGATTGGGACAGTGAGAGATTGGGAAAGTGAGAGATTGGGACAGTGAGAGATTGGGACAGTGTTAGATTGGGACAGTGAGAGATTGCGACAGTGTGAGATTGGGACTGTGTGAGATTGGGACAGTGTGAGATTGGGACAGTGTGAGATTGGGATAGTGTGAGATTGGGACAGTGTGAGATTGGGACAGTGTGAGATTGGGACAGTGAGATTGGGACAGTGTGTGATTGGGACAGTGTGAGCTGGGGACAGTGAGAGATTGGGACAGTGTGAGAGTGGGACAGTGTTAGATTGGGTAAGTGTGAGATTGGGACAGTGTGAGATTGGGACAGTGAGAGATTGGGCCAGTGCGAGATTGGGACAGTGTGAGATTGGGACAGTGTGAGATTGGGACAGTGTGAGATTGGGACAGTGTGACATTGGGACAGTTTGAGATTGGGACAGTGTGAGATTGGGAAAGTGTGAGATTGGGACAGTTTGAGATTGGGACAGTGTGAGATTGGGACAATGGGAGATAGGGACAGTGTGAGATTGGGACCGTGTGAGATTGGGACAATGTGAGATTGGGACAGTGAGAGATTGGGACAGTGTGATATTGGGACAGTGTGAGTTTGGGACAGTTTGAGATTGGGACAGTGTGAGATTGGGACAGTGTGAGATTGGGACAGTGAGAGGTTGGGACAGTGTGAGATTGGGACAGTGTGAGATTGGGGCAGTGTGTGATGGGGCAGTGTGAGATTGGGGCAGTGTGAGATTGGGACAGTGTGAGATTGGGACAGTGTGAGATTGGGACAGTGTGAGATTGGAACAGTGAGAGATTGGGCCAGTGTGAGATTGGGACAGTGTGAGATTGGGACAGTGTGAGATTGGGACAGTGAGAGATTGGGACAGTGTGAGATTGGGACAGTGTGAGATTGGGACAGTGAGAGATTGGGACGGTGTGAGATTGGGACAGAGTTAGATTGGGACAGTGTGAGATTCGGACAGTGTGAGATTGGCACAGTGTGTGATTGGTCAGTGAGAGATTGGGACAGTGGGAGATTGGGACAGTGTGAGATTTGGACAGTGTGAGATTGGGACAGTGAGAGATTGGGACGGTGTGAGATTGGGACAGAGTTAGATTGGGACAGTGTGAGATTCGGACAGTGTGAGATTGGGACAGTGTGAGATTGGGTCAGTGAGAGATTGGGACAGTGAGAGATTGGGACAGTGTGGGATTGGGACAGTGTGAGATTGGGACAGTGTGAGATTGGGACAGTGAGAGATTGGGACAGTGTGAGATTGGGACAGTGTGAGATTGGGACAGTGTGATATTGGGGCAGTGTGAGGTTGGGACAGTGTGAGATTGGGACAGTGTGAGATTGGGACAGTGAGAGATTGGGACAGTGAGAGATTGGGACAGTGAGAGATTGGGAAAGTGAGAGATTGGGACAGTGAGAGATTGGAACAGTGTTAGATTGGGACAGTGAGAGATTGCGACAGTGTGAGATTGGGACTGTGTGAGATTGGGACAGTGTGAGATTGGGACAGTGTGAGATTGGGATAGTGTGAGATTGGGACAGTGTGAGAGTGGGACAGTTTGAGATTGGGACAGCGTGAGATTGGGACAGGGTGAGATTGGGACAGTGAGAGATTGGGACAGTGCGAGATTGGGAGAGTGCGAGATTGGGACAGCGTGAGATTGCGACAGTGAGATTGGGACAGTGTGAGATTGGGACAGTGTGAGGTTGGGACAGTGAGAGATTGGGACAGTGTGAGAGTGGGACAGTGTGAGATTGGGAGAGTGTGAGATTGGGACTGTGTCAGATTGGGACAGTGAGAGATTGGGACAGTGTGAGATTGGGACAGTGTGAGATTGGGACTGGTTGAGATTCGGACAGTGTGAGATTCGGACAGTGTGAGAGTGGGACAGTGTGAGATTGGGACAGAATGAGATTGGGCCAGTGTGAGATTGGGACAGTGTGAGATTGGGACAGTGTGAGATTTGGACAGTGTGAGATTGGGACAGTGATAGATTGGGACAGTGTCAGATTGGGACAGGGTGAGATTGGATCAGCGTGAGATTGGGACAGTGTGAGATTGGGACCGTGTGAGATTGGGACAGTGTGAGGTTGGGACAGTGAGAGATTGGGACAGTGTGAGAGTGGGACAGTGTTAGATTGGGTAAGTGTGAGATTGGGACTGTGTGAGATTGGGACAGTGAGAGATTGGGCCAGTGCGAGATTGGGACAGTGTGAGATTGGGACAGTGTGAGATTGGGACAGTGTGACATTGGGACAGTGTGAGATTGGGTAAGTGTGAGATTGGGACTGTGTGAGATTGGGACAGTGAGAGATTGGGCCAGTGCGAGATTGGGACAGTGTGAGATTGGAACAGTGTGAGATTGGGACAGTGTGAGATTGGGACAGTGTGAGAATGGGACAGGTTGAGATTCGGACAGTGTGAGATTGGGGCAGTGAGAGATTGGGACAGTGTGAGATTGGGACAGTGTGAGTTTGGGACAGTGAGAGATTGGGACAGTGTGAGATTGGGACTGTGTGAGATTGGGACAGTGTGAGATTGGAACAGTGAGAGATTGGGACAGTGAGAGATTGGGACAGTGAGAGATTGGGAGAGTGTTAGATTGGGACAGTTTGAGATTGGGACAGTGAGAGATTGGGACAGTGTGAGATTGGGACATTGTGAGATTGGGACAGTGAGAGATTGGGGCAGTGTGAGATTGGGACAGTTTGAGATTGGGACAGTGTGAAATTGGGAAAGTGTGAGATTGGGACAGTTTGAGATTGGGACAGTGTGAGATTGGGACAATGGGAGATAGGGACAGTGTGAGATTGGGTCCGTGTGAGATTGGGACAGTGTGAGATTGGGACAGTGAGAGATTGGGACAGTGTGATATTGGGACAGTGTGAGTTTGGGACAGTTTGAGATTGGGACAGTGTGAGATTGGGACAGTGTGAGATTGGGACAGTGAGAGGTTGGGACAGTGTGAGATTGGGACAGTGTGAGATTGGGGCAGCGTGTGATAGGGGCAGTGTGAGATTGGGGCAGTGTGAGATTGGGACAGTGTGAGATTGGGACAGTGTGAGATTGGGACAGTGTGAGATTGGGACAGTGTGAGATTGGAACAGTGAGAGATTGGGCCAGTGTGAGATTGGGACAGTGTGAGATTGGGACAGTGTGAGATTGGGACAGTGAGAGATTGGGACAGTGTGAGATTGGGACAGTGTGAGATTGGGACAGTGAGAGATTGGGACGGTGTGAGATTGGGACAGAGTTAGATTGGGACAGTGTGAGATTCGGACAGTGTGAGATTGGGACAGTGTGAGATTGGTCAGTGAGAGATTGGGACAGTGGGAGATTGGGACAGTGTGAGATTTGGACAGTGTGAGATTGGGACAGTGAGAGATTGGGACGGTGTGAGATTGGGACAGAGTTAGATTGGGACAGTGTGAGATTCGGACAGTGTGAGATTGGGACAGTGTGAGATTGGGTCAGTGAGAGATTGGGACAGTGAGAGATTGGGACAGTGTGGGATTGGGACAGTGTGAGATTGGGACAGTGTGAGATTGGGACAGTGTGAGATTGGGACAGTGTCAGATTGGGACAGTGTGAGATTGGGACAGTGAGAGATTGGGACAGTGTGAGATTGGGACAGTGTGAGATTGGGACAGTGTGATATTGGGGCAGTGTGAGGTTGGGACAGTGTGAGATTGGGACTGTGTGAGATTGGGACAGTGAGAGATTGGGACAGTGAGAGATTGGGACAGTGAGAGATTGGGAAAGTGAGAGATTGGGACAGTGAGAGATTGGGACTGTGTGAGATTGGGATAGTGTGAGATTGGGACAGTGTGAGAGTGGGACAGTTTGAGATTGGGACAGCGTGAGATTGGGACAGGGTGAGATTGGGACAGTGAGAGATTGGGACAGTGCGAGATTGGGAGAGTGCGAGATTGGGACAGCGTGAGATTGCGACAGTGAGATTGGGACAGTGTGAGATTGGGACAGTGTGAGGTTGGGACAGTGAGAGATTGGGACAGTGTGAGAGTGGGACAGTGTGAGATTGGGAGAGTGTGAGATTGGGACTGTGTCAGATTGGGACAGTGTGAGATTGGGACAGTGTGAGATTGGGACTGGTTGAGATTCGGACAGTGTGAGATTCGGACAGTGTGAGAGTGGGACAGTGGGAGATTGGGACAGAATGAGATTGGGTCAGTGTGAGATTGGGACAGTGTGAGATTGGGACAGTGTGAGATTGGGACAGTGCCAGATTGGGACAGTGAGAGATTGGGACAGTGTGAGATTGGAACAGTGTGAGATTGGGACATTGTGAGATTGGGACAGTGAGAGATTGGGACAGTGTGAGATTGGGACAGTGTGAGATTGGGACAGTGTGAGATTGGGACAGTGTGAGATTGGGACAGTGTGAGATTGGGACAGTGTGAGATTGGGACAGTGAGCGATTGGGACAGTGTGAGATTGGGACAGTGTGATATTGGGACAGTGTGAGATTGGGACAGTGAGAGATTGGGACAGTGTGAGATTGGGACAGTGAGTGGTTGGGACAGTGCGAGATTGGGACAGTGTGAGATTGGGGCAGTGTGAGATTCGGGCAGTGTGAGATTTGGGCAGTGTGAGATTGGGACAGTGTGACATTGGGCAGTCTGAGATTGGGACAGTGTGAGATTGGGACAGTGTGAGATTGGAACAGTGAGAGATTGGGCCAGTGTGAGATTGGGACAGTGTGAGATTGGGACAGTGTGAGATTGGGACAGTGTGAGTTTGGGACAGTGATAGATTGGGACAGTGTCAGATTGGGACAGGGTGAGATTGGATCAGCGTGAGATTGGGACAGTGTGAGTTTCGGACCGTGTAAGATTGGGACAGTGTGAGATTGGGACAGTGTTAGATTGGGACAGTGTGAGATTGTGACAGTGAGAGATTGGGAAAGTGTGAGATGGGGACAGTGAGAGATTTGGACAGTGTGAGTTTGGGACAGTGAGAAATTTGGCCAGTGTTAGACTGGGACATTGTGAGATTGGGACAGTGAGAGATTGGGACAGTGAGAGATTGGGACAGTGAGAAATTGGGACAGTGTGAGATTGGGACAGTGAGAGATTGGGACAGTGAGAGATTGGGACAGTGTGAGATTGGGACAGTGAGAGATTGGGACAGTATGAGTTTGGGACAGTGTGAGATTGGGACAGTGAGAGATTGGGGCAGTGTGTGATAGGGGCAGTGTGAGATTGGGGCAGTGTGAGATTGGGACAGTGTGAGATTGGGACAGTGTGAGATTGGGACAGTGTGAGATTGGAAAAGTGAGAGATTGGGCCAGTGTGAGATTGGGACAGTGTGAGATTGGGACAGTGTGAGATTGGGACAGTGAGAGATTGGGACAGTGTTAGATTGGGACAGTGTGATATTGGGACAGTGTGAGTTTGGGACAGTTTGCGATTGGGACAGTGTGAGATTGGGACAGTGTGAGATTGGGACAGTGAGAGGTTGGGACAGTGTGAGATTGGGACAGTGTGAGATTGGGGCAGTGTGTGATAGGGGCAGTGTGAGATTGGGGCAGTGTGAGATTGGGACAGTGTGAGATTGGGACAGTGTGAGATTGGGACAGTGTGAGATTGGGACAGTGTGAGATTGGAACAGTGAGAGATTGGGCCAGTGTGAGATTGGGACAGTGTGAGATTGGGACAGTGTGAGATTGGGACAGTGAGAGATTGGGACAGTGTGAGATTGGGACAGTGTGAGATTGGGACAGTGAGAGATTGGGACGGTGTGAGATTGGGACAGAGTTAGATTGGGACAGTGTGAGATTCGGACAGTGTGAGATTGGGACAGTGTGAGATTGGTCAGTGAGAGATTGGGACAGTGGGAGATTGGGACAGTGTGAGATTTGGACAGTGTGAGATTGGGACAGTGAGAGATTGGGACGGTGTGAGATTGGGACAGAGTTAGATTGGGACAGTGTGAGATTCGGACAGTGTGAGATTGGGACAGTGTGAGATTGGGTCAGTGAGAGATTGGGACAGTGAGAGATTGGGACAGTGTGGGATTGGGACAGTGTGAGATTGGGACAGTGTGAGATTGAGACAGTGTCAGATTGGGACAGTGTCAGATTGGGACAGTGTGAGATTGGGACAGTGAGAGATTGGGACAGTGTGAGATTGGGACAGTGTGAGATTGGGACAGTGTGATATTGGGGCAGTGTGAGGTTGGGACAGTATGAGATTGGGACAGTGTGAGATTGGGACAGTGAGAGATTGGGACAGTGAGAGATTGGGACAGTGAGAGATTGGGAAAGTGGGAGATTGGGACAGTGAGAGATTGGGACAGTGTTAGATTGGGACAGTGAGAGATTGCGACAGTGTGAGATTGGGACTGTGTGTGATTGGGACAGTGTGAGATTGGGACAGTGTGAGATTGGGATAGTGTGAGATTGTGACAGTGTGAGAGTGGGACAGTTTGAGATTGGGACAGCGTGAGATTGGGACAGGGTGAGATTGGGACAGTGAGAGATTGGGACAGTGCGAGATTGGGAGAGTGCGAGATTGGGACAGCGTGAGATTGCGACAGTGAGATTGGGACAGTGTGAGATTGGGACAGTGTGAGGTTGGGACAGTGAGAGATTGGGACAGTGTGAGAGTGGGACAGTGTGAGATTGGGAGAGTGTGAGATTGGGACTGTGTCAGATTGGGACAGTGAGAGATTGGGACAGTGTGAGATTGGGACAGTGTGAGATTGGGACTGGTTGAGATTCGGACAGTGTGAGATTCGGACAGTGTGAGAGTGGGACAGTGTGAGATTGGGACAGAATGAGATTGGGCCAGTGTGAGATTCGGACAGTGTGAGATTGGGACAGTGTGAGATTTGGACAGTGTGAGATTGGGACAGTGATAGATTGGGACAGTTTCAGATTGGGACAGGGTGAGATTGGATCAGCGTGAGATTGGGACAGTGAGATTGGGACAGTGTGAGATTGGGACAGTGTGAGGTTGGGACAGTGAGAGATTGGGACAGTGTGAGAGTGGGACAGTGTTAGATTGGGTAAGTGTGAGATTGGGACTGTGTGAGATTGGGACAGTGAGAGATTGGGCCAGTGCGAGATTGGGACAGTGTGAGATTGGGACAGTGTGAGATTGGGACAGTGTGAGATTGGGACAGTGTGAGATTGGGTAAGTGTGAGATTGGGACTGTGTGAGATTGGGACAGTGAGAGATTGGGCCAGTGCGAGATTGGGACAGTGTGAGATTGGAACAGTGTGAGATTGGGACAGTGTGAGATTGGGACAGTGTGAGAATGGGACAGGTTGAGATTCGGACAGTGTGAGATTGGGGCAGTGAGAGATTGGGACAGTGTGAGATTGGGACAGTGTGAGTTTGGGACAGTGAGAGATTGGGACAGTGTGAGATTGGGACTGTGTGAGATTGGGACAGTGTGAGATTGGAACAGTGAGAGATTGGGACAGTGAGAGATTGGGACAGTGAGAGATTGGGACAGTGAGAGATTCGAACAGTGTGAGAGTGGGACAGTGTGAGATTGGGACAGTGTGAGATTGGGAGAGTGTTAGATTGGGACAGTTTGAGATTGGGACAGTGAGAGATTGGGACAGTGTGAGATTGGGACATTGTGAGATTGGGACAGTGAGAGATTGGGGCAGTGTGAGATTGGGACAGTTTGTGATTCGGACAGTGTGAAATTGGGAAAGTGTGAGATTGGGACAGTTTGAGATTGGGACAGTGTGAGATTGGGACAATGGGAGATAGGGACAGTGTGAGATTGGGTCCGTGTGAGATTGGGACAGTGTGAGATTGGGACAGTGAGAGATTGGGACAGTGTGATATTGGGACAGTGTGAGTTTGGGACAGTTTGAGATTGGGACAGTGTGAGATTGGGACAGTGTGAGATTGGGACAGTGAGAGGTTGGGACAGTGTGAGATTGGGGCAGTGTGTGATAGGGGCAGTGTGAGATTGGGGCAGTGTGAGATTGGGACAGTGTGAGATTGGGACAGTGTGAGATTGGGACAGTGTGAGATTGGGACAGTGTGAGATTGGAACAGTGAGAGATTGGGCCAGTGTGAGATTGGGACAGTGTGAGATTGGGACAGTGTGAGATTGGGACAGTGAGAGATTGGGACAGTGTGAGATTGGGACAGTGTGAGATTGGGACAGTGAGAGATTGGGACGGTGTGAGATTGGGACAGAGTTAGATTGGGACAGTGTGAGATTCGGACAGTGTGAGATTGGGACAGTGTGAGATTGGTCAGTGAGAGATTGGGACAGTGGGAGATTGGGACAGTGTGAGATTTGGACAGTGTGAGATTGGGACAGTGAGAGATTGGGACGGTGTGAGATTGGGACAGAGTTAGATTGGGACAGTGTGAGATTCGGACAGTGTGAGATTGGGACAGTGTGAGATTGGGTCAGTGAGAGATTGGGACAGTGAGAGATTGGGACAGTGTGGGATTGGGACAGTGTGAGATTGGGACAGTGTGAGATTGGGACAGTGTGAGATTGGGACAGTGTCAGATTGGGACAGTGTGAGATTGGGACAGTGAGAGATTGGGACAGTGTGAGATTGGGACAGTGTGAGATTGGGACAGTGTGATATTGGGGCAGTGTGAGGTTGGGACAGTGTGAGATTGGGACAGTGTGAGATTGGGACAGTGAGAGATTGGGACAGTGAGAGATTGGGACAGTGAGAGATTGGGAAAGTGAGAGATTGGGACAGTGAGAGATTGGGACAGTGTTACATTGGGACAGTGAGAGATTGCGACAGTGTGAGATTGGGACTGTGTGAGATTGGGACAGTGTGAGATTGGGACAGTGTGAGATTGGGATAGTGTGAGATTGGGACAGTGTGAGAGTGGGACAGTTTGAGATTGGGACAGCGTGAGATTGGGACAGGGTGAGATTGGGACAGTGAGAGATTGGGACAGTGCGAGATTGGGAGAGTGCGAGATTGGGACAGCGTGAGATTGCGACAGTGAGATTGGGACTGTGTGAGATTGGGACAGTGTGAGGTTGGGACAGTGAGAGATTGGGACAGTGTGAGAGTGGGACAGTGTGAGATTGGGAGAGTGTGAGATTGGGACTGTGTCAGATTGGGACAGTGTGAGATTGGGACAGTGTGAGATTGGGACTGGTTGAGATTCGGACAGTGTGAGATTCGGACAGTGTGAGAGTGGGACAGTGGGAGATTGGGACAGAATGAGATTGGGTCAGTGTGAGATTGGGACAGTGTGAGATTGGGACAGTGTGAGATTGGGACAGTGCCAGATTGGGACAGTGAGAGATTGGGACAGTGTGAGATTGGAACAGTGTGAGATTGGGACATTGTGAGATTGGGACAGTGAGAGATTGGGACAGTGTGAGATTGGGACAGTGTGAGATTGGGACAGTGTGAGATTGGGACAGTGTGAGATTGGGACAGTGTGAGATTGGGACAGTGAGCGATTGGGACAGTGTGAGATTGGGACAGTGTGATATTGGGACAGTGTGAGATTGGGACAGTGAGAGATTGGGACAGTGTGATATTGGGACAGTGTGAGATTGGGACAGTGTGAGATTGGGACAGTGTGAGATTGGGACAGTGAGTGGTTGGGACAGTGCAAGATTGGGACAGTGTGAGATTGGGGCAGTGTGAGATTGGGGCAGTGTGAGATTTGGGCAGTGTGAGATTGGGACAGTGTGACATTGGGACAGTCTGAGATTGGGACAGTGTGAGATTGGGACAGTGTGAGATTGGAACAGTGAGAGATTGGGCCAGTGTGAGATTGGGACAGTGTGAGATTGGGACAGTGTGAGATTGGGACAGTGTGAGTTTGGGACAGTGATAGATTGGGACAGTGTCAGATTGGGACAGGGTGAGATTGGATCAGCGTGAGATTGGGACAGTGTGAGTTTGGGACCGTGTAAGATTGGGACAGTGTGAGATTGGGACAGTGTTAGATTGGGACAGTTTGAGATTGTGACAGTGAGAGATTGGGAAAGTGTGAGATGGGGACAGTGAGAGATTTGGACAGTGTGAGTTTGGGACAGTGAGAAATTTGGCCAGTGTTAGATTGGGACATTGTGAGATTGGGACAGTGAGAGATTGGAACAGTGAGAGATTGGGACAGTGAGAAATTGGGACAGTGTGAGATTGGGACAGTGAGAGATTGGGACAGTGAGAGATTGGGACAGTGTGAGATTGGGACAGTGAGAGATTGGGACAGTATGAGTTTGGGACAGTGTGAGATTGGGACAGTGAGAGATTGGGACAGTTTGAGATTGGGACAGTGAGAGATTGGGCCAGTGTTAGATTGGGACATTGTGAGATTGGGACTTTGAGAGATTGGGACAGTGTGAGATTGGGACAGTGACAGATTGGGGCAGTGTGAGATTGGGACAGTGAGAGGCTGGGACAGGGTGAGATTGGGACAGTGAGAGATTGGGCCAGTGTTAGATTGGGACATTGTGAGATTGGGACAATGTGAGATTGGGACAGTGTGAGATTGGGACAGTGAGAGATTGGCACAGTGTGAGATTGGGGCAGTGTGAGTTTGGGACAGTGTGAGATTGGTACAGTGTGAGATTGGGACAGTGTGAGATTGGGACAGTGTGAGATTGGGACAGTGAGAGATTGGGACAGTGTGAGATTGGGACAGTGTGAGATTGGGACAGTGAGAAGTTGGGACAGTGTGAGATTATGACAGTGTGAGATTGGACCAGTGTGTGATAGGGGCAGTGTGAGATTGGGGAAGTGTGAGATTGGGACAGTGTGAGATTGGGACAATGTGAGATTGGGACAGTGTGAGGTTGGGACAGTGTGAGATTGAAACAGTGAGAGGTTGGGCCAGTGTGAGATTGGGATAGTGTGAGATTGGGACAGAGAGAGATTGGGACAGTGTGAGATTGGGATAGTGTGAGATTGGGACATTGAGAGATTGGGACGGTGTGAGATTGTGACAGTGTGAGATTGGGACAGGTTGAGATTCGGACAGTGTGAGATTGGGGCAGTGAGAGATTGGGACAGTGTGAGATTGGGACAGTGTGAGTTTGGGACAGTGAGAGATTGGGACAGTGTGAGATTGGGACTGTGTGAGATTGGGACAGTGTGAGATTGGAACAGTGAGAGATTGGGACAGTGAGAGATTGGGACAGTGAGAGATTGGGACAGTGTTCGATTCGAACAGTGTGAGAGTGGGACAGTGTGAGATTGGGACAGTGTGAGATTGGGAGAGTGTTAGATTGGGACAGTTTGAGATTGGGACAGTGAGAGATTGGGACAGTGTGAGATTGGGACATTGTGAGATTGGGACAGTGAGAGATTGGGGCAGTGTGAGATTGGGACAGTTTGTGATTGGGACAGTGTGAAATTGGGAAAGTGTGAGATTGGGACAGTTTGAGATTGGGACAGTGTGAGATTGGGACAATGGGAGATAGGGACAGTGTGAGATTGGGTCCGTGTGAGATTGGGACAGTGTGAGATTGGGACAGTGAGAGATTGGGACAGTGTGATATTGGGACAGTGTGAGTTTGGGACAGTTTGAGATTGGGACAGTGTGAGATTGGGACAGTGTGAGATTGGGACAGTGAGAGGTTGGGACAGTGTGAGATTGGGACAGTGTGAGATTGGGGCAGTGTGTGATAGGGGCAGTGTGAGATTGGGGCAGTGTGAGATTGGGACAGTGTGAGATTGGGACAGTGTGAGATTGGGACAGTGTGAGATTGGGACAGTGTGAGATTGGAACAGTGAGAGATTGGGCCAGTGTGAGATTGGGACAGTGTGAGATTGGGACAGTGTGAGATTGGGACAGTGAGAGATTGGGACAGTGTGAGATTGGGACAGTGTGAGATTGGGACAGTGAGAGATTGGGACGGTGTGAGATTGGGACAGAGTTAGATTGGGACAGTGTGAGATTCGGACAGTGTGAGATTGGGACAGTGTGAGATTGGTCAGTGAGAGATTGGGACAGTGGGAGATTGGGACAGTGTGAGATTTGGACAGTGTGAGATTGGGACAGTGAGAGATTGGGACGGTGTGAGATTGGGACAGAGTTAGATTGGGACAGTGTGAGATTCGGACAGTGTGAGATTGGGACAGTGTGAGATTGGGTCAGTGAGAGATTGGGACAGTGAGAGATTGGGACAGTGTGGGATTGGGACAGTGTGAGATTGGGACAGTGTGAGATTGGGACAGTGTGAGATTGGGACAGTGTCAGATTGGGACAGTGTGAGATTGGGACAGTGAGAGATTGGGACAGTGTGAGATTGGGACAGTGTGAGATTGGGACAGTGTGATATTGGGGCAGTGTGAGGTTGGGACAGTGTGACATTGGGACAGTGTGAGATTGGGACAGTGAGAGATTGGGACAGTGAGAGATTGGGACAGTGAGAGATTGGGAAAGTGTGAGATTGGGACAGTGAGAGATTGGGACAGTGTTAGATTGGGACAGTGAGAGATTGCGACAGTGTGAGATTGGGACTGTGTGAGATTGGGACAGTGTGAGATTGGGACAGTGTGAGATTGGGATAGTGTGAGATTGCGACAGTGTGAGAGTGGGACAGTTTGAGATTGGGACAGCGTGAGATTGGGACAGGGTGAGATTGGGACAGTGAGAGATTGGGACAGTGCGAGATTGGGAGAGTGCGAGATTGGGACAGCGTGAGATTGCGACAGTGAGATTGGGACAGTGTGAGATTGGGACAGTGTGAGGTTGGGACAGTGAGAGATTGGGACAGTGTGAGAGTGGGACAGTGTGAGATTGGGAGAGTGTGAGATTGGGACTGTGTCAGATTGGGACAGTGTGAGATTGGGACAGTGTGAGATTGGGACTGGTTGAGATTCGGACAGTGTGAGATTCGGACAGTGTGAGAGTGGGACAGTGGGAGATTGGGACAGAATGAGATTGGGTCAGTGTGAGATTGGGACAGTGTGAGATTGGGACAGTGTGAGATTGGGACAGTGCCAGATTGGGACAGTGAGAGATTGGGACAGTGTGAGATTGGAACAGTGTGAGATTGGGACATTGTGAGATTGGGACAGTGAGAGATTGGGACAGTGTGAGATTGGGACAGTGTGAGATTGGGACAGTGTGAGATTGGGACAGTGTGAGATTGGGACAGTGTGAGATTGGGACAGTGAGCGATTGGGACAGTGTGAGATTGGGACAGTGTGATATTGGGACAGTGTGAGATTGGGACAGTGAGAGATTGGGACAGTGTGATATTGGGACAGTGTGAGATTGGGACAGTGTGAGATTGGGACAGTGTGAGATTGGGACAGTGAGTGGTTGGGACAGTGCGAGATTGGGACAGTGTGAGATTGGGGCAGTGTGAGATTGGGGCAGTGTGAGATTTGGGCAGTTTGAGATTGGGACAGTGTGACATTGGGACAGTCTGAGATTGGGACAGTGTGAGATTGGAACAGTGTGAGATTGGAACAGTGATAGATTGGGCCAGTGTGAGATTGGGACAGTGTGAGATTGGGACAGTGTGAGATTGGGACAGTGTGAGTTTGGGACAGTGATAGATTGGGACAGTGTCAGATTGGGACAGGGTGAGATTGGATCAGCGTGAGATTGGAACAGTGTGAGTTTGGGACCATGTAAGATTGGGACAGTGTGAGATTGGGACAGTGTTAGATTGGGACAGTTTGAGATTGTGACAGTGAGAGATTGGGAAAGTGTGAGATGGGGACAGTGAGAGATTGGGACAGTGAGAGATTGGGACAGTGAGAAATTGGGACAGTGTGAGATTGGGACAGTGAGAGATTGGGACAGTGAGAGATTGGGACAGTGTGAGATTGGGACAGTGAGAGATTGGGACAGTATGAGTTTGGGACAGTGCGAGATTGGGACAGTGAGAGATTGGGACAGTTTGAGATTGGGACAGTGAGAGATTGGGCCAGTGTTAGATTGGGACATTGTGAGATTGGGACAGTGAGAGATTGGGACAGTGTGAGATTGGGACAGTGACAGATTGGGGCAGTGTGAGATTGGGACAGTGAGAGGCTGGGACAGTGTGAGATTGGGACAGTGAGAGATTGGGCCAGTGTTAGATTGGGACATTGTGAGATTGGGACAATGTGAGATTGGGACAGTGTGAGATTGGGACAGTGAGAGATTGGCACAGTGTGAGATTGGGGCAGTGTGAGTTTGGGACAGTGTGAGATTGGTACAGTGTGAGATTGGGACAGTGTGAGATTGGGACAGTGTGAGATTGGGACAGTGAGAGATTGGGACAGTGTGAGATTGGGACAGTGTGAGATTGGGACAGTGAGAGGTTGGGACAGTGTGAGATTATGACAGTGTGAGATTGGACCAGTGTGTGATAGGGGCAGTGTGAGATTGGGGAAGTGTGAGATTGGGACAGTGTGAGATTGGGACAATGTGAGATTGGGACAGTGTGAGGTTGGGACAGTGTGAGATTGAAACAGTGAGAGGTTGGGCCAGTGTGAGATTGGGATAGTGTGAGATTGGGACAGAGAGAGATTGGGACAGTGTGAGATTGGGATAGTGTGAGATTGGGACATTGAGAGATTGGGACGGTGTGAGATTGGGACAGAGTTAGATTGGGACAGTGTGAGATTGGGACAGTGTGAGATTGGGACAGTGTGAGATTGGGTCAGTGAGAGATTGGGACAGTGAGAGATTGGGACAGTGTGAGATTGGGACAGTGTGAGATTGGGACAGTGTGAGATTGGGACAGTGAGAGATTGGGACAGTGTGAGATTGGGACAGTGTGAGATTGGGACAGTGTGTGATTGGGACAGTGTGAGATTGGGACAGTGAGAGATTGGGACAGAGTGAGATTGGGACAGTGTGAGATTGGGACAGTGTGATATTGGGACAGTGTGAGGTTGGGACAGTGTGAGATTGGGACAGTGTGAGATTGGGACAGTGAGAGATTGGGACAGTGAGAGATTGGGACAGTGAGAGATTGGGAAAGTGAGAGATTGGGACAGTGAGAGATTGGGACAGTGTTAGATTGGGACAGTCAGAGATTGCGACAGTGTGAGATTGGGACTGTGTGAGATTGGGACAGTGTGAGATTGGGACAGTGTGAGATTGGGAGAGTGTGAGATTGGGATAGTGTGAGATTGGGACAGTGTGAGAGTGGGACAGTGTGAGATTGGGACAGCGTGAGATTGGGACAGTGTGAGATTGGGACAGTGAGAGATTGGGACAGTGCGGGATTGGGAGAGTGCGAGATTGGGACAGTGTGAGATTGGGACAGTGTGAGATTGGGACAGTGAGATTGGGACAGTGTGAGATTGGGACCGTTTCAGGTTGGGACAGTGAGAGATTGGGACAGTGTGAGAGTGGGATAGTGTGAGATTGGGACAGTGTGAGATTGGGACTGTGTGAGATTGGGACAGTGAGAGATTGGGACAGTGTGAGATTGGGACAGTGTGAGATTGGGACAGGTTGAGATTCGGGCAGTGTGACATTCGGACAGTGTGAGAGTGGGACAGTGTGAGATTGGGACAGAATGAGATTGGGACAGTGTGAGATTGGGACAGTGTGAGATTGGGACAGTGTGAGATTGGGACAGTGATAGATTGGGACAGTGTGAGATTGGGACAGTGTGAGATTGGGACAGTGTGAGATTGGGACAGTAAGAGATTCGGACAGTGTGAGATTGGGACAGTGTGAGATTGCGACAGTGTGAGATTGGGACAGTGTGAGATTGGGACAGTGTGAGATTGGGACAGTGTGAGATTGGGACAGTGAGTGGTTGGGACAGTGCGAGATTGGGACAGTGTGAGATTGGGACAGTGTGAGATTGGGACAGTGTGAGATTGGGACAGTTTGAGATTGGGACAGTGAGAGATTGGGCCAGTGTGAGATTGGGACAGTGTGAGATTGGGACAGTGTGAGATTGGGACAGTGAGTGATTGGGACAGTGTGAGATTGGGACAGTGAGAGATTGGGACGGTGTGAGATTGGGACAGAGTTAGGTTGGGACAGTGTGAGATTGGGACAGTTTGAGATTGGGACAGTGTGAGATTGGGACAGTGAGAGATTGGGCCAGTGAGAGATTGGGACAGTGTGAGATTGGGACAGTGTGAGGTTGGGACAGTGTGAGATTGGGATAGTGAGAGATTGGGACAGTGTGAGATTGGGACAGTGTGAGATTGGGACAGTGTGATAATGGGACAGTGTGAGGTTGGGACAGTGTGAGATTGGAACAGTGTAAGATTGGGACAGTGAGAGATTGGGACAGTGAGAGATTGGGAGAGTGAGAGATTGGGAAAGTGAGAGATTGGGACATTGAGCGATTGGGACAGTGTTAGATTTGGACAGTGAGAAATTGCGACAGTGTGAGATTGGGACTGTGTGAGATTGGGACAGTGTGAGATTGGGACAGTGTGAGATTGGGAGAGGGTGATATTGGGATAGTGTGAGATTGGGACAGTGTGAGAGTGGGACAGTGTGAGATTGGGACAGCGTGAGATTGGGACATTGTGAGATTGGGACAGTGTGAGATTGGGACAGTGAGATTGGGACAGTGTGAGATTGGGACAGTGTGAGGTTGGGACAGTGAGAGATTGGGACAGTGTGAGAGTGGGACAGTTTTAGATTGGGACAGTGTGAGATTGGGACTGTGTGAGATTGGGACAGTGAGAGATTGGGACAGTGCGAGATTGGGACAGTGTGAGATTGGGACAGTGTGAGATTGGGACAGTGTGAGATTGGGACAGTGTGAGATTGGGACAGGTTGAGATTCGGACAGTGTGAGATTGGGGCAGTGAGAGATTGGGACAGTGTGAGATTGGGACAGTGTGAGTTTGGGACAGTGAGAGATTGGGACAGTGTGAGATTGGGACTGTGTGAGATTGGGACAGTGTGAGATTGGAACAGTGAGAGATTGGGACAGTGAGAGATTGGGACATTGAGAGATTGGGACAGTGTGCGATTCGAACAGTGTGAGAGTGGGACAGTGTGAGATTGGGACAGTGTTAGATTGGGAGAGTGTTAGATTGGGACAGTTTGAGATTGGGACAGTGAGAGATTGGGACAGTGTGAGATTGGGACATTGTGAGATTGGGACAGTGAGAGATTGGGGCAGTGTGAGATTGGGAAAGTGTGAGATTGGGACAGTGTGAGATTGGGACAGTGTGAGATTGGGACAGGGTGAGATTGGGACAGTGTGAGATTGGGACAGTATGAGATTGGGACAGTGAGAGATTGGGACAGTGAGAGATTGGGACAGTGTGAGATTGGGACAGTGTGTGATTGGGACAGTGTGAGATTGGGACAGTGAGAGATTGGGACAGTGTGAGATTAGGACAGTTTGAGATTGGGACAGTGTGAGATTGGGAAAGTGTGAGATTGGGACAGTGTGAGATTGGGACAGTGTGAGATTGGGACAATGGGAGATAGGGACAGTGTGAGATTGGGACCGTGTGAGATTGGGACAGTGTGAGATTGGGACAGTGAGAGATTGGGGCAGTGTGAGATTGGGGCAGTGTGAGATTGGGACAGTGTGAGATTGGGACAATGTGAGATTGGGACAGTGTGAGATTGGGACAGTGTGAGATTGGAACAGTGAGAGATTGGGCCAGTGTGAGATTGGGACAGTGTGAGATTCGGACAGTGTGAGATTGGGACAGTGAGAGATTGGGACAGTGTGAGATTGGGACAGTGTGAGATTGGGACAGTGAGAGATTGGGACGGTGTGAGATTGGGACAGAGTTAGATTGGGACAGTGTGAGATTGGGACAGTGTGAGATTGGGACATTATGAGATTGGGTCAGTGAGAGATTGGGACAGTGAAAAATTGGGACAGTCTGAGATTGGGACAGTATGAGATTGGGACAGTGTGAGATTGGGACAGTGAGAGATTGGGACAGTGTGAGATTGGGACAGTGTGAGATTGGGACAGTGTGAGAATGGGACAGTGTGAGATTGGGACAGTGTCAGATTGGGACAGTGTGAGATTGGGACAGTGAGAGATTGGGACAGTGTGAGATTGGGACAGTGTGAGATTGGGACAGTGTAATATTGGGGCAGTGTAAGGTTGGGACATTGTGAGATTGGGACAGTGTGAGATTTTGACAGTGAGAGATTGGGACAGTGAGAGATTGGGACAGTGAGAGATTGGGACAGTTTTAGATTGGGACAGTGAGAGATTGCGACAGTGTGAGATTTTGACTGTGTGAGATTGGGACAGTGTGAGATTGGGACAGTGTGAGATTGGGATAGTGTGAGATTGGGACAATGTGAGAGTGGGACAGTTTGAGATTGGGACAGCGTGAGATTGGGACAGGGTGAGATTGGGACAGTGAGAGATTGGGACAGTGCTAGATTGGGAGAGTGCGTGATTGGGACAGTGTGAGATTGGGACAGTGTGAGATTGGGACAGTGTGAGGTTGGGACATTGAGAGATCGGGACAGTGTGAGAGTGGGACAGTGTGAGATTGGGACAGTGTGAGATTGGGACTGTGTCAGATTGGGACAGTGAGAGATTGGGACAGTGTGAGATTGGGACAGTGTGAGATTGGGACAGGTTGAGATTCGGACAGTGTGAGATTCGGACAGTGTGAGAGTGGGACAGTGTGAGATTGGGACAGAATGAGATTGGGACAGTGTGAGATTCGGACAGTGTGAGATTGGGACAGAGGGAGATTGGGACAGTGAGAGATTGGGACAGTGTGAGATTGGGACAGTGTGCGATTGGGACAGTTTGACATTGGAACAGTGAGAGATTGGGACAGTGTGAGATTGGGACAGTGTGAGATTGGGACAGTGTGAGATTGGGACAGTGTGAGATTGTGACAGTGAGAGTTTGGGACAGTGTGAGATTGGGACAGTGTGAGATTGGGACAGTGTGAGATTGGGACAGTGTGAGATTGGGACAGTGTGAGATTGGGACAGTGAGAGATTGGGACAGTGTGAGATTGGGACAGTGTGAGAGTGTGACAGTGTGAGATTGGGACAGTGTGAGATTGTGACAGTGAGAGTTTGGGACAGTGTGAGATTGGGACAGTGTGAGAATCGGACAATGTGAGATTGGGACAGTGTGAGATTGGGACAGTGAGAGATTGGGACAGTGTGAGATTGGGGCAGTGTGAGATTGGGGCAGTTTGAGATTGGGACAGTGTGACATTGGGACAGTGTGAGATTGGGACAGTGTGAGATTGGGACAGTGAGAGATTGGGACAGTGTGAGATTGGGACAGTGTGAGAGTGTGACAGTGTGAGATTGGGACAGTGTGAGATTGGGAGAGTGTGACATTGGGACAGTGTGAGATTGGGACAGTGTGAGATTGGGGCAGTGTGAGATTGGGGCAGTTTGAGATTGGGAGAGTGTGACATTGGGACAGTGTGAGATTGGGACAGTGTGAGATTGGGACAGTGAGAGATTGGGACAGTGTGAGATTGGGACAGTGTGAGAGTGTGACAGTGTGAGATTGGGACAGTGTGAGATTGTGACAGTGAGAGTTTGGGACAGTGTGAGATTGGGACAGTGTGAGAATCGGACAATGTGAGATTGGGACAGTGTGAGATTGGGACAGTGTGAGATTGGGACAGTGTGAGATTGGGACAGTGAGAGATTGGGGCAGTGTGAGATTGGGAAAGTGTGCGATTGGGACAGTGTGAGATTGGGACAGAGAGAGATTGGGACAGGGTAAGATTGGGACAGTGTGAGAGATAGGACAGTGCGAGATTGGGACAGTGTCAGATTGGGACAGTGTGAGATCGGGACAGTGTGAGATCGGGACAGTGAGCGATTGGGACAGTGAGTGATTGGGACAGTGTGAGATTGGGCAGTGTGAGATTAGGTCAGTGATAGATTGGGACAGTGAGAGATTGGGACAGTGTGAGATTGGGACAGTGAGAGATTGGGACAGTGTGAGATTGGGACAGTGAGAGAATGGGACGGTGTGAGATTGGGAAAGAGTTAGATTGGGACAGTGTGAGATTGGGACAGTGTGAGATTGGAACAGTGTGAGATTGGGACAGTGAGAGATTGGGACAGTGAGAGATTGCGACAGTGTGAGATTGGGACAGTGTGAGATTGGGACAGTGAAAGATTGGGACAGTGTGAGATTGGGACAGTGTGAGATTGGGACAGTGTGAGATTGGGACAGTGTGAGATTGGGGCAGTGTGAGATTGGGACAGTGAGAGATTGGGACAGTGTGAGATTGGGACAGTGTGAGATTGGGACAGTGTGAGATTGGGACAGTGTGAGGTTGGGACAGTGTGAAATTGGGACAGTGTAAGATTGGGACAGTGAGAGATTGGGACAGTGAGAGATTGGGACAGTGAGAGATTGGTAAAGTGAGAGATTGGGACAGTGAGCAATTGGGACAGTTTTAGATTTGGACAGTGAGAGATTGCGACAGTGTGAGATTGGGACTGTGTGAGATTGGGACAGTGTGAGATTGGGACAGTGTGAGATTGGGAGAGTGTGAGATTGGGATAGTGTGAGATTGGGACAGTGTGAGAGTGGGACAGTGTGAGATTGGGACAGCGTGAGATTGGGACAGTGTTAGATTGGGACAAGTGAGATTGGGACAGTGAGATTGGGACAGTGTGAGATTGAGACAGTGTGAGGTTGGGACAGTGAGAGATTGGGACAGTGTGAGAGTGGGACAGTATTAGATTGGGACAGTTTGAGATTGGGACTGTGTGAGATTGGGACAGTGAGAGATTGGGACAGTGCGAGATTGGGACAGTGTGAGATTGGGACAGTGTGAGATTGGGACAGTGTGAGATTGGGACAGTGTGAGATTGGGACAGGTTGAGATTCGGACAGTTTGAGATTGGGACAGTGAGAGGTTGGGACAGTGTGAGATTGGGACAGTGTGAGTTTGGAACAGTGAGAGATTGGGACAGTGTGAGATTGGGACTGTGTGAGATTGGGACAGTGTGAGATTGGAACAGTGAGAGATTGGGACAGTGAGAGATTGGGACAGTGAGAGATTGGGACAGTGTGCGATTCCAACAGTGTGAGAGTGCGACAGTGTGAGATTGGGACAGTGTGAGATTGGGAGAGTGTTAGATTGGGACAGTTTGAGATTGGGTCAGTGAGAGATTGGGACAGAGTGAGATTGGGACATTGTGAGATTGGGACAGTGAGAGATTGGGTCAGTGTGAGATTGGGACAGTGTGAGATTGGGACAGTGAGAGATTGGGACGGTGTGAGATTGGGACAGAGTTAGATTGGGACAGTGTGAGATTGGGACAGTGTGAGATTGGGACAGTGTGAGATTGGGACAGTGAGATTGGGACAGTGTGAGATTGGGACAGTGTGAGGTTGGGACATTGAGAGATTGGGACAGTGTGAGTGGGGACAGGGTGAGATTGGGACAGTGTGAGATTGGGACTGTGTCAGATTGGGACAGTGAGAGATTGGGACAGTGTGAGATTGGGACAGTGTGAGATTGGGACAGGTTGAGATTCGGACAGTGTGAGATTCGGACAGTGTGAGAGTGGGACAGTGTGAGATTGGGACAGAATGAGATTGGGACAGTGTGAGATTCGGACAGTGTGAGATTGGGACAGTGTGAGATTGGGACAGAGGGAGATTGGGACAGTGAGAGATTGGGACAGTGTGAGATTGGGACAGTGTGCGATTGGGACAGTGTGAGATTGGGACAGTGAGAGATTGGGACAGTGTGAGATTGGGACAGTGTGAGATTGGGACAGTGTGTGATTGGGACAGTGTGAGATTGGGACAGTGTGAGATTGGGACAGTGTGAAATTGGGACAGTGAGCGATTGGGACAGTGTGAGATTGGGACAGTGTGAGATTGGGACAGTGTGAGATTGGGACAGTGAGAGATTGGGACAGTGTGATAATGGGACAGTGTGAGGTTGGGACAGTGTGAGATTGGGACAGTGTGAGATTGGGACAGTGTGAGATTGGGACAGTGAGTGGTTGGGACAGTGCGAGACTGGGACAGTGTGAGATTGGGGCAGTGTGAGATTGGGGCAGTGTGAGATTGGGGCAGTGTGAGATTGGGACAGTGTGAGATTGGGACAGTGTGAGATTGGGACAGTGTGAGATTGGGACAGTGTGAGATTGGAATAGTGAGATATTGGGCCAGTGTGAGATTGGGGCAGTGTGAGATTGGGACAGTGTGACATTGGGACAGTGTGAGATTGGGACAGTGTGAGATTGGGACAGTGTGAGATTGGAACAGTGAGAGATTGGGCCAGTGTGAGATTGGGACTGTGTGAGATTGGGACAGTGTGAGATTGGGACAGTGAGAGATTGGGACAGTGTGAGATTGGGACAGTGTGAGATTGGGACAGTGAGAGATTGGGACGGTGTGAGATTGGGACAGAGTTAGATTGGGACAGTGTGAGATTGGAACAGTGTGAGATTGGGACAGTTTGAGATTGGGACAGTGAGAGATTGGGACAGTGAGAGATTGGGACAGTGTGAGATTGGGACAGTGTGAGATGGGGACAGTGTGAGATTGGGACAGTGAGAGATTGGGACAGTGTGAGATTGGGACAGTGTGAGATTGGGACAGTGTGAGATTGGGACAGTGTGAGATTGGGACAGTGTGAGATTGGGACAGTGTGAGATTGGGACAGTGAGAGATTGGGACAGTGTGAGATTGGGACAGTGTGAGATTGGGACAGTGTAAGATTGGTACAGTGAGAGATTGGGACAGTGAGTGATTGGGACAGTGAGAGATTGGCAAAGTGAGAGATTGGGACAGTGAGAGATTGGGACAGTGTTAGATTGGGACAGTGAGAGATTGTGACAGTGTGAGATTGGGACTGTGTGAGATTGGGAAAGTGTGAGATTGGGACGGTGTGAGATTGGGACAGTGTGAGATTGGGACAGTGAGAGATTGGGACAGTGTGAGATTGGGACAGCGTGAGATTGGGACAGTGTGATATTGGGACAGTGTGAGGTTGGGAGAGTGTGAGATTGGGACAGTGTAAGATTGGGACAGTGAGAGATTGGGACAGTGAGAGATTGGGGCAGTGAGAGATTGGGAAAGTGAGAGATTTGGACAGTGAGAGATTGGGACAGTGTTAGATTGGGACAGTGAGAGATTGCGACAGTGTGAGATTGGGACTGTGTGAGATTGGGACAGTGTGAGATTGGGACAGTGTGAGATTGGGAGAGTGTGAGATTGTGATAGTGTGAGATTGGGACATTGTAAGATTGGGACAGTGAGAGATTGGGACAGTGAGAGATTGGGACAGTGTGAGATTGGGACAGTGTGAGATTGGGACAGTGAGAGATTGGACAGTGTGAGATTGGGAAAGTGTGAGATTGGGACAGTGTGAGATTGGGAATGTGTGAGATTGGGAAAGTGTGAGATTGGGAAAGTGTGAGATTGGGACAGTGTGAGATCGGGACAGTGTGAGATTGGGACAGTGTGAGATTGGGACAGTGTGAGAGTGGGACAGTGTGAGATTGGGAGAGTGAGAGATTGAGATAGTTTGAGATTGGGACAGAGTGAGATTGAGACAGTGAGAGATTGGGACAGTGTGAGATTGGGGCAGTGTGAGATTGGGGCAGTTTGAGATTGGGAGAGTGTGACATTGGGACAGTGTGAGATTGGGACAGTGTGAGATTGGGACAGTGAGAGATTGGGACAGTGTGAGATTGGGACAGTGTGTGAGTGTGACAGTGTGAGATTGGGACAGTGTGAGATTGTGACAGTGAGAGTTTGGGACAGTGTGAGATTGGGACAGTGTGAGAATCGGACAATGTGAGATTGGGACAGTGTGAGATTGGGACAGTGTGAGATTGGGACAGTGTGATATTGGGACAGTGTGAGGTTGGGACAGTGTGAGATTGGGACAGTGTAAGATTGGGACAGTGAGAGATTGGGACAGTGAGAGATTGGAACAGTGAGAGATTGGGAAAGTGAGAGATTTGGACAGTGAGAGATTGGGACAGTGTTAGATTGGGACAGTGAGAGATTGCGACAGTGTGAGATTGGGACTGTGTGAGATTGGGACAGTGTGAGATTGGGACAGTGTGAGATTGGGAGAGTGTGAGATTGGGATAGTGTGAGATGGGGACAGTGTAAGATTGGGACAGTGAGAGATTGGGACAGTGAGAGATTGGGACAGTGTGAGATTGGGACAGTGTGAGATTGGGACAGTGAGAGATTGGACAGTGTGAGATTGGGAAAGTGTGAGATTGGGACAGTGTGAGATTGGGAATGTGTGAGATTGGGAAAGTGTGAGATTGGGACAGTGTGAGATTGGGACAGTGTGAGATCGGGACAGTGTGGGATTGGGACAGTGTGAGATTGGGACAGTGTGAGAGTGGGACAGTGTGAGATTTGGTCAGTGTGAGATTGGGAGAGTGAGAGATTGAGATAGTTTGAGATTGGGACAGAGTGAGATTGAGACAGTGAGAGATTGGGACAGTGTGAGATTGGGGCAGTGTGAGATTGGGGCAGTTTGAGATTGGGAGAGTGTGACATTGGGACAGTGTGAGTTTGGGACAGTGTGAGATTGGGACAGTGAGAGATTGGGACAGTGTGAGATTGGGACAGTGTGACAGTGTGACAGTGTGAGATTGGGACAGTGTGAGATTGTGACAGTGAGAGTTTGGGACAGTGTGAGATTGGGACAGTGTGAGAATCGGACAATGTGAGATTGGGACAGTGTGAGATTGGGACAGTGTGGGATTGGGACAGTGTGAGATTGGGACAGTGAGAGATTGGGGCAGTGTGAGATTGGGAAAGTGTGAGATTGGGACAGTGTGAGATTGGGACAGTGTGAGATTGGGACAGGGTGAGATTGGGACAGTGTGAGAGATAGGACAGTGCGAGATTGGGACAGTGTCAGATTGGGACAGTGTGAGATCGGGACAGTGTGAGATCGGGACAGTGAGCGATTGGGACAGTGAGTGATTGGGACAATGTGAGATTGGGCAGTGTGAGATTAGGTCAGTGATGGATTGGGACAGTGAGAGATTGGGACAGTGTGAGATTGGGACAGTGAGAGATTGGGACAGTGTGAGATTGGGACAGTGAGAGATTGGGACGATGTGAGATTGGGAAAGAGTTAGATTGGGACAGTGTGAGATTGGGACAGTGTGAGATTGGGACAGTGTGAGATTGGGACAGTGAGAGATTGGGACAGTGAGAGATTGGGACAGTGTGAGATTGGGACAGTGTGAGATTGGGACAGTTTGAGATTGGGACAGTGAGAGATTGGGAAAGTGTGAGAATGGGACAGTGTGAGATTGGGACAGTGTGAGATTGGGACAGTGTGAGATTGGGACAGTGTGAGATTGGGACAGTGAGTGATTGGGACAGTGTGAGATTGGGACAGTGTGAGATTGGGACAGTGAGGGATTGGGACAGTATGAGGTTGGGACAGTGTGAGATTGGGACAGTGTAAGATTGGGACAGTGAGAGATTGGGACAGTGAGAGATTGGGACAGTGAGAGATTGGGAAAGTGAGAGATTGGGACAGTGAGCAATTGGGACAGTTTTAGATTTGGACAGTGAGAGATTGCGACAGTGTGAGATTGGGACTGTGTGAGATTGGGACAGTGTGAGAATGGGACAGTGTGAGATTGGGAGAGTGTGAGATTGGGATAGTGTGAGATTGGGACAGTGTGAGAGTGGGACAGTGTGAGATTGGGACAGCGTGAGATTGGGACAGTGTGAGATTGGGACAGTGTGAGATTGGGACATTGAGATTGGGACAGTGTGAGATTGAGACCGTGTGAGGTTGGGACAGTGAGAGATTGGGACAGTGTGAGAGTGGGAGAGTGTTAGATTGGGACAGTGTGAGATTGGGACTGTGTGAGATTGGGACAGTGAGAGATTGGGACAGTGCGAGATTGGGACAGTGTGAGATTGGGACAGTGTGAGATTGGGACAGTGTGAGATTGGGACAGGTTGAGATTCGGACAGTGTGAGATTGGGACAGTGAGAGATTGGGACAGTGTGAGATTGGGACAGTGTGAGTTTGGGACAGTGAGAGATTGGGACAGTGTGAGATTGGGACTGTGTGAGATTGGGACAGTGTGAGATTGGAACAGTGAGAGATTGGGACAGTGAGAGATTGGGACAGTGAGAGATTGGGACAGTGTGCGATTCGAACAGTGTGAGAGTGCGACATTGTGAGATTGGGACAGTGTGAGATTGGGAGAGTGTTAGATTGGGACAGATTGAGATTGGGTCAGTGAGAGATTGGGACAGAGTGAGATTGGGACATTGTGAGATTGGAACAGTGAGAGATTGGGGCAGTGTGAGATTGGGAGAGTGTGAGATTGGGATAGTGTGAGATTGGGACATTGTAAGATTGGGACAGTGAGAGATTGGGACAGTGAGAGATTGGGACAGTGTGAGATTGGGACAGTGTGAGATTGGGACAGTGAGAGATTGGACAGTTTGAGATTGGGAAAGTGTGAGATTGGGACAGTGTGAGATTGGGAATGTGTGAGATTGGGAAAGTGTGAGATTGGGAAAGTGTGAGATTGGGTCAGTGTGAGATCGGGACAGTGTGAGATTGGGACAGTGTGAGATTGGGACAGTGTGAGAGTGGGACAGTGTGAGATTGGGAGAGTGAGAGATTGAGATAGTTTGAGATTGGGACAGAGTGAGATTGAGACAGTGAGAGATTGGGACAGTGTGAGATTGGGGCAGTGTGAGATTGGGGCAGTTTGAGATTGGGAGAGTGTGACATTGGGACAGTGTGAGATTGGGACAGTGTGAGATTGGGACAGTGAGAGATTGGGACAGTGTGAGATTGGGACAGTGTGAGATTGGGACAGTGTGATATTGGGACAGTGTGAGGTTGGGACAGTGTGAGATTGGGACAGTGTAAGATTGGTAGAGTGAGAGATTGGCACAGTGAGAGATTGGGACAGTGAGAGATTGGGAAAGTGAGAGATTGGGACAGTGAGAGATTGGGACAGTGTTAGATTGGGACAGTGAGAGATTGCGACAGTGTGAGATTGGGACTGTGTGAGATTGGGACAGTGTGAGATTGGGACAGTGTGAGATTGGGAGAGTGTGAGATTGGGATAGTGTGAGATTGGGACAGTGTAAGATTGGGACAGTGAGAGATTGGGACAGTGAGAGATTGGGACAGTGTGAGATTGGGACAGTGTGAGATTGGGACAGTGAGAAATTGGACAGTGTGAGATTGGGAAAGTGTGAGATTGGGACAGTGTGAGATTGGGAATGTGTGAGATTGGGAAAGTGTGAGATTGGGACAGTGTGAGATTGGGACAGTGTGAGATCGGGACAGTGTGAGATTGGGACAGTGTGAGATTGGGACAGTGTGAGAGTGGGACAGTGTGAGATTGGGACAGTGTGAGATTGGGAGATTGAGTGATTGAAATAGTTTGAGATTGGGACAGAGTGAGATTGAGACAGTGAGAGATTGGGACAGTGTGAGATTGGGGCAGTGTGAGATTGGGGCAGTTTGAGATTGGGAGAGTGTGACATTGGGACAGTGTGAGATTGGGACAGTGTGAGATTGGGACAGTGAGAGATTGGGACAGTGTGAGATTGGGACAGTGTGAGTGTGTGACAGTGTGAGATTGGGACAGTGTGAGATTGTGACAGTGAGAGTTTGGGACAGTGTGAGATTGGGACAGTGTGAGAATCGGACAATGTGAGATTGGGACAGTGTGAGATTGGGACAGTGTGAGATTGGGACAGTGTGAGATTGGGACAGTGAGAGATTGGGGCAGTGTGAGATTGGGAAAGTGTGCGATTGGGACAGTGTGAGATTGGGACAGAGAGAGATTGGGACAGGGTAAGATTGGGACAGTGTGAGAGATAGGACAGTGCGAGATTGGGACAGTGTCAGATTGGGACAGTGTGAGATCGGGACAGTGTGAGATCGGGACAGTGAGCGATTGGGACAGTGAGTGATTGGGACAGTGTGAGATTGGGCAGTGTGAGATTAGGTCAGTGATAGATTGGGACAGTGAGAGATTGGGACAGTGTGAGATTGGGACAGTGAGAGATTGGGACAGTGTGAGATTGGGACAGTGAGAGAATGGGACGGTGTGAGATTGGGAAAGAGTTAGATTGGGACAGTGTGAGATTGGGACAGTGTGAGATTGGAACAGTGTGAGATTGGGACAGTGAGAGATTGGGACAGTGAGAGATTGCGACAGTGTGAGATTGGGACAGTGTGAGATTGGGACAGTGAGAGATTGGGACAGTGTGAGATTGGGACAGTGTGAGATTGGGACAGTGTGAGATTGGGACAGTGTGAGATTGGGGCAGTGTGAGATTGGGACAGTGAGAGATTGGGACAGTGTGAGATTGGGACAGTGTGAGATTGGGACAGTGTGAGATTGGGACAGTGTGAGGTTGGGACAGTGTGAAATTGGGACAGTGTAAGATTGGGACAGTGAGAGATTGGGACAGTGAGAGATTGGGACAGTGAGAGATTGGTAAAGTGAGAGATTGGGACAGTGAGCAATTGGGACAGTTTTAGATTTGGACAGTGAGAGATTGCGACAGTGTGAGATTGGGACTGTGTGAGATTGGGACAGTGTGAGATTGGGACAGTGTGAGATTGGGAGAGCGTGAGATTGGGATAGTGTGAGATTGGGACAGTGTGAGAGTGGGACAGTGTGAGATTGGGACAGCGTGAAATTGGGACAGTGTTAGATTGGGACAAGTGTGATTGGGACAGTGAGATTGGGACAGTGTGAGATTGAGACAGTGTGAGGTTGGGACAGTGAGAGATTGGGACAGTGTGAGAGTGGGACAGTATTAGATTGGGACAGTTTGAGATTGGGACTGTGTGAGATTGGGACAGTGTGAGATTGGGACAGTGCGAGATTGGGACAGTGTGAGATTGGGACAGTGTGAGATTGGGACAGTGTGAGATTGGGACAGTGTGAGATTGGGACAGGTTGAGATTCGGACAGTTTGAGATTGGGACAGTGAGAGGTTTGGACAGTGTGAGATTGGGACAGTGTGAGTTTGGGACAGTGAGAGATTGGGACAGTGTGAGATTGGGACTGTGTGAGATTGGGACAGTGTGAGATTGGAACAGTGAGAGATTGGGACAGTGAGAGATTGGGACAGTGAGAGATTGGGACAGTGTGCGATTCCAACAGTGTGAGAGTGCGACACTGTGAGATTGGGACAGTGTGAGATTGGGAGAGTGTTAGATTGGGACAGTTTGAGATTGGGTCAGTGAGAGATTGGGACAGAGTGAGATTGGGACATTGTGAGATTGGGACAGTGAGAGATTGGGTCAGTGTGAGATTGGGACAGTGTGAGATTGGGACAGTGAGAGATTGGGACGGTGTGAGATTGGGACAGAGTTAGATTGGGACAGTGTGAGATTGGGACAGTGTGAGATTGGGACAGTGTGAGATTGGGACAGTGAGATTGGGACAGTGTGAGATTGGGACAGTGTGAGGTTGGGACATTGAGAGATTGGGACAGTGTGAGTGGGGACAGGGTGAGATTGGGACAGTGTGAGATTGGGACTGTGTCAGATTGGGACAGTGTGAGATTGGGACAGTGAGATTGGGACAGTGTGAGATTGGGACAGTGTGAGGTTGGGACATTGAGAGATTGGGACAGTGTGAGTGGGGACAGGGTGAGATTGGGACAGTGTGAGATTGGGACTGTGTCAGATTGGGACAGTGTGAGATTGGGACAGGTTGAGATTCGGACAGTGTGAGATTCGGACAGTGTGAGAGTGGGACAGTGTGAGATTGGGACAGAATGAGATTGGGACAGTGTGAGATTCGGACAGTGTGAGATTGGGACAGTGTGAGATTGGGACAGAGGGAGATTGGGACAGTGAGAGATTGGGACAGTGTGAGATTGGGACAGTGTGCGATTGGGACAGTGTGAGATTGGGACAGTGAGAGATTGGGACAGTGTGAGATTGGGACAGTGTGAGATTGGGACAGTGTGTGATTGGGACAGTGTGAGATTGGGACAGTGTGAGATTGGGACAGTGTGAAATTGGGACAGTGAGCGATTGGGACAGTGTGAGATTGGGACAGTGTGAGATTGGGACAGTGTGAGATTGGGACAGTGAGAGATTGGGACAGTGTGATAATGGGACAGTGTGAGGTTGGGACAGTGTGAGATTGGGACAGTGTGAGATTGGGACAGTGTGAGATTGGGACAGTGAGTGGTTGGGACAGTGCGAGACTGGGACAGTGTGAGATTGGGGCAGTGTGAGATTGGGGCAGTGTGAGATTGGGGCAGTGTGAGATTGGGACAGTGTGAGATTGGGACAGTGTGAGATTGGGACAGTGTGAGATTGGGACAGTGTGAGATTGGAATAGTGAGATATTGGGCCAGTGTGAGATTGGGGCAGTGTGAGATTGGGACAGTGTGACATTGGGACAGTGTGAGATTGGGACAGTGTGAGATTGGGACAGTGTGAGATTGGAACAGTGAGAGATTGGGCCAGTGTGAGATTGGGACTGTGTGAGATTGGGACAGTGTGAGATTGGGACAGTGAGAGATTGGGACAGTGTGAGATTGGGACAGTGTGAGATTGGGACAGTGAGAGATTGGGACGGTGTGAGATTGGGACAGAGTTAGATTGGGACAGTGTGAGATTGGAACAGTGTGAGATTGGGACAGTGTGAGATTGGGACAGTGAGAGATTGGGACAGTGAGAGATTGGGACAGTGTGAGATTGGGACAGTGTGAGATGGGGACAGTGTGAGATTGGGACAGTGAGAGATTGGGACAGTGTGAGATTGGGACAGTGTGAGATTGGGACAGTGTGAGATTGGGACAGTGTGAGATTGGGACAGTGTGAGATTGGGACAGTGTGAGATTGGGACAGTGAGAGATTGGGACAGTGTGAGATTGGGACAGTGTGAGATTGGGACAGTGTAAGATTGGTACAGTGAGAGATTGGGACAGTGAGTGATTGGGACAGTGAGAGATTGGCAAAGTGAGAGATTGGGACAGTGAGAGATTGGGACAGTGTTAGATTGGAACAGTGAGAGATTGTGACAGTGTGAGATTGGGACTGTGTGAGATTGGGAAAGTGTGAGATTGGGACGGTGTGAGATTGGGACAGTGTGAGATTGGGACAGTGAGAGATTGGGACAGTGTGAGATTGGGACAGCGTGAGATTGGGACAGTGTGATATTGGGACAGTGTGAGGTTGGGAGAGTGTGAGATTGGGACAGTGTAAGATTGGGACAGTGAGAGATTGGGACAGTGAGAGATTGGGACAGTGAGAGATTGGGAAAGTGAGAGATTTGGACAGTGAGAGATTGGGACAGTGTTAGATTGGGACAGTGAGAGATTGCGACAGTGTGAGATTGGGACTGTGTGAGATTGGGACAGTGTGAGATTGGGACAGTGTGAGATTGGGAGAGTGTGAGATTGGGATAGTGTGAGATTGGGACATTGTAAGATTGGGACAGTGAGAGATTGGGACAGTGAGAGATTGGGACAGTGTGAGATTGGGACAGTGTGAGATTGGGACAGTGAGAGATTGGACAGTGTGAGATTGGGAAAGTGTGAGATTGGGACAGTGTGAGATTGGGAATGTGTGAGATTGGGAAAGTGTGAGATTGGGAAAGTGTGAGATTGGGACAGTGTGAGATCGGGACAGTGTGAGATTGGGACAGTGTGAGATTGGGACAGTGTGAGAGTGGGACAGTGTGAGATTGGGAGAGTGAGAGATTGAGATAGTTTGAGATTGGGACAGAGTGAGATTGAGACAGTGAGAGATTGGGACAGTGTGAGATTGGGGCAGTGTGAGATTGGGGCAGTTTGAGATTGGGAGAGTGTGACATTGGGACAGTGTGAGATTGGGACAGTGTGAGATTGGGACAGTGAGAGATTGGGACAGTGTGAGATTGGGACAGTGTGTGAGTGTGACAGTGTGAGATTGGGACAGTGTGAGATTGTGACAGTGAGAGTTTGGGACAGTGTGAGATTGGGACAGTGTGAGAATCGGACAATGTGAGATTGGGACAGTGTGAGATTGGGACAGTGTGAGATTGGGACAGTGTGATATTGGGACAGTGTGAGGTTGGGACAGTGTGAGATTGGGACAGTGTAAGATTGGGACAGTGAGAGATTGGGACAGTGAGAGATTGGAACAGTGAGAGATTGGGAAAGTGAGAGATTTGGACAGTGAGAGATTGGGACAGTGTTAGATTGGGACAGTGAGAGATTGCGACAGTGTGAGATTGGGACTGTGTGAGATTGGGACAGTGTGAGATTGGGACAGTGTGAGATTGGGAGAGTGTGAGATTGGGATAGTGTGAGATGGGGACAGTGTAAGATTGGGACAGTGAGAGATTGGGACAGTGAGAGATTGTGACAGTGTGAGATTGGGACAGTGTGAGATTGGGACAGTGAGAGATTGGACAGTGTGAGATTGGGAAAGTGTGAGATTGGGACAGTGTGAGATTGGGAATGTGTGAGATTGGGAAAGTGTGAGATTGGGACAGTGTGAGATTGGGACAGTGTGAGATCGGGACAGTGTGGGATTGGGACAGTGTGAGATTGGGACAGTGTGAGAGTGGGACAGTGTGAGATTTGGTCAGTGTGAGATTGGGAGAGTGAGAGATTGAGATAGTTTGAGATTGGGACAGAGTGAGATTGAGACAGTGAGAGATTGGGACAGTGTGAGATTGGGGCAGTGTGAGATTGGGGCAGTTTGAGATTGGGAGAGTGTGACATTGGGACAGTGTGAGTTTGGGACAGTGTGAGATTGGGACAGTGAGAGATTGGGACAGTGTGAGATTGGGACAGTGTGACAGTGTGACAGTGTGAGATTGGGACAGTGTGAGATTGTGACAGTGAGAGTTTGGGACAGTGTGAGATTGGGACAGTGTGAGAATCGGACAATGTGAGATTGGGCAGTGTGAGATTGGGACAGTGTGGGATTGGGACAGTGTGAGATTGGGACAGTGAGAGATTGGGGCAGTGTGAGATTGGGAAAGTGTGAGATTGGGACAGTGTGAGATTGGGACAGTGTGAGATTGGGACAGGGTGAGATTGGGACAGTGTGAGAGATAGGACAGTGCGAGATTGGGACAGTGTCAGATTGGGACAGTGTGAGATCGGGACAGTGTGAGATCGGGACAGTGAGCGATTGGGACAGTGAGTGATTGGGACAATGTGAGATTGGGCAGTGTGAGATTAGGTCAGTGATGGATTGGGACAGTGAGAGATTGGGACAGTGTGAGATTGGGACAGTGAGAGATTGGGACAGTGTGAGATTGGGACAGTGAGAGATTGGGACGATGTGAGATTGGGAAAGAGTTAGATTGGGACAGTGTGAGATTGGGACAGTGTGAGATTGGGACAGTGTGAGATTGGGACAGTGAGAGATTGGGACAGTGAGAGATTGGGACAGTGTGAGATTGGGACAGTGTGAGATTGGGACAGTGTGAGATTGGGACAGTGAGAGATTGGGACAGTGTGAGATTGGGACAGTGTGAGATTGGGACAGTGTGAGATTGGGACAGTGTGAGATTGGGACAGTGTGAGATTGGGACAGTGTGAGATTGGGACAGTGAGTGATTGGGACAGTGTGAGATTGGGACAGTGTGAGATTGGGACAGTGAGGGATTGGGACAGTGTGAGGTTGGGACAGTGTGAGATTGGGATAGTGTAAGATTGGGACAGTGAGAGATTGGGACAGTGAGAGATTGGGACAGTGAGAGATTGGGAAAGTGAGAGATTGGGACAGTGAGCAATTGGGACAGTTTTAGATTTGGACAGTGAGAGATTGCGACAGTGTGAGATTGGGACTGTGTGAGATTGGGACAGTGTGAGAATGGGACAGTGTGAGATTGGGAGAGTGTGAGATTGGGATAGTGTGAGATTGGGACAGTGTGAGAGTGGGACAGTGTGAGATTGGGACAGCGTGAGATTGGGACAGTGTGAGATTGGGACAGTGTGAGATTGGGACATTGAGATTGGGACAGTGTGAGATTGAGACCGTGTGAGGTTGGGACAGTGAGAGATTGGGACAGTGTGAGAGTGGGAGAGTGTTAGATTGGGACAGTGTGAGATTGGGACTGTGTGAGATTGGGACAGTGAGAGATTGGGACAGTGCGAGATTGGGACAGTGTGAGATTGGGACAGTGTGAGATTGGGGCAGTGTGAGATTGGGACAGGTTGAGATTCGGACAGTGTGAGATTGGGACAGTGAGAGATTGGGACAGTGTGAGATTGGGACAGTGTGAGTTTGGGACAGTGAGAGATTGGGACAGTGTGAGATTGGGACTGTGTGAGATTGGGACAGTGTGAGATTGGAACAGTGAGAGATTGGGACAGTGAGAGATTGGGACAGTGAGAGATTGGGACAGTGTGTGATTCGAACAGTGTGAGAGTGCGACATTGTGAGATTGGGACAGTGTGAGATTGGGAGAGTGTTAGATTGGGACAGATTGAGATTGGGTCAGTGAGAGATTGGGACAGAGTGAGATTGGGACATTGTGAGATTGGAACAGTGAGAGATTGGGGCAGTGTGAGATTGGGAGAGTGTGAGATTGGGATAGTGTGAGATTGGGACATTGTAAGATTGGGACAGTGAGAGATTGGGACAGTGAGAGATTGGGACAGTGTGAGATTGGGACAGTGTGAGATTGGGACAGTGAGAGATTGGACAGTGTGAGATTGGGAAAGTGTGAGATTGGGACAGTGTGAGATTGGGAATGTGTGAGATTGGGAAAGTGTGAGATTGGGAAAGTGTGAGATTGGGTCAGTGTGAGATCGGGACAGTGTGAGATTGGGACAGTGTGAGATTGGGACAGTGTGAGAGTGGGACAGTGTGAGATTGGGAGAGTGAGAGATTGAGATAGTTTGAGATTGGGACAGAGTGAGATTGAGACAGTGAGAGATTGGGACAGTGTGAGATTGGGGCAGTGTGAGATTGGGGCAGTTTGAGATTGGGAGAGTGTGACATTGGGACAGTGTGAGATTGGGACAGTGTGAGATTGGGACAGTGAGAGATTGGGACAGTGTGAGATTGGGACAGTGTGTGAGTGTGACAGTGTGAGATTGGGACAGTGTGAGATTGTGACAGTGAGAGTTTGGGACAGTGTGAGATTGGGACAGTGTGAGAATCGGACAATGTGAGATTGGGACAGTGTGAGATTGGGACAGTGTGAGATTGGGACAGTGTGATATTGGGACAGTGTGAGGTTGGGACAGTGTGAGATTGGGACAGTGTAAGATTGGGACAGTGAGAGATTGGGACAGTGAGAGATTGGAACAGTGAGAGATTGGGAAAGTGAGAGATTTGGACAGTGAGAGATTGGGACAGTGTTAGATTGGGACAGTGAGAGATTGCGACAGTGTGAGATTGGGACTGTGTGAGATTGGGACAGTGTGAGATTGGGACAGTGTGAGATTGGGAGAGAGTGAGATTGGGATAGTGTGAGATGGGGACAGTGTAAGATTGGGACAGTGAGAGATTGGGACAGTGAGAGATTGGACAGTGTGAGATTGGGAAAGTGTGAGATTGGGACAGTGTGAGATTGGGAATGTGTGAGATTGGGAAAGTGTGAGATTGGGACAGTGTGAGATTGGGACAGTGTGAGATCGGGACAGTGTGGGATTGGGACAGTGTGAGATTGGGACAGTGTGAGAGTGGGACAGTGTGAGATTTGGACAGTGTGAGATTGGGAGAGTGAGAGATTGAGATAGTTTGAGATTGGGACAGAGTGAGATTGAGACAGTGAGAGATTGGGACAGTGTGAGATTGGGGCAGTGTGAGATTGGGGCAGTTTGAGATTGGGAGAGTGTGACATTGGGACAGTGTGTGTTTGGGACAGTGTGAGATTGGGACAGTGAGAGATTGGGACAGTGTGAGATTGGGACAGTGTGAGAGTGTGACAGTGTGAGATTGGGACAGTGTGAGATTGTGACAGTGAGAGTTTGGGACAGTGTGAGATTGGGACAGTGTGAGAATCGGACAATGTGAGATTGGGACAGTGTGAGATTGGGACAGTGTGAGATTGGGACAGTGTGAGATTGGGACAGTGAGAGATTGGGGCAGTGTGAGATTGGGAAAGTGTGAGATTGGGACAGTGTGAGATTGGGACAGTGTGTGATTGGGACAGGGTGAGATTGGGACAGTGTGAGAGATAGGACAGTGCGAGATTGGGACAGTGTCAGATTGGGACAGTGTGAGATCGGGAATGTGTGAGATCGGGACAGTGAGCGATTGGGACAGTGAGTGATTGGGACAATGTGAGATTGGGCAGTGTGAGATTAGGTCAGTGATGGATTGGGACAGTGAGAGATTGGGACAGTGTGAGATTGGGACAGTGAGAGATTGGGACAGTGTGAGATTGGGACAGTGAGAGATTGGGACGATGTGAGATTGCGAAAGATTTAGATTGGGACAGTGTGAGATTGGGACAGTGAGAGATTGGGACAGTGAGAGATTGGGACAGTGTGAGATTGGGACAGTTTGAGATTGGGACAGTGTGAGATTGGGTCAGTGAAAGATAGGGACAGTGTGAGATTGGGACAGTGTGAGATTGGGACAGTGTGAGATTGGGACAGTGTGAGATTGGGACAGTGTGAGATTGGGACAGTGAGTGATTGGGACAGTGTGAGATTGGGACAGTGTGAGATTGGGACAGTGTGAGATTGGGACAGTGTGAGGTTGGGACAGTGTGAGATTGGGACAGTTTAAGATTGGGACAGTGAGAGATTGGGACAGTGAGAGATTGGGACAGTGAGAGATTGGGAAAGTGAGAGATTGGGACAGTGAGCAATTGGGACAGTTTTAGATTTGGACAGTGAGAGATTGCGACAGTGTGAGATTGGGACTGTGTGAGATTGGGACAGTGTGAGATTGGGACAGTGTGAGATTGGGACAGTGTGAGATTGGGATAGTGTGAGATTGGGACAGTGTGAGAGTGGGACAGTGTGAGATTGGGACAGCGTGAGATTGGGACAGTGTGAGATTGGGACAGTGTGAGATTGGGACAGTGAGATTGGGACAGTGTGAGATTGAGACAGTGTGAGGTTGGGACAGTGAGAGATTGGGACAGTGTGAGAGAGGGAGAGTGTTAGATTGGGACAGTGTGAGATTGGGACTGTGTGAGATTGGGACAGTGAGAGATTGGGACAGTGCGAGATTGGGACAGTGTGAGATTGGGACAGTGTGAGATTGGGACAGTGTGAGATTGGGACAGTGTGAGATTGGGACAGGTTGAGATTCGGACAGTGTGAGATTGGGACAGTGAGAGATTGGGACAGTGTGAGATTGGGACAGTGTGAGTTTGGGACAGTGAGAGATTGGGACAGTGTGAGATTGGGACTGTGTGAGATTGGGACAGTGTGAGATTGGAACAGTGAGAGATTGGGACAGTGAGAGATTGGGACAGTGAGAGATTGGGACAGTGTGCGATTCGAACAGTGTGAGAGTGCGACAGTGTGAGATTGGGACAGTGTGAGATTGGGAGAGTGTTAGATTGGGACAGATTGAGATTGGGTCAGTGAGAGATTGGGACAGAGTGAGATTGGGACATTGTGAGATTGGGACAGTGAGAGATTGGGACAGTGAGAGATTGGGACAGTGTGAGATTGGGACAGTGTGAGATTGGGACAGTGAGAGATTGGGACAGTGTGAGATTGGGACAGTTTGAGATTGGGACAGTTTGAGATTGGGAAAGTGTGAGATTGGGACAGTGTGAGATTGGGAAAATGAGAGATTGGGACAGTGTGAGATTGGGACCGTGTGAGATTGGGACAGTGTGAGATTGGGACAGTGAGAGATTGGGACAGTGTGATATTGGGACAGTGTGAGGTTGGGACAGTGTGAGATTGGGACAGTTTGAGATTGGGACAGTGTGAGATTGGGACAGTGAGAGGTTGGGACAGTGTGAGATTGGGACAGTGTGCGATTGGGGCAGTGTGTGATGGGGCAGTGTGACATTGGGGCAGAGTGAGATTGGGACAGTCTGAGATTGGGACAATGTGAGATTGGGACACTGTGAGATTGGGACAGTGTGAGATTGGAACAGTGAGAGATTGGGCCAGTGTGAGATTGGGACAGTGTGAGATTGGGACAGTGTGAGATTGGGACAGTGAGAGATTGGGACAGTGTGAGATTGGGACAGTGTTAGATTGGGACAGTGAGAGATTGGGACGGTGTGAGATTGGGACAGAGTTAGATTGGGACAGTGTGAGATTGGGACAGTGTGAGATTGGGTCCGTGAGAGATTGGGACAGTGAGAGATTGGGACAGTGTGAGATTGGGACAGTGTGAGATTGGGACAGTGTGAGATTGGGATAGTGAGAGATTGGGACAGTGTGAGATTGGGAGAGTGTGAGATTGGGACAGTGTGAGATTGGGACAGTGTGAGATTGGCACAATGTGAGATTGGGACAGTGTGAGATTGGGACAGTGAGAGATTGGGACAGTGTGAGATTGGGACAGTGTGAGATTGGGACAGTGTGATATTGGGGCAGTCTGAGGTTGGGACAGTGTGAGATTGGGACAGTGTGAGATTGGGACAGTGAGAGATTGGGACAGTGAGAGATTGGGACAGTGAGAGATTGGGAAAGTGAGAGATTGGGACAGTGAGAGATTGGGACAGTGTTAGATTGGGACTGTGAGAGATTGCGACAGTGTGAGATTGGGACTGTGTGAGATTGAGACAGTGTGAGATTGGGACAGTGTGAGATTGGGATAGTGTGAGATTGGGACAGTGTGAGAGTGGGACAGGGTGAGATTGGGACAGCGTGAGATTGGGACAGTGTGAGATTGGGACAGTGAGAGATTGGGACAGTGCGAGATTGGGAGAGTGCGAGATTGGGACAGTGTGAGATTCGGACAGTGTGAGATTGGGACAGTGAGATTGGGACAGTGTGAGATTGGGACAGTGTGAGGTTGGGACCGTGAGAGATTGGGACAGTGTGAGAGTGGGACAGTGTGAGATTGGGACAGGGTGAGATTGGGATTGTGTGAGATTGGGACAGTGAGAGATTGGGACAGTGTGAGATTGGGACAGTGTGAGATTGGGACAGGTTGAGATTCGGACAGTGTGAGATTCGGACAGTGTGTGATTGGGACAGTGAGAGATTGGGACAGTGTGAGATTGGGACTGTGTGAGATTGGGACAGTGTGAGATTGGGACAGTGTGAGATTGGGACAGTGTGAGATTGGGACAGTGAGATTGGGACAGTGAGCGATTGGGACAGTGTGAGATTGGGACAGTGTGAGATTGGGACAGTGTGCGATTGGGACAGTGAGAGATTGGGACAGTGTGATATTGGGACAGTGTGAGGTTGGGACAGTGTGAGATTGGGACAGTGTGAGATTGGGACAGTGTGAGATTGGGACAGTGTGAGATTGGGACAGTGTGAGTTTGGGACAGTGAGAGATTGGGACAGTGTGAGATTGGGACTGTGTGAGATTGGGACAGTGTGAGATTGGAACAGTGAGAGATTGGGACAGTGAGAGATTGGGACAGTGAGAGATTGGGACAGTGTGCGATTCGAACAGTGTGAGAGTGCGACAGTGTGAGATTGGGACAGTGTGAGATTGGGAGAGTGTTAGATTGGGAGAGTGTGAGATTGGGATAGTGTGAGATTGGGACATTGTAAGATTGGGACAGTGAGAGATTGGGACAGTGAGAGATTGGGACAGTGTGAGATTGGGACATTGTGAGATTGGGACAGTGAGAGATTGGGGCAGTGTGAGATTGGGAGAGTGTGAGATTGGGATAGTGTGAGATTGGGACATTGTAAGATTGGGACAGTGAGAGATTGGGACAGTGAGAGATTGGGACAGTGTGAGATTGGGACAGTGTGAGATTGGGACAGTGAGAGATTGGACAGTGTGAGATTGGGAAAGTGTGAGATTGGGACAGTGTGAGATTGGGAATGTGTGAGATTGGGAAAGTGTGAGATTGGGAAAGTGTGAGATTGGGACAGTGTGAGATCGGGACAGTGTGAGATTGGGACAGTGTGAGATTGGGACAGTGTGAGAGTGGGACAGTGTGAGATTGGGAGAGTGAGAGATTGAGATAGTTTGAGAGTGGGACAGAGTGAGATTGAGACAGTGAGAGATTGGGACAGTGTGAGATTGGGGCAGTGTGAGATTGGGGCAGTTTGAGATTGGGAGAGTGTGACATTGGGACAGTGTGAGATTGGGACAGTGTGAGATTGGGACAGTGAGAGATTGGGACAGTGTGAGATTGGGACAGTGTGTGAGTGTGACAGTGTGAGATTGGGACAGTGTGAGATTGTGACAGTGAGAGTTTGGGACAGTGTGAGATTGGGACAGTGTGCGAATCGGACAATGTGAGATTGGGACAGTGCGAGATTGGGACAGTGTGAGATTGGGACAGTGTGATATTGCGACAGTGTGAGGTTGGGACAGTGTGAGATTGGGACAGTGTAAGATTGGGACAGTGAGAGATTGGGACAGTGAGAGATTGGAACAGTGAGAGATTGGGAAAGTGAGAGATTTGGACAGTGAGAGATTGGGACAGTGTTAGATTGGGACAGTGAGAGATTGCGACAGTGTGAGATTGGGACTGTGTGAGATTGGGACAGTGTGAGATTGGGACAGTGTGAGATTGGGAGAGTGTGAGATTGGGATAGTGTGAGATGGGGAGAGTGTAAGATTGGGACAGTGAGAGATTGGGACAGTGAGAGATTGGGACAGTGTGAGATTGGGACAGTGTGAGATTGGGACAGTGAGAGATTGGACAGTGTGAGATTGGGAAAGTGTGAGATTGGGACAGTGTGAGATTGGGAATGTGTGAGATTGGGAAAGTGTGAGATTGGGACAGTGTGAGATTGGGACAGTGTGAGATCGGGACAGTGTGGGATTGGGACAGTGTGAGATTGGGACAGTGTGAGAGTGGGACAGTGTGAGATTTGGACAGTGTGAGATTGGGAGAGTGAGAGATTGAGATAGTTTGAGATTGGGACAGAGTGAGATTGAGACAGTGAGAGATTGGGACAGTGTGAGATTGGGGCAGTGTGAGATTGGGGCAGTTTGAGATTGGGAGAGTGTGACATTGGGACAGTGTGAGTTTGGGACAGTGTGAGATTGGGACAGTGAGAGATTGGGACAGTGTGAGATTGGGACAGTGTGAGAGTGTGACAGTGTGAGATTGGGACAGTGTGAGATTGTGACAGTGAGAGTTTGGGACAGTGTGAGATTGGGACAGTGTGAGAATCGGACAATGTGAGATTGGGACAGTGTGAGATTGGGACAGTGTGAGATTGGGACATTGTGAGATTGGGACAGTGAGAGATTGGGGCAGTGTGAGATTGGGAAAGTGTGAGATTGGGACAGTGTGAGATTGGGACAGTGTGAGATTGGGACAGGGTGAGATTGGGACAGTGTGAGAGATAGGACAGTGCGAGATTGGGACAGTGTCAGATTGGGACAGTGTGAGATCGGGACAGTGTGAGATCGGGACAGTGAGCGATTGGGACAGTGAGTGATTGGGACAATGTGAGATTGGGCAGTGTGAGATTAGGTCAGTGATGGATTGGGACAGTGAGAGATTGGGACAGTGTGAGATTGGGACAGTGAGAGATTGGGACAGTGTGAGATTGGGACAGTGAGAGATTGGGACGATGTGAGATTGGGAAAGAGTTAGATTGGGACAGTGTGAGATTGGGACAGTGTGAGATTGGGACAGTGTGAGATTGGGACAGTGAGAGATTGGGACAGTGAGAGATTGGGACAGTGTGAGATTGGGACAGTGTGAGATTGGGACAGTGTGAGATTGGGACAGTGAGAGATTGGGACAGTGTGAGATTGGGACAGTGTGAGATTGGGACAGTGTGAGATTGGGACAGTGTGAGATTGGGACAGTGTGAGATTGGGACAGTGTGAGATTGGGACAGTGAGTGATTGGGACAGTGTGAGATTGGGACAGTGTGAGATTGGGACAGTGTGAGATTGGGACAGTGTGAGGTTGGGACAGTGTGAGATTGGGACAGTGTAAGATTGGGACAGTGAGAGATTGGGACAGTGAGAGATTGGGACAGTGAGAGATTGGGAAAGTGAGAGATTGGGACAGTGAGCAATTGGGACAGTTTTAGATTTGGACAGTGAGAGATTGCGACAGTGTGAGATTGGGACTGTGTGAGATTGGGACAGTGTGAGATTGGGACAGTGTGAGATTGGGAGAGTGTGAGATTGGGATAGTGTGAGATTGGGACAGTGTGAGAGTGGGACAGTGTGAGATTGGGACAGCGTGAGATTGGGACAGTGTGAGATTGGGACAGTGTGAGATTGGGACAGTGAGATTGGGACAGTGTGAGATTGAGACAGTGTGAGGTTGGGACAGTGAGAGATTGGGACAGTGTAAGAGTGGGAGAGTGTTAGATTGGGACAGTGTGAGATTGGGACTGTGTGAGATTGGGACAGTGAGAGATTGGGACAGTGCGAGATTGGGACAGTGTGAGATTGGGACAGTGTGAGATTGGGACAGTGTGAGATTGGGACAGTGTGAGATTGGGACAGGTTGAGATTCGGACAGTGTGAGATTGGGACAGTGAGAGATTGGGACAGTGTGAGATTGGGACAGTGTGAGTTTGGGACAGTGAGAGATTGGGACAGTGTGAGATTGGGACTGTGTGAGATTGGGACAGTGTGAGATTGGAACAGTGAGAGATTGGGACAGTGAGAGATTGGGACAGTGAGAGATTGGGACAGTGTGCGATTCGAACAGTGTGAGAGTGCGACAGTGTGAGATTGGGACAGTGTGAGATTGGGAGAGTGTTAGATTGGGACAGATTGAGATTGGGTCAGTGAGAGATTGGGACAGAGTGAGATTGGGACATTGTGAGATTGGGACAGTGAGAGATTGGGGCAGTGTGAGATTGGGAAAGTGTGAGATTCGGACAGTGTGAGATTGGAACAGTGTGAGATTGGGACAGTGAGAGATTGGGACAGTGAGAGATTGGGACAGTGTGAGATTGGGACAGTGTGAGATTGGGACAGTGAGAGATTGGGACAGTGTGAGATTGGGACAGTTTGAGATTGGGACAGTTTGAGATTGGGAAAGTGTGAGATTGGGACAGTGTGAGATTCGGAAAATGAGAGATTGGGACAGTGTGAGATTGGGACCGTGTGAGATTGGGACAGTGTGAGATTGGGACAGTGAGAGATTGGGACAGTGTGATATTGGGACAGTGTGAGGTTGGGACATTGTGAGATTGGGACAGTTTGAGATTGGGACAGTGTGAGATTGGGACAGTGAGAGGTTGCGACAGTGTGAGATTGGGACAGTGTGCGATTGGGGCTGTGTGTGATAGGGGCAGTGTGACATTGGGGCAGTGTGAGATTGGGACAGTCTGAGATTGGGACAATGTGAGATTGGGACACTGTGAGATTGGGACAGTGTGAGATTGGAACAGTGAGAGATTGGGCCAGTGTGAGATTGGGACAGTGTGAGATTGGGACAGTGTGAGATTGGGACAGTGAGAGATTGGGACAGTGTGAGATTGGGACAGTGTTAGATTGGGACAGTGAGAGATTGGGACGGTGTGAGATTGGGACAGAGTTAGATTGGGACAGTGTGAGATTGGGACATTGTGATATTGGGGCAGTCTGAGGTTGGGACAGTGTGAGATTGGGACAGTGTGAGATTGGGACAGTGAGAGATTGGGACAGTGAGAGATTGGGACAGTGAGAGATTGGGAAAGTGAGAGATTGGGACAGTGAGAGATTGGGACAGTGTTAGATTGGGACTGTGAGAGATTGCGACAGTGTGAGATTGGGACTGTGTGAGATTGAGACAGTGTGAGATTGGGACAGTGTGAGATTGGGATAGTGTGAGATTGGGACAGTGTGAGAGTGGGACAGTTTGAGATTGGGACAGCGTGAGATTGGGACAGTGTGAGATTGGGACAGTGAGAGATTGGGACAGTGCGAGATTGGGAGAGTGCGAGATTGGGACAGTGTGAGATTGGGACAGTGTGAGATTGGGACAGTGAGATTGGGACAGTGTGAGATTGGGACAGTGTGAGGTTGGGACAGTGAGAGATTGGGACAGTGTGAGAGTGGGACAGTGTGAGATTGGGAAAGGGTGAGATTGGGACTGTGTGAGATTGGGACAGTGAGAGATTGGGACAGTGTGAGATTGGGACAGTGTGAGATTGGGACAGGTTGAGATTCGGACAGTGTGAGATTCGGACAGTGTGAGAGTGGGAAAGTTTGAGATTGGGACAGAATGATATTGGGACAGTGTGAGATTAGGACAGTGTGAGATTGGGACAGTGTGAGATTGGGACAGTGAGAGATTGGGACAGTGAGAGATTGGGACAGTGTGAGATTGGGACAGTGTGAGATTGGGACAGTTTGTGATTGGGACAGTGAGAGATTGGGACAGTGTGAGATTGGGACTGTGTGAGATTGGGACAGTGTGAGATTGGGACAGTGTGAGATTGGGACAGTTTGAGATTGGGACAGTGAGATTGGGACAGTGAGCGATTGGGACAGTGTGAGATTGGGACAGTGTGAGATTGGGACAGTGTGCGATTGGGACAGTGAGAGATTGGGACAGTGTGATATTGGGACAGTGTGAGGTTGGGACAGTGTGAGATTGGGACAGCGTGAGATTGGGACAGTGTGAGATTGGGACAGTGAGTGGTTGGGACAGTGCGAGATTGGGACAGTGTGAGATTGGGGCAGTGTGAGATTGGGGCAGTGTGAGATTGGGGCAGTGTGAGATTGGGACAGTGTGACATTGGGACAGTCTGAGATTGAGACAGTGTGAGATTGGGACAGTGTGAGATTGGAACAGTGAGAGATTGGGCCAGTGTGAGATTGGGACAGTGTGAGATTGGGACAGTGTGAGATTGGGACAGTGTGAGATTGGGACAGTGTAAGATTGGTACAGTGAGAGATTGGGACAGTGAGTGATTGGGACAGTGAGAGATTGGGAAAGTGAGAGATTGGGACAGTGAGAGATTGGGACAGTGTTAGATTGGGACAGTGAGAGATTGTGACAGTGTGAGATTGGGACTGTGTGAGATTGGGAAAGTGTGAGATTGGGACAGTGTGAGATTGGGACAGTGTGAGATTGGGACAGTGAGAGATTGGGACAGTGTGAGATTGGGACAGCGTGAGATTGGGACAGTGTGATATTGGGACAGTGTGAGGTTGGGACAGTGTGAGATTGGGACAGTGTAAGATTGGGACAGTGAGAGATTGGGACAGTGAGAGATTGGGACAGTGAGAGATTGGTAAAGTGAGAGATTTGGACAGTGAGAGATTGGGACAGTGTTAGATTGGGACAGTGAGAGATTGCGACAGTGTGAGATTGGGACTGTGTGAGATTGGGACAGTGTGAGATTGGGACAGTGTGAGATTGGGAGAGTGTGAGATTGGGATAGTGTGAGATTGGGACAGTGTAAGATTGGGACAGTGAGAGATTGGGACAGTGTGAGATTGGGTCCGTGAGAGATTGGGACAGTGAGAGATTGGGACAGTGTGAGATTGGGACAGTGTGAGATTGGGACAGTGTGAGATTGGGACAGTGTGAGATTGGGATAGTGAGAGATTGGGACAGTGTGAGATTGGGAGAGTGTGAGATTGGGACAGTGTGAGATTGGGACAGTGTGAGATTGGCACAATGTGAGATTGGGACAGTGTGAGATTGGGACAGTGTGAGATTGGGACAGTGTGATATTGGGGCAGTCTGAGGTTGGGACAGTGTGAGATTGGGACAGTGTGAGATTGGGACAGTGAGAGATTGGGACAGTGAGAGATTGGGACAGTGAGAGATTGGGAAAGTGAGAGATTGGGACAGTGTTAGATTGGGACTGTGAGAGATTGCGACAGTGTGAGATTGGGACTGTGTGAGATTGAGACAGTGTGAGATTGGGACAGTGTGAGATTGGGATAGTGTGAGATTGGGACAGTGTGAGAGTGGGACAGTGTGAGATTGGGACAGCTTGAGATTGGGACAGTGTGAGATTGGGACAGTGAGAGATTGGGACAGTGCGAGATTGGGAGAGTGCGAGATTGGGACAGTGTGAGATTGGGACAGTGTGAGATTGGGACAGTGAGATTGGGACAGTGTGAGATTGGAACAGTGTGAGGTTGGGACAGTGAGAGATTGGGACAGTGTGAGAGTGGGACAGTGTGAGATTGGGACAGGGTGAGATTGGGATTGTGTGAGATTGGGACAGTGAGATATTGGGACAGTGTGAGATTGGGACAGTGTGAGATTGGGACAGGTTGAGATTCGGACAGTGTGAGATTCGGACAGTGTGAGAGTGGGAAAGTGTGAGATTGGGACAGAATGATATTGGGACAGTGTGAGATTAGGACAGTGTGAGATTGGGACAGTGTGAGATTGGGACAGTGAGAGATTGGGACAGTGAGAGATTGGGACAGTGTGAGATTGGGACAGTGTGAGATTGGGACAGTGTGTGATTGGGACAGTAAGAGATTGGGACAGTGTGAGATTGGGACTGTGTGAGATTGGGACAGTGTGAGATTGGGACAGTGTGAGATTGGGACAGTGTGAGATTGGGACAGTGAGATTGGGACAGTGAGCGATTGGGACAGTGTGAGATTGGGACAGTGTGAGATTGGGACAGTGTGCGATTGGGACAGTGAGAGATTGGGACAGTGTGATATTGGGACAGTGTGAGGTTGGGACAGTGTGAGATTGGGACAGTGTGAGATTGGGACAGTGTGAGATTGGGACAGTGTGAGATTGGGACAGTGTGAGTTTGGGACAGTGAGAGATTGGGACAGTGTGAGATTGGGACTGTTTGAGATTGCGACAGTGTGAGATTGGAACAGTGAGAGATTGGGACAGTGAGAGATTGGGACAGTGAGAGATTGGGACAGTGTGCGATTCGAACAGTGTGAGAGTGCGACAGTGTGAGATTGGGACAGTGTGAGATTGGGAGAGTGTTAGATTGGGACAGATTGAGATTGGGTCAGTGAGAGATTGGGACAGAGTGAGATTGGGACATTGTGAGATTGGGACAGTGAGAGATTGGGGCAGTGTGAGATTGGGAGAGTGTGAGATTGGGATAGTGTGAGATTGGGACATTGTAAGATTGGGACAGTGAGAGATTGGGACAGTGAGAGATTGGGACAGTGTGAGATTGGGACAGTGTGAGATTGGGACAGTGACAGATTGGGACAGTGTGAGATCGGGACAGTGTGAGATTGGGACAGTGTAAGATTGGGAATGTGTGAGATTGGGAAAGTGTGAGATTGGGAAAGTGTGAGATTGGGACAGTGTGAGATCGGGACAGTGTGAGATTGGGACAGTGTGAGATTGGGACAGTGTGAGAGTGGGACAGTGTGAGATTGGGAGAGTGAGAGATTGAGATAGTTTGAGACTGGGACAGAGTGAGATTGAGACAGTGAGAGATTGGGACAGTGTGAGATTGGGGCAGTGTGAGATTGGGGCAGTTTGAGATTGGGAGAGTGTGACATTGGGACAGTGTGAGATTGGGACAGTGTGAGATTGGGACAGTGAGAGATTGGGACAGTGTGAGATTGGGACAGTGTGTGAGTGTGACAGTGTGAGATTGGGACAGTGTGAGATTGTGACAGTGAGAGTTTGGGACAGTGTGAGATTGGGACAGTGTGAGAATCGGACAATGTGAGATTGGGACAGTGTGTGATTGGGACAGTGTGAGATTGGGACAGTGTGATATTGGGACAGTGTGAGGTTGGGACAGTGTGAGATTGGGACAGTGTAAGATTGGGACAGTGAGAGATTGGGACAGTGAGAGATTGGAACAGTGAGAGATTGGGAAAGTGAGAGATTTGGACAGTGAGAGATTGGGACAGTGTTAGATTGGGACAGTGAGAGATTGCGACAGTGTGAGATTGGGACTGTGTGAGATTGGGACAGTGTGAGATTGGGACAGTGTGAGATTGGGAGAGTGTGAGATTGGGATAATGTGAGATGGGGACAGTGTAAGATTGGGACAGTGAGAGATTGGGACAGTGAGAGATTGGGACAGTGTGAGATTGGGACAGTGTGAGATTGGGACAGTGAGAGATTGGACAGTGTGAGATTGGGAAAGTGTGAGATTGGGACAGTGTGAGATTGGGAATGTGTGAGATTGGGAAAGTGTGAGATTGGGACAGTGTGAGATTGGGACAGTGTGAGATCGGGACAGTGTGGGATTGGGACAGTGTGAGATTGGGACAGTGTGAGAGTGGGACAGTGTGAGATTTGGACAGTGTGAGATTGGGAGAGTGAGAGATTGAGATAGTTTGAGATTGGGACAGAGTGAGATTGAGACAGTGAGAGATTGGGACAGTGTGAGATTGGGGCAGTGTGAGATTGGGGCAGTTTGAGATTGGGACAGTGTGAGATTGGGACAGTGTGAGAGTGTGACAGTGTGAGATTGGGACAGTGAGAGATTGGGACAGTGTGAGATTGGGTCAGTGTGAGAGTGTGACAGTGTGAGATTGGGACAGTGTGAGATTGTGACAGTGAGAGTTTGGGACAGTGTGAGATTGGGACAGTGTGAGAATCGGACAATGTGAGATTGGGACAGTGTGAGATTGGGACAGTGTGAGATTGGGACATTGTGAGATTGGGACAGTGAGAGATTGGGGCAGTGTGAGATTGGGAAAGTGTGAGATTGGGACAGTGTGAGATTGGGACAGTGTGAGATTGGGACAGGGTGAGATTGGGACAGTGTGAGAGATAGGACAGTGCGAGATTGGGACAGTGTCAGATTGGGACAGTGTGAGATCGGGACAGTGTGAGATCGGGACAGTGAGCGATTGGGACAGTGAGTGATTGGGACAATGTGAGATTGGGCAGTGTGAGATTAGGTCAGTGATGGATTGGGACAGTGAGAGATTGGGACAGTGTGAGATTGGGACAGTGAGAGATTGGGACAGTGTGAGATTGGGACAGTGAGAGATTGGGACGATGTGAGATTGGGAAAGAGTTAGATTGGGACAGTGTGAGATTGGGACAGTGTGAGATTGGGACAGTGTGAGATTGGGACCGTGAGAGATTGGGACAGTGAGAGATTGGGACAGTGTGAGATTGGGACAGTGTGAGATTGGGACAGTGTGAGATTGGGACAGTGAGAGATTGGGACAGTGTGAGATTGGGACAGTGTGAGATTGGGACAGTGTGAGATTGGGACAGTGTGAGATTGGGACAGTGTGAGATTGGGACAGTGAGTGATTGGGACAGTGTGAGATTGGGACAGTGTGAGATTGGGACAGTGTGAGATTGGGACAGTGTGAGGTTGGGACAGTGTGAGATTGGGACAGTGTAAGATTGGGACAGTGAGAGATTGGGACAGTGAGAGATTGGGACAGTGAGAGATTGGGAAAGTGAGAGATTGGGACAGTGAGCAATTGGGACAGTTTTAGATTTGGACAGTGAGAGATTGCGACAGTGTGAGATTGGGACTGTGTGAGATTGGGACAGTGTGAGATTGGGACAGTGTGAGATTGGGAGAGTGTGAGATTGGGATAGTGTGAGATTGGGACAGTGTGAGAGTGGGACAGTGTGAGATTGGGACAGCGTGAGATTGGGACAGTGTGAGATTGGGACAGTGTGAGATTGGGACAGTGAGATTGGGACAGTGTGAGATTGAGACAGTGTGAGGTTGGGACAGTGAGAGATTGGGACAGTGTGAGAGTGGGAGAGTGCTAGATTGGGACAGTGTGAGATTGGGACAGTGTGAGATTGGGACAGTGTGAGATTGGGACAGTGTGAGATTGGGACAGGTTGAGATTCGGACAGTGTGAGATTGGGACAGTGAGAGATTGGGACAGTGTGAGATTGGGACAGTGTGAGTTTGGGACAGTGAGAGATTGGGACAGTGTGAGATTGGGACTGTGTGAGATTGGGACAGTGTGAGATTGGAACAGTGAGAGATTGGGACAGTGAGAGATTGGGACAGTGAGAGATTGGGACAGTTTGCGATTCGAACAGTGTGAGAGTGCGACAGTGTGAGATTGGGACAGTGTGAGATTGGGAGAGTGTTAGATTGGGACAGATTGAGATTGGGTCAGTGAGAGATTGGGACAGAGTGAGATTGGGACATTGTGAGATTGGGACAGTGAGAGATTGGGGCAGTGTGAGATTGGGAAAGTGTGAGATTGGGACAGTGTGAGATTGGAACAGTGTGAGATTGGGACAGTGAGAGATTGGGACAGTGAGAGATTGGGACAGTGTGAGATTGGGACAGTGTGAGATTGGGACAGTGAGAGATTGGGACAGTGTGAGATTGGGACAGTTTGAGATTGGGACAGTTTGAGATTGGGAAAGTGTGAGATTGGGACAGTGTGAGATTGGGAAAACGAGAGATTGGGACAGTGTGAGATTGGGACCGTGTGAGATTGGGACAGTGAGAGATTGGGACAGTGTGATATTGGGACAGTGTGAGGTTGGGACAGTGTGAGATTGGGACAGTTTGAGATTGGGACAGTGTGAGATTGGGACAGTGAGAGGTTGGGACAGTGTGAGATTGGGACAGTGTGCGATTGGGGCAGTGTGTGATAGGGGCAGTGTGACATTGGGGCAGTGTGAGATTGGGACAGTCTGAGATTGGGACAATGTGAGATTGGGACACTGTGAGATTGGGACAGTGTGAGATTGGAACAGTGAGAGATTGGGCCAGTGTGAGATTGGGACAGTGTGAGATTGGGACAGTGTGAGATTGGGACAGTGAGAGATTGGGACAGTGTGAGATTGGGACAGTTTTAGATTGGGACAGTGAGAGATTGGGATGGTGTGAGATTGGGACAGAGTTAGATTGGGACAGTGTGAGATTGGGACAGTGTGAGATTGGGACAGTGTGAGATTGGGTCCGTGAGAGATTGGGACAGTGAGAGATTGGGACAGTGTGAGATTGGGACAGTGTGAGATTGGGACAGTGTGAGATTGGGATAGTGAGAGATTGGGACAGTGTGAGATTGGGAGAGTGTGAGATTGGGACAGTGTGAGATTGGGACAGTGTGAGATTGGCACAATGTGAGATTGGGACAGTGTGAGATTGGGACAGTGAGAGATTGGGACAGTGTGAGATTGGGACAGTGTGAGATTGGGACAGTGTGATATTGGGGCAGTCTGAGGTTGGGACAGTGTGAGATTGGGACAGTGTGAGATTGGGACAGTGAGAGATTGGGACAGTGAGAGATTGGGACAGTGAGAGATTGGGAAAGTGAGAGATTGGGACAGTGAGAGATTGGGACAGTGTTAGATTGGGACTGTGAGAGATTGCGACAGTGTGAGATTGGGACTGTGTGAGATTGAGACAGTGTGAGATTGGGACAGTGTGAGATTGGGATAGTGTGAGATTGGGACAGTGTGAGAGTGGGACAGTGTGAGATTGGGACAGCGTGAGATTGGGACAGTGTGAGATTGGGACAGTGAGAGATTGGGACAGTGCGAGATTGGGAGAGTGCGAGATTGGGACAGTGTGAGATTGGGACAGTGTGAGATTGGGACAGTGAGATTGGGACAGTGTGAGATTGGGACAGTGTGAGGTTGGGACAGTGAGAGATTGGGACAGTGTGAGAGTGGGACAGTGTGAGATTGGGAAAGGGTGAGATTGGGACTGTGTGAGATTGGGACAGTGAGAGATTGGGACAGTGTGAGATTGGGACAGTGTGAGATTGGGACAGAATGATATTGGGACAGTGTGAGATTAGGACCGTGTGAGATTGGGACAGTGTGAGATTGGGACAGTGAGAGATTGGGACAGTGAGAGATTGGGACAGTGTGAGATTGGGACAGTGTGAGATTGGGACAGTGTGTGATTGGGACAGTGAGAGATTGGGACAGTGTGAGATTGGGACTGTGTGAGATTGGGACAGTGTGAGATTGGGACAGTGTGAGATTGGGACAGTGTGAGATTGGGACAGTGAGATTGGGACAGTGAGCGATTGGGACAGTGTGAGATTGGGACAGTGTGAGATTGGGACAGTGTGCGATTGGGACAGTGAGAGATTGGGACAGTGTGATATTGGGACAGTGTGAGGTTGGGACAGTGTGAGATTGGGACAGTGTGAGATTGGGACAGTGTGAGATTGGGACAGTGAGTGGTTGGGACAGTGCGAGATTGGGACAGTGTGAGATTGGGGCAGTGTGAGATTGGGGCAGTGTGAGATTGGGGCAGTGTGAGATTGGGACAGTGTGACATTGGGACAGTCTGAGATTGGGACAGTGTGAGATTGGGACAGTGTGAGATTGGAACAGTGAGAGATTGGGCCAGTGTGAGATTGGGACAGTGTGAGATTGGGAGAGTGTGAGATTGGGACAGTGTGAGATTGGGACAGTGAGAGATTGGGACAGTGTGAGATTGGGACAGTGTGAGATTGGGACAGTGTAAGATTGGTACAGTGAGAGATTGGGACAGTGAGTGATTGGGACAGTGAGAGATTGGGAAAGTGATAGATTGGGACAGTGAGAGATTGGGACAGTGTTAGATTGGGACAGTGAGAGATTGTGACAGTGTGAGATTGGGACTGTGTGAGATTGGGAATGTGTGAGATTGGGACAGTGTGAGATTGGGACAGTGTGAGATTGGGACAGTGAGAGATTGGGACAGTGTGAGATTGGGACAGCGTGAGATTGGGACAGTGTGATATTGGGACAGTGTGAGGTTGGGACAGTGTGAGATTGGGACAGTGTAAGATTGGGACAGTGAGAGATTGGGACAGTGAGAGATTGGGACAGTGAGAGATTGGGAAAGTGAGAGATTTGGACAGTGAGAGATTGGGACAGTGTGAGATTGGGACAGTGTGAGGTTGGGACAGTGAGAGATTGGGACAGTGTGAGAGTGGGACAGTGTGAGATTGGGACAGGGTGAGATTGGGATTGTGTGAGATTGGGACAGTGAGATATTGGGACAGTGTGAGATTGGGACAGTGTGAGATTGGGACAGGTTGAGATTCGGACAGTGTGAGATTCGGACAGTGTGAGAGTGGGAAAGTGTGAGATTGGGACAGAATGATATTGGGACAGTGTGAGATTAGGACAGTGTGAGATTGGGACAGTGTGAGATTGGGACAGTGAGAGATTGGGACAGTGAGAGATTGGGACAGTGTGAGATTGGGACAGTGTGAGATTGGGACAGTGTGTGATTGGGACAGTAAGAGATTGGGACAGTGTGAGATTGGGACTGTGTGAGATTGGGACAGTGTGAGATTGGGACAATGTGAGATTGGGACAGTGTGAGATTGGGACAGTGAGATTGGGACAGTGAGCGATTGGGACAGTGTGAGATTGGGACAGTGTGAGATTGGGACAGTGTGCGATTGGGACAGTGAGAGATTGGGACAGTGTGATATTGGGACAGTGTGAGGTTGGGACAGTGTGAGATTGGGACAGTGTGAGATTGGGACAGTGTGAGATTGGGACAGTGTGAGATTGGGACAGTGTGAGTTTGGGACAGTGAGAGATTGGGACAGTGTGAGATTGGGACTGTGTGAGATTGGGACAGTGTGAGATTGGAACAGTGTGAGATTGGGACAGTGTGAGATTGGGAGAGTGTTAGATTGGGACAGATTGAGATTGGGTCAGTGAGAGATTGGGACAGAGTGAGATTGGGACATTGTGAGATTGGGACAGTGAGAGATTGGGGCAGTGTGAGATTGGGAGAGTGTGAGATTGGGATAGTGTGAGATTGGGACATTGTAAGATTGGGACAGTGAGAGATTGGGACAGTGAGAGATTGGGACAGTGTGAGATTGGGACAGTGTGAGATTGGGACAGTGAGAGATTGGGACAGTGTGAGATCGGGACAGTGTGAGATTGGGACAGTGTAAGATTGGGAATGTGTGAGATTGGGAAAGTGTGAGATTGGGCAAGTGTGAGATTGGGACAGTGTGAGATCGGGACAGTGTGAGATTGGGACAGTGTGAGATTGGGACAGTGTGAGAGTGGGACAGTGTGAGATTGGGAGAGTGAGAGATTGAGATAGTTTGAGACTGGGACAGAGTGAGATTGAGACAGTGAGAGATTGGAACAGTGTGAGATTGGGGCAGTGTGAGATTGGGGCAGTTTGAGATTGGGAGAGTGTGACATTGGGACAGTGTGAGATTGGGACAGTGTGAGATTGGGACAGTGAGAGATTGGGACAGTGTGAGATTGGGACAGTGTGTGAGTGTGACAGTGTGAGATTGGGACAGTGTGAGATTGTGACAGTGAGAGTTTGGGACAGTGTGAGATTGGGACAGTGTGAGAATCGGACAATGTGAGATTGGGACAGTGTGTGATTGGGACAGTGTGAGATTGGGACAGTGTGATATTGGGACAGTGTGAGGTTGGGACAGTGTGAGATTGGGACAGTGTAAGATTGGGACAGTGAGAGATTGGGACAGTGAGAGATTGGAACAGTGAGAGATTGGGAAAGTGAGAGATTTGGACAGTGAGAGATTGGGACAGTGTTAGATTGGGACAGTGAGAGATTGCGACAGTGTGAGATTGGGACTGTGTGAGATTGGGACAGTGTGAGATTGGGACAGTGTGAGATTGGGAGAGTGTGAGATTGGGATAGTGTGAGATGGGGACAGTGTAAGATTGGGACAGTGAGAGATTGGGACAGTGAGAGATTGGGACAGTGTGAGATTGGGACAGTGTGAGATTGGGACAGTGAGAGATTGGACAGTGTGAGATTGGGAAAGTGTGAGATTGGGACAGTGTGAGATTGGGAATGTGTGAGATTGGGAAAGTGTGAGATTGGGACAGTGTGAGATTGGGACAGTGTGAGATCGGGACAGTGTGGGATTGGGACAGTGTGAGATTGGGACAGTGTGAGAGTGGGACAGTGTGAGATTTGGACAGTGTGAGATTGGGAGAGTGAGAGATTGAGATAGTTTGAGATTGGGACAGAGTGAGATTGAGACAGTGAGAGATTGGGACAGTGTGAGATTGGGGCAGTGTGAGATTGGGGCAGTTTGAGATTGGGACAGTGTGAGATTGGGACAGTGTGAGAGTGTGACAGTGTGAGATTGGGACAGTGAGAGATTGGGACAGTGTGAGATTGGGACAGTGTGAGAGTGTGACAGTGTGAGATTGGGACAGTGTGAGATTGTGACAGTGAGAGTTTGGGACAGTGTGAGATTGGGACAGTGTGAGAATCGGACAATGTGAGATTGGGACAGTGTGAGATTGGGACAGTGTGAGATTGGGACATTGTGAGATTGGGACAGTGAGAGATTGGGGCAGTGTGAGATTGGGAAAGTGTGAGATTGGGACAGTGTGAGATTGGGACAGTGTGAGATTGGGACAGGGTGAGATTGGGACAGTGTGAGAGATAGGACAGTGCGAGATTGGGACAGTGTCAGATTGGGACAGTGTGAGATCGGGACAGTGTGAGATCGGGACAGTGAGCGATTGGGACAGTGAGTGATTGGGACAATGTGAGATTGGGCAGTGTGAGATTAGGTCAGTGATGGATTGGGACAGTGAGAGATTGGGACAGTGTGAGATTGGGACAGTGAGAGATTGGGACAGTGTGAGATTGGGACAGTGAGAGATTGGGACGATGTGAGATTGGGAAAGAGTTAGATTGGGACAGTGTGAGATTGGGACAGTGTGAGATTGGGACAGTGTGAGATTGGGACCGTGAGAGATTGGGACAGTGAGAGATTGGGACAGTGTGAGATTGGGACAGTGTGAGATTGGGACAGTGTGAGATTGGGACAGTGAGAGATTGGGACAGTGTGAGATTGGGACAGTGTGAGATTGGGACAGTGTGAGATTGGGACAGTGTGAGATTGGGACAGTGTGAGATTGGGACAGTGTGAGATTGGGACAGTGAGTGATTGGGACAGTGTGAGATTGGGACAGTGTGAGATTGGGACAGTGTGAGATTGGGACAGTGTGAGGTTGGGACAGTGTGAGATTGGGACAGTGTAAGATTGGGACAGTGAGAGATTGGGACAGTGAGAGATTGGGACAGTGAGAGATTGGGAAAGTGAGAGATTGGGACAGTGAGCAATTGGGACAGTTTTAGATTTGGACAGTGAGAGATTGCGACAGTGTGAGATTGGGACTGTGTGAGATTGGGACAGTGTGAGATTGGGACAGTGTGAGATTGGGAGAGTGTGAGATTGGGATAGTGTGAGATTGGGACAGTGTGAGAGTGGGACAGTGTGAGATTGGGACAGCGTGAGATTGGGACAGTGTGAGATTGGGACAGTGTGAGATTGGGACAGTGAGATTGGGACAGTGTGAGATTGAGACAGTGTGAGGTTGGGACAGTGAGAGATTGGGACAGTGTGAGAGTGGGAGAGTGCTAGATTGGGACAGTGTGAGATTGGGACTGTGTGAGATTGGGACAGTGCGAGATTGGGACAGTGTGAGATTGGGACAGTGTGAGATTGGGACAGTGTGAGATTGGGACAGTGTGAGATTGGGACAGGTTGAGATTCGGACAGTGTGAGATTGGGACAGTGAGAGATTGGGACAGTGTGAGATTGGGAAAGTGTGAGTTTGGGACAGTGAGAGATTGGGACAGTGTGAGATTGGGACTGTGTGAGATTGGGACAGTGTGAGATTGGAACAGTGAGAGATTGGGACAGTGAGAGATTGGGACAGTGAGAGATTGGGACAGTTTGCGATTCGAACAGTGTGAGAGTGCGACAGTGTGAGATTGGGACAGTGTGAGATTGGGAGAGTGTTAGATTGGGACAGATTGAGATTGGGTCAGTGAGAGATTGGGACAGAGTGAGATTGGGACATTGTGAGATTGGGACAGTGAGAGATTGGGGCAGTGTGAGATTGGGAAAGTGTGAGATTGGGACAGTGTGAGATTGGAACAGTGTGAGATTGGGACAGTGAGAGATTGGGACAGTGAGAGATTGGGACAGTGTGAGATTGGGACAGTGTGAGATTGGGACAGTGAGAGATTGGGACAGTGTGAGATTGGGACAGTTTGAGATTGGGACAGTTTGAGATTGGGAAAGTGTGAGATTGGGACAGTGTGAGATTGGGAAAACGAGAGATTGGGACAGTGTGAGATTGGGACCGTGTGAGATTGGGACAGTGAGAGATTGGGACAGTGTGATATTGGGACAGTGTGAGGTTGGGACAGTGTGAGATTGGGACAGTTTGAGATTGGGACAGTGTGAGATTGGGACAGTGAGAGGTTGGGACAGTGTGAGATTGGGACAGTGTGCGATTGGGGCAGTGTGTGATAGGGGCAGTGTGACATTGGGGCAGTGTGAGATTGGGACAGTCTGAGATTGGGACAATGTGAGATTGGGACACTGTGAGATTGGGACAGTGTGAGATTGGAACAGTGAGAGATTGGGCCAGTGTGAGATTGGGACAGTGTGAGATTGGGACAGTGTGAGATTGGGACAGTGAGAGATTGGGACAGTGTGAGATTGGGACAGTTTTAGATTGGGACAGTGAGAGATTGGGATGGTGTGAGATTGGGACAGAGTTAGATTGGGACAGTGTGAGATTGGGACAGTGTGAGATTGGAACAGTGTGAGATTGGGTCCGTGAGAGATTGGGACAGTGAGAGATTGGGACAGTGTGAGATTGGGACAGTGTGAGATTGGGACAGTGTGAGATTGGGATAGTGAGAGATTGGGACAGTGTGAGATTGGGAGAGTGTGAGATTGGGACAGTGTGAGATTGGGACAGTGTGAGATTGGCACAATGTGAGATTGGGACAGTGTGAGATTGGGACAGTGAGAGATTGGGACAGTGTGAGATTGGGACAGTGTGAGATTGGGACAGTGTGATATTGGGGCAGTCTGAGGTTGGGACAGTGTGAGATTGGGACAGTGTGAGATTGGGACAGTGAGAGATTGGGACAGTGAGAGATTGGGACAGAGAGAGATTGGGAAAGTGAGAGATTGGGACAGTGAGAGATTGGGACAGTGTTAGATTGGGACTGTGAGAGATTGCGACAGTGTGAGATTGGGACTGTGTGAGATTGAGACAGTGTGAGATTGGGACAGTGTGAGATTGGGATAGTGTGAGATTGGGACAGTGTGAGAGTGGGACAGTGTGAGATTGGGACAGCGTGAGATTGGGACAGTGTGAGATTGGGACAGTGAGAGATTGGGACAGTGCGAGATTGGGAGAGTGCGAGATTGGGACAGTGTGAGATTGGGACAGTGTGAGATTGGGACAGTGAGATTGGGACAGTGTGAGATTGGGACAGTGTGAGGTTGGGACAGTGAGAGATTGGGACAGTGTGAGAGTGGGACAGTGTGAGATTGGGAAAGGGTGAGATTGGGACTGTGTGAGATTGGGACAGTGAGAGATTGGGACAGTGTGAGATTGGGACAGTGTGAGATTGGGACAGAATGATATTGGGACAGTGTGAGATTAGGACCGTGTGAGATTGGGACAGTGTGAGATTGGGACAGTGAGAGATTGGGACAGTGAGAGATTGGGACAGTGTGAGATTGGGACAGTGTGAGATTGGGACAGTGTGTGATTGGGACAGTGAGAGATTGGGACAGTGTGAGATTGGGACTGTGTGAGATTGGGACAGTGTGAGATTGGGACAGTGTGAGATTGGGACAGTGTGAGATTGGGACAGTGAGATTGGGACAGTGAGCGATTGGGACAGTGTGAGATTGGGACAGTGTGAGATTGGGACAGTGTGCGATTGGGACAGTGAGAGATTGGGACAGTGTGATATTGGGACAGTGTGAGGTTGGGACAGTGTGAGATTGGGACAGTGTGAGATTGGGACAGTGTGAGATTGGGACAGTGAGTGGTTGGGACAGTGCGAGATTGGGACAGTGTGAGATTGGGGCAGTGTGAGATTGGGGCAGTGTGAGATTGGGGCAGTGTGAGATTGGGACAGTGTGACATTGGGACAGTCTGAGATTGGGACAGTGTGAGATTGGGACAGTGTGAGATTGGGACCGTGAGAGATTGGGACAGTGAGAGATTGGGACAGTGTGAGATTGGGACAGTGTGAGATTGGGACAGTGTGAGATTGGGACAGTGAGAGATTGGGACAGTGTGAGATTGGGACAGTGTGAGATTGGGACAGTGTGAGATTGGGACAGTGTGAGATTGGGACAGTGTGAGATTGGGACAGTGTGAGATTGGGACAGTGAGTGATTGGGACAGTGTGAGATTGGGACAGTGTGAGATTGGGACAGTGTGAGATTGGGACAGTGTGAGGTTGGGACAGTGTGAGATTGGGACAGTGTAAGATTGGGACAGTGAGAGATTGGGACAGTGAGAGATTGGGACAGTGAGAGATTGGGAAAGTGAGAGATTGGGACAGTGAGCAATTGGGACAGTTTTAGATTTGGACAGTGAGAGATTGCGACAGTGTGAGATTGGGACTGTGTGAGATTGGGACAGTGTGAGATTGGGACAGTGTGAGATTGGGAGAGTGTGAGATTGGGATAGTGTGAGATTGGGACAGTGTGAGAGTGGGACAGTGTGAGATTGGGACAGCGTGAGATTGGGACAGTGTGAGATTGGGACAGTGTGAGATTGGGACAGTGAGATTGGGACAGTGTGAGATTGAGACAGTGTGAGGTTGGGACAGTGAGAGATTGGGACAGTGTGAGAGTGGGAGAGTGCTAGATTGGGACAGTGTGAGATTGGGACAGTGTGAGATTGGGACAGTGTGAGATTGGGACAGTGTGAGATTGGGACAGGTTGAGATTCGGACAGTGTGAGATTGGGACAGTGAGAGATTGGGACAGTGTGAGATTGGGACAGTGTGAGTTTGGGACAGTGAGAGATTGGGACAGTGTGAGATTGGGACTGTGTGAGATTGGGACAGTGTGAGATTGGAACAGTGAGAGATTGGGACAGTGAGAGATTGGGACAGTGAGAGATTGGGACAGTTTGCGATTCGAACAGTGTGAGAGTGCGACAGTGTGAGATTGGGACAGTGTGAGATTGGGAGAGTGTTAGATTGGGACAGATTGAGATTGGGTCAGTGAGAGATTGGGACAGAGTGAGATTGGGACATTGTGAGATTGGGACAGTGAGAGATTGGGGCAGTGTGAGATTGGGAAAGTGTGAGATTGGGACAGTGTGAGATTGGAACAGTGTGAGATTGGGACAGTGAGAGATTGGGACAGTGAGAGATTGGGACAGTGTGAGATTGGGACAGTGTGAGATTGGGACAGTGAGAGATTGGGACAGTGTGAGATTGGGACAGTTTGAGATTGGGACAGTTTGAGATTGGGAAAGTGTGAGATTGGGACAGTGTGAGATTGGGAAAACGAGAGATTGGGACAGTGTGAGATTGGGACCGTGTGAGATTGGGACAGTGAGAGATTGGGACAGTGTGATATTGGGACAGTGTGAGGTTGGGACAGTGTGAGATTGGGACAGTTTGAGATTGGGACAGTGTGAGATTGGGACAGTGAGAGGTTGGGACAGTGTGAGATTGGGACAGTGTGCGATTGGGGCAGTGTGTGATAGGGGCAGTGTGACATTGGGGCAGTGTGAGATTGGGACAGTCTGAGATTGGGACAATGTGAGATTGGGACACTGTGAGATTGGGACAGTGTGAGATTGGAACAGTGAGAGATTGGGCCAGTGTGAGATTGGGACAGTGTGAGATTGGGACAGTGTGAGATTGGGACAGTGAGAGATTGGGACAGTGTGAGATTGGGACAGTTTTAGATTGGGACAGTGAGAGATTGGGATGGTGTGAGATTGGGACAGAGTTAGATTGGGACAGTGTGAGATTGGGACAGTGTGAGATTGGGACAGTGTGAGATTGGGTCCGTGAGAGATTGGGACAGTGAGAGATTGGGACAGTGTGAGATTGGGACAGTGTGAGATTGGGACAGTGTGAGATTGGGATAGTGAGAGATTGGGACAGTGTGAGATTGGGAGAGTGTGAGATTGGGACAGTGTGAGATTGGGACAGTGTGAGATTGGCACAATGTGAGATTGGGACAGTGTGAGATTGGGACAGTGAGAGATTGGGACAGTGTGAGATTGGGACAGTGTGAGATTGGGACAGTGTGATATTGGGGCAGTCTGAGGTTGGGACAGTGTGAGATTGGGACAGTGTGAGATTGGGACAGTGAGAGATTGGGACAGTGAGAGATTGGGACAGTGAGAGATTGGGAAAGTGAGAGATTGGGACAGTGAGAGATTGGGACAGTGTTAGATTGGGACTGTGAGAGATTGCGACAGTGTGAGATTGGGACTGTGTGAGATTGAGACAGTGTGAGATTGGGACAGTGTGAGATTGGGATAGTGTGAGATTGGGACAGTGTGAGAGTGGGACAGTGTGAGATTGGGACAGCGTGAGATTGGGACAGTGTGAGATTGGGACAGTGAGAGATTGGGACAGTGCGAGATTGGGAGAGTGCGAGATTGGGACAGTGTGAGATTGGGACAGTGTGAGATTGGGACAGTGAGATTGGGACAGTGTGAGATTGGGACAGTGTGAGGTTGGGACAGTGAGAGATTGGGACAGTGTGAGAGTGGGACAGTGTGAGATTGGGAAAGGGTGAGATTGGGACTGTGTGAGATTGGGACAGTGAGAGATTGGGACAGTGTGAGATTGGGACAGTGTGAGATTGGGACAGAATGATATTGGGACAGTGTGAGATTAGGACCGTGTGAGATTGGGACAGTGTGAGATTGGGACAGTGAGAGATTGGGACAGTGAGAGATTGGGACAGTGTGAGATTGGGACAGTGTGAGATTGGGACAGTGTGTGATTGGGACAGTGAGAGATTGGGACAGTGTGAGATTGGGACTGTGTGAGATTGGGACAGTGTGAGATTGGGACAGTGTGAGATTGGGACAGTGTGAGATTGGGACAGTGAGATTGGGACAGTGAGCGATTGGGACAGTGTGAGATTGGGACAGTGTGAGATTGGGACAGTGTGCGATTGGGACAGTGAGAGATTGGGACAGTGTGATATTGGGACAGTGTGAGGTTGGGACAGTGTGAGATTGGGACAGTGTGAGATTGGGACAGTGTGAGATTGGGACAGTGAGTGGTTGGGACAGTGCGAGATTGGGACAGTGTGAGATTGGGGCAGTGTGAGATTGGGGCAGTGTGAGATTGGGGCAGTGTGAGATTGGGACAGTGTGACATTGGGACAGTCTGAGATTGGGACAGTGTGAGATTGGGACAGTGTGAGATTGGAACAGTGAGAGATTGGGCCAGTGTGAGATTGGGACAGTGTGAGATTGGGAGAGTGTGAGATTGGGACAGTGTGAGATTGGGACAGTGAGAGATTGGGACAGTGTGAGATTGGGACAGTGTGAGATTGGGACAGTGTAAGATTGGTACAGTGAGAGATTGGGACAGTGAGTGATTGGGACAGTGAGAGATTGGGAAAGTGAGAGATTGGGACAGTGAGAGATTGGGACAGTGTTAGATTGGGACAGTGAGAGATTGTGACAGTGTGAGATTGGGACTGTGTGAGATTGGGAATGTGTGAGATTGGGACAGTGTGAGATTGGGACAGTGTGAGATTGGGACAGTGAGAGATTGGGACAGTGTGAGATTGGGACAGCGTGAGATTGGGACAGTGTGATATTGGGACAGTGTGAGGTTGGGACAGTGTGAGATTGGGACAGTGTAAGATTGGGACAGTGAGAGATTGGGACAGTGAGAGATTGGGACAGTGAGAGATTGGGAAAGTGAGAGATTTGGACAGTGAGAGATTGGGACAGTGTGAGATTGGGACAGTGTGAGGTTGGGACAGTGAGAGATTGGGACAGTGTGAGAGTGGGACAGTGTGAGATTGGGACAGGGTGAGATTGGGATTGTGTGAGATTGGGACAGTGAGATATTGGGACAGTGTGAGATTGGGACAGTGTGAGATTGGGACAGGTTGAGATTCGGACAGTGTGAGATTCGGACAGTGTGAGAGTGGGAAAGTGTGAGATTGGGACAGAATGATATTGGGACAGTGTGAGATTAGGACAGTGTGAGATTGGGACAGTGTGAGATTGGGACAGTGAGAGATTGGGACAGTGAGAGATTGGGACAGTGTGAGATTGGGACAGTGTGAGATTGGGACAGTGTGTGATTGGGACAGTAAGAGATTGGGACAGTGTGAGATTGGGACTGTGTGAGATTGGGACAGTGTGAGATTGGGACAGTGTGAGATTGGGACAGTGTGAGATTGGGACAGTGAGATTGGGACAGTGAGCGATTGGGACAGTGTGAGATTGGGACAGTGTGAGATTGGGACAGTGTGCGATTGGGACAGTGAGAGATTGGGACAGTGTGATATTGGGACAGTGTGAGGTTGGGACAGTGTGAGATTGGGACAGTGTGAGATTGGGACAGTGTGAGATTGGGACAGTGTGAGATTGGGACAGTGTGAGTTTGGGACAGTGAGAGATTGGGACAGTGTGAGATTGGGACTGTGTGAGATTGGGACAGTGTGAGATTGGAACAGTGTGAGATTGGGACAGTGTGAGATTGGGAGAGTGTTAGATTGGGACAGATTGAGATTGGGTCAGTGAGAGATTGGGACAGAGTGAGATTGGGACATTGTGAGATTGGGACAGTGAGAGATTGGGGCAGTGTGAGATTGGGAGAGTGTGAGATTGGGATAGTGTGAGATTGGGACATTGTAAGATTGGGACAGTGAGAGATTGGGACAGTGAGAGATTGGGACAGTGTGAGATTGGGACAGTGTGAGATTGGGACAGTGAGAGATTGGGACAGTGTGAGATCGGGACAGTGTGAGATTGGGACAGTGTAAGATTGGGAATGTGTGAGATTGGGAAAGTGTGAGATTGGGCAAGTGTGAGATTGGGACAGTGTGAGATCGGGACAGTGTGAGATTGGGACAGTGTGAGATTGGGACAGTGTGAGAGTGGGACAGTGTGAGATTGGGAGAGTGAGAGATTGAGATAGTTTGAGACTGGGACAGAGTGAGATTGAGACAGTGAGAGATTGGGACAGTGTGAGATTGGGGCAGTGTGAGATTGGGGCAGTTTGAGATTGGGAGAGTGTGACATTGGGACAGTGTGAGATTGGGACAGTGTGAGATTGGGACAGTGAGAGATTGGGACAGTGTGAGATTGGGACAGTGTGTGAGTGTGACAGTGTGAGATTGGGACAGTGTGAGATTGTGACAGTGAGAGTTTGGGACAGTGTGAGATTGGGACAGTGTGAGAATCGGACAATGTGAGATTGGGACAGTGTGTGATTGGGACAGTGTGAGATTGGGACAGTGTGATATTGGGACAGTGTGAGGTTGGGACAGTGTGAGATTGGGACAGTGTAAGATTGGGACAGTGAGAGATTGGGACAGTGAGAGATTGGAACAGTGAGAGATTGGGAAAGTGAGAGATTTGGACAGTGAGAGATTGGGACAGTGTTAGATTGGGACAGTGAGAGATTGCGACAGTGTGAGATTGGGACTGTGTGAGATTGGGACAGTGTGAGATTGGGACAGTGTGAGATTGGGAGAGTGTGAGATTGGGATAGTGTGAGATGGGGACAGTGTAAGATTGGGACAGTGAGAGATTGGGACAGTGAGAGATTGGGACAGTGTGAGATTGGGACAGTGTGAGATTGGGACAGTGAGAGATTGGACAGTGTGAGATTGGGAAAGTGTGAGATTGGGACAGTGTGAGATTGGGAATGTGTGAGATTGGGAAAGTGTGAGATTGGGACAGTGTGAGATTGGGACAGTGTGAGATCGGGACAGTGTGGGATTGGGACAGTGTGAGATTGGGACAGTGTGAGAGTGGGACAGTGTGAGATTTGGACAGTGTGAGATTGGGAGAGTGAGAGATTGAGATAGTTTGAGATTGGGACAGAGTGAGATTGAGACAGTGAGAGATTGGGACAGTGTGAGATTGGGGCAGTGTGAGATTGGGGCAGTTTGAGATTGGGACAGTGTGAGATTGGGACAGTGTGAGAGTGTGACAGTGTGAGATTGGGACAGTGAGAGATTGGGACAGTGTGAGATTGGGACAGTGTGAGAGTGTGACAGTGTGAGATTGGGACAGTGTGAGATTGTGACAGTGAGAGTTTGGGACAGTGTGAGATTGGGACAGTGTGAGAATCGGACAATGTGAGATTGGGACAGTGTGAGATTGGGACAGTGTGAGATTGGGACATTGTGAGATTGGGACAGTGAGAGATTGGGGCAGTGTGAGATTGGGAAAGTGTGAGATTGGGACAGTGTGAGATTGGGACAGTGTGAGATTGGGACAGGGTGAGATTGGGACAGTGTGAGAGATAGGACAGTGCGAGATTGGGACAGTGTCAGATTGGGACAGTGTGAGATCGGGACAGTGTGAGATCGGGACAGTGAGCGATTGGGACAGTGAGTGATTGGGACAATGTGAGATTGGGCAGTGTGAGATTAGGTCAGTGATGGATTGGGACAGTGAGAGATTGGGACAGTGTGAGATTGGGACAGTGAGAGATTGGGACAGTGTGAGATTGGGACAGTGAGAGATTGGGACGATGTGAGATTGGGAAAGAGTTAGATTGGGACAGTGTGAGATTGGGACAGTGTGAGATTGGGACAGTGTGAGATTGGGACCGTGAGAGATTGGGACAGTGAGAGATTGGGACAGTGTGAGATTGGGACAGTGTGAGATTGGGACAGTGTGAGATTGGGACAGTGAGAGATTGGGACAGTGTGAGATTGGGACAGTGTGAGATTGGGACAGTGTGAGATTGGGACAGTGTGAGATTGGGACAGTGTGAGATTGGGACAGTGTGAGATTGGGACAGTGAGTGATTGGGACAGTGTGAGATTGGGACAGTGTGAGATTGGGACAGTGTGAGATTGGGACAGTGTGAGGTTGGGACAGTGTGAGATTGGGACAGTGTAAGATTGGGACAGTGAGAGATTGGGACAGTGAGAGATTGGGACAGTGAGAGATTGGGAAAGTGAGAGATTGGGACAGTGAGCAATTGGGACAGTTTTAGATTTGGACAGTGAGAGATTGCGACAGTGTGAGATTGGGACTGTGTGAGATTGGGACAGTGTGAGATTGGGACAGTGTGAGATTGGGAGAGTGTGAGATTGGGATAGTGTGAGATTGGGACAGTGTGAGAGTGGGACAGTGTGAGATTGGGACAGCGTGAGATTGGGACAGTGTGAGATTGGGACAGTGTGAGATTGGGACAGTGAGATTGGGACAGTGTGAGATTGAGACAGTGTGAGGTTGGGACAGTGAGAGATTGGGACAGTGTGAGAGTGGGAGAGTGCTAGATTGGGACAGTGTGAGATTGGGACTGTGTGAGATTGGGACAGTGCGAGATTGGGACAGTGTGAGATTGGGACAGTGTGAGATTGGGACAGTGTGAGATTGGGACAGTGTGAGATTGGGACAGGTTGAGATTCGGACAGTGTGAGATTGGGACAGTGAGAGATTGGGACAGTGTGAGATTGGGAAAGTGTGAGTTTGGGACAGTGAGAGATTGGGACAGTGTGAGATTGGGACTGTGTGAGATTGGGACAGTGTGAGATTGGAACAGTGAGAGATTGGGACAGTGAGAGATTGGGACAGTGAGAGATTGGGACAGTTTGCGATTCGAACAGTGTGAGAGTGCGACAGTGTGAGATTGGGACAGTGTGAGATTGGGAGAGTGTTAGATTGGGACAGATTGAGATTGGGTCAGTGAGAGATTGGGACAGAGTGAGATTGGGACATTGTGAGATTGGGACAGTGAGAGATTGGGGCAGTGTGAGATTGGGAAAGTGTGAGATTGGGACAGTGTGAGATTGGAACAGTGTGAGATTGGGACAGTGAGAGATTGGGACAGTGAGAGATTGGGACAGTGTGAGATTGGGACAGTGTGAGATTGGGACAGTGAGAGATTGGGACAGTGTGAGATTGGGACAGTTTGAGATTGGGACAGTTTGAGATTGGGAAAGTGTGAGATTGGGACAGTGTGAGATTGGGAAAACGAGAGATTGGGACAGTGTGAGATTGGGACAGTGTGAGATTGGGGCAGTGTGAGATTGGGACAGTCTGAGATTGGGACAATGTGAGATTGGGACACTGTGAGATTGGGACAGTGTGAGATTGGAACAGTGAGAGATTGGGCCAGTGTGAGATTGGGACAGTGTGAGATTGGGACAGTGTGAGATTGGGACAGTGAGAGATTGGGACAGTGTGAGATTGGGACAGTTTTAGATTGGGACAGTGAGAGATTGGGATGGTGTGAGATTGGGACAGAGTTAGATTGGGACAGTGTGAGATTGGGACAGTGTGAGATTGGAACAGTGTGAGATTGGGTCCGTGAGAGATTGGGACAGTGAGAGATTGGGACAGTGTGAGATTGGGACAGTGTGAGATTGGGACAGTGTGAGATTGGGATAGTGAGAGATTGGGACAGTGTGAGATTGGGAGAGTGTGAGATTGGGACAGTGTGAGATTGGGACAGTGTGAGATTGGCACAATGTGAGATTGGGACAGTGTGAGATTGGGACAGTGAGAGATTGGGACAGTGTGAGATTGGGACAGTGTGAGATTGGGACAGTGTGATATTGGGGCAGTCTGAGGTTGGGACAGTGTGAGATTGGGACAGTGTGAGATTGGGACAGTGAGAGATTGGGACAGTGAGAGATTGGGACAGAGAGAGATTGGGAAAGTGAGAGATTGGGACAGTGAGAGATTGGGACAGTGTTAGATTGGGACTGTGAGAGATTGCGACAGTGTGAGATTGGGACTGTGTGAGATTGAGACAGTGTGAGATTGGGACAGTGTGAGATTGGGATAGTGTGAGATTGGGACAGTGTGAGAGTGGGACAGTGTGAGATTGGGACAGCGTGAGATTGGGACAGTGTGAGATTGGGACAGTGAGAGATTGGGACAGTGCGAGATTGGGAGAGTGCGAGATTGGGACAGTGTGAGATTGGGACAGTGTGAGATTGGGACAGTGAGATTGGGACAGTGTGAGATTGGGACAGTGTGAGGTTGGGACAGTGAGAGATTGGGACAGTGTGAGAGTGGGACAGTGTGAGATTGGGAAAGGGTGAGATTGGGACTGTGTGAGATTGGGACAGTGAGAGATTGGGACAGTGTGAGATTGGGACAGTGTGAGATTGGGACAGAATGATATTGGGACAGTGTGAGATTAGGACCGTGTGAGATTGGGACAGTGTGAGATTGGGACAGTGAGAGATTGGGACAGTGAGAGATTGGGACAGTGTGAGATTGGGACAGTGTGAGATTGGGACAGTGTGTGATTGGGACAGTGAGAGATTGGGACAGTGTGAGATTGGGACTGTGTGAGATTGGGACAGTGTGAGATTGGGACAGTGTGAGATTGGGACAGTGTGAGATTGGGACAGTGAGATTGGGACAGTGAGCGATTGGGACAGTGTGAGATTGGGACAGTGTGAGATTGGGACAGTGTGCGATTGGGACAGTGAGAGATTGGGACAGTGTGATATTGGGACAGTGTGAGGTTGGGACAGTGTGAGATTGGGACAGTGTGAGATTGGGACAGTGTGAGATTGGGACAGTGAGTGGTTGGGACAGTGCGAGATTGGGACAGTGTGAGATTGGGGCAGTGTGAGATTGGGGCAGTGTGAGATTGGGGCAGTGTGAGATTGGGACAGTGTGACATTGGGACAGTCTGAGATTGGGACAGTGTGAGATTGGGACAGTGTGAGATTGGGACCGTGAGAGATTGGGACAGTGAGAGATTGGGACAGTGTGAGATTGGGACAGTGTGAGATTGGGACAGTGTGAGATTGGGACAGTGAGAGATTGGGACAGTGTGAGATTGGGACAGTGTGAGATTGGGACAGTGTGAGATTGGGACAGTGTGAGATTGGGACAGTGTGAGATTGGGACAGTGTGAGATTGGGACAGTGAGTGATTGGGACAGTGTGAGATTGGGACAGTGTGAGATTGGGACAGTGTGAGATTGGGACAGTGTGAGGTTGGGACAGTGTGAGATTGGGACAGTGTAAGATTGGGACAGTGAGAGATTGGGACAGTGAGAGATTGGGACAGTGAGAGATTGGGAAAGTGAGAGATTGGGACAGTGAGCAATTGGGACAGTTTTAGATTTGGACAGTGAGAGATTGCGACAGTGTGAGATTGGGACTGTGTGAGATTGGGACAGTGTGAGATTGGGACAGTGTGAGATTGGGAGAGTGTGAGATTGGGATAGTGTGAGATTGGGACAGTGTGAGAGTGGGACAGTGTGAGATTGGGACAGCGTGAGATTGGGACAGTGTGAGATTGGGACAGTGTGAGATTGGGACAGTGAGATTGGGACAGTGTGAGATTGAGACAGTGTGAGGTTGGGACAGTGAGAGATTGGGACAGTGTGAGAGTGGGAGAGTGCTAGATTGGGACAGTGTGAGATTGGGACTGTGTGAGATTGGGACAGTGCGAGATTGGGACAGTGTGAGATTGGGACAGTGTGAGATTGGGACAGTGTGAGATTGGGACAGTGTGAGATTGGGACAGGTTGAGATTCGGACAGTGTGAGATTGGGACAGTGAGAGATTGGGACAGTGTGAGATTGGGAAAGTGTGAGTTTGGGACAGTGAGAGATTGGGACAGTGTGAGATTGGGACTGTGTGAGATTGGGACAGTGTGAGATTGGAACAGTGAGAGATTGGGACAGTGAGAGATTGGGACAGTGAGAGATTGGGACAGTTTGCGATTCGAACAGTGTGAGAGTGCGACAGTGTGAGATTGGGACAGTGTGAGATTGGGAGAGTGTTAGATTGGGACAGATTGAGATTGGGTCAGTGAGAGATTGGGACAGAGTGAGATTGGGACATTGTGAGATTGGGACAGTGAGAGATTGGGGCAGTGTGAGATTGGGAAAGTGTGAGATTGGGACAGTGTGAGATTGGAACAGTGTGAGATTGGGACAGTGAGAGATTGGGACAGTGAGAGATTGGGACAGTGTGAGATTGGGACAGTGTGAGATTGGGACAGTGAGAGATTGGGACAGTGTGAGATTGGGACAGTTTGAGATTGGGACAGTTTGAGATTGGGAAAGTGTGAGATTGGGACAGTGTGAGATTGGGAAAACGAGAGATTGGGACAGTGTGAGATTGGGACCGTGTGAGATTGGGACAGTGAGAGATTGGGACAGTGTGATATTGGGACAGTGTGAGGTTGGGACAGTGTGAGATTGGGACAGTTTGAGATTGGGACAGTGTGAGATTGGGACAGTGAGAGGTTGGGACAGTGTGAGATTGGGACAGTGTGCGATTGGGGCAGTGTGTGATAGGGGCAGTGTGACATTGGGGCAGTGTGAGATTGGGACAGTCTGAGATTGGGACAATGTGAGATTGGGACACTGTGAGATTGGGACAGTGTGAGATTGGAACAGTGAGAGATTGGGCCAGTGTGAGATTGGGACAGTGTGAGATTGGGACAGTGTGAGATTGGGACAGTGAGAGATTGGGACAGTGTGAGATTGGGACAGTTTTAGATTGGGACAGTGAGAGATTGGGATGGTGTGAGATTGGGACAGAGTTAGATTGGGACAGTGTGAGATTGGGACAGTGTGAGATTGGAACAGTGTGAGATTGGGTCCGTGAGAGATTGGGACAGTGAGAGATTGGGACAGTGTGAGATTGGGACAGTGTGAGATTGGGACAGTGTGAGATTGGGATAGTGAGAGATTGGGACAGTGTGAGATTGGGAGAGTGTGAGATTGGGACAGTGTGAGATTGGGACAGTGTGAGATTGGCACAATGTGAGATTGGGACAGTGTGAGATTGGGACAGTGAGAGATTGGGACAGTGTGAGATTGGGACAGTGTGAGATTGGGACAGTGTGATATTGGGGCAGTCTGAGGTTGGGACAGTGTGAGATTGGGACAGTGTGAGATTGGGACAGTGAGAGATTGGGACAGTGAGAGATTGGGACAGAGAGAGATTGGGAAAGTGAGAGATTGGGACAGTGAGAGATTGGGACAGTGTTAGATTGGGACTGTGAGAGATTGCGACAGTGTGAGATTGGGACTGTGTGAGATTGAGACAGTGTGAGATTGGGACAGTGTGAGATTGGGATAGTGTGAGATTGGGACAGTGTGAGAGTGGGACAGTGTGAGATTGGGACAGCGTGAGATTGGGACAGTGTGAGATTGGGACAGTGAGAGATTGGGACAGTGCGAGATTGGGAGAGTGCGAGATTGGGACAGTGTGAGATTGGGACAGTGTGAGATTGGGACAGTGAGATTGGGACAGTGTGAGATTGGGACAGTGTGAGGTTGGGACAGTGAGAGATTGGGACAGTGTGAGAGTGGGACAGTGTGAGATTGGGAAAGGGTGAGATTGGGACTGTGTGAGATTGGGACAGTGAGAGATTGGGACAGTGTGAGATTGGGACAGTGTGAGATTGGGACAGAATGATATTGGGACAGTGTGAGATTAGGACCGTGTGAGATTGGGACAGTGTGAGATTGGGACAGTGAGAGATTGGGACAGTGAGAGATTGGGACAGTGTGAGATTGGGACAGTGTGAGATTGGGACAGTGTGTGATTGGGACAGTGAGAGATTGGGACAGTGTGAGATTGGGACTGTGTGAGATTGGGACAGTGTGAGATTGGGACAGTGTGAGATTGGGACAGTGTGAGATTGGGACAGTGAGATTGGGACAGTGAGCGATTGGGACAGTGTGAGATTGGGACAGTGTGAGATTGGGACAGTGTGCGATTGGGACAGTGAGAGATTGGGACAGTGTGATATTGGGACAGTGTGAGGTTGGGACAGTGTGAGATTGGGACAGTGTGAGATTGGGACAGTGTGAGATTGGGACAGTGAGTGGTTGGGACAGTGCGAGATTGGGACAGTGTGAGATTGGGGCAGTGTGAGATTGGGGCAGTGTGAGATTGGGGCAGTGTGAGATTGGGACAGTGTGACATTGGGACAGTCTGAGATTGGGACAGTGTGAGATTGGGACAGTGTGAGATTGGAACAGTGAGAGATTGGGCCAGTGTGAGATTGGGACAGTGTGAGATTGGGAGAGTGTGAGATTGGGACAGTGTGAGATTGGGACAGTGAGAGATTGGGACAGTGTGAGATTGGGACAGTGTGAGATTGGGACAGTGTAAGATTGGTACAGTGAGAGATTGGGACAGTGAGTGATTGGGACAGTGAGAGATTGGGAAAGTGAGAGATTGGGACAGTGAGAGATTGGGACAGTGTTAGATTGGGACAGTGAGAGATTGTGACAGTGTGAGATTGGGACTGTGTGAGATTGGGAATGTGTGAGATTGGGACAGTGTGAGATTGGGACAGTGTGAGATTGGGACAGTGAGAGATTGGGACAGTGTGAGATTGGGACAGCGTGAGATTGGGACAGTGTGATATTGGGACAGTGTGAGGTTGGGACAGTGTGAGATTGGGACAGTGTAAGATTGGGACAGTGAGAGATTGGGACAGTGAGAGATTGGGAAAGTGAGAGATTGGGAAAGTGAGAGATTTGGACAGTGAGAGATTGGGACAGTGTTAGATTGGGACAGTGAGAGATTGCGACAGTGTGAGATTGGGACTGTGTGAGATTGGGACAGTGTGAGATTGGGACAGTGTGAGATTGGGAGAGTGTGAGATTGGGATAGTGTGAGATTGGGACAGTGTAAGATTGGGACAGTGAGAGATTGGGACAGTGAGAGATTGGGACAGTGTGAGATTGGGACAGTGAGAGATTGGACAGTGTGAGATTGGGAAAGTGTGAAATTGGGACAGTGTGAGATTGGGAATGTGTGAGATTGGGAAAGTATGAGATTGGGACAGTGTGAGATTGGGACAGTGTGAGATCGGGACAGTGTGAGATTGGGACAGTGTGAGATTGGGACAGTGTGAGAGTGGGACAGTGTGAGATTGGGACAGTGTGAGATTGGGAGAGTGAGAGATTGAGATAGTTTGAGATTGGGACAGAGTGAGATTGAGACAGTGAGAGATTGGGACAGTGTGAGATTGGGGCAGTGTGAGATTGGGGCAGTTTGAGATTGGGAGAGTGTGACATTGGGACAGTGTGAGATTGGGACAGTCTGAGATTGAGACAGTGAGAGATTGGGACAGTGTGAGATTGGGACAGTGTGAGAGTGTGACAGTGTGAGATTGGGACAGTGTGAGATTGTGACAGTGAGAGTTTGGGACAGTGTGAGATTGGGACAGTGTGAGAATCGGACAATGTGAGATTGGGACAGTGTGAGATTGGGACAGTGTGAGATTGGGACAGTGTGATATTGGGACAGTGTGAGGTTGGGACAGTGTGAGATTGGGACAGTGAGAGATTGGGACGATGTGAGATTGGGAAAGAGTTAGATTGGGACAGTGTGAGATTGGGACAGTGTGAGATTGGGACAGTGTGAGATTGGGACCGTGAGAGATTGGGACAGTGAGAGATTGGGACAGTGTGAGATTGGGACAGTGTGAGATTGGGACAGTGTGAGATTGGGACAGTGAGAGATTGGGACAGTGTGAGATTGGGACAGTGTGAGATTGGGACAGTGTGAGATTGGGACAGTGTGAGATTGGGACAGTGTGAGATTGGGACAGTGTGAGATTGGGACAGTGAGTGATTGGGACAGTGTGAGATTGGGACAGTGTGAGATTGGGACAGTGTGAGATTGGGACAGTGTGAGGTTGGGACAGTGTGAGATTGGGACAGTGTAAGATTGGGACAGTGAGAGATTGGGACAGTGAGAGATTGGGACAGTGAGAGATTGGGAAAGTGAGAGATTGGGACAGTGAGCAATTGGGACAGTTTTAGATTTGGACAGTGAGAGATTGCGACAGTGTGAGATTGGGACTGTGTGAGATTGGGACAGTGTGAGATTGGGACAGTGTGAGATTGGGAGAGTGTGAGATTGGGATAGTGTGAGATTGGGACAGTGTGAGAGTGGGACAGTGTGAGATTGGGACAGCGTGAGATTGGGACAGTGTGAGATTGGGACAGTGTGAGATTGGGACAGTGAGATTGGGACAGTGTGAGATTGAGACAGTGTGAGGTTGGGACAGTGAGAGATTGGGACAGTGTGAGAGTGGGAGAGTGCTAGATTGGGACAGTGTGAGATTGGGACTGTGTGAGATTGGGACAGTGCGAGATTGGGACAGTGTGAGATTGGGACAGTGTGAGATTGGGACAGTGTGAGATTGGGACAGTGTGAGATTGGGACAGGTTGAGATTCGGACAGTGTGAGATTGGGACAGTGAGAGATTGGGACAGTGTGAGATTGGGAAAGTGTGAGTTTGGGACAGTGAGAGATTGGGACAGTGTGAGATTGGGACTGTGTGAGATTGGGACAGTGTGAGATTGGAACAGTGAGAGATTGGGACAGTGAGAGATTGGGACAGTGAGAGATTGGGACAGTTTGCGATTCGAACAGTGTGAGAGTGCGACAGTGTGAGATTGGGACAGTGTGAGATTGGGAGAGTGTTAGATTGGGACAGATTGAGATTGGGTCAGTGAGAGATTGGGACAGAGTGAGATTGGGACATTGTGAGATTGGGACAGTGAGAGATTGGGGCAGTGTGAGATTGGGAAAGTGTGAGATTGGGACAGTGTGAGATTGGAACAGTGTGAGATTGGGACAGTGAGAGATTGGGACAGTGAGAGATTGGGACAGTGTGAGATTGGGACAGTGTGAGATTGGGACAGTGAGAGATTGGGACAGTGTGAGATTGGGACAGTTTGAGATTGGGACAGTTTGAGATTGGGAAAGTGTGAGATTGGGACAGTGTGAGATTGGGAAAACGAGAGATTGGGACAGTGTGAGATTGGGACAGTGTGAGATTGGGGCAGTGTGAGATTGGGACAGTCTGAGATTGGGACAATGTGAGATTGGGACACTGTGAGATTGGGACAGTGTGAGATTGGAACAGTGAGAGATTGGGCCAGTGTGAGATTGGGACAGTGTGAGATTGGGACAGTGTGAGATTGGGACAGTGAGAGATTGGGACAGTGTGAGATTGGGACAGTTTTAGATTGGGACAGTGAGAGATTGGGATGGTGTGAGATTGGGACAGAGTTAGATTGGGACAGTGTGAGATTGGGACAGTGTGAGATTGGAACAGTGTGAGATTGGGTCCGTGAGAGATTGGGACAGTGAGAGATTGGGACAGTGTGAGATTGGGACAGTGTGAGATTGGGACAGTGTGAGATTGGGATAGTGAGAGATTGGGACAGTGTGAGATTGGGAGAGTGTGAGATTGGGACAGTGTGAGATTGGGACAGTGTGAGATTGGCACAATGTGAGATTGGGACAGTGTGAGATTGGGACAGTGAGAGATTGGGACAGTGTGAGATTGGGACAGTGTGAGATTGGGACAGTGTGATATTGGGGCAGTCTGAGGTTGGGACAGTGTGAGATTGGGACAGTGTGAGATTGGGACAGTGAGAGATTGGGACAGTGAGAGATTGGGACAGAGAGAGATTGGGAAAGTGAGAGATTGGGACAGTGAGAGATTGGGACAGTGTTAGATTGGGACTGTGAGAGATTGCGACAGTGTGAGATTGGGACTGTGTGAGATTGAGACAGTGTGAGATTGGGACAGTGTGAGATTGGGATAGTGTGAGATTGGGACAGTGTGAGAGTGGGACAGTGTGAGATTGGGACAGCGTGAGATTGGGACAGTGTGAGATTGGGACAGTGAGAGATTGGGACAGTGCGAGATTGGGAGAGTGCGAGATTGGGACAGTGTGAGATTGGGACAGTGTGAGATTGGGACAGTGAGATTGGGACAGTGTGAGATTGGGACAGTGTGAGGTTGGGACAGTGAGAGATTGGGACAGTGTGAGAGTGGGACAGTGTGAGATTGGGAAAGGGTGAGATTGGGACTGTGTGAGATTGGGACAGTGAGAGATTGGGACAGTGTGAGATTGGGACAGTGTGAGATTGGGACAGAATGATATTGGGACAGTGTGAGATTAGGACCGTGTGAGATTGGGACAGTGTGAGATTGGGACAGTGAGAGATTGGGACAGTGAGAGATTGGGACAGTGTGAGATTGGGACAGTGTGAGATTGGGACAGTGTGTGATTGGGACAGTGAGAGATTGGGACAGTGTGAGATTGGGACTGTGTGAGATTGGGACAGTGTGAGATTGGGACAGTGTGAGATTGGGACAGTGTGAGATTGGGACAGTGAGATTGGGACAGTGAGCGATTGGGACAGTGTGAGATTGGGACAGTGTGAGATTGGGACAGTGTGCGATTGGGACAGTGAGAGATTGGGACAGTGTGATATTGGGACAGTGTGAGGTTGGGACAGTGTGAGATTGGGACAGTGTGAGATTGGGACAGTGTGAGATTGGGACAGTGAGTGGTTGGGACAGTGCGAGATTGGGACAGTGTGAGATTGGGGCAGTGTGAGATTGGGGCAGTGTGAGATTGGGGCAGTGTGAGATTGGGACAGTGTGACATTGGGACAGTCTGAGATTGGGACAGTGTGAGATTGGGACAGTGTGAGATTGGGACCGTGAGAGATTGGGACAGTGAGAGATTGGGACAGTGTGAGATTGGGACAGTGTGAGATTGGGACAGTGTGAGATTGGGACAGTGAGAGATTGGGACAGTGTGAGATTGGGACAGTGTGAGATTGGGACAGTGTGAGATTGGGACAGTGTGAGATTGGGACAGTGTGAGATTGGGACAGTGTGAGATTGGGACAGTGAGTGATTGGGACAGTGTGAGATTGGGACAGTGTGAGATTGGGACAGTGTGAGATTGGGACAGTGTGAGGTTGGGACAGTGTGAGATTGGGACAGTGTAAGATTGGGACAGTGAGAGATTGGGACAGTGAGAGATTGGGACAGTGAGAGATTGGGAAAGTGAGAGATTGGGACAGTGAGCAATTGGGACAGTTTTAGATTTGGACAGTGAGAGATTGCGACAGTGTGAGATTGGGACTGTGTGAGATTGGGACAGTGTGAGATTGGGACAGTGTGAGATTGGGAGAGTGTGAGATTGGGATAGTGTGAGATTGGGACAGTGTGAGAGTGGGACAGTGTGAGATTGGGACAGCGTGAGATTGGGACAGTGTGAGATTGGGACAGTGTGAGATTGGGACAGTGAGATTGGGACAGTGTGAGATTGAGACAGTGTGAGGTTGGGACAGTGAGAGATTGGGACAGTGTGAGAGTGGGAGAGTGCTAGATTGGGACAGTGTGAGATTGGGACTGTGTGAGATTGGGACAGTGCGAGATTGGGACAGTGTGAGATTGGGACAGTGTGAGATTGGGACAGTGTGAGATTGGGACAGTGTGAGATTGGGACAGGTTGAGATTCGGACAGTGTGAGATTGGGACAGTGAGAGATTGGGACAGTGTGAGATTGGGAAAGTGTGAGTTTGGGACAGTGAGAGATTGGGACAGTGTGAGATTGGGACTGTGTGAGATTGGGACAGTGTGAGATTGGAACAGTGAGAGATTGGGACAGTGAGAGATTGGGACAGTGAGAGATTGGGACAGTTTGCGATTCGAACAGTGTGAGAGTGCGACAGTGTGAGATTGGGACAGTGTGAGATTGGGAGAGTGTTAGATTGGGACAGATTGAGATTGGGTCAGTGAGAGATTGGGACAGAGTGAGATTGGGACATTGTGAGATTGGGACAGTGAGAGATTGGGGCAGTGTGAGATTGGGAAAGTGTGAGATTGGGACAGTGTGAGATTGGAACAGTGTGAGATTGGGACAGTGAGAGATTGGGACAGTGAGAGATTGGGACAGTGTGAGATTGGGACAGTGTGAGATTGGGACAGTGAGAGATTGGGACAGTGTGAGATTGGGACAGTTTGAGATTGGGACAGTTTGAGATTGGGAAAGTGTGAGATTGGGACAGTGTGAGATTGGGAAAACGAGAGATTGGGACAGTGTGAGATTGGGACCGTGTGAGATTGGGACAGTGAGAGATTGGGACAGTGTGATATTGGGACAGTGTGAGGTTGGGACAGTGTGAGATTGGGACAGTTTGAGATTGGGACAGTGTGAGATTGGGACAGTGAGAGGTTGGGACAGTGTGAGATTGGGACAGTGTGCGATTGGGGCAGTGTGTGATAGGGGCAGTGTGACATTGGGGCAGTGTGAGATTGGGACAGTCTGAGATTGGGACAATGTGAGATTGGGACACTGTGAGATTGGGACAGTGTGAGATTGGAACAGTGAGAGATTGGGCCAGTGTGAGATTGGGACAGTGTGAGATTGGGACAGTGTGAGATTGGGACAGTGAGAGATTGGGACAGTGTGAGATTGGGACAGTTTTAGATTGGGACAGTGAGAGATTGGGATGGTGTGAGATTGGGACAGAGTTAGATTGGGACAGTGTGAGATTGGGACAGTGTGAGATTGGAACAGTGTGAGATTGGGTCCGTGAGAGATTGGGACAGTGAGAGATTGGGACAGTGTGAGATTGGGACAGTGTGAGATTGGGACAGTGTGAGATTGGGATAGTGAGAGATTGGGACAGTGTGAGATTGGGAGAGTGTGAGATTGGGACAGTGTGAGATTGGGACAGTGTGAGATTGGCACAATGTGAGATTGGGACAGTGTGAGATTGGGACAGTGAGAGATTGGGACAGTGTGAGATTGGGACAGTGTGAGATTGGGACAGTGTGATATTGGGGCAGTCTGAGGTTGGGACAGTGTGAGATTGGGACAGTGTGAGATTGGGACAGTGAGAGATTGGGACAGTGAGAGATTGGGACAGAGAGAGATTGGGAAAGTGAGAGATTGGGACAGTGAGAGATTGGGACAGTGTTAGATTGGGACTGTGAGAGATTGCGACAGTGTGAGATTGGGACTGTGTGAGATTGAGACAGTGTGAGATTGGGACAGTGTGAGATTGGGATAGTGTGAGATTGGGACAGTGTGAGAGTGGGACAGTGTGAGATTGGGACAGCGTGAGATTGGGACAGTGTGAGATTGGGACAGTGAGAGATTGGGACAGTGCGAGATTGGGAGAGTGCGAGATTGGGACAGTGTGAGATTGGGACAGTGTGAGATTGGGACAGTGAGATTGGGACAGTGTGAGATTGGGACAGTGTGAGGTTGGGACAGTGAGAGATTGGGACAGTGTGAGAGTGGGACAGTGTGAGATTGGGAAAGGGTGAGATTGGGACTGTGTGAGATTGGGACAGTGAGAGATTGGGACAGTGTGAGATTGGGACAGTGTGAGATTGGGACAGAATGATATTGGGACAGTGTGAGATTAGGACCGTGTGAGATTGGGACAGTGTGAGATTGGGACAGTGAGAGATTGGGACAGTGAGAGATTGGGACAGTGTGAGATTGGGACAGTGTGAGATTGGGACAGTGTGTGATTGGGACAGTGAGAGATTGGGACAGTGTGAGATTGGGACTGTGTGAGATTGGGACAGTGTGAGATTGGGACAGTGTGAGATTGGGACAGTGTGAGATTGGGACAGTGAGATTGGGACAGTGAGCGATTGGGACAGTGTGAGATTGGGACAGTGTGAGATTGGGACAGTGTGCGATTGGGACAGTGAGAGATTGGGACAGTGTGATATTGGGACAGTGTGAGGTTGGGACAGTGTGAGATTGGGACAGTGTGAGATTGGGACAGTGTGAGATTGGGACAGTGAGTGGTTGGGACAGTGCGAGATTGGGACAGTGTGAGATTGGGGCAGTGTGAGATTGGGGCAGTGTGAGATTGGGGCAGTGTGAGATTGGGACAGTGTGACATTGGGACAGTCTGAGATTGGGACAGTGTGAGATTGGGACAGTGTGAGATTGGAACAGTGAGAGATTGGGCCAGTGTGAGATTGGGACAGTGTGAGATTGGGAGAGTGTGAGATTGGGACAGTGTGAGATTGGGACAGTGAGAGATTGGGACAGTGTGAGATTGGGACAGTGTGAGATTGGGACAGTGTAAGATTGGTACAGTGAGAGATTGGGACAGTGAGTGATTGGGACAGTGAGAGATTGGGAAAGTGAGAGATTGGGACAGTGAGAGATTGGGACAGTGTTAGATTGGGACAGTGAGAGATTGTGACAGTGTGAGATTGGGACTGTGTGAGATTGGGAATGTGTGAGATTGGGACAGTGTGAGATTGGGACAGTGTGAGATTGGGACAGTGAGAGATTGGGACAGTGTGAGATTGGGACAGCGTGAGATTGGGACAGTGTGATATTGGGACAGTGTGAGGTTGGGACAGTGTGAGATTGGGACAGTGTAAGATTGGGACAGTGAGAGATTGGGACAGTGAGAGATTGGGAAAGTGAGAGATTGGGAAAGTGAGAGATTTGGACAGTGAGAGATTGGGACAGTGTTAGATTGGGACAGTGAGAGATTGCGACAGTGTGAGATTGGGACTGTGTGAGATTGGGACAGTGTGAGATTGGGACAGTGTGAGATTGGGAGAGTGTGAGATTGGGATAGTGTGAGATTGGGACAGTGTAAGATTGGGACAGTGAGAGATTGGGACAGTGAGAGATTGGGACAGTGTGAGATTGGGACAGTGAGAGATTGGACAGTGTGAGATTGGGAAAGTGTGAAATTGGGACAGTGTGAGATTGGGAATGTGTGAGATTGGGAAAGTATGAGATTGGGACAGTGTGAGATTGGGACAGTGTGAGATCGGGACAGTGTGAGATTGGGACAGTGTGAGATTGGGACAGTGTGAGAGTGGGACAGTGTGAGATTGGGACAGTGTGAGATTGGGAGAGTGAGAGATTGAGATAGTTTGAGATTGGGACAGAGTGAGATTGAGACAGTGAGAGATTGGGACAGTGTGAGATTGGGGCAGTGTGAGATTGGGGCAGTTTGAGATTGGGAGAGTGTGACATTGGGACAGTGTGAGATTGGGACAGTCTGAGATTGAGACAGTGAGAGATTGGGACAGTGTGAGATTGGGACAGTGTGAGAGTGTGACAGTGTGAGATTGGGACAGTGTGAGATTGTGACAGTGAGAGTTTGGGACAGTGTGAGATTGGGACAGTGTGAGAATCGGACAATGTGAGATTGGGACAGTGTGAGATTGGGACAGTGTGAGATTGGGACAGTGTGATATTGGGACAGTGTGAGGTTGGGACAGTGTGAGATTGGGACAGTGTAAGATTGGGACAGTGAGAGATTGGGACAGTGAGAGATTGGAACAGTGAGAGATTGGGAAAGTGAGAGATTTGGACAGTGGGAGATTGGGACAGTGTTAGATTGGGACAGTGAGAGATTGCGACAGTGTGAGATTGGGACTGTGTGAGATTGGGACAGTGTGAGATTGGGACAGTGTGAGATTGGGAGAGTGTGAGATTGGGATAGTGTGAGATGGGGACAGTGTAAGATTGGGACAGTGAGAGATTGGAACAGTGAGAGATTGGGACAGTGTGAGATTGGGACAGTGTGAGATTGGGACAGTGAGAGATTGGACAGTGTGAGATTGGGAAAGTTTGAGATTGGGACAGTGTGAGATTGGGAATGTGTGAGATTGGGACAGTGTGAGATTGGGACAGTGTGAGATCGGGACAGTGTGAGATCGGGACAGTGTGAGATTGGGACAGTGTGAGAGTGGGACAGTGTGAGATTGGGACAGTGTGAGATTGGGAGAGTGAGAGATTGAGATAGTTTGAGATTGGGACAGAGTGAGATTGAGACAGTGAGAGATTGGGACAGTGTGAGATTGGGGCAGTGTGAGATTGGGGCAGTTTGAGATTGGGAGAGTGTGACATTGGGACAGTGTGAGTTTGGGACAGTGTGAGATTGGGACAGTGAGAGATTGGGACAGTGTGAGATTGGGACAGTGTGAGAGTGTGACAGTGTGAGATTGGGACAGTGTGAGATTGTGACAGTGAGAGTTTGGGACAGTGTGAGATTGGGACAGTGTGAGAATCGGACAATGTGAGATTGGGACAGTGTGAGATTGGGACAGTGTGAGATTGGGACAGTGAGAGATTGGGGCAGTGTGAGATTGGGAAAGTGTGAGATTGGGACAGTGTGAGATTGGGACAGTGTGAGATTGGGACAGGGTGAGATTGGGACAATGTGAGAGATAGGACAGTGCGAGATTGGGACAGTGTCAGATTGGGACAGTGTGAGATCGGGACAGTGTGAGATCGGGACAGTGAGCGATTGGGACAGTGAGTGATTGGGACAATGTGAGATTGGGCAGTGTGAGATTAGGTCAGTGATGGATTGGGACAGTGAGAGATTGGGACAGTGTGAGATTGGGACAGTGAGAGATTGGGACAGTGTGAGATTGGGACAGTCAGAGATTGGGACGATGTGAGATTGGGAAAGAGTTAGATTGGGACAGTGTGAGATTGGGACAGTGTGAGATTGGGACAGTGTGAGATTGGGACAGTGAGAGATTGGGACAGTGAGAGATTGGGACAGTGTGAGATTGGGACAGTGTGAGATTGGGACAGTGAGAGATTGGGACAGTGTGAGATTGTGACAGTGTGAGATTGGGACAGTGTGAGATTGGGACAGTGTGAGATTGGGACAGTGTGAGATTGGGACAGTGTGAGATTGGGACAGTGAGTGATTGGGACAGTGTGAGATTGGGACAGTGTGAGATTGGGACAGTGTGAGGTTGGGACAGTGTGAGATTGGGACAGTGTAAGATTGGGACAGTGAGAGATTGGGACAGTGAGAGATTGGGACAGTGAGAGATTGGGAAAGTGAGAGATTGGGACAGTGAGCAATTGGGACAGTTTTAGATTTGGACAGTGAGAGATTGCGACAGTGTGAGATTGGGACTGCGTGAGATTGGGACAGTGTGAGATTGGGACAGTGTGAGATTGGGAGAGTGTGAGATTGGGATAGTGTGAGATTGGGACAGTGTGAGAGTGGGACAGTGTGAGATTGGGACTGCGTGAGATTGGGACAGTGTGAGATTGGGACAGTGTGAGATTGGGACAGTGAGATTGGGACAGTGTGAGATTGAGACATTGTGAGGTTGGGACAGTGAGAGATTGGGACAGTGTGAGAGTGGGAGAGTGTTAGATTGGGACAGTGTGAGATTGGGACTGTGTGAGATTGGGACAGTGAGAGATTGGGACAGTGCGAGATTGGGACAGTGTGAGATTGGGACTGTGTGAGATTGGGACAGTGTGAGATTGGGACGGTGTGAGATTGGGACAGGTTGAGATTCGGACAGTGTGAGATTGGGACAGTGAGAGATTGGGACAGTGTGAGATTGGGACAGTGTGAGTTTGGGACAGTGAGAGATTGGGACAGTGTGAGATTGGGACTGTGTGAGATTGGGACAGTGTGAGATTGGAACAGTGAGAGATTGGGACAGTGAGAGATTGGGACAGTGAGAGATTGGGACAGTGTGCGATTCGAACAGTGTGAGAGTGCGACAGTGTGAGATTGGGACAGTGTGAGATTGGGAGAGTGTTAGATTGGGACAGATTGAGATTGGGTCAGTGAGAGATTGGGAGAGAGTGAGATTGGGACATTGTGAGATTGGGACAGTGAGAGATTGGGGCAGTGTGAGATTGGGACAGTGTGAGATTGGGACAGTGTGAGATTGGAACAGTGTGAGATTGGGACAGTGAGAGATTGGGACAGTGAGAGATTGGGACAGTGTGAGATTGGGACAGTGTGAGATTGGGACAGTGAGAGATTGGGACAGTGTGAGATTGGGACAGTTTGAGATTTTGACAGTTTGAGATTGGGAAAGTGTGAGATTGGGACAGTGTGAGATTGGGACAATGAGAGATTGGGACAGTGTGAGATTGGGACCGTGTGAGATTGGGACAGTGTGAGATTGGGACAGTGAGAGATTGGGACAGTGTGATATTGGGACAGTGTGAGGTTGGGACAGTGTGAGATTGGGACAGTTTGAGATTGGGACAGTGTGAGATTGGGACAGTGAGAGGTTGGGGCAGTGTGAGATTGGGACAGTGTGCGATTGGGGCAGTGTGTGATGGGGCAGTGTGACATTGGGGCAGTGTGAGATTGGGACAGTCTGAGATTGGGACAATGTGAGATTGGGACACTGTGAGATTGGGTCCGTGAGAGATTGGGACAGTGAGAGATTGGGACAGTGTGAGATTGGGACAGTGTGAGATTGGGACAGTGTGAGATTGGGACAGTGAGAGATTGGGACAGTGTGAGATTGGGACAGTGTGAGATTGGGACAGTGTGAGATTGGGACAGTGTGAGATTGGCACAATGTGAGATTGGGACAGTGTGAGATTGGGACAGTGAGAGATTGGGACAGTGTGAGATTGGGACAGTGTGAGATTGGGACAGTGTGATATTGGGGCAGTCTGAGGTTGGGACAGTGTGAGATTGGGACAGTTTGAGATTGGGACAGTGAGAGATTGGGACAGTGAGAGATTGGGACAGTGAGAGATTGGGAAAGTGAGAGATTGGGACAGTGAGAGATTGGGACAGTGTTAGATTGGGACTGTGAGAGATTGCGACAGTGTGAGATTGGGACTGTGTGAGATTGGGACAGTGTGAGATTGGGAATGTGTGAGATTGGGAAAGTGTGAGATTGGGACAGTGTGAGATTGGGACAGTGTGAGATCGGGACAGTGTGAGATCGGGACAGTGTGAGATTGGGACAGTGTGAGAGTGGGACAGTGTGAGATTGGGACAGTGTGAGATTGGGAGAGTGAGAGATTGAGATAGTTTGAGATTGGGACAGAGTGAGATTGAAACAGTGAGAGATTGGGACAGTGTGAGATTGGGGCAGTGTGAGATTGGGGCAGTTTGAGATTGGGAGAGTGTGACATTGGGACAGTGTGAGTTTGGGACAGTGTGAGATTGGGACAGTGTGAGATTGGGACAGTGAGAGATTGGGGCAGTGTGAGATTGGGAAAGTGTGAGATTGGGACAGTGTGAGATTGGGACAGTGTGAGATTGGGACAGGGTGAGATTGGGACAGTGTGAGAGATAGGACAGTGCGAGATTGGGACAGTCTCAGATTGGGACTGTGAGAGATTGCGACAGTGTGAGATTGGGACTGTGTGAGATTGAGACAGTGTGAGATTGGGACAGTGTGAGATTGGGATAGTGTGAGATTGGGACAGTGTGAGAGTGGGACAGTGTGAGATTGGGACAGCGTGAGATTGGGACAGTATGAGATTGGGACAGTGAGAGATTGGGACAGTGCGAGATTGGGAGAGTGCGAGATTGGGACAGGGTGAGATTGGGACAGTGTGAGATTGGGACAGTGAGATTGGGACAGTGTGAGATTGGGACAGTGTGAGGTTGGGACAGTGAGAGATTGGGACAGTGTGAGAGTGGGACAGTGTGAGATTGGGACAGGGTGAGATTGGGACTGTGTGAGATTGGGACAGTGAGAGATTGGGACAGTGTGAGATTGGGACAGTGTGAGATTGGGACAGGTTGAGATTCGGACAGTGTGAGATTCGGACAGTGTGAGAGTGGGAAAGTGTGAGATTGGGACAGAATGATATTGGGACAGTGTGAGATTAGGACAGTGTGAGATTGGGACAGTGTGAGATTGGGACAGTGAGAGATTGGGACAGTGAGAGATTGGGACAGTGTGAGATTGGGACAGTGTGAGATTGGGACAGTGTGTGATTGGGACAGTGAGAGATTGGGACAGTGTGAGATTGGGACTGTGTGAGATTGGGACAGTGTGAGATTGGGACAGTGTGAGATTGGGACAGTGTGAGATTGGGACAGTGAGATTGGGACAGTGAGCGATTGGGACAGTGTGAGATTGGGACAGTGTGAGATTGGGACAGTGTGAGATTGGGACAGTGAGAGATTGGGACAGTGTGATATTGGGACAGTGTGAGGTTGGGACAGTGTGAGATTGGGACAGTGTGAGATTGGGACAGTGTGAGATTGGGACAGTGAGTGGTTGGGACAGTGCAAGATTGGGACAGTGTGAGATTGGGGCAGTGTGAGATTGGGGCAGTGTGAGATTGGGCAGTGTGAGATTGGGACAGTGTGACATTGGGACAGTCTGAGATTGGGACAGTGTGAGATTGGGACAGGGTGAGATTGGAACAGTGAGAGATTGGGCCAGTGTGAGATTGGGACAGTGTGAGATTGGGACAGTGTGAGATTGGGACAGTGAGAGATTGGGACAGTGTGAGATTGGGACAGTGTGAGATTGGGACAGTGAGAGATTGGGACGGTGTGAGATTGGGACAGAGTTAGATTGGGACAGTGTGAGATTGGGACTGTGTGAGATTGGGACAGTGTGAGATTGGGACAGTGAGAGATTGGGACAGTGAGAGATTGGGACAGTGTGAGATTGGGACAGTGTGAGATTGGGACAGTGTGAGATTGGGACAGTGAGAGATTGGGACAGTGTGCGATTGGGACAGTGTGAGATTGGGACAGTGTGAGATTGGGACAGTGTGAGGTTGGGACAGTTTGAGATTGGGACAGTGTGAGATTGGGACAGTGTGAGATTGGGACAGTGTGAGATTGGGACAGTGTGATATTGGGACAGTGTGAGGTTGGGACAGTGTGAGATTGGGACAGTGTAAGATTGGGACAGTGAGAGATTGGGACAGTGAGAGATTGGGACAGTGAGAGATTGGGAAAGTGAGAGATTGGGACAGTGAGAGATTGGGACAGTGTTAGATTGGGACAGTGAGAGATTGCGACAGTGTGAGATTGGGACAGTGAGAGATTGCGACAGTGTGAGATTGGGACAGTGAGAGATTGGGACAGTGTGAGATTGGGACAGTGTGAGATTGGGACAGTGTGATATTGGGGCAGTGTGAGGTTGGGACAGTGTGAGATTGGGACAGTTTGAGATTGGGACAGTGAGAGATTGGGACAGTGAGAGTTTGGGACAGTGAGAGTTTGGGAAAGTGAGAGATTGGGACAGTGAGAGATTGGGACAGTGTTAGATTGGGACTGTGTGAGATTGGGACAGTGTGAGATTGGGATAGTGTGAGATTGGGACAGTGTGAGATTGGGACAGTGTGAGATTGGGACAGTGTGAGATTGGCACAATGTGAGATTGGGACAGTGTGAGATTGGGACAGTGAGAGATTGGGACAGTGTGAGATTGGGACAGTGTGAGATTGGGACAGTGTGATATTGGGGCAGTCTGAGGTTGGGACAGTGTGAGATTGGGACAGTTTGAGATTGGGACAGTGAGAGATTGGGACAGTGAGAGATTGGGACAGTGAGAGATTGGGAAAGTGAGAGATTGGGACAGTGAGAGATTGGGACAGTGTTAGATTGGGACTGTGAGAGATTGCGACAGAGTGAGATTGGGACTGTGTGAGATTGAGACAGTGTGAGATTGGGACAGTGTGAGATTGGGATAGTGTGAGATTGGGACAGTGTGAGAGTGGGACAGTGTGAGATTGGGACAGCGTGAGATTGGGACAGTGTGAGATTGGGACAGTGAGAGATTGGGACAGTGCGAGATTGGGAGAGTGCGAGATTGGGACAGGGTGAGATTGGGACAGTGTGAGATTGGGACAGTGAGATTGGGACAGTGTGAGATTGGGACAGTGTGAGGTTGGGACAGTGAGAGATTGGGACAGTGTGAGAGTGGGACAGTGTGAGATTGGGACAGGGTGAGATTGGGACTGTGTGAGATTGGGACAGTGAGAGATTGGGACAGTGTGAGATTGGGACAGTGTGAGATTGGGACAGGTTGAGATTCGGACAGTGTGAGATTCGGACAGTGTGAGAGTGGGAAAGTGTGAGATTGGGACAGAATGATATTGGGACAGTGTGAGATTAGGACAGTGTGAGATTGGGACAGTGTGAGATTGGGACAGTGAGAGATTGGGACAGTGAGAGATTGGGACAGTGTGAGATTGGGACAGTGTGTCATTGGGACAGTGTGTGATTGGGACAGTGAGAGATTGGGACAGTGTGAGATTGGGACTGTGTGAGATTGGGACAGTGTGAGATTGGGACAGTGTGAGATTGGGACAGTGTGAGATTGGGACAGTGAGATTGGGACAGTGAGCGATTCGGACAGTGTGAGATTGGGACAGTGTGAGATTGGGACAGTGAGAGATTGGGACAGTGTGATATTGGGACAGTTTGAGGTTGGGACAGTGTGAGATTGGGACAGTGTGAGATTGGGACAGTGTGAGATTGGGACAGTGAGTGGTTGGGACAGTGCAAGATTGGGACAGTGTGAGATTGGGGCAGTGTGAGATTGGGGCAGTGTGAGATTGGGCAGTGTGAGATTGGGACAGTGTGACATTGGGACAGTCTGAGATTGGGACAGTGTGAGATTGGGACAATGTGAGATTGGAACAGTGAGAGATTGGGCCAGTGTGAGATTGGGACAGTGTGAGATTGGGACAGTGTGAGATTGGGACAGTGAGAGATTGGGACAGTGTGAGATTGGGACAGTGTGAGATTGGGACAGTGAGAGATTGGGACGGTATGAGATTGGGACAGAGTTAGATTGGGACAGTGTGAGATTGGGACTGTGTGAGATTGGGACAGTGTGAGATTGGGACAGTGAGAGATTGGGACAGTGAGAGATTGGGACAGTGTGAGATTGGGACAGTGTGAGATTGGGACAGTGTGAGATTGGGACAGTGAGAGATTGGGACAGTGTGCGATTGGGACAGTGTGAGATTGGGACAGTGTGAGATTGGGACAGTGTGAGGTTGGGACAGCTTGAGATTGGGACAGTGTGAGATTGTGACAGTGTGAGATTGGGACAGTGTGAGATTGGGACAGTGTGATATTGGGACAGTGTGAGGTTGGGACAGTGTGAGATTGGGACAGTGTAAGATTGGGACAGTGAGAGATTGGGACAGTGAGAGATTGGGACAGTGAGAGATTGGGAAAGTGAGAGATTGGGACAGTGAGAGATTGGGACAGTGTTAGATTGGGACAGTGAGAGATTGCGACAGTGTGAGATTGGGACAGTGAGAGATTGCGACAGTGTGAGATTGGGACAGTGAGAGATTGGGACAGTGTGAGATTGGGACAGTGTGAGATTGGGACAGTGTGATATTGGGGCAGTGTGAGGTTGGGACAGTGTGAGATTGGGACAGTTTGAGATTGGGACAGTGAGAGATTGGGACAGTGAGAGTTTGGGACAGTGAGAGTTTGGGAAAGTGAGAGATTGGGACAGTGAGAGATTGGGACAGTGTTAGATTGGGACAGTGAGAGATTGCGACAGTGTGAGATTGGGACTGTGTGAGATTGGGACAGTGTGAGATTGGGACAGTGTGAGATTGGGATAGTGTGAGATTGGGACAGTGTGAGAGTGGGACGGTGTGAGATTGGGACAGTGTGAGATTGGGACAGTGTGAGATTGGGACAGTGAGAGATTGGGACAGTGTGAGATTGGGACAGTGTGAGATTGGGACAGTGTGAGATTGGGACAGTGTGAGATTGGCACAATGTGAGATTGGGACAGTGTGAGATTGGGACAGTGAGAGATTGGGACAGTGTGAGATTGGGACAGTGTGAGATTGGGACAGTGTGATATTGGGGCAGTCTGAGGTTGGGACAGTGTGAGATTGGGACAGTTTGAGATTGGGACAGTGAGAGATTGGGACAGTGAGAGATTGGGACAGTGAGAGATTGGGAAAGTGAGAGATTGGGACAATGAGAGATTGGGACAGTGTTAGATTGGGACTGTGAGAGATTGCGACAGTGTGAGATTGGGACTGTGTGAGATTGAGACAGTGTGAGATTGGGACAGTGTGAGATTGGGATAGTGTGAGATTGGGACAGTGTGAGAGTGGGACAGTGTGAGATTGGGACAGCGTGAGATTGGGATAGTGTGAGATTGGGACAGTGAGAGATTGGGACAGTGCGAGATTGGGAGAGTGCGAGATTGGGACAGGGTGAGATTGGGACAGTGTGAGATTGGGACAGTGAGATTGGGACAGTGTGAAATTGGGACAGTGTGAGGTTGGGACAGTGAGAGATTGGGACAGTGTGAGAGTGGGACAGTGTGAGATTGGGACAGGGTGAGATTGGGACTGTGTGAGATTGGGACAGTGAGAGATTGGGACAGTGTGAGATTGGGACAGTGTGAGATTGGGACAGGTTGAGATTCGGACAGTGTGAGATTCGGACAGTGTGAGAGTGGGAAAGTGTGAGATTGGGACAGAATGATATTGGGACAGTGTGAGATTAGGACAGTGTGAGATTGGGACAGTGTGAGATTGGGACAGTGAGAGATTGGGACAGTGAGAGATTGGGACAGTGTGAGATTGGGACAGTGTGAGATTGGGACAGTGTGTGATTGGGACAGTGAGAGATTGGGACAGTTTGAGATTGGGACTGTGTGAGATTGGGACAGTGTGAGATTGGGACAGTGTGAGATTGGGACAGTGTGAGATTGGGACAGTGAGATTGGGACAGTGAGCGATTCGGACAGTGTGAGATTGGGACAGTGTGAGATTGGGACAGTGTGAGATTGGGACAGTGAGAGATTGGGACAGTGTGATATTGGGACAGTGTGAGGTTGGGACAGTGTGAGATTGGGACAGTGTGAGATTGGGACAGTGTGAGATTGGGACAGTGAGTGGTTGGGACAGTGCAAGATTGGGACAGTGTGAGATTGGGGCAGTGTGAGATTGGGGCAGTGTGAGATTGGGCAGTGTGAGATTGGGACAGTGTGACATTGGGACAGTCTGAGATTGGGACAGTGTGAGATTGGGACAGTGTGAGATTGGAACAGTGAGAGATTGGGCCAGTCTGAGATTGGGACAGTGTGAGATTGGGACAGTGTGAGATTGGGACAGTGAGAGATTGGGACAGTGTGAGATTGGGACAGTGTGAGATTGGGACAGTGAGAGATTGGGACGGTATGAGATTGGGACAGAGTTAGATTGGGACAGTGTGAGATTGGGACTGTGTGAGATTGGGACAGTGTGAGATTTAGACAGTGAGAGATTGGGACAGTGAGAGATTGGGACAGTGTGAGATTGGGACAGTGTGAGATTGGGACAGTGTGAGATTGGGACAGTGAGAGATTGGGACAGTGTGCGATTGGGACAGTGTGAGATTGGGACAGTGTGAGATTGGGACAGTGTGAGGTTGGGACAGCTTGAGATTGGGACAGTGTGAGATTGGGACAGTGTGAGATTGGGACAGTGTGAGATTGGGACAGTGTGATATTGGGACAGTGTGAGGTTGGGACAGTGTGAGATTGGGACAGTGTAAGATTGGGACAGTGAGAGATTGGGACAGTGAGAGATTGGGACAGTGAGAGATTGGGAAAGTGAGAGATTGGGACAGTGAGAGATTGGGACAGTGTTAGATTGGGACAGTGAGAGATTGCGACAGTGTGAGATTGGGACAGTGAGAGATTGCGACAGTGTGAGATTGGGACAGTGAGAGATTGGGACAGTGTGAGATTGGGACAGTGTGAGATTGGGACAGTGTGATATTGGGGCAGTGTGAGGTTGGGACAGTGTGAGATTGGGACAGTTTGAGATTGGGACAGTGAGAGATTGGGACAGTGAGAGTTTGGGACAGTGAGAGTTTGGGAAAGTGAGAGATTGGGACAGTGAGAGATTGGGACAGTGTTAGATTGGGACAGTGAGAGATTGCGACAGTGTGAGATTGGGACTGTGTGAGATTGGGACAGTGTGAGATTGGGACAGTGTGAGATTGGGATAGTGTGAGATTGGGACAGTGTGAGAGTGGGACGGTGTGAGATTGGGACAGTGTGAGATTGGGACATTGTGAGAGTGGGACAGTGTGAGATTGGGACAGTGTGAGATTGGGAGAGTGAGAGATTGAGATAGTTTGAGATTGGGACAGAGTGAGATTGAGACAGTGAGAGATTGGGACAGTGAGAGATTGGGGCAGTGTGAGATTGGGAAAGTGTGAGATTGGGACAGTGTGAGATTGGGACAGTATGAGATTGGGACAGGGTGAGATTGGGACAGTGTGAGATTGGGACAGTGTGAGATTGGGAGAGTGAGAGATTGGGACAGTGAGAGATAGGACAGTTCGAGATTGAGACAGTGTCAGATTGGGACAGGTGAGATCGGGACAGTGTGAGATCGGGATAGTGAGCGATTGGGACAGTGAATGATTGGGACAGTGTGAGATTGGGACAGTGTGAGATTAGGTCAGTGTGAGATTGGGACAGTGAGAGATTGGGACAGTGTGAGATTGGGACAGTGTGAGATTGGGACAGTGATAGATTGGGACAGTGAGAGATTGGGACAGTGTGAGATTGGGACAGCGTGAGATTGGGACAGTGTGAGATTGGGACAGTGATAGATTGGGACAGTGTGAGATTGGGACAGTGTGAGATTGGGACAGTGTGAGATTGGGACAGTGTGCATTTGGGTCAGTGTGAGATTGAGACAGTGAGAGATTGGGGCAGTGTGAGATTGGGACAGCGTGAGATTGGGACAGTGTGAGATTGGGAGAGTCTGAGATTGGGACAGTATGAGATTGGGACAGTGAGAGATTGGGACAGTGTGAGATTGGGGCAGTGTGAGATTGGGACAGTATGAGATTGGGACAGTGAGAGATTGTGACAGTATGAGATTGGGACAGTGTGAGATTGGGACAGTGAGAGATTGGGACAGTGTGAGATTGGAACAGTGTGAGATTGGGACAGTGAGAGATTGGGACAGTGTGAGATTGAGACAGTGTGAGATTGGGACAGTGTGAGATTGGGACAGTGTGAGATTGGGTCAGTGTGAGATTGGGACAGTGAGAGATTGGGACAGTGTGACATTGGGACAGTGTGAGATTGGGACAGTGTGAGATTGGGACAGTGTGAGATTGGGACAGTGAGAGATTGGGACAGTGTGCGATTGGGACAGTGTGAGATTGGGACAGTGTGAGATTGGGACAGTGTGAGATTGGGACAGTGTGAGATTGGGACAGTGAGAGATTGGGACAGTGAGAGATTGGGACAGTGTGAGATTGGGTCTGTGAGACGTTGGGACAGTGTGGGATTGGGACAGTCTGAGATTGGGCCAGTGTGAGATTGGGACAGTGAGAGATTGGGACAGTGTGAGATTGGGACAGGGTGAGATTGGGACAGTGAGAGATTGGGACAGTGTGAGATTGGGGCAGTGCGAGATTGGGACAGTGAGTGATTGGGACAGTGAGAGATTGGGACAGTGTGAGATTGGGACAGTGTGAGATTGGGAGATTGTTAGATTGGGATAGTGTGAGATTGGGACAGTGTGAGATTGGGACAGTGTGAGATTGGGACAGCGTGAGATTGGGACAGTGTGAAATTGGGACAGTGTGAGATTGGGACAGTGAGATTGGGACAGTGTGAGATTGGGACAGTGTGAGGTTGGGACAGTGAGAGATTGGGACAGTGTGAGAGTGGGGCAGTGTTAGATTGGGACAGTGTGAGATTGGGACTGTGTGAGATTGGGACAGTGAGAGCTTGGGACAGTGCGAGATTGGGACAGTGTGAGATTGGGACAGTGTGAGATTGGGACAGTGTGAGATTGGGACAGTGTGAGTTTGGGACAGTGAGAGATTGGGACAGTGTGAGATTGGGACTGTGTGAGATTGGGACAGTGTGAGGTTGGGACAGTGTGAGATTGGGACAGTGTGAGATTGGGACAGTGTGAGATTGGGGCAGTGTGAGATTGGGACAGCGTGAGATTGGGACAGTGTGAGATTGGGACAGCGAGAGATTGGGACAGTGTGAGATTGGGGCAGTGTGAGATTGGGACAGTGTGAGATTGGGACAGTGAGAGATTGTGACAGTATGAGATTGGGACAGTGTGAGATTGGGACAGTGAGAGATTGGGACAGTGTGAGATTGAGACAGTGTGAGATTGGGACAGTGTGAGATTGGGACAGTGTGTGATTGGGACAGTGTGAGATTGGGACAGTGTGAGATTGGGACAGTGAGAGATTGGGACAGTGAGAGATTGGGACAGTGTGAGATTGGGTCTGTGAGACGTTGGGACAGTGTGGGATTGGGACAGTCTGAGATTGGGCCAGTGTGAGATTGGGACAGTGAGAGATTGGGGCAGTGTGAGATTGGGACAGGGTGAGATTGGGACAGTGAGAGATTGGGACAGGGTGAGATTGGGACAGTGAGAGATTGTGACAGTATGAGATTGGGACAGTGTGAGATTGGGACAGTGAGAGATTGGGACCGTGTGAGATTGGAACAGTGTGAGATTGGGACAGTGAGACATTGGGACAGTGTGAGATTGAGACAGTGTGAGATTGGGACAGTGTGAGATTGGGACAGTGTGAGATTGGGTCAGTGTGAGATTGGGACAGTGAGAGATTGGGACAGTGTGAGATTGGGACAGTGAGAGATTGGGACAGTGTGCGATTGGGACAGTGTGAGATTGGGACAGTGTGAGATTGGGACAGTGTGAGATTGGGACAGTGAGAGATTGGGACAGTGAGAGATTGGGACAGTGTGAGATTGGGTCTGTGAGACGTTGGGACAGTGTGGGATTGGGACAGTCTGAGATTGGGCCAGTGTGAGATTGGGACAGTGAGAGATTGGGACAGTGTGAGATTGGGACAGGGTGAGATTAGGTCAGTGTGAGATTGGGACAGTGAGAGATTGGGACAGTGTGAGATTGGGACAGTGTGAGATTGGGACAGTGATAGATTGGGACAGTGAGAGATTGGGACAGTGTGAGATTGGGACAGCGTGAGATTGGGACAGTGTGAGATTGGGACAGTGATAGATTGGGACAGTGTGAGATTGGGACAGTGTGAGATTGGGACAGTGTGAGATTGGGACAGTGTGCATTTGGGTCAGTGTGAGATTGAGACAGTGAGAGATTGGGGCAGTGTGAGATTGGGACAGCGTGAGATTGGGACAGTGTGAGATTGGGAGAGTCTGAGATTGGGACAGTATGAGATTGGGACAGTGAGAGATTGGGACAGTGTGAGATTGGGGCAGTGTGAGATTGGGACAGTATGAGATTGGGACAGTGAGAGATTGTGACAGTATGAGATTGGGACAGTGTGAGATTGGGACAGTGAGAGATTGGGACAGTGTGAGATTGGAACAGTGTGAGATTGGGACAGTGAGAGATTGGGACAGTGTGAGATTGAGACAGTGTGAGATTGGGACAGTGTGAGATTGGGACAGTGTGAGATTGGGTCAGTGTGAGATTGGGACAGTGAGAGATTGGGACAGTGTGACATTGGGACAGTGTGAGATTGGGACAGTGTGAGATTGGGACAGTGTGAGATTGGGACAGTGAGAGATTGGGACAGTGTGCGATTGGGACAGTGTGAGATTGGGACAGTGTGAGATTGGGACAGTGTGAGATTGGGACAGTGTGAGATTGGGACAGTGAGAGATTGGGACAGTGAGAGATTGGGACAGTGTGAGATTGGGTCTGTGAGACGTTGGGACAGTGTGGGATTGGGACAGTCTGAGATTGGGCCAGTGTGAGATTGGGACAGTGAGAGATTGGGACAGTGTGAGATTGGGACAGGGTGAGATTGGGACAGTGAGAGATTGGGACAGTGTGAGATTGGGGCAGTGCGAGATTGGGACAGTGAGTGATTGGGACAGTGAGAGATTGGGACAGTGTGAGATTGGGACAGTGTGAGATTGGGAGATTGTTAGATTGGGATAGTGTGAGATTGGGACAGTGTGAGATTGGGACAGTGTGAGATTGGGACAGCGTGAGATTGGGACAGTGTGAAATTGGGACAGTGTGAGATTGGGACAGTGAGATTGGGACAGTGTGAGATTGGGACAGTGTGAGGTTGGGACAGTGAGAGATTGGGACAGTGTGAGAGTGGGGCAGTGTTAGATTGGGACAGTGTGAGATTGGGACTGTGTGAGATTGGGACAGTGAGAGCTTGGGACAGTGCGAGATTGGGACAGTGTGAGATTGGGACAGTGTGAGATTGGGACAGTGTGAGATTGGGACAGTGTGAGTTTGGGACAGTGAGAGATTGGGACAGTGTGAGATTGGGACTGTGTGAGATTGGGACAGTGTGAGGTTGGGACAGTGTGAGATTGGGACAGTGTGAGATTGGGACAGTGTGAGATTGGGGCAGTGTGAGATTGGGACAGCGTGAGATTGGGACAGTGTGAGATTGGGACAGCGAGAGATTGGGACAGTGTGAGATTGGGGCAGTGTGAGATTGGGACAGTGTGAGATTGGGACAGTGAGAGATTGTGACAGTATGAGATTGGGACAGTGTGAGATTGGGACAGTGAGAGATTGGGACAGTGTGAGATTGAGACAGTGTGAGATTGGGACAGTGTGAGATTGGGACAGTGTGTGATTGGGACAGTGTGAGATTGGGACAGTGTGAGATTGGGACAGTGAGAGATTGGGACAGTGAGAGATTGGGACAGTGTGAGATTGGGTCTGTGAGACGTTGGGACAGTGTGGGATTGGGACAGTCTGAGATTGGGCCAGTGTGAGATTGGGACAGTGAGAGATTGGGGCAGTGTGAGATTGGGACAGGGTGAGATTGGGACAGTGAGAGATTGGGACAGGGTGAGATTGGGACAGTGAGAGATTGTGACAGTATGAGATTGGGACAGTGTGAGATTGGGACAGTGAGAGATTGGGACCGTGTGAGATTGGAACAGTGTGAGATTGGGACAGTGAGACATTGGGACAGTGTGAGATTGAGACAGTGTGAGATTGGGACAGTGTGAGATTGGGACAGTGTGAGATTGGGTCAGTGTGAGATTGGGACAGTGAGAGATTGGGACAGTGTGAGATTGGGACAGTGAGAGATTGGGACAGTGTGCGATTGGGACAGTGTGAGATTGGGACAGTGTGAGATTGGGACAGTGTGAGATTGGGACAGTGAGAGATTGGGACAGTGAGAGATTGGGACAGTGTGAGATTGGGTCTGTGAGACGTTGGGACAGTGTGGGATTGGGACAGTCTGAGATTGGGCCAGTGTGAGATTGGGACAGTGAGAGATTGGGACAGTGTGAGATTGGGACAGGGTGAGATTGGGACAGTGAGAGATTGGGACAGTGTGAGATTGGGGCAGTGCGAGATTGGGACAGTGAGTGATTGGGACAGTGAGAGATTGGGACAGTGTGTGATTGGGACTGTGTGAGATTGGGACAGTGTGAGATTGGGACAGTGTGAGATTGGCAGATTATGAGATTGGGATAGTGTGAGATTGGGACAGTGTGAGATTGGGACAGTGTGAGATTGGGACAGCGTGAGATTGGGACAGTGTGAGATTGGGACAGTGTGAGATTGGGACAGTGAGATTGGGACAGTGTGAGATTGGGACAGTGTGAGGTTGGGACAGTGAGAGATTGGGACAGTGTGAGAGTGGGACAGTGTTAGATTGGGACAGTGCGAGATTGGGACTGTGTGCGATTGGGACAGTGAGAGCTTGGGACAGTGCGAGATTGGGACAGTGTGAGATTGGGACAGTGTGAGATTGGGACAGTGTGAGATTGGGACAGTGTGAGATTGGGACAGGTTGAGATTCGGACAATGTGAGATTGGGACAGTCAGAGATTGGGACAGTGTGAGATTGGGACAGTGTGAGTTTGGGTCAGTGAGAGATTGGGACAGTGTGAGATTGGCACTGTGTGAGATTGGGACAGTGTGAGGTTGGGACAGTGTGAGATTGGGACAGTGTGAGATTGGGACAGTGTGAGATTGGGACAGTGAGAGGTTGGGACAGTGTGAGATTGGGACAGTGAGCGATTGTGGCAGTGTGTGATAGGGGCAGTGTGAGATTGGGGCAGTATGAGATTGGGACAGTGTGAGATTGGGACAGTGTGAGATTGGGACAGTGTGAGATTGGGACAGTTTGAGATTGGGGCAGTGTGAGATTGGGACAGTGTGAGATTGGGTCCGTGAGAGATTGGGACAGTGAGAGATTGGGACAGTGTGAGATTGGGACAGTGTGGGATTGGGACAGTGTGAGATTGGGACAGTGAGAGATTGGGACAGTGGGAGATTGGGACAGTGTGAGATTGGGACAGTGTGAGATTGGGACAGTGTGAGATTGGGACAGTGTGAGATTGGGACAGTGAGAGATTGGGACAGTGTGAGATTGGGGCAGTGTGAGATTGGGACAGTGTGATATTGGGGCAGTGTGAGGTTGGGACAGCGTGAGATTGGGACAGTGTGAGATTGGGACAGTGAGAGATTGGGACAGTGCGAGATTGGGAGAGTGCGAGATTGGGACAGTGTGAGATTGGGACAGTGTGAGATTGGGACAGTGAGATTGGGAGAGTGTGAGATTGGGACAGTGTGAGGTTGGGACAGTGAGAGATTGGGACAGTGTGAGAGTGGGACAGTGTGAGATTGGGACAGGGTGAGATTGGGACTGTGTGAGATTGGGACAGTGAGAGATTGGGACAGTGTGAGATTGGGACAGTGTGAGATTGGGACAGGTTGAGATTCGGACAGTGTGAGATTCGGACAGTGTGAGAGTGGGAAAGTGTGAGATTGGGACAGAATGATATTGGGACAGTGTGAGATTAGGACAGTGTGAGATTGGGACAATGTGAGATTGGGACAGTGAGAGATTGGGACAGTGAGAGATTGGGACAGTGTGAGATTGGGACAGTGTGAGTTTGGGACAGTGTGAGATTGGGACAGTGAGAGATTGGGACAGTGTGAGATTGGGACGGTGTGAGATTGGGACAGTGTGAGATTGGGACAGTGTGAGATTGGGACAGTGTGAGATTGGGACAGTGAGCGATTGGGACAGTGTGAGATTGGGACAGTGTGAGATTGGGACAGTGTGAGATTGGGACAGTGAGAGATTGGGACAGTGTAATATTGGGACAGTGTGAGGTTGGGACAGTGTGAGATTGGGACAGTGTGAGATTGGGACAGTGTGAGATTGGGACAGTGAGTGGTTGGGACAGTGCGAGATTGGGACAGTGTGAGATTGGGGCAGTGTGAGATTGGGGCAGTGTGAAATTGGGACAGTGTGACATTGGGACAGTCTGAGATTGGGACAGTGTGAGATTGGGTCAGTGTGAGATTGGAACAGTGAGAGATTGGGCCAGTGTGAGATTGGGACAGTGTGAGATTGGGACAGTTTGAGATTGGGACAGTGAGAGATTGGGACAGTGTGAGATTGGGACAGTGTGAGATTCGGACAGTGAGAGATTGGGACGGTGTGAGATTGGGACAGAGTTAGATTGGGACAGTGTGAGATTGGGACAGTGTGAGATTGGGACAGTGTGAGATTGGGACAGTGAGAGATTGGGACAGTGAGAGATTGGGACAGTGTGAGATTGGGTCAGTGTGAGATTGGGACAGTGTGAGATTGGGACAGTGAGAGATTGGGACAGTGTGAGATTGGGACAGTGAGAGATTGGGACAGTGTGAGATTGGGACAGTGTGAGATTGGGACAGTGTGATATTGGGACAGTGTGAGGTTGGGACAGTGTGAGATTGGGACAGTGTAAGATTGGGACAGTGTTAGATTGGGACAGTGAGAGATTGCGACAGTGTGAGATTGGGACAGTGAGAGATTGGGACAGTGTGAGATTGGGACAGTGAGAGATTGGGACAGTGTGAGATTGGGACAGTGTGAGATTGGGACAGTGTGATGTTGGGGCAGTGTGAGGTTGGGACAGTGTGAGATTGGGACAGTGAGAGATTGGGACAGTGAGAGATTGTGACAGTGAGAGATTGCGAAAGTGAGAGATTGGGACAGTGAGAGATTGGGACAGTGTTAGATTGGGACAGTGAGAGATTGCGACAGTGTGAGATTGGGACTGTGTGAGATTGGGACAGTGTGAGATTGGGACAGTGTGAGATTGGGATAGTGTGAGATTGGGACAGTGTGAGAGTGGGACAGTGTGAGATTGGGACAGCGTGAGATTGGGACAGTGTGAGATTGGGAGAGTGCGAGATTGGGACAGTGTGAGATTGGGACAGTGCGAGATTGGGACAGTGAGATTGGGACAGTGCGAGATTGGGACAGTGTGAGGTTGGGACAGTGAGAGAGTGGGACAGTGTGAGAGTGGGACAGTGTGAGATTGGGACAGGGTGAGATTGGGACTGTGTGAGATTGGGAAAGTGTGAGATTGGGACAGTGTGAGATTGGGACAGTGTGAGATCGGGACAGTGTGAGATTGGGACAGTGTGAGATTGGAACATTGTGAGAGTGGGACAGTGTGAGATTGGGACAGTGTGAGATTGGGAGAGTGAGAGATTGAGATAGTTTGAGATTGGGACAGAGTGAGATTGAGACAGTGAGAGATTGGGACAGTGAGAGGTTGGGGCAGTGTGAGATTGGGAAAGTGTGAGATTGGGACAGTGTGAGATTGGGACAGTGTGAGATTGGGACAGGCTGAGATTGGGACAGTGTGAGATTGGGACAGTGTGAGATTGGGACAGTGAGAGATTGGGACAGTGAGAGATAGGACAGTGCGAGATTGGGACAGTGTCAGATTGGGACAGTGTGAGATCGGGACAGTGTGAGATCGGGACAGTGAGCGATTGGGACAGTGAATGATTGGGACAGTGTGAGATTGGGACAGTGTGAGATTAGGTCAGTGTGAGATTGGGACAGTGAGAGATTGGGACAGTGTGAGATTGGGACAGTGTGAGATTGGGACAGTGATAGATTGGGACAGTGAGAGATTGGGACAGTGTGAGATTGGGACAGCGTGAGATTGGGACAGTGTGAGATTGGGGCAGTGATAGATTGGGACAGTGTTAGATTGGGACAGTGTGAGATTGGGACAGTGTGTGATTGGGACAGTGTGCAATTGGGTCAGTGTGAGATTGAGACAGTGAGAGATTGGGGCAGTGTGAGATTGGGACAGCGTGAGATTGGGACAGTGTGAGATTGGGAGAGTGTGAGATTGTGACAGTATGAGATTGGGACAGTGAGAGATTGGGACAGTGTGAGATTGGGGCAGTGTGAGATTGGGACAGTGTGAGATTGGGACAGTGAGAGATTGTGACAGTGTGAGATTGGGACAGTGTGAGATTGGGACAGTGAGAGATTGGGACAGTGTGAGATTGGAACAGTGTGAGATTGGGACAGTGAGAGATTGGGACAGTGTGAGATTGAGACAGTGTGAGATTGGGACAGTGTGAGATTGGGACAGTGTGAGATTGGGTCAGTGTGAGATTCGGACAGTGAGAGATTGGGACAGTGTGACATTGGGACAGTGTGAGATTGGGACAGTGTGAGATTGGGACAGTGTGAGATTGGGACAGTGAGAGATTGGGACAGTGTGAGATTGGGACAGTGTGAGGTTGGGACAGTGTGAGATTGGGACAGTGTGAGATTGGGACAGTGTGAGATTGGGACAGTGAGAGATTGGGACAGTGAGAGATTGGGACAGTGTGAGATTGGGACAGTGAGACGTTGGGACAGTGTGGGATTGGGACAGTCTGAGATTGGGCCAGTGTGAGATTGGGACAGTGAGAGATTGGGACAGTATGAGATTGGGACAGTGTGAGATTGGGACAGTGAGAGATTGGGACAGTGTGAGATTGGGGCAGTGCGAGATTGGGACAGTGCGTGATTGGGACATTGAGAGATTGGGACAGTGTGAGATTGGGACTGTGTGAGATTGGGACAGTGTGAGATTGGGACAGTGTGAGATTGGGAGATTGTGAGATTGGGATAGTGTGAGATTGGGACAGTGTGAGATTGGGACAGTGTGAGATTGGTCAGCGTGAGATTGGGACAGTGTGAGATTGGGACAGTGTGAGATTGGGACAGTGAGATTGGGACAGTGTGAGATTGGGACAGTGTGAGGTTGGGACAGTGAGAGATTGGGACAGTGTGAGAGTGGGACAGTGTTAGATTGGGACAGTGTGAGATTGGGACTGTGTGAGATTGGGACAGTGAGAGCTTGGGACAGTGCGAGATTGGGACAGTGTGAGATTGGGACAGTGTGAGATTGGGACAGTGTGAGATTGGGACAGTGTGAGATTGGGACAGGTTGAGATTCAGACAGTGTGAGATTGGGACATTGAGAGATTGGGACAGCGTGAGATTGGGACAGCGTGAGTTTGGGACAGTGAGAGATTGGGAAAGTGTGAGATTGGGACTGTGTGAGATTGGGACAGTGTGAGGTTGGGACAGTGTGAGATTGGGACTGTGTGAGATTGGGACAGTGTGAGATTGGGACAGTGTGAGGTTGGGACAGTGTGAGATTGGGACAGTGTGCGATTGGGGCAGTGTGTGATAGGGGCAGTGTGAGATTGGGGCAGTGTGAGATTGGGACAGTGTGAGATTGGGACAGTGTGAGATTGGGACAGTGTGAGATTGGAACAGTGTAAGATTGGGACAGTGTGAGATTGGGACAGTGAGAGATTGGGACAGTGTGAGATTGGGACAGTGTGAGATTGGGACAGTGTGAGATTGGGACAGTGAGAGATTGGGGCAGTGTGAGATTGGGACAGTGTGAGATTGGGTCCGTGAGAGATTGGGACAGTGAGAGATTGGGGCAGTGTGAGATTGGGACAGTGTGAGATTGGGTCCGTGAGAGATTGGGACAGTGAGAGATTGGGACAGTGTGAGATTGGGACAGTGTGGGATTGGGACAGTTTGAGATTGGGACAGTGAGAGATTGGGACAGTGTGAGATTGGGACAGTGTGAGATTGGGACAGTGTGAGATTGGGACAGTGTGAGATTGGGACAGTGAGAGATTGGGACAGTGTGAGATTGGGACAGTGTGAGATTGGGACAGTGTGATATTGGGGCAGTGTGAGGTTGGGACAGTGTGAGATTGGGACAGTGTGAGATTGGGACAGTGAGAGATTGGGACAGTGAGAGATTGGGACAGTGAGAGTATGGGACAGTGAAAGATTGGGACAGTGTTAGATTGGGACAGTGAGAGATTGCGACAGTGTGAGATTGGGACTGTGTGAGATTGAGACAGTGTGAGATTGGGACAGTATGAGATTGGGATAGTGTGAGATTGGGACAGTGTGAGAGTGGGACAGTGTGAGATTGGGACAGCGTGAGATTGGGACAGTGTGAGATTGGGACAGTGAGAGATTGGGAGAGTGCGAGATTGGGACAGTGTGAGATTGGGACAGTGTGAGATTGGGACAGTGAGATTGGGACAGTGTGAGATTGGGACAGTGTGAGGTTGGGACAGTGAGAGATTGGGACAGTTTGGGAGTGGGACAGTGTGAGATTGGGACAGGGTGTGATTGGGACTGTGTGAGATTGGGACAGTGAGAGATTGGGACAGTGTGAGAGTGGGACAGTGTGACATTGGGACAGGTTGAGATTCGGACAGTGTGAGATTCGGACAGTGTGAGAGTGGGAAAGTGTGAGGTTGGGACAGAATGATATTGGGACAGTGTGAGATTGGGACAGTGTGAGATTGGGACAGTGAGAGATTGGGACAGTGAGAGATTGGGACAGTGTGAGATTGGGACAGTGTGAGATTGGGACAGTGTGAGATTGGGACAGTGAGAGATTGGGACAGTGTGAGATTGGGACTGTGTGAGATTGGGACAGTGTGAGATTGGGACAGTGTGAGATTGGAACAGTGTGAGATTGGGACAGTGTGAGATTGGGACAGTGAGCGATTGGGACAGTGTGAGATTGGGACAGTATGGGATTGGGACAGTGTGAGATTGGGACAGTGAGAGATTGGGACAGTGTGATATTGGGACAGTGTGAGGTTGGGACAGTGTGAGATTGGGACAGTGTGAGGTTGCGACAGTGTAAGATTGGGACAGTGTGAGATTGGGACAGTGTGAGATTGGGACAGTGAGTGGTTGGGACAGTGAGAGATTGGGACAGTGTGAGATTGGGACAGTGTGAGATTGGGCCAGTGAGAGATTGGGACGGTGTGAGATTGGGACAGAGTTAGATTGGGACAATGTGAGATTGGGACAGTGTGAGATTGGGACAGTTTGAGATTGGGACAGTGAGAGATTGGGACAGTGAGAGATTGGGACAGTGTGAGATTGGGACAGTGTGAGATTGGGACAGTGTGAGATTGGGACAGTGAGATATTGGGACAGTGTGAGATTGGGACAGTGTGAGATTGGGACAGTGTGAGATTGGGACAGTGTGAGATTGGGACAGTGTGAGATTGGGACAGTGAGAGATTGGGACAGTGTGAGATTGGGACAGTGTCAGATTGGGACAGTGTGATATTGGGACAGTGTGAGGTTGGGACAGTTTGAGATTGGGACAGTGTAAGTTTGGGACAGTGAGAGATTGGGACAGTGAGTGATTGGGACAGTGAGAGATTGGGAAAGTGAGAGATTGGGACAGTGAGTGATTGGAACAGTGTTAGATTGGGACAGTGAGAGATTGCGACAGTGTGAGATTGGGACAGTGAGAGATTGGGACAGTGTGAGATTGGGACAGTGTGAGATTGGGATAGTGTGAGATTGGGACAGTGTGAGAGTGGGACAGTGTGAGATTGGGACAGCGTGAGATTGGGACAGTGTGAGATTGGGAGAGTGCGAGATTGGGACAGTGTGAGATTGGGACAGTGTGAGGTTGGGACAGTGAGAGATTGGGACAGTGTGAGAGTGGGACAGTGTGAGATTGGGACAGGGTGAGATTGGGACTGTATGAGATTGGGAAAGTGTGAGATTGGGACAGTGTGAGATTGGGACAGTGTGAGATCGGGACAGTGTGAGATTGGGACAGTGTGAGATTGGGACAGTGTGAGAGTGGGACAGTGTGAGATTGGGACAGTGTGAGATTGGGAGAGTGAGAGATTGAGATAGTTTGAGATTGGGACAGAGTGAGATTGAAACAGTGAGAGATTGGGACAGTGAGAGATTGGGGCAGTGTGAGAATGGGAAAGTGTGAGATTGGGACAGTGTGAGATTGGGACAGTGTGAGATTGGGACAGGGTGAGATTGGGACAGTGTGAGATTGGGACAGTGTGAGATTGGGACAGTGAGAGATTGGGACAGTGAGAGAAAAGACAGTGCGAGATTGGGACAGTGTCAGATTGGGACAGTGTGAGATCGGGAGAGTGTGAGATCGGGACAGTGAGCGATTGGGACAGAGAATGATAGGGACAGTGTGAGATTCGGACAGTGTGAGATTAGGTCAGTGTGAGATTGGGACAGTGAGAGATTGGGACAGTGTGAGATTGGGACAGTGTGAGATTGGGACAGTGATAGATTGGGACAGTGAGAGATTGGGACAGTGTGAGATTGGGACAGTGTGAGATTGGGACAGTGTGAGATTGGGACAGTGATAGATTGGGACAGTGTGAGATTGGGACAGTGTGAGATTGGGACAGTGTGAGATTGGGACAGTGTGAGATTGGGTCAGTGTGAGATTGAGACAGTGAGAGATTGGGGCAGTGTGAGATTGGGACAGCGTGAGATTGGGACAGTGTGAGATTGGGACAGTATGAGATTGGGACAGTGAGAGATTGGGACAATGTGAGATTGGGGCAGTGTGAGATTGGGACAGTGTGAGATTGGGACAGTGAGAGATTGGGACAGTGAGAGATTGGGACAGTGTGAGATTGGGACAGTGAGAGATTGGGACAGTGTGTGATTGGGCCAGTTTGAGATTGGGACAGAGTGAGATTGGGACAGTGTGAGATTGGGACAGTGAGAGATTGGGACAGGGTGAGATTGGGACTGTGTGAGATTGGGACAGTGAGAGATTGGGACAGTGTGAGATTGGGACAGTGTGAGATTGGGACAGGTTGAGATTCGGACAGTGTGAGATTCGGACAGTGTGAGAGTGGGAAAGTGTGAGATTGGGACAGAATGATATTGGGACAGTGTGAGATTAGGACAGTGTGAGATTGGGACAATGTGAGATTGGGACAGTGAGAGATTGGGACAGTGAGAGATTGGGACAGTGTGAGATTGGGACAGTGTGAGTTTGGGACAGTGTGAGATTGGGACAGTGAGAGATTGGGACAGTGTGAGATTGGGACGGTGTGAGATTGGGACAGTGTGAGATTGGGACAGTGTGAGATTGGGACAGTGTGAGATTGGGACAGTGAGCGATTGGGACAGTGTGAGATTGGGACAGTGTGAGATTGGGACAGTGTGAGATTGGGACAGTGAGAGATTGGGACAGTGTAATATTGGGACAGTGTGAGGTTGGGACAGTGTGAGATTGGGACAGTGTGAGATTGGGACAGTGTGAGATTGGGACAGTGAGTGGTTGGGACAGTGCGAGATTGGGACAGTGTGAGATTGGGGCAGTGTGAGATTGGGGCAGTGTGAGATTGGGACAGTGTGACATTGGGACAGTCTGAGATTGGGACAGTGTGAGATTGGGTCAGTGTGAGATTGGAACAGTGAGAGATTGGGCCAGTGTGAGATTGGGACAGTGTGAGATTGGGACAGTTTGAGATTGGGACAGTGAGAGATTGGGACAGTGTGAGATTGGGACAGTGTGAGATTCGGACAGTGAGAGATTGGGACGGTGTGAGATTGGGACAGAGTTAGATTGGGACAGTGTGAGATTGGGACAGTGTGAGATTGGGACAGTGTGAGATTGGGACAGTGAGAGATTGGGACAGTGAGAGATTGGGACAGTGTGAGATTGGGTCAGTGTGAGATTGGGACAGTGTGAGATTGGGACAGTGAGAGATTGGGACAGTGTGAGATTGGGACAGTGAGAGATTGGGACAGTGTGAGATTGGGACAGTGTGAGATTGGGACAGTGTGATATTGGGACAGTGTGAGGTTGGGACAGTGTGAGATTGGGACAGTGTAAGATTGGGACAGTGTTAGATTGGGACAGTGAGAGATTGCGACAGTGTGAGATTGGGACAGTGAGAGATTGGGACAGTGTGAGATTGGGACAGTGAGAGATTGGGACAGTGTGAGATTGGGACAGTGTGAGATTGGGACAGTGTGATGTTGGGGCAGTGTGAGGTTGGGACAGTGTGAGATTGGGACAGTGAGAGATTGGGACAGTGAGAGATTGTGACAGTGAGAGATTGGGAAAGTGAGAGATTGGGACAGTGAGAGATTGGGACAGTGTTAGATTGGGACAGTGAGAGATTGCGACAGTGTGAGATTGGGACTGTGTGAGATTGGGACAGTGTGAGATTGGGACAGTGTGAGATTGGGATAGTGTGAGATTGGGACAGTGTGAGAGTGGGACAGTGTGAGATTGGGACAGCGTGAGATTGGGACAGTGTGAGATTGGGAGAGTGCGAGATTGGGACAGTGTGAGGTTGGGACAGTGCGAGATTGGGACAGTGAGATTGGGACAGTGCGAGATTGGGACAGTGTGAGGTTGGGACAGTGAGAGAGTGGGACAGTGTGAGAGTGGGACAGTGTGAGATTGGGACAGGGTGAGATTGGGACTGTGTGAGATTGGGAAAGTGTGAGATTGGGACAGTGTGAGATTGGGACAGTGTGAGATCGGGACAGTGTGAGATTGGGACAGTGTGAGATTGGAACATTGTGAGAGTGGGACAGTGTGAGATTGGGACAGTGTGAGATTGGGACAGTGAGAGGTTGGGGCAGTGTGAGATTGGGAAAGTGTGAGATTGGGACAGTGTGAGATTGGGACAGTGTGAGATTGGGACAGGCTGAGATTGGGACAGTGTGAGATTGGGACAGTGTGAGATTGGGACAGTGAGAGATTGGGACAGTGAGAGATAGGACAGTGCGAGATTGGGACAGTGTCAGATTGGGACAGTGTGAGATCGGGACAGTGTGAGATCGGGACAGTGAGCGATTGGGACAGTGAATGATTGGGACAGTGTGAGATTGGGACAGTGTGAGATTAGGTCAGTGTGAGATTGGGACAGTGAGAGATTGGGACAGTGTGAGATTGGGACAGTGTGAGATTGGGACAGTGATAGATTGGGACAGTGAGAGATTGGGACAGTGTGAGATTGGGACAGCGTGAGATTGGGACAGTGTGAGATTGGGGCAGTGATAGATTGGGACAGTGTTAGATTGGGACAGTGTGAGATTGGGACAGTGTGTGATTGGGACAGTGTGCAATTGGGTCAGTGTGAGATTGAGACAGTGAGAGATTGGGGCAGTGTGAGATTGGGACAGCGTGAGATTGGGACAGTGTGAGATTGGGAGAGTGTGAGATTGTGACAGTATGAGATTGGGACAGTGAGAGATTGGGACAGTGTGAGATTGGGGCAGTGTGAGATTGGGACAGTGTGAGATTGGGACAGTGAGAGATTGTGACAGTGTGAGATTGGGACAGTGTGAGATTGGGACAGTGAGAGATTGGGACAGTGTGAGATTGGAACAGTGTGAGATTGGGACAGTGAGAGATTGGGACAGTGTGAGATTGAGACAGTGTGAGATTGGGACAGTGTGAGATTGGGACAGTGTGAGATTGGGTCAGTGTGAGATTCGGACAGTGAGAGATTGGGACAGTGTGACATTGGGACAGTGTGAGATTGGGACAGTGTGAGATTGGGACAGTGTGAGATTGGGACAGTGAGAGATTGGGACAGTGTGAGATTGGGACAGTGTGAGGTTGGGACAGTGTGAGATTGGGACAGTGTGAGATTGGGACAGTGTGAGATTGGGACAGTGAGAGATTGGGACAGTGAGAGATTGGGACAGTGTGAGATTGGGACAGTGAGACGTTGGGACAGTGTGGGATTGGGACAGTCTGAGATTGGGCCAGTGTGAGATTGGGACAGTGAGAGATTGGGACAGTATGAGATTGGGACAGTGTGAGATTGGGACAGTGAGAGATTGGGACAGTGTGAGATTGGGGCAGTGCGAGATTGGGACAGTGCGTGATTGGGACATTGAGAGATTGGGACAGTGTGAGATTGGGACTGTGTGAGATTGGGACAGTGTGAGATTGGGACAGTGTGAGATTGGGAGATTGTGAGATTGGGATAGTGTGAGATTGGGACAGTGTGAGATTGGGACAGTGTGAGATTGGACAGCGTGAGATTGGGACAGTGTGAGATTGGGACAGTGTGAGATTGGGACAGTGAGATTGGGACAGTGTGAGATTGGGACAGTGTGAGGTTGGGACAGTGAGAGATTGGGACAGTGTGAGAGTGGGACAGTGTTAGATTGGGACAGTGTGAGATTGGGACTGTGTGAGATTGGGACAGTGAGAGCTTGGGACAGTGCGAGATTGGGACAGTGTGAGATTGGGACAGTGTGAGATTGGGACAGTGTGAGATTGGGACAGTGTGAGATTGGGACAGGTTGAGATTCAGACAGTGTGAGATTGGGACATTGAGAGATTGGGACAGCGTGAGATTGGGACAGCGTGAGTTTGGGACAGTGAGAGATTGGGACAGTGTGAGATTGGGACTGTGTGAGATTGGGACAGTGTGAGGTTGGGACAGTGTGAGATTGGGACTGTGTGAGATTGGGACAGTGTGAGATTGGGACAGTGTGAGGTTGGGACAGTGTGAGATTGGGACAGTGTGCGATTGGGGCAGTGTGTGATAGGGGCAGTGTGAGATTGGGGCAGTGTGAGATTGGGACAGTGTGAGATTGGGACAGTGTGAGATTGGGACAGTGTGAGATTGGAACAGTGTAAGATTGGGACAGTGTGAGATTGGGACAGTGAGAGATTGGGACAGTGTGAGATTGGGACAGTGTGAGATTGGGACAGTGTGAGATTGGGACAGTGTGAGAATGGGGCAGTGTGAGATTGGGACAGTGTGAGATTGGGTCCGTGAGAGATTGGGACAGTGAGAGATTGGGACAGTGTGAGATTGGGACAGTGTGGGATTGGGACAGTTTGAGATTGGGACAGTGAGAGATTGGGACAGTGTGAGATTGGGACAGTGTGAGATTGGGACAGTGTGAGATTGGGACAGTGTGAGATTGGGACAGTGAGAGATTGGGACAGTGTGAGATTGGGACAGTGTGAGATTGGGACAGTGTGATATTGGGGCAGTGTGAGGTTGGGACAGTGTGAGATTGGGACAGTGTGAGATTGGGACAGTGAGAGATTGGGACAGTGAGAGATTGGGACAGTGAGAGTATGGGACAGTGAAAGATTGGGACAGTGTTAGATTGGGACAGTGAGAGATTGCGACAGTGTGAGATTGGGACTGTGTGAGATTGAGACAGTGTGAGATTGGGACAGTATGAGATTGGGATAGTGTGAGATTGGGACAGTGTGAGAGTGGGACAGTGTGAGATTGGGACAGCGTGAGATTGGGACAGTGTGAGATTGGGACAGTGAGAGATTGGGAGAGTGCGAGATTGGGACAGTGTGAGATTGGGACAGTGTGAGATTGGGACAGTGAGATTGGGACAGTGTGAGATTGGGACAGTGTGAGGTTGGGACAGTGAGAGATTGGGACAGTTTGGGAGTGGGACAGTGTGAGATTGGGACAGGGTGTGATTGGGACTGTGTGAGATTGGGACAGTGAGAGATTGGGACAGTGTGAGAGTGGGACAGTGTGACATTGGGACAGGTTGAGATTCGGACAGTGTGAGATTCGGACAGTGTGAGAGTGGGAAAGTGTGAGGTTGGGACAGAATGATATTGGGACAGTGTGAGATTGGGACAGTGTGAGATTGGGACAGTGAGAGATTGGGACAGTGAGAGATTGGGACAGTGTGAGATTGGGACAGTGTGAGATTGGGACAGTGTGAGATTGGGACAGTGAGAGATTGGGACAGTGTGAGATTGGGACTGTGTGAGATTGGGACAGTGTGAGATTGGGACAGTGTGAGATTGGAACAGTGTGAGATTGGGACAGTGTGAGATTGGGACAGTGAGCGATTGGGACAGTGTGAGATTGGGACAGTATGGGATTGGGACAGTGTGAGATTGGGACAGTGAGAGATTGGGACAGTGTGATATTGGGACAGTGTGAGGTTGGGACAGTGTGAGATTGGGACAGTGTGAGGTTGCGACAGTGTAAGATTGGGACAGTGTGTGATTGGGACAGTGTGAGATTGGGACAGTGAGTGGTTGGGACAGTGAGAGATTGGGACAGTGTGAGATTGGGACAGTGTGAGATTGGGCCAGTGAGAGATTGGGACGGTGTGAGATTGGGACAGAGTTAGATTGGGACAATGTGAGATTGGGACAGTGTGAGATTGGGACAGTTTGAGATTGGGACAGTGAGAGATTGGGACAGTGAGAGATTGGGACAGTGTGAGATTGGGACAGTGTGAGATTGGGACAGTGTGAGATTGGGACAGTGAGATATTGGGACAGTGTGAGATTGGGACAGTGTGAGATTGGGACAGTGTGAGATTGGGACAGTGTGAGATTGGGACAGTGTGAGATTGGGACAGTGAGAGATTGGGACAGTGTGAGATTGGGACAGTGTCAGATTGGGACAGTGTGATATTGGGACAGTGTGAGGTTGGGACAGTTTGAGATTGGGACAGTGTAAGTTTGGGACAGTGAGAGATTGGGACAGTGAGTGATTGGGACAGTGAGAGATTGGGAAAGTGAGAGATTGGGACAGTGAGTGATTGGAACAGTGTTAGATTGGGACAGTGAGAGATTGCGACAGTGTGAGATTGGGACAGTGAGAGATTGGGACAGTGTGAGATTGGGACAGTGTGAGATTGGGATAGTGTGAGATTGGGACAGTGTGAGAGTGGGACAGTGTGAGATTGGGACAGCGTGAGATTGGGACAGTGTGAGATTGGGAGAGTGCGAGATTGGGACAGTGTGAGATTGGGACAGTGTGAGATTGGGACAGTGAGATTGGGACAGTGTGAGATTGGGACAGTGTGAGGTTGGGACAGTGAGAGATTGGGACAGTGTGAGAGTGGGACAGTGTGAGATTGGGACAGGGTGAGATTGGGACTGTATGAGATTGGGAAAGTGTGAGATTGGGACAGTGTGAGATTGGGACAGTGTGAGATCGGGACAGTGTGAGATTGGGACAGTGTGAGATTGGGACAGTGTGAGAGTGGGACAGTGTGAGATTGGGACAGTGTGAGATTGGGAGAGTGAGAGATTGAGATAGTTTGAGATTGGGACAGAGTGAGATTGAAACAGTGAGAGATTGGGACAGTGAGAGATTGGGGCAGTGTGAGAATGGGAAAGTGTGAGATTGGGACAGTGTGAGATTGGGACAGTGTGAGATTGGGACAGGGTGAGATTGGGACAGTGTGAGATTGGGACAGTGTGAGATTGGGACAGTGAGAGATTGGGACAGTGAGAGAAAAGACAGTGCGAGATTGGGACAGTGTCAGATTGGGACAGTGTGAGATCGGGAGAGTGTGAGATCGGGACAGTGAGCGATTGGGACAGAGAATGATAGGGACAGTGTGAGATTCGGACAGTGTGAGATTAGGTCAGTGTGAGATTGGGACAGTGAGAGATTGGGACAGTGTGAGATTGGGACAGTGTGAGATTGGGACAGTGATAGATTGGGACAGTGAGAGATTGGGACAGTGTGAGATTGGGACAGTGTGAGATTGGGACAGTGTGAGATTGGGACAGTGATAGATTGGGACAGTGTGAGATTGGGACAGTGTGAGATTGGGACAGTGTGAGATTGGGACAGTGTGAGATTGGGTCAGTGTGAGATTGAGACAGTGAGAGATTGGGGCAGTGTGAGATTGGGACAGCGTGAGATTGGGACAGTGTGAGATTGGGACAGTATGAGATTGGGACAGTGAGAGATTGGGACAATGTGAGATTGGGGCAGTGTGAGATTGGGACAGTGTGAGATTGGGACAGTGAGAGATTGGGACAGTGAGAGATTGGGACAGTGTGAGATTGGGACAGTGAGAGATTGGGACAGTGTGTGATTGGGCCAGTTTGAGATTGGGACAGAGTGAGATTGGGACAGTGTGAGATTGGGACAGTGAGAGATGGGACAGTGTGAGATTGGGACAGTGGATGTTTGCCGGCTTTGGATCCAATGTGACGCTGTATCCTTTAGCTGCAGTGCTCCCCGCCTCTACTGTAAGTCACTCTTAAACCCAATCTTACTGTTAGCAGGCTGCCTTCCGTTCCGTTTCTTCTCACACCCCTAACCCACACAGGCTCCAAGCGGGAGGATACCTGGTCCAGTTGATCATAGAGTTTGCTAACCGCGTGGGACACTGCAGGACTCAGTGTGGACACTGACTCTTTGCGAGAATCGCTCCGTCACTCTGATTTGTTTTAGATCTATTTATTGCGAGGGTTTAACCTGAACTCCACAGTCCAGGTTTACTCAGTAACGAGCCATTCCATGCAACACGTGATAAATGTCAGCATAATCACATTCTTGTACACACAATGACATAGTTCCATGTAATTAAATGTTTCCCTTTCCTTTACGTAGTCGGTGTTTAGACGGAATGTTTTGTGAATGAACTTTAAATAGTTTCGGGGACAGTGTCGCTTTAAACAGGCGGGACTCGCTCGGTGAGGTGGGACCGACCAATCGGTGTGACTGTTTAAAGCCAGCTCGGCACAAACTTGCCCAAATCCTCTCCCCTCTTCACCGGGTTCTGAGCATCGTGTGATCGCCCCAAGGTACCGCACCCAGAGCCGGCGATGGCAGAGAACGGTGTGATGGAGAACGGGGAGACAGAGAGAGAAAGCCTGGCTCCCCTGCCGAGCCCAGCCAAGAACCTGCCAGTGAAGCACACCAAGGTAAAGTTATATTGGGAGCACCGGGATAATCTGAAGCTGATTGTCAGTGATGGACTTTACTGCCTGTTAGTGACTGATGTGTCATTCTCTGTGATCCGGATTGAGTGTGAGCAGTGATAGGAACAGAAGTGAACCGAGTCACTGTGATGTGGATTGAGTGTGAGCAGTGAACAGGTTCACTGTGATGTGGATTGAGTGTGAGCAGTGAACAAGTTCACTGTGATGTGGATTGAGTGTGAGCAGTGAACAAGTTCACTGTGATCCGGATTGAGTGTGAGCAGTGAACAAGTTCACTGTGATCTGGATTGAGTGTGAGCAGTTAACAGGTTCACTGTGAACCGGATTGAGTGTGAGCAGTGAACAGGTTCACTGTGATGTGGATTGAGTGTGAGCAGTGAACAGGTTCACTGTGAACCGGATTGAGTGTGAGCAGTGAACAGGTTCACTGTGATGTGGATTGAGTGTGAGCAGTGAACAAGTTCACTGTGATGTGGATTGAGTGTGAGCAGTGAACAGCTTCACTGTGATCTGGATTGAGTGTGAGCAGTGAACAGGTTCACTGTGGTCCGGATTAAATGTGAGCAATGAACAGGTTCACTGTGATCCGGATTGAGTGTGAGCAGTGAACAGGTTCACTGTGATCCGGATTGAGTGTGAGCAGTGAACAGGTTCAGTATGATGTGGATTGAGTGTGAGCAGTGAACAGGTTCACTGTGATGTGGATTGAGTCTGAGCAGTGAACAGGTTCACTGTGATGTGGATTGAGTGTGAGCAATGAACAGGTTCACTGTGATGTGGATTGAGTGTGAGCAGTGAACAGGTTCACTGTGAACCGGATTGAGTGTGAGCAGTGAACAGGTTCACTGTGATCCAGATTGAGTGTGAGCAGTGAACAGGTTCACTGTGATCCGGATTAAGTGTGAGCAGTGAACAGGTTCACTGTGATCCAGATTAAGTGTGATCTGTGAACAGGTTCACTGTGATGTGGATTGAGTGTGAGCAGTGAACAGGTTCACTGTGATCCAGATTGAGTGTGAGCAGTGATCAGTTTCACTGTGATCCGGATTAAGTGTGAGCAGTGAACAGGTTCACTGTGAACCGGATTGAGTGTGAGCAGTGAACAGGTTCACTGTGATGTGGATTGAGTGTGAGCAGTGAACAGGTTCACTGTGATGTGGATTGAGTGTGAGCAGTGAACAGGTTCACCGTGATGTGGATTGAGTGTGAGCAGTGAACAGGTTCACTGTGAGCCGGATTGAGTGTGAGCAGTGAACAGGTTCACTGTGAACTGGATTGAGTGTGAGCAGTGAACAAGTTCACTGTGAACCGGATTGAGTGTGAGCAGTGAACAGGTTCACTGTGAACCGGATTGAGTGTGAGCAGTGAACAGGTTCACTGTGATCCAGATTGAGTGTGAGCAGTAAACAGGTTCACTGTGATGTGGATTGAGTGTGAGCAGTGAACAGGTTCACTGTGAAGCGGATTGAGTGTGAGCAATGAACAGGTTCACTGTGATGTGGATTGAGTGTGAGCAGTGAACAGGTTCACTGTGATGTGGATTGAGTGTGAGCAGTAAACAGGTTCACTGTGATGTGGATTGAGTGTGAGCAATGAACAGGTTCACTGTGATGTGGATTGAGTGTGAGCAGTGAACAGGTTCACTGTGATGTGGATTGAGTGTGAGCAGTAAACAACTTCACTGTGATGTGGATTGAGTGTGAGCAGTGAACAGGTTCACTGTGATGTGGATTGAGTGTGAGCAGTGAACAGGTTCACTGTGATGTGGATTGAGTGTGAGCAGTAAACAGGTTCACCGTGATGTGGATTGAGTGTGAGCAGTGAACAGGTTCACTGTGATGTGGATTGAGTGTGAGCAGTGAACAGGTTCACTGTGATGTGGATTGAGTGTGAGCAGTGAACAGGTTCACTGTGATGTGGATTGAGTGTGAGCAGTGAACAGGTTCACTGTGATGTGGATTGAGTGTGAGCAGTGAACAGGTTCACTGTGATCCAGATTGAGTGTGAGCAGTGAACAGGTTCACTGTGATGTGGATTGAGTGTGAGCAGTGAACAGGTTCACTGTGATGCGGATTGAGTGTGAGCAGTGAACAGGTTCACTGTGATGTGGATTGAGTGTGAGCAGGAATAGCAACCGGAGCTCCTCTTCAAATCATGCCGGCCAGTCTGTTTTTCTCTGGACTCAGTTGGTCCAGTGTCCTTTAAGTAAAGAAATTTTTTGAAAGTCCAAATTAAGGGATTTCAGTAACAATTAAAACCAGTTTTCGGCACAGGACGAAGGGCCGAATGGCTTCCTTCTGAGCTGTAAGATGTGGTGGTTCCGAGAGTAGATATTAACACGAGCGGGTGTGGATGTGATCAGCCCTGTTCCTGCCACATCGAATATCCATTGTCAAACATCCATCTCTCTGTGTCCTTTCATTCCGATGTGTTGATATAGACCCTACACAGCGAAAGGGGAGGGAGGGGGATGAGAGCGACTCAGACACAGAGCAAGATGTGAATAGCCAGGAGCAGCGCACACAGACACACGATGCGGGAGCAGGATTCACAGACTTACTGAAAGAATAAGCAGCACCTTTCTGTTCGGGGCGAGAAGGTATATTTTGTAAATGTGCCAAATGTTAACAAAAGAAGGAGCGAGAAATCTGAGAAAAGGGAATAAAGTTATGAATCTGAGAATGGTCTATTTATAAACTGGTTTTACCAGAAAATGATACGCCTGGTCCATGAATCGTGTGCCTGGCTTGTAAATAAAAGTCGTGAATCCCGATTTTGTGCCGGAGCAGTAATCACTCTGTAAGTAAGACATTCCAAAATTGTTCTGCGCTTGTTTGCTCTGATCCACAATCCTCTGCTACCTTGGCGATTATCTTTACATTATTGCAGCTTCTTAGTTACCTTTTAAAAGCGTTAAAAAAAACTTTTCAAGACTTGTTTTCCACTTATAAATAGCCATTGTAGATTTGGATTGCACAGGAGCAGTCTGTTGGTCGTTCAGGGTGGGCTTACACTGCCCCATTCCACCGACACTGAGCTGTGCCAGCACTGGGTGCCATCACGCCGGCTCTGTTCTGTTGAAAGCCCACACTGCCCGCGTTGGGTTCAGACCCTGTCTGTGCACCAGGAATGCAATCAGCAGTGCCCAGCGCCCGCAGAACCCAGTGGGCTGGCTTTTGCGAATCGTTTAATTTTGGCCTGTCATGTATATCCACACATGGATGCTCTTCTGTCGGCATCGTCCCACCAATGGCTGGGTGGCAGCAATGTACTTCTGAGTGCAACACCAATCTGCAAAGCAGAGGGACTGTCTACCCCTGGTCCACCTGACTGGCAGGTGTGGTTAACCCCATCCCAAGGTTTCTTGCCGTGCAGTTGTGTTTGTGTAGGGAGCAATGCAGTTATAGGGGAGATTCGCTCACATTATTTCTACGTTTCTTCTCTAGAATACCTACTTGACAATCCACTAATAAGGCGACACAGTTCTCATATGAATAGCAGTTCTGCAACGTTCAGCTTTATTGCCGTGTAATTGTAGACATGTAACTGGACTCCTTTTAGTACCAGAATAATTGCAAACATTATTGAATGTTTCTTTCCCTGAAGCCCTCCCCTTGTCACTTCCCTTCGCTCCTTTAAAAGGCTCCTTAAAACCTGCCCTTTGATCACACCTTCTGTCACCACCTTAATCCTTCCCTCACCACTGCTCAATGCCCAGATATTTTGTCTTTCTGAAACACTTGGGGACATTCTATTATGTTACAGACACTAGATAAGGGCAAGGTGTAATTGTTATTACGTTTCGGTCTGTGTGTGTGTGTGTGGATAGTCTGTGGGAATATATAGATGTAGTTGTGTGCATGTTTCTTTATATATAATATGCATTTGTGTAGGTGTGAGTGTATATATTGTGTATATCTATATCCCCCCCACTCCCACCGCCCCTTGGCTCAGCTGGACTTTGCAGCACTGAACCATTGAATCAGAGCAGTGTACAGCACCGAAGGAGGCCATTTAGCCCATTGTGCCCCAGTTGCCTCTTTGTTGGGACAATCCAGAATTAATCCCGTAGCCCTATGCTCTCTCCATAGCCCTGTGCCTTTCTCCATATGAAATATTTATTCAATTTTCTCTTAAAAGATGCAACGATCTCTGCATCAGCCACTCGCTGTGGCAATGCATTCCACGCTCCAACTACCCACGAGCTAATACATTTCTCCTAACCTCTCTCCTCACTCTCAGTGACACGTTTAACTTGATGATGTGTCTGCCCACTGCCCTGACCTATCTTCATCATCCTGATTTGTGTTAGTCATCCTTGCTGTTTGCCAAACACCCTACTTATGGGCTGTCAGTGAAATTTGGTGATTATGTTCTGCCACCTGTCTGCCCATTCCGCTAAACCTGTTTATGCCAACACTATGGCGGGCATCTTAGTTGCCCCCTTAGCTGTGTTGCTGCTCGCCATTGGCATGCAAATCAGGGAAAATCCCCAGGGAAAGTCTGCCAGAATCAATGGTGGAGGTTCCTGGCAGGTGCAACTTGGTACCTGCACCAGGATGTGCCGCATCATAGATTGTCACACCCTTGGGTGTCAGCCATGACTCAGTGGGCAGCACTTTCACCTCTGAGTAAGAAGTCATGGGTTCGAGTCTTACTCCAGGGACTTGAGCACATAAATTAGGCTGACACTTTAGCACAGTACTGAGGGAGTGCGGCACTGTCAGAGGTGCCGTCTTTCAATTAAACCAAGGGCCCATCTACCTTCTCAGGTGGTTGTAAAAGATCCCATGGCACTATCAAAGGAAGAGCAGGGGCGTTCTCCCTGAGATCCTGCAAATATTTATTCCTCAGTCAACATCACTAAAACAGATTATCTGGTCATTATCTTACTGCTGTCTGTGGGATCTTGCATCATGCATTGGCTGTCATGTTTCCTACATTCTGATAGTGACTACCCTTCAAAAATACTTAATTGGCTCTATAACAACAACAACAACTTGTATTTATACAGCACCTTTAATGTAGTAAAACTTCCCAAGGTGTTTCACAGGAGCATTAGCAACAAACTTTGACACCGAGCCACATAAGGAGAAATTAGGGCAGATGACCAAAAGCTTGGTCAAAGAGGTAGGTTTTAAGGAGCGTCTTAAAGGAGGAGAGAGAGGTAGCGAGGTGGAGAGGTTTAGGCAGGTTATTACAGAGCTTTGGGCCTAGACGGTTGAGGGCACGGCCGCCAATGGTGGAGCGATGAAAATCAGGGATGCGCAAGAGGCCAGAATTGGAGGAGGGCAGATATCTCGGAGGGTTGTGGGGCTGGAGGAGATTACAGAGATAGGGAGGGGCGAGGCCATGGAGGGATTTCACAACAAGGATGAGAATTTGAAATTTGAGGTGCTGCTTAACCGGGAGCCAATGTAGGTCAGCGAGCGCAGGGGTGATGGGTGAACGGGACTTGGTGCGAGTTAGGCAGCCGAGTTTTGGATGACCTCAAGTTTACGTAGGGTGGAATGTGGGAGGCCAGCCAGGAATAGTTGGAATAGTCAAGTCTAGAGCTAACAAAGGCATGGACGAGGGTTTCAGCAGCGGATGAGCTGAGGCAGGGGCGGCGACAGGCGATATTACGGAGGTGGAAATAGGTGGTCTTCATGATGCCGTGAATATGTGTTCAGAAGTTCATCTCGGGGATAACGCTTTGGGATGCCTTGAGGTTGTGAAAGGCGTTATAGAAATGCAAGTTCTTTCTTTCTTATGTCTGCAGGCAGTTTTTCTCTGGAAAACCTTACTTTCTGTGGTCATGTTTTTTGTCTCACTTTTGTCGGTTATAAATTCCTATGTTTATATTTTAAATGGTAAAACTGTACGGAACTGGTTCCTGTCACCGTGTAATTACAGGCAGTGGCCAATAAGTGTTGTTGTTTTAGTTTGTTTCCCCAGCAATCACTCAAAATTCTTTCCATAATTTGTCATCATTTTTTTCATGTATTTGAAATTTCTAATTTCCAAAATAAGACTTTAAACAAATTGAAAAAAATATAAAAGTTTACATTTTGCAAATTAACATGATTAATGTTTCTGTTGATTTGCCCTTTGCGTCTTTTAAAATTGTACCCTTTAGGTTATATTGCCTCTCATTCTTCCTCCCAAAATGTATGACTTCACATTTCTGCACAATTTCTGAGCAGTTGCTTTTAAGGAAAAACTAGAGCACAATTTTCAAAACCTTAATTCAGCTGAAGGTTATTATGAACGTTTAAAATTCATATTGGGTGTTTTTCGTTAAACTGTGTGTGAGAGAGTGAGAATGAAAGAGTGTACCTGTTGTCGCTTTTGTTTTGTGTTCAATACATTTCAGAAATCACATTAGGGTGAGAGTCATTCCTCGTCCTAATTTTATTACATGAATTCAAAAAAACTGTTGAATCTTCAAGCCAACAGAAAGCTTGTAATTATTTCACTCATGTCTTTTTTAAAATTCATTCCTGGGATGTGGGCATCGCTGGCAAGGCCAGCATTTATTGCCCATCCCTAATTGCCCTTGAGAAGGGAGAGAGTTCCAGGATTTTGACCCAGCAACGATGAAGGATCGGCGATATACTTCCAAGTCAGGATGGTGTGTGACGTGGAGGGGAACTTGGAGGTGGCGGTGTTGCCATGTGCCTGCTGCCCTTGCCCTTCTAGGTGGTAGAGGTTGCGGGTTTGGGAGGTGCTGTCGAAGAAGCCTTGGCAAGTTGCTGCAGTGCATCGTGTAGATGGTACACACTGCAGCCACGGTAGAGGGAGTGGATATTTAAGGGAGTGGATGTTTAAGGTGGTGGATGGGGTGTCAATTAAGCGGGCTGCCAATTTGTCCTGGATGATGTTGAGTTTCTTGAGTGTTATTGTAGCTGCACTCATCCAGGCAAGTGGAGAGTATTCCATCACACTCCAGACTTGTTCCTTGTAGATGGTGGAGAGGATTTGGTGTGTCAGTAGGTGAGTCACTTGCCACAGAATACCCAGCCTCTGACTTGCTCTAGTAGTCATGGCATTTATGTGGAAAGTCCAGTTAAGTTTCTGGTCAATGGCGGCCCCCCAGGATGTTGATGGTGGGGGATTCGATGATTGTAATGCCATGGAATGTCAAGGGGAGGTGGTTAGACTCTCTCTTGTTAGAGATGGTTGTTGCCTGGCACTTGTGTGGCACAAATGTTACTTGCAACTTATCAGCCCAAGCCTGGATGTTGTCCAGGTCTTGCTGCATGCGGGCACGGACTGCTTCATTATCTGAGCAATTGCGAATACAGATGAACAGAGTGCAGTCTTCAGCGAACATCCCCATTTCTGACCTTATGTTGGAGGGGAGGTCATTGATGAAGCAGCTGAAGATGGTTGGGCCTAGGGCACTGCCCTGAGGAACTCCTGCAGCGATGTCCTGGGGCTGTGATGATTGGCCTCCAACAAACACAACCATCTTCCTTTGTGCTAGGTATGACTCCAGCCAGTGGAGAGTTTTTCCCCTGATTCCCATTGACTTTAGTTTTACTAGGGCTCCTTGTTGACAGTTAGAAAATGTGAACAGATTGAGCGGGGGCACGGTTAGGGGTACGGTAACATAGCGGTTCTGTTACTGGAGCAATGATCCAGAGACGGGAGCTCAAATCCCACCACGGCAGCTGGGAATTTAAATTCAATTAATTAAATAAATCTGGAATAAAAAGCTAGTATCAGGTGACCATGAAACTATCGGATTGTTGTAAAAACCCATCTGGTTCACTAATGCCCTTTAGGGAAGGAAATCTGCCGTCCTTACCCGGTCTGGCCTAGATGTGACTCCAGACCCACAGTGATGTGGTTGACTCTTAACTGCCCTCTGAAATGGCCCAGCGAGACACTCCGTTGCAGTCAAGAAGGTGGCCCACCATCACCGTCTCAAGGGCAGTTAGGGATGGACAATAAATGTTGGCCTTGCCAGCAAAGTCCAAATCCCACAAATGAATAAAAAAGCAGTGTCTCTCAGAGCGCCTCGAATTATTGCACCGGGTTTGTCGACAGGTAGAAAATCTAAACATTCTACTTGTTACCACCATTGAGGCAGAAAGAGAGAGAGAGAGAGAGAGAGAGAGAGTTAACGAGAGACAGAGAGAGAGAGGGAGTTAACGAGAGACAGAGAGAGAGAGAGTTAACGAGAGACAGAGAGAGAGAGAGTTAACGAGAGACAGAGAGAGAGAGTTAACAAGAGACAGAGAGAGAGAGGGAGTTAACGAGAGACAGAGAGAGAGAGCGTTAACGAGAGACAGAGAGAGAGAGAGTTAACGAGAGACAGAGAGAGTGAGGGAGTTAACGAGAGACAGAGGGAGAGAGAGTGAGATAATGAGAAGCAGAGAGAGAGAGTTAATGAGAGACAGAGAGAGAGAGAGAGTTAACGAGAGAGAGAGAGAGAGAGAGAGATAACGAGAGACAGAGAGAGAGAGAGAGTTAACGAGAGACAGAGGGAGAGAGAGTGAGATAACGAGAGACAGAGAGAGAGAGAGAGAGATAATGAGAAGCAGAGAGAGAGAGTTAATGAGAGACAGAGAGAGAGAGAGAGTTAATGAGAGAGAGAGAGAGAGAGAGAGATAACGAGAGACAGAGAGAGAGAGGGAGTTAACGAGAGACAGAGAGAGAGAGAGTGAGATAACGAGAGACAGAGAGAGAGTTAACGAGAAGCAGAGAGTTAACGAGAGACAGAGAGAGAGAGTGAGATAACGAGAGGCAGAGAGAGAGAGAGTGAGATAACGAGAGACAGAGAGAGAGAGAGTGAGATAACGAGAGACAGAGAGAGAGAGAGTTAACGAGAGACAGAGAGAGAGAGAGAGTGAGATAACGAGAGACAGAGAGAGAGAGAGTGAGATAACGAGAGACAGAGAGAGAGAGAGAGTGAGATAACGAGAGACAGAGAGAGAGAGAGAGTTAACGAGAGACAGAGAGAGAGAGTGAGATAACGAGAGACAGAGAGAGAGTTAACGAGAAGCAGAGAGTTAACGAGAGACAGAGAGAGAGAGTGAGATAACGAGAGACAGAGAGAGAGAGAGAGTTAACGAGAGACAGAGAGAGAGAGAGAGTGAGATAACGAGAGACAGAGAGAGAGAGAGTGAGATAACGAGAGACAGAGAGAGAGAGAGAGTTAACGAGAGACAGAGAGAGAGAGAGTGAGATAACGAGAGACAGAGAGAGAGAGTGAGATAACGAGAGACAGAGAGAGAGTGAGATAACGAGAGACAGAGAGAGAGAGTGAGATAACGAGAGACAGAGAGAGAGAGAGTTAACGAGAAGCAGAGAGAGAGAGAGTGAGATAACGAGAGACAGAGCGAGAGAGAGTGAGACAACGAGAGACAGAGAGAGAGAGAGAGTTAACGAGAGACAGAGAGAGAGAGTGAGTGAGATAACGAGAGACAGAGAGAGAGAGAGTGAGATAACGAGAGACAGAGAGAGAGAGAGAGTGAGATAACGAGAGACAGAGAGAGAGAGAGTGAGATAACGAGAGACAGAGAGAGAGAGAGAGTTAACGAGAGACAGGGAGAGAGAGTGAGATAACGAGAGACAGAGAGAGAGAGAGTGAGATAACGAGAGACAGAGAGAGAGCGAGTGAGATAACGAGAGACAGAGAGAGAGAGAGAGTTAACGAGAGACAGAGAGAGAGAGTGAGATAACGAGAGACAGAGAGAGAGAGTGAGATAACGAGAGACAGAGAGAGAGAGAGTTAACGAGAGACAGAGAGAGAGTGAGATAACGAGAGACAGAGAGAGAGTTAACGAGAGACAGAGAGAGAGAGTGAGATAACGAGAGACAGAGAGAGAGAGAGTGAGATAACGAGAGACAGAGAGAGAGAGAGTGAGATAACGAGAGACAGAGAGAGAGAGAGTTAACGAGAAGCAGAGAGTTAACGAGAGACAGAGAGAGTGAGATAACGAGAGACAGAGAGAGAGAGAGTGAGATAACGAGAGACAGAGAGAGAGAGAGTTAACGAGAAGCAGAGAGTTAACGAGAGACAGAGAGAGAGAGTGAGATAACGAGAGACAGAGAGAGTGAGATAACGAGAGACAGAGAGAGAGAGAGTTAACGAGAGGCAGAGAGCGAGTTAATGAGCGAGAGAGAGAGCTAACGAGAGACAGAGAGAGAGAGTTAACGAGAGGCAGAGAGAGAGTTAACGAGAGGCAGAGAAGGAGAGAGAGTTAACGAGAGACAGAGAGAGAGAGAGAGTTAACGAGAGGCAGAGAGAGAGTTAACGAGAGACAGAGAGAGAGAGAGTTAACGAGAGGCAGAGAGAGAGAGTTAGCGAGAGAGAGAGTTAACGAGAGACAGAGAGAGAGAGAGAGTTAACGAGAGGCAGAGAGAGGGAGAGTTAACGAGAGACAGAGAGAGGGAGAGTTAACGAAAGACAGAGAGAGAGAGAGTTAACGAGAGGCAGAGAGAGAGAGAGTTAACGAGAGGCAGAGAGAGAGAGTGAGAGTTAACGAGAGTGGGAGAGAGAGAGAGAGCTAATGAGAGACAGAGAGAGAGAGAGAGTTAACGAGAGACAAAGAGAGCTTTGGCAACATGGTTCCCTGTAAACTTTCATGCCAATAAAGCATTTGAATTGAATTGAAAAAAAAAATTGAATTGAGAGAGTTAATGAGAGACAGAGAGAGAGAGAGAGTTAACGAGAGGCAGAGAGAGAGAGTTAACGAGAGGCAGAGAGCGAGTTAACGAGAGGCAGAGAGAGAGAGAGTTAACGAGAGACAAAGAGAGGGAGAGTTAACGAGAGGCAGAGAGAGAGTTAACGAGAGACAGAGAGAGGGAGAGTTAACGAGAGGCAGAGAGAGAGTTAACGAGAGACAGAGAGAGGGAGAGTTAACGAGAGACAGAGAGAGAGAGAGAGTTAACGAGAGAGAGAGGGAGAGTTAACGAGAGACAGAGAGAGTGCCTTGTACTATTTTAATTTATTTTTGAAAAGAAGTTTGTTGATATTTGAAAGCAAACAGGGCTTCTTTCAGAGAAGCAAATCGGAAGGTAAGGTAAGATAAGGTAAGGTCCCACATAAAAGATTAGCATGGAAAATTGAGGCTCATGGGATAAAGGGGAAAGTATTGGCGTGGATAGGGAACTGGCTGTCAGATAGAAAACAGAGAGTTGGAATAAACGGCTCATTTTCTGAATGGCAGGCAGTAACAAGTGGGGTACCACAGGGATCTGTCCTGGGCCCCCAGCTGTTCACAATTTACATTAATGACCTGGATCAGGGAGTCGGATGCAGCATTTCCAAATTTGCAGACGACACTAAACTAGGAGGGGGGGTGGGCTCAGAGGAAGAGACCAGGAAGCTCCAGAGCGATTTGGACAGACTGGGCGATTGGGCGGATAAATGGCAGATGCACTATAATGTGGACAAGTGCGAAGTTATCCACCTTGGGTGCAGGAACGGGAGGGCAAATTATTATTTAAATGGCAATAGATTGGGAGAGGGGGAAGTACAGAGAGACCTGGGTGTTCTTGTACACCAGTCACTGAAGGCGAGCATGCAGGTGCAACAGGCGGTCAAGAAGGCAAACGGTATGCTGGCCTTCATAGCAAAAGGGTTAGAATACAGGAACAGGGATACCTTGCTGCAGCTGTACAGGGCACTGGTGAGACCACACCTCGAGTACTGTGTACAGTTTTGGTCGCCTCATCTGAGGAAGGATGTTCTTGCCATGGAGGGGGTGCAGCGGCGATTCACCAGGCTGATACCAGGAATGGCGGGAATGACCTATGAGGAGAGACTATGTAGTTTAGGGATGTACACACTGGAGTTTAGAAGATTGAGAGGGGACCTCATAGAAGTGTATAAAATTCTGACAGGTCTAGACAGACTGGATGCAGAAGGAATGTTTCCCTTGGCGGGTGAGAACAGAACTAGAGGACATAATTTAAGGATAAGGGCTAAACCATTTAGGACAGAGATGAGGGGGAATTTCTTCACTCAGAGAGTGGTGAACCTGTGGAACTCATTGCCACAGAGGGCAGTGTACGCCAGCTCATTAAATATATTTAAGAGGGAATTAGATATATTTCTACGGGCAAAAGGGGTTAAGGGTTACGGAGAGAAGGCGGGGACGGGATACTGAATTAAAGGATCAGCCATGATCTCATTGAATGGCGGAGCAGGCACGAAGGGCCGAATGGCCTACTCCTGCTCCTATCTTCTATGTATCTATGGAAATGATTAGAGGGAAAACGGAAGGAGGGAAAGAGAGTGGAATTCGGGAGCTGGGCTGACCCTTTTGGGGGGGAGATGGAGGTTAATGGGTGGGGGGAGTGACAGCAGGGTAAGAGGAAGGGGAGGTGTGGGGGTTAATGGGTGTGGGAGTGACAGCAGGGTAAGAGGAAGGGGAGGTGTGGGGGTTAATGGGTGTGGGAGTGACTGCAGGGTAAGAGGAAGGGGAGGTGTGGGGGTTAATGGGTGGGGGAGTGACTGCAGGGTAAGAGGAAGGGGAGGTGAGGGGGTTAATGGGTGGGGGAGTGACTGCAGGGTAAGAGGAAGGGGAGGTGTGGGGGTTAATGGGTGGGGGAGTGACTGCAGGGTAAGAGGAAGGGGAGGTGTGGGGGTTAATGGGTGGTCCCATGGGGAAGGGGTGTGTATAGCGATGGGGTGATAGCAGGAGGTGCGGGTAACAGGAGATGACGGGGCTGGGCACATGATGGGTGTAAGCGGGTCTGAGAAAAGCTCGAGTGATTGGGGAGGGCCACATCTTCCCCACAACCCCCAGTGAGCAGTGCAGCCTCCAGCCATCGCCAGCTCCTTCCCCCACCACCACATGCAACGTCACCCACCACCCCCACCTGGAAAGAGAGGAGAAAAGAACAAGTTAGAGGAAGAGAAGCAGAGGAGGACAGAAAAAGACAGAAAGAAGAGTTATGGAGAAAAGAGAAAGAGAGAGAGAGTCAGAATGAGAAAAGGTGAGACAGAGAGAGAACAACAGCTGCCGGTAAGAGAGAGACCATGAGGGTAGAAATTTGCCTTGGGGGTTAGAGCGAAACAAGCGCCTCGAAAGCCTGTTTCACAGTCCGCCCACTGCGCAGCCGCGAAATCAACGGGAATAGTGTCGTTTCAGCTCTGGCCCCCAGGTGGCTCCATCGAGTGAGTTACTGATCTCCCCCAACAACCCGCAACTAGCTGGGCAACAGGACAATACACAGAGCCCCCCGCACAGATAGAGTGCACTGTGAGTGTGTATCTATGTGTGTGGTCTGTGTACCTGTGTGTGTCTGTGTACCTGTGTGTGTGTGTGTCTGTGTACCTGTGTGTGTGTGTGTGTCTGTGTACCTGTGTGTGTCTGTGTACCTGTGTCTGTGTGTGGTCTGTGTACCTGTGTGTGTCTGTGTACCTGTGTGTGTGTGTGTCTGTGTACCTGTGTGTGTGTGTGTCTGTGTACCTGTGTGTGTCTGTGTACCTGTGTGTGTCTGTGTACCTGTGTCTGTGTGTGTCTGTGTACCTGTGTGTGTCTGTGTACCTGTGTCTGTGTGTGTCTGTGTACCTGTGTGTGTCTGTGTACGTTTTGCTTTTTTGCATGTTTCATTCTATAACAAGACCATTGTCTGGGAAGGATCGGGTTGTACCCAGCCATGCCTATTGGGTAGAATGGAGCTGACATCTTAATAATTATTTAATTAGTAAGTAAAATGTGACTAGAGAAGGGTGTAGACAATCAGAGTCTGTGCTGCAGTCTGATAAACTAGCCCAGCAGGTGAGAACAAACCTCTCTTCACTCTCTGCTGGTCACAAGTATGATGGGTAGAGTGGCTCAACAATCAGGAAGAAGGAACACCGTTTCCCTCTCCCACTGCCTGCTGTTTGACTGATTTACAAAATGGAAGTACAGAGTAATTTTGATTCAAACTTCTAAATATGCAGAGAACCAAAGTCTCCACCAGTTTAAACAATGTAGTCTACAGCAAAAGTAATATATCTGATTTGCCAGTTTAAGGGAGTTGCCAGTGTAGTTGGATACTGGGCTGTGTGAGGCGAGTGGGTGAGCTGGAGGCTAGGTTCACTGATTTGAATGCCAGACTGAGCGTGGTGAAATAGATCTTTAACATCAATGATGTTTTTCAATATCCTTAAGATTTGCTTTGTTCTCCATTTATCAAAAAATAAAAATATGTTCTAAAAGATATAACAACCAAAGGATATCATCCTACAGCATTTATAAGTCCCACTCCAGAGACTTGAGCACAAAAATCTAGGCTGACACTCCAGTGCCGTGCTAAGGGAGTGCTGCACTGTCAGAGGTGCCGTCTTTCAGATGAGATGTTAAACTGAGGCCCCGTCTGCTCTCTCAGATAGACGTAAAAGATCCCACGGTCACTATTTCAAAGAAGAGCAGGGGAGTTCTCCCAGGTGTCCTGGGGCCAATATTTATCCCTCAATCAACATCACTGAAACTGATGATCTGGTCATTATCACATTGCCGTTTGTGGGAACTTGCTGTGCGCATATTGGCTGCCATGTTTCCCACATTACAACAGTGACTCCACTTCAACAGTACTTCATTGGCTGTAAAACGCTTCGGGACGTCCGGTGGTCATGAAAGGCGTGATAGAAATTCTTTCTTCTTTTTTCCTGAAAACTGGTATTGAAAAGTCCAAATATCCTTCAGTTAAAACTCAAACGAGTTAGAGACCGAACAATTCGCTTTAAATCATTCTTGAATCTGAGTTGTACTCCCAACACAGATAATCAGTTAAGCATTGTTGTTATAAGAAGCATTATCACCGTGACATTGGTGCAAAAGTTATTTCAAATAATTAAAAAAATGAAAATGAAGAAGAACAAGTATAAATGTATTTCCTTAAATCTACTCTGACTTTCATAGAATTCGTAAAAACTTACAGCACAGCAGGAGGCCAGTCGGCCCGTCGTGCCTGTGCTGGCCCATTGAAAGAGCAGTTGTGCTCAGTCCCACACCCCCGCTTTTTGTCCGTGGCCCTGTCAGTTTCTCACCCTCCAGAACCGTCCAACTCCCTTTAAAATTATTGATGGGATCAGCTCCCACCACCTTTACAGGTCGAGCGTTCCAGGTCCCCAGAACTCTCCGAGTGAACACATTCTCCTCATCTCCCCTCGAGATCTTTTGCCAGTGATTTTGAATCGATGGCCTCTGGTTATTGACCCACTCACCAGAGGGAATAGTTTTTCTCTCTCTACTCTATCGAAACTCATCATCCTGTAAACCTCGATTCGGTCGCCTCTTCACCTTCTCTGTTCCAAAGAGAACAGTCCGAACTTGTCCAACCTCTCCTCAGAACTGAAGTCCCTCATCCCTGGGAACATCCTGGTAAACCTCCTCTGTCCCCTTTCTAAGGCCTTTACATCTTTCCTGAAGTGTGGGGCCCAGAATTGTCCACAATACTCCAGCTGAGGCCTAACCAGTGATTTATAAAGTTCCAGCCTGATCTTTGCTTTTATATTCTATTCCTCTATTTATAAACCCAACTAACCCAGAGGCTTTTTTGACTTGACTATATTATTTCCACTTAGGCTGCTTCACCCTGTCGAATAGCAACCATCTTCTACTTTCCCAACATTGGGTAGGTTCTGTCCACCAACCATCGTAAGTTACTATTCATCAGCCTCAGGGCACAGTGTAAACAGCAAGTAATAATTAGTAACGTTATAATGAGGCCTGCCTGAAGAATAACAAAAGCTTTAAATCCAAATTCTAACCATGTATCCGCTGGTAACTGAGCACAGTCTCCCTCATGGAGCAGCTCATTCGATCGTTGACCAACTGTATGCATGTCATTGTTAATCAGAACCAGGTGTGTGTCTTTCTTTGCCAATAACTTATGTAAACCCAATGAGAGGCGCTGAATAGGAAATTGTGGGTATGCTCCTTAGAGTCGATAGGGGTCTTCACTATATAGGATAGCCTCACTTTCATACACCACTATAGGGGTAATGACAACCTCCCCGGTCACTACCTTGTGATGTGGTACGAAGCAAAACTTTGGCACAAACCCCGGGCAACTCATAGGGACATCGGCATAGATCTCAACATTGGCTACTGCTGGGGTTCAGATTGTGGAATGACTGAATCATCGGAGGGCCCAATGTCCGGGGATCCCACGGATCTCCTTTCTCCACTCCCCTCCCCCTCCCCCCCTCACCACTCCCCTTACCAACTCATCCACATGCTAATTCCTTTCCCACTACTCCGTTTCTGTATGTGCGCATACCTTGTATATGGCTACTTGTCCCTCACATGAAGAACATAAGAACATAAGAAATAGGAGCAGGAGTCGGCCATTCAACCCTTCAAGCCTGCTCTGCCATTCAATAAGATCATGGCTGATCGCCTACCTCAACTCCACATTCCTGCACTATCCCCATATCCTTTGAGTCCCTTAGTATCCAAAATCTATCGATCTCTGCCTTGAATATACTCAACGACTGAGTATCCACAGCCCTCTGGGGTAGAGAATTCCAAAGATTCACCACCCTCTGAGTGAAGAAATTTCTCCTCATCTCAGTCCTAAATGGCCGACCCCTTATTCTGAGACTGTGACCCCTGGTTCTAGACTCCCCAGCCAGGGGAAATATCCTCCCAGCATCTACCCTGTCAACCACCTTAAGAATTTTATGGCCTAGAAATTGGGTTGGTAGCGCCGGCGCTGAGCGCCTAAAGAGACCTAGAATTGGGGCGCTACCCTATGTTGGGGCGGTCGCTATGAAGATAGCGACAACTCAGATATTGACTGTACATTTAGCGCCTGCGCAAAGTGATTGCGCGCGCCCGCGAGCGCAAGCAGCTCATGACGTCATTTCAGTGTGCAACGCCTGAGCGCATATTGGGTGGCGCCCGGAGCCTTTACGCCTAGCGCTATTAGTGACAGTTCGAGGGAGGGCTAGCAGGCCCTTCTCGGAGTAGGGGGGCGCTATTTAAAGGGACAGCTCTAGTGCAGAATCTTCAGCCACTTGGCCTGCTCATTGCGATCGTTGCTGGATAGAGTTGGCGAGCTACTGTGGAGCGGAGTTCTGGGAATGTAGCTTTACAGTACTTGGGACCTTCAAACCTGTCTGAAGCACTTGCAGCACTACACCTAAAAGCCTTTTGACCAACTGGCATCGGAATGGGAGCTTCTTTGGAGGGCGACGGCCTCCTTGCCCAACACTGTGAAGGGGCAGAGAGACGGCGGGAGAGAGGGCCGGGATTGGCCAGAAGTAGGAGGGGCAATGGAGGTCGGCCAATCCGACGGGATGCTGCGAGGGTCTTTAGGCAGCAGGTGTCAAGCCTTGACATGTCGGAGGAGCAGTGTTTGGGAAGGCTCCGATTCTGGAGGGACATTGTTACTGATCTGTGCCACCTGCTTGGTCAGGACCTGCAGCCGTGTGAACGGTGCAGAACCTCGCTGTCCGTGATCCCTAAACTGACTGATGGCCTCAATTTTTATGCCAACGGATCCTTTCAGCCAGCCATTGGGGACATTGCGACTGTCGCTCAGGTTGCAGTCCACTGTTGCATCCAGCAAGTTACAGATGCCCTTTATAGGCGAAGGCATCAATTCATGATCGCTTCTATTGCGGACTTCCCCATGGTGCAGGGGGCGACTGACAGCACACACGTGGCTTTGAGGGCACCATGCCATCATCCTTAAGACTTCCGCAACCGCAAGGGGTTCCACTCCCTCAACATGCAGCTGGTCTGTGACCACCGCCAAATCATCATGGCAGTCACCGCGCATTTCCCAGGGTGCAGCCACGATGCCTTTACCCTGCGGTTGACCTCAGTTTGTAACCTTTCTGAGGGGCTGGCTCGAAGACGAGGCTGGCTTACTGGGGACAAGGGCTATCCTCTCTGGCCATGGCTGATGACAACACTCCATGTGGCCGACACCCCAGCAGAAGAGCTGATCAGCAGCGGCCATCAGGCGACCAGGCACAGTAAACAGCACACTATTGGTGTTCTCAAAAAGCATTTCCAATGTCTGGAACATTCGGGGGGATCCCTGCAGTACTCACCGCAGCAAGTGGTACACATCGTCGTTGTCTGCTGCATGCTCCACAACTTGGCGAATCGCCACACCCAGCCAATTCCAGCTGTCCCTCAACGACCAGCAGAGCAGGCGGAGGAGGATGAGGAGGAGGAGGAGGAGGAAGAGCAGGCGGAGGAGGAGGATGAGGAGGAGGAGGAGGAAGAGCAGGAGGAGGAGGAGGAGTATGAGGAAGATGGAAGGGCTGCTGAAAGTGGAAGGGCCATACGTCAGAGGCTCATCAGGACTACTTCCGAGACCCCTGTGGCGGAATGATGAGAGTCTTAACTCATGCGCACTTTGGATGTTTGACGGCCTCTGAATGGCAGCATCACTGAAAGTAGTCACGTGCACCATGCCACATTGAAACTTCTGTTTATTGGCACAAAAGTCTATCATTACAGCAAAACAACGTAATGTCAACAGAAACCATAAGTTACTAAATAACTGTGAACTCTTCGGCAAAGCCGCAAAACTCAACAAACCTTCTGCAACAACAGGTGAGGGTGTCCTTGAATTTGGGCAAAGAAACATCTCAGCACCTCCCTCTACAACTGGCCCCTTGAGGGAGAATGACTTCTCTTTCGCGCCCGGCCCCTTCCCTCCCTGCTGCTCCTACGTAATTGGACCCCAGTGGCGGGCTCAAGGCTGGGGGACGCCTGCTGACTGTCTGGAAGCGCAGAAGCCCCTGAGGTACGGCCTGGCCGACCTCTGGGCTTGGAGGGTGCGGATGCAGGATGCTTGATGTGACCATGGCTGGAAGCAGTGTGCCCTGCAGGTGGTGGCAGCTGCAATGCAGACGTCCCAGTGCTGGCATGTGGAATGGTCTCCTGCCGAGAGAGGACACCTGCACCATGGTCGGACGAAACACTGGCTATCTGAGGGGAGCGGCTCGGCTCATCTGCCACAATCGCATGCTCCACTGATTCCTGGCCTTGTATGCGACTGGAAGGGCCCGGGGTGATCCTAACTGATGCAGAGAGGGTGGCTGCAGTGAGAGATCGCGTTGCCTCAATCTGGGTGTGGAGGAGCCCAGCAAGTGACTGCGTGGCAACAGTGAGGACCTGTGTGCCAGGTGCCAGTGCTTCGGAGAAGCCCTGGACAGTTCTTCCCATTGCTTCGGACAAGGCAGGTGCCAACCGCTCCACTGCCTCGGACAAGCCCTGGACAGACCTTTCCAGGGATTGTCCGAAGCCCTGAACGGTCCTTTCCATAGCCGACTCAAAGCTGTGGACAGTCCTCTCCATTGTTGGGCCGAAGCCCTGGATAGTCCTGTCCATTGTTGCCCCGAAGACCTGGAGAGTCCTCTCCATTGTTGCCCCAAAGCCCTGGAGAGTCCTCTCCATTGTTGCCCCGAAGTCCAACATACTCTTAGCCAATGAATCTATTGACTCAGGCATCTTCTCCACTGCAGCCATCAGCTCCGTGTGTCTGACCCGGGCCTGTTTGCTCATTTCAGCCAGGCGACGGACCTCATCTGCACTCTGTGCAGCAGTCATCACTACCTGCCTTGCCCTCCGGGGAGACGGTGGCCGAACTTGCCTGTCCCCCTTGTGTTGCTGCATGCCGCTTGGTCCGGCAACTGGTTCATCCTCAGAGCCGCCCCCCCTCCCCTCCAGGGGACTACTATCCCCAGTCTGTAGATGTGTCCGCTCCCCGGATTCTGCAACAGCTGGTCCGGATTCCTCCTGCTCCTCGCCTCCGGTGGCACTGGCACTGGCAGCTTCACTGCGTTGAGCCCGAGTTGGTGCTGATTCATCTGAAAGTGGGAGGTGGAAGAGTGGCTTTAGCAAAAGGACAGGTTTGCTGAAAGGCATGCCAGATTGCGGCAAGGCTCTGACATGGCTGCACACTGAGGATGCATGCTGGCGGGGGGACCAAGTGGAAGGCAACAGGTGAAAAAGGTGAGAGTCTTACCCTCGCTGTCGGAAATGGGGTCGGCAGATGCAGTGGTCACTGGACCAGACAGACGTCCTCCAAGAATCTGGTGCACTCTCTCCTCCAGATCCGTGAGAGTGACCACTTGTGGAGGTCCGCCACCGGTTCGACGCTTCTCCTTTCGAATCGTCGCCAGCTTGGACTGCAGGGGAAAGAAGGGGAAGTTCTGTAACATGATGCCTTGAGAGATCATCGCATGCCCCCCATGGTGCAAGAGCCCTTACATGAGGCCTTGAGACCTCATCGCATGCCCCCCATGGTGCAAGAGCCCTTACATGATGCCTTGAGAGATAATCTCATGCCCCCCATGGTGCAAGAGCCCTTACATGATGCCTTGAGAGATAATCTCATGCCCCCCATGGTGCAAGAGCCCTTACATGAGGCCTTGAGACATCATCGCATGCCCCCCATGGTGCAAGAGCCCTTACATGAGGCCTTGAGACATCATCGCATGCCCCCCATGGTGCAAGAGCCCTTACATGAGGCCTTGAGAGATTATCGCATGCCCCCCATGGTGCAAGAGCCCTTACATGAGGCCTTGAGACATCTGTCCATGTGTGTGCCCAGAAAGGGCCATGGGTGTTTGCTGACAGATGGCCATTGGGGCATCATTGCAACAGGGTGCCCGAAGTCAGCTGCAGATGGAGGGAATCAGAAGTTTGCTAAACCATCACTCACCCTAACGATCCGTGTGAGGTCGTTGAATTTCTTCCTGCACTGAACAGGGGTCCTGGTCGCCATGCTGCTGGAGTTGACCCTCACAGCAACCTCCCTCCAAGATCGTCGGTAAGCCTTCTGATTCGGCCTCTTGCCATTGTCCGGATACAGGACATCTTGACGGTGTTCAACTGCAGCCACAAACTGGTCCAGAGCCTCAGTGCTGAAGCGCTCTGCTCTCTGCCTAACCTTCTCCATGCTGAACAAGTTTCTAACGCCAGAGAAGGGCGAGCACCGATTCTGAGGCCTACAGGGCGTTGGGTGTTGAAGCTCAGGCTGACTGACCCACCCCTTTAAGAGCCGGCCGGCGCCTGGAAGCCTCGTGGTTTCCCGTAATTGAGATCACCTGCGCTGCGCCCGTCCGCGTCGATATTGAGTAGCACCTGAACTTTTGCGCCTTAGGAGCCCCGTGCAACGTCTGAATTAGCGCCTCAATCCCCTTTGGGGGCGATGCAATCCAATATCTCGCCAGGCAGCGATAAGTTTCGTCTGGCTATAAACTTAGCGCACCGCCAGTTCTAGCGCCTCAAGCGGGGCTATACCCAATTTCTAGGCCTATATGTTTCAATGAGATCACCTCTCATTCTTCTAAACTCTAGAGAATATAGGCCTAGTCTACTCAATCTCACCTCATAGGACAATCCCCCCATCCCAGGAACCAGTCTGGTGAACCTTTGTTGCACTCCCTCTAAGGCAAGTATATCCTTTTTTAGATAAGGAGACCAAAGCTGTACACAATACTCCAGGTGCGGTCTCACCAAGGCCCTGTACAAGTGTACTAAGACTTCCCTACACTTGTACTCCAATCCCTTTTTAATAAAGGCTAACATACCATTTGAAATCCTATTTGCTTGCTGTACCTGCAGGTTAACTTTCTGTGATTCGTGTACAAGGACACCCAGGTCCCTCTGAATACCAACATTTCCCAGTCTCGCACCATTTAAAAAATATTCTTTTCTATTTTTCACGCCGAAGTGGATAACTTCACACTTCTCCACAATATATTTCATTTGCCATGTTCTTGCCCACTCACTTAGCCTGTCTATACCCCTTTGCAGCCTCTTGCATCCTCCTCACAACTTACATTTCCACTTAACTTTGTATTGTCAGCAAACTTGGATATGTTAATTATTGGCCCAGAACTTCAGGTCCCCACGGGTGAGTACGCATGGGGTACTCACCCGTAAGCGCAATGGAAGTGCCGGTTTCCTGCATGCACTGCGCATGCGCGGGAAACCGGCACTTCCGTTCCCCTGAAAGAAGGGGTTCAGAGTTCGAATGCGTGCGCGGGAGAGGCTGCGCGTGCGCATCGAACTTACGTTTTTTTTGCAGGTTTTCCCGGGAGGGTAAGTCTGCAGAAGTTACACATTTAAAAAGCAGGCGTAAGGCCTGCTTTTTACAAGGTAAGTGGTGAATTAATTAAAATTAAAACATTTTTTCCACAGGTTTATTATTTTTAAATACTTTAAAGAAAGGTAAGTTTATTTTTAGCCCCGTTAGAAAATAAAATTATTTTTTTCAAAAATTTAAATTATTGTTTAAAATAGTTATTTCATGTAATTTATAGTTTATTTAAAAAATTTGATTTTTTAAAACATTTATTTGATGATTTAGTGATGTTTTGGGTCTTATAGTATTTATAAGTTTTTGACAGCCCTTCCTGTCAAACTTATGAATGAAGCATTCCCTGCTCCGATTGGCTCCCCATGGCCCACGTGATCCCTGGGATATGCAAGCACTGCGCGCCTGCAGTTGGAGGAGGCCCAGGATCGCAATTCCACGGGGGTCCACAGCTCAACGGCCGGCGCGCAAGGTAAGTGCAAGTCGGGGGCTTACACCCGCGGGAAGCCCCCGACCCAAATTTCTGGGCTATTACATTTGGTCCCCTCATCCAAATCATTGATGTAGATTGTGAATAGCTGAGGGCCAAGCACTGAATCTTGCGGTACCCCACTAGTTATAGCCTGCCAACCTGAAAAAGACCCGTTTATTCCTACTCTCTGTTTTCTGTCCGTTAACCAATCCTCAATCCATGCTAATATATTACCCCCAATCCCATTAGCCCTAATTTTGTGTAACCTCTTGTGTGGCACCTTATCGATTGCATTTTGAAAATCCAAATACACCACATCCACTGGTTCCCCTTAGTTACTCTGTCAGTTACAACCTCAAGAAACTCACCAGATTTGGCAAACATGATTTCACTTTCATAAATGTATCTGCCCAATCATATTATGATTTTCCAAGTGCTGTATTAACACGTCCCTAATAATAGATTCTAGCATCTTACCTACTACTGATGTCAGGCTAACTGGCCTGTAGTTCCCTGTTTTCTCTCTCCCTCCTTTCTTGAATAGCAGGATTACATTTGCAACCTTCCAATCCGTGGGGACCATTCTAGAATCTAGGGAAACCAATGCATCCACTATCTCTGTAGCCACTTCTTTTAAAAACCCAGGATGTAGGCCATCAGGTCCAGGGGATTTGTTGACTTTCAGTCCCATTAATTTCTCCAGTACTATTCCTTTACTAATACTAATATCTTTAAGTTCCCCATTCTTACTAGACCCTTGGGGGGGAAAATTGAGTTTTTAGCTACTTTTAGCACCCCGAAAAAATTAGTGCCCCCATGGCCGAAATTCATCGGTAGCGCCTCAAGAGGGAAGCGGGGTGCTACTGGAAGCGCCCCACCTCCCTCTTTGGGGGCTGCGAGTGAATATCGCGGTGCTACGTGCCGCAGTACTGCAGGTCTTCCCTTATTAAAGGGGAGGGGCCTTGCGTAGCGCAGCCCAGGGCCCAGCTGGGCCACCAGGGATCGGGGTGCCAGCAAAAGAGCCCGACACTCAAGAGATGTGCCGGGCTCACGGAGCGCAGCCGGCACCCCGCAGGGGGCTTCAGAGGAGGCCGGGGACGGCAGAGGAGGCAGGTGCTGGCAGGCGGCCAGCAACAAAAATGGCCGCCCGGGCACCTTCCATTTAATTAGCGCTGCCCCAGCCGCAGGTAGACCCCCCTGACCCCATCGGACATGGTGTTCAGTGGTAAGTCAGGGGGCGCTACCGAAGATCGCGGCCGGGGCGCGAGTGGGGCGCTGCGCATGGTGATGACATCATTGCCGGCGGCACAGCGCCGCGGGGAGCTAACGGTTACCGCTGCCGCTAACCTCCTGCTGAATTTTGCGAAAGGCGTTGGTGGTACCGCGCCCGGATGCTAACAGGAGGCGCAAAGCAACCGAAAATTTAGGCCTTGGTTCCCCTTTATGTCAGGAATGTTTTTTGTGTCTTTTACCATGAAGACAGATACAAAATATTTCTTTACTATTTCTGCCATTTCCTTATCCCTCTTGTCCCTCATACTGCTGTGACTTGAACAATGGTGCTGAAGGGAGGGGCTTCCCGTCAGCGGACACCAACCCCCGTTTCTCCAAGGAGAGCAGGTATTTGGTCAGGGAATTATACATCGAGTCAGAATAAATGGAGAGGGGGGAGGGATAATCAGGAAGATTGGACATCACACAGGCAATTACAGCTAGTTCAGCCGATTGAGTGGACAAGGTGGGCGGGGTTAAGGGAAATTTCCTGTTCTGGGTCAGCTGCATAGATGCCACAGTATTCACCAAATCCTTTCCCCCGCTTGCTTTCCGATTTTCCCAGTTTAAAACCATCTTGCAAAGCATTCACAGCTCTGTGTGATTCACATCCTCAGGGGCAAATCCTTCCAGGGTTGTCTGGAGATATGGAAGCAAGTGATGTATCAGAATCGCATGTTCCCTATTGTTGGCCCTAGTTTGGTTGTTCCTCACTCGCCCCGGTCCGTACACCCTGTTACACTACTGCCCCAAACGGGCCGCTCAGACAAGGGGGTTCACATCTGGCAACTCTTTTTTCATTCAGGGGATGTGGGTGTCGCTGGCAAGGCCAGCATTTATTGCCCATCCCTAATTGCCCTTGAGAAGGTGGTGGTGAGACATTTTCTGGACAACCGAGTGGCTTGCTGGGCCATTTCAGAGGGCAGTTAAGAGTCAACCACATTGCTGTGGGTCTGGAGTCACATATAGGCCAGGACATTAGTGAACCAGATGGGTTTTTATGACAATCCGGTATTTACATGGTCACCATTACTGACACTAGCTTTTCATTCCAGATTTATTTATTTAACTGAATTTAAATTCCCCAGCTGCCGTGGTGGGATTTGAACTCACGTCTCTGGATTAATAGTCCAGTGAGATTTGGTGAGATTTAAGGTGGTCATGGAAAAGGACAGGGATGGGCCGGAAATAAAGGTTCTAAATTGGGGGAAGGCCAATTTTAATAGGATAAGGCAGGATCTGGCCAAAATAGACTGGGATCAGCTACTTGTAGGAAAATCCGCATCGGAGCAATGGGAGGCTTTCACAAGGGAGATTGAGATCATACAATGGCAACATGTTCCCGTAAAGGTCAAGGGTGGTTCCAAAAACCACAGGGAACCTTGGATGTCAGGGGATATACGAGAATGGATTAGAAAAAAAAAGAGGGCTTTTGGCAGATACAAAAGGCTAAAGACGGAGGAAGCCCTAGAGGAGTACAAAAAGTGCAGGGGGATACTTAAAAAAGAAATTAGGAGATCAAGGAGGGGCCATGAAATAACACTGGTGAGCAAAATAAAGGAAAATCCTAAGATGTTTTATAAGTATATTAAGGGTAAGAGGATAACTAGGGAAAAAATAGGGCCCATTAGGGACAAAAGTGGCAATCTGTGTGTGGAGCCAGAAGATGTAGGAGGGGTTCTAAGTGAATTTTTTGCATCTGTTTTCACTATGGAGAGGGACGATGTAGACATAGAAATAGAGCGGGGGGACTGTGATATGCTCGAACATATTAACATCGAGAGGGAGGAAGTATTGGCGGTTTTAGCAGGCCTAAAAATGGATAAATCCCCAGGCCCGGACGAAATGTATCCCAGGCTGCTGTGTGAGGCAAAGGAAGGGATTGCGGGGGCTCTAACACATATATTCAGAACCTCTCTGGCCACAGGGGATGTGCCAGAGGACTGGAGAACTGCTAATGTAGTACCATTATTCAAGAAGGGGAGTAGGGAAAAACCGGGGAACTACAGGCCAGTGAGCCTAACATCAGTGGTAGGAAAATTATTGGAAAAAATTCTGAGGGACAAAATTAGTCTCCACTTGGAGAGGCAAGGATTAATCAGGGATAGTCAACATGGCTTTGTCAAGGGAAGATCATGTCTGACTAATTTGATTGAATTTTTTGAGGGGGTGACTAGGTGTGTGGATGAGGGTAACGCAGTGGATGTGGTATACATGGATTTCAGTAAGGCCTTCGATAAAGTCTCGCACAGGAGACTGGTCAAGAAGGTAAGAGCCCATGGAATCCAGGGTGCCTTGGCACATTGGATACAAAACTGGCTTAGTGGCAGAAGGCAGAGGGTGATGGTCGAAGGTTGTTTATGTGACTGGAAGCCTGTGGCCAGTGGGGTACCACAGGGATCGGTGCTGGGTCCCTTGCTGTTTGTGGTCTACATTAATGACTTGGATATGAATGTAAAAGGTATGATCAGTAAGTTCGCGGATGATACAAAAATTGGTAGGGTGGTAAATAGCGAGGAGGGTAGTCTCAGTCTGCAGGACGATATAGATGGGTTGGTCAGATGGGCGGAACAGTGGCAAATGGAATTTAACCCGGAAAAGTGTGAGGTGATGCACTTTGGGGGGACTAACAAGGCAAGGGAATACACAATGAATGGTAAGACCCTAGGCAAGACGGAGGGTCAGAGGGATCTGGGTGTGCAAGTACACAGATCCCTGAAGGCGGCGGAACAAGTGGATAAGGTGGTAAAAAAGGCATATGGGATACTTGCCTTCATTAGCCGAGGCATAGAATATAAGAGCAAGGAGGTTATGATGGAGCTGTATAAAACACTGGTTAGGCCACAGCTGGAATACTGTGTGCAGTTCTGGTCGCCACACTATAGGAAGGATGTGATAGCTTTGGAGAGGGTGCAGAGGAGATTCACCAGGATGTTACCAGGGCTGGAGCGCTTCAGCTATGAAGAGAGACTGGGCAGATTGGGTTTCTTTTCCTTGGAGCAGAGGAGGCTGAGGGGGGACATGATTGAGGTGTACAAAATTATGAGGGGCATAGATAGGATGGATACTGAGGAGCTTTTTCCCTTAGTAGAAGGGTCAATAACTAGGGGGCATAGATTCAAGGTAAAGGGCGGGAGGTTTAGAGGGGATCTGCGAAAGAACTTTTTCACCCAGAGGGTGGTTGGAGTCTGGAACTCACTGCCTGAAAGGGTTGTGGAGGCTGGAACCCTCACAACATTCAAGAAGCATTTGGATGAGCACTTGAAATGCCATAGCATACAAGGCTACGGACCAAATGCTGGAATATGGGATAAGATTAGACAGGGTTTGATGGCCGGCGCGGACACGATGGGCCGAAGGGCCTCTATCCGTGCTGTATAACTCTATGACTCTATGACTCTGGGATTACTAGTCCAGGTCTCTGAGATTACTAGTCCAGGTCTCCGGTGTTACTAGTCCAGGTCTCTAGGGGTTACGAGTCCAGGTCTTTGGGATTACTAGTCCAGGTCTCCAGTGTTACTAGTCCAGGTCTCTGGGGTTACTAGTCCAGGTCTCTGGGATTACTAGTCCAGGTCTCTGGGATTAATAGTCCAGGTCTCTGGGATTACTAGTCCAGGTCTCTGGGGTTACTAGTCCAGGTCTCTGGGGTTACTAGTCCAGGTCTCTGGGGTTACTAGTCCAGGTCTCCGGTGTTACTAGTCCAGGTCTCTGGGGTTACTAGTCCAGGTCTCTGGGATTACTAGTCCAGGTCTCTGGGATTACTAGTCCAGGTCTCCGGTGTTACTAGACCAGGTCTCTGGGGTTACTAGCCCAGGTCTCTGGGATTACTAGTCCAGGTCTCTGGGGTTACTAGTCCAGGTCTCTGGGGTTACTCGTCCAGGTCTCTGGGATTACTAGCCCAGGTCTCCGGTGTTACTAGTCCAGGTCTCTGGGGTTACTAGTCCAGGTCTCTGGGATTACTAGTCCAGGTCTCTGGGATTAATAGTCCAGGTCTCTGGGATTACTAGTCCAGGCCTCTGGGGTTACTAGTCCAGGTCTCTGGGATTACTAGTCCAGGTCTCCGGTGTTACTAGTCCAGGTCTCTGGGGTTACTAGTCCAGGTCTCTGGGATTACTAGTCCAGGTCTCTGTGGTTACTAGTCCAGGTCTCTGGGATTACTAGTCCAGGTCTCTGGGGTTACTAGTCCAGGTCTCTGGGATTACTAGTCCAGGTCTCTGGGATTACTAGTCCAGGTCTCTGGGATTACTATTCCAGGTCACTGGGGTTACTAGTCCAGGTCTCTGGGGTTACTAGTCCAGGTCTCTGGGGTTACTAGTCCAGGTCTTTGGGATTACTAGTCCAGGTCTCCGGTGTTACGAGTCCAGTTCTCTGGGGTTACTAGTCCAGGTCTCTGGGGTTACTAGTCCAGGTCTTTGGGATTACTAGTCCAGGTCTCCGGTGTTACTAGTCCAGGTCTCTGGGGTTACTAGTCCAGGTCTCTGGGATTGCTAGTCCAGGTCTCTGGGATTACTAGTCCAGGTCTCTGGGGTTACTAGTCCAGGTCTCTGGGGTTACTAGTCCAGTCTCCGGTGTTACTAGTCCAGGTTTCTGGGGTTACTAGTCCAGGTCTCTGGGATTACTAGTCCAGGTCTCCGGTGTTACTAGACCTGGTCTCTGGGGTTACTAGACCAGGTCTCTGGGGTTACTAGTCCAGGTCTCTGGGATTACTAGTCCAGGTCTCTGGGGTTACTAGTCCAGGTCCCTGGGATTACTAGTCCAGGTCTCTGGGGTTACTAGTCCAGTTCTCTGGGGTTACTAGTCCAGGTCTCTGGGATTACTAGTCGAGGTCTCCGGTGTTACTAGTCCAGGTCTCCGGGGTTACTAGTCCAGGTCTCTGGGATTACTAGTTCAGGTCTCTGGGATTACTAGTCCAGATCTCTGGGATTACTAGTCCAAGTCTCTGGGGTTACTAGTCCAGGTCTCTGGGGTTACTAGTCCAGATCTCTGGGATTACTAGTCCAGGTCTCTGGGGTTACTAGTCCAGGTCTCTGGGGTTACTAGTCCAGGTCTCTGGGGTTACTAGTCCAGGTCTCTGGGGTTACTAGTCCAGGTCTCTGGGATTACTAGTCCAGGTCTCTGGGATTACTAGTCCAGGTCTCTGGGATTACTAGTCCAGGTCTCTGGGATTACTAGTCCAGATCTCTGGGATTACTAGTCCAGGTCTCTGGGGTTACTAGTCCAGATTTCTGGGATTACTAGTCCTGATCTCTGAGATTACTAGTCCAGGTCTCTGGGATTACTAGTCCAGGTCTCTGGGGTTACTAGTCCAGGTCTCTGGGGTTACTAGTCCAGATCTCTGGGATTACTAGTCCAGATCTCTGGGATTACTAGTCCAGGTCTCTGGGGTTACTAGTCCAGGTCTCTGGGGTTACTAGTCCAGATCTCTGGGATTACTAGTCCAGATCTCTGGGATTACTAGTCCAGGTCTCTGGGGTTACTAGTCCAGGTCTCTGGGGTTACTAGTCCAGATCTCTGGGATTACTAGTCCAGGTCTCTGGGATTACTAGTCCAGGTCTCTGGGATTACTAGTCCACGTTTCTGGGGTTACTAGTCCAGGTCTCTGAGGTTACTAGTCCAGATCTCTGGGATTACTAGTCCAGGTCTCTGGGGTTACTAGTCCAGATCTCTGGGGTTACTAGTCCAGGTCTCTGAGGTTACTAGTCCAGGTCTCTGGGATTACTAGTCCAGGTCTCTGGGATTACTAGTCCAGATCTCTGGGATTACTAGTCCAGGTCTCTGGGATTACTTGTCCAGGTCTCTGGGATTACTAGTCCAGGCCTCTGGGATTACTAGTCCAGGTCTCTGGGGTTACTAGTCCAGGTCTCTGGGATTACTAGTCCAGTTCTCTGGGATTACTAGTCCAGGTCTCTGGGGTTACTAGTCCAGGTCTCTGGGGTTACTAGTCCAGATCTCTGGGATTACTAGTCCAGGTCTCTGGGATTACTAGTCCAGATCTCTGGGATTACTAGCCCAGGTCTCTGGGATTACTAGTCCAGATCTCTGGGATTACTAGTCCAGATCTCTGGGATTACTAGTCCAGATCTCTGGGATTACTAGTCCAGGTCTCTGGGGTTACTCGTCCAGATCTCTGGGATTACTAGTCCAGATCTCTGGGATTACTAGTCCAGGTCTCTGGGATTACTAGTCCAGATCTCTGGGATTACTAGTCCAGATCTCTGGGATTACTAGTCCAGGTCTCTGGGATTACTAGTCCATGTCTCTGGGATTACTAGTCCAGGTCTCTGGGATTACTAGTCCAGGTCTCTGGGATTACTAGTCCAGATCTCTGGGATTACTAGTCCAGGTCTCTGGGATTACTAGTCCAGATCTCTGGGATTACTAGTCCAGATCTCTGGGATTACTAGTCCAGGTCTCTGGGGTTACTAGTCCAGATCTCTGGGATTACTAGTCCAGGTCTCTGGGATTACTAGTCCAGATCTCTGGGATTACTAGTCCAGGTCTCTGGGGTTACTAGTCCAGATCTCTGGGATTACTAGTCCAGTAACATCACCACTATGCTACCATGTTTTATAACGCTCCTGTGAAGCACCCCGGGACGTTTCACTGCGATAAATGCGCTGTATAATACAACTCTCTACATTTAGTCACTATCTCAGCTGGACCCCCTCGATTACAGTTTGCAGAACCTCCTCCTGTAAGGCTCCGTCAGACCCCTGTCCCTGTTTCTGGTCACTGGAAATGGTGGCCCCAATGTCCACTAAAGCCTCCGCACTCTCCGCCTGGCCCAGATTGTTGAGTTCAGCCCTGTGTGCAGCATCGCTGGGCTGTTTTATAACGCCTCCCTTTCTCTCAGGTTTAGGTACCTGAGCTGCCGTGTCTTGCAGCTGTTGGGAGGAACATGGAGCCATGAATCTGGAGGCCTGATGGCGTTACTGCTTTCTGGATCCACAGTGTATTTTTCCTGGGTCTTGGGACACATTGCCCCACCCACTCCCTGATCTTCACAATGGTATTCGGCTGCCTGTCGGGCCAAATCCTCCGAGTCGACTCCGGTATTCATCATCGTCTCCCCCATCATGGAGCATATTATCCCCCTCTTCACCACTAGAGCCCTTTGCAGTCTCCCTATTGGCCTGTCACCCCTGCCTGGGGGACTCACACCTTGGGGTAATTATAACCCCCAAAAACAGGTGTGTTTGGGTCGGGTGAGAAGTTAACAAAATTTAAATTTCCAACACACCTTGAACTCGCCCACTTCTGGTTTGAACAACTAATCTACTCTCAGGAGGCGGGTCAGTCAGTAAGAGCTTTTAATGAGGCTGTGATCCACCCCCCCGACCACGATCCATCGCCATCACCCCCCCCCGACCACCATCCCCCCGGACCACCAACCCCCCAACCACCATCTCCCCGACCACCATCCCCCGACCACCACCGCCCCCGACCATCTCCCCCCGACCACCATCCCCCCGACCACCAACCCCCCAACCACCATCCCCCCGACCACCATCCCCCCGACCACCATCCCCCGACCACCACCGCCCCCGGACCACCATCCCCCCGACCACCATCCCCCCGACCACCATCCCCCCGACCACCACCGCCCCCGACCACCATCCCCCCGACCACCATCCCCCCCAACCACCATCCCCCCGACCACCATCCCCCCCGACCACCATCCCCCCGACCACCATCCCCCCGACCACCATCCCCCCGACCACCATCCCCCCCAACCACCATCCCCCCGACCACCATCCCCCCCGACCACCATCCCCCCCAACCACCATCCCCCCGACCACCATCCCCCCCGACCACCATCCCCCCGACCACCATCTCCCCGACCACCATCTCCCCGACCACCATCCCCCCGACCACCATCCCCCCCAACCACCATCCCCCCGACCACCATCCCCCCGACCATCTCCCCCCGACCACCATCTCCCCGACCACCATCCCCCCGGACCACCATCCCCCGACCACCATCCCCCCGACCACCATCCCCCCGACCATCTCCCCCCGACCACCATCTCCCCGACCACCATCTCCCCGACCACCATCCCCCCGGACCACCATCCCCCGACCACCACCGCCCCCGGACCACCATCCCCCCGACCACCACCGCCCCCGACCATCTCCCCCCGACCACCATCCCCCCGACCACCAACCCCCCGGACCACCATCTCCCCGACCACCATCTCCCCGACCACCATCTCCCCGACCACCATCCCCCCCGACCACCATCCCCCTGGACCACCATCCCCCCGACCACCATCCCCCCCGACCACCATCTCCCCGACCACCATCCCCCCCGACCACCATCCCCCCGACCACCATCCCCCCCGACCACCATCCCCCCGGACCACCATCCCCCCGACCACCATCCCCCCGGACCACCATCTCCCCGACCACCATCTCCCCGACCACCATCTCCCCGACCACCATCCCCCCCGACCACCATCCCCCCGGACCACCATCCCCCCGACCACCATCCCCCCCGACCACCATCCCCCCGACCACCATCTCCCCGACCACCATCCCCCCCGACCACCATCCCCCCGGACCACCATCCCCCCGACCACCATCTCCCCGACCACCATCCCCCCGACCACCATCCCCCCCGACCACCATCCCCCCCCGACCACCATCCCCCCCCGACCACCATCCCCCCGGACCACCATCCCCCCGGACCACCATCCCCCCGACCACCATCTCCCCCCGACCACCATCTCCCCGACCACCATCCCCCCGGACCACCATCCCCCCGGACCACCATCCCCCCGACCACCATCCCCCCGACCACAATCCCCCCCGACCACCATCTCCCCCCGACCACCATCTCCCCGACCACCATCCCCCCGACCACCATCTCCCCGACCACCATCCCCCCGACCACCATCTCCCCGACCACCATCCCCCCGACCACCATCCCCCGACCACCATCTCCCCCCGACCACCATCCCCCCCGACCACCATCTCCCCGACCACCATCCCCCCGACCACCATCCCCCGACCACCATCCCCCCGACCACCATCCCCCGACCACCATCTCCCCCCGACCACCATCCCCCCCGACCACCATCTCCCCGACCACCATCCCCCCGACCACCATCCCCCCCGACCACCATCTCCCCGACCACCATTCCCCCGACCACCATCCCCCCGGACCACCACCGCCCCCGGACCACCATCTCCCCGACCACCATCTCCCCCCGACCACCATCTCCCCGACCACCACCGCCCCCGACCACCATCCCCCCGACCACCATCCCCCGACCACCATCCCCCCGACCACAATCCCCCCCGACCACCATCTCCCCCCGACCACCATCTCCCCGACCACCATCCCCCCGACCACCATCCCCCGACCACCATCCCCCCCGACCACCATCCCCCCGACCACCATCCCCCCCGACCACCATCTCCCCGACCACCATCCCCCCGACCACCATCCCCCCGACCACCATCTCCCCCGACCACCATCCCCCGACCACCATCCCCCCCGACCACCACCGCCCCCGACCACCATCCCCCCGACCACCATCCCCCCGACCACCATCTCCCCCGACCACCATCCCCCCCGACCACCATCCCCCCGACCACCATCTCCCCGACCACCATCTCCCCGACCACCATCCCCCCGGACCACCATCCCCCCGACCACCATCCCCCCCAACCACCATCCCCCCGACCACCATCCCCCCGACCACCACCGCCCCCGACCATCTCCCCCCGACCACCATCCCCCCGACCACCAACCCCCCGGACCACCATCCCCCCGACCACCATCCCCCCGACCACCATCCCCCCGACCACCATCCCCCCCGACCACCATTCCCCCCGACCACCATCTCCCCCCCGACCACCATTCCCTCCGACCACCATTCCCCCCGACCACCATTCCCCCCGACCACCATCTCCCCCCCGACCACCATTCCCTCCGACCACCATTCCCCCCGACCACCATTCCCCCCGACCACCATCTCCCCCCGACCACCATCCCCTCCGACCACCATTCCCTCCGACCACCATTCCCCCCGACCACCATCTCCCCCCGACCACCATCTCCCCCCGATCACCATCTCCACCCGACCACCATCCCCCCCCGACCACCAACTCCCCCCGACCACCATCTCCCCCCGACCACCATCTCCCCCCGACCACCATCTCCCCCGACCACCATCCCCCCCCCGACCACCATCCCCCCCGACCACCATCTCCCCCGACCACCATCCCCCCCGACCACCATCCCCCCGGACCACCATCCCCCCGACCACCATCTCCCCGACCACCATCCCCCCGACCACCATCCCCCCCGACCACCATCCCCCCCCGACCACCATCCCCCCCCGACCACCATCCCCCCGGACCACCATCCCCCCGGACCACCATCCCCCCGACCACCATCTCCCCCCGACCACCATCTCCCCGACCACCATCCCCCCGGACCACCATCCCCCCGGACCACCATCCCCCCGACCACCATCCCCCCGACCACAATCCCCCCCGACCACCATCTCCCCCCGACCACCATCTCCCCGACCACCATCCCCCCGACCACCATCTCCCCGACCACCATCCCCCCGACCACCATCTCCCCGACCACCATCCCCCCGACCACCATCCCCCGACCACCATCTCCCCCCGACCACCATCCCCCCCGACCACCATCTCCCCGACCACCATCCCCCCGACCACCATCCCCCGACCACCATCCCCCCGACCACCATCCCCCGACCACCATCTCCCCCCGACCACCATCCCCCCCGACCACCATCTCCCCGACCACCATCCCCCCGACCACCATCCCCCCCGACCACCATCTCCCCGACCACCATTCCCCCGACCACCATCCCCCCGGACCACCACCGCCCCCGGACCACCATCTCCCCGACCACCATCTCCCCCCGACCACCATCTCCCCGACCACCACCGCCCCCGACCACCATCCCCCCGACCACCATCCCCCGACCACCATCCCCCCGACCACAATCCCCCCCGACCACCATCTCCCCCCGACCACCATCTCCCCGACCACCATCCCCCCGACCACCATCCCCCGACCACCATCCCCCCCGACCACCATCCCCCCGACCACCATCCCCCCCGACCACCATCTCCCCGACCACCATCCCCCCGACCACCATCCCCCCGACCACCATCTCCCCCGACCACCATCCCCCGACCACCATCCCCCCCGACCACCACCGCCCCCGACCACCATCCCCCCGACCACCATCCCCCCGACCACCATCTCCCCCGACCACCATCCCCCCCGACCACCATCCCCCCGACCACCATCTCCCCGACCACCATCTCCCCGACCACCATCCCCCCGGACCACCATCCCCCCGACCACCATCCCCCCCAACCACCATCCCCCCGACCACCATCCCCCCGACCACCACCGCCCCCGACCATCTCCCCCCGACCACCATCCCCCCGACCACCAACCCCCCGGACCACCATCCCCCCGACCACCATCCCCCCGACCACCATCCCCCCCGACCACCATTCCCCCCGACCACCATCTCCCCCCCGACCACCATTCCCTCCGACCACCATTCCCCCCGACCACCATTCCCCCCGACCACCATCTCCCCCCCGACCACCATTCCCTCCGACCACCATTCCCCCCGACCACCATTCCCCCCGACCACCATCTCCCCCCGACCACCATCCCCTCCGACTACCATTCCCTCCGACCACCATTCCCCCCGACCACCATCTCCCCCCGACCACCATCTCCCCCCGATCACCATCTCCACCCGACCACCATCCCCCCCCGACCACCAACTCCCCCCGACCACCATCTCCCCCCGACCACCATCTCCCCCCGACCACCATCTCCCCCGACCACCATCCCCCCCCCGACCACCATCCCCCCCGACCACCATCTCCCCCGACCACCATCCCCCCCCCGACCACCATCTCCCCCGACCACCATCTCCCCCGACCACCATCCCCCCCCGACCACCATCCCCTCCGACCACCATTCCCTCCGACCACCATTCCCCCCGACCACCATCTCCCCCCGACCACCATCTCCCCCCGATCACCATCTCCACCCGACCACCATCCCCCCCCGACCACCAACTCCCCCCGACCACCATCTCCCCCCGACCACCATCTCCCCCCGACCACCATCTCCCCCGACCACCATCCCCCCCCCGACCACCATCCCCCCCGACCACCATCTCCCCCGACCACCATCCCCCCCGACCACCATCCCCCCGGACCACCATCCCCCCGACCACCATCTCCCCGACCACCATCCCCCCGACCACCATCCCCCCCGACCACCATCCCCCCGACCACCATCCCCCCCGACCACCATCCCCCCGGACCACCATCCCCCCGGACCACCATCCCCCCGACCACCATCTCCCCCCGACCACCATCTCCCCGACCACCATCCCCCCGGACCACCATCCCCCCGGACCACCATCCCCCCGACCACCATCCCCCCGACCACAATCCCCCCCGACCACCATCTCCCCCCGACCACCATCTCCCCGACCACCATCCCCCCGACCACCATCTCCCCGACCACCATCCCCCCGACCACCATCTCCCCGACCACCATCCCCCCGACCACCATCCCCCGACCACCATCTCCCCCCGACCACCATCCCCCCCGACCACCATCTCCCCGACCACCATCCCCCCGACCACCATCCCCCGACCACCATCCCCCCGACCACCATCCCCCGACCACCATCTCCCCCCGACCACCATCCCCCCCGACCACCATCTCCCCGACCACCATCCCCCCGACCACCATCCCCCCCGACCACCATCTCCCCGACCACCATTCCCCCGACCACCATCCCCCCGGACCACCACCGCCCCCGGACCACCATCTCCCCGACCACCATCTCCCCCCGACCACCATCTCCCCGACCACCACCGCCCCCGACCACCATCCCCCCGACCACCATCCCCCGACCACCATCCCCCCGACCACAATCCCCCCCGACCACCATCTCCCCCCGACCACCATCTCCCCGACCACCATCCCCCCGACCACCATCCCCCGACCACCATCCCCCCCGACCACCATCCCCCCGACCACCATCCCCCCCGACCACCATCTCCCCGACCACCATCCCCCCGACCACCATCCCCCCGACCACCATCTCCCCCGACCACCATCCCCCGACCACCATCCCCCCCGACCACCACCGCCCCCGACCACCATCCCCCCGACCACCATCCCCCCGACCACCATCTCCCCCGACCACCATCCCCCCCGACCACCATCCCCCCGACCACCATCTCCCCGACCACCATCTCCCCGACCACCATCCCCCCGGACCACCATCCCCCCGACCACCATCCCCCCCAACCACCATCCCCCCGACCACCATCCCCCCGACCACCACCGCCCCCGACCATCTCCCCCCGACCACCATCCCCCCGACCACCAACCCCCCGGACCACCATCCCCCCGACCACCATCCCCCCGACCACCATCCCCCCGACCACCATCCCCCCCGACCACCATTCCCCCCGACCACCATCTCCCCCCCGACCACCATTCCCTCCGACCACCATTCCCCCCGACCACCATTCCCCCCGACCACCATCTCCCCCCGACCACCATCCCCTCCGACCACCATTCCCCCCGACCACCATCTCCCCCCGACCACCATCTCCCCCCGATCACCATCTCCACCCGACCACCATCCCCCCCCGACCACCAACTCCCCCCGACCACCATCTCCCCCCGACCACCATCTCCCCCCGACCACCATCTCCCCCGACCACCATCCCCCCCCCGACCACCATCCCCCCCGACCACCATCTCCCCCGACCACCATCTCCCCCGACCACCATCCCCCCCCCGACCACCATCTCCCCGACCACCATCTCCCCCCGACCACCATCCCCCCCCCGACCACCATCTCCCCGACCACCATCTCCCCCCGACCACCATCTCCCCCGACCACCATCTCCCCCCGACCACCATCCCCCCCGACCACCATCTCCCCCGACCACCATCTCCCCCCGACCACCATCCCCCCCGACCACCATCCCCTCCGACCACCATCTCCCCCCGACCACCATCTCCCCCCGACCACCATCTCCCCCCGACCACCATCTCCCCCCGACCACCATCTCCCCCCGACCACCATCTCCCCCGACCACCATCTCCCCCCGACCACCATCTCCCCCGACCACCATCTCCCCCCGACCACCATCTCCCCCCGACCACCATCTCCCCCCGACCATCTCCCCCCGACCACCATCTCCCCCCGACCACCATCTCCCCCCGACCACCATCCCCCCCCGACCACCATCCCCTCCGACCACCATCTCCCCCCGACCACCATCTCCCCCCGACCACCATCCCCTCCGACCACCATCTCCCCCCGACCACCATCTCCCCCCGACCACCATCCCCCCCGACCACCATCTCCCCCCGACCACCATCTCCCCCCGACCACCATCCCCCCGACCACCATCTCCCCCCGACCACCATCTCCCCCCGACCACCATCCCCCCCGACCACCATCCCCCCCGACCACCATCTCCCCCCGATCACCATCCCCCCCGACCACCATCTCCCCCCGACCACCATCTCCCCCCGACCACCATCCCCCCCGATCACCATCTCCCCCCGACCACCATCCCCCCCGACCACCATCCCCCCCGACCACCATCTCCCCCCGATCACCATCCCCCCCGACCACCATCTCCCCCGACCACCATCTCCCCCGACCACCATCTCCCCCCGACCACCATCTCCCCCGACCACCATCTCCCCCGACCACCATCTCCCCCGACCACCATCTCCCCCCGACCACCATCCCCCCCCGACCATCTCCCCCCGACCGCCATCTCCCCCCGACCACCATCTCCCCCCGACCACCATCTCCCCCGACCACCATCTCCCCCGACCACCATCTCCCCCCGACCACCATCTCCCCCCGACCATCTCCCCCCGACCGCCATCTCCCCCCGACCACCATCTCCCCCCGACCACCATCCCCCCCCGACCACCATTCCCCCCGACCACCATCTCCCCCCGATCACCATCTCCCCCCGACCATCTCACCCCGACCACCATCCCCCCAACCACCATCCCCCCCGACCGCCGTCTCCACCCGACCCGATCATCTCCCCCCCGACCATCTCCCCTCCGTCCCCGTGTCTCTCCAGCCCAGCCTGTCCCCGTGTCTCTCCAGCCCGGCCTGTCCCCGGGTCTCTCCAGCCCGGCCTGTCCCCGGGTCTCTCCAGCCCGGCCTGTCCCCGGGTCTCTCCAGCCCGGCCTGTCCCCGGGTCTCTCCAGCCCAACCTGTCCCTGTGTCCCTGCAGCCCGGCCTGTTCCTGTGTCCCTGCAGCCTGGCCTGTCCCCGTGTCCCTGCAGCCCGGCCTGTCCCTGGGTCTCTCCAGCCCGGCCTGTCCCTGGGTCTCTCCAGCCCGGCCTGTCCCTGGGTCTCTCCAGCCCGGCCTGTCCCTGGGTCTCTCCAGCCCGGCCTGTCCCCGGGTCTCTCCAGCACAGCCTTGTTAAATCTGGATATCTTTAGGTAGTGTGTCCTTCAAATAATCGACAGAGGCTGCAGATAACAATCAACAGGTGTTTACTGGATGAGGGTTGCTCTAAAACTAAACAGTACAGATCCCTACTCAGGGTTATATACAGGTGTGGTCACTGCCGGTACTACAGTATACAGGAGCTGTAAAAAGTAGTTCTCCCCTTAAAGGTACATACACTACAGGCCTGTCCCCGGGTCTCTCCAGCCCGGCCTGTCCCAGTGTATCCCCAGCCCGGCCTGTTGCCGGGCCTCTCCAGCCCGGCCTGGCCCCGGGTCTCTCCAGCCCGGCCTGTCCCCGGGTCTCTCCAGCCCAGCTCGATGGTCACTGTTCAGTCTTTGTAACAGCTCCATCTGGTGGTCAAGTACGGCCTCGCTGGCCCAACACTCTCCCGTCCCTGACCTCTTTCAGGGGCCTGTGATTGAGAATGCTCTACATGTCCTGTTAACAAATGAGTATGTCTGCGTGCCTGCTCATTTTCTTTCCTTCGTTCCCCTCTGTCATACTCCAATCCTGCTATCTTCCGCATCAATTCCTCAATCTTCTCTTTTCCTGTCGATTTCCTTCTGAGCTTGAAGCAAAGCCACCAATAGCCAGACCACCTTTGCCTGCCTGTCCTTAAGCTTTTTTCCCTGTTTGAGTTCCCCGAGTTGAACCTTGCTTACCCAAAAGAGTCTGTGTACCCCCCCGCCAAGTCCCCAAATTGCTCGTCCCATTTTGGGAGTTCGGCACCAATGTACCCCTATATGGTGGACTCCATTATAAGCAAGCTCCCGAACTTATATCGACAATTCCCCGGTTTTCAAAACTTCTAAAAACTCCCCGAGCTATACAGAGCCTCCTACTTTAGTTGCACTAGCCAACTAGGCTCCAATGTTACTCAATCCAACACTCAGGGCTGGATGTTAATGGGGAAGGCGGGATGGGGGTGGGGGGGCTTAGAGGTGGTCGGGAGGCCGGGCTTCCTGCAAGCTCAGCTGAATTTAACGGCAGGGCCTTATTTGACTGCGCCAGATTGAGAGGCTGTCTGGCTGCGAACGGTTAAGCCTGTGACACTAGGCCGCTGAGAGGAGGGAGGGATCGTGTGGGGGCCGGGACCAGACAGAGGAGCGGGGAGAGGGAGTCTGAAAAGATCGGGGGCAGCCGGAGGAGCAGGGGGGACATCCAAAACATAGTGATCTCTGGCCAGCCAGCATCAGCACAAGGGTGGGGTGGGGTCTGCAGAACATCGGGATCGTAGTCTGGCCGCAGCAACAGACAGGGGGTGTCTGAAGGGATCGGGGGTCATTGGAGCATCACAGGATTATTTAAATTGATGACCCCCCTCCTGGCAGCAGATCGGCTGCCCACCCCCGTCCTGAACACCCCCCTATCCACCGTCTCGTGTCCATTAAATACAAAAGTGGGCGGCTTCAGGTCGGGATAGATTTCTATAACACTGTAACTAGCCCCACACCACCAGCCCATTAATTTTATTAGGTTAACATTCCCCCGTAACAATCAAAAATTCCTTAGTAAAGTTAGTGTTGGAACACTAGGCATTGAATGGTAAGTTAGTGTTAGAACACTGGGCGTTAAATGGTAAGTTAGTGTTAGAACACTGGGCATTGAATGGTAAGTTAGTGTTGGATCACTGGGCATTGAATGGTAAGTTAGTGTTAGAACACTGGGCATTGAATGATAAGTTAGTGTTAGATCACTGGGAACTGAATGGTAAGTTAGTGTTAGATCACTGGGCATTGAATGATAAGTTAGTGTTAGATCACTGGGCATTGAATGGTAAGTTAGTGTTAGAACACTGGGCATTGAATGGTAAGTTAGTGTTAGAGCACTGGGCATTGAATGGTAAGTTAGTGTTAGATCACGGGGAACTGAATGGTAAGTTAGTGTTAGATCACTGGGCATTGAATGGTAAGTTAGTGTGACACGATGGGCCGAATGGCCTCTTTCTGTGCTGTAAAACTCTATGACTCTATGACTCTATGAACACTGGGCATTGAATGGTAAGTTAGTGTTAGAGCACTGGGCATTGAATGGTAATCATAGGGGGAGAAATTCGGTGGGCTGCACCACCAGTTAGCGCCTAAAGAGGGCACTCAGTGGCTTTAGCGCCGCTGGCCACACCTCCCACGATATTTAGCTGGGGCACTAATGGCGGCGTTAGCCTGTTGCGCTGCGCCGCCACCGATAACGTCATCGGTGTGCGCAGCGCCCCCCTACCGCCCCAATCACGATATTTGGCAGCGACCGCCTCTGTAGCGCTGCTCGCTACTCGCGCCCGGTTCACGGGGCCTACCTGTGGCGGCAGTGGCGCAAATTAAGGTGGAGGTGCGGGGCGGCCGCTTTATTCGGCGGCCGCCTGCCAGCACCTTCGTCCCCAGCCTCCTGATCGCCCCCCGCGGCATTGCCGGCTGTTTTCCGAGAGCCCGGCACGTCTCCTCGGTGCCGGGCTCTTTTGCCGGCACTCGCGATCGCTCATCGCGCTGGTGCAGGCCCCTCCCCCTTAAGAATGGGAGGAAGGCCTGCAGTACCGCAGCACACCGTGCCGCAGCGTGTGGCACTGAGGCACGTTGCGCTGCGATATTCAGTTTCAGCGCCCTAAGAGGGACATGGAGCGCCTCGAGCCTCGCCCCGTGTCCCTCTTGGGGCGCTCAAGCTGAATTTCCGACGATCGCTGCTGCTCCGACCGCTGCGCTAAATCCGGCGCCCAGGCGAGCTTGGCGCCCCGTTTGCGGCTCCACCCAATTTCTCCCCCATAGAGTCACAAAGTCATAGGGGGAGAAATTGGGTGGAGCCGCAAACGGGGCGCCAAGCTCGCCTGGGCGCCGGATTTAGCGCTGCGATCGGAGCAGCAGCGATCGTCGGAAATTCAGCTTGAGCGCCCCAAGAGGGAGACGGGGCGAGGCTTGAGGCGCTCCACGTCCCTCTTAGGGCGCTGAAACTGAATTTCACAGCGCAAGGAGCCGCAGCGCCACACGCTGCGGCACGGCGCGCTACGGTACTGCAGGCCTTCCTCCCATTCTTAAGGGGGAGGGGCCTGCACTAGCACGATGAGCGATCGCGAGTGCCGGCAAAAGAGCCCGGCACCGAGGAGAAGTGCCGGGCTCTCGGAAAATAGCCGGCAATGCCGCGGGGGAGAACAGGAGGCTGGGGACGAAGGTGCTGGCAGGCGGCCGCCGGGAAAAATGGCCGCCCCGCACCTCCACCTTAATTTGTGCCACTGCCGCCACAGGTAGGCCCCGTGAACCGGGCGCGATTAGCGAACGGCACTACAGAGGCGGTCGCTGCCAAATATCGCGATCGGGGCAGTAGCGGGGCGCTGCGCACACCGATGACGTCATCGGTGGCGGCGCAGCGCAACAGGCTAACGCCGCTATTCGCGCCCCAGCTAAATATCGCGGGAGGCGTGGCCAGTGGCGCTAAAGCCACTGAGTGCCCTCTTTAGGCGCTAACTGGTGGTGCAGCCCACCGAATTTCTCCCCCATAGAGTTATACAGCACAGAAAGAGGCCCTTCGGCCCATCGCGTCCGCACCGGCCATCAAGCCCTGTCTAATCTAATCCCATTTGCCAGCATTTGGTCCATAGCCTTGTATGCTATGGCATTTCAAGTGCTCATCCAAATGCTTCTTGAATGTTGTGAGGGTTCCTGCCTCTACCACCCTTTCAGGCAGTGAGTTCCAGATTCCAACCACCCTCTGGGTGAAAAAGTTCCTCCTCAAATCCCCTCTAAACCTTCTGCCCTTTACCTTGAATCTATGCCCCCTTGTTATTGACCCCTCTACTAAGGGAAAAAGTTCCTTTCTATCTACCCTATCTATGCCCCTCATAATTTTGTACACCTCAATCAGGTCCCCCCTCAGCCTTCTCTGCTCCAAGGAAAACAACCCCAGCCTGTCCAGTCTTTCTTCATAGCTGAAGCGCTCCAACCCAGGTAACATCCTGGTGAATCTCCTCTGCACTCTCTCCAAAGCAATCACATCCTTCCTATAGTGTGGCGACCAGAACTGCACACAGTATTCCAGCTGTGGCCTAACCAGCATTTTGTACAGCTCCATCATAACCTCCCTGCTCTTATATTCTATGCCTCGGCTAATGAAGGCAAGTATCCCATATGCCTTTTTAACCACCTTATCCACCTGTTCTGCTGCCTTCAGGTATCTATGTACATGCACACCAAGGTCCCTCTGATCCTCTGTCTTTCCTAGGGTCTTACCATTCATTGTGTATTCCCTTGCCTTGTTAGTCCCTCCAAAATGCATCACCTCACACTTTTCAGGGTTAAATTCCATTAGCCACTGTTCCGTCCATCTGACCAACCCATCTATATCGTCCTGCAGACTGAGGCTACCCTCCTCGCTATTTACCACCCCACCAATTTTCGTGTCATCTGCGAACTTACTGATCATACCTTTTACATTCACATCCAAATCATTAATGTAGACCACAAACAGCAAGGGACCCAGCACCGATCCCTGCGGTACCCCACTGGACACAGGCTTCCAGTTACAAAAACAACCTTCGACCATCACCCTCTGCCTTCTGCCACTAAGCCAGTTTTGGATCCAATGTGCCAAGGCACCCTGGATCCCATGGGCTCTTACCTTCTTGACCAGTCTCCTGTGCGGGACTTTATCGAAAGCCTTACTGAAATCCATGTATACCACATCGACTGCACTACACTCATCCACACACCTAGTCAATGCCTAGAACACTGGGCATTGAATGATAAGTTAGTGTTAGAACACTGGTCATTGAAAGGTAAGTTAGTGTTAGATCACTGGGAATTGAATGGTAAGTTAGTGTTAGATCACTGGGCATTGAATGATAAGTTAGTGTTAGATCACTGGGCATTGAATAGAAACATAGAAACATAGAAGATAGGAGCAGGAGAAGGCCATTCGGCCCCTCAAGCCTGCTCTGCCATTCAACGAGATCATGGCTGATCATCCAAATTCAGTACCCTGTTCCTGCCTTCTCTCCATATCCCTTGATCCCTTTAGCCTTAAGAAATATATCTAACTCTTCTTGAATATATTTTAATGAATTGGCCTCTACTGCCTTCTGTGGTAGATAATGCCACAGGCTCACCACTCTCTGGGTGAAGAAATTCCTCCTCATCTCTGTCCTAAATGGCTTACCCCTTATCCTTAGACTGTGACCCCTGGTTCTGGACTCCCCGGCCATCGGGAACATCCTTCCTGCATCTAGTCTGTCTAGTCCTTTTAGAATTTTATAAGTTTCAATGAGATCCCCTCTCATTCTTCTGAACTCCAGCGAGTATATGCCCAATTGACCCAATCTCTCCTCATATGTCATTCCTGCCATCCCAGGTATCAGCCTGGTGAATCTTCGTTGCACTCCCTCCATGGCAAGAACGTCCTTCCTCAGGTAAGGCGACCAAAACTGCACACAATACTCAAGAGGTGGTCTCACCAAGGCCCTGTACAACTGTAGCAAGACATCCTTGTTCCTGTACTCAAACCCTCTCACTACAAAGGCCAACATACCATTTGCCTTCTTAACCGCCTGCTGCACCTGCATGCTTACCTTCAGCGACTGGTGCTCAAGGACACCCAAGTCTCATTGCACTTCCCCTTCTCCCAATCTATTGCCATTCAGATAATAATCTGCCTTCCTGTTTTTGACACCAAAGTGGATAACCTCGCATTTATCCACGTTATATTGCATCTGCCATGCTTCTGCCCAATCACCCAACCTGTCCAAATCATACTGGAGTTTCTCGGCATCCTGCTCACAGCACACACATGCCCACCCAGCTTTGTGTCGTCTGCAAACTTGGAGATATTACATCTAGTTCCCTCGTCTAGATCATTAATATATATTGTGAATAGCTGGGGTCCAAGGACCAATCCCTGCGGTACGCCACTAGTCACTGCCTGCCACTTGGAAAAAGACCCATTTATTCCAACTCTTTGCTTTCTGTCTGCCAACCAGTTGTCTATCCAAGTCAATACCTTGCCCCCAATCCCATGTGCCTTAACTTTACACGCTAATCTCTTATGCGGGACCTTATTGAACGCCTTTTGAAAGTCCAAATACACCACATCCACTGATTCTCCCTTATCTATTTTACCAGTTACATCCTCAAAAAATTCCAGTAGATTAGTCAAGCACGATTTACCCTTTGTAAATCCATGTTGACTTTGTCCGATCCTGTCAGTCTTTTCCAAGTGCTCTGCTATTATATCTTTTATAATAGACTCTAGTGGGGTAACATTAGCTACCCTCCAATCCATGGGTACTGTTCCAGAGTCTATCGAATTTTGGAAGATGACCAGCAATGCATCTACTATTTCTAGGGCCACTTCCTTAAGTACCCTAGGATGTAGATTATCGGCCTTCAATCCCGTCAATTTCCCTAACACCATTTCCCTACAAGTACTGATTTCTTTCAGTTCCTCCCTTTCATTAGATCCTATGTTCCCCGACATCTCTGGGAGGTTATTTGTGTCCTCCTTTGTGAAGACAGAACCAAAGTATGTAATTAATTGGTCTGCCATTTTTGTTCCCCATTATAAATTCCCCTGATTCTGACTGCAAGGGACCTACGCTTGACTTCACCAATCTTTTTCTCTTCACCTATCTATAAAAGCTTTTACAGTCAGTTTTTATGTTTCCTGCAAGCTTACTCTCATACTCTATTTTCCCCCTCTTAATTAATCCCTTTGTCCTCCTTTGTTGAATCCTAAACTGCTCCCAATCCTCAGGTTTACTGCTTTTTCTGGCCAATTTATATGTCCTCTCCTTGGATTTTATGCTATCCATAATTTCCCTTGTTAGCCATGGTTGAGTCATCTTTTTTGTTTCATTTTTATGCCAAACTGGGCTGAACAAATTCTACAGTTCATCCATGCGATCTTTGAATGTTTGCCATTGCCTATCCACCGTCAACCCTTTGAGTGACATTCCCCAATCAATCCTACCCAACTCGCGCCTCATACCATCATAGTTTCCTTTATTTAAATTCAGGACCCTAATCTCTGAGTCAACTACTTCACTCTCCATCTTAATGAAAAATTCGATCATATTATGATCGCTCTGACCCAAGGGGCCTCACACAACAAGATTGCTATTTAATCCTTTCTCATTACATAATACCCAGTCCAAGATGGCCTGATCCCTAGTTGGTTCCTCAACATATTGGTCCAGGAAACCATCCCGTATACACTCCAGGAATTCCTCCTCCACAGTATTGTTACTAATTTGGTTAGCCCAATCTATATGTAGATTAAAGTCACCCATGATAACTGCTGTGCCCTTATTGTAAGCTTCTCTAATTTCCCTTTTAATGCCATTCCCAACCTCCACATTACAATTTGGAGGTCTATATACCACTCCCACTAACGTTTTCTGCCCCTTGGTATTTCTCAGTTCTACCCATACAGATTCCACATCATTAGAGCTAATATCCTTCCTTACAATTGTGTTAAACCCCTCTTTAACCAGCAGTGCTACCCCACCTCCTTTTCCTTTTTGCCTATCTTTCCTGAAAATAGAATACCCCTGGATGTTGAGATCCCAGCCTTGGCCACCCTGGAGCCATGTTTCCGTAATCCCAATCATATCATATTTGTTTACCTGTATTTGCGCAGCTAATTCATCCACCTTATTATGAATGCTCCTCACATTAAGACACAAAGCCTTCAGGCTTGTTTTATTAATGCTCTTAGACATTTTAGAATTATTATTTACCGTGGCCATGTTTGATTTAAACTCCTGATTTCTCTGACTGCCACTTTTGTTTATCTCCTTCCTGTCTTTTGCTTTTATCCTTGTTTCCCTTTCCTCTGTCTCCCTGCTCAGGTTCCCAATCCCCTGCCATTTTAGTTTAAACCCTCCCCCAGAGCACGAGCAAACACTCTGCCTAGGACATCGGTCCCGGCCCTGCCCAGGTGCCAACCGTCCGGTTTCTCCTGGTCCCACCGCCCCCCACCCAGAACTGGTTCCAATGTCCCAGGAATTTGAATCCCTCCCCCTTGCACCATTCCTCTAGCCACATATTCATCTGAAATATCCTTCTAATTCTACTCTGACTAGAATGGAAAGTTAGTGTTAGAACACTTGGCATTGAATGGTAAGTTAGTGTTAGATCACTGGGCATTGAATGGAATGTTAGTGTTAGAACACTGTGCATTGAATGATAATTTAGTGTTAGAACACTGGGCATTGAATGGTAAGTTAGTAATAGAACACTGGGCATTGAATGGTAAGTTAGTGTTAGAACACTGGGCATTGAATGGTAAGTTAGTGTTAGAACACTGGGCATTCAATGGTAAGTTAGTGTTAGAACACTGGGCATTGAATGGTAAGTTAGTAATAGAACACTGGGCATTGAATGGTAAGTTAGTGTTAGAACACTGGGCATTCAATGGTAAGTTAGTGTTGGAACACTGGACATTGACTGGTGGGTTAGTGATATAAAACTGGGCATTGAATGGTAAGTTAGTGTTAGATCACTGGGCATTGAATGGTAAGTTAGTAATAGAACACTGGGCATTAAATGGTAAGTTAGTGTTAGATCACTGGGCATTGAATGGTAAGTTAGTGATAGAACACTGGGCATTGAATGGTAAGTTAGTGTTAGAACACAGGGCATTGAAAGGTAAGTTAGTGATATAAAATTGGCATTGAATGGTAAGTTAGTGTTAGATCACTGGGCATTGAATGATAAGTTAGTGTTAGAACACTGGGCATTGAATGGTAAGTTAGTGTTAGAACACTGGGCATTGAATGATAAGTTAGTGTTATACACTGGGCATTGAATGGTAAGGTAGTGTTGGATCACTGGGCATTGAATGGTAAGTCAGTGTTAGATCACTGGGCACTGAATGGTAAGTTAGTGTTAGATCACTGGGCATTGAATGGTAAGTTAGTGTTGGATCACTGGGCATTGAATGGTAAGTTGGTGTTGGATCACTGGGCATTAAATGGTAAGTTAGTGTTAGATCACTGGGCATTGAATGGTAAGTTAGTGTTAGAACACTGAACATTGAATTTTAAGTTAGTGTTAGAAAACTGGGCGTTGTATGGTAAGTTAGTGTTAGAACACTGCGCATTGAATGGTAAGTTAGTGTTAGATCACTGGGCATTGAATGGTAAGTTAGTGATAGAACACTGGGCATTGAATGGTAAGTTTGTGTTGGAACACTGGGCATTGACTGGTAAGTTAGTGTTCGATCACTAGGCATTGTATGGTAAGTTAGTTATACGACACTGGGCATTGAATGGTAAGTTAGTGTTACAACACTGGGCATTGAATGGTAAGTTAGTATTAGAACACTGGGCATTGAATGGTAAGTTAGTGCTTGATCACTGGGCATTGAATGGTAAGTTAGTGTTAGAACACTGTGCATTGAATGGTAAGTTAGTGTTAGATCACTGGGCATTGAATGGTAAGTTAGTGTTAGAACACTGGGCATTGAATGGTAAGTTAGTGTTAGATCACTGGGCATTGAATGGTAAGTTAGTGTTAGAACACTGTGCATTGAATGGTAAGTTAGTGTTAGATCAATGGGCATTGAATGGTAAGTTAGTGTTAGAACACTGGGCATTGAATGGTAAGTTAGTGTTAGATCGCTGGGCATTGAATGGTAAGTTAGTGTTAGATCAATCGGCATTGAATGGTAAGTTAGTGTTAGAACACTGGGCATTGAATGGTAAGTTAGAGTTGGATCTCTGGGCATTGAATGGTAAGTTAGTGTTAGAACACTGGGCATTGAATGGTAAGTTAGTGTTAGATCACTGGACATGGAATGGTAAGTTAGCGTTAGAACACTGGGCACTGAATGGTAAGTTAGTGTTAGATCACTGGGCATTGAATGGTAAGTTAGTGTTAGAACACTGGGCATTGAATGTTAAGTTAGTGTTAGAACATTGGACATGGAATGGTAAGTTAGTGTTAGAACACTGGGCACTGAATGGTAAGTTAGTGTTAGATCACTGGGCATTGAATGGTAAGTTAGCGTTAGATCACTGGGCATTGAATGGTAAGTTCATGTTGGATCACTGGACTTTGAATGGTAAGTTAGTGTTAGATCACTTTGCATTGAATGGTAAGTTAGTGTTAGATCACTGGACACTGAATGGTAAGTTTGTGTTGGATCTCTGGGCACTGAATGGTAAGCTAGTGTTGGAACACTGGGCAGTGAATGATAAGTTAGTGATAGAACATTGGGCATTGAATGGTAAGTTAATATTAGAACACTGAGCATTGAATGCTAAGTTAGTGTTAGATCACTGGACATTGAATGGTAAGTTAGTTTTAGAACACTGGACATTGAATGGTAAGTTGGTGTTACAACACTGGGCATTGAATGGTAAGTTAGTGTTAGAACACTGGGCATTGAATGGTAAGTTAGTGTTAGAACACTGGGCATTGAATGATAAGTTAGTGTTATACACTGGGCATTGAATGGTAAGTTAGTGTTGGATCACTGGGCATTGAATGGTAAGTTAGTGTTAGATCACTGGGCACTGAATGGTAAGTTAGTGTTAGATCACTGGGCATTGAATGGTAAGTTAGTGTTGGATCACTGGGCATTGAATGGTAAGTTGGTGTTGGATCACTGGGCATTGAATGGTAAGTTAGTGTTAGATCACTGGGCATTGAATGGTAAGTTAGTGTTAGAACACTGAACATTGAATTTTAAGTTAGTGTTAGAACACTGGGCGTTGTATGGTAAGTTAGTGTTAGAACACTGCGCATTGAATGGTAAGTTAGTGTTAGATCACTGGGCATTGAATGGTAAGTTAGTGATAGAACACTGGGCATTGAATGGTAAGTTTGTGTTGGAACACTGGGCATTGACTGGTAAGTTAGTGTTAGATCACTAGGCATTGTATGGTAAGTTAGTTATACGACACTGGGCATTGAATGGTAAGTTAGTGTTAGAACACTGGGCATTGAATGGTAAGTTAGCATTAGAACACTGCGCATTGAATGGTAAGTTAGTGCTTGATCACTGGGCATTGAATGGTAAGTTAGTGTTGGATCTCTGGGCATTGAATGGTAAGTTAGTGTTAGAACACTGGGCATTGAATGGTAAGTTAGTGTTAGATCACTGGACATGGAATGGTAAGTTAGCGTTAGAACTCTGGGCACTGAATGGTAAGTTTGTGTTGGATCTCTGGGCACTGAATGGTAAGCTAGTGTTGGAACACTGGGCAGTGAATGATAAGTTAGTGATAGAACATTCGCATTGAATGGTAAGTTAATATTAGAACACTGAGCATTGAATGGTAAGTTAGTGTTAGATCACTGGACATTGAATGGTAAGTTGGTGTTACAACACTGGGCATTGAATGGTAAGTTAGTGTTAGAACACTGGGCATTGCATGGTAAGTTAGTGTCAGATCACTGGGCATTGACTGGTAAGTTAGTGTTAGATCACTGGGCATTGAATGGCTAGTTAGTGTTAGATCACTGGGCATTGAATGGTAAGTTAGTGTTAGAACACTGGACATTGAATGGTTAGTTAGTGTTAGAACACTGGGCATTGAATGGTAAGTTAGTGTTAGATCACTGGGCATTGAATGGTAAGTTAGTGTTAGATCACTGGGCATTGAATGGTAAGTTAGTGTTAGAACACTGGGCATTCAATGGTAAGTTAGTGTTAGATCACTGGGCATTGAATGGCTAGTTAGTGTTAGATCACTGGGCATTGAATGGTAAGTTAGTGTTAGAACACTGGACATTGAATGGTTAGTTAGTGTTAGAACACTGGGCATTGAATGGTAAGTTAGTGTTAGATCACTGGGCATTGAATGGTAAGTTAGTGTTAGATCACTGGGCATTGAATGGTAAGTTAGTGTTAGAACACTGGGCATTCAATGGTATGTTAGTGTTAGATCACTGGGCATTGAACGGTAAGTTAGTGTTAGATCACTGGGCATTGACTGGTAAGTTAGTGTTAGAACACTGGGCATTAAATGGTACGTTAGTGTTAGAACACTGGGCATTGAATGGTAAGTTAGTGTTAGAACACTGGGCATTGAATGGTAAGTTAGTGTTAGAACACTGGGCATTGAATGGTGAGTTAGTGTTAGAACACTGCGCATTGAATGGTAAGTTAGTGTTAGATCACTGGGCATTGAATGGTAAGTTAGTGTTCGATCACTGGGCATTGAATGGTAAGTTAGTGTTAGATCACTGGGCATTGAATGGTAAGTTAGTGTTAGATCACTGGGCATTGAATGGTAAGTTAGTGTTAGATCACTGGGCATTGAATGGTAAGTTAGTGTTAGATCACTGGGCATTGAATGGTAAGTTAGTGTTAGATCACTGGGCATTGAATGGTAAGTTAGTGTTAGATCACTGGGCATTGAATGGTAAGTTAGTGTTAGATCACTGGGCATTGAATGGTAAGTTAGTGTTAGATCACTGGGCATTGAATGGTAAGTTAGTGTTGGATCTCTGGGAATTGAATGGTAAGTTCGTGTTGGATTACTGGACTTTGAATGGTAAGTTAGTGTTAGATCACTTGGCATTGAATGGTAAGTTAGTGTTAGATCACTGGACACTGAATGGTAAGTTTGTGTTGGATCTCTGGGCACTGAATGGTAAGCTAGTTTTGGAACACTGGGCAGTGAATGATAAGTTAGTGATAGAACATTGCGCATTGAATGGTAAGTTAATATTAGAACACTGAGCATTGAATGGTAAGTTAGTGTTAGATCACTGGACATTGAATGGTAAGTTGGTGTTACAACACTGGGCATTGAATGGTAAGTTAGTGTTAGAACACTGGGCATTGAATGGTAAGTTAGTGTTAGATCACTGGGCATTGAATGATAATTTAGTGTTCGATCACTGGGCATTGAATGGTAAGTTAGTGTCAGATCACTGGGCATTGACTGGTAAGTTAGTGTTAGATCACTGGGCATTGAATGGCTAGTTAGTGTTACATCACTGGGCATTGAATGGTAAGTTAGTGTTAGAACACTGGACATTGAATGGTTAGTTAGTGTTAGAACACTGGGCATTGAATGGTAAGTTAGTGTTAGATCACTGGGCATTGAATGGTAAGTTAGTGTTAGAACACTGGGCATTGAATGGTAAGTTAGTGTTAGAACACTAGGCATTGAATCGTAATTTAGTGTTAGAACACTGGGCATTGAATGGTAAGTTAGTGTTAGATCACTGGGCATTGAATGGTAAGTTAGTGTTAGAACACTGGGCATTGAATGGTAAGTTAGTGTTAGAACACTGGGCATTGAATGGTAAGTTAGTGTTAGAACACTGGGCATTGAATGGTAAGTTAGTGTTAGATCACTGGGCATTGAATGGTAAGTTAGTGTTAGAACACTGGGCATTCAATGGTATGTTAGTGTTAGATCACTGGGCATTGAACGGTAAGTTAGTGTTAGATCACTGGGCATTGAATGGTAAGTTAGTGTTCGATCACTGGGCATTGACTGGTAAGTTAGTGTTAGAACACTGGGCATTAAATGGTACGTTAGTGTTAGAACACTGGGCATTGAATGGCAAGTTAGTGTTAGAACACTGGGCATTGAATGGTAAGTTAGTGTTAGAACACTGGGCATTGAATGGTAAGTTAGTGTTAGAACACTGGGCATTGAATGGTAAGTTAGTGTTAGATCACTGGGCATTGAATGGTAAGTTAGTGTTCGATCACTGGGCATTGAATGGTAAGTTAGTGTTAGATCACTGGGCATTGAATGGTAAGTTAGTGTTAGATCACTGGGCATTGAATGGTAAGTTAGTGTTAGATCACTGGGCATTGAATGGTAAGTTAGTGTTAGATCACTGGGCATTGAATGGTAAGTTAGTGTTCGATCACTGGGCATTGAATGGTAAGTTAGTGTTAGATCACTGGGCATTGAATGGTAAGTTAGTGTTAGAACACTGAGCATTGAATGGTAGGTTTGTTTTAGAACACTGGGCATTGAATGGTAAGTTAGTGTTAGAACACTGGGCATTGAATGGTAAGTTAGTGTTAGAACACTGGGCATTGAATGGTAAGTTAGTGTTAGAACACTGGGCATTGAATGGTAAGTTAGTGTTAGAACACTGGGCATTGAATGGTAAGTTAGTGTTAGATCACTGGGCATTGAATGGTAAGTTAGTGTTAGATCACTGGGCATTGAATGATAAGTTAGTGTTAGAACACTGGGCATTGAATGGTAAGTTAGTGTTAGATCACTGGGCATTGAATGGTAAGTTAGTGTTCAATCACTGGGCATTGAATGGTAAGTTAGTGTTAGATCACTGGGCATTGAATGGTAAGTTAGTGTTCGATCACTGGGCATTGAATGGTAAGTTAGTGTTAGATCACTAGGCATTGAATGGTAATTTAGTGTTAGATCACTGGGCATTGAATGGTAAGTTAGTGTTGGATCACTGGGCATTGAATGGTAAGTTAGTGTTAGATCACTGGGCATTGAATGGTAAGTTAGTGTTAGAACACTGGGCATTGAATGGTAAGTTAGTGTTAGATCACTGGGCATTGAATGGTAAGTTAGTGTTAGATCACTGGGCATTGAATGGTAAGTTAGTGTTCGATCACTGGGCATTGAATGGTAAGTTAGTGTTAGATCACTGGGCATTGAATGGTAAGTTAGTGTTAGAACACTGGGCATTGAATGGTAAGTTAGTGTTAGATCACTGGGCATTGAATGGTAAGTTAGTGTTCGATCACTGGGCATTGAATGGTAATTTAGTGTTAGATCACTGGGCATTGAATGGTAAGTTAGTGTTAGATCACTGGGCATTGAATGGTAAGTTAGTGTTAGATCACTGGGCATTGAATGGTAAGTTAGTGTTAGATCACTGGGCATTGAATGGTAAGTTAGTGTTAGAGTTCAGAGGCTGAGTTGGCTGCCACGACCATCATAGATTTATACAAATTGTGGTCCTGTTATGCCAAGTGAAGGAGCGTCTGGGATTTACAATATTTTTTGTTATTTTTTTAAATGCAATGAAGAGAAAAACATTTTAAGAAATAGAAATTGCTTAAGTTGGTGTTGGAGGGGAAGTTATTGATGGTAAGATAAGGAAGAGCACCGTTAGAAATAATTGGGTGAGATTTTGACTGACGATGAATAGGCTACATTTGAAGTTTAGACAAAGCCGAAACTTCAATTCACAAATAAATGAAAATAATAGTAATTGAGTTGCAGAAGTGTCATTGTTTGGATGAACATCTCGGTGTCTGGATTAATGAGAGGTTACTGGCAAAAATGGACAAAAAGATGAAACAAAAGATAAAGGGAGAAACCGGAGGGAGTTGGTCGAAGATGCTGGAGAGGAACTGACTGGGAGAAGCAAATGTTGCTCCTGTAGAGTGAAGCCCTAGAAATAGAATAAAGCTTGAATTGTGATACATGAAAAATACCAGGGGAAAATAACTGAGTGACAGTAGGAGAACAATTAGGAATGTATGAGCTCTGAGAGTCCTGGAGCCTCACTGGATGCAAACCTGGTTCAGAGACGGAACTATCACACTTTGATGGATTTGTTGAAACAAACACACAGAGAAAACTATCGGGGATATTAATCGAATTTAAACGCCTCATTCTATTAAGTTGAAGGACCAATGATATATAAAATGACAGTATGGGTATATGCTTCTTCTTCTTCTTATCGTGTCCACGGACAGTCTATACATAGCCCAGCCAGAACTGGACACATTTTTGCGCCTTGTTGTTGGATTCGGCAAGATCTGCAACAGTGCAGCGTTCCTCTAACGATGGGCATTGCAGGAGATGTTGCATAGTCTGTGCCTATGTTCCACATTCACAAGTTGTTGGGCTGGTTGAATATCCCCATTTGCTTAGTGACACCTTTGAGCAACCTACACTGGTCCTAAGTCTGCTAAGGCACTTCCAGATTGCCCAGTTGCAATTAGCTCCTGGGGGAAGGCTTTCATCAGGTAAAATTTCCATCGCTGGGGGTTGTTCAAGACTGGCGAGCCGGTCTTTCCACAAGGCGATGCGGGCTTCAGATGAGGTTGATTGTAGCGGAACAATACTGTTCATGAAGCTCTTCCTTGACTTTAGGCGGCTGGGTGTAGGTGTATGACAATGCAGAGGGTGCCTCTCATCTGATGTTTGACGGAGTCGCTCTTTCTTGCTGGCTACTGTTCTTCTTATGTCAGGGGGAGCGATACCCGCCAGGATATATAGGCTGTTGGTGTTTGTTGGTTTTAAGCAAGCTGTGATAAATCGGCAGCTTGCATTCAGAACGGCATCCATCTTCTTGGCATGAGTAGACCTTTCCCATGCAAGGCAGGCGTATTCGGCAGTGGAATAGCAAAGAGCAAGTGCACTGGTTCGCAATGTATTCGGGCTTGCTCCCCATCTTGTGTTAGTGAGCTTATTCAGGATGTTGTTTCGTGCGCTCACTTTTGCCTTTGTCTTCTCGATGTGGTTCTTGAAGGTGAGGCATCGGTCAAGGGTGACTCCTAAGTAGATAGGGTGCTCGCAATGCGTCAGTGTTGCTCCACACCAGGTTACTTTCAACTGGCGTTTGGCTTCACGGTTTCTGAGGTGGAATGCACAAACTTGCATCTTTGATGGGTTTGCGTGAAGGTGGTTTTCTTCATAGTTGGATTTTAGTCCCTCCAAGGCCTCAGAAAGTGTTTTCTCCACGGTGTTAAAATCAGTGCTTTGGGCAGTGACACATAAGTCATCAGCATATATAAAACAGCGTGTGACACCGTCTATAGGTTGGTCATTCGTGTAGATGTTGTACAGCAGCGGTGCAAGCACGCTTCCCTGAGGAAGACCATTCTTCTGAATACGCCACCTGCTGCACTTCACACCTAGTTCAACATAGAACCGGCGATTCTGAAGCATGCTTTCTAACAGCTCTGTTAAGTGAATGTCTTTTGTCATCTCTAGAATCTTGCAGAGGAGACATCTATGGTTCACTGTATCGTATGCTGCTGACAGGTCTACAAAAACAGCACCTGTTACCATCCCTTGCTCAAAACCATCTTCGATGTGTTGTGTGAGGTTGAGCAGTTGGCTTGTTGTTGATTTGCCGGGGCGGAAACCTGCTTGCTCTGGAATGATCTTCTCATCTACAATTGGTGCTATCCTATTGAGTATCAGGCGTTCAAACAGCTTATAGGTGTGGCAAAGTAGTGAAACTGGCCAAAAACTCTTAGGATCTGAGGGATCTTTTCCTGGCTTTAATAGTGCTATTACATGTGCCTTCTGCCAGATATTAGGTAGCTTGTGTGTTGCCAGACAGTGGTTGAACAATTGTAGGAGCCATTTTTTTGCTTGCTGTCCAAAATGCTTTATCTGCTCCGTTGCTATGTTGTCAAGACCAATTGCTTTCCCATGTTTTAGACCAGATGTACCAGTTTCCAGCTCTTCCATGGTGAATGGTCTAGTGAAGCCAGGATCATCGCTGTACTTCTTCCTATCTAGTTGTGCTCTTGGTTGTTTCTTGTTGATTTTTCCATTTAGGAGCAACTGGTGTGCAACTTGGTTAGCAGACACATTTGGATGTTGGGCAGCTTTCTTGGGATCACCTCCAAGTTTGCTGAGGCAAAGGATAAGTTGGTTAAGAAGGCATACAGGATATTTACCTTTATTAGCCGAGGTATAGAATATAATAGCAGGGAGGTTATGCTTGAACTGTATAAAACACTAGTTAGGCCGCAGCTAGAATACTGCGTGCAGTTCTGGTCACCACTTTACAGGAAGGATGTGATTGCACTAGAGAGGGTGCAGAGGAGATCTACGAGGATGTTGCCTGGGCTGTGGAATTTTAGCTATGAGGAAAGATTGGAGAGGCTGGGGTTGTTTTCTTTGGAACAGAGGAGGCTGAGGGGAGATTTAATTGAGGTATATAAAATTATGAGGGGCCTAGATAGAGTGGATAGGAAGGACCTAATTCCCTTAGCAGAGGGGTCAATAACCAGGGGGCATAGATTTAAAGTAATTGGTGGAAGGATTAGAGGGGAATTGAGGAGAACTTTTTTTCACCCAGAGGGTGGTGGGGGTCTGGAACTTGCTGCCTGAAAGGGTGGTAGAGGCAGAAACCCTCATCATATTTAAAAAGTACTTGGATATATACTTAAAGTACTATAACCTACAGGACTACGGACCAAGTGCTAGAAAGTGGGATAAGGCTGGATAGCTCTTTGTCGGCCAGTGCAGACACAATGGGCCGAATGGCCTCCTTCCGTGCTGTAAATTTCCATGATTCTATGATTCTAAAGGGGATGATTCAAGAGTACGTGATTCCCGTGGGGAGTCTCACCACCAGCTGAGCTTGTCAGGAACCTGCAGACAAATTGCGTGCGCTGTGTGGGGGGAGCAGACAGATTTCTCAACATCAGGACATACCGGGAAAATTGTCCCTTAGTCATACCTGGAAGGAGAGATCCCCAGGATTGTATTACAGTGCAATAGCGCACTGAAATGAAATCCTGCCACAGTCTAAGAATCTCACCTGGGCCCCAAGGTCTGATGCTGGATGGGTATTCCTTATAAAATAGAAAACAAAACAGAAATAGCAATGGGCCAGAGTGAATAAAAAATATAAATGGAAAAGCCAAGCTCATACATCCCTTGTGACTCAAATTGTAGTGATTGTGTAGCCTACTGGTGCACTTTCTAGATCTGTGACCGATCACTAAAGCCAATCACAGCTCTGAAATATTACTCAAGGGGAGTCTGATGATCTCTCATGATACCAGGCATTGGTCCCAGACAATGAGGCCATTAGTAAAGAGACTTCAGTTGATCAAAGGAAAGAAAAGCACAGAGCTGGTGAACATGGAGGTCAGGTGTGCTGGAGGTGATCAGAAAGAACACAGCCCCAGGGAACTTCATGCTGAAGCCACCTGTTTGTGAAACTCATTGTCTGAGGTATGATCGCCTCCATGTCGACAGACAATGACTGTTACAATGCAGGCTTTCTCCTGACGCAAGTCTCTTGTTTTCATGGCAATAAAATCATTTCCATAAGCAGAAAAAGTCTCCTGCTATCTGAAGCCTGTGCTTTGTCCCTACTGTGTGTGGATTAGCATGTCCAAGGTTATTAATTAGCCCCCTAATTATGGTAAATGGTACAGCAGAGGTTATGTGAGATGTCCAGCAATTTCTCCTCTCTTTCAAAAGGCTCAACAATGTGTACAGGCTAAAACTAATAGTTAGATTTATTAATAGGTTGACTAATGCACAGAGGCAGTGAAACACAGAAAAATACAGAGCCCAATACTTAATAAGAATGAGGATAGAATCGCCTACAAAGGTGTGTTTGAACAATGGCACTGCAAACAACAACAACTTGTATTTATATCGTCCCTTTAACATAGTAAAACGTCCCAAGGCGCTTCACAGGAGCCACATATTAAGGCAGATGACCAAAAGTTTGGTCAAAGAGGTAAGTTTTAAGGAGCATGATGAAGGAGGAAAGAGAGTTAGAGAGGCCGAGAGGTTTAGGGAGGGAATTCCAGAGCTTAGGGCCTTGGTAGCTGAAGGCACGGCCACCAAAGGTTGTGCGATTATAATCAGGGATGTTCATGAGGCCAGAATTGGAGGAGCGCAGATATCTCAGGGGGTTGTGGGCCTGGAGGAGATTACAGAGATAGGGAAGGGCGAGGCCATGGAGGAATTTGAAAACAAGGATGAGAGTTTTAACATCATGTGGTTGCTTAACCGGGAGCCAATGTAGGTCAGCGAGCACAGGGGTGATGGATGAACGGGACTTGATGTGAGTTAGGACACGGGCAGCCGAGTTTTGGATGACCTCAAGTTTACGGAGCGTGGAACATGAGAGGCCAGTTGGAATAGTCTAGTCTAGAGGTAACAAAGGCGAAGGTTAAATATCTTGGTGTATTTGAGCAATGGCGCTGCAGCTGTCCTGGTGGCATTGCACAAGGAGCCGGGGACCAATGTGCAGTCCTGGTGCGGCGTTGCTGCTTCTCCGAGTGTCCGAGCGCGAGGCTGTGAAGGTCGCAATGCATTGTGAGCAGTGAGGAGCTCTGAAATTTAATGGGCCATGCACATTGAAGCAAGGGAAAATAAAATGCACTGATTCAATACAATTCTCAGCCCTTTCCGTCTTTTAACAAATGATCAATCTTTAAAAGAAGTTCCAAATGTAAATATTCAGACTTAAAACTGAATGACCTTCCTAAACTCAACAAATGGGAAAACTGCCTCAGCATTTGACACACATGGCTCAGCAAATCAGGGAAGGGGCACCGAGGGTCTCGCACGCAGCACTCCAGCTTTGTGCAGGGGGTCAACACTGCAAGATTGGCCCTCTACCCACAGGGGCCAGGAGGCCCCCCAGAAATAATGATGTGGGACCAGATCACCGAGGCCCTCACTGCCAGCAGTGTCACCCCCACCACCTGGCTCCGGCGCCCAAAGAAGCTTCATGACCTCAGACCACTGGTCAAGATCAGTGAATGCATCTTCAAAAGCTGACTCCTATCAACTGCACCACTAGCCTCACACACTGCTCAATGCACAACTCCCCTCCTCCCCAATCACTCACCTGCCAACAATCTGCACCAATGACAAGGCACATCTACCATTCCTAGCCTCACCTCACCCCCTTGGAGGAGATGGTGCAGGCCATTCTTCCTTTTTTGGCGGATTTCGGAAAAATTTTCTCGGCCCGGTCATGGTGCAGGGGCATGGCTGAGCCCTTAGCCAGCAGCAGGGCTGAAAGGATACAAGATGCTGGTAACCTCATACGTTATCCTCCTTCTCGCATGCAACTCTTGCTTTCCTGCCCTCCCATCAGCACAACTCCACCCTTGTGCCTTCCTCATTTCACACACCCAAGAAATGCAGCCTGCCCAGCCAGTGGGTCAACAAGAAGAGGCAGCCTGCCCAGCCAGTGGGTCAGCAAGAAGAGGCAGCCTGCCCAGCCAGTGGGACCGCAGGCAAATGATTCCATCCCACATATTCCGGCCACAAAGGAGCTGTCTGGGATGCACCCTTCCATCTGATTCCTCCTCTTCGGCTTCCTCCTCTTCTGTGTCTTCCTCTTCCCTCTGCAAGCGGATGCTGTAAATGTGAAATGACAGCATTAAATGCTGGCAATACTCAGTTGGTCAGGCAGCATGTGACCTGAGACGTGAACTCCACGGATGTTGCCTGACCTGCTGAGTATTCGCAGTATGTCTGGCTTCTCAAAGGCGTTCACTTACCATCCGAGCTGTTGCAAGCGACCTGCAGCAATTCCAAAACACTTAAAACATTCTTACATCTATTGCAGCAAGCCACCACTGCAATAAAATTAAAAACCCAGTGCAAACCCCTCCATTACCTGATTGATGTGTGTGTCCCTTTAAGAGCGGCAGATATTGCCCATCAGCCTGTTTACACGCCAGGGACCTGGGGCTGACTGGAGCGCTAGGGTCAAAGTTCACGTAGGTGACATTAAGTCGGCATTGCACGCCAATTTTTCACACATTGCTGGCGCTACCAGGTGGTGGTAAGAACATCAATTTCTCGATACTGATGCGTTTGAATGATGACACCTCAGGGGTGCAATAAAACGTTGCATAATATTATTGACTCTACAAAGGTTAAATACCCCAGTGTGTTTGAACAATGACACTGCGGGGGTTAAATACCCCGGTGTGTTTGAACAATGGCACTGCGGGTGTTAAATACCCCGGTGTGTTTGAACAATGGCACTGCGGGGGTTAAATACCCCGGTGTGTTTGAACAATGGCACTGCGGGGGTTAAATACCCCGGTGTGTTTGAACAATGGCACTGCGGGTGTTAAATACCCCGGTGTGTTTGAACAATGGCACTGCGGGTGTTAAATACCCCGGTGTGTGTGAACAATGGCACTGCGGGGGTTAAATACCCCACTGTGTTTGAACAATGGCACTGCGGGGGTTAAATGTGAACAATGGCAGTGCGGGGGTTAAATACCCCGGTGTGTTTGAACAATGGCAGTGCGGGGGTTAAATACCCCGGTGTGTGTGAACAATGGAAGTGTGGGGGTTAAATACCCGGGTGTGATTGAACAATGGCAGTGCGGGGGTTAAATACCCCGGTGTGATTGAACAATGGCAGTGCGGGGGTTAAAAACCCCGGTGTGTTTGAACAATGGCAGTGCGGGGGTTAAATACCCCGGTGTGTGTGAACAATGGCAGTGCGGGGGTTAAATACCCCGGTGTGTGTGAACAACGGCACTGCGGGGGTTAAATACCCGGGTGTGTTTGACCACTGGCAGTGTGGGGTGTGTGTGAACACTGGCAGTGTGGGGGGGTGAACACTGGCAGTGCTGGGTGTGTGTGAACACTGGCAGTGTGGGGGGTGAACACTGGCAGTGCGGGGTGTGTGTGAACACTGGCAGTGCGGGGTGTGTGTGAACACTGGCAGTGCAGGGTGTGTTTGAACACTGGCAGTGCGGGGTGTGTGTGAACACTGGCAGTGCAGGGGGGGTGTGTGTGAACACTGGCAGTGCAGGGTGTGTTTGAACACTGGCAGTGCGGGCTGTGTTTGAACACTGGCAGTGCGGGGTGTGTGTGAACACTGGCAGTGTGGGGTGTGTGTGAACACTGGCAGTGTGGGGGGTGAACACTGGCAGTGTGGGGTGTGTGTGAACACTGGCAGTGTGGGGTGTGTGTGAACACTGGCAGTGCAGGGGGGGTGAACACTGGCAGTGTGGGGTGTGTGTGAACACTGGCAGTGCGGGGTGTGTGTGAACACTGGCAGTGTGGGGTGTGTGTGAACACTGGCAGTGTGGGGTGTGTGTGAACACTGGCAGTGCGGGGTGTGTGTGAACACTGGCAGTGTGGGGTGTGTGTGAACACTGGCAGTGCGGGGATGTGTGAACACTGGCAGTGCAGGGGGGGTGAACACTGGCAGTGCTGGGTGTGTGTGAACACTGGCAGTGCGGGGTGTGTGTGAACACTGGCAGTGCGGGGTGTGTGTGAACACTGGCAGTGCGGGGTGTGTGTGAACACTGGCAGTGTGGGGTGTGTGTGAACACTGGCAGTGCGGGGATGTGTGTGAACACTGGCAGTGTGGGGTGTGTGTGAACACTGGCAGTGCGGGGATGTGTGAACACTGGCAGTGCAGGGGGGGTGAACACTGGCAGTGCTGGGTGTGTGTGAACACTGGCAGTGTGGGGTGTGTGTGAACACTGGCAGTGCGGGGTGTGTGTGAACACTGGCAGTGCGGGGTGTGTGTGAACACTGGCAGTGTGGGGTGTGTGTGAACACTGGCAGTGTGGGGATGTGTGAACACTGGCAGTGCAGGGGGGGTGAACACTGGCAGTGCTGGGTGTGTGTGAACACTGGCAGTGCGGGGATGTGTGAACACTGGCAGTGCAGGGGGGGTGAACACTGGCACTGCCCGAGATGTTTTCTAGAACTGCCATTTGTTTGCCACCCCCCACTCCCCGAGCCAATCCCCAACCAAACTGAACCTTGCCTTATCGTTCATTACTATTTGTCTTTTATCTAACACCTCTATAACAATGTAAATCTATATATAAGCAATATTATTACATGCTTCAAATCCATCTCTATTAAACCGGTGGGTTTTTTTTTCCAACAGATCTTCATCAACAATGAATGGCACGAATCTGTGAGTGGCAAAAAATTTGCTACATTCAACCCATCATCTGAGGAAAGAATTTGTGATGTGGAGGAAGGTGATAAGGTTCGATGTTCCAATGTTGTTTTTTTACTGTGTGGTGATTTTACTGTTTTAGTTTTGCTATTAATCCTCAGACTGTAAAAAGAAGAACGTGAAATGCTGGCCGTGCACAATCCTCCTCTGTTCTGTTTCACTTGCTGACTGACCAGCTCAGCATTTCGAAGCTTGTCTGTTTTTATTCCAGGGAAATTCGAAGTGTTCATGGGCCGCCTGCTCATTGACTGTTTCCCAACACGGGGGAGTGCTTTGTAATGGCCAGCTTGCACACCCATCATCTACAGTGGATCCCAGGCTGCCTGCTCAGACACTCACCCGCCTTCTCCATTGCCAGTGTTCACCACTTGCCTGCCCAGTTTCATTAGCTTTCAGATCATGTACCGTGACTCTGAAACAAACACTAACGTTACAGTGATAAATCTATCCAGCTGTCAGCAGTTGCTTTACTATTAACCCAAGCTCGAAATACAATCAACCAAACACAAGTTTAATTAAAAAATAAAACATTTGAAGCATTTGTCCCTTCTTCCCTTCCAATTTTCTTTTAATTTTTCTCTCTAAAAGAAAGACTTGCATTTATATAGCGCCTTTCCTGACCACTGGATGTCCCAAAGCACTTTACAACCAATGAAGTGTAGTCACTGTTGTAATGTGGGAAATGCAACAGCCATATTGTGCACAGCAAGCTCCCACAAACAGCAATGTGATAACGACCAGATAATCAGTTTTAGTGATGTTGATTGAGGGATAAATATTGGCCAGGACACCGGGGAGAATCCCCCTGCTCTTCGAAATAGTGCCGTGGGATCTTTTGCGTCCACCTGAGAGGGCAGACGGGGCCTCGGTTTAATGTCTCATCTGAAAGACGGCACCTCTGACAGTGCAGCACTCCCTCAGCACTGCACTGGAGTGTCAGCCTAGCTTTATGTGCTCAAGCCCCTAGAGTGGGACTTGAACCCACAACCTTCTGACTCAGAGGCGAGGGTGCTGCCCACCGAGCCACGGCCGACACGGAACGCTGAACTGCGATGGCCGGAAATCTAACTGCTGCTCCTTTCTCACCCCCTTCTAATGTTAACACTAAACTTGAAACCTTTCCCTTACTTTCTGCTTCTGGTTCCAACCCTCCATTCTGGAGCTGGCAGCAGTGTCAAATAACGGAGTCTCCATCCACCGGGCAGCAGCTTCACAGGCTGTGCGTTTCAGTCAATCAAAAGGCCAGACTTTAAGCATCAAACTATAAAAGGGGCTGCTGAATGAGTATACTGGAGCAAAGACAATGAAAATTATAGGCTCTAATCTATTTTAATCAACCTGAAAGCGAAACTCCATGTTGTGATAGAGAACTGCTCGCCCCTTGTCATCCAGACAACTTGTTATCGGAAGTGCAGGAACCAAATATTTCAATGATGGGCTCTGTGGATTAGCCCTTGAAGAGGGGGCGTTGATCAATTTCTGGGCACGTTCTCCCGATCGTCCAACCAAAGCTGCAGGAAGATCTGCGGAAACCCTGGAGATACGGCGTAAACGCGGGGATTTCAGACCCACTTACGCCACTAGTAAATCTCTCTCCGTTGTAAATTGCACGAGCCAGACTCCCCGAGCTTTTGGGCTGCATGGGACAGCCTGATGCTGGGGATTTTCAGGGCCTTTATGAGGAGTAGAAGCAGGAACTGCCATAGACGCCAAGCAGAGGCAGTGAGGTCACACACAAGAGAGGGGGCTGAGAAACGGCACACACATGCAGACAGGTGAGCAACGAGGCCAGGAAGCACTCAGTGTGGGAAACATTCAGGTTGGGTGGATGAGCAGGCCGGTTAGGAACCACTGGAGGCCTTAGGACTCTTATATTATTTGTTCACGGGCTGTGGGCGTCACCAGCATTTATTGCCCACCCCTAATTGCCCTTGAGAAGGTGGTGGTGCGCTGCCTTCCTGAACCACATAGGGCAGTTAAGAATCAACCACATTGCTGTGGGTCTGGAGTCACATATCGGCCAGACCGGGTAAGGGTGGCAGATTTCCTTCCCTAAAGGAAGGTCGCCTTATCTGAGGAAGGATGTTCTTGCCATGGAAGGAGTTCAGTGAAGATTCACCAGACTGATACCTGGGATGGCAGGAATGATGTATGAGGAGAGATTGGGTCGATTGGGCTTATATTCGCTAGAGTTTAGAAGAATGAGAGGGGATCTCATTGAAACTTATAAAATTCTAACAGGACTAGACAGACTAGATGCAGGAAGGATGTTCCCGATGGCAGGGGAGTCCAGAACCAGGGGTCACAGTCTAAGGATAAGGGGTAAGCCATTTAGGACTGAGATGAGGAGGAATTTCTTCACCCAGAGAGTGGTGAACCTGTGGAATTCTCTACCACACAGGGCAGTTGAGGCCAACTTATTAATATATTCAAGAAGGAGTTAGATATATTTCTTAAGGCGAAAGGGATCAAGGGATATGGGGAGAAAGCAGGGACAGGGTACTGAATTTGGATGATCAGCCATGATCTCGTTAAATGGCAGAGCAGGCTCGAGGGGCTGAATGGCCTACACCTGCTCCTACCTTCGATGTTTCGATGTTTCTATGTTAGTGAGCCAGATGGGTTTTTACGACAATCCGATAGTTTCATGGTCACCGTTACTGATACTAGCTTTTTTTAGATTTATTTAATTAACTGAATTTAAATTCCCCAGAACTCATGTCTCCAGATCATTCATCCAGGTCTCTGGGATTACCAGTCCAGTAACAAAACCACTATGTTACCGTACCCTGCAAGCAGCCAGGCTACAAAGCTTGCAGGTGTGTTGGGGCTAGGCAGGCAGGCATGTAGACACTCAGGGGGTGAGTGGACTAGGAAACACCCGCCCTGGATGAGCAGGTGGGCCAAGAAACATTCAAGAGCTGGGTCGCAGGAAGGGTAGATGAGTAGGTGGTGGCACCAGGAGGTCCTCTGAGAGGCAGGAAAGCAGGCCAGCTGGGAAACACTTGGGTTGAGTGGACAGGCAAGCAAGCAGGCATCCTCCAACCACCTCCCATTCCTACCAGACCCTGGAACCGCCATCCCAGTGTTCTCACATCCTGCAACCCTGCCCCCTCATGCTTTCCTGGACCCTCGCATCCATTGGTGCTCCCAGAACCCACAACCACTTTTTCATTTCTGTTTTTCCTGTATCTTTATATACAAAATAAATATAAATATCACAGCCAGAAAACATGCCTCTGCCTTGCTCTGAAAACTTGTTCATTCGTGTTCCTCTAAAATGGCTTCAGCCAATACACTCCTCGTCACAAATATTCTCAATAGAAAGCCCTATTGCTAGTTGCCACCCCTGCTGGAGATCCACACGCTTGCTGGAGGTCCCCAGAACTGCAGGAGGTCCCCAGGACTGCAGGAGGTCCCCAGGGCTGCAGGAGGTCCCCGGGACTGCTGGAGGACTCCAGGAATGCAGGTCTAAAGGACTGCTAAAGGACTCCAGGACTGCATGTCGTCAGGGCTGCTGGATGTCTCCAGGACTGGAGATCCCTGGGACTCCTGCAGGTTCCCAGGGCTGGAGGTCCCCAGAACTGCAGGAGGTCCCCAGGACTGCTGGAGTTCCCCAGGGCTGCAGGAGGTCCCCAGGACTGCTGGAGGACTCCAGGAATGCAGGTCAAAAGGACTGCTAAAGGACTCCAGGACTGCATGTCGTCAGGGCTGCTGGATGTCTCCAGGACTGGAGATCCCTGGGACTCCTGCAGGTTCCCAGGGCTGGAGGTCCCCAGGACTGCAGGAGGTCCCCAGGAATGCTAGAGGACTCCAGGACTGCAGGAGGTCCCAGAACTTCAGGAGGTCCCCAGGACTGCTGGAGGACTCCAGGAATACTGGAGATCCCCAGGACTGCATGTTGTCAGGGCTGCTGGACGTCTCCAGGACTGGAGATCCCCGGGACTCCTGCAAGTTCCCAGGGCTGGAGGTCCCCAGGACTGCAGGAGGTCCCCAGGGCTGCTGGACTCCAGGACAGCATGATCTCCAGGACTGCTGCAAATAATTTGCTGTAAATATCAGAACAAACAAGAATAAATTGATGGAGGTAGATTTTTCAGGTCCTGAATTGCCGGGGCGCAGTGAGTATGGGAACATTGGACAGGGAGAACCGTGCGTCTGTACAGGAGCTCATCCAATTCTCTGTCTGTTCAATTTCAATGGATGAAGAATTGAGTGCCCTCCCTGAGGACACATGGCCCTCCCTGCAATTTTCCCGAGTGATTTTCTGCTCATGGGAGCACTGAAGCAAGGAAATCTACCGTGTATTATTTCTAGTCTTAAGTTAATCCTTAACATAAAGTAACACTTATCTATTTATATAACCAGCAGATCAAACACCTGTATCAGAGGCAGCCTACTCCTTGTAACTCACAAAAGATTTAGGGGGAAAAATTCAGTATTGCCCAGTATTGCTAATTATCGCTTTCGACAGCAAAATTTGCCTCTATCGCCCTTGGAGGTGATTGGAGCACTAAATCGGGTGCTACACACCTCTCTTAAGGTGCTAACGTCAGGGAGCGAGGCGCTACCTCAGAACGCTACCGAAGCTCAGGCGATGTCCGTTACCATGGAAGCCAGACAGACTGGCGCCGTCCAGTTATTAATGGGAAGGGGCCATCTTGCTCGGCAGCCACACCCTCCTCATTGCAGCCTCGAATCTCGGCCTGGAGCGACCTCTAAAGGGAATGGTAGCATAGTGGTAATGTCACTGGGTTAGTAATCCCGAGGCCTGGACTAATGATTCTGAGACGGGAGTTCAAATCTCACCACGGCAGCTGGGAATTTAAATTCAATTAACTAAATCTGGAATAAAAAGCTAGTATTAATAATGGTGTCCATGAAACTGTCGTAAAAACCCATCTGGCTCACTAATGTCCTTTAGTGGAAGGGAAATCTGCCGTCCTTACCCGGTCTGGCCTATATGTGACTCCAGACCCACAGCAATGTTGGTTGACTCTTAACTGCCCTCTGAAATGGCCCAGCAAGCTGCTCAGTTGTAACAAACCGCTACAAAACAAAACAATAAGAATGAAACCGGACAGACTTACGGACACGGCAATGGCACACTCAGCTCAGTCGACCTTGCAAAGTCCTCCTCACCAACATCTGGGGACTTGTGCCAAAATTGGGTGAGCTTCCCCACAGACTAGTCAAGCAACAGCCTAACATAGTCATACTCACAGAATCATACCTTTCAGCCAAATTCCTCCATCACCATCCCTGGGTATGTCCTAACCCACTATGGGTGGCGGTACAGTGGTATACAGTCGGGAAGGAGTGGCCCTGGGAATCCTCAACATTGACTCCAGAACCATGAATTCTCATGGCTTCAGGCCATGCATGGGCAAGGAAACCTCCTGCTGATTACCACCTACCGCCCTCCCTCAGCTGATGAATCAGTACTCCTCCATGTTGAACACCACTTGGAAGAAGCACTGAGAGTAGCAAGGGCACAGAATGTACTCTGGGTGGGGAACTTCAATGTCATCGCCAAGAGTGACTCGGTAGCACCACTGCTGCCTGGGTCCTGCAGGACATAACTGCCAGTCTGGGCCTGCTTGACCTCGTCCTCACCAATCTACCTGTCGCAGATGCATCTGTCCATGACAGTATTGGTAGCAGTGACCACCACACAGTCATTGTGGAGACAAAGTCCTGTCTTAACACTGAGGACGCCTTTCATCGTGTTGTGTGGCACTACCACCATGCTAAATGGGATAGATTCAGAACAGATCTAGCAGCTCAAAACTGGGCATCCATGAGGTGCTGTGGGGCAGCAGCAGAATTGTATTCCACCACAATCTGTAATCTCATGGCCTGGCATTTCCCTCACTCTACCATCCTGGGGGTCACCATTGACCAGAAACTTAACAGGACCAGCCACATAAATACTGTGGCAACAAGAGCAGGTCAGAGGTTAGGTATTCTGTGGCGAATGTCTCACCTCATGACTCCCCAAAGCCTTTCTACCATCTACAAGGCACAAGTAAGGAGTGTGATGGGATACTCTCCATAGAAACATAGAAGATAGGAGCAGGAGTAGGCCATTTGGCCCTTCGAGCCTGCTCCGCCATTCAATGTGATCATGGCTGATCATCCAAATTCAGTACCCTGTCCCTGCCTTCTCCCCATATCCCTTGATCCCTTTAGCCTCAAGAAATATATCCAACTCTTTCTTGAATATATTTAATGAACTGGCCTCCACCGCCCTCTGTGGCAGAGAATTCCACAGGTTCACCACTCTCTGGGTGAAGAAATTCCTCCTCATTTCAGTCCTAAATGGCTTACCCCTTATCCTTAGACTATGACCCCTGGTTCTGGACTCCCCGGCCATCAGAAACATCCTTCCTGCATCTAGTCTGTCCAGACCTGACAGAATTTTATAGGTTTCGATGAGATCCCCTCTCAATCTTCTAAACTCCAGTGAGTATAAGCCCAATCGACACAATCTCTCCTCATACATCATTCCTGCCATCCGAGGCATCAGCCTGGTGAATCTTCACTGCACTCCCTCCATGGCAAGAACGTCCTTCCTCAGGTAAGGTGACCAAAACTGCACACAATACTCAAGGTGCGGTCTCACCAAGGCCCTGTACAACTGTAGCAAGACATCCTTCTTCCTGTACTCGAACCCTCTTGCTACGAAGGCCAACATACCATTTGCCTTCTCAACCGCCTGCTGCACCTGCATGCTTACCTTCAGCGACTGGTGCCCAAGGACACCCAGGTCTCTTTGCACTTCCCCTTCTCCCAATCTATTGCCATTCAAATAATTATCTGCCTTCCTGTTTTTGCCACCAAAGTGGATAACCTCACATTTATCCACATTATAGTGCATTTGCCATGTTTCTGCCCAATCACCCAACCTGTCCAAATCGTACTGGAGTTTCACGACATCCTCCTCACAGCTTACCCTCCCCCCCAGCTTTGTGTCATCTGCAAATTTGGAGATATTACATCCAATTCCCTCGTCCAGATCATTAATATATATTGTGAACAGCTGGGGTCCTAGGACCGATCCTTGCGGTACCCCACTAGTCACTGCCTGCCACTCGGAAAACGACCCGTTTATTCCAACTCTTTGCTTTCTGTCCGCCAACCAGTTCCCTATCCAAGTCAATACCTTGCCCCCAATCCCATGTGCCTTAATTTTGCACGCTAATCTCTTATGTGGGACCTTATCGAAAGCCTTCTGAAAGTCTAAATACACCACATCCACTGGTTCTCCCTTATCTATTTTACCAGTTACATCCTCAAAAAATTCCAGTAGATTAGTCAAGCATGATTTACCTTTTGTAAATCCATGTTGACTTTGTCCGATCCTGTCACTGCTTTCCAAGTGCTCTGCTATTACATCTTTTATAATAGACTCTAGCATTTTCCCCACTACCGATGTCGGGCTTACCGGTCTGTAATTCCCCGCTTTTGCTCTACCACCTTTTTTGAATAGTGGGGTAACATTAGCTACCCTCCAATCCATGGGTACCGTTCCAGAGTCTATCGAGTTCTGGAAGATGACCAGTAATGCATCTACTATCTCTAGGGCCACTTCCTTAAGTACCCTGGGATGTAGACCATCAGGCCCTGGGGATTTATCGGCCTTCAGTCCCATCAATTTCCCTAACACCATTTTCCTACAAATACTGATTTCTTTCAGTTCCTCTCTTTCATCAGACCCATGTTCCCCAGCATCTCTGGGAGGTTATTTGTGTCCTCCTTTGTGAAGACAGAACCAAAGTATGTATTTAGTTGGTCAGGCATTTCCTTGTTTCCCATTATAAATTCCCCTGATTCTGACTGTAAGGGACCTACGCTTGACTTCGCCAATCTTTTTCTCTTCACATATCTATAAAAGCTTTTACAGTCAGTTTTTATGATCCCCGCTAACTTACTCTCATATTCTATTTTCCCTTTCTTAATTAATCCCTTTGTCCTCCTTTGTTGAATCCTAAACTGCTCCCAATCCTCAGGATTATTGCTTTTTCTAGCCAATTTATATGTCCTCTCCTTGGATCTTATGCTTGCCTGGATGAGTGTAGCTCCAACAACACTCAAGAAATAACAACAGAAAATGCTGAAAAAACTCAGCAGGCCAGGCAACATCCGTGGAGAGAAAATAGAGTCAACATTTCGGCTCTAACTCTTTTTCAAAACTGGAAAGGAAATGAAATAGATCGAAAGGCAGGGCTGGGAGAGAACAAAAGAAGTGAGGAGACATTAAGAGGTATTCAAAACTAGACGAGATGGTGATAGGACTAGTGGAGACAAAAGACGGCTCTAGATTAGGTGTGAAAGAAGCTCGACACCATCCAGGACAAAGCATCCTGCTTGACTGGCACCCCATCCACCACCTGAAACATCCACTCCCTCCACCACCGCCGTACCATGGCTGCAGTATGTACCATCTACAAGATGCACTGCAGCAACTCACCAAGGCTTCTTCAGCAGCACCTCCCAAACCCACGACCTCTTCCACCTAGAAGGACAAGGACAGCAGACGCTGGGAACACCACCACCTCCAAGTTCCCCTCCAAGTCACACACCATCCTGACTTAGAAGTATGTCGCTGAGTCAAAATCCTGGAGCTCCCTACCTAACAGCTCACCACCACCTTCTCAAGGGCAACTAGGGATGGGCAATAAATGTTGGCCTTGCCAGTGACACCCATAAGCGAATAAATTTATTTTTTAAAAATCGTGTTGGATGCACTAATGGATCGGCCCAAGGAAAGAGCTCAGCGCTTAGGAACCTCAAAAGTGGTGCTGAGGGCCAAAACTCCTTAGGACAGCGTTAAATCTCTCCAGACGTCTCTCTCCCTCTCAATCTGCGTGTACCAAAAATGTTGCTGACAAGAAAAAGCAGGAAGCGCCCGCCTTTAAATAGCGCTCTCCCAGCTCCTTAATTTGAAAACGTCCCCCTCTACCTGTCTTTCCTAGCGGCAGGTGCTAAGGTAGGGGGCGCGACTCAATATCCGGTCCGGGGCACTACTGGGGCGTTGCACGCTCGACTGACGTCATGATCTGCGGGCGCAGGAGATCGTGGCGGTGGTGTTTAGTGCCGCTGCAAAACGACTGATCAATTTCACGAGCAGCGCTAAAATTGCCGCGCTCAGCACTAAGTTCCTAGCGCCCCATTAGTGCCCTCGGAGGCGTTACCGGGAGTCACTAACCAACCGAATGTTTCCTCTTTAAACTTTGCAGAAATTTGAATTAACTAACATAATTAATAAGGCAAGGTTAAAAAAGGTGCACAAGCAGTTCAAATTATCCACTATTTCAGATTAACCATCTTTGAATTAAGGGGAGCAGACTCTGGGGTAGAAATGTGTCTGGGCCCACCCATAATCAGCTCGCACCCCAACCACGAGGCCCGAGGCCGGCCTCAAATGGGACTGTGGAGTCTGGGGGCGATTGCAAGGAGGGAGGGGGAGGAGGGGTCTGTGGAGTCTCGGGGGGAGGTGGGAGGGGTGTACCATGGAGTCGGGGGCAATAGTGAGGACTGTGGAGGTGGGGGTGAGGGAGGGAAAGGGAGGGGGAGTATTCCTGCTCCACCTGGCTCCACTGGATGAGGACCTTAATCCTGAAAAAAGTGTGAGGTGATGCATTTTGGGAGGACTAACAAGGCAAGGGAATACACAATGAATGGTAGGACCCTAGGAAGGACAGAGGATCAGAGGGACCTTGGAGTGGATGTACATAGATCCCTGAAGGCAGCAGGACAGGTAGATAAAGTGGTTAAAAAGGCATATGGGACACTTGCCTTCATTATCCGAGGCATAGAATATAAGAGCAGTGAGGTTATGATGGAGCTGTACAAAACGCTAGTTAGGCCACAGCTGGAATACTGTGTACAGTTCTGGTCGCCACACTATAGGCAAGATGTGATTGCATTGGAGAGGGTGCAGAGGAGATTCACCAGGATGTTACCTGGGATGGAGCACTTCAGCTATGAAGAAAGACTGGACAGGCTGGGGTTGTTTTCCTTAGAGCAGAGAAGGCTGAGGGGGGACCTGATTGAGGTGTACAAAATTATGAGGAGCATAGATAGGGTAGATAGAAAGGAACTTTTCCCCTTAGTAGAGGGGTCAATAACCAGGGGGCATAGTGTCAAGGTAAGGGGCAGGAGGTTTAGAGGGGATTTGAGGAAAAACTTTTTCACCCAGAGGGTGGTTGGAATCTGGAACTCACTGCCTGAAAGGGTGGTAGAGGCAGGAACACTCACAACATTCAAGAAGCATTTGGATGAGCACTTGAAATGCCATAGCATACAAGGCTACGGACCAAGTGCTGGAAAATGGGATTAGATTAGACAGGGCCTGATGGCCGGTGCGGACACGATGGGCCGAAGGGCCTCTTTCTGTGCTGTATAACTCTTTGGGCAGGATTTTAACTCAGGAGTTGGGTTGGAATTGGCTCTACAACTTTCGGGGTTGTAGTCCCGCCTCCATCGAGATGCGGCCAACCCACTCGATTTTTACTTGATTGACCTTGTTGAGCCCGCCCAGTGGGCTCAGCAGGCCAATTAAGGCCACCCGGCAACAGGTGACATCACAGACTGAAATTTCATCTGTCAAGACATTTTGACAGATGAAATATCAGCGTTTCACAGCTGTTTGAAGCTGTCCAACACTGACAGTCTTACTTCTAATCTGAGTCCTTCTCCACAGACTCAGTTAGAAATCTCTCCTGCACAGAAAGCTGCAGGCTGTCACTTTTGACAGCTCGCGGCCATTCTGCTTTCTGTGCCGGTGAGATGAGGGACTCCTGAAACCTATAGGAAGGAAAGCTGAAAAGGTAAGAAAAGGTATGTAAAACTTATTTAATCACTTTAGACACACCAAACACACTTACCTTTGCACTCATGCACCCATCACTCACCTGAACACTGACATCTCGACCCCTCCAAGTCCTTCAACCCAACGGCCTGACTCCTCCAACTTGGCGTGGTTTGGAGCCGTCGGGAATCCCACAGTTCAAGCTTTAAAATAGGGATTCGGCTAAAAACTACCTGTTAACAGGCAGTTAATTGGCACTAACCCCTTCCCGCCTCGGGGAGGCGGGTCCCAGTGCGGGGCGGGTACCCGCTTCCTTTGAAACTGGCATGGAGGCGGGTTTGGGTGCGGGAAGGGGTCGGGACCCCTGATTTGGGGTTTTTAACCCCCCGCACGCCTCCAATCCCGACTCCACGGCCCTATGACTCTATGGCCTCTTTTAGTAACTTACTTTGGAAGAGGCTGAGCTTTAGTTGGGGGCCATTGAAGAATGCTGATGGGTGTGGGTCCGAACCCTGGCCCGCTCACCGCGGCCCAATTTCTGTCAGGGGTCCTCATTTTCATATGTAAAGGACCTAATGCTTGTAAATGGCCTGACCCATAAAACAGGTGCAATTTCTAGCCCAGACAGCCTCAATGTCACAGACTCACTCTGGTGAAAGCTCCACATACGGCACATCGCTGACTTTGATTTTAAGCTGCGTGACTCGAGCCAGAACTGGAAAGGGCACTTTGAAGCTCAAAATAACAATTATAAAACTATAATTGTTAAAAATATTGTTGATCACTGGTTTTATTTCAAAAGAACTGGTCGGTCCAGTTTCTGAGTGTGCAGCAATACACACACGTGGTCAGTTTTTAACAATCAGTTTCAATCAATGACACTTGTTGAAATGAGCTAACCTCCCAGAAGTCTGTTATTACACAATTGGTTTCCTGCCCAGATGAGCAGGAGACCTGGCACTCTGGAAATCCGGCTCCCCTCCTCAGCTCGGCAAGGTTTTCGTGTGACAATATACTGAACCTGTTCCAACATCAGCCTGCAGAAAGGATGGGTTACAAGAGACACCCAGGGGAGTGTTTACACCGAGGGCTGTTTTTTTTTTGAAGTGTGTGCCCCGGCACAGACCTCATCAGTGAAAGTTGTCGGCATGGCTTGGGGAGAATGTAGGGTAAATGTTTCGAATGCGCACTCTCGTGTGTGACACATTCATGAAATTGGTCCTACCCTGTCTGACACCTGCACCTGTCAGTGATCTTCACCTCCTACACCCAGTGTGCAGATTCCACTTCCTACATGTAAGGTGTTGCATCTCTGGAGGCACTGACCTCATTCTTTGCACACACGTACACAGCAATTAACAAACTATGAAGACAAAACGCGTATATAATGCGTGAGTATTATTTAAATACACATCCCTCACACCCCACAGAGCTAGGGTATGATGCAGAGTTAATTCTTACAAATGGCAGATACAATTAGCCACTCTGGAAGGAATTCCAATGGGATCAGGAGATCTTTCACATTGAGGGCGTGATCCCTGACTTTGATACCTGTTTATCTGTTGAGGTTAACAAACCCCAGGACCAATATTGCTGTGAAACACTTCTTTGAAAGGTAGGATTTCGGAGAATGCAGGTTCAAAGCAGTGACAGAAAATAACAACCAAATCACAACACACCCGATCATGTAACACTTCTCAAGCAACTAACAAGCTGTTTAATCGGAATAAATGGTGGAAACCTCATTCCCTCAGCCACAGACTGCACTAGAACTATTGAGACTCCGATAGCAGAGTTGGGCTGGAGGTCCACAAACACTGCATCATGGAGCATTAAAGGGGCAGTTTTAGTCGGGCCGGGGGGATGACCTCGAGAATACGGAATTGAAGATAAGCATCACCAGCTGAGAGGGGACAGGTACTGCTAAAGGGAACGTCAATGGGTGGAGTCACCGTGCCCGATCCTCACTGCTGTGATGTTTCAAGGCACGTGGTGCGTAATCCGCGGGCACAGGTTGGCAAAGGTAATGCGGCCCCAGAACACATCGGCTTTGTCCAAATGACAAATCATTGGCGAGCTATGCAGAATGGAGAGTTTGAAAGGAGTGGGTTCTGTGGAGTTTGGAGGACTGTGCATATGCCTATATGGGCAGCACGGTGGCATAGTGGTTAGCACTGTTGCCTCACAGCGCCAAGGACCCGGGTTCGAATCCGGCTTCGGGCGACTGTCTGTGTGGAGTTTGCACATTCTCCCCGTGTTTGCGTGGGTTTCCTCCGGGTGCTCCGGTTTCCTCCCACAGTCCAAAGGTGTGCGGGTTAGGTTGATTGGCTCTGATAAATTGACCCTTAGTGTTAGGGGGATTAAATACGTGGGGTTACGGGGATAGGGTGGGATATGTGTTGGTGCAGGCTCGATGGGCTGGAATGGCCTCTATCTGCACTGTGGGGTGTCTGTGATTCTGTGAATATCCAGAGAGCCCAGCATGTGCGTGAGATGCTATATCCAGATTCAGTGATTTCTCCCTGGGGAGAAGGATTCTTATTTACTCCTATAAGCCCTGATTTTTCGCTCTTGGCAAAATCTGCGCCGGGAATGGTTGTCTTCCCGAACAAAGCAACACACTGTCCCCTGAGCTGAGTGCACACAATGTTGCAACGTCAGGTAGTTTGAATAATTAGCATTAAGTTCTCAGGAAAAGTTTTGTCAACTGTTGAACTAATGTCCCCTGTCCCCAGAGAAAATGACAAACATGTTGCTCCTTACAAGTAAGTCCCCTGTCGCTTGCTGTATCTATGGACAGCCAACTGACTGAATTGGTGCGTTACTGGTAATGGTTTGGAAGAATCCAGTTATGTAGAGGCTCAATGTGGGAGAGCCCTTTCTGCCCATGGGAAGGGCATTGACTGACATATAGATCATTCTCTAAGAGATGGCATAGCCCATATGGTAGCCTCCTGTGGGAAGTGGAGGTCTCCACTGACATGACCAGGAAGGGCTATCTGGCCAGTTAATGTGGGAAATAACAACAGAAAATGCTGGAAAAACTCAGCAGGTCAGGCAACATCCGTGGAGAGAAATTTGAGTTGACGTTTCGGGTTGGACCCTTCTTCAAAACTGGAAAGAAAAGAAACTAGATCGGAGGCAGGGCTGGGGTAAGCCTTTCCGATCGTCGCAGCAGCGGCGGCGGTGATGCAGTATCCGATGTTAATGCTGGTGTCTGCGTGGTCGGCGAAGGCTCGTGGGGTTCCGGCATGCCGTCTACCTGGGCTGGATTTGGGGGGGTGGTGGGGGGTAACGGTGGTGTCTCAGGGATGCCCGAGGGTGCGAGGTGAGTAGACTGTGTCCTCCCGCCCGTCTGGGTATGCCACATAGGCGTACTGGGGGTTGGCGTGCAGGAGGTCCACCCTCTCGACCAGGGGGTCCGTTTTATGGGCCCTCGCATGCTTTCGCAGCAAGACGGGCCCCAGAGAGGTCAGCCAAGTTGGTAGCATGGTTCCCGTAGTCGACTTCCTGGGGAAAACAAACATTCGTTCATGGGGGGTGGCGTTAATGGCAGTGCAAAGCAGTGACCGGATGGAATGCAGCACTGCCAGGAGGACTTCCTGCCAGCGAGAGGTTGGGAGGCCCTTGGACTTTAAGGCTAAGAGAACGGCCTTCCAGACAGTCGCGTTCCCTCTTTCCACCTGGCCGTTCCCTCGGGGGTTGTAGCTGGTGGTCCTGCTTGCAGCAATACCTCTCGCTAGTAGGAACTGGTGAAGTTCCTCGCTCATGAAGGAGGAGCCCCGGTCGCTATGTATATAGTTCGGGAACCCGAACACAGCGAAGAGGTCGTTCAGGCATTTGATGACCGTGGGACCTGGGGTAAGGACAGATGCATACATAACAAGTATGGAACAGTCACACTTACCTTTCTTGTCCCCTCAAGGACTGCTCTTTCTGTCTTGAAGTCAGCCAGCTATCCATTCTGCTACTTATCCCCTGACTCTGCATTCTCTGACCTTATTCATTCAGAGGCCTTTTGAAAATCTAGACAAATAACATCTACTGCATTACCCTTGTCTACTCTCTCTGTTACCTCTTCAAAAAATTCAATAAGGTTGGTCAAGCAAGATTTTCCCTTTTGAAATCCATGCTGACTATTCATTATTATACTTTTTGTTTCTAGATGTTCTTCTATTCTCTCCTTTAGTAGGGATTCCATTATTTTTCCTACCACCGATGTTAAGCTGACTGGTCTATAATTCCCTGGACATGTTCTATCCCCTTAAATATCGGTATTACATTAGCTATCCGCCAGTCCTCTGGCACTACACCTTTTTCTAATGAATTATTAAATATGTGTAGTAATGCCTTTGCTATCTCTTCCCTAGATTCTTTTAAAATGTGTGGATGCAATCCATCCAGACCAGGGGTTTTATCCTCTTTGAGTTTGATTAGTTTATTTAATATATCCCCTATATTTATTTTAAATGCACTTATCTCATTACTCATCTCATCATCCGATGTCATGTCCACCTGTTCTATCTCCCTGGTAAATACTGAAGCAAAATAATGATTTAATATTTCTGCCATCTCCCTATCGTTACCTGTGGTATTGTCCTGTCTATCCCTTAATGGCCCTATTCCCATCCCAAACTTCCTTTTTTTATTGATGTGCCTGTAAAATATTTTACTATTTTTTATGTTCCTTGATAATTTAATTTCATAGTTCCTCTTTGCCTTCCTAATTGTTTTTTGACTTCTCTCCTAATCCCTTCGTATTCTATCTTATCATGCACTCCCCTGCTGTCTGTGTACTTAATGTAGGCCTCTTTCCTTACCTCAATTGTTCCCTTATGTCTTTATTCATCCATGGAGTCTCATTAGTGTTTAGTTTGTTCCTTCCTTTTAGCGGAATATATTTTTCCTGCACTCTGTTGAACACCATTTTAAATGTTTCCCATTATCGTTCTACATCGTTGTTTGCCAATATTGGTGTGCATTTTATCTTCCCAAGTTCATCTGACTGTCACAAGCAGTTGGAAGCAAACTGTTATAAGAAATGGAGTTGGAAATAAAAGCCTTACAATGCAAAAAAAAATCAGGCAACAGAAATTCATGCACCAATGAAAGTACAGATAAAGAAATGAAATGATCCACGGTGGTAGGAAGAATAGAAAAGCAGATTGTTTTTAAGCAGGTGAGAGACTGGTAAACGTTGGTGTTCAGAGGGATTTGGGGGTCCTTGTACACGAATCACAGAAAGTTAACATGCAATAGCAAGCAATTAGGAAGGCAAATGGCATGTTGACCTTTATTGCAAGAGGGTTGGAGTATAAGAGTGAGGAAGTCTTGCTGCAATTATACAGGGCCTTGGTGAGACCACACCTGGAGTACAGCGTACCGTTTTGGTCTCCTTATCTAAGGAAGGATATACTTGTCTTAGAAAGTTCACTAGTTTGATCCCTGGATGAGAGGGGAAGATAAAATGCACAACTATGAGGAGAGATTGAGTAGATTGGACCTATAACTCTAGAGTTTAGAAAAAAGAGAGGTGATCTCAATGTATAAAATTCTTAGAGGGATTGATAAGGTTGATGCTGGGAGACTATTTCCCTGGCTGGAAAGTGTAGAACCAGGGGTCACAGTCTCAGGATAAGGGGTCGGCCATTTAGGACTGAGATGAGGAGGAATTTCTTCACTCAGAGGGTTGTGAATCTTTGAAACCCTAGAGGGTTGTGGATGCTCAGTCATCAAGACTGAGATCAATAAATTTTTGAACACTATGGGAATTGAAGGATTTGGGGATAGGGCGGGAAAGTGGAGTTGAGGTAAAAAATCAGCCATGATCTTATGGACTGGTGAAGCAGGCTCGAGGGGCCGTATAGCCGACTCCTGCTCCTATTTCTTATGTTCTTAATGACAATGTTCACAAGGAAATAATTAAACTTACCTGCACAGTTCCTTTTGTGTGGTTGAAATGTCCATCAGTGGCCTGTTCCTCTCTGAGAAGGCTGTGTCTTGAGTTCATGAGCTTCCCATGGGTGTCACTTCATCAGCTAGATAAAGACTACAACCCCCAGAATGCAGCTTATGTTTACGGAGGGTGCAAGGTGGGAGGTCGGCTAGGAGAAGATTGGAACAGTCACATCTAGAGGTAACAAAAGGGAAGGATGAAGGTTTCAGCAGCAAATGAGTTGAGGTGGGGTGGAGATGGGTGATGTTATGGAGGTGCAGCAGCAGTCATAATGTGCGTACAGGTGCTCAGAGACATAGAGACATAGGAGGCTTGATTGATGTGTACAAGTTGTAGGAGGAGCTCTACGCAGGGGTCATTTAAGTGAAGGCTTGAGATCGGAGTGTGAGGTCTGCCCAGCGGTTGGAGACCAGCACATACTCGGTGGGTGAGAACCCCAGGTCCTGCCTGGCAGTCCATTGCCTGGGCCTGTGTGATGGTTGAGGTTCTTGGCCTGTCTTGGGATCGGGGTAGGAATTGGAATTGCTGCCAATGCAACATAATCATATTTTATGTTGAATACAGCAAACTTGAAATTACCTGTGAAATTAACAGTGTCAAGCCACTAGTCCAGGACATGGCGGTTTTGGTGAGAACTTGAATTTGTGGAGCACATTCCAAAACTACCTCTTTTCCTTGTATTAGTTACATGCGATTTGTAAAGAATGTTGCTCCTGTAAGTAATACAGACGTGTTGGGGAGTCGGACTCCTGAGCTGCAAGAATGCAGCTTATTCTGCTTTCCCCAATGATGTTCTTGTGAAAACTGAAAACTATACCAAAAGCACATTCAGTTTCAGGCATAATGCCAGGACACGATGAGACTGTGGCTTTGAACCTAGTTACTGTGGCAGGCTGCAGAGAAATGGGCTGGACCCTTGTAATATGAAGCTTACGTTGTGTTCCTGCTACAAAATCTAATGCCAAGTTCAACTTGCTTATGCAAAAAAAAATGTTCTTACTCTCTGAGTTAGTTATTTCTTGCACATTGTCCACTGATATTTTATAATAACATTAAAAGGATCAATAATGTAACTTTTATCCATTGTAACAAGAAGCTGTGTCTCTGGCTGGTCTGTTTTGACCTTCCCACCAGTGCAGCCTTGTGCATTGGAATAAAACTTCCTTCAGTTTCCCAGTGAGTGACAGATGATTGCAGTCCATTGGTGCACTTAATGGCCCAGTAATTCCTCTCCCAACGCGTGAGTACGGACGGGGTACTCACGCGTGTGCCCGGAGGAATTGCCGGTTTTCAGCATGTACAGCACATGCGGGGAAAACCGGCATTTCCTCTCCTCTGACCCAAGGGGTTAAGAGGCTGAACGCGTGCGCACAGGAGTCTGCGCGTGCGACTTGGATTTCCTTTATTTTTAGAGAGTTGCGCATGTGTAAAGGCCTCCGGTTTTTACGCATTGAAAAACCACACGTAAGTACTTAGTTTTACAGGTAAGTGGTCTATTAATACAATTTATAATTTTTTTTCCACAGGTTTATTATTTTTAAAGAATTTACAGTAAGGTAAATTTAGTTTTAGCCCTGATTTTTTATATAATAATTTTTTTCAAATTTTAAAATTATTGTTTAAAATAGTTTTTTTTACAGTTATTTATGGTTCATTTAAGTAGTGCAATGCTTTTTTTAATTTTCTTTCCAGTTTAAGTAGTGTTTTGGGGCCAGGAGTTTTCATGAGTTTGACAGCTTTTACTGTCAAACTCATGAATGAACTTTTGCAACCTCCCATTGGTTGCCCTGTGCTCACGTGATCCCAGCCGGCTCATCGCACTAAGTACGCCGCTGGGTCACGCACGCACACGCAGGACCTCAAGCGGGCCAGTGAGAGGAAATGCAATGCGGGCCACGATTGAAATGTCAGCGCGCCGGGTAAGTGCACATCGGGGGCTTGCACGCGCGGCAAGCTCCCGATCCTAATTTCAGGGCCCATAATTTTGCTACTAATCCAATGAAAGAAGCGAAATTAATAGCGGATTCGGCACACTTTTTTTGTCAACTCTGCTTTAAGTTCTCATCTTAATTCTCGTGATGTGGGTGTTGCTGGCAAGGCTGGCATTCATTGCCCCTCCCAGGTTAGATACCACTTTAGAGAGCAGTGAAGCGTCAACCACCTTGGTGTGGGACTGGAGTCACATATAGGCCCAGACCGGGTAAGGACGGCAGGTTTCCTTCCCTAAAGGACATTAGTGAACCAGATGGGTTTATTAAACAATCCGACAGCTTCATCGTCACGTTTGCTGAGACCAGTTTTGCTTTATTACTTCCAGCTCTTTTTTAAAACTACATGTGTGTAGATGAATTCAAATTCTCAAACTGCCATGGTGCGATTTGAACTGCTGTTCAGTTGGATTACCAGCCCCGTGACACAGTCACTACAACACCATACCCTGACAGGTAGAGTGCTGGATCGAAGATCGTCTTAACAGACAATTCCTGATATGAACTGTTATCTGATGAGTGCAGTGGGCCAGTGACCCATTAGTGCTGAAGTGCAGCCTGTAATTTATTCAGGTCCCATTAAATATAAGAGAACACTGGACCGGAATGGACCCTGTCGTCCATCTAGGTGGCCCCAAAAACTACTCCTTCAAATATCCACCCAATTCTCCCTTTCACCTTTTCACAATCTACCTCTATTTTCATGTAAAAATCTCATTATTTCATTGAGTGTTTTACAGAGTACACAGCAAGTGTCACATTGTGATCATCCATGTGGTGCACTACAGAGAGCTGGGTGAAGCAAAGGGGATTAGAGGGATATGGGAACAGGGTGGGCACATGGCATTGGGACACTGCTCGTGTGAGGGTAAACACCAGCACGGACTGGGTGGGTGGAGCGTGTGGGGGTAAACACCAGCAGGGACTGGGTGGGTGGAGCGTGTGGGGGTAAACACCAGCAGGGACTGGGTGGGCCGAGCGTGTGGGGGTAAACACCAGCACGGACTGGGTGGGCGGAGCGTGTGGGGGTAAACACCAGCAGGGACTGGGTGGGCCGAGCGTGTGGGGGTAAACACCAGCACGGACTGGGTGGGCGGAGTGTGTGGGGGTAAACACCAGCACTGACTGGGTGGGCTGAGCGTGTGAGGGTAAACACCAGCACGGACTGGGTGGGCCGAGCGTGTGGGGGTAAACACCAGCACGGACTGGGTGGGCGGAGCGTGTGGGGGTAAACACCAGCAGGGACTGGGTGGGCCGAGCGTGTGGGGGTAAACACCAGCACGGACTGGGTGGGCGGAGTGTGTGGGGGTAAACACCAGCACTGACTGGGTGGGCTGAGCGTGTGGGGGTAAACACCAGCAGGGACTGGGTGGGCCGAGCGTGTGAGGGTAAACACCAGCACGGACTGGGTGGGCCGAGTGTGTGGGGGTAAACACCAGCACTGACTGGGTGGGCCGAGCGTGTGAGGGTAAACACCAGCACGGATTGGGTGGGCCGAGCGTGTGGGGGTAAACACCAGCACGGACTGGGTGGGCCGAGCGTGTGAGGGTAAACACCAGCACGGACTGGGTGGGCCGAGCGTGTGAGGGTAAACACCAGCACGGACTGGGTGGGCCGAGCGTGTGAGGGTAAACACCAGCACGGACTGGGTGGGCCGAGCGTGTGATGAAATATTCCATTCATCACTGCCTGTGACTGTGGTCGGTTTCAGTGTCATTTCCCTTCCCCCAGTCCTCATTGTATTGTTTATTGGAATGTGCTGGAATGTGCTGTGTGTAGGGCTCCGCCCATACCTGGCCCCTTTTGTAAGCTAGCTCAGTCTGGCCTCAGTCTCCAGAAGGAAGATACCTCTCTCTCTTACGTGTTACTTTCTAAGTTAATAAAAGCCTTGTTTTGTTTCGCTAACATCGAGTCTCGGAATTATTGAGGCACATCAATTTTATTAACTTATTTTTCAACACTATGGATCAACTCCTGAAACCCGAACGTTTGGATTTGGATCAACATGCTCCGGACGCATCAGCACGCTTCGGACACTGGTTTGAGTGTATGGAATTCTTCCTGGACAATTCCGCAGCCGTCAAAGACGCTACGGACGCTGCGAGGATGAGACTCGGAATTCTGCGGAATTGGGTAAGCCACCGGGTTTACCCCCTCATCCAAGACGCCGATACGTACCTGGCCGCCTGCGACATCTTAAAGGCGCATTACCAGCAGCCTACGAATGAGGTGTATGCTAGGCATCTGCTCGCTACTCGCGCACAGCGACCTGGGGAATCGGTGGAGGAGTTCCTAAGCACCCTGAAAATGCTTGGCAAAGACTGCAAGTGCCGAGATGTAAAAGCCGCAGTGTACACTGACGAGCTTGTTCGCGATGCCTTTATCACAGGCCTCAGCTCCACTTACATCCGGCAAAGACTGCTGGAAAAAACGGGGTTGGACCTGAAACAGGCTGCGGACACCGCGCGATCCCTGGATGTGGCCCAGAGAAACTCGGACGCCTACTCTTCAGCCCGCGCCGTCCACGCCGCCACGTGTGCACCGAGGGCGCCGCCATCTTGGAAGGCATCTTCCCCGCCCGGCAGCCCGACACCGGCGGGGCCCCGCTCTCCCCCCAGAAGCCCTACGACAGCCGCGACGCGTCAGGGACCCAACTGCTACTTCTGCGGGCAGCCAAAACACACCAGAAACCTGTGCCCGGCGAAAGGCACCACCTGCTTTAAGTGCGGTAAGAAGGGGCACTTCGGGAAGGTGTGCAGAGGGAACCCCGCCGGAAAACCAACCGCCGGAAAACCCGCCACCGCCGCGTGTGCGCCGTGGGAGCGGCCATCTTGGACGCCATCTTGCCCGACCTCGTGGGGTCCGCCATCTTATGAGCAGACAGCGTGGACGCCATCTTGTATCGATCAGGGCCCGACAGTGGCATCGGTCACAGTGGACCAGACCAGGCCGCACCCGCTATCCAAATCAATGGTGGACATCGAGGTAAACGGGTGCCGGGTTAAATGTTTAATTGACAGTGGAAGCACGGAGAGTTTTATCCACCCTGAACTGGCACAACAACTCTCCCTAAAGGTGGTCCCTGCTCAGGGTACCATCTCTATGGCTGATAAAACCCAGACATCGACCATTCTGGGTTACTGCACGGTACAATTGGGCGTTAACGGAACTGTATACGATAATTTTAAAGTATTAATCATGAAGAACCTATGTGCGAGCGTGATCTTGGGCCTGGATTTCCAGTGCAACCACCAAAGCATCACGCTCAAGTACGGTGGGTCCCAGCCGCCCCTCACAGTGTGCGGTCTGGCGAACCTTACCCCTAACTGCCGGCCAATAGCGACCAAAAGCAGGAGGTACAGCTGGGAGGACAGGCGGTTTATTGCGACCGAGGTAGACAGGCTCCTGAAAGAGCGCATTATTGAACGCAGCAACAGCCCGTGGCGCGCCCAAGTGGTAGTGGTAAGGGGTAGCGAGAAGAAACGGATGGTGATCGACTATAGTCAAACGATCAACAGGTACACCCAACTAGACGCCTACCCGCTACCCCGCCTATCAGAAATGGTGAACCAAATCGTCCAATACCGGGTGTTCTCCACCATCGACCTCAAGTCAGCGTACCACCAGCTCCCTATCAGACCAGAGGACCGCCCGTACACCGCCTTCGAGGCGAACGGACGCGTCTACCAATTCCTCAGAGTCCCCTTTGGGGTGACGAATGGGGTCTCGGTCTTTCAGAGGGAGATGGACCGCATGGTCGATGACCACCACTTGCAGTCAACCTTCCCCTACCTCGACAACGTCACCATCTGCGGTCACAACCAGCAGGATCACGACTCGAACCTCGAGAGGTTCCTGGAAACCGCACAAAAACTCAACCTCACCTACAACGAGGACAAGTGTGTTTTCAACACCACGCGCCTCTGCATACTAGGCAGCGTGGTGGAGAATGGGGAAATCGGACCAGACCCTGACCGATTGCGCCCCCTATGGGAGCTGCCCCTGCCCAACACTCCCAAAGCCCTGAAAAGGTGCCTGGGGTTATTTTCTTATTATTCCCAATGGGTCCCCAACTACTCCGACAAAGCCCGCCCCCTCTTGAAAGCATCCTCTTTTCCGCTCTCTGCTGAGGCCCACGCCACCTTCAAAAGCATTAAGCAGGATATTGAGCAGGCCACGCTACAGGCAGTGGACGAGAACACTCCATTTCAAGTGGAAAGTGATGCGTCTGACTTCGCCTTGGCGGCCACCCTCAACCAGGCGGGGCGGCCCGTAGCTTTCTTCTCGAGGACCCTCCAAGGGCCCGAGATCAGACACTCCTCCGTGGAAAAGGAGGCCCAAGCCATCGTGGAGGCAGTGCGCCACTGGCGCCACTACCTAGCCGGCAAACGCTTCACCCTACTTACCGACCAGCGGTCGGTAGCGTTTATGTTCAATAATAAACAGAGGGGGAAGATTAAAAATGATAAGATTCTTAGGTGGCGGATCGAGCTCTCCACCTTCGAGTACGACATCATTTACCGGCCAGGGGCCCTTAACGAATCCCCTGATGCCCTCTCACGAGGGATGTGTGCCAGCGCCACCGGGGATCAGCTACAGACCCTCCACAACGACCTCTGCCACCCAGGGGTCACGCGGCTGTTCCACTTCATAAAATCCCGTAACTTACCCTACTCGATTGAGGAAGTTCGGTCTCTGACCAGGAACTGCCGCACTTGCGCTGAGTGCAAGCCCCGGTTCTACCGCCCAGATAGAGCCCACTTAATCAAAGCTACACGGCCCTTTGAGCGGCTCAGCTTAGATTTCAAGGGCCCCCTCCCGTCCGTCGACCGCAATGTTTACTTCCTGAACATTGTGGACGAATACTCCCGGTTCCCATTCGCCTTCCCCTGCCCAGACATGACCAGCGCCACGGTCATTAAATGCCTCAACAGCCTGTTCTGCCTGTTCGGTATGCCGAGCTACATCCATACGGATAGGGGGGTGTCCTTCATGAGTGAAGAGCTACGCCAGTACATGCTGTCCAAGGGGATCACCACGAGCCGTACCACCAGCTACAACCCCCGGGGTAACGGCCAAGTGGAGCGAGAGAACGGGACAGTATGGAAAGCAGTCACTCTAGCTCTAAGGACCAAGGGCCTCCCTATCTCCCGCTGGCAGGAAGTCCTCTCGGATGTGCTCCATTCGATACGGTCGCTATTGTGTACGGCCACTAATGCCACGCCTCATGAACGAATGTTTGTCTTTCCCCGGAAATCCACCTCAGGCGTATCCATGCCGTCATGGCTCTCCACCCCAGGTCCGGTACTCGTGCGAAGGCATGTGAGGGGCCACAAGACGGACCCTCTCGTGGAGCCAGTACACCTACTCCACGCCAACCCCCAATACGCATATTTCCGGCACGCCGACGGAAGGGAGGACACCGTGTCCATAAAAGACGTCGCCCCAGCCGGCATCGACAACAACCACGGCAATTGCAGCAACAACGATCACAGCAACTCTTACCCACCCACTACTCTTTCATCACCCCCGGAAGAACATCGACCAACGGCACCCCCACCAACTACCCCTTCAACAACCCTGGCGGCACCCCCGGCAGAGACCCAGGAGGCTACCGGGGACACCCAGCCGACACCCGCGGCACCACAACAGCCACGTCAGTCGCAGAGGACTATCAAACCCCCGAACAGACTAAATCTATAGAAGGGGTGAATGTGATGAAATATTCCATTCATCACTGCCTGTGACTGTGGTCGGTTTCAGTGTCATTTCCCTTCCCCCAGTCCTCATTGTATTGTTTATTGGAATGTGCTGGAATGTGCTGTGTGTAGGGCTCCGCCCATACCTGGCCCCTTTTGTAAGCTAGCTCAGTCTGGCCTCAGTCTCCAGAAGGAAGATACCTCTCTCTCTTACGTGTTACTTTCTAAGTTAATAAAAGCCTTGTTTTGTTTCGCTAACGTCGAGTCTCGGAATTATTGAGGCACATCAGAGGGTAAACACCAGCAGGGACTGGGTGGGCCGAGCGTGTGGGGGTAAACACCAGCACAGACTGGGTGGGCCGAGCGTGTGGGGGTAAACACCAGCACGGACTGGGTGGGCCGAGCGTGTGGGGGTAAACACCAGCAGGGACTGGGTGGGCCGAGCGTGTGGGGGTAAACACCAGCACGGACTGGGTGGGCCGAGCGTGTGGGGGTAATCACCGGCATGGACTGGGTGGGCCGAGCGTGTGAGGGTAAACACCAGCAGGGACTGGGTGGGCCGAGCGTGTGAGGGTAAACACCAGCATGGACTGGGTGGACCGAGCGTGTGGGGGTAAACACCAGCACGGACTGGGTGGGCCGAGCGTGTGGGGGTAAACACCAGCACGGACTGGGTGGGCCGAGCGTGTGGGGGTAAACACCAGCACGGATTGGGTGGGCCGAGCGTGTGGGGGTAAATACCAGCAGGGACTGGGTGGGCCGAGCGTGTGAGGGTAAACACCAGCACGGATTGGGTGGGCCGAGCGTGTGAGGGTAAACACCAGCAGGGACTGGGTGGGCCGAGCGTGTGAGGGTAAACACCAGCACGGACTGGGTGGGCCGAGCGTGTGAGGGTAAACACCAGCACTGACTGGGTGGGCCGAACGGCCTGTTTCCGGGTTAGAATTTCTATGTAAAAGAAAGACTTGCATTTATATAGCACCTTTCGCAGCCACCGGACGTCCCAAAACGCTTTACAGCCAATGAAGTACTTTTTGAAGTGTAGTCACTGTTGTGATGTAGGAAACTCGGCAGCCATTTTTTGCACAGCAAGCTCCCATGAACAGCAATGTGATAATGACCAGATAAAATGTTTTAGATGTTTTAGATGTTGATTGAAGGATAAATATTAACCAGGAAACCAGAGATAACTCCCCTGCTCTTCTTCAAAATAGTGCCATCGGATTTTTTACATCCACCTGAGAGAGCAGGTTTAATTGCAGTTTAACGGCTCATCTGAAAGGCAGCACCTTCGACAGTGCGGCCCTCCCTCGGCACTGCCCCTCCGACAGTGCGGCCCTCCCTCGGCACTGCCCCTCCGACAGTGCGGCCCTCCCTCAGCACTGCCCCTTCGACAGTGCAGCCCTCCCTCGGCACTGCCCCTCCGACAGTGCGGCGCACCCTCAGTACTGCCCCTTCGACAGTGCGGCCCTCCCTCGGCACTGCACTGCAGCATCAGTGCGGCCCTCCCTCAGCACTGCCCCTCCAACAGTTCGGCCCTCCCTCAGCACTGCCCCTCCGACAGTTCGGCCCTCCCTCAGCACTGCCCCTTCGACAGTGCGGCCCTCCCTCGGCACTGCCCCTTCGACAGTGCGGCCCTCCCTCGGCACTGCCCCTCCGACAGTGCGGCGCTCCCTCAGTACTGCCCCTTCGACAGTGCGGCCCTCCCTCAGCACTGCCCCTCCGACAGTGCGGCCCTCCCTCAGCACTGCCCCTTTGACAGTGCGGCTCTCCCTCGGTACTGCCCCTCCGACAGTGCGGCCCTCCCTCAGTACTGCCCCTCCGACAGTGCGGCCCTCCCTCAGCACTGCCCCTTTGACAGTGCGGCCCTCCCTCAGTACTGCCCTTTCGACAGTGCGGCCCTCCCTCAGCACTGCCCCTCCGACAGTGCGGCCCTCCCTCAGCACTGCCCCTCCGACAGTGCGGCCCTCCCTCAGCACTGACCCTTCGACAGTGTGGCCCTCCCTCAACACTGCCTCTTCGACAGTGTGGCCCTCCCTCAGCACTGCCCCTTCGACAGTGTGGCCCTCCCTCAACACTGCCCCTTCGACAGTGCGGCCCTCCCTCAGCACTGCCCCTCCGACAGTGCGGCCCTCCCTCAGCACTGCCTCTCCGACAGTGCGGCTCTCCCTCAGCACTGCCCCTCCGACAGTGCGGCCCTTCCTCAGCACTGCCCCTCCGACAGTGCGGCCCTCCCTCAACACTGCCCCTCCGACAGTGCGGCCCTCCCTCAACACTGCTCCTCCGACAGTGCGGCCCTCCCTCAGCACTGCTCCTCTGACAGTGCGGCCCTCCCTCGGCACTGCACTGCAGCATCAGTGCAGTACTGAGGCGGTGCTGCTCGAATACTCGAGGACATGCCTACATTCTGTTCCCCTTCACTTCCTTTACAAAGGCTCAGAGTTAGTTGAAGCCTCAGTTCAAAGACTCCTGACTTGCAGCCCCAGCTCCACCTCCAACTCAGACCCAGCTGGGCCCTCTCAATCACCAACTCCCGGCCTGGTTTCAGCCTGAGCACAGGCCAAGACCCTGCGCCAGTCAGACCCAGCCTGGGCACTGCTAACCGCAACCACGGGGCAACTTGGAGGAAATGCAGTCTTTGGTCAGGTTTCTGTTTCAACAGGCGCAAGGTAAAGGGAACCAACTGCAAGGCAGGCAAGGTAACAAGCCTATGCAGATCAGGGTATTCCAAACATCACTCTTCATCAGCCACTTAGTTGCTTATCACCGAGCTTGCAGAGCTGAGTACTGCCAACACCCAATGGGGAACTGGTTACGATGTGCCAACAGCCAATGGGGAACTGGTTACGATGTGCCAACACCCAATGGGGAACTGGTTACGATGTGCCAACACCCAATGGGGAACTGGTTACGATGTGCCAACTCCCAATGGGGAACTGGTTACGATGCCTCAGCATTTTCTTACACTTTTCATATCCTTTTGATGCTTTGATACTTTTCTTCCCCCTCCCTCCTTTCATTCCAGGTTTTGAAATGATGAAGAGTTTTGATGGAGTGAATAGGGAATGATAGGGCTTGATGGCCGGCGCAGACATGATGGTCCGAAGGGCCTCTTTCTGTGCTGTATATCCCTATCACTTTATAACTGTATGACAATGCGGGAAAAATTCAGCTTGCGACCACCCATTTTGCGCCCGTAAAATCTCACAACGTGATCTGTCGTGCCTGATCAGGAGTGGAAGTGCTCCTGACTTGGCTCGAGTGGCGTTTAGTCACCTAGGGCACCTGCCTAAAACTGGCAACAGGCTCCTTAAATATGTAAATCGGGGCCCTATATTGGTTTGCAAATCTCCATTTAGTAATACCAGGACTTCAGTGACCTAATCGGCAGTTCTTAAAGGTTTTGTTATTTGTCAAAATAAACCAAAATAAATATAATTGCTTGTAAGAGTAATCATAACTAAAAGAATTCCAATCTGATTACTCAAATTGTCCCTGACGTTATGCTCTGACGTATCCACATTGCTGGGTTAATGATTTACCACTTAGGAAAATCCTCTTCCTTGTTCCTGCAGAAGTGCCTTTACAAGTTGACGTAATTAAGGTGTAGCAGCACCTTGCTATGTATAGTAAAATATTCAACAGTCTTAAGGGGCGGGTTAAGTAAAATATCAATAACTGAAGGCCATTGTATCCACACCTGTGCTTTTGGTCTGGCTTAGAGCCAAGCTAAACACCTTCAAAACATGATCTCTATATTTACCAGACAGCGGCATTTGTACTTCAGTTAGTCATCATATTTATAAAAAGACAAAGCAGATATTTTTCCAGGGCAGATTTTACAAATGTGGCAGGCACTTTAATACTTGCGATGTCGACTAACTGTGAATTCTGGATCACAGTCCTGAAACACGCTTTCCACCAGATCATGCAAAGTTGCCTAGTTCTTCAATTTATTATTTTGTTAATTTGATGAATTTGTTTATTGTGCTGGCACTAACTCACATTAATAACTCATCCCCTTGTGTATATTACTGCCAGAATTCCATTCATTTTTTGGTGACTGTCACAAAATAGAGAGATTAATGAGTTGTGATATTAAGTGCTGTCAGATAGATCCAAGTCACAAACAGCTATTTCCCTGGAAGTCCCATTGGCCCAGAATTGCCTCGAGTTTTCAGTGTAAGGGCAGAGTACGGCCATTTCTTTTGCAAGGAAATTTGTGTGTAATCGATTTATGCTAGTTTTACACTAAAACATCACTCTGTGCGAATTTCCTCGATCATTTATTTCTGAGATACGTCCACAGTGGAATTAGTGTTTGAGTTGTGGTAGATGGGATGGGGACACTTCATTCCTTCTACCATATGACAAGGCATACGAGACTCTCCTAGAAGATTAACATTGTAAAGACTTTTCCCAGCGGCACTGATGAGGTTGGCTGGTATTTTAGTGAAGGCAATGTGCTGCAATTGCTGATAAATTAAAGAGAAAATGTCAAAGGTAACAACTCTTGTATCCAGTGGCAAATTCTTCACGACCAAATACAAGGTTACAGAGAATGTTGCATCAGGGAGATCGCTGATGATGAGTTACATCTTGTCAAAGGGCTCTTGGTGGGTTTTCAACAAGTACTTTGTAATGAGTTGTCTTAAACTTAAAGCGAGCGGTCCCAAGGTGCCCATGCTGAGCCTGTGTGCTCATTAGGTTGTTATCTGAGCACACCAGTCCGGAATCCATGTGTATTCAACTGGCCTATGTAATGTATGACCAGTGGGAAGGAATTCATCTTCTCAATTCTCAGTAACACATGGAGAAATTTGATCACTTTAAAGTAGAGAATCCCCTGTGCTTACACACCCGGACTGGAGGCCGAGGGAGAGTAGCGAGGGCAGGCCTGCATGGGTAGGGACTGCCGGAAGCTGTGTCCAGGGGTCTGTGCTGGCTGAAGAGGAATGGCCAAGATGTCAACAGATCAGTGATGGTAATATTGGGAGTGAAGAGGGAGCACTTGAAGGTAGGGCAGGATCGGGGTGGGATACGCAGGTTGACTTTATATCGCTGTGCGACATTTTAAAGTGTGACCGTTTCCTTACACACTGTGGACAGGCACTGGATCAAGGAGCCCGGAATTCTGGGAGTGCTGCTTTACTGGCAGAGGAATGGCAGAACAAAGCTTCTGTCTTCCCATGGCCAGTAAAGCAGGACCCATCCCAGCCACGGGGACAGTCTGCCCCCTAACATAGAATCAGAGAATCAGAGAAATTTACAACACAGAAGGAGGCCATTCGGCCCATCATGTCCGTGCCGGCCGACAAAGAGCTCTCCAGCCTAATCCCACTTTCCAGCTCTTGGTCCGTAGCCCTGTAGGTTACGGCACTTCAAGTGTATACCCAAGTACTTTTTAAATGTGATGAGGGTTTCTGCCTCTACCACCCTTTCAGGCAGTGAGTTCCAGACCCCCACCACCCTCTGGGTGAAAAAGGTTCTCCTCAACTCCCCTCTAATCGTCCTAACAATTACTTTAAATCGATGCCCCCTGGTTATTGACCCCTCTGCTAAGGGAAATAGGTCCTTCCTATCCACTCTATCTAGGCCCCTCATAATTTTATACACCTCAATTAAATCTCCCCTCAGCCTCCTTTGTTCCAAAGGAAACAACCCCAGCCTCTCCAATCTTTCCTCAAAGCTAAAGTTCCCCAGCCCAGGCAACAACCTTGTAAATCTCCTCTGTATCCCCTCTAATGCAATCACATCCTTCCTGTAATGTGGAGACCAGAAGTGCACGCAGTATTCTAGCTGTGGCCTAACTAATTCTTTACAGAGTTTTAGCATAACCTCCCTGCTCTTATATTCTATGCCTTGTCTAATATTGATGTGTGACTAATAATGCCTTCTTAACCGCCTTATCTACCTGTCCTGCTACCTTCAGGGATCTGTGGACATGCACTCCAAGGTCCCTCTGTTCCTCTACACTTCTCAGCATCCTACCATTTATTGTGTATTCCCTTGCATTGTTAGCTTTCCCCAAATGCTTTACCTCACACTACTCCAGATTGAATTCCATTTGCCACTTTTCTGCCCACCTGACCAGTCCATTGATATCTTCCTGCAGTCCACAGCTTTCTTCCTCACTATCATCTGCAGACTTCTTAATCACGCCCCTACATTGAAGTCTAAATCATTGATATATACCACAGAAAGCAGGCGACCTGGTACTGAGCCCTGCAGAACCCCACTGGAAACAGCCTTCCAGTCACAAAAACACCTGTCGACCATTACCCTTGGCTTCCTGCCACTGAGCCAATTTTGGATCCAACTAGCCACTTTCCCTTTTACTTTTAAAAGCCTTGCTAAAATCCATGTAGACTACATCAAATGCGCTACCCTCATCGACCCTCCTCGTTACCCCCCTCAAACAGTTCAAGCAAGTTAATCAGACGCTATCTTCCCTTAACAAATCCATGCTAATGGACTTTACCACAATGGGGTAGCCAGTCTGCCCCGTAAGGTGTCATCAGCAATGTTCCCTGTAAGGTGCGCGCACTGCTTCAGGGAACCCATGCAGCCGGCTTGCCGGCATTTCAATGTAAAATCCACGCATGCGCGGTATTTTGAAAGGCCCGCGCAGCCCTTTAAAGGGGCCACGCAGGGCCCCCAAAAAATTACAGGAAGCAGAGGCCTGACATCACTCCTGAAAATCAGAGCAGCGTCATGCACTGCTGCCCAAGATGAATTTCTCCCCCTACATGAGCTGCATTAGTGACACGGCATTAACCTCCTGTTTCTGCTCTTTGGTTACCAGCCTGATGTGGATAAAGCCGTGGAAGCAGCAAGAGCAGCGTTCCAGCAAGGCTCCCCCTGGAGAAACCTGGACACATCGGCTAGAGGAAGACTCTTATGTAAATGGGCTGACCTCATTGAGCGGGACCGACACATCCTGGCTGTAAGTAAGATAAAATAAAATAAAATATATACACGTAAACTGTGGATGTGGAAATTAAACCTCACAGTCGGATCCGAGGCTGAGTTTCAGCTCCAGTACTCTATCACTGCAGCAGTTTGATAAATGTCACTTCTCAAATAAACCAGTTTTCAGTGAACTTACACTTTCATTAATGATTCCATGCAGGACGTTAGACTGTAATTATGACTCATTACTCAGCAATACACCTGACATGGAATAATAACATATGCAGAAAATATGATGCTATAATTATTAATAGTAATTAGCAATTATTCATTTGAATTTAATGGTACTGTGATATCTTGCAGGATTCAAACACTGCTTCTTGGACAGTGTAAAGAATGTTGTATTTGCAAATAAATGATAGAAAATGATGTTAAAGATCCATCAGATACAGTTCAATAATGCACCTGGTCTGTCAGATGAAGAATAGCCTATTAGATTGACACATCGACAATCCCAGAATTATCGCCAGTTTCTGCGTCGATCTTGCTGACCAAAACTTAAGCGCAAATTTCCTGCAGAGCTCATTTGCCGACACCGGAACATAAAGGCTGGAGTAAAACAAGTGCAAATGCAGTGCACCAATAGGGGTAATGGCGAATGAGCTGCTGTCTCCTGCCCTGGAGCCTCACTCTCAGAGCCTCCCCCCCTGCTCCTCTTCCTCCTCTATTATTGGGCACCTCATTGGGAAGGCCATTCCAGCTGCTTCATCTTCCTGTGGCGGTTGAGGCGGGGATCCTAAACAATCTGGATACACTGAGACTGACAGCACTTTGATCAACTGTAGTAAGAAAAATTCAAAAACAATTCACTAAGACAATCGCTGTCAATCTCACTTATGTCGATATCAGGTGGCATTGGGCTGTGCTGCACCTAAATCTTTGGGTGTAAATTTACACCATCGTGTTACTGGAATACACGAGAGAAACTCCCCCAACCCTCTCCCGCCCGTCATGGGCGGTTAATATCGAGGCTATTATCTCAGAAAAAAATTAACAGCATTGTGATGACTATAATGTTTGTGTATGTTTCTGTGTTTGTGTGTGTGTGTATGAATGTGAATGTATTTGCGTGCACATGTATATACAGGTGTATATATATATATCTGTGTATGCGTGCATTCCTGTGTATGCTCATGTATATGTGTGCATGTAAATGTCCATGTGTATATATGTACATGTGTGTGTTTTCATATGTGTGTGCATGCTTGTATATGGGTGTATGTACATGGGTATTGTATATGTGTGTATGTGCGCCTATGTGTGCAACTTGTGTGTAAATATGTGTCTGTATGTACACGTACATATGTGTGTTTCTGAATATGTATGTATGTCTACCTGTGTGTGTCTATGTGTGTATATACCTAGGTGTGTACATATGTGTGATGATCAATCTCGTATTATGGTAACCAATCACACAGATATTTATAAAATGAAAGCTACAGGTTTTTTTACTCATTCTCAGAATGTGGATGAGGACACATTTATCGCCTATCCCTAGTTCTATCCCTAGTTGTCTTTGAGAAGGTGGTGGTGAGCCGCCTTCTCTTTGAAGTGCGACAGTCCGTGTGGTGAAGGTACTTCCACAGTGTTGTTAGGGAGGGAGTTCCAGGATATTGACCCAGTGACAATGAAGGAACAGTGGTAAATGTCCAGGTCAGGATGGTGCGTGACGTGAAGGTGATGGTGTTCCCACGGCTTTTCTGCTCCTGTCCTTCTCGGTTTAAGAGGTCACAGGGGAGGGAGGTGCGGTTGAAGTAAATTATTGCAGTGAGTTATTGCACATGTAAATTATTGCACATACTGCAGCCAGAGTGAGCCGATGGTGGAGGGGGTGGATAGTGAGAACAGTACCATTGATTAAGCAAACCGCTCTATCCTGGATGGTATCGAGTTTCGCGAGTGTTGTTGCAGATGCACCCTTCCAGGTGAGTCTTCTCTCATATGCCTGCTTTGAGCCTTGTGGATCATGGATAGTCAGTGAGGGTTCAGGAGGTGAACCACTCAGTGCAGAGTACCGAACCTCTGCCCTGGCCTTGACGCTATAGTGCTGCTTGGCTAGTTTAGATCAGCTTTTGGTCAAGATGTTGATAGTGATGTTGGTGCTGTTGAAGGTCAACGGGAGGTAGACTTTCTCTTGTTGGAGATGGTCATTACCTGCACTTATGTGGTGTGAATGTTACCTGTCACTTGTCAGACCAAGCCTGGATGTTATTCAGGTCCTGCTGTAGGCTGGCATTGGTTGCTTCATTAGTAGAAGAGTTGTGAATGGAGCTGAACACCCTGGAATCGTCAGTGGACAGCTCCACTCCTGACCTTATGAAGAAGAGAACGTCATTGACGAAGCAATTGAAGATGGCTGAGCCAAAGACGCTTCTCTGAGGATCTCCTGCACTGATGTATCGAGGCTATGATGAATGCATCCGACAACCACAACCATCTTCCTTTGCATCAGTTTTGACTCCAGCCACCAGAGGGTTTTCTCTTAGACTCCATTGACTTCAGTTTTGCCATGACTCCTTTGTGCAACACTTGGTCAAATGCCGCTTGATGTCAAGGGCAGCTACTCTCACTGACACTCAGCTCTTGCTTTCATGTCTGGATCAAGGCTGTAATGAGGTCTGGAGGTGAATTAAGGTTCCGCCAGAACCACTGAGCATCGGTGAGCAGATTATTGGTGAGTAGGTGTCGCTTGATGACACTATTGATGACTCCTTCCACCACTTTACTGATGACTGTGCAAAGGTGCTACTTACCAGGTTAAATTTATCCTGTTTTTTATGGATAGGAATTACTTGAGCAATCTTCTGCATTGTTGGGTTGGTGCCAAAGTCTAGGGGAGCACAGGTCTGTAGCACTGCTACCGGGATATTATAGCCTTTGCTCTGTCCAATGTACCTGCTGCTTCCTAAAGTCACGTAGAGTAAACTAAATTGGCTGGACACTGATATCTATGATGGTGAGGACCTCAGGAGGAGGCCAAGTAGAATCATCCAGTCGACACTTTTGCTGAAGACGCTTGCAGTCACATCAGCCACGTCTTTAACACTCACATGTTGGGCTCCACCATGGAGATGGGAGATGTTCATGGAGCCTCCTCCTATTAGTTGCCGGGCTGTCCACAATCATCCTTGACTGGATGTGATTGGGCTATAGAGCTTTCTTCTGATCTATTGGTTGTGGGACTGCTTATCTCTGTCTATAGCCTGCTGCTTTTGATGTTTAACATACGGGTAGCTCAGTGTAATAGCTTCACTAGATTCATATTTTATTCTAAGCCTGGTGCTGCTCCTGGCATTCTCTTCTACACTTTGTATTGAACCAGGGTTGGTCTCCTTGCTTGATGGTGATGCAGGAGTGAGAAATATGCCAGGCCAGGCGGTTACAGATTCTTGTGGTATACAATTCTGTTGCTGCTGATGATACACAGCATGGATGCCCAGGTTGGGGCTGCTAGATCCGTTCTTGGTCTGTCGTTAATCTGCCCCACTTAGTACGGTGATAGTTCCAAACTACATGGTGGAGAATGTCCCCAACAGTGAAGATAGTGTTCACAAGGAATTTGCAGTGGACACTTCTATGGTCTGCAAAAGGTTTGTTGGTAAGGACAACATCAAGTAGGTTACTTCCTCATGTTGGATCCCTCACTAGCTGATGCAGGCCCAGGCAGCTGTGTCCGTTGGGACTCGAGCAACTGGTCAGTGGTAGTACTATTGAGCCATTCTTGGTTGTGGATATAGAAGTCCCTCACCCAGCGTGCATTTTGTGCCTTAGCTTCCCTCAGAGCTTCCTCCAAGTGGTAGTTAACATGTAGGAGTACTAATTCATCAGTTGAGGGGGGCAGGGGGGCGGGAGCGGCAGTAGGTGGCGATTAATAGAAGGTTTCCTTGACCTGCTTTAACCTGACGCCATGAGACTTCATGGGGTCTGGAGTCAATGTTGAGGAGTCCAATGGCCACTCCCATCTGACTGTACCCCCACTTCTGGTGAGTCTGTCCCGCTGGTGGAACTGGTTATACCCAGGGATGGTGATGGAGGAATCTGGGATGTTGGCTGATAGATATGACCCTGATATCGGCTGTTGCTTGACCGATGTGTGAGGCAGCTCTCTCAACTTGGACACCAGATGTCAGGGCAAAGGACCTTGCCGGGTCTTAGAGACTGCCTTAGTCTCAAGTTAATAAGATGCCTGGGTCGTTGCCAATAGGTCCGCCCAATCGTCTTTATATTATTAAACTTTATAGCTTGCTTGGCCACTATAGAGGGCATTAAAAGTCAACCACGCAGTGCGGACGAGAGTCACGTATAGATCAGATCGGGTAGGGACGGTAGATTCCCTTCCCTGAAGGGCATTAGTGAACAAGTCAGCTTTTTACCACAATCATCTTTATTTTTCTGGTACCATCTCACAAATTATCAGCTTTATTTAATTCAGTTTCAGAACTACCAGGGCAGAATTTGAACTCCTAACCTCGGAGTTGCTGATCCAGGGCCGTAAGCACTCGGCTTCCGTGCCCAGCTTTTAATGAGATGCCATCTGGTTGTAATCCACTTGAAGAGTTACAGATCTCACTCGTTCCTGAGTTCTGTAAGCAGACAGCATCAAGCACAGAAGAAACTATTAGGGTTAATAGAATAACACAATTATCCCACATCACAGCACAAGATGTCAAGTTCAATTAATTTTCACCAGATAAAGGCAGATTGTTGCTGAGATACATTGTCATGAAACAAAGCCCTTCATAAATTAAAGGAATGACAGACACCAGAGCATCTGAGGATTGGATAAGCCCCTTTGTGTTAGCGATGGTTCTATTACTGAAAAAGAGAAAAATGATACAACCCCATTACAAATACTTTCTAAAGGAGAAAAGTGGCAGAGAAGTAATTCAATAGCAAATAAATAGCTTAGAGTCAAGTTCAAACACACCTGGCCAGGAGCTGATGGCGTGGTTCATCGGATCTGAAAACCTCAAGTTCTTTTCATGTCAACATGAATAAAACACACACCTAACTTTGATGATTGCAAACATTTGGTTTGTCAGCAACCATCTCCGTCATCATAAACCACATCAGTCGAGATAGCCTGCGAATACAGTGATGAGACTTTCCAAATCAAGGGCTTCCATGTGAGTGGAACCTGCTGCCCTTTATAATGCCTCTTCGTGACTGCTCAGAAGTTAAGTGGGTTCTCACTGTTCAATAAGGACAATGGCCCTGACAATTCCTGCATTCGGGGACATTAGCACACAGCAGTTGGGTGCCCATACCACTTACAGCCCAGCTGGGGCCACCCACCAACTGGGGGGGCATGGAAACTTTCTTTGACCCCGTGCCGCTCCATCTGAGAGCCAGCATTGCTGGGTGAAGATCCTCAATGTGGCCAGAGGTGTCAGCCATGGCTCAGTGGGCAGCACTCTCTAGGTGGGAGGGGCTAGGAGTGAACCAGGTGTTACTGGTTGCCTGATTGCAGCAGGGAGTTGGAGTGAGTTTTGTAAAAAGTTGGTGGTGGGTTTTGGGGTTTTTGTTTTCAGGTTTTAGGGCCTTTTTGGCCCACATAAACAGCCAGATGGCTGCTGAGGGGTCCGGAGTGCCGGGCCCCTTAGAGGACAGTGTTCCCAAGAGGAATTTAATTAGGGAAGAAACTGTGGTTGGAAGGGAAAGAAAAAGGCCCAAAGATTTGGGCCGGGACCCCAGGAGGTTTGGAAAAGTAAACACGGTGGTGGTTCAGTGCGAGGATAAGGAGATACGAGCTTGGGATATTATCCAAGCGGTACATGAGGACTGCGGCGAGGGAAGCTGCTTTGCCTGCCGACCAAAGCCGAATGTTGGGTTCGAGGTGACGGTCAGTGGCCGAGAGGAGGTGGAAAGACCTTTACTCAGTTTGAACGTTGGCGATAAGTTCCTGGAGGTATCTCTGCTATATTCGGAAGAGGTGGTGGTCTCATTCTTAAACTTGCCAGTTTATATTGAGGACGATGTGCTAATCAAAAAATTGGAGTCGTGGGACATTAAAATTTGCTCAGCAATAAAGAGGAGATACTATCCAGGAACATAGAGTCATAGAGTTATACAGCACAGAAAGAGGCCCTTCGGCCCATCGCATCCGCACCGGCCATCAAGCCCCGTCTAATCTAATCCCATTTTCCAGCACTTGGTCCGTAGCCTTGTATGCTATGGCATTTCAAGTGCTCATCCAAATGCTTCTTGAATGTTGTGAGGGTTCCTGCCTCTACCACCCTTTCAGGCATTAAGTTCCAGATTCCAACCACCCTCTGGGTGAAAAAGTTCTTCCTCAAATCCCCTCTAAACCTCCTGCCCCTTACCTTGAATCTATGCCCCTTGTTATTGACCCCTCTACTAAGGGAAAAAGTTCCTTTCTATCTACCCTATCTATGCCCCTCATTATTTTGTACACCTCAATCAGGTCCCCCCTCAGCCTTCTCTGCTCCAAGGAAAACAACCCCAGCCTGTCCAGTCTTTCTTCATGACTGAAGCGCTCTAGCCCAGGTAACATCCTGGTGAATCTCCTCTGCACCCTCTCCAAAGCAATCACATCCTTCCTATAGTGTGGCGACCAGAACTGCACACAGTATTCCAGCTGTGGCCTAACCAGCGTTTTGTACAGCTCCATCATAACCTCCCTGCTCTTATACTCTATGCCTCGGCTAATGAAGACAAGTATCCCATATGACTTTTTAAGCACCCTATCCACCTGTTCTGCTGCCTTCAGGGATCTATGTACATGCACACCAAGGTCCCTCTGATCCTCTGTCTTTCATAGAAACATAGAAGATAGGAGCAGGAGTAGGCCATTCGGCCCTTCAAGCCTGCTCCGATATTCAATGAGATCATGGCTGATCATCCAAATTCAGTACCCTGTCCCTGCCTTCTCCCCATATCCCTTCATCCATTTAGCCTCAAGAAATATATCCAACTCTTTCTTGAATATATTTAATGAACTGGCCTCCACCGCCCTCTGTGGCAGAGAATTCCACAGGTTCACCACTCTCTGGGTGAAGAAATTCCTCCTCATTTCTGTCCTAAATGGCATACCCCTTATCCTTTGACTATGACCCCTGGTTCTGGACTCCCCGGCCATCAGAAACATCCTTTCTGCATCTAGTCTGTCCAGACCTGACAGAATTTTATAGGTTTCGATGAGATCCCCTCTCAATCTTCTAAACTCCAGTGAGTATCAGCCCAATTGACACAATCTCTCCTCGTACGTCATTCCTGCCATCCCAGGTATCAGCCTGGTGAATCTTTGCTGCACTCCCTCCATGGCAAGAACGTCCTTCCTCAGGTAAGGTGACCAAAACTGCACACAATACTCAAGGTGTGGTCTCACCAAGGCCCTGTACAACTGCAGCAAGACATCCTTGTTCTTGTACTCGAACCCTCTTGCTATGAAGGCCAACATACCATTTGCCTTCTTAACCGCCTGCTGCACCTGCGTGCTTACCTTCAGCGACTGGTGCACAATAACACCCAGGTCTCTTTGCACTTCCCCTTCTCCCAATCTATTGCCATTCAAATAATAATCTGCCTTCCTGTTTTTGCCACCAAAGTGGACAACCTCACATTTATCCACATTATAGTGCATTTGCCATGTTTCTGCCCAATCGCCCAACCTGTCCAAATCGGGTCTTACCATTCATTGTGTATTCCCTTGCCTTGTTAGTCCCTCCAAAATGCATCACCTCACACTTTTCAGGGTTAAATTCCATTAGTCACTGTTCTGCCCATCTGACCAACCCATCTATATCATCCTGCGGACTGAGGCTACCCTCCTCGCTATTTACCACCCCACCAATTTTCATGTCATCTGCGAACTTACTGATCATACCTTTTACATTCACATCCAAATCATTAATGTAGACCACAAACAGCAAGGGACCCAGCACCGATCCCTGCGGTACCCCACTGGACACAGGCTTCCATTCACAAAAAGAACCTACGACCATCACCCTCTGCCTTCTGCCACTAAGCCAGTTTTGGATCCAATGTGCCAAGGCACCCTGGATCCCATGGGTTCTTACCTTCTTGACCAGTCTCCTGTGCAGGACTTTATCGAAAGCCTTACTAAAATCCATGTACACCACATCCACAGCACTACCCTCATCCACACACCTAGTCACCCCCTCAAAAAATTCAATCAAATTGGTCAGACATGATCTTCCCTTGACAAAGCCATGCTGACAATCCCTAATTAATCCTTGCCTCTCCAAGTGGAGAGTAAGTCTGTCCCTCAGGATTTTTCCAATAATTTCCCTACTACTGATGTTAGGCTCACTGGCCTGTAATTCCCTGGTTTATCCCTACTACCCTTCTTGAAAAATAGTACCACGTTAGCTGTTCTCCAGTCCACTGGCACATCCCCTGTGGCCAGAGACGTTTTGAAAATTTGTGTCAGAGCCCCTGCAATCTCCTCCTTTGCTTCACACAGCAGCCTGGGATACATTTCATCTGAGCCTGGGGATTTATCCACTTTTAAGCCTGCTAAAACCGCTAGTACCTCCTCCCTCTCGATGCTAATATGTTCAAGTATATCACAGTCCCCGTGCCCGATTACTATGTCTACATCGTCCTTCTCCATAGTGAACACAGATCCAAAAATTCATTTAAAACCCCACCTACATCTTCTGGCTCCACACACAGATTGCCACTTCTGTCCCTAATGGGCCCTACTTTTTCCCTAGTTATCCTCTTGCCCTTAATATACTTATAAAACACCTTAGGATTTTCCTTTATTTTGCTCGCCAGTGTTATTTCATGGCCCCTCCTCGCTCTCCTAATTTCTTTTTTAAGTATCCCCCTGCAATTTTTATACTCCTCTAGGGCTTCCCCTGTCTTTAGTCCTTTGTATCTGCCAAATGCCCCCCTTTTTTTCCTAATCCATTCTCGTATATCCCTTGACATCCAAGGTTCCCTGGGCTTGTTGGTCCCACCCTTGATCTTTACGGGAACATGTTGCCATTGTACTCTCTCAATTCCCTTTCTGAAAGACTCCCATTGCTCCGATGTGGATTTTCCTACAAGTAGCTGATCCCAGTCCACTTTGGCCAGATCCTGCCTTATCATATTAAAATCGGCCTTCCCCCAATTTAGAACCTTTATTTCAGGTCCATCTTTGTCCTTTTCCATGACTACCTTAAATCTCACCGAATTATGGTCACTGTCACCAAAGTGCTCACCTACTAACACTTCTACCACTTGCCCGGCCACATTCCCTAGAATTAGGTCCAGTACCGCCCCCTCTCTTGTAGGACTTTCTACATGCTGGCTCAAAAAGCTCTCCTGGATGCACTTTAAGAATTCTGCACCCTCTAAGCCTTTCACACTCTGACTATCCCAGTTAATATTGGGGAAGTTGAAATCCCCCACTATTATTACCCTATTATTTGCACATGTCTCTGAGATTTGCCAACATATCTGTTCCTCTATCTCCCCCTGACTGTTTGGGGGCCTATAGTACACTCCCAGCAAAGTGCTTGCCCCCTTTTTGTTTTTAAGTTCTACCCATATGGCCTCATTAGAGGAACCTGTTAATATATCATCCCTCCTTACAGCAGTAATTGACTCCTTAATTAATATTGCAACACCCCCTCCTCTTTTACCCCCACCCCCCTCTGTCTCGCCTGAAGATTCTATACCCCGGAATATTGAGCTGCCAGTCTTGCCCCTCCCTCAACCATGTCTCCGTGATAGCAACAATATCATACTCCCATGTGTTCATCAACACCTTCAGTTCATCCACCTTATTCGCAAGACTCCTTGCATTAAAATAAATGCCATCCAGCCTTGGCTACTCCCTTGTGCCGTTACATATTTGCTCTGCCTTCCAAGCTGACTTGTTTTTTCCTCTATATTTGGCTGTACATCACCCCCTATTATAGCTCCACTCTGTATCCCATCCCCCTGCCAAGTTAGTTTAAACCCCCCCAACAGTGCTAGCAAACCTCCCCGCAAGGATATTTGTCCCGTTCTGGTTCAGGTGCAGCCCGTCCGACTTGTACAAGTCCCACCTTCCCCAGAAGCAGACCCAGTGATCCAGGAAACTAAAGCCCTCCCTCCTGCACCAACTCTTTAGCCACGCATTCATCTGCTCTATCCTCCTATTCCTATACTCACTAGCACGTGGCACCAGGAGTAATCCAGAGATTACAACCTTTGAGGTCCTGCTCTTTAATCTGCTACCTAGCTCCCTAAATTCTTGCTGCAGGACCTCATCCCTCTTCCTACCCATGTTGTTGGTCCCAATGTGAACCACGACCTCTGACTGTTCACCCTCCCCCTTCAGAATGCCCTGCAGCCGTTCAGTGACATCCTTGACCCTGGCACCAGGGAGGCAACAAACCATCCTGGAGTCACATCTACAGCCACAGAAATGCCTATCTGTTCCCTTTACGATAGAATCCCCTACCACTATTGCTCTCTCACTCTTATTCCTCCCTTCCTGAGCAGCAGAAGCACCCCCGGTGCCAGGAAGTTGGCTGCTGCTGCCTTCCCCTGGTAAGTCATCCCCCTCAACAGTAGCCAAATCGGTATACCTGTTTGAGAGGGGGATGGCCACAGGGGTCCACTGCACTACCTGCCTGCTTCTACTGCTCTGCCTGATGGTCACCCATTTCCCTTCTGCCTGTGCAGCCCTTACCTGCGGTGTGACCAACATGGGTAGCAGATGGAACCCGTTACGTAAAGGTGCGGTTCTCAGAGGGGGTGAGGCCATTACCGCACAGCATGGAATTCGAGACACTGGAAGGAGTGCAGTACTTTCGAGTGCTGCATGATAACCAAGTGAAGGTTTGCTATTATTGTCTTGGACACGACCATCTTGTAAGAAACTGTCCAGACTTGTACTGTTATAATTGTGGCGAGTCTGGACACATCGCTCGGAGCTGCAAGGCGGCGAGCTGTGGGGTGTGTCACAAAGGCCCCACCCACGGTGAGTGTGAGGCAGAAGGAAGCTCTATGAGTGATGAGGAGATGGGAGAAGGAGCAGGAGATGAGTGGAACGGCCAGAGGAGCGGAGCAGTCAGAGGACACAGCTGGTAAATTGAAGGAGAAAAGAGCACAGGAAGAGGCAGAAAATTGCGGAGCAGAGAACAGGATGGAGATGGTGGAAAACACACCAAGTACAGAGGAAAAGAACAAAGACAGCAGCGGGCAGCAAGGGTCGAGTGCAGACTCGAGCCTTAATACGGTTCAGCTCTCCCTAAAGAATCTGGTGTCCGCGGGGGGAGAGGAGGTGGGAGCGGGGTGCGTGGTAAATTTAAGTACTCCAAAGAAGGACGGGGAGTCAGACATCTCAGTGAGCAGGAGGGGGCAAGACAAGGAGAGGTTGCAAGAGGCAGGAGCCTTAAAGGGGCAACAGAACGGGATCGGCGAGCACTGTTGGGGGGGGTTTAAACTAACTTGGCAGGGGGATGGGATACAGAGGGGAGCTGAAATAGGGGGTGATGTGCTGCCAATTATAGAGAAAAAAACAAGTCAGCTTGGTAGACAGGGCAAATATATAAGGGCAAGGCTGGATGGCATCTATTTTAATGCAAGGAGTCTTGCAAATAAGGTGGATGAACTGAAGGTGTTGATAAACACATGGGAGTATGATATTGTTGCTATCACGGAGACATGGTTGAGGGAGGGGCAATATTCCGGGGTACAGAATCTTCAGGCGAGACAGAGGGGGAGGTATAAGAGGAGGGGGTGTCGCAATATTAATTAAGGAGTCAATTACTGCAGTAAGGAGGGATGATATATTAGCAGGTTCCTCTAATGAGGCCATATGGGTGGAGCTTAAAAACAAAAAGGGGGCAAGCACTTTGCTGGGAGTGTACTATAGGCCTCCAAACAGTCAGGGGGAGATAGAGGAACAGATATGTAGGCAAATCTCAGAGAAATGTGCAAATAATAGGGTAATAATAATGGGGGATTTCAACTTCCCCAATATTAACTGGGATAGTCAGAGTGTGAAAGGCTCAGAGGGTGTAGAATTCTTAAAGTGCATCCAGGAGAGCTTTTTGAGCCAGCATGTAGAAAGTCCTACAAGAGAGGGGGCGGTACTGGACCTAATTCTAGGGAATGTGGCCGGCCAAGTGGAAAAAGTGCTAGTGGGTGAGCACTTTGGTGACAGTGACCTTAATATGGTGAGATTTAAGGTGGTCATGGAAAAGGACAGGGATGGGCCGGAAATAAAGGTTCTAAATTGGGGGAAGGCCGATTTTAATAAGATAAGGCAGGATCTGGCCAAAATGGACTGGGATCAGCTACTTGTAGGAAAATCCGCATCGGAGCAATGGGAGGCTTTCAGAAGGGAGATTGAGATCATACAATGGCAACATGTTCCCGTAAAGGTCAAGGGTAGTTCCAAAAACCACAGGGAACCTTGGATGTCAGGGGATATACGAGAATGGATTAGGAAAAAAAGGGGGGCTTTTGGCAGATACAAAAGGCTAAAGACGGAGGAAGCCCTAGAGGAGTACAAAAAGTGCAGGGGGATACTTAAAAAAGAAATTAGGAGATCAAGGAGGGGCCATGAAATAACACTGGCGAGCAAAATAAAGGAAAATCCTAAGATGTTTTATAAGTATATTAAGGGTAAGAGGATAACTAGGGAAAAAATAGGGCCCATTAGGGACAATAGTGGCAATCTGTGTGTGGAGCCGGAAGATGTAGGAAGGGTTCTAAATGAATTTTTTGCATCTGTTTTCACTATGGAGAAGGACGATGTAGACATAGAAATAGGGCGGGGGGACTGTGATATGCTCGAACATATTAACATCGAGGGGGAGGAGGTATTGGCGGTTTTAGCAGGCCTAAAAATGGATAAATCCCCAGGCCCGGAAAAAATGTATCCCAGGCTGCTGTGTGAGGCAAAGGAAGAGATTGTGGGGGCTGTAACACATATATTCAGGACCTCTCTGGCCACAGGGGATGTGCCAGAGGACTGGAGAACCGCTAATGTAGTACCATTCTTCAAGAAGGGAAGTAGGGAAAAACCGGGGAACTACAGGCCAGTGAGCCTAACATCAGTGGTAGGAAAATTATTGGAAAAAATTCTGAGGGACAAAATTTGTCTCCACTTGGAGAGGCAAGGATTAATCAGGGATATTCAACATGGCTTTGTCAAGGGAAGATCATGTCTGACTAATTTGATTGAATTTTTTGAGGGGTGACTAGGTGTGTGGATGAGGGTAACGCAGTGGATGTGGTAAACATGGATTTCAGTAAGGCCTTCGATAAAGTCCCGCACAGGAGACTGGTCAAGAAGGTAAGAGCCCATGGAATCCAGGGTGCCTTGGCACATTGGATACAAAACTGGCTTAGTGGCAGAAGGCTGATGGTCGAAGGTTGTTTTTGTGACTGGAAGCCTGTGGCCAGTGGGGTACCACAGGGATCGGTGCTGGGTCCCTTGCTGTTTGTGGTCTACATTAATGACTTGGATATGAATGTAAAAGGTATGATCAGTAAGTTCGCGGATGATACAAAAATTGGTAGGGTGGTAAATAGCGAGGAGGGAAGCCTCAGCCTGCAGGACGATATAGATGGGTTGGTCAGATGGGCGGAACAGTGGCAAATGGAATTTAACCTGGAAAAGTGCGAGGTGATGCACTTTGGGGGGACTAACAAGGCAGGGGAATACACAATGAATGGTAAGACCCTAGGCAAGACGGAGGGTCAGAGGGATCTGGGTGTGCAAGTACACAGATCCCTGAAGGCGGCGGAACAGGCGGATAAGGTGGTAAAAAAGGCATATGGGATACTTGCCTTCATTAGCCGAGGCATAGAATATAAGAGCAAGGAGGTTATGATGGAGCTGTATAAAACACTGGTTAGGCCACAGCTGGAATACTGTGTGCAGTTCTGGTCGCCACACTACAGGAAGGATGTGAATGCTTTGGAGAGGGTGCAGAGGAGATTCACCAGGATGTTACCAGGGCTGGAGCGCTTCAGCTATGAAGAGAGACTGGGCAGATTGGGTTTGTTTTCCTTGGAGCAGAGGAGGCTGAGTGGGGACATGATTGAGGTGTACAAAATTATGAGGGGCATAGATAGGATGGATACTGAGGAGCTTTTTCCCCTTAGTAGAAGGGTCAATAACTAGGGGGCATAGATTCAAGGTAAAGGGTGGGAGGTTTAGAGGGGATTTGAGAAAGAACTTTTTCACCCAGAGGGTGGTTGGAGTCTGGAACTCACTGCCTGAAAGGGTTGTGGAGGCAGAAACCCTCACAACATTTAAGAAGCATTTGGATGAGCACTTGAAATGCCATAGCATACAAGGCTACGGAACAAATGCTGGAATATGGGATTAGATTAGACAGGGCTTGATGGCCGGCGCGGACACGATGGGCCGAAGGGCCTCTATCCGTGCTGTATAACTCTATGACTCTAACGTGCCAGAAGGGAACAATATAGGTGCCCCATTTTCCCATCGAGAGAAGGATCAGGGAGCAAGTGTCAGAGGTGGAGATGAGGTCGAAGGGAGCGGCACTGTTGGAGAAACCACGATAGCAGGAAGACTCTCTATGGGAGATGATGTATCTGACGGGGAGCAGGATTATGTATCTGACGGGGAGCAGGCACAGAGGGTTGCAGAAGAGCTTGAGAGTGAGGAATTAGAGGGGGACAGAGACATAGAAGTCGGTGGTGGGGTGGCATCATGTGGAAAGGGAAAGGTTAGTGAGGGGCAGAAGGAGGGAGAAAGGGCAGCTCCTGGGCCCAAACTTAATGCAAGGAAGAGGCTGAAACAGCAGGGAAGGTTCAAACAGGAGGTGAAAAAGAGTCGGAGGCTGCAGGAAAAAGCAACAGCTGGCCGAAAAGTTGGGAAGGAGCATGTGAGGAGGGAAGGGCCAGAGATTAAATGATGGGGAGATTATCAGGCATACTTCCCTTCTTTGGAGCCATGATTACATTGGTCTCGATTAATGTGAACGGACTGAGGGGTGAGAAGAAATTGCAGCAGTTGTTGCAGGGTTTTAAAGGTACGGACTTGTTGTGTCTGCAAGAAACCTTTTAGGATGAGGATATCCTAGAAAGAGTTCAGAAGGTTTGGAAGGGAGAGGTGTTTGCAAGTTGTGCAAGTTGTGCAAACAATAACCGTAGAGGGGTGGCTGTTTTGGTGAGTCTGTCCATAAAAGAGAACATTGCCTTGGTGGACAAGGACACTGAGGGGAGATTTTTATGGCTAAGGGTAAAAATGGAGGAATTTAATTGCGATCTCTTTAATATCTATGCACCGAACGACCATTGCAAGTGTCGCGATTTTTTTCGGGGGTTATTCACTGCAGCGGCAGAGGTGGAAAATCCTTGTATATTGAGGGATTTTAATGTATTTTTATCTCGGATGGACATTTCAGCCCAGACAATCTTTAAGGATGATGCCTCCAGAGGGATGTTTGTAAAAATGATGGAAATTTAAATTTGAGAGACATATGGAGGGACCGGAACCCCATAAAAAGGGAGTTCTCCAGATCAGGTTGGGTGGGTGATGTTTTAAAACAGAGCCGAATAGATTTTGTGTTAATGTGGGAAGGGTTAAGTGCTGAGGTGATGGAGATTTATTATAAAAAAGTATTTTTTGGTGATCACTCGGCTTTGGTTCTTAGAATTAGGAACAGCAGAGTTAAGATCGGTTCAGGGGTGTGCATTTTAAACAATCAATACCTGAAAGAAATTGCTTATAAAGAAGGGATTATAAATATAATGGGCCAGTAATTCCGTTCCAACGCGTGAGTACGGACGGTGTAATCACGCCTGTGGCCGGAGGAATTGCCGGATTCCAGCATGCACAGCGCATGCGCGGGAAACCAGCATTTCCTCTCCATCGAACTAAGGGGTTAAGAGGTCCAACGCGTGCGCGCAGCACTCTGCGCGCGCGCGTTGAACTTCCTTCGTTTTGACAGGTTTGCGCGTGTGCAAGGGCCTGAACTTTTTGGAAATGAAAAAAGGAGGCGTAAGGAGTGGATTCTTGAAGGTAAGTGGTCTATTATTTAAAATTATTACATTTTTTCCACAGCTTCATTGTTTTTAAGGACTGTACAGTAAGGTAAGTTTATTTTTAGACCCGAATTCGTTAAAAAAAAAAAATCAAAAATTTTATTAATTGTTTTAAATAGTTTTTTAAAGTTATTTATAGTTTATTTAATTATTGGGATTTTTTTTTAAATTTTAATTAAAGTTAAACTAGTCTTTTGGGCGCCCGTACTTTTCATGAGTTTGACAGTCTTTACTATCAACCTCCCCTGATTGGCTGCAGAGTGCTCACCTGATCCCAGCCGGCACATCGCACTAACTACACCGCTGGATCAGGTAAGCACATCGCGCCGACATCTGAACCGGGCCAGTGACAGGAAATGCAAGCAGGCCCAGGCTTCAGATGTCAGCGCGCAGGGTGAGTGCAGATCGGGGGCTTGCACGCGCGGCAAGCACCCGATCCTAATTTCTGGCTCAATAAAGAATGCTCGGAAGGAACCTTTGTTCTTGAAAGAAAGAAGAGTTTGGTGGGACAATTTCAAATATGAGGTAAAAGTTTTTTCGGTACGTTATGGGAAAAAGTGGGCGGCAGCTAACCGGCGTCGAGAAGAGAATATAAATAAAAGGTTTACGGATGTCTGTAAAGCAGTTGACGGAGGGGATAAGGGAGCGGAGACTAAGTTCCGGGTGCTAAAGGAAGAGTGGGAATTATTGCAAGCTGAAAAATGCAAGGGAGCCATTCTCCGTGCAAAGGCTAGAGATGCATTGCAGGGCGAAAGATGCACTAGATATTTTCTAGAGCAAGAGAAGCTGCGACAGAGATTATCGTTAACTGAAGAGTTGAAGGTTGGGGAGAAGATCATTCATGAAAGTGGGGAGATTTTAGAGGTGGCTAGCAGCTTTTATCAAGAGTTATATACTAAAGAAGACATTTCCAATTTGGAGATGGAGAGGGTTACTGCTTTTATTGAAGAGGGTTTAAAGGAGGATGAGAGAAGCATGTGTGACAAAGAAGTAGGATTAGCGGAAATAAAAGTAGCAATTAGTGGAATGAAGAGGGGGAAAGCCCAGGGTCCGATGGACTAAGTGCAGAATTTTTCGAGATTTTATGTCCATTGCTCTTAGAAGTTTTTAAGGAAATTAAAATTGAGGGAAACCTGGCCCCATCTATGAGGAGCGGTATCATAAGCTTAGCTTATAAAAATAAAGGGGATAGACGGGATCTGAAGAATTATCAAATCACATTATTAAATGTGGATTATAAGATCTTGGTGAGGGTTATGGCAAATCGTTTGAAGGAGGTGTTACCGCAGATAGTTTTGCCCTCTCAGTCCTATGGAGTCATAGGCCGGGACATCGCAGACTCTGTGGTCTCAATCCGAGATGCGACAGAGCTCATGGAAGAGAGTGGGAGGGATGCTTGTGTATTAAAGATAGATCAAGAGAAAGCCTTTGATAGGGTCTCTCGTGAGTTTTTATTGAAGGTTTTGGAAGCATTTGGTTTCAAGGAAAATTTCATTCAGTGGATAAGGATTTTTTATTCAAACATATTTAGCTGTGTTAAATGTAATGGTTTTTTATCCAAGTATTTTCCGATACAGAGATCAGTGAGACAGGGTTGTCCCCTGTCCCCATTGTTGTATACATTGGTAGCAGAACTATTAGGTTACATGATGCGAAAGAAACAAGGTGTAGTTGGGATTGTGGTCCCCAGTTCTGGGCTGGTGTCGGTGATACACCAATATGCAGATGACACAACCTTAACATTGAGGAATGGGGAGTCAGTGAGGAAAGCTATGGATGTAGTGGAGGAATATTGTAGAGCTTCAGGAGCCAGAGTGAATTATAGTAAGCCCCAATGCCTGGTTGCAGGGAGGGGTAGGGGGGAATGGTTGGGGGAATGTCCCTTTAAGGTGGTGGTTTTGGAAATTCTGGGGGTGCATATGGGGTGCAAGAAAGACAGGGATGAAGTGGATTGATTAAATTGGGAACCGAAGGTTATGAAAATTAAAAAGATTTTGGGAAGATGGGAAAGAAGGTGGTTGAAAGTGCAAGGAAGAGCGACAGTGGTGTCTGCTCTCCTGCTATCTAAGCTATGGTACTTATTGACAGTGGAGGATATTCCTGAGTGGGTGGAAAAGTCCATCCGAGAGGCTTGTGTGAGATTTTTATGGGAAGGGAAGCCAGCCTTGGTGGCTTACAATACCATCATTGGACGGAGAAATCAGGGAGGACTCAATTGCCCAGATATTGATTTGAAGAAAAAATCCTTTAGAATCAAATGGCTGAAGGGATTCCTTCAGAAGTCAAATACAAGTTTTTGGAAGAGTTGTTTTGAGCATTTTTTAAAACGAAGTGGGATAGGAGGGCAGGGTGTAAAGTCTGTGGGTTATATGGTGAATTAATACACAGACTACAAGAGTAACTTTAACAGGACTTTACTATTCGAAGGTCAGGGCGAATCTGCCCAATAAATCCTTACACAGCACTTATATACCGGTGTGGTCACCACCGGTATTACAGTATACAGCAGCCAAGATAAAGTAGTGCAACACCTAAAATAGTTCTCTTAAAGGTGGACAGTTACATACAATAGTTCTCTTAAAGGTAGAACGGTTACATACACTACAATCCTCCCTTTTTAGCTTACAACATACTTATTCCCCATTAAACATAACATCATAACATCTATCCAACTTCATTTAAAAACAGTTCACAGATGTAGTCTCTGCGGAAAACAGTTCACAGATGTAGTCTCTGCGGAAAACAGTTCACAGATTCAGTCTCTGCGGAAAACAGTTCACAGATTCAGTCTCTGTGGAGGCGCCTCCTGTGCTTCTTGCCTCGGTCCGGACAACGCCTCGGTGGTGTAGCAGTTTCCTGTGGTGTAGTCGGTTCACGTTGCTGGAGTGACTCATCCAATAGTCCTTCACTGGACTTAACAGCTTGAACTTCCGACACTTCTGAACCAGCATTGTTGACTTCTAAAAGCTTGAGTACCTTGGGAAGTTTTTCTACTTCCAAACTGATTTGGCTCCGTTCGGAGGGACCACGTGCGTGATCTGGTAGAGGTGATAATGGTTCAGATGGGACATCTTCTTCTGTTTCGTCTTTTCCTTTCCTGCTTCTTGGAGACTCTCTGTGCTCCGCTGCCAGCCGCATGCACAGTTCTTCCTCCTCCTCTTTCTCCTGTTGCCTTAGCAGCGCCACCATCTCCCGGAGTTTCTTAGACTTTTTGTGATTCTTCAGGGTTTGTGCACTTCGGAAGATTTCCCCACAAGCTGGGCAGAACAGGTCATCGTTATATTCGGTGTCGTTCAACAGGGCATGGTAATAATCGGTGTCGTCCTGAGCTAGGCCAGCGAGAGGGTCTTTTATTTCCTCCATGCCCAGCTGGACGTTAGCCAGCTTTTGTTCCAAGTCCCGACATCTCTCCTGAAGAGACTTCTTCATGTGTTCAGCTTCCTCCAGCTTTTTCTGGGCTTCCTGCAAGTCTTTTATTAATGACCTCATTCGTGATTTCAATGCTTCAACTTCCTTCGGAGATTGATTGATCGTACTATTCAATCCCTCTACTGGAGCAGCTGTTTCAGCATTTTGTTGTTCGACATTGACGTGAGTCAGCGTACTTTTGGCATCCAAGGGTTGCTCTGCTGCCATCTTCTCAGTCTGTGTTGCAACCTCAGCTATTTCAATAACTTTTGAGAGCTCCGAACCCCTTTCCTTTGAAGATTGAAGCTCGTGTTCAAATTGTTCCCATTTCAGAGTCTTGTCCCTCAGCATATGAAGGAGTTGGCTGACCGCTAACTCTTCTGACCTCATCCGTTTCCCAGTAGCTGCAGGGCTGTTTATAACCTTGCCCTGGGGCTCCTTTGCTGTTTCTACTTCGCCATCATCCGCAGCCTCCCCCATTCGAATTTCCACAAATGAATCGTTCGGTGATGCTGCACCCAACTTCAGTAGGAGCTCGGAATTCATGGCGACCAACTCAGCCTTTTCTGCCTGCAATCTGCTAACAAGCGCCTTCAGTTGCTGAACATCTTGCTCCACCAGATTAGAGCACGCACCTTCAGAAACCGAATCAGCTTTGATTCGTTTGGCCTCCTTGCGCAGACGGTTTGTGTGCTCCTGCTCCCTTTTCTCCCTCAGCTGTTTCTGTTGTCTTTCCAGATTCTCCCACTCTGTGTCAAAGAACGTTTTCATTGCTTTTATCTCTTGCTCGAGACGGCAACTCAATTGTTCTAATTGCTGTTGTAATTTGAAATGGAGTTGAGTTCGAGCCCGGTGTTCCTCAGACTTGTGCATGTCTGTAAACTGGACAGACTCAGAATTCTCTGCCAAACTATGTTGTTGTTATTCAGTGGAATTCTGTTCTGAAACTTTGTTCTCCTTTGAAGCATCAGTATTTATGCACTCCTTTGTTTTTCCAACCTTAGTCAGCAAGTCCATTTTAGACTTGTCTTTCGCACCTGGGCTGGTCTTGTCGTCATCCGTTTCAGAGTCTGAGCTGATTGTCTTCACCGAGTTCTCACTCGTTATTGCTTTTAGGTAGTGCCATTCCATGTTTATTTCCCTGATCCACTCCCGTCCCAGAAGTGGTGGACCTCCCTCAGGTAGTACATATAAGTCCATTCCTTGGTGTTCTTTGCCCCTGTCTCTCACCTGGACTTGTATCTTTCCCATGGGGTATACTTTATGCCCCGTGTATGTCTGCAATACGATCTTGGTGTCTCTCAAGGGTATATGTGAGAATAGCCGGTTGTAATCCCTTCGATTTATGACTGATCCTGTGTCCAATTCCATTTTCACTTGGACTCCGGCTACTTTTAGTGTGACCCAGATAGTTTGTAGGTCAGCTTCCTTACTCACATTGTGAATTCTCAGACTACCCAGTTCCTGGCCGTTCGGGTCTGAATCTGAATTCTGTTCATCTGAACTCTTCTCAGCCACCTTGTGTACCTTGCTGTACTTTCCCTGCGGTGACTTTTTTCTGTTGTTGGTCTTCTTTCCTGACCGGCATACTTTAGCTATGTGACCAAGCTTGCCACATTTTCTACATTCCTGGTTTTTAAACCAGCATTGGTTCTGGTCGTGTGTTGTCTTCCCACAACGATAACATTTTGTTGTACCCGAAGTCATTTGATCCATGCTGAGTACCGCTGCCTTCAGCTGCATTTCCGCAGTGCCTCTTGCGGCTGCTTCGTGTGATGCTGCAATAAGGACAGCCTTGTCAAGTGTAAGATCATTCTCTTCGAGCAGTCGCTTTTGTGTTCCTTCCTTCGACAACCCGCACACGAACTTGTCTCTCAATGCCTCTGTCAGATTTTCCCTAAACTGGCAGTATTTCGCTAGTCTACGCAGTTCGACCAAGTATTCCGCGTTGCTTTCCTCTTTCCGTTGCGTTCTCGCATAAAATTTGAATCGTTCCGCCAACATCAGCGGTGTGGGGTTCAAATGATCCTTCAGGACAGCAACAATATCAGCGAAAGTCTGATCCGCCGGTTTAGCTGGTGATAGAAGATGCTTCAATAGCCCGTATGTCTTCGCCCCCATTGCGTTTAATAAGGTGAGAGCTTTATCATCATCTGCTATTTTATTGGCCTCACAATATATCTCGATGCGTTCTACGTATGTGGCCCAATCTTCCACCTCGGAATCGAAGTTGTTGATGTTACCATGCTTAGGCATCTTCACTATCTTTTTGAGAAACCACAACGAATTTGTTCGTTACTTTTTTTTTTCTCCAAAAATGGCGGTTTCCCGCGCTTGTCTTCTTCCCCGCCCACTTTCAAAATGGCGGTTTCCCGCTTCTGTCTTCTTCCCCGCCTACTGGCGGCTTCCCGCATTTCTTCCCCTGGCGGGAGGGGTAAGCTTTCCTTCGGGCGACGACCGCTGGCTTTTGGAGTTCGCAGCCTGCGCGCCGGCTTCAGTGCGTTCCTTGTTCCCTTTTCTCGGCCGACAACCGGCGCTGGGGACAACCCGTTGGCGGCGAACAGTTCCAGCCGCTGGGCGGAATCTCGCTCGGTCTCCCTCGCTCGGTCCCGTTCCCCCTTCACTCGGGCTCTGTCTCTCCCTCAGCAGCTTCCAATCGCGCCTCCCAGCCCTCTCGCAGTCCGGTCCTTTCCTCCCCCGGCTGCGGCTGAGTTCTCCGCGGTTTTATTTATTTTTATATCTTCCCGCGCCTTACGATCCCGGTCGCAGCGCCTCGTGGCCTCGGTAGCTGCCCGGCCTTTTTCGCCGGTCGCGGTCTAGCTGGCTCACGACGCTGTTGCGTCTCCCAGCCCGCTTGTAGCCCGGTCTCTCTCACCGGCTGCGTTCCCGCTTGTAGCCCGGTCTCTCACACCGGCTGCGTTCCCGCTTGTACCGCGGCTTCCGTGCCCTACGCTGCCCCAGTCTCAGCGCCTCTGGGCCCGACTTCTGTCCGGCTCCTTTCCCCCGACCGTGGTCGAGTTCACCGCCCTTATCCTCCGTTTCCTTTTATTTTCCCCCTACTCACAGTCAACGTGGCCGACTTGCTTCTCTTGGCTGATCGGCTCACTCACCGCCGTGGCAGAAGGGACAATAACAGCCTGTTGCTGATGGAAGGCTTCGTGTCTGAATCCTTCCTTCTTCCTTGCTCTGCAGACTCGAGTCTTCTCTCAGCAGAACGACGAGGGCGAGTGCCTCTTCTCGACGCTCGTTAACTGCTTCGGGTGTGTCGCTGCCGCAGGGTAAGATCGAACCCGTCGCCACTGTAAAGTCTGTGGGTTATATGGTGAATTAATACACAGACTACAAGAGTAACTTTAACAGGACTTTACTATTCGAAGGTCAGGGCGAATCTGCCCAATAAATCCTTACACAGCACTTATATACCGGTGTGGTCACCACCGGTATTACAGTATACAGCAGCCAAGATAAAGTAGTGCAACACCTAAAATAGTTCTCTTAAAGGTAGAACGGTTACATACACTACACAGGGGATATTGTATATGGAATACAATAATATGTTTTTGAAATCGATTAAACTTCTCCCTAGGTTTTATAAGGGGGTTGTGGAGACTTGGGCCCAATTTTTAAAAAGTGTGCAGTTTATGCCCAAGGGGGCTGAAGAATTTTTAGAACAGCCCTTATTTTTGAACAGGTGGGTCAACATCGAAGGAGAGGTTTTATTTAATCAAGCTTTTATAAAAGCTGGTATTATATCTGTGAAAGATGTATTATACGAGGTAATTCCAGGTTGGTTGCCGGAAGCGATAGTGAGGGACATGGTGTGGGAGGAGGATCAGGAGGTAGAAGGAAAAGCAATAGGAATCATGTATGAGAAGATTGTGAGGGCAATGCCACAGGATTGGATGGAAGAAATATATGCGGAAATCTCCAAAGGAAGTAAAATGCATCCTGCTTTTCCAAGCTTTGTACTGGAGAATGGGGGAGAGTTGGTCCAATTTGACAACTGTAATACTCGAGATTTCTATGAGGTATTCAGAGAATGGAGATTCAAGACACCTGCTGGTCAGGAGTTTTGGCAGAGTATTTACCCACAGCTGGACTTGGATTTGGAAGGGAGTGTGGGCGAATTTTAAATGTCCAGAATGGATTGAACTGGATTTCAAATTGGCTCATAACCGAATTTTTACCATGCTGGTCTTGTGCAAGATTGGACGAGTGGAGGCGGCAACTTGCCCAATGTGTGGGATATGGGATGAAACTCTGTCCCATTTACTGGTGTTATGTCCGCAGTTAAATTATTTTAAGTACTATGTTCGACAGTTGTGTGAAGCTTTTTTGCTGGGTGGGGACCAAAGAGCGAGAATGGGAATCCCGTGGGACTCAATTTTGAGATGGGGATTGCAGGAGAGTCTGCCCAAGTCTAGCGGAGCGGCAATTAATTTAATGTTCAGTTTGGCTAGATTCGTGATTGTGCAAAGAAGGAATGCTCTGTTTTTTAAGGGGAGGAGAATCAATCTAAAAGAGTATTTTAAATATAAGCTAAAAGATCATTATAAGGCTCTGTGGATGTTTTATTCAGAAAGGAATTTAAGGATAGTATTTTACAATCAATTTTTAAAGTACAATCGATTAATATATGTTACAGGAGACAAATTAAACTTCAGGTTTTGATGTTAAAATGTGGTGGCGGAATGGCTGTGAAGAGCGGCGGAATTGATTTGTATCATACAATGAAATGATCACGATGTTGTAAATGTTCTTAAGGTTCAATAAAGTATATTAATAAAAAAAAGTGGGTAGCGCTCTCGCCTCTGAGTCAGAAGGTTGTGGGTTCAAGTCACACTCCAGAGACTTGAGCACATAATCCAGGCTGACACTGTAGAGCAGTGCTGTGGGAGCCCCTCTGCTGCACTGTCATAGAGTCATAGGCCTAGAAATTCAGTTGGTAGCGCCTTAGGAGGAGTAGATGTTGGGTGCTAGGCGGCTAGCGGCCGGGCGCAGCGCGATCTGCGCCTCTCCCCAACTTCACTCACGATTTAGCGGCGGCGCAAAGTCTTTGCGCGCGCTCAGCTGCGCGCGCAGATCCTGACGTCATTTCCTCGTGCAACGCACTTTGTGCGCCCCAACCGGAAATTCAGTCGCGACGCCCCATTGTGCGCCTGGCGCCCCTAGCGACTGGTAGAGTGGAACGGTGCTGAGTCGATGCGGGGCGCGGGGGGCGCAAATTAAAGGGCACTCCTCCTGCACTAGAAAAGGCTGCCATTTCGCAGCACTCCTTCTTGAGAGACGGATCTTTGCAGAGAGACCAAGGTAGAGAGCTTTCTGCTTTGGCTCAACACTCGGACAGGTACTTGTGGCTTCAGGCCACAGCTTTCCACTTGTCTTTGTCTCATTGACATATCATTGTTTGCTAACATATCATGGGGGCTGCAATGGGTGCAAACGCTGGCTTTCTCCATTGCATCCAAAGGGCTCACAGACACCGTGAGAGAGTGGCAGCCCTGGCTAGACGGAGAGGGGGCAACAGGCGTCGGGAAAGGAGGCCTTACCCACCCAGGGTATACCGCCAGCAGTTCTCCTATCTCAACATGTCTGACAAGCGGTGTGTTCGGAGGCTGCGATTCCGAAGGGAGGTGGTCACAGAGATCTGCCACCTGCTTCGCGGAGATCTGCAGCCACAGCTGAGGAGCAGGACGTCTCTGTCGGTGGCAGTGAAGGTGATGGTGGCTCTCAACTTCTATGCCACCGGCTCCTTCCAATCCGCTACTGGGGACATTTCCAACATCTCCCAGTTCGCTGTGCATTGCTGCATCCGCCAGGTGACCAATGCCCTTTTCAAAAGGAGACGTCAGTTCATCTCCTTCTCCATGGCCCTTGCCAAGCAGCAACAGCGTGCAATGGGCTTTGCAGCATTCGCGGGCTTCCCCATGGTGCAGGGCGCCGTTGACTGCACGCATGTGGCTTTGCGGGCACCTCTGGAGAATGCCGAGGATTACCGCAACCGGAAGGGCTACCATTCGCTCAACGTCCAGCTGGTGTGTGACCACAGGCAGCTCATCCTAGCTGTCAATGCCCGCTTTCCAGGCAGCAGCCACGATGCCTTCATCCTGCGCCAGACTTCTGTGGCAGACATGTAGTGTCCGTGTGTAGATAAAGACACTGAAGACAGGAGTTGGTTCATAGGTATTTACTAAGCAAGTCTGGGGGGGGGTTCTAAAGGATATACACAATACACAGGCTTATATAGCCCAAGTGGCAATTACCGGCATTACGCACACCTGGGGCTCTTAAAGGCACATACACCACAATTGCTCTTAAAGGCACATACACCACAATTCCTCCCCTTCTAGCTAACTAGTACATCATATTTTAAGTAATTATTAATTACATGTTATATGCAAAATAATATACATTGCTGTATTAATTAATTATAAGTTAGTCTCTCAGGAGGCTTCCTGACTCGGTCCGGATAACGCCTCGGGGGTGTAGTAGTTTCTGGTGGTGTAGTAGGTTCTTCTGGTAAGGCTGATTCGGCTTGAAGGCCAGTGTCGGGTTCATCGGGTTCCAGTATCACCGGATCGGAGGTAGATATGGGTATCTCTACTTCATCGTTAGATGTATAGCGTGGTGGTGTAGGTTGTCCCTTTTCGGATGACTTGATGATTTGGTCAGCATGGCGCCTTATTATGCTTTCTCCGATGTCCACGGTATACATCAGTGGTCCTAGTCGTGTGCAGATAGTTCCAGGCTGCCATTTCTCGGTACGGTAGTCCCGGGCCAAAACCGGTTGGCCTATCTGGAAGGCCCTAGTTGGCCTTTCATTCATGCCCTGAAACTGCCGGTTCTCCACGTCCCTTCGGATGTTGGGCTTGACCAAATCCAGCCGGCATCTTAGGTTTCTATTGTAGAACATCATGGCGGGAGTTTGGTTTGTAACCATATGTGTTGCATTCCTATATGCAAATAAGAAGTTATCCACCTTGTGCTGAAGTTTTATGTCTTCATTACCCATGGCCTTTATGGCCTTCTTAAAGGTCTGGACAAACCTTTCAGCCAATCCATTGGTGGCGGGATGGTATGGGGCGGACGTGTAGTGCTTTACCCCATTGTTCTTTAAGAACTTTCTGAATTCTTCGGACACAAATTGCGGTCCATTATCAGAACATATCTGTTCCGGCAGCCCATTCCTGGCAAATATGGTCCTTAATACTGTGATGGATTTTTCCGTGGTGGTGGAGGACATCTTTATTACCTCCGGCCACTTGGAGTGTGCATCAACTGCGATTAAGAACATTGAGTCCATAAATGGACCAGCAAAGTCGATGTACACCCTTTGCCAGGGAAATGAGGGCCACTCCCATGGATGTAGAGGGGCCTGTGGCGGAGCATTTTGGACCTTCTGGCATCCTAGGCAGCTCTTGGTCATGTCTTCGATGTCTCCATCGATACCTGGCCACCATACAAACGCCCTAGCCAGGTTCTTCATTTTCACTCCACCCAGATGCCCCTCGTGAAGCTCCTTTAGCACTTTATCCTGGAGTTTGGGTGGAATCACCACTCTGGATCCACACATCAAGGTTCCTCGGCACACTGACAGCTGTTCTCTTCTTTGCGAGAATGCTGGCAACAGTGGTTCGCCATGTGCTGGCCATCCCTTCATTGTTAAATCGTAGACCCGTGAGAGAGTAGGGTCATTTCTGGTCTCCCTTTCAATGGCAGAATTTGTCACCGGTAGACATTCCACTATGGTAGAGTGGAATATCTCTACTGGGTCTACTGTAGGTGCCTCTTCTATCGTTGGCAACGGCAGGCGCGATAAACCGTCAGCATTCCCATGCTGTTTTGACCCTTTGTATTCAATGTTGTATTGGTGTGCCCCTAGAAAAAGGGACCACCTCTGTAGTCTTTGTGCCGTCATAATGGGGACACCTTTCTTAGGGTTGAATATGGAGATGGTCAGTCAGCAAGGTAAATTTTTGTCCGTGTAGGTAATGGTTGAATTTCTTCACTCCCCATACCAGGCTGAGTGCTTCCCTGTCTATCTGGGAATAGTTACGCTCAGCTGAGTTCAATGAGCGTGACGCAAAAGCTATCGGCTGTTCCGAGCCATCAGGGAATCTATGGGACAATACCGCTCCTATGCTGTAAGGGGATGCATCGCACGCCAGTCTGATTGGTAGTGATGGGTTGTAATGGGCCAAAACTTTCTCGGATGTGATTAAGTCTTTACATTTATGGAAGGCACGTTTACAGTCTTCGTTCCATTTCCAAATCACTCCTGTGTGTAGAAGATCATTAAGAGGGTGTAGAATAGTTGATAAGTTCTGTAAAAATTTATGATAGTAATTTATTGATCCCAGGAATGACCTCAATTGTGAAACATTTTCAGGTGCTGGGGCTTTTATAACTGCTTCAATTTTTTCAGGTGACTTATGCAACCCTTCCTTATTAATTATGTGGCCACAATATGATATCTGATTTTGGAAAAATTCGCACTTGGGGCGATTTGCTCGTTCTTTCAGCCTAGTTCTTTCAGCCTAGTGAGCACCTGCTCCAAATTGGCAAGGTGCTCATTGTCGTTTTCTCCTGTTATAAGGATGTCGTCTAGGTAACACTGAGTCCCCGGAATCCCTTGCAGGACTTGCTCCATAGCTCTTTGCCAGATAGCTGGAGCTGATGCTACTCCAAAAACCAGTCGATTGTACTGGTACAGGCCTTTGTGTGTGTTTATTGTGAGATACTTTTTAGAGGTCTCCTCAACCTCCATCTGTAGATATGCCTGTGCCAAGTCAATTTTTGTGAAACGTTTTCCTCCGGATAGTGAGGCGAAAATATCTTCTATCCTCGGAAGAGGATACTGTACCGTGTGAAGGACCGGGTTTACAGTCACCTTAAAGTCCCCACAGATGCGAATTTTTCTCTGTTCCTCAGAGTTATTTTTCAATGTTTTTTTCATGACCGGAACGATGGGTGTTGCCCATTCGCTCCAATCTATTTTGGATAATACGCCTGCCTTTTCCAAATTCTCCAGCTCTGCCTCGACTGCCGGACGTATTGCGTATGGCACCGGTCTTGCCTTAAAAAATTTTGGAATTGCTGCATCTTCCACTTTTATTGAGGCGGTGATGCCTTTCAAGGTTCCTAGTTTCTCTTGAAACACTTCTTTGGCGTTGGCCAAGATGTCTTTTAATCGTTCAGGTATGATGTCATCATTGTTTTTTTCCTTACTGGTCACCGTCAGTGCCTGAATGGAGTGCCAGTCTAAACGTATCTTCCTTATCCATTCACGTCCCAACAACGGTGGACCACCATCTTGTAGAATGTATAAATACAACTTTTGTATTTCTTTGCCGTTGTATACCACAGGCACCCTTATTTTTCCTTTGGGGTATACTTTCTGCCCCGTATATGTTTTTAAGATAATGGATGTGTCTTTTAGAGGTATATGCGAAAATAGCCTCTCGTAATCTCGTCGATTTATTACGGTTAGAGCTGATCCTGTATCTAGCTCCATTTTAACTGGGGACCCTGCTATTATGAGGGTAACCCAAATGGTCTGGTAATCTTCATTGGCAATTACATTATGTAATTTGAGAGAGCTTAGTCTCTTGTTCCCGGAGTCGCTATCGCTCTTCTGGTCTTTGGAGCTACTGTCCGTCATCATTTGTACCTTTCTGTGCTTTTCCTTATTGATTCTTTTCCCATTAGTGGATTTTTTATTTTCAGATCGGCATACACGTGGAATGTGTCCCATCTTTCCGCATCGCCTGCATGCTTTTTCTTTGAACCAGCAATCCCTCTGGTCATGGTTGGATCTGCCGCAGCGATAACATCTCTCGAAACCCCGTGTCATTTCATGGGTGCCGAAGTCCTGTGGCCTTTGCTGTATCTTTGCCGTTCCTATTGCACTGAAAGCCTTGTCCAGTGCTAAATCTTTTCCAGAAGATACCTTTTTTTGTGTTTCTACACTTAGGGGATCGCAGATGAATTTGTCTTGCAGAGAATCTGCCAGTCCTGCCTCGAATTGGCAGTGTAGGGTATCAACAATCTCCTCAAAATTCTTGTCCATCGGTTCGGCTGGAGTGATTAAGTTGCGTAACAGCTTGTATGTTTCTGCGCCCATTAGATCCAGAAGCACTGAAGCTTTTTTTTCATCTTCTATTCCATTTGCGGTGCAAAACACCTCCACTCTTTCTACATATGAGGTCCAATCCTCTATCTTGTTATCAAAAACATCAATATTGCCAAAGTTAGGCTCTGTTTCATTATCAAAAGCATCAATATTGCCAGACTTAGGCATTTCAAAAAAGATATGGCGCTTCCCGCGCTTTTTTTTTTCTCTCTGTAGCAATGATATGGCGCTTCCTGCGCTTTCCCGCCGCTGCTACCGATAACAACGCTGTTTTACTGTGGTTTCCGTTTATTCACTGTTGGAGACTCGTTCCCGACGGAGGTCTAAACGCTGACCTGCTTGCCGCGCCGGCCGTCTCCCGAGTGCACCCTCCCAGTCCGTTATTGCTTGCCTCCGATTTCGCTGCCTGTCTCAGCTGTAGAGCCCGCCGCTGGAGCCCCAGCCTGACGCCCAGGAAGGATTAGCGCAGTACCTGCCACCAGCTTGGCCAGCTGGTGAAACCACAGTTTCTATTACTTCCTTGAGTCTTCTGGACGCTGGAGGAATCGATGTCCTTGAGGTGCTGCCGAATTGCAGGCAAGTCCGTTTCCACTTCGTCGCCACTGTCGTGTCCGTGTGTAGATAAAGACACTGAAGACAGGAGTTGGTTCATAGGTACTTGTGCAGACCTTCTACTTTTTGCCCTGCGAGGGCGATGCCTTTCGCATCCTTGCCTGGCCCCTGCCCGCCCTGCAGCTCCTCCTCAATGGGAGCCCAGTGGCTGCAGCAAGGCTGGGGGAAGGCTGCTGAGGGTCAGATGGCGAGACGGCAGATGCCCTTGGGGGTCGGCCTGCACCAGCTCTGGCCCTGGAGGGGCCGGCTGCTGACTGCTCCAACTTTGCTTGGGCGGCAGCAGTCTGTCCAGCGGCTCGTGGCAGCTGCAATGGCGGAGTGGCAGTGTCGGCTGCACGAATGGTGCCAACCTGGCAGATCGCAGGTGCTCGCTGGTTGCCTGATACATTGGCACTCGCACGGGCCAGCACTGCAGCATGCGCAGCAAACAGCTGAAGAACAGACTGCTGGGCTGCTGCTGCGCGGCGGGTGCCCTGGCGATGCCTGGCTGATCCAGCGAGGGTGGCAGCAGTTAGTGCCCGTGTGGCCCTGGTCTGTGTCCGCATGTGCTGCCGTGAAGTCCTGTAGACTCCTGGCCTGTGCTGCTCCAAATTGCTGCACACTCCTTGACAAAGACTCAATGGAGCCAGGCATCCTTGCCACTGCAGCCATGAGCTCATTGTGCCTGCGCTCAGCCTGGACGGCCATTTCCTCCAGGAGCCGCACCTCCTCTGCGCTGACCGTCACAGGACTGGAGGCCGCACTCACCCTCTGGGGAGAAGTCCGCCGAGCTTCCCCACCCCTCCCGCATTGCTGCAGGCCGCTGGGCCCCGGAGCTTCACTCTCCTCTGACCCTTCCCCCCGGCTCCCCTCCAGGGAAGACGTGTCCCCTTCATCGCCATGGGCTGGCGCGGCTGAGGGTGGCACTGATGGGCCGGCTTCCTCTTCCTCTAATTCGGAAGCGCTGACAGTGGCAGCTTGAGGGCCCGCCTCCTCACCTGGAGATTCACCATCTGAAAGCAGGAAGGCACAAGAGTAGCTTTAGAGTGAGGACAGGGCGGCAGCGAGGGAGGCATGAGTGGTGCCATTCACTGCATTGGTCGGACAGTGTCAAAGGAAGCTGATCTGAGGCGCAAGTGGAACGAGAGAGGTCAAAAAGGTGATGCCCTTACCATTGGTGCCCAGAACAGGGTCGGCATCTCCACTGGCGACGGGGCCAATCAGCCGGCCTGCCGTAATGCGCTCCACACGCTGGTCGAGGTCGGAGAGCTCTTTGACATCAGGACGGCCTCCCCCGGTCTCAGTTCGTCTCCGCCGGTTGTGCGCCACCTTGGCCTGCAAGAGAAAGGACGGCCTCTAAGTACAGTGTGAAGCCCTGATCCTGTCTGCACTGCCTCCCATGGTCGAATAGCTTGTACAGTGTGAAGCCCTGATCCTGTCTGCAATGCCTCCCATGGTCGAATAGCTTGTACAGTGTGAAGCCCTGATCTTGTCTGCAATGCCTCCCATGGTCGAATAGCTTGTACAGTGTGTAAAGTGCTGAATGTGCAAGTGATTTTCATGCCAGTCCCATAGCTGCTGGATGAGGGCTGGCCATTAGGGCTTTCAGGTCCCTTTGCCCATAAAGTGAGGTGCACATGCAGGGATGAGGAGGACACTGGAAAGGGTACTCACCCTGACAACCCGAGTGAGGTCGTTGAACTTCTTCCGGCATTGCACAGGAGTCCTGGCAACCACGCTGTTGGAAGACACCCTGTTTGAGACCTCCCTCCAGGCTTTCCGGTAGGCGCTGGGCAGCGGCCTCTTGCCACCTTCTGGGAACAGAACATGGCGCCTGCGCTCCACTCCGCCAACCAGCAGCCTCAGGTCACCGTCGCTGAAGTGCTGCGCTCTCTCCCTGGCCTTCTCCATAGCCCTGGGCGTTGTGCAGATGAAGCTGAACTGGTCAGGCCTAGGTTGAGGGCTGCAGTGTGCAGGGCGTGGCAGGCAAACAAATCCACCCTCCCCCTTTAAGAGCTGACCGGCGCCAGAGTGTCTGCCGTCAATCAACAACTCGCCGCACCGGCGCTGTGCCTGGCCTCGGGGGTATCGCTCTGCACCGCCGGCTTAGCGCCTAAACATAGTCGTGCATCGCCTGTTTTAGCGCAGCAGCAACCTCTTGGGGCGATGCGACTGAATATCGGCGAAGGTGGCGCGACTTTGCGCCGGGCGCAAACTTTAGCGGCCGCCCGACTTTAGCGCCCCAAAAGTGGCTATACTGAATTTCTAGGCCATAGAGTTATACAGCACAGAAAGAGGCCCTTCGGCCCATCGTGTCTGCGCTGTCCATCAATCCCTGTCCAGTCTAATCCCATTTTCCAGCATTTGGTCCATAGCCTTGTATGCAATGGCATTTCAAGTGCTCATCCAAATGCTTCTTGAATGTTGTGAGGGCTCCTGCCTCTACCACCCTTTCAGGCAGTGAGTTCCAGACTCCAACCACCCTCTGGGTGAAAAAGTTCCTCCTCAAATCCCCTCTAAACCTCCTGCCCCTTACCTTGAATCTATGCCCCCTTGTTATTGACCCCCCTACTAAGGGGAAAAGTTCCTCTTTATCTACCGTATCTATGCCCCTCATCATTTTGTACACCTCAATCAGGTCCCCCCTCAGCCTTCTTTGCTCCAAGGAAAACAACCCCAGCCTGTTTAGCCTTTCTTCATAGCTGAGGCGCTCCATCCCAGGTAACATCCTGGTGACTCTTCTCTGCACCCTCTCCAAAGCAATCACATCCTTCCTATAGTGAGGCGACCAGAACTGCACACAGTACTCCAGCTGTGGCCTTACCAGCGTTTTGTACAGCTCCATCATAACTTCCCTGCTCTTATATTCTATGCCTCGGCTAATGAAGGCAAGTATCCCATATGCCTTTTTAACCACCTTACCTACCTGTTCCGCTGCCTTCAGGGATCTATGTACATGTACACCAAGGTCCCTCTGACCCTCTGTACTTCCTAGGGTCCTACCACTCATTGTGTATTCCCTTGCCTTATTTGTCCATCCAAAATGCATCATCTCGCACTTTTCAGGGTTAAATTCCGTTTGCCACTTTTCCGCCCATCTGACCAACCCGTTTATATCGTCCTGTAGCCTGAGGCTTTCCTCCTTGCAATTTACCACCCCACCAATTTTCGTGTCATCTGCGAACTTACTGATCATACATTTTACATTCTCATCCAAATCATTTATGTAGATCACAAACAGCAAGGGACCCAGCACCGATCCCTGAGGAACCCACTGGACACAGGCTTCCAGTCACAAAAGCAACCTTCGACCATCACCCTCTGCCTCCTGCCACTCAGCCAGTTTAGGAACCAACGTGCCAAGGCACCCTGGATCCCATGGGCTCTTACCTTCTTGACCAGTCTCCTATGCGGGACTTTGTCAAAAGCCTTACTGAAGTCCATGTATACCACATCCACAGCATTTCCCTCATCCACATACCTTGTCACCCCCTCGAAAAATTCAATCAGATTGGTCAGACATGATTTACCCTTGACAAAGCCATGCTGACTATCCCCGATTAATCCTTGCCTCTCCAAGTGGAGACTAATTTTGTCCCTCAGAATTTTTTCCAATAATTTCCCTACCACAGATGTTAGGCTCACTGGCCTGTAATTCCCTGGTTTATCACTGTTACCCTTCTTGAATAATGGTACTACGTTAGCTGTTCTCCAGTCCTCTGGTACATCCCCTGTGGCCAGAGAGGTTCTGAAAATTTGTGTCAGAGCCCCTGCAATCTCCTCCTTTGCCTCACACAGCAGCCTGGGATACATCTCGTCCGGGCCTGGGGATTTATCCACTTTTTGGCCTGCTAAAACCGCTAGTACCTCCTCCCTCTCGATGCTAATATGTTCAAGTATATCACAGTCCCCTTGCCCGATTTCTATGTCTACATCGTCTTTCTCCATAGTGAACACAGATGCAAAAAATTCATTTAAAACCCCGCCTACATCATCTGGCTCTACACACAGATTGCCACTTTGGTCCCTAATGGGCCCTACCCTTTCCCTGGTTATCCTCTTGCCCTTAATATACTTATAAAACATCTTAGGATTTTCCTTTATTTTGCTCGCCAGTGTTATTTCATGGCCCCTCCTCGCTCTCCTAATTTCTTTTTTAAGTATGCCCCTGCACTTTTTATATTCCTCTAGGGCTTCCTCCGTCTTTAGTCTTTTGTAACTGCCAAAAGCCCCCCTTTTTTTCCTAATGCATTTTTGTATATCCCTTGTCATCCAAGGTTCCCTTTGCTTGTTGGTCCCACCCTTGACCTTTACGGGAACATGTTGGCGTTGTACTCTCTCCATTTCCTTTCTGAAAGTCTCCCACTGCTTTGATGTGGATTTTCCTATAAGTAGCTGCTCCCAGTCCACTTTGGCCAGATCCTGCCTTATCATATTAAAATTGGCCTTCCCCCAATTTAGAACCCTTATTTCCCGGCCGTCTTTGTCTTTTTCCATGACCACCTTAAATCTCACCGAATTATGGTCACTGTCGCCAAAATGCTCTCCTACTGACACTTCCACCACTTGCCCGGCTACATTCCCTAGAATTAGGTCCAGTACCGCCCCCTCTCTTGTAGGACTTTCTACATGTTGGCTCAAAAAGCTCTCCTGGATGCACTTTAAGAATTCTGCACCCTCTAAGCCTTTCACACTCTGACTATCCCAATTAATATTGGGGAAGTTGAAATCCCCCACTATTATTACCCTATTATTTTCGCACTTCTCTGAGATTTGCCTACATATCTGTTCCTCTATCTCCCCCTGACTGTTTGGGGGCCTATAGTACACTCCCAGCAAAGTGCTTGCCCCCTTTTTGTTTTTAAGTTCTACCCATATGGCCTCATTAGAGGAACCCGCTAATATATCATCCCTCCTTACAGCAGTAAGTGACTCCTTAATTAATATTGCAACACCCCCTCCCCTTTTACACCCCCCTCTGTCTCGCCTGAAGATTGTATACCCCGGAATATTGAGCTGCCAGTCACAGAATCACAGAAATCCCACAGTGCAGATAGAGGCCATTTCGGCCCATCGAGCCTGCACCGACACATATCCCACCCGATCCCCGTAACCCCTACACCAACACATCACAGAAATCACAGAAACCCCACAGTGCAGATAGAGGCCATTTCGGCCCATCGAGCCTGCACCGACACATATCCCACCCAATCCCCGTAACCCCTACACCAACACATATCCCACCCTATCCCCGTAACCCCACGTATTTAATCCCCCTAACACTAAGGGTCAATTTATCATAGCCAATCAACCTAACCCGCACATCTTTGGACTGTGGGAGGAAACCGGAGCACCCGGAGAAAACCCACGCAAACACGGAATGTGCAAACTCCACACAGACAGTCGCCCGAGGCCGGATTCGAACCCGGGTCTCTGGCGCTGTGAGGCAACAGTGCTAACCACTATGCCACCGTGCTGCCCTGACCCTCCCTCAACCATGTCTCCGTGATAGCAACAATATCGTACTCCCATGTGTTCAACAACAACTTCAGTTCATCCACCTTATTTGCAAGACTCCTTGCATTAAAATAAATGCCTTCCAGCCTTGCCATATTCCCTTTTGCCTTCACATATTTGCTCTGCCTTCCCAGCTGACTTGTTTTTTCCTCCGTATTTGGCTGTAAATCACCCCCTACTCTTGCTCCACTCTGTATCCCATCCCCCTGCCAAGTTAGTTTAAACCCCCCCCAACAGTGCTAGCAAACCTCCCCGCAAGGATATTGGTCCCCCTCTGGTTCAGGTGTAAACCGTCCGACTTGTACAAGTCCCACCTTTCCCAGAAGCAGACCCAGTGATCCAGGAAACTAAAGCACTCCCTCCTGCACCATCCCTTTAGCCACGCATTCATCTGTTCTATCTTCCTATTCGTATACTCACTAGCACGTGGCACCGGGAGTAATCCAGAGATTACAACCTTTGAGGTCCTGCTCTTTAATCTTCTACCTAGCTCCCTAAATTCTTGCTGCAGGACCTCATCCCTCTTTTTACCTATGTCGTTGGTACCAATGTGGACCACGACCTCTGGCTGTTCGCCCTCCCCCTCCAGAATGCCCTGCAGCCGCTCAGTGACATCCTTGACCCTGGCACCAGGGAGGCAACAAACCATCCTGGATTCACGTCTACGGCCACAGAAACGCCTATCTGTTCCCCTTACTGTAGAATCCCCTACCACTATTGCTCTCCCACTCTTTTTCCTCCCTTCCTGGGCAGCAGGAACACCCCCAGTGCCAGGAAGTTGGCTGCTGCTGCCTTCCCCTGGTAAGTCATCCCCCCCCAACAGTATCCAAAGCGGTATACCTGGTTGAAAGGGGGATGGCCACAGGGGTCCCCTGCACTACCTGCCTGCTTCTATTGTTCCGCCTGGTGGTCACCCATTTCCCTTCTGCCTGTGCAGCCCTACCCTGCGGTGTGACCAACTCACTGTACGAGTAATTCGCAACCCTCTCAGCATCGTGAATGCTCCACAACCCATCCACCCGCAGCTCCAGTGCCCCAAGACGGCCCGTTAGTAGCTGCAGCTGGATGCATTTCTGGCACACGTGTTGGTCAGGGACACTGGCAGCGTCCCTGAATTCCCACATAGAGAAAGAGGAGCACATCACGGGGCTGGGCTCTCCTGGCATGACCTACCCCTTTAATCAATTTAAATTAAATTAATTCAATACCACCAGTAAAGTAAGCCTTACCTGGTCTCTAGAGCCCTTTGTAGGCCCGCTCTACCACTGAAGCACCCGCCAAAGCTCTGAGGCCTTGCCTCTCCTAACTCCCTGACTCACCCAACTCTCAGCACTCAGAGGGGCTGTCTTTTGGATGAGACTTTAAATCTGCCCTCTCAGGTTGATGTTAAAGATCCCACGGCACTATTTCAAAGAAGAGCAGGGGTGTTCTCCCGGTGTCCTGGCAAACATTTATCCCTCAACCAGCATCACTGAAAGCATAGTATCTGGACATTATCACGTTGCTGTTTGTTGGATCTTGCTGTGTGTGAATTGGCTGTCATGTTTCTACATTATATCAGTGACTACACTTCAAAATTACTTAATCAGTTGTAAAGCGCTTTGGAACGTCCTGAGGTCGTGACAGGCACTATAGAAATGCAAATTATTTTCTTTCAATGTTCCTGAAAGATCGGGTGCCATAAGGAACTCCGCATTACAAAATCTTCTTGGCTCCATTTCTGCAAGAATGCGGTCCTGTCACGTTCGGTGTCCCTGCTTCACATAACACTGGTGACAACAGGAGCAGAACTGGGAGGAATTCCAGTGGATACACTACTAACAATAACCAGCCCCAGGACAGTGACAGCGTAACACAAAGAATTCGACCCAACACAATCGTCGCTAAGCAAAAGGAAAAATATCTGTCATATTGGGCAGAAACAACAAAAACCCAAAGCAAACTCAATTGCTACTTGGCCCTAAACAGACAATACAACATGGCTGATTATCTGACCATGGTAAAGGATAGCAAACTGAGAAAAACTTTGACAATGTACAGACTTAGTGAACATAACCTGGCGATCGAAAAAGGTAGACACAGACAGACCCGGCTACCAAGAGAGGACAGGATATGCTCTCACTGCAGTCAGGGAGTGGTGGAGACAGAGATGCACTTCCTCACAGCTTGTAGAAAATATCAGGGCATAAGAGAGAATTTCTACCCAAAATTCACAAAAATATGCCCGGAATTCAGAAATTTGAATGACGACCAAAAACTCCCATACCTACTAGGGGAAGAGAGAAATTGCGTAACACTAGTGGCACACTATGTTACAGCTTGCCATAAACAGAGGGACAACCACTAAAGATAAGAAAAGAGTATATATAAATTATATGAAAGTATATTTATACTCAGGGATATATCTGTTTATACACTGTATGGATAGATCTGTATTTTTGAGTACAAACATGAATGTTTTCCGATGTTTTGGCAACATAAGATGTAACTTGTCATGCCAATAAAGCGATTTGAATTGAATTGAATTGAATTGGATGATGCCATCCCGCCAGTCCCACCTCTTTCAGTGACATCAGCACGGAAGGGGGCGGGAGCTTATACTGGAATTTTGGGGTCAATGTTAATTGAAGTCTTCCTATTAAACCCGGGGCGGGGGGGATTCCACACCATCAGTTGGGGGCCTCACCCACTGAGGGCAGCCTTCATCAACAGTAGGCTGGGATACAATAAATTCAAACTCCCACGGAAATATACAGGATTATACCCGCCTGGTCGCTAAAGGTCATAGTTCCAAGCTCCTGAGACTCGAGTTTCTGTGTCCGCCTGTCATATTTTCCGGCCAATGATGCGGGCAGGTGCATAATGTGCCCGCCATTGTGGTGGGTCTATTCTGACGCTGGGCGAATGAGGGAAATACACAATAAGGCAGAAGGCTGAAAGAGAGTCTATGCTGCCTGGCATCCCTGGCAGCAGGTACCCACTGTAACTCCTCGACCATCTCAGGGCCTGAAGATCAGCCACCAGGGCTATTCACGCTGAGCGCAGCTCTCCCTGTGGTTCTTAAAGTGTGCACAGTCCTGAATGTTTGCACTTCTCCAAGCTGCCATGGATGATTTGACAGAAGGGAAGCATTCCTCGGAGCACTGATGCTTCCACTGATGCTCAGGCACATGCCCTGCAATAAGCACTTTGGCATGGAGCCATAGCCACAGACACCCAGGCAGCTAGGCTTCTTTGACATTTGCACTTTCCCAAGGGTGTAGGGTGTCATCGATTGTACACATGGGCCCATTCAGCCTCAATCTGGCCAAGCCTTGGAATAGAGAAATAGAAAAGGATAATAGTCAATATGCAGATAATAGGTGGTGTCATCCTTGAGATCTTCACCTCTAATGCTAGGGGTCCTGGGAGCTGTATCAGTCCTGAATCTGCAATAGGTCTATTCCATGGCGATGGAAAGTTGGATGGATGATTACTGGGGTAGCCCAGCTATCCTTTTTGACCTTGGATGATGACACCAGTCACTGTGATAACCAACAGAGCTGAGTAGTGTTATACTGAGGTGCCTGTCAAAACAAGGGCAGTATTTTGAACTCCTGGAGCAATGATTCCATTGCCTGGGACACTCGAGAGGTGCAGTACAGTGTGGTCCAGCGAAGATGTGTAGGACAGGGATGATGTGCTGGCTGCTTGCAGCCTCCATTTAATGAACACAATAAGAACATAAGAAATAGGACCAGGAGTCGGCCATTTCGCCCCTCGAGCCTGCTCCGCCATTCAATAAGATCATGGCTGATCTCCTACCTCAACTCCACTTTCCTGCCCTATTCCCATATCCCTTGATTCCTTTAGTATCCAAAAATCTGTCGCTCTCTGTCTTGAATATACTCAACGACTGAGCCTCCACAGCCCTCTGGGGCAGAGAATTCCAAAGATTCGCCACCCTCTGAGTGAAGAAATTTCTCCTCATCTCAGTCCTAAATGACCAACCCCTTATTCTGAGACTGTGACCCCTGGTTCTAGACACCCCAGCCAGGGAAACATCCTCCCTGCATCTACACTGTCAAGCCCTGTAAGAATTTTGTATGTTTCAATGAGATCACCTCTCATTCTTCTAAACTCTAGAGAATATAGGCCTAGTCTACTCAATCTCTCCTCATAGGACAATCCCCCATCCCAGGAACCAGTCTGGTGAACCTTCGTTGCACTCCCTCTATGGCAAGTATATCCTTCCTTAGGTAAGGAGACCAAAACTGTACACAATACTCCAGGTGTGGTCTCACCAGGACCCTGTATAATTGCAGTAAGACGTCTTTACTCTTATTCTCAAATCCTCTTGTAATAAAGGCCAACATAGCATTTGCTTTCCTAATTGCTTGCTGTACCTGCATGTTAACTTTCAGTGATTCGTGTACAAGGACACCAGGTCCCTCTGAACACCAACATTTCCTAATCTCTCACCATTTAAAAAATACTCTGCTTTTCTATTTTTCCTACCAAAGTGGATAATTTCACATTTTTTCACATTTGCCACCTTCCAATTCACGGGAACCGTTCTAGAATCTACAGAATTTTGGAAAATGACAACCAATGCATCCATTATCTCTATAACCACCTCTTTCAAAACCCTAGAATGTATGCCTCAGGTCATGGGGATTTATCGGCTTTCAGTCCGATTAATTTCTCCAGTATTATTTTTTAATCATACTAATTTCTTTCAGTTCCTCATTCTCCACTATTTTCAGGAACTTTTTTGTGTCTTCTTCCGTGAAGACAGACACAGAAGTGCTTGTTTAATTTCTCTGCCATTTCCTTATTCCCCATTATAATTTCTCCTGTCTCAGCCTGTAAGGGACCCACATTTACTTTCGCTAATCTTTTCCTTTTTATATTCCTATAGAAGCTTTTACAGTCTGTTTTTATGTCTCTCGCTAATTTACTCTCATATTCTATTTTCCCTTTCTTTATCAATTCCTTGGTCCTCCTTTGCTGAATTCTAAAATCCTCCCAATCCTCAGGCTTACTATTCTTTTTGGCAACATTATAAGCTTCTTCCTTTGATCTAATACTATTTTTAACTTCTCTTGTTAGTCACAGTTGGACCACTTTTCCTGTGGGGTTTTTGTGTCTTAAATGAATGTATATTTGTTGTAAATTATGTATTAATTCTTTAAATGCTAGCCACTGCTTGTCTACCATCATACCTTTTAATGTTGTTTCCCAATCTACCTTAGCCAACTCGCCCTTCATACCTACATAGTTTGCTTTGTTTAGATTTAAGACCCTAGTTTCGGATTTAACTAAATCACTTTCAAACTCAATATAAAATTCTTATATTATGGTCACTCTTCCCTATTATGGTCACCCTTCCCTAAAGGCCTCTTTACTACAAGGTTATTAATTAACCCTTTCTCGTTGCACAATACTAGATCTAAAATAGCCTGTTCCCTGGTTGGTTCCTCAACATACTGATCTAGAAAACTATCTTGCATACATTCCATGAATTCGCCCTCCACACTATTACTGCAAATTTGGTTTGCCCAGTCCATATGTAGATTAAAGTCCCCCATGATTACTGTATTACCCTTGTTACATGCGCCTCTAATTTCCTGATTTATACTCTGCCCTACATTACAACTACTGTTTGGGGGCCTATAAACAACTCCCACCAATGTTTTCTGCCTCTTGCTGTTTCTTAGCTCCACCCAAACTGATTCTACTTCTTGATTTTCGGAGCTAAGATCCTTTCTCTCTACTGTCTTTATCCCATCCTTTATTATCAGGGCTCCCCTCCTCCTTTTCCACTTTGCCCGTCTATTCTAAAAGTTCAGTATCCGGGAATATTTAGTTCCCAACCTTGGCCACATTGCAACAATGTCTCCATAATGGCTATTCGATTAAAACCTATTAATTTCTATCTGCGCTATTAATTCATCTATTTTGTTGCAAATGCTTCGCACATTCAGATATAGTGACTTTAGCTTTGACTTCTTTCTATTTTTCCCTGATGTTCTCTTGTTGGTGATAGTCATTTCCTGTCACTTGTGTGGTGCGAATGTAACTTGCCACTTATCAGCCCAAGCCTGAGTGTCGTCCAGGTCTTGCCGCATGCGGGCATAGACAGCTTCATTATCTGAGGAGTTGTGAATAGAACTGAAAACTGTGGAATCATCAGCGAACACCCCCACTTCTGACCTGGTTGCCTTTTGCAGTGTGACTGAGCCAAGACATGTCTTGAAACTGGCACACATTATATCAAACAGGGTGACTACAGAGAAATTGCAGGCTCTCGTCTGTGGCTCCAGGTACAATGCTTTCAATATGATGGGTGGTCCTGTAATTACCTGATAGGCAGGTACTCCTCCTGAAGGATGCTCCTCCAGTTCCACCTCTCAGTCTTCGTGCTCACCAGCCCAAGGACGTAACTGCCGACAATGCCTTACTGCTACTGGATGAACAAGGCCAGCAGCAACCTATGTGCTGCTCCAGCACATGTGTTACCTCCTTAGGGCTTTCCATTCTTTGCCCCAGACTAGCAAATCTGGACTTGCTGCACACTTGACGCCCAAAGCAGCTGTTTGCAGGAACTGAGCTTGTACGTGCTTCAGCTATTCCCTCTGAGATTGAGGATTCAATGAGCAAGATAATTGCTTGTATCCAGGAGGATCCCTGCCCATGGTTCTAGGCAACTGAGTCAGACACTCCTGCAAAGCATTTTACAGCATCCTTCAATCAAGCACTGTCTTTATCACTGGGCAACGCAGGAGTGTTGACTGGTATTATGGAGCTCTGTGAAGGGCCGGCTGCCCGGTCTGATACGCTCTGTGAAGGGCCGGCTGCCTGGTCTGATACGCTCTGTGAAGGGCCGGCTGCCTGGTCTGATACGCTCTGTGAAGGGCCCGGTCTGATATGCTCTGTGAAGGGCCCGGTCTGATACGCTCTGTGAAGGGCCGGCTGCCCGGTCTGATACGCTCTATGAAGGGCCAGCTGCCCGGTCTGATACGCTCCGTGAAGGGCCGGCTGCCCGGTCTGATACGCTCTGTGAAGGGCCGGCTGCCGGTCTGATACCTCCCCTCAACTCGTGCTATGCTCCCACCAGCAGTTGATCTGTTTTTTCTGAAAAGGTGAGACGCCTGCCCTGCTAAGATGAAGAGGCTTTCTCTGTTAAAGTGATGGTGTTGTGTGGCTGTCTCCACCTCCCACTCCCGGGCTGACTCTATTTGCTGAGAGAGATTAAGGGAATAGGAAGCTGTTGGATATATGCTGCATTGTATTTCTCGAGCTGTGATTGATGTAGAGGGGCCCTGTATCCACTTGATGGCTGACGAGAGGCACCATCCTCTTATCAGACACCATTCTTACACAGGTGTGCATGTTGGTGGTTGATGACGCCTCACCTGTAAAGAGTGGAGGACAATTCCAACAGGAATATTTGGACACTGAACTGTCACCATCAACTCTTCCCACATGTACAGAGGATTGGACCCACATCCCTCCCAGTGCCACATGCTGGACTAGACAGGGAGAGAAAGATTAGGACTGTCAACCTGTGGCAGGAAGGATGGTGTAGAAGGGAGGGCTTCAGATTCCTTGGACAGTGGGGCCACTTTTGGGGCCAGGGATACCTAAATCGGGAAGGTACCCGTGTCCTTGTGGAAAGGGTAAATAGGGCATTGGGAAAAGATTTAAACTAGTTAGGGGGGTGGAAGGGCAAAATCCACACTATGGGGTAGATTTTTCTGGAGCCGTCAGGCGGGGTTTCAGGCGTGCGGGGGGAAAATCCCGATTTCGGGGGTCCCGACACCATCCCGCCCAAAACCCGCCTCCACGTAAGTTTCAGGGGAGGCGGGTACCCGCCCTGCACTGGGACCCACCGACCCGAGGCGGGAAGGGATTAGTGCCAATTAACTGCCTGTTAACAGGTAGTTAACAGGCAGTTTTTAGCCTAATCCCTATTTTGAGGGGTGTCGTGTGGGATTCCCGACGGCTCCAAACCACGCCAGGTTAGAGCAGGCGGGCCGTCGGGTTGAAGGACTTGGAGGGGTCGAGATGTCGGTGTTCAGGTGAGTGATGGGTGCATGAGTGCAGAGGTAAGTGTGTTTGGTGTGTCTAAAGTGTGTAAAGAAGTTTAAATTACCTGTACTTACCTTTACAGCCTTTCTTCCTCTAGGTTTTGGGAGTCCATCATTCAGCCGGCGTAGAAAGCTGAATGGCCGTGAGCTGTCAAAAGTGACAGCCTTCAGCTTTCATTGCCGGTGACAGTTCTAACTGAGTCTGTGTAGAAGGACTCAGGTTAGAAGTCAGACTGTCAGTGTTTGACAGCTTCAAACAGCTGTGAAACACTGATATTTCATCTGCCAAGACCTCTTGACAGATGAAATTTCAGTCTGTGATGTCACCTGTTGCCGGGTGGCCCTTAATTGGCCTGCTGAGCCCGCTGGGCGGGCTTAACAAGGTCAATCAAAGGAAAATCGCGTGGATTGGCTGAACGTCGATGTAGGCGGGACTAAAACCCGAAAGTTGTAGTCCCTCCTCCTTCCTGACAGCTTTAGGAAAATCTACCCCTATAAGTCAGAAAGTGTGAGAAAAAGACCAAAGTGGGTATGAGCAAAGTGGGTTCATGTCACGCTACATGTAACCCCACCTGATGCAGGGTCATCCAGACTCGAGTCGACATTGGCTTGTTCTCTCTACACAGATGCGGCCGGACCTGCTGTGATTTCCAGCCAAAAAAGATGTTTTTTGTCTTTTTTTGTTTTTCATACAGACCCCAGCATCTGCAATATTTGACTCCTTGTGACCCCACCTCATTGTTCTTTGATGTAATGTTTCCCTGACTGACCTGTTTGGACACCATTCACACCTTTGACTGCTGTGATTATCTCTCTGCCGAGGTGTGATAAATGGCAGTTGGAAAGGTTACCTGTAAACATCTGACATGATTCTCTGACTATATAAGCTGTGTCTTTATGCATTTCTCCACTTCACCTGAAGAAGGAGCAGCGCTCCGAAAGCTTGTGATTTCAAATAAAGCTGTTGGACTATAACCTGGTGTTGTGTGACTTCTTACATTTGTCCACCCCAGTCCAACTCCGGCATCTCCACACCATGGCTACTATCGACACCACAAACTGCCGGCTCAAAGTGGAGAGGATCTCCAAGAAGATCGCGCATATCGACACAGACATCAAGTTTCTACAGAGATGCAAGAAAGCAGACAAGATCCCGAAAGGACTACAGATCACTAACCCACTCAAGTCGACCTACAACGCAGACTACGCTGAGAGACTCTGCCGTCGTACCTCTCGCACACTCCTCAACCATCTCGTACACCAGCTCTACAGCAGACGCCGCAACCTCGAAACCGAGATGGAGTCCATGTTCTCGGCCTGTGCTCAGGATGCAGCAGACCAGCTACGAGACACCGCCAAACAAACAAGGCAACGGAACTACGCTACCTACATGCACACCAAGAACAGGAAGCTTGAGAAACTTGCCATCACCAGCAGCAGCAACCAAGCCTCCCCCGGTACCACGGTTGAAACCACAAGGAAATCCATCGTCAACCTGTCTGACCACACCCTTCAACCAGACGAAATTGAAGTTCTCAGCCGAGGGCTCAATTTCTGCCCCACCACCAAAATGGACCCCATCGGTCTCGCGGCAGACACAGAGGAATTCATCAGGAGAATGAGGCTCCGGGAATTCTTCCACAAATCCCAAGATGTCAGCAGCGAACCCAATGAGACAATCAATGATCCGGAACAGCAGACAGAGGGATCCGCAGTGCAGCAACCGAAGAAGAAAGAGTCAAATTGGACCCCTCCGGAGGGTCGCTGCCCTAAGCTTGACATGTATGCTCAAGCTGTCAGGAGATGCATCAACGCCAGATTCATCAGCCGCACTCACAAGACAGTCCAGAATGTCACCCGAGCACAACGCAACGCCATCCACGCTCTCAAGACCAACCGCAACATCGTCATCAAACCAGCAGACAAAGGAGGTGCCATCGTCATACAGAACAGAACGGACTATTGCAAAGAAGTATACCGACAACTGGACAACCAGGAACACTGCAGACAGTTACCCGCAGATCCGACCAAAGAACACACCCGCCAACTCAACAGACTGATCAAAACCTTCGATCCAGACCTTCAAAGCATCCTACATGCTCTCATCCCACGTACTCCCCGCGTGGGAGACTTCTACTGCCTCCCAAAGATACACAAAGCCAACACACCTGGACGTCCTATCGCATCAGGCAACGGAACCCTGTGTGAGAACCTCTCTGGATATGTCGAGGGCATCCTGAAACCCATCGTACAGGGAACCCCCAGCTTCTGTCGCGACACTACAGACTTCTTACAGAAGCTCAGCACCCACGGACCAGTTGAACCAGGAACACTCCTCGCCACGATGGACGTCTCGGCACTCTACACCAGTATCCCCCATGATGACGGCATCGCTGCGACAGCCTCAGTACTCAACACCAACAATAGCCAATCTCCAGACGCCATCCTACAACTCATCCGCTTCATCCTTGACCACAATGTCTTCACCTTCGACAACCAGTTCTTTACCCAAACACACGGAACAGCCATGGGGACCAAATTCGCACCCCAATACGCAAACATCTTCATGCACAAGTTCGAGCAAGACTTCTTCGCTGCACAGGATCTCCAACCAACGCTATACACCAGATACATCGACGACATTTTCTTCCTATGGACCCACGGCGAAGAATCACTGAAAAGACTACACGATAACATCAACAAGTTCCATCCCACCATCAAACTCACCATGGACTACTCCTCAGAATCAGTCTCATTCCTGGACACACGAATCTCCATCAAAGACGGACACCTCAGCACTTCACTCTACCGCAAGCCCACGGACAACCTCATGATGCTTCACTTCTCCAGCTTCCACCCTAACCACGTTAAAGAAGCCATCCCCTATGGACAAGCCCTGCGAATACACAGGATCTGCTCAGACGAGGAGGAACGCGATGGACACCTACAGACACTGAAAGACGCCCTTGTAAGAACGGGATATGACGCTCGACTCGTCGATCGACAGTTCCGACGGGCCACAGCGAAAAATCGCATAGACCTCCTCAGAAGACAAACACGGGACACAACCAACAGAGTACCCTTCGTCGTCCAGTACTTCCCCGGAGCGGAGAAACTACGCCATGTTCTTCGCAGCCTTCAACATGTCATCGGTGACGACGAACACCTCGCTAAGGCCATCCCCACGCCTCCACTACTCGCTTTCAAACAGCCGCCTAACCTCAAACAGACCATCGTTCACAGCAAATTACCCAGCTTTCAGGGGAACAGCGACCACGACACCACACAACCCTGCCACAGCAACCTCTGCAAGACATGCCAGATCATCAACACAGATACCATCATCACACGTGAGGACACCACCCACCAGGTACATGGTACATACTCATGTGACTCGGCCAACGTTGTCTACCTCATACGTTGCAGGAAAGGATGCCCCGGAGCATGGTACATCGGCGAGACCATGCAGACACTGCGACAACGGATGAACGGACACCGCGCAACAATCACCAGGCAGGAGTGTTCCCTCCCAGTCGGGGAACACTTCAGCAGTCAAGGACATTCAGCCTCCGATCTTCAGGTAAGCATTCTCCAAGGTGGCCTTCGAGACACACGACAACGCAAAATCGTCGAGCAGAAACTGATAGCCAAGTTCCGCACCCATGAGGACGGCCTCAACCGAGATCTTGGGTTCATGTCACGCTACATGTAACCCCACCTTAACCCCACCTGATGCAGGGTCATCCAGACTCGAGTCGACATTGGCTTGTTCTCTCTACACAGATGCGGCCGGACCTGCTGTGATTTCCAGCCAAAAAAGATGTTTTTTGTCTTTTTTTGTTTTTCATACAGACCCCAGCATCTGCAATATTTGACCCCTTGTGACCCCACCTCATTGTTCTTTGATGTAATGTTTCCCTGACTGACCTGTTTGGACACCATTCACACCTTTGACTGCTGTGATTATCTCTCTGCCGAGGTGTGATAAATGGCAGTTGGAAAGGTTACCTGTAAACATCTGACATGATTCTCTGACTATATAAGCTGTGTCTTTATGCATTTCTCCACTTCACCTGAAGAAGGAGCAGCGCTCCGAAAGCTTGTGATTTCAAATAAAGCTGTTGGACTATAACCTGGTGTTGTGTGACTTCTTACATTTGTCCACCCAGATAAGAGTTCACGATTGCACGCAATATAACAAGTGAGTTAGAGGCACAAATACAGTTTAAAGGGTATGATGTAGTAGCCATTCCAGAGACATGGCTCCAAACTGAGCATGATTGAAAGGTAAATATTCCGTGCTGTAGGATCTATAGACAGGAGGAGCAATATTGATAAAAAACACAATTATCACAGTGGAGCGAAAGGACTTCAGTAAGGTTGATGGGGCAGTGGAAACAATGTGGGGGCGAATTGGGCTTAGTAGCATCTGTTTTTTGGCTGATTTGATGCCAGCGCTGTCATTTTGGACTGCCAGCTCCAGCCTATGCCCGCTCTTAACCTCGCACAGCTGAACATGTGTTCAAAAGCATGAAGGACACCCCACCAGCGCTACTTAAATGGATCATCAACTACTTACAGGTTAGTTGCTGGATTATTTTTTTCTGGCTGTTGCTGTAATTCTACACGTTTTAATTCTATACGGGTGCTTGTCCATACTTGTTAAAAGTTTATGTAGTCTACATGGAGTGGTCTGGCTGGTGCTGAAGTACTTTTTTGTAACTTAAAGGCTTGTACACAAACCAGTTGCTCCCAGACATGGGTGCACTAGTAGGCCTTCCTCTTGACATTGAGCATGACTGGGAGAATGAGCAGAGGCCAGGCAGAGCAGGACAAGCTGTTAGAAGAGGGAGGAGGAGGAGGAGGAGAAGGGCTCTCAGCAGAAGGCCATATCTGCCCAGCATATTTAGGGAGTAGTTCTCCTACCTCAACTTCAGCAACAACCAATATTTGAGATGTTTCTGCTTCATCAAGTTGGCCTTCACTAAAATCTGCCAACTGCTGCAACCACAACTCCAATCTCAGAGCAGGGTAAGGACCGCATTGCCAGTGGCAGTGAAGGTGACCATGGCCATGAATTTTTATATGTCAGGTTCCTTCCAGACTGCTGCTGGAGATATTAGCAACATCTCGCAATTTGTAGTGCACTGCTGCATAAGGGAGGTCAATGAAGCTCTCTATGCAAAGAGAGACAGCTTCATTTAATTCCCTCTTGCCAGAGAGAAGGAGGTGGAACGAGCACAAGAGTTTACAAGGATTGCAGGCTTTCCCATGGTGCAGGGTGCCATTGACTGCACGCACTTTGCTTTCCATGCGCCTCATGGCAACTCTGCCATGTACCTGAATCGAAAGGGATTCCACTCTCTCAACATGCAGCTGGTGTGTGACCACAGGCAGCATATCATGCAGGTCAATGCCTAGCAGCAGTCACGATCCATTAATTATGCTGCAGTCCATGGCAAACCAAAGGGTGGCTACTGGGCAATCAGGGCTCTCCGCTGACGACTGGCTCGTGACTCCGGTTCGTAACCCATGCACACGTGCATAGCAGGCGTACAATGAGCGCCATGCTGCCACAAGAAACCTGACAGAGCAGACCATTGGTGTCCTGAAGCAATGATTCCGCTGCCTGGACTCTCTGGAGTACTCGGCTGAGCAAGTCTCAATATTTGGCGTGGTATACTGCATGCTGCACAATCCTGCCATCGTGAGGGAACAGCCTTTGCCACTGCCTATCAGATGAGAAGCTGAGGAGGAGGTTAAGGTGGAGGAAGAGAAGGATGAGAAAGGGAGGCTGCAATCTAGACAGCCCCTTTCTGCCCGGGCTGTACGTGAACAACTGATTCAAGAGCAATACCAGTAACGGGAACCCCAATTCCCCCATTCACCAACAGTCCCACACTCCTTACCTTCCCACTGTCACTGACCATCACATCGTCCTCTTGCCCACAATGTAAAAATAAAAGCCAACACAAAATACACATTCCAATCCAAATTTATAAATTAAATCATGCCATCGTGCATGTAAAAATAAACTAATCACCCTTGTGCATTCCCTTAGTGCCTCTTTCATGTGTCTTTGCATGTGTTAGTGCTCCTACGCGATGGCTGCAGCATGGCTGGTGGAAGGCTGCTGACTTTCAGTGGAGGAGACTGCAAGTGGTCTTGGAGGACAGCCTCAAGCAGCTCTGGGCCTGGGCTTCAGACTGCACCACCTCGCCATGGGTGGCAGCAGTCTAGGTTGGCTGGCTGACAGGCAACAGCAAGGGCACTGGCAGAGTGGCAGTGGTTCGCGCATGAATGCTGTCTTCCTGGGAGAGAACAGCAGGTTCGTGCTCCACGGAGTCACTACCACTCTCCTGGGCAGCGACTCAGCAATCCTACTGATCTGCTGGAGAACAGATTGATGGACTGCTGTGACACCTTGGAAGCCCCTTTGAACACTGGTATCCAGAGTCATGATGGCAGCAGTCTGAGCTTCCACTGCAGCACTCAGACACTGGGTGGCTGCTGTTTGTGTTGCAATGGAAGCTGAGACATCGACCATCAGACGCTGCATCATGGTGGGTTCCACAGGTGTGCTGATGGAGGCGACCACCCGGTCCATATTGGAAAGCATGGCCTCGAAGTTCTGCACAAAGCCCTGTGCCAAGTTAGTGCTGGACTCCTCCATGTTCCTTGACAGTGAACACAGGCTTTCCAGTGCACCAAGCATTTTGTTGTGTACACCCATCAACCTTCTTCTGTAGCCTGGCCCATCAAAGTCCTCATCTGAGTCCTCTGCAGCCAAACTAGTGTGTAAACTCGCCCACTGGTGAGCTGTACCTGCGCTATCCTTTCCCCCTGCCCTGGCTGTAGTGCACTTGTGCCCAGTGTCTCACCACGTGCAGATTTTGGCTCCATGCTATCCCCTAAATTACGCGCAGTGTCAGTATCTGAGTTGGTGGCTGCGAATATGAAATTGAGTGACGCTTTCCCTTCATCTTCACTGTCTTCCTGCTCTTCCACCACTGCCTGGGCAGTTGTAGTTCTTGTGTTTCTGAAATGAAAAAGGGACAAGGGTTGGGCTGTGGTGAGGAGAGGAGAAATTAAGACATGCGTGCTTACTCCATCTGTAGCTTCTCAGTCAGAAGAGTTTGTGGGATGAGGGAGAAGTGGGATGAAAGAAGGAGGATTAGGTATGAGCATACTGTCATCTTCAATGGCTTCAGCCCCGCCAATGGCCATGGCCTCAGCGATGGCCCTTCCCACAATGGCCAGCACCATCTCCTCCATGGGGGTTAGAACATGCAGGCACGCCTCTGCCCCCACCTCCCCCCAGTTAGTTCCTGCTGCCTCCAGTTGTGCGCCACCTTTTCCTGCAAGAGAGACGAAAACGTGGCAGTGAGTGTGGTGCAATCTGCTTGGGTGATGGGCTGTCATGGTTGAATAGCTGCTGGTGAGTGCAAGCTGTGAGATGTGGGTGTGAGGCTTGCAACAGTGCTAAGTGTGTGAGGGTGGGGTGAAGTGTATAATGTGAGGTATGAGTCCTGATTGATCGAGATTGTTGGAAGGTGAGTGATGGGGGTGTGGTGAATTGAGCAGTGGCTGATGCTAGTGGTGCAGATGTTGGGATATGGCATTTGAAGAAGCATTCACTGACCTTGACCACTCGTGTGAAATCATTAAACTTCCTCCGACTCTGCATCCAGGTCCTTGGGACCGCACCCTGGCATTGACCTCTGTGGCTATCTGTTCCCCCTGACTTCTCATTATGTGTCTGGTGGTCCTCCTGCCCCCCCGAGGATACAGGACATCTCTTCTCCTTTCTACCTCCTACACCAAGACCTCCAGTGCAGCGTCCTAAAACCTGGGGCCCCCTCTTTCCCATGGTCAGCCATTTTTCACTCTTTCCCAGGTCAGATTCAGTTGCAGAACGACTCCCAGCACCTGCTGCAGCCACAATGCACCTCCCCATTAAGAGGTGCAGGCGAGCTTTAAGAAGTGCAAGTTACTAACAGTATTGGGCCCCCTGCTGATGTGTGCAGCCAATGAACAGTGTGGGGATCGCTGGCTGCACGCAGAAATCATTATAAAGAGCAGGCGGCACAAAGTTGGCATACTGCCTGAATTCCACTTGCGAGTTAATTGCGCATCGTGATACCTGTGCCCGTTTTCGGGGGCTAACCAATTTATAGCTCAATGTATTCTAAATCCACTATTATTTGAACTTGTCAGACACTGGAGACTATGGACACAGGCAAACCCTTTCTGCAGGCATTTGCCATCGACTTAGAGGGCTGTATAAGGACACTACGATACTATGCTGGCTGGGCGGATAAAATCCATGGGAAAAGTATACCAGTGGGTAAGTGTGTCATATACATTGCACCATTTATTATAGAATTCCACTGTTTAGAGAAGTAAAATTTGTTAACTTCCCTATACACACCCACCATGACCCCGCACCCTTACCTCAGGAACTTAGCAACGTAGGAACAGGAGGAGGCCATTCAGCCCCTCGCGCCTGTTCCGCCATTCATTGAGATCATGGCTGATCTATGACCTACCTCCATATGGGCCTTTGCCCCATATCCCTTAACACCTTTGGTTAACAGAAATCTATCAATCTCAGATTTAAAATTAACAATTGACCCAGCATCAACTGCCATTTGTGGAAGAGAGTTCCAAACTTCTACCACCCTTTGTGTGTCGAAGTGTTTCCTAACTTCACTCCTGAAAGGTCTGGCTCTAATTTTTAGGCTATGACCCCTAGTCCTAGATTCTCCAACCAGCGGAAATAGTTTCTCTCTATCTACCCTATCTGTTCCCCTTAATATTTTGAAAACTTCAATCAAATCACCCCATAACCTTCTAAATTCTAGGGAATACAACCCTGGTTTGTTTAACATCACCTTTTAATTTAACCCTTGGAGTCCGGGTATCATTCTGGCAAACCTACGCTGCACTCCCTCCAAGGCCAATATATCGTTCCTACGGTGTGGTGCCCAGAACTGCTCACAGTGCTCCAGGTGTGGTCCAGGGTTTTGTATCGCTGTAGCGTGACTTCTACCCCCTTGTATTCTAGTCCTCTAGATATAAAGGCCAGCATTCCATTAGCCTTTTTGATTATTTTTGACCTCACTATGACATTTTAATGTATTGGTAGGCTTCATCACTTGCAAGGTTTTGATCACCAATAAGGACATCTCTGATCATTTCCTGATCTCCATATTATCCACATCCCATTGCCTGCTCAAAACATCTCTATCCTTACCCGATTCCCTTGGAAGAGAATGACTCTAGCTCCCTCACCAGCGCCCCTCTCCCAGCTCCTTATACCATCCCCTCTGGTCCTTTACTATTTGTTCTTGTGATGTGGGCGATACTCGGGTGCATTTGTTGCCCATCCCTGGTTGCCCTGAGGGCATCAAGAGTCAACTTCATAGGATTGGACTGGAGTCACACGTAGGCCAGACCGGGTAGAGATGGAGTTCCCTTCCTTCATGGTCTTTATCTGCTGCCCGCCCAAATACCAGATTTATTGAATTTAGTTTCAAAACCTGGAACTACAGACCAGTTAGCCTGACATCAGTGGTAGCGCAAATGCTAGAATCTATTATTGGGGACATGGTAACAGGGCACTTTAGAAAATCATAATGGCCCTGAATTTCCGATCGGAGGCTTCCTGCGGGCGGATACCTCCGATCTAAAAATTCTACGAGCCTACCGGCTGGCTCCGTAGATACCGAGGCTTCCGCTCCTGGGCCTCTCCTCTTCGAAATGTGCAGAGGCCCAGGTATCCCAGGGACGCAGGTGGTTCGCAAGCGCCCCGGGATCACATGAGTCAGTCCAACCAATGGAAGAACCATCAAAAGTATGAATGGGGATGACTGCAAAAATGCACCAACTCACTGAAATAAATAAAGAAAAACCATTACATATATAAAATTAATTAAAATGGCATTTAATTAAATATGTTAAACAAAAATTTAATTTTTTGAGTATGTTTTAACGGGGCATAACATAACCTTACCTTATTGGACAGGTTTTTTAATTTATAAGTGAGTGATAAAATCTTATTTTTCTATTTTTTTAAACTCTTATGCTGGTGAAAGCAGGCCTTACTCCTGCTGTTACCAGGCGTAAGAATTCCACGGTCTTTCAGCGGGTGGCAGTTGAGCAAATAGCGCAGCTCTCCACCCGCAGAGGCACTTTTCATGGGCATGCGTTGGATCTGTCGAGAGAATTCTTGACAGATTGCAAGTTCCAGGTTTCAGCGCATGCGCTTCACGTGCCTAAACCCGGAACTTGCGCGGGCCCGACGGGCGCGGACACACCTCGTACACGCCCGTGGGGGTCGGAAATTCAGGGCCAATATGATTGGGCAGAGTCCACCTGGATTTATGAAAGGGGAATCATGTGTGACGAATCTGTTGGAGTTTTTTGAGGGTGTAGCTAGCAGGGTAGATAAGGGGGAACCAGTGGATGTGGTGTATTTGGATTTTCAGAAAGCATTCGATAATGTGCCACACAAGAGGTTATTGTACAAAATTAGGGCTCATGGGATTGGGGGTAATATACTCGCATGGATTGAGGATTGGGTAACGGTCAGAAAACAGAGTAGGAATAAGCGGGTCATTTTTGGGTTGGCAGGCTGTAACTAGTGGGGTATCGCAAGGATCAGTGCTTGGGCCTCAGCTATTCACAATCTACATCAATGATTTAAATCAGGGGACCGAGTGCAATATATCCAAGTTTGCTGACAATACAAAACTAGGTGGGAAAGTAAGTTGTGAGGAGGATGCAGAGAGGCTGCAAAGGGCTATAGACAGATTAAGTGAGTGGGCAAGAACATGGCAAATGGAAATATAATGTGGAGAAATGTGAAGTTATGCACTTTGGTAAGAAAAATAGTATAACAGAATATTTTTTAAATGGTGATAGATTGAGAAATGGTGGTGTTCAGAGGGACCTGAGTGTCCTTGTACACGAATCACTGAAAGCTAACATGCAGGTACAGCAAGCAATTAGGAAAACAAATGGTATGTTGGCCTTTATTACAAAAGGATTGGAGTATAAGAGTAAAGAAGTCTTGCTACAATTGTACAGGGCCCTGGCGAGACCACACCTGGAAGACTTTGTACAGTTTTGGTCTCCTTACCTAAGGAAGGATGTACTTGCCATAGAGGGAGTGCAGCGAAGGTTCACCAGACTGGTTCCTGGGATGGGGGGATTGTCCTATGAGGAGAGATTGAGTAGACTAGGCCTATATACTCTCGAGTTTAGAAGAATGAGAGGTGATCTCATTGAAACGTATAAAATTCTTAAGGGTCTTGACAGGGTAGATGCAGGGAGGATGTTTCCCCTGACTGGGGAGTCTAGAACCAGGGGTCACAGTCTCAGAATAAGGGGTCGGCCATTTAGGACTGAGATAAGGAGAAATGTCTTCACTCGGAGGGTGGTGAATCTTTGGAATCTATTCCAGAGTGCTGTGGAGGCTCAGTCGTTGAGTATATTCAAGACAGTGATTGATAGATTTTTTGATAGTAAGGGATTTGTAGGTAAGGTTTGCAATGGGTGCAGCTCGCACAGGAACACAGGGACGTACAGAGCTGGAGCAGACTGTTCCGATCCATCCCTCACTCCCAATGTTGAGGAACTCTCATCCCACGACCCCTCTCATACCCTTGGACAGATTTCTATCGGGGTGTTTTAATATATAAAATGATATGTTCTAATGCCACCTTGCATATTGACAGTGCAGGTCAATGATTCCCTGTTACTTGTTCCCAAATACCTGCTGTTATAAAATACCACAATTTTACAAGGAACTTATAAAACTTTATTAAGTAACACACACAAATCTAGATATTTGTACATATCACTGTGATTATACTGAATAAATATTAATATTGCAGAAATAAACCCTGAAATGCATTTGTCGACTATTAATGTTTCTCTGTTCTATCGGCAGATGAAGATTTTGTGATGTTTACAAGGCATGAGCCAATTGGTGTGTGTGGACAGATTACTCCCGTGAGTTGGACTGAGAAACTCATTGAGTGATGCAAAATCTTTTATCTTTATTTTTACAATGCTTAAAATGCTTAAATGAAAAGAAAACTAATTTAAATGCAGCAAGTTTTTATAAGCAAGCTGATTTAACATAAGAAAGTGTTCCTTCCAAGTGTAATCTGTTAAATTACTGTGGGGAAATTCTGCATAAATATTCCTTGGTCCCCAAAATGTAATCAAGCAAAACTCCAGAACCTGCTGATTTTTATTAAATGCTGCTAATCTCTCTGGAGCTGTGTTCCATTCGCTCTGCAATTCACTCCATTAGGACTAGTGACCTCCCGTATCTGATGGTAGGTACAGCACAGGAGTAGCTGGTAACGGGACAGGTGGAAGTGCTGGGCTCTCTAGCAGAGGGACATCACCGTATCCATCCTGCCTCTTTCAATAAAGTCAGGACTGAGGGAGTGGGCTCCTATTCCCTTCCTGTCGGAGTTCTTGACCATGGGCAGAAAGGGGTGGAGACCCGGTAGAACTGGGTCCTGCCCAAACACCGGCCCCCTCCTCTCCCACACCCAGTGTAGGTCTGCGCACTGCCCGGGACTTCCTTATACTGTCACATCCCAGAGTGACTCCAACACAAGCTCCATGTACCAACAAACCTAGCGTAAATCCCTCCTATCTGTATGGGAGCAGTTTGGAAACTCGGCCCCCTAGTCCAGGGCCTTATAGCTGTGCGAATCACCGCTCAGTCAGCTCGTCTAACACTTTGATCTTCACTGTATGTCTCCAGGTAACAACACTTAACAGAATCATTTTCAAGAGACGTTTTGTGCAGATCCTATCATGTGATAGTTCAAGCTGGTAATAGAATCGCAGAGTTCAACATCATTTTATTTCAGATATATATGCATGAATCATAGCTTAATATGACTGAAAAGGCGTCTTTGTTTTGCCATCTGTGCAGCTGAGGTTATTAGATCTGAGGTATGTCACGCTGTCACGTTCCTCGCGATCTCGCAGAGGGTGCTGGCCTCCATCCAGTTTCCAATATAAAGCTGCCCTCTGACATCTGTTTCAGCAAAATAATAGGGAAGATTACCGAGACAACGGCTCGGAGCATTCAGGGGACATGTGACCAAACCATGAGAAAGATGCTGGGATATCTTCCATTTTCTGAGCTGCTCATAGACACTCCACTCCTGAATATCGCTGTGCCTCCTTCTCACTGTTACACTCCCACTGCGTTTCTCTTTCCCTCAGTGTCTCACTCACTAACTTCAACTCGCTACAGTCTCTGCATTTCTACATTTAACCTGATCAGTGAATTGTTTTTTTTCCCCCACAGTGGAATTTCCCCCTGTTGATGTTCATTTGGAAAGTGGCGCCAGCACTGTGCTGTGGGAACACGGTGGTCATTAAACCCGCCGAGCAGACGCCCCTCACCGCACTTTACATGGGAGCCTTAATCAAGGAGGTCAGTATCATTTTCCAATCCTCTCTGGCTTCAGGTGTGGTGCCGGAGGTCTGGAGGACTGCTAATGTGGTACCCTTGTTTAAAAAGGGAGAAAAGGATAGACCGAGTAATTACAGGCCAGTCAGCCTAACCTCGGTGGTGGGAAAATTATTGGAAAGAATTCTGAAGGACAGGATAAATCTTCATTTAGAAAGACACGGATTAATCAAGGACAGTCAGCACGGATTTTTTAAGGGAAGGTCGTGTCTGACAAACTTGATTGAATTTTTTGAGGAGGTAACAAGGAGGGTAGACAAGGATAGTGCATTTGATGTACTGTAGTTTATATGGATTTTAGCAAAGCTTTTGATAAGGTTCCACATGGCAGACTGATCACGAAGTTAAAAGCCCATGGGATCCGGGGCAAAGTGTCAAGTTGGATTCAAAACTGGCTCGGAGACAGGAAGCAGAGGGTAATGGTTGATGGATGTTTTTGTGACTGGAAGGCTGTTTCCTGTGGGGTTCCGCAGGGCTCAGTACTGGGTCCCTTGCTTTTTGTGGTATATATCAATGATCTAGACTTGAATATAGGGGGTATGATCAAGAAGTTTGCAGATGATACTAAAATCGACAGTGTGGTTGATACTGAAGAAGGAAGCTGTAGACTGCAGGAAGATATCAATAAATTGGTCAGGTGGGCAGAACAGTGGCAAATGGAATTCAATCTGGAGAAGTGTGAGGTAATGCATTTGGGGAGGGCTAACAAGGAAAGGGAATACACATTAAATGGTAGGACACCGAGTAGTGTAGAGAAACAAAGGGACTTTGGAGTGCATGTCCACAGATCCCTGAAGGTAGCAGGCCAGGTAGATAAGGTGGTTAAGAAGACATACGACATGCTTGCCTTTATTAGCCATGGCATAGAATACAAGAGCAGGGGGGTTATGCTTCAACTGTATAAAACACTAGTTAGGCCTCAGCTAGAGTACTGCGTGCAGTTCTGGTCACCACATTACAGGAAAGATGTGATTGCACTAGAGAGGGTACAGAGGAGATTTACAAGGATGTTGCCGGGAGCAGAGAATCTTAGCTATGAGGAAAGACTGGATAGGCTGGGTCTGTTTTCCTTGGAACAGAGGAGGCTGAGGGGAGACCTTATTGAGGTGTATAAAATTATCAGGGGCCTAGATAGAGTGGATAGAAAGGACCTATTTCCCTTATCAGAGGGGTCAAAAACCAGGGGGCACAGATTTAAAGTAATTGTTGGAAGGTTTAGAGGAGATTTGAGGGGAAATTTCTTCACCCAGAGGGTGGCGGGGGTCTGGAACTCACTGCCTGAAAGGGTGGTAGAGGCAGGAACCCTAACCACATTTAAAAAGTACTTGGATGTGCACTTGGGATGTTCTAACCTGCAGGGCTACGGACCAAGAGCTGGAAAGTGGGATTAGGCTGGATAGCTCTTTGTTGGCCGGCGCGGACACGATGGGCCCAAATGGCCTCCTTCCGTGCTGTAACTTTCTATGATTCTACGGCTCTATGATTTACAGCCAGTTCGGGAGATCAGTCACACAGCACCATATCTGCAGCAAGACAGTGAGAAAGAAAAGGAAGAACTTGTATTTCTATAGCGCCTTTCATGACCGCAGGACGTCTCAAAGCGCTTTACAGCCAATGAAGTACTTTCGAAGTATAGTCACCGCTGTAATGTGGAAAATGCAGCAGCCAATTTGCACACAGCAAGCTCCCACAAACAGCAATGTGATGATGACCAGATAATGTTTTTTAGTGATGTTGATTGAGGGATAAATATTGACCCAGGACACCGAGGAGAACTCCCCTGCTCGTCTTGGAAATAGTGCCATGGGATCTTTTACATCCGTCTGAGAGAGCAGACGGGGCCTCGGTTTAATGTCTCATCGAAAGACGGCACCTCCGACAGTGCAGCACTCCCTCAGCACTACACTGGAGTGTCACAGAATCACAGAAACCCCACAGTGCAGATAGAGGCCATTTCGGCCCATCGAGCCTGCACCGACACATATCCCACCCGATCCCCGTAACCCCTACACCAACACATATCCCACCCTATCCCCGTAACCCCACGTATTTAATCCCCCTAACACTAAGGGTCAATTTATCATAGCCAATCAACCTAACCCGCACATCTTTGGACAGCTTAGCTTTTGTGCTCAAGTCCCTGGAGTGGGTCTTGAACCCACAACCGCCAACTCAGGCGAGAGTGCTACCCATGAGCCACAGCTCACACCTTAACTGTCTAATTATAGGAGTTGTTAGTTATGACATATGTGGGAAAGTTTTATATCAGTAGCTTCATTCTCTAAGTGTCCTGACTCTCCGCCCATACCTGACCTTATTCATGATATCACCTTTAATGTCCCTGATTGGTTGTTACTGAGCTATTTTTACCCAACTTCTAAATTAAATAAAGGCTGAATTCTCTCAACAAATTACAGAAAAAGCCTTTGAGCTGAGGTTAAGTCATCAGGTTAATAAAACACTGTTGGTCTCTTTTCCTGATTTTCTGAATAAGTTTCTGTGTATACATAGGAAGAAAAGGACGGTTTTTGTGAATTGGTTGGAGCTTGTGTTTGCAGGCAGTGTTCAGAGAATAGGGGGAATGGTACGAGCTCCTATTCCCGTCATGGAGCGTCACACACCAGGAGCGTATTTCAGGAATGTGGGTGTGGAGCTCCACGGAACCAACAGGATTTCCAGTCCATTCATTCCCTGCAGGGCACAGCGCCCTCTTGTGCCCACGCTCCTGATATGCGCACCAGCCGGTGACGTTCCAGGGCCGGGAGCACCGCTCAAGGCTTGCCCCAAAGATCCAACCGCACTCCCCACTGGAGGCTGAGACCCCCAGCAAGTAGACGTTGGGGGGCAGTGAGGGGGAGGGGAGGCCCTCTCACTCCAGGGGGGCCACTCAGGCCCGATACAACCCCTTCCCGGGACCCGCCACCACCTTCCACATGGTGGCCCAAGAAGGCGGGCAGGGAAGTACAAGTTGGGCGTGAGGTGACAGCAGATTTCATGCTCACATTATCCTTCATTTTACTCCACTATTCCATCCAATTGCAGTGCATGACCCCCAGCACTAACCCATCACTGACCCCTATCACTGACCCCCATCACTGACCCCCATCACTGACCCCCATCACTGACCCCCAGCACTGAACCCCCATCGCTGACCCCCATCACTGAACCCCAGGGCTGAGCCCCAGTAGGAGGGGTTTCTGGGTCATACTCTCCAGAATGTGGTCCGATAGATGATGCCAGACAGTTCAGGGCACTGGATTAGTGAATAGCGAGAGAGGCGAGTATGTATAGGGGTGGCCAAGTATGAGGTGGAGACTGAGAGAGACTCGAAGGAGGGTGGTTTTTGTAATGTATGTAATGTATATACCTTAAGGGAGAGAACTACTTTTTACAGCTCCTGTATACTGTAGTACCGGCAGTGACCACACCTGTATATAAACCCTGAGTAGTGATCTGTACAGTTAGTTCTAGAGTAACCCCCATTCAGTAAACACCTGTTGAATCGTTCCCTGCAGTCTGTTGTCTGATTATTGAAGGACACAACATTAAGATACACGGACATAACATTGGCGACGAAGCAGATTTGAACCTACCTGCAACTCTGCATCACCTCCCAGGGATTCGCTTCTGGAGAACAGTGGAAGAAGGTCAAGTCCAGAAGCACGGGCGTCGACCATGGGCATCCAGCGGAGATTTGAGCATCGCAGGGGAGGCTGTCGAGAGCCAGGCTTGGCTTTCCAGTCACGGTGGTCCAGCGAAACGGGCTGGCAACAGGTACTGCGCAGACCCTTCCCGGACAGCGACGGGCTAGAGCCCGACCGAGCGGCACAGAAAAAGGCCGAGCAGCGTCGACGGGGGAGAGAGAGAGGGCAGAGCACACAGGGCGCAGCCGGTGTTCAGGACCGAGCGGCGTCAACGGGGGAGAGAGGCGAGAGAGAGCAGAGCACAGCCGGTGTTCAAGGGCCGAGCAGCGTCAACGGGGGAGAGAGGCACGCAGGAAAACGCGAGGCGCTGCCATTGCCATGAGGACCACCGAGAGCGGCGTTGGCAGCAGCGCGGGAGACGCCATTTTAAGCCACAGCGGGGAAGAAAGGAAAGCGCGGGAGACGCCATTTCAAACCGCAGCAGGGAAGAAAGGAAAGCACGGGAGACGCCATTTTAAGCCAGTCTAACCACACCCAAAAATGCCGAAGAGTGGCAGTATCACAGCGTTCGACAATGAAGTCGAAGATTGGATGACATATGTCGAACGCATAGAAGTATACTGCAAGGCGAATGAAGTGCCAGATGACAAGAAAGCGCTGGTATTGTTGAATTCAATGGGTGCAAAAACGTATGGCTTACTACGAAGCCTAGCAACCCCAGAGAAGCCAGTAGAAAAGGATATTGAAAACATGGTGTCAATCCTACAGGACCACTTAAACCCCACACCGCTGCTGATAGCAGAAAGATTTAAGTTTCACAAAAGGAACCAGCATAAAGATGAAAGTAATGCTGAGTATTTAAAGGAACTGCGCAAGCTATCGAAACACTGCCAGTTTGGAACGGGACTAGCAGATACTTTAAGGGACAAGTTTGTGTGTGGGCTTCAAAGTGAAGGAACCCAGAAACGGCTTCTATCAGAAAAGGATCTTACGCTGGACAAGGCTTTCAGCATTGCAGTATCACACGAAGCAGCAGCACGGGGCGCTGCAGAGATACAACGGAGACCGCAAGAATATGGCACAAATGAAATGTCATGCGGCAGAACAACACATGACCATAATGATTGCTGGTTCAAGGACAAAGTGTGCAGACAGTGTGGAAAAGTAGGACACATAGCAAGAGTCTGCAGGTCGGGAAAGAAAACCAGCAGCAAGAAATCTCCACAGGAGAAGTACAAGAAGGTACATAAGGTGACGGAGAGTAGTTCAGACGAACAGAAGAGTGATACAGACTCCGGAAGCAAGGAGCTGGGTTGTCTGAAACTACATAATGTGATCAAAACGGAGGATCACCAAACTATCTGGGTCACGCTCAAGATAGCAGGAGTCCAAGTGAAAATGGAATTGGACACAGGATCAGCCCTAACAGTCATAAACCGAAGGGACTACAAGCGGCTATTCTCACATATACCCTTGAGAGATACAAAGATTGTCTTGAAGACGTACACGGGGCAAAAGTCTACCCCAAAGGAAAAATAAGGGTGAACATTACATATAACGGCAAGGAAACACCAAAGGTGGACCTATATGTATTGCCAGATGGAGGACCACCACGACTAGAACGTGAATGGATCCAGAAGATACAGCTAGATTGGCATTCCATACAAGCACTGACTGTAGATGCCAAAAAGGATGACGACGTCACACCTGGACGACTGTCAAAAATGCTAACTGACGCACAAGAAGTGTTCCAGCAGGGACTCGGAACACTAAAAGGCATAACAGCGACGATCAAAATAGAGGAAAATGCAAGCCCAAAGTTTTTTAAGGCCAGACCGGTACCTTATGCGATCTGCCCAGCCGTCGAAGCAGAGCTGGAAGGTTTGGAACATTCTGGAGTACTGTCCAAAGTGGACTGGAGCGAGTGGGCTACACCCATCGTTCCTGTAATGAAGAGGTCATTGAGTAATACGCCTGGGGATCCAAAGAAGGTTCACATCTGTGGGGACTTTAAGGTGACAGTGAACCCAGTCCTTCACACTGTACAATATCCGCTTCCGCGGATTGAAGCTATTTTCGCCTCGCTATCTGGAGGGAAACTCTTCACTAAGATTGATCTGGCCCAGGTGTACCTGCAAATGGAGGTAGAAGGAGCCTCGAAACAGTACCTCACGATCAACACTCATAAAGGTCTCTACCAATACAACCGGCTGGTGTTCAGGGTAGCATCAGCTCCGGCTATTTGGCAAAGGGCAATGGAACAAGTCCTGCAAGGGATTCCAGGGACCCAGTGTTATTTGGATGACATCCTGGTCATGGGCGAAAATGACAGTGATCACCTCGCCAACCTGGAGCAGGTGCTCACTAGATTGAAGGAATATGGGCTCCGAGCTAATCACCACAAATGCGAGTTTTTCCAGAAGTAGATCTTGTATTGTGGCCACGTTATTGATAAAGAGGGGTTACATAAGTCCCCTGAAAAGATTGAGGCAGTAGTCAAGGCTCCAGCACCGGAAAATGTGTCACAACTGAGGTCGTTCCTCGGGCTGGTGAGCTACTACCATAAGTTCTTGCCGAATTTGTCTACCGTACTACACCCTACTGCAAACGGGGGTACCATGGAAGTGGAGTGACGAATGTAAACGAGCTTTCCAGAAGAGCAAAGCATTGATCACATCAAAAGAGGTGTTGGCTCATTTCAACCCAGCACTACCAATTCGGTTGGCGTGTGATGCATCACCCTATGGCATTGGCGCGGTGCTGTCGCACAAATTCCCAGACGGCTCGGAGAGGCCAGTAGCCTTTGCGTCTCGGTCACTAACCTCAGCCGAGCGTAACTACGCCCAGATTGACAGGGAGGCCCTCAGCCTAGTGTGGGGAGTGAAAAAGTTCAATCACTATCTGCACGGGCAGAAGTTCACCTTGCTGACTGACCACCAACAACTTGTCTCCATCTTTAATCCAAAGAAGGGCGTTCCGGTGATGACTGCACAACGGCTACAAAGATGGTCCCTTTTTTTAGGGGCGCACCAATATGAAATCGAGTATAAGGGCACGAAACAGCATGGAAACGCTGATGGGCTATCACGCCTGCCACTGCCTACTGCGGAGGAAGCACCAGCAGTGGATCCTGTCGAAATATTTCATTCGACTATAATTGAATGCTTGCCAGTAACTAATGCTGGTATAGAGAAGGAGACCCGAAATGACCCGACACTCTCTCGGGTATATGATTTGATGGTGAAGGGATGGCCAGCACATGGCGACTCACTGTTGCCAGCATTCTCATCCAGAAGAGAACAGCTGTCAGTATGCCAGGGGACCTTGATGTGTGGATCCCGAGTGGTAATTCCACCCAAGTTAAGGGAGAGAGTGCTCAATGAGCTTCACGAAGGTCATCTGGGAGGGGTGAAAATGAAAAGCCTTGCTAGGGCTTATGTGTGGTGGCCGGGGATCCATCAGCAAATCAAGGACCTGACAAAGAGCTGCTCAGGATGCCAGAAGGTCCAAAATGCACCACCACATGCCCCTCTACACCCATGGGAGTGGCCCTCATCTCCATGGCAATGGGTGCATATTGATTTTGCTGGCCCATTCATGGACTCAATGTTTTTAATAGCCGTGGATGCGCACTCGAAATGGCCTGAGGTGATCAAAATGTCCTCCACCACCACGGAGAAAACTATTGCAGTCCTACGGACCATTTTTGCCAGGAATGGCTTGCCAGAGCAGATTTGCTCTGATAACGGACCACAGTTTGTGTCCGAAGATTTATGAAAAGGAATGGGGCAAGGCATTACACATCCGCCCCGTATCATCCAGCCACAAATGGATTGGCTGAGAGGTTCGTACAAACCTTTAAAAAAGCAGTAAAGGCCATGTGCGATGACGACATTCCACTGCAGCATAAGGTGGACAATTTCCTGTTAGCCTACAGAAATGCAACACATGCAGTCACCAACCAGGCCCTGGCCATGATGTTCTTTAACCGAAGGTTGAGATCTCGTCTGGATTTGCTCAGACCAAATGTACGAAGAGATGTTGAGAGTAAGCAATTCCAGCACATCAATGAGAAGCCGACAAGGAGCTTCAATGTAGGGCAACCAGTCTTGGCCTGCGACTACCGAACAGAGAACTGGCAACCAGGAACGATATGCACACGGCAGGGGCCACTAATGTACACAGTGGATGTTGGGGAGAACATTGTGAGATGCCATGCTGACCAGATCCTAGAGTCACAGGAACGAGTCAACCCCATGTCTCGGCCATACGTACCTGGTGAGGAACCCGACGTACAGGTCGCATCTACCTCAGAAACAATAGCATTGGAAGCTGATGAATCAACTGACGACAGGGTGCTAGAATCACCTCCGCACCAAGAGCGAGACACTCGGGAAAGGCGTTATCCAGAAAGAATCAGGAAGCCTCCCCAGAGACTGAATATATGAATGGACTATTTTCATATAACATTGTATATTGAAAATGTTAATTGTTAAATGAGTATTATGGTACTGTTAATCTAAACGGGGAGGAATTGTAATGTATGTAATGTATATATACCTTAAGGGAGAGAACTACTTTTTACAGCTCCTGTATACTGTAATACCGGCAATGACCACACCTGTATATAAACCCTGAGTAGTGATCTGTACAATTAGTTCTAGAGTAACCCTCATTCATTAAACACCTGTTGAATCATTCCCTGCAGTCTGTTGTCTGATTATTGAAGGACACAACATTAAGACACACAGACATAACAGTTCTGAGCAACACTACAGCACTGTGCAGCAAGGAATTACCGGGGGTGAGAGGTAGGTAGTCTACAGGAATAGGAGAGTTGTAGTAGGGCGAGATTCTATAGTCAGGTTTATATATCGTCCTATTTTTCGTTCTGAATGGTATGTTCTCTCCCTGGTGCCAGGGTGAGCCAAAAGTTGTGATTCATGTTGGAACCAATGACATAGATGGAAGTACATATCAGGTCTTACAGAGGGAGCTTAAGGAGTTAGGCACCAGTTTAAAAAAGCAAGACTTGGAGGGTGGTAATCTGCGATTGCTTGTTGTGCCACATACTCGGTGTGGCGGGGGAGGGAGAGTGTACGAGGATGGTCAATGCTTGGCTGCAGGGCTGGTGCAGGAGGGAAGATGCACATTCATGGAGCATTGGGTTGAGTTCTGGGACAAGGGGAAGTCATACCGAAGGGACGACCTTCCCTTCAAATGAGGTCCTTGCGGAGAGGGTAAATAGAGCAGGGCGGGGAGGGGTTAAACTAATGTTTCAGGTGGGTGGGGAAAATCAAGATTTTAGACCAGCAAAGGAAAGAAGCATTATTAAACCTGTTGGAATGGAAACAGAACTCACTGAATTTCCTGAATAGAAAGGGCTTCCACTCCCTCAATTCCACGCTACAAAGGAGCCTGTGTGTTGGTGCCAAATTCTCAGGGCGTTGTCACAATGCTTTTGTCAGGGGGATCTCCAGCCATCCAGCTCTGTTCAGGGAAGTTTTGAGGTGGCTTCTGGAAACAAGGCGTACCTCTTACTTCAATGGCTCATGACCCCACTTTGACTGAGGAACTCACTAGAACATAAGTACAATGAGACCCCTTCATCAGTAAGAGTGGTACTGAAGGAAAGGGTTCGCTGGCTTGATAGATCTGGAGAGACTCTCTCACATCTTGGTTACGTGCTGTTGGAGTTGTAAAGAGGCGCATGCAAGTAGGGCTTGTGAGAAGGTTCCAAACATTCAACCATGCCGTGCTAGGCAAGGTGGCTTGTCAATCCAATTAAGAAGTGAGGGTCACCAGTGGAAGAGGAATATAGAAACAGGAGGAGGCCATTCAGCCCCTTGAGCCTGTTCTGCCATTCAATTAGATCATGGCTGATCTGTATCTTAACTCCATCTACCTGCCTTGGTTCCGTAGCCCTTAATACCCTTACCTAACAAAAATCTATTAATCTCAGTTTTGAAAGCTCCAATTAACCGTTAGCATCCACAGCCTTTTGAGGAGAGAGCTCCAGATTTTCCACCCTTTGTGTGGAAAAAGTGCTTCCTGATTTTACCCCTGAATGGGAGATAAGATTGTGCCCACTTGTTCTTGATTCCCCCACCATTTTATATCCGTTAACACTGCCGGCCACCGCTCGCCCCTCTCCCGATCCCCACACCCCCCACCTCCACAGACTCACAGTTGCTCCGGTGCCACTATCCCCACCTTCTGCATGCTGCCTCGTGGGGCTGACTGGTGTCCCCAGCTCACCGGTCACATCCTGATGATGCAAGATGACCAATTTTCAATTTCAATTTTCAATTTCAATTTCAATTACAATTTCAATTTTATTGGTCACATAACTAAATACAAGAAGTGTAATCTAGTCAGTGAAATGCTTTTTTCTTGACGAGCCGAGAGCACCAAGCAGCGAGAACACTGAGCTGCCGGGTACGCACGGAGCTCGCAAGGACGGCAGCCATCTTCATCGGCGCCATCACAAAAAAACACATACCGACATATACACGCATACATACTTTAAATATAAATAAAGCAGACATAAAATAAATAAAAGACATAAAAAGACAGCGCATAAAATGAACAAGCAATAATGTAAAAAAAGTAATTTCTACAGTAATTACATTGATATTTCTACCCAGGCTTCTAGAATAATCTCTGGTTACAGGGTGGCCGCACTGGGAGAGCATCGTGAGGAACTCACAACTTATAATTAAATAAATTTAATTAAATAAATAAATAAAGTGCCCCCTCAGTCTTTCTCGATGTTTCCATCTTGGTCTCTCTCGACGTTTCCCTCTCTCTCTCTCTCTCGATGTTTCCTCTGTCTTTCTCGATGTTTCCTCTCAGCTTTTCTCGATATTTCCCCTTGGTTTCTTCTACACACCTGGCCTGCACATTACCCCTGGCTGTCCAACTTGGCGTCCTGGTAACCAGGTTCTGCTCCAGCTCTCACCCTTCAAACTGTCACTCCAGCTCTCGCTCCTTCAAACTGTTTCTCCAGCTCTCGACCTTCAAACTGTCTCTCCAGCTCTCGACCTTCAAACTGTCTCTCCAGCTCTCGACCTTCAAACTGTCTCTCCAGCTCTCGACCTCCAAACTGTCTCTCCAGCTCTCGACCTTCAAACTGTCTCTCCAGCTCTCGACCTTCAAACTGTCTCTCCAGCTCTCGACCTTCAAACTGTCACTCCAGCTCTCGACCTTCAAACTGTCTCTCCAGCTCTCGACGTTCAAACTGTCTCTCCAGCTCTCGACGTTCAAACTGTCTCTCCAGCTCTCGACCTTCAAACTGTCTCTCCAGCTCTCGACCTTCAAACTGTCTCTCCAGCTCTCGACCTTCAAACTGTCTCTCCAGCTCTCGACCTTCAAACTGTCTCTCCAGCTCTCGACCTTCAAACTGTCACTCCAGCTCTCGACCTTCAAACTGTCTCTCCAGCTCTCGCTCCTTCAAACTGTCTCTCCAGCTCTCGACCTTCAAACTGTCTCTCCAGCTCTCGCTCCTTCAAACTGTCTCTCCAGCTCTCGATCTTCAAACTGTCTCTCCAGCTCTCGACCTTCAAACTGTCTCTCCAGCTCTCGACCTTCAAACTGTCACTCCAGCTCTCGACCTTCAAACTGTCTCTCCAGCTCTCGCTCCTTCAAACTGCCTCTCCAGCTCTCGACGTTCAAACTGTCTCTCCAGCTCTCGACCTTCAAACTGTCTCTCCAGCTCTCAACCTTCAAACTGTCTCTCCAGCTCTCGACCTTCAAACTGTCTCTCCAGCTCTCGACCTTCAAACTGTCACTCCAGCTCTCGACCTTCAAACTGTCTCTCCAGCTCTCGCTCCTTCAAACTGTCTCTCCAGCTCTCGATCTTCAAACTGTCTCTCCAGCTCTCGACCTTCAAACTGTCTCTCCACCTCTCGACCTTCAAACTGTCACTCCAGCTCTCGACCTTCAAACTGTCTCTCCAGCTCTCGACCTTCAAACTGTCTCTCCACCTCTCGACCTTCAAACTGTCCTCTCTCCAGCTCTCGACCTTCAAACTGTCACTCCAGCTCTCGACCTTCAAACTGTCTCTCCAGCTCTCGACCTTCAAACTTGAGTGGTCTTCTTGCTCATTCATTTTGCCACGGAGATTCCCATTTGCCCCTAAGTTTGGTGTGCACCAATACCTGGACCTCTCTCTCTTAATATGTTTAAAAAACCTTTTGGTTTTAGCTTTGATATCTCTATTCAGGGAAAAATATAAAAGGGTTTGTACAAACAGACACACCTAGAGGTTCAAATACAGAATTCCCTGAAAGTCTGAGTGTAGGTAGAAAAAGCCATAAAAAAAGCAAATTGCATTTTATAAATAGGGGCTTAGTGTACAAGAATTAATAATGAACTTACACAGAATATTCAATAGGCCACAGTTAGAGACTTTGAGCAGTTTTGGACACCCCATTATGGAAAGGATATTAAAGCCATAGAGAGCGCACAGCGTAGATTCAGCAGGATGATGCTGGGATGGGAAACTCTCGTTGTTAGGAGAGGCTTGAGATACTGGGACTGTTTCCACTGGAGCAGAGAAGGCTGAGCGGAGATTTAACAGAGGTTTTTGATCGTGTGACTCGGGAAAGATTATTTCCTCTGGTTGAGGGATCAGTGATGAGCGTCAGTATATAAAATTATCACTCGGAGAGTGAGGAGAGAGGCTAGGGTTATGGAATGCTTTGTCACGGAGTGTTTCAGACAGATATCATTGCACCTTTTAAGGGAAAATTGGATAAATACTTGAAGCAGAGAAAGATGCAAAGGTATTGGGAGAAAGCAGGACAGTGGGATTGCTCTTGCAAAGAGTCGACACAGACACAGTAGGCCGAATGACCTCCTTCTCTGTTGTAAACATCTATGGTTCCATGGTTCTATGTGCATAACTATTGCCATGCAATTCTATCATCCTGCCATGATGGGTACACCAATGCTGATTTTTTTTTCTCGTTTGTCCTCGGGATATGGTTGACGATGAGAAGGTCACATTTATTGCCCATCCCTAGTTGCCCTGAGAAGGTGGTGGTGAGCCGTTTTCTTGAACCGCTGCAGTCCGTGTGCTTCTGGTGCTCCCACAATGCAATTAGGTAGGGAGTTCCAGGACTTTGACCCAGCGATGGTGAAGGAACGGCAAAACTTGTCCAAGTCAGGATGGTGTGTGACTTGGAGGGGTAACTGGAGGTAATGATGTTTCCACGCCATTACTGCTCTCATCCTTCTCGGTGGTGGAGGCCGCAGGGGAAGGAGGTGCTGTTGAAGTAACTCGCCATGGCGATTAGTTCGATCGGGGCCGTGGCCATCAGGCATGCCCCTGCTGCACATCCTGTAGATTGCACATACTGCAGCCACAGTGCACCGGTGATGGATGAGGGTGGATAAATCAAATCAAAATCAAATCAAATCAACTTTTATTGTCATTGTTAGTGCACAAGTGCAGTACAACGAAATGTAGGCTTGCGGCTCCCGAGAGTGTACATTTGGATTAAGACATTTAAACATTCAACATACATTTGGCTTGTAGTATATTAACATAAATATAACCATATAAAGTGCATTGGCAGATGTGCAGGCTTTAGAGTTTATTTGTGGAGTTCAGTAGGATGACAGCCCTGGGAAAGAAGCTGTTCCTAAATCTGGTCGTACGAGTGCGAATGCATCTGTAGCAGGAGGGCGAACAGACTGTGGCTGGGGTGGGTAGGGTCTTTGATGATGGACCGTGACCTCCATAGACAGCGTTTCTGGTATATGTGCTCTATGGTTGGTAGCCGGGTGCCGGTAATGCGTTGGGCAGTTTTGACTACCCGCTGCAGGGCTTTCCGGTCATAGTAGCTACAGCTGCCATACCATACTGTGATACAGTTTGTCAGGATGCTCTCTATAGTGCAGCGGTAAAAGTTAGAGAGGATCAGGGGTGACAGATTACATCCCTTCAGCCTCCTTAGGAAATATAGGCGCTGCTGGGCCTTCTTCACCAGAGAGGAGGTGTTGAGGGACCAGGAGAGGTCTTCCGTGATGTGGACTCCGAGGAACTTAAAGCTGTCCACCCTTTCCACCACAGCCCCATTGATGTGGATGGGGGTGTGACTTCCGCCTTTGGACTTCCTGAAGTCCACAATGATTTCTTTTGTTTTCTTGCTGTTAAGGGCCAGGTTGTTATCGGCGCACCACTTCACGAGATGCTGGACCTCCTCCCTGTAGGCTGACTCATCATTCTTGGTGATCTGGCCTACTACCGTGGTGTCATCCGCAAACTTGATGATAGTGTTGGAACCATTAACTTGTTTGATTGGCGAGTTCAGTGGCAACGCGCCAATCAAACAAGCAGCTCTGTCATGGATGGTGTCGAGCTTCTTGAGTGTTGTTGTGGCTTTCCCTTTCCAGGCAAGTGGAGAGTGTTCCATCAAACTCCCAAATGCATATTCTGATATAATACAGACATTTCATTACATTTGTTTGATATTATTGGGCTAATATTCCAACTCCGTGCTAGCGATGGAGAGGCTCCTACACATATTGGAAATACAGTTTGGAAAATCACGGCCAAAATCCGCCCGAGTTTATGACGGGACGGTTCCCTGTCGGTAGTTTGCAATCAGGTAATACTTGTTATTTCTTAGTGTGTGTCACACTGAAATCATTCTGAAATTTGCTGTTTCATACTGGAGACTGGAGATCGCTGGATATTTCATCTGTTAACGTGTAAATACATTTCTTGAATTTTAGGTTCCATTCCCCCCAGGTGTGGTGAACATTGTCCCAGGATATGGACCCACTGCTGGGGCAGCTATCGCCTGCCACAAGGACATTGATAAAGTCGCATTCACTGGATCTACTGAGGTATCACATCACTGCTTCATAATTCTGGCGATGTGTTGAGATGTGCTAAAGATTTAAATTTTATACAAGGATAGGCTGTAAATGAAGAGAGGTTCACCTTCTCATTAATTCTGGTCCTTCACACCGATGGTGAGGACAAGGACAGAGGCACATGTAAGGGTAATCTGTGAGGCAAAGGGTTAGCCATGGAGACAGAGAGGCACCATCAGACGTGTCTCAGTTATGGGGCATGCCATTACCTGGGGATAGACAGCTGGGCCTGGAGTTTCAGTTCGGTTGCACTGGTTTTTCCAGTTCAATTCACCTGACATGAGCCAAACTAGCGCAAAAGATCGAGGACTTTCAAGCACAAGTTACGTCCAGCGACAATTGAGTTTCCGTGATCTTTTGCGCTCGTTTAAAAAACATTGTGCTGGAAGTTGGCCCCTCCCACAAAATGGCCACGCCACCGATCGAACTAATCGCCATGGTGAGTTTCCGCTAATTGCGCCCCTTCGAGGAGACTCTTAAAATTAAGCTTTGTTTTGGTGCGCGGATACTAATAGGCATGTTTTAAAAGCTTTTAAATATGAAACAATATTTAATTTACTCAGAAACTGATTAATGTAACTAGTAAATGGTTCTGTATAGTTTTTTAAAGTCAGTTATTTAAAATCGGGTTACTCGGTGGTGGACTAGCCGCTCTGATTAAAATGTTTATTGTTTGTGATAAACCCATTTTCAGCTGTATTAATCAAACTGCTCCCAGTTACCACTCTTAAACACATCGTGGAATATTTTTTAATGCAATTTATTTTTACTGTTACGTTGTAAAGCGCCGCCCGATTGCGCTGGTTAATCGAAGATTTTACGTTTGGTGATATGCAAATAAGTTTGAGTGGAAACTTGAGCAAAAGATTCACTTCGAAAAACCAGCGCAATTTTGAGCGCAATTTGCATCCGGATTGCCGATTGTGCGCAATTAATTTATCTATTTTGTTGCGAATGTTTTGCACATAGTGCCTTTAACTTTGACTTTTTTCTATTTTTCCCTAATGTCACCTTAGTCACTTAGCCTTTGTCACTCTCTGTGTCCTTTCCTGGCCCACACTGGTTATTTTTACTCAATCCTCTACTCTGCTCTAGAGCCTTGACAATTCTCTCGCTGCTTTTAAATTTACTCTTTCCTGAATCCTCCCACCCGTCCTTCATTAGTTTAAAGCCCTGCTCTAGTTATTCGATTCGCCAGGTCACTGGTCCCAACCCGGTTTAAGTGGAGCCCATCCCCAGTACTGGTGCCAGTGGCCCATGAAGCAAAACCCCTTCCTCTTACACCACTCTTTCAGCCACGCATTTAACCTTATAATCTGTTTATCCCTATGCCAATTTGCGTGTGGCTCAGGTAACAATCCAGAGATTATTATGTAGGGGTCATCTATTAACTGGTTTAAGGTAATTTCCCTGGTCTTGCAGCCTTTGCCTGCACTCTGACCAATTCCAATCTTTTACCTGGTTTACGGTAATTCACCTGGTCAGGCAGCCTGCTGCTACACAATAAACCAATTTCCAATAAACCAATTTTCAAACAGCGGTTTCGAATCGCTACCCCACCTTCCAGTTCTGACTGAAGGACTTATAATTAATGATATTAAAACGGGCATGGGGTTTGGGTGAGAGAAAAACCAAGCTTTATTAACTAAAAGAAACTATAATCAAATATCAAACTATACCACACGAACACAGTAATTACAGTAAAATTACTTAAATGGAGGAATGCAGATGGTAAAAACGAGGGATTAAATGGCTACAATGTAAATTAAACAATCTTAGCAATATCCCCTTAATTACCATCCCCCAACTCCTTACTAAGTTGCTTTGCTGAGGAGTCAGAAACTCTGCTCACATGTGGTCCAGCGAAGTGAGAGAGAGAGAGAGAGAGAGAGAGACTCACCTGTGGTCCCAGGAAGTAAAGAGAGAGATAGCTTCTCAGGAGCTATCATATATACCTGGTGAGCCCCCCACCCTGCTGTTTGCCTGTCTGGAAAATTCACGCCCAAAGAGTTCCAATTCACAAGAGAAAAGCTGTGATTGGCTAACGCAAAGTGGTTGGACTGGGTTAGTGTGTCTGCACTGTGGGGCCGAAATGTTCCCACCCACATCCGGAGCTCACCTGGGCTAAAACAAAAGAGAAATGCAACAGCCCTATTGTCCAGAATGATGGGTGATTTAAACACATTCAGTGCTTAAACTGTTGCCTTTCAAAAGTCCATTTCAGGGTTTCATTCTCTCATTGTCTGTGAGAGAGCTCTGAATGGCTGTGTAAACAGAAGGAGTTTCAAATCGATTGTCCTGCGGTCAATTCTCAAGTGGGCAATTGCTTAAGTCAATAAACAACTTCAAGTGATTCGAAGGGAACCTCCCTTTGATTGGCAGGTCTGACTCACAGCCCCTGTATCCTCCCACTATTTCACACAGACAACTCGCTGCGAGCTGTTTTGCTGCTTTGTCCTTTTGGCCAAGCTTTCTCTGGCCATTTTAAAACCTTTTATGATTGCCCAACCTCCAGGGAACGATTTTATTAAGATATGTTGGCCTAGAAATTGGGCTTTGGTGCAGCGACGGCTTTAGCGCCGGAAGTTAGTGCCGGAGCTAAGTCGCGCTGGGCGGGCCAAAAATTCACTAGTTCTGCGCCCAAACGGCTGCCGGCGCTGCTGAAAGCTGTTTGCGCCTGAAAACTGGCGCTACGCGCTGAATTGCGGCGCTATTCCGGCGCTGCGGCGCCCGCTGCGGTGCGGCAGGTTCAGGAAGTGCAGGCCTCCTCCTTCCCTTAAGGAGGAGCTGCCTGCACCCGGCCGCGGCCCGCGAAAATCATTGTAAAAATGAGCCCGGCACCTCGGACAAGTGCCGGGCTTGCATCTGTCCCGGGGGGGGGGGGGGGGGGGAGAAGTCCGGGGAGGGAGCTGCGGCCAGGCGGCCGGCAGGAAAGCGGCCGGCCGCCGTGGGGCCTTTAATGCGCCGGCGCAAAGTCCAGTAAGGCACCTCTGCCAGAACGTTGCTTGCGGCTGCCACGGGCGAGGCGGCCGCAAGTCAATTTCGGAGTTTGGGCGGGTTACCATGGCAACCGGGACGCTGCGCACACCGATGACGTCATCGGTGCCGGCGCAGCGCTAACGGCCTAACGCCGATTTAGGGACCCACTCAATTTCCAAACTGGCCATAACTCCGGCGCTAGGCCCTCTAGCACCTCAAAAGCGGCGCTAAGCCTACCGAATTTCTAGGCCGTTGTCTCAATGTGTGTGAACACCTCCACGAACCTCCTTGATTCCGTGTTGTAGTCCATGCACAGCCCAATCCTTCGCAGTTCTAGGCACATTTTAAAACATTGTAGACAAGTCACATCACCCAATTCTTTGCCCACAATGTGGACCAATCTTTTCAATCTTCAGGGAAATAGGGGAAATTTTGCAACCCCTACAATTACCTTTGAGGTTCTGCTTTTTAATTTGGATCCTAGTTCCTCAAACTCTCTCAGCAGAACCTCATTCCTAGTTTTACCTATGCCGTTGGTTCCTACATGGACCATGACAATGGGATCCTCCCCTTCCCACTCCAAGTTCTGAATGGTGTGTTGCTCTCCTGGTGTCAGGGTTAGGTCAATAACAAATCAGGCAGGAAAACTTCTGGAAAGGAAGGGAAACCAGCCTGAAGTCATGATTCACCCAGGAACCAATGACCTAGGAAAAGGTAGCATGGAGCACGGAGGAATTTCAGGGAGAGCTTGAGTATTTAAGTTCTGCATTAAAGTACAAAACCCTGAGGAGAATCACTCAGTGCAACGAGCTGCACAAGTTATGGAAAAACAGATAACGTTAATGTAGGAATAGGAGGAGGCCATTCAGCCCCTCAAGCCATTCAATTAGATCATGCTGATCTCAATCTTAACTCCATTTATACACCTCTGCTCCATATCCCTTGACACCCTTATCTATAAAAATCTATTGATCTCAGTCTTGAAATTTTCAATTGACCCCAGCCTTTTGGGTGAGAAAGTCCCAGATTTTCACCACGGTTTATGTGGAAATGTGCTCCCTGATTTCACTTCTAAATGGCCTAGCTCTATTTTAAAGTCATACCCTCTTGTTTCAGATTAGTTTCTCTGCATCTATCCTCTCAAATCTCTTTATCATTTTAAACACCTCAGTTAGATCACCCCTCAATCTTCTATACATAAGGAGTACAAGCCAAGTTTATGCAAGCTGTCCTCATAATTTAACCCTTTAATTCCCGGTATCATTCTAGTGAATCTGTGCTGCCAGTTTACCCTTCCAGAGGTGCAGTGTCCAGATGGGGTCTAACCAGAGCTTTGTCCAGCTGCAACATAGCTTCCACCCCTTTGTGTTCCAAACCCCTTGAGATAAAGGCCAATATTCCATTAGCCTTTTTGATTATTTTTTGTACCTCTGCACTAGTTTTTAGTGATTTCTGTGTAAGGACCCCTAAATCTCTCTGCTCCTCCACAGTTTCTAGCTTCTCACCATTCAGATCACATTACAATGTGTCTTTCTCAGATTCAACGTGATGACCTCACACTTCTCCACATTGAACTCCATCTGCCATAGTTTTTTCACGCTCACTTAAACTGTCAATGTCCCTCTGTAACTACTCTTCTCATCCACTTACTGGGGTACAGTGCTGGGGTTAGAGGGATTTACAATCTGGGAATATTGGTATTACTGGGGTACAGTGCTGGGGTTAGAGGGATTTACAATCTGAGAATATTGGTATTACTGGGGTACAGTGCTGGGGTTAGAGGGATTTACAAACTGGGAATATTGGTATTACTGGGGTACAGTGCTGGGGTTAGAGGGATTTACAAACTGAGAATATTGGTATTACTGGGGTACAGTGCTGGGGTTAGAGGGATTTACAGTGCGAATACTGCAAACCCGCGAACTCTACCACCTAGAAGGACAAGGGCAGCAGATGCATGGGAACACCACCACCTCCAAATTCCCCTCAAAATCACACACCATCCTGACTTGGAAATATATCGCCGATCCTTCATCGTCGCTGGGTCAAATTTCCTGGAACTCCCTCCCTAACATCACTCTGGGAGTACCTTCACCACACGGACTGCACCTTCTCAAGGGCAATTAGGGATGGGCAATAAATGCTGGCCTTGCCAGTGACGCCCACACGCCATAAACGAATTTTAAAAATTTTTAATGATTGGGGTACAGTGCTGGGGTTAGAGGGATTTACAAACTGGGAATATCGATGCAATGGCAATGACGCATTTTGTGTCACAAATCGTTTGCATTAACTGTGGAAGAACTCCATTTTAAAATCAATACAAGGATTATTAGTTTTCCTATCTCTGCTGAGTTGATATTTTCTGAGTCTCTCTCTGGTTTCTCAGACCTGTGTGTGTTGCTCTGTTTGACGTGTTGACAGGTTGGGAAGTCGATAACGGAAGCTGCCTCCAAAAGTAACCTGAAGAGAATAACGCTGGAGCTCGGGGGCAAGAACCCCTGCATTGTCTTCGCTGACTCCGACTGTAAGAGCAACTCTTCTTTATTTGGCAACTTTATTTTGTATGAAGAATTTCAGAAGAGGTTAAAAAGGAGAAGGAAGTCCCCTACAACCGCAGAGTTGTGACCAGTTTAATTAAAACCCGCTCTTCAGAGGATTGTATTTAACTTTAATCGATGCAGTTTGACGAGGACAGTAGTTCCTTTGAATTTTACTGCAGTGTTGCTGCTGCTGCTGCTGTCTAAAAGCTATTTGGTGACCAGTCTTCCTCATTCTTTGTACTATGGTTTTATGCAGGATGGGATGTATAGTATTTGATGGCCATTTATTACTGTAATGAGAACTGTGATGTTCCTGGTCGTGAGCTGGTGTAATAAGATGTGTTATCCCCTTAGTCTCGCCTCCTGCTCTCTCCCCACACCTATTAAAAAATACAAATATTTAACCATTTCCCTTTTAAAAGCTGTTACAGATTCTGCTTCCACTGTTTCTGTGCATAAAGATTTCCCTAACCCCTCCTTCCATGCTTTCGGTGATAATCTGAAATTATTACCTCTAGTTACTGAATCCCTGACCAGTGCAAATAGTTTTGCTGACTTCTCTCATCAAAACCCTTCATTATTCATTAGGATTACATCAGATATACGGCACAGAAACAGGCCATTCGGCCCAACCAGTCCATGCCGGCGTTTATGCTCCACTCGAGCCTCCTCTCATCTTTCCTCATCTAAATCTATCAGCGTAACCCTCTATTCCCTTCTCCCTCATATGCTTATCTAACCGCCCCTTAAATGCATCTATACTATTCGCTTCACCCGCTCCCTGTGGTAGCGAGTTCCACATTCTCACCACTCTCTGGGTAAAGAAGTTTCTTCTGAATTCCCTATTGGATTTCTTGGTGACTATCTTATATTGATGGCCTCTAGTTATGCTCTTCCCCACAAGTGGAAACACTCTCTCTGTATCCACTCTATCAAAACCTTTCATTATTTTAAATACATCAATTAGGTCACCCCTCAACCTTCTTTTTTCAAGAGAAAAGAGACCCAGCCTGTTCATCCTTTCCTGATATGTATACCCTCGCATTTCTGGTATCATCCTTGTAAATCTTCCCTGCCCCCTCTCCAGTGCCTCTATATCCTTGTTATAATATGGTGACCAGAATTGTACGCAGTACTCCAAGTGTGGTCTAACCAAGGTTCGATACAGGTTTAGCATAACTTCCCTACTTTTCAATTCTATACCTCTAGAAATAAACCCTAGTGCCTGGTTTGCTTTTTTATGGCCTTGCTAACCTGTGTCGCTACTTTTAGTGATTTGTGTATTTGTACTCCGAGATCCCTTTGTTCCTCCAAGTGATAAGTGACCTCCCTATTCTTCCTACCAAAATGTAATACCTCACATTTATCTGTGTTGAACTTCATTTGCCATTATTTTCCCATTCTGCAAGTTTATTAATGTCCTCCTGAAATTTGTTGCAGTCCTCCCCAGTATTGACTATCCCCCCCAATTTGGTATAATCCAAAAATTTAGAAATTGTGTTCCAAAGTCTAAATTGTTACTGCAAATTGTGAACAACAGTGGTCCCAGCACTGATCCTTGTGCAACACCACTACCCACCTTCTGCCACTGTGAATCGCTACCTTTTACTCTCACTCTCTGCTTTCTGTCTTGAAGCCAGCCACCTATCCATTCTGCGACTTGTCGCCTAACTCCACATTCTCTGACCTTATTCATTAGTCTATTATGTGGTGCCTTATCGAAGGCCTTTTGAAAATCTAGATAAATTACATCTACTGCATTACCCTTGTCTACTCTCTCTGTTACCTCCTCAAAAAATTCAATGAGGTTGGTCAAGCAAGACTTTCCCTTTTGAAATCCATGCTGACTATTCATTATTATATTTTTGGCTTCTAGATGTTTTTCTATTTTCTCCTTTAGTAGGGTTTCCATTATTTTACCTACCACTGATGTTAAGCTGACTGGTCTATAGTTCCCTGGACATGTTCTATCTCCCTTCTTAAATATAGGTATTATGTTAGTAATCTCCCTTCTTAAATATTGGTATTATGTTAGCTATCCACCAGTCCTCTGGTACTGTACCTTTTTCTAATGAATTATTAAATATGTGTAGTAATGCCTCTTCTATCGCTTTCCTAGATTCTTTTAAAATGCATGGATGCAATCCATCCGGGCTGGGGTTTTTCTCCTCTTTGAGTTTGATTAGTTTAGTTAATATATCTCCTCTTTTAATTTTAAATGCAGTTATTTCATTACTAATCTCATCATCCAATGTCATGTCCACCTGTTCTATCTCCCTGGTAAATACGGAAGCAAAGTAATTATTTAATGGCCCTGAAATTAGGATCGGGAGCTTGCCGCGCGTGCAAGCCCCCGATGTGCACTCACCCTGCGCGCCGACATCTGAAGCCCGGGCCTGCTCGCATTTCCTGTCACTGGCCCGGTTCAGATGTCGGCGCGATGTGCTTGCCTGATCCAGCGGCGTAGTTAGTGCGATGTGCCGGCTGGGATCAGGTGAGCACTGTGCAGCCAATCAGGGGAGGGGAAACTCATTCATGAGTTTGATAGTAAGAACTGTCAAACTCATGAAAAGTACGGGCGCCCAAAAGACTACTTTAACTTTAATTAAAATTTTAAAAAACATCCCAATAATTAAATAAACTATAAATAACTTTTAAAAACTATTTAAAACAATTAATCAAATTTTTGAAAAAAATAATTTTTTACGAAATCGGGTCTAAAAATAAACTTGCCTTACTGTAAAGTCCTTAAAAACAATGACGCTGTGGAAAAAATGCAATAATTTTAAATAATAGACCACTTACCTTCAAGAATCCACTCCTTACGCCTCCTTTTTTCATTTCTAAAAAGTTCAGGCCCTTGCACACGCGCAAACCTGTCAAAAAGAAGGAAGTTCAACGCGTGCGCGCAGGACCTCTTAACCCCTTGGTTCGATGGAGAGGAAATGCTGGTTTCCTGCGCATGCTGAAATCTGGCACTTCCAACGGGCCGACGCGTCAGTACACCATCCGTACTCACGCGTTGGGACCAGAATTACTGGCCCAATATCTCTGCCATCTCTCTATCACTGTCTGTGGTATTATCCTGTCCATCCCTTAGTGGCCCTAGTCCTATCCCTACCTTCCTTTTTTATTGATGTGCCTGTAAAACATTTTACTATTTTGTTTTATGTTCCTTGATAATTTAATTTCATAGTTCCTCTTTGCCTTCCTAATTGTTTTTTGACTTCTCTCCTAATCTCTTCATATTCTCCCTTATCATGCTCTCCCCTGCTGTCCATGTACATAATCTATGCCTCTTTCCTTACCCTCAATTTTTCCCTTCTGGCTTTATTCATCCATGGTGTCTCATAAGTGTTTAGCTTGTTCCTGTTTTTTAGCAGAATATATTTTTCCTGGACTCTGTTGAACACCGTTTTAAATGTTTCCCATTGCTGTTCTACATCAATGTTTGTCAATATTGTTGTCCATTTTATTTTCCCAAGTTCTATTCACAGCCCCTCAAAATCAGCTTTTCTCAAATCTATTACCCTAGTCTTCGTCATACTTATGTCCTTCTCAATTATTATATTATGGTCACTATTGCCTAGATGTTCCCCTACCTTTACTTCTCTTATCTGCTCTGGTTCATTCCCCATTACTAGATCCAATATCGAATCCTTGTTGTGCATTTTACATATTGGGTTAGAAAGGATTCCTGTACACATGCTAGGAACTCCATTCCCTTATCTCCTTTACCTACCTCTTCTGTCCAATGACTATCTGGGTTGTTGAAATCCCCCATGATTTTTTCTCTGTCTTTTACTAATTTCCCTAATTTGTTTGCAACCCCTCTATCAGATCCTCTCTTTACTTTCTCTGTTCCAAAGTAAAGAGCCCCAGTCTCTCCTCTCATGAGGCCCAGACTCACGAGTGCCTGAAACATGAGGCCCAGACTCGAAACTGTGCCTGAACCGTGAGGCCCAGACTCGGCACTGTGCCTGAACTGAGAGACCCAGACTCGGCACTGCCTGAACCGAGAGACCCAGACTCGAAACTGTGCCGGAACCGTGAGGCCCAGACTCGGCACTGTGCCTGAACCGTGAGGCCCAGACTCGGCACTGTGCCTGAACCGTGAGGCCCAGACTCGGCACTGTGCCTGAAACGTGAGGCCCAGACTCGGCACTGTACCTGAACCGAGAGGCCCAGACTTGGCACTGTGCCTGAACCGAGAGGCCCAGACTTGGCACTGTGCCTGAACCGTGAGGCCCAGACTCGGCACTGTGCCTGAACCGTGAGGCCCAGACTCGGCACCGTGCCTGAACCGTGAGGCCCAGACTCGGCACTGTACCTGAACCGTGAGGCCCAGACTCGGCACTGTGCCTGAACCGAGAGACCCAGACTCGGCACTGTGCCTGAACCGAGAGGCCCAGACTCGGCACTGTGCCTGAACCGAGAGGCCCAGACTCGGCACTGTGCCTGAACCGTGAGGCCCAGACTCGGCACTGTGCCTGAACTGAGAGACCCAGACTCGGCACTGCCTGAACCGAGAGACCCAGACTCGGCACTGTGCCTGAACCGTGAGGCCCAGACTCGAAACTGTGCCGGAACCGTGAGGCCCAGACTCGGCACTGTGCCTGAACCGTGAGGCCCAGACTTGGCACTGTGCCTGAACCGTGAGGCCCAGACTCGACACTGTGCCTGAACCGTGAGGCCCAGACTCGGCACTGTGCCTGAACCGAGAGACCCAGACTCGGCACTGCCTGAACCGTGAGGCCCAGACTCGAAACTGTGCCGGAACCGTGAGGCCCAGACTCGGCACTGTGCCTGAACCGTGAGGCCCAGACTCGGCACTGTGCCTGAACCGAGAGACCCAGACTCGGCACTGCCTGAACCGTGAGGCCCAGACTCGAAACTGTGCCGGAACCGTGAGGCCCAGACTCGACACTGTGCCTGAACCGTGAGGCCCAGACTCGGCACTGTGCCTGAACCGAGAGACCCAGACTCGGCACTGCCTGAACCGTGAGGCCCAGACTCGAAACTGTGCCGGAACCGTGAGGCCCAGACTCGACACTGTGCCTGAACCGTGAGGCCCAGACTCGGCACTGTGCCTGAACCGAGAGACCCAGACTCGGCACTGCCTGAACCGTGAGGCCCAGACTCGAAACTGTGCCGGAACCGTGAGGCCCAGACTCGGCACTGTGCCTGAACCGTGAGGCCCAGACTCGGCACTGTGCCTGAACCGTGAGGCCCAGACTCGGCACTGTGCCTGAACCGTGAGGCCCAGACTCGGCACTGTGCCTGAACCGTGAGGCCCAGACTCGGCACTGTGCCTGAACCGTGAGGCCCAGACTCGGCACTGTGCCTGAACCGTGAGGCCCAGACTCGGCACTGTGCCTGAACCGTGAGGCCCAGACTCGGCACTGTGCCTGAACCGAGAGGCCCAGACTCGCGAGTGCCTGAACCGAGAGACTCAACGATCGATTGGAAATGGGTTTTAAATCTCTGGGGTCGCAAATTGCCTCAGAACTGCTCCCACTCCGTAAATGGGGTTTCTGTCGCACTTTCGGCAATGTTGTGGCAGCGGAGTGGGCGAAGTCCTGGCTCACTGGTATTTTCAGGGAGGAGACGATGGCTGTAATCTTTAAACACATTATTTTCCCTTTGCCCAGTGGCCCTGGCAGTCGACTGTGCTTCACAGGGAGCCTTCTTTAACCAAGGCCAGTGCTGCACTGCTGCAGGTCGAGTGTTCGTGGAGGAGCCAATATATGAGGAGTTTGTCCGGCGCAGTGTGGAACGGCTCAAAACAAGAGTGGTGGGCAATCCTTTCGATCCGAAAACTGAGCAAGGACCTCAGGTAGGAGAAAATTGGTGGGAGTTTGCTGACAGACTTGAAAATAAACTTTAGGCCACAGGATGATTTGTTCATCAACATAAATCTTCCTGGAATATCTGAAGGATGGATTTATATTGTGCGATCTAGCTGCAGCGATCGTTCCTTTCTCTCTGTGAGTGCAGGAGGGCTGTGGCCTGAGTGTTGCTGAACGGGGTATCAGCATGTTGATTGGGGAGGTGATCAGGTCAGGTAGCTGTTAGTTACATTGCACAGACAGAGCCAAGCTGGGACTGTAACAAACTATTTAAGATCTAGACCAGTTGGTCTGTTGTTACCCTTTCCCCCTCACCCCATCACCGGTACCTAAATCTTGAGCCACCTCCCTAAACCCCTTCACCTCTCGACTTCTCCATCCACCTTTAAAACCTTCTTAAACCCATCTCTTTCATAGAAACATAGAAACATAGAAGATAGGAGCAGGAGTAGGCCATTCGGCCCTTCGAGCCTGCTCCGCCATTCAGTGAGATCACGGCTGATCATCCAAATTCAGTAACCTGTCCCTGCCTTCTCCCCATATCCCTTGATCCCTTTAGCCTCAAGAAATATATCCAACTCTTTCTTGAATATATTTAATGAACTGGCCTCCACCGCCCTCTGTGGCAGAGAATTCCACAGGTTCACCACTCTCTGGGTGAAGAAATTCCTCCTCATTTCAGTCCTAAATGGCTTAACCCTTATCCTTAGACTATGACCCCTGGTTCTGGACTCCCTGGCCATCAGAAACATCCTTTCTGCATCTAGTCTGTCCAGACCTGACAGAATTTTATAGTTTTCGATGAGATCCCCTCTCAATCTTCTAAACTCCAGTGAGTACAAGCCCAATCGACACAATCTCTCCTCATACGTCATTCCTGCCATCCCAGGTATCAGCCTGGTGAATCTTCGCTGCACTCCCTCCATGGCAAGAACGTCCTTCCTCAGGTAAGGTGACCAAAACTGCACACAATACTCAAGGTGCGGTCTCACCAAGGCCCTGTACAACTGCAGCAAGACATCCTTGTTCTTGTACTCGAACCCTCTTGCTATGAAGGCCAACATACCATTTGCCTTCTTAACTGCCTGCTGCACCTGCATGCTTACCTTCAGCGACTGGTGCACAATAACACCCAGGTCTCTTTGCACTTCCCCTTCTCCCAATCTATAGCCATTCAAATAATAATCTGCCTTCCTGTTTTTGCCACCAAAGTGGATAACCTCACATTTATCCACATTATAGTGCATTTGCCATGTTTCTGCCCAATCACCCAACCTGTCCAAATCGTACTGGAGTTTCACGACATCCTCCTCACAGCTTACCCTTCCACCCAGCTTTGTGTCATCTGCAAATTTGGAGATACTACATCCAATTCCCTCGTCCAGATCATTAATATATATTGTGAACAGCTGGGGTCCTAGGACCGATCCTTGCGGTACCCCACTAGTCACTGCCTGCCACTCGGAAAACGACCCGTTTATTCCAACTCTTTGCTTTCTGTCCGCCAACCAGTTCTCTATCCAAGTCAATACCTTGCCCCCAATCCCATGTGCCTTAATTTTGTACGCTAATCTCTTATGTGGGACCTTATCGAAAGCCTTCTGAAAGTCCAAATACACCACATCCACTGGTTCCCCCTTATCTATTTTACCAGTTACATCCTCAAAAAATTCCAGTAGATTAGTCAAGCATGATTTACCTTTTGTAAATCCATGTTGACTTTGTCCGATCCTGTCACTGCTTTCCAAGTGCTCTGTTATTACATCTTTTATAATGGACTCTTGCATTTTCCCCACTACCGATGTCAGGCTTACCGGTCTATAATTCCCCGCTTTTTCTCTACCACCTTTTTTGAATAGTGGGGTAACATTAGCTACCCTCCAATCCATGGGTACTGTTCCAGAGCCTATCGAGTTCTGGAAGATGACCAGCAATGCATCTACTATCTCTAGGGCCACTTCCTTAAGTACCCTGGGATGTAGACCATCAGGCCCTGGGGATTTATCGGCCTTCAGTCCCATCAATTTTCCTAACACCATTTCCCTACAAATACTGATTTCTTTCAGTTCCTCCCTCTCATTAGACTCTATGTTCCCCGGCATCTCTGGGAGGTTATTTTTGTCCTCCTTTGTGAAGACAGAACCAAAGTATATATTTAGTTGGTCTGCCATTTCCTTGTTTCCCATTATAAATTCCCCTGATTCTGACTGTAAGGGACCTACGCTTGACTTCACCAATCTTTTTCTCTTCACATATCTATAAAAGCTTTTACAGTCAGTTTTTATGTTCCTTGCTAGCTTTTGTTTTGTTTTCCCTTTCTTAATTAATCCCTTTGTCCTCCTTTGTTGACTCCTAAACTGCTCTCAATCCTCAGGATTATTGCTTTTTCTAGCCAATTTATATGTCCTCTCCTTGGATCTTACGCTATCCCTAATTTCCCTTGTTAGACACGGTTGAGTCACCTTTTTTGTTTTATTTTTATGCCAAACTGGGATGAACAAATTCTGTAGCTCATCCATTTGGTCTTTGAATGTTTGCCATTGCCTATCCACCGTCAACCCTTTGAGTGCCAATCAATCCTACCCAACTCGTTCCTCAGACCATCATAGTTTCCTTTATTTAAATTGAGGACCCTTGTCTCTGAGTCAACTTCTTCATTCTCCATCTTAATGAAGAATTCGATCATATTATGATCGCTCCGACCCAAGGGGCCTCGTACAACAAGATTGCTAATTAATCCTTTCTCGTTACATAATACCCAGTCTAAGATGGCCTGATCTCTGGTTGGTTCCTCGACATATTGGTCCAGGAAACCATCCCGTAAACACTCCAGGAGTTCCTCCTCCACAGTATTGTTACTAATTTGGCTGGCCCAATCTATATGTAGATTAAAGTCACCCATGATGACTGCTGTGCCCTTATTGCACGCTTCTTTAATTTCCCTTTTAATGCCATCCCCAACCTCCGCCTTACTGTTTGGAGGTCTATATACCACTCCCACTAATGTTTTTTTCCCCTTAGTATTTCTCAATTCTACCCATACAGATTCCACATCATCAGAGCTAATATCCTTCATTACAATTGTATTAATCCCTTCTTTAACCAGTAATGCTACCCCACCTCCCTTTCCTTTTTGCCTATCTTTCCTGAATATTGAATACCCCTGGATGTTGAGTTCCCAGTCTTGGCCATCCTTGAGCCATGTTTCCGTAATCCCAACCAAATCATATTTGTTTACCTCTATTTGCGCAGCCAATTCATCCACCTTATTACAAATGCTCCTCGCATTAAGACACAAAGCCTTCAGGCTTGTTTTTTTAACGCTCTTAGACCTATTAGAATTATTATTTACTGTGGCCACGTTTGATTTAAACCGTTGATTTCTCTGACTGCCACTTTTGTTTTTCTCCTTCCTATCTTTTGCTTTTATCCCTGTTTTCCTTTCCTCTGTCTCCCTGCTCAGGTTCCCAACACCCTGCCATTTTAGTTTAAACCCCCCCGAACAGTGCTAGCAAACCTCCCCGCAAGGATATTTGTCCCGCTCTGGTTCAGGTGCAACCCGTCCGACTTGTACAAGTCCCACCTTCCCCAGAAACAGGCCCAGTGATCCAGGAAACTAAAGCCCTCCCTCCTGCACCAACTCATTAGGCATGCATTCATCTGCTCTATCCTCCTATTCCTATACTCACTAGCACATGGCACCAGGAGTAATCCAGAGATTACAACCTTTGAGGTCCTACTCTTTAATCTGCTACCTAGCTCCCTAAATTCTTGCTGCAGGACCTCATCCCTCTTCCTACCTATGTCATTGGTCCCAATGTGAACCACGACCTCTGCCTGTTCACCCTCCCCCTTCAGAATGCCCTGCAGCCGTTCAGTGACATCCTTGACCCTGGCACCAGGGATGCAACAAACCATCCTGGAGTCACGTCTATGGCCACAGAAAGGCCTATCTGTTCCCCTTACGATAGAATCCCCTACCACTATTGCTCTCCCACTCTTTTTCCACCCTTCCTGAGCAGCAGAAGCACCCCTGGTGCCAGGAAGTTGGCTGCTGCTGCCTTCCCCTGGTGAGTCATCCCCCTCAACAGTATCCAAACTGGTATACCTGTTTGAAAGGGGGATGGCCACAGGGGTCCCCTGCACTACCTGCCTGCTTCTATTGCTCCGCCTGGTGGTCACCCATTTCCCTTCTGCTTGTGCTGCCCTACCCTGCGGCGTGACCAACTCATCAAACGTGTAATCCACGACCCTCTCGGCATCGTGAATGCTCCACAACCCATCCATACACAGCTCCAGTGCCTCCATACGGCCCATTAGTAGCTGCAGCTGGATGCATTTCTGGCACACATGGTCGTCAGGGACACTGGCAGTGTCCCTGAATTCCCACATAGAGCAAGAGGAGCATAACATGGGGCTGGGCTCTCCTGGCATGACTTACCCCTTTAATTAATTTAAATTAATTCAATACCGCCAGTTAAAGATTCTGGCCTAGAAATTCAGTGGCCTGCGCCACCAGTTTGCGCCCAAAGAGGGCTTTTGCGCCACTATGCAAACCTACCATGATATTTAGCGGGGCGCTAATGGCGGCGTTAGCCATTAGCGCTGCGCCGCCACCGATGACGTCATCGGTGTGCGCAGCGCCCCGCTATTGCCCCGCTGGCCATATTTAGTTGCTGCCGCCTCCCCCGCGCCGGCCGCAAACAGCGACCGGTACACGGGGCCTACCTGTGCCGGTAGTGGGGCGAGTTAAGGTGGAGGTGCGGCCGGCCGCTTTTTCGGCGGCCGCCTGCCCGCACCTCCGTCCCCGGCCTCCTACACCGCCCCCCCCGCGGCATTGCCGGCTGTTTCCAGAGAGCCCGGCACTTCTCCTTGGTGCCGGGTTCATTTGCCGGCACTCGCGAGCGGGGATCGCGCTGTTGCAGGCACCTCCCCCTTAAGAGTGGGAGGAAGGCCTGCAGTACCGCAGGCTGCCGTGCCGCAGCGGGTGGCGCTGCGGCACTTTACACGCCGATATTCAGTTTCAGCACCCCAAGCGGGGCGCCGAAACCCTTGTTTAGCGGCCGGCTTCCACTTGGGGCGCTGAAAGTGAATTTCTCGCTGGCGCAAGTGGCTCCGCGCGCAGCGGTAATTCCGGCGCCCAGGCGAGCTGGGCGCCCCTAACTGAATTTCTAGGCCATAATCTAGGGCACTTATTTACCAACTGTCCCCACTACACCACAGAGACCCAAGAAAATATAAACCGCAGAATTTAAGCTTGTAATGAAAAGGAGAAAGAAATACTCACCAACCAATCACTTCCCAATCTCCAGTCACCTCTCCCACCACAGCATCTTCCTGGGGAGGTGTGTCTATGTTGAAGGCACTGCAGCGTGACTTGTTGCTCTCTTGTTGTGTCTGCTGTGGTTGGTTCTCTTTATTTTCAAACCAGAGGTCCTGAGTCAACTTTCTACATTTGACTAATATTCAAATTTGGTTCTTTTATTAAATGGGTTTCAATTGTCCAGACCACAGTGGGAGCAGATTATCCCGCGGTGGGGGGGGTATATTATCCTGGGGTGGGAGGTGGATTATCCCGGGGGGGGGCGGTGGATTATCCCTGAGGGGGGGGGGGTGGATTATCCCGGGGGCGGGGGGTGGATTATCCCGGGGGCGGGGGGTGGATTATCCCGGGGCGGGGGGTGGATTATCCCGGGGGGTGTGGATTATCCCGGCGGCGGGGGGGGGTGGATTATCCCGGAGGGCAGTTAGATTATCCTGGAGGGCAGTTAGATTATTCCTGTGAGAAACATTTCTGAGCCAAACGATGGGCGAAAGTGTATTTTCTGTCGGTAACTCTCAGTCCCAGGCTCCACAGACCCTGCCCCACTCTCTGAGTTGAGAAATATGTGGTGCCCTTGGGAATTAAAGGATTAAAATGTAAACTCTGATTACCTCATGAGTACATCAGCCTCTGAACATGCATGATTATTAATTAAACGAGGAAATGCTTTGCTCCACACAGCCCATTTCACAATTTAAACACATACTAAGCTCTTATTATCTGGCTTTTCTGTCAAACCAAGATGTTTACATAGTCCCAAACTTGTTTGGGTTCATTATGAAATCACAAGATCACTCTGACATCTTCAATATATTAATCCTTCAGCATTACAGATGTGCTGTCACTGATAACACACTACAATGGGTCTGTTTGTCTGTCACAGAGCTGCCCATGGAATTTCTGCTGTGTACGATGTTTGTTTTATATTCATGAGGGTGAATCTGGCACTCGTCAAAATCTCTGATATCAACTTTAAGCAAAGGAAATAATTTCTAAAAATTAATAATTGCATTTTTATTGTAGGTGTGGAGTTAGGTAAAGGGGAAGAGTTACATAGCAGAAAGGGGAGAGGCCTGAAAAATGAAAGGGGAGGGGCACATGATTATAAAGTTAGATCCTTCATTTTCCCCTCTTTCAGGATTGTTTCTATTCTTTTACTTGCTAATGGTGTCAGCTCACTGGCGTGTACCTCCTGGATTTCACTTTACACCCCATTATATAACAACAACAACAACTTGTATTTCTTTAGCGCCTTTAATGTAGTAAAATGTCCCAAGGCGCCTCACAGGAGTATTACAAGACAAAACATTTGACACTGAGCCACATAAGAATAAATTGGGGCAGGTGACCAAAAGCTTGGTCAAAGAGGTCGGTTTTAAGAAGCGTCTTAAAGGAGGAAAGAGAGGTAGCGAGGCGGAGAGGTTTAGGCAGGGAATTCCAGAGCTTAGGCCCAGGCAATAGAAGGCACGGCCACCAATGGTTGAGTGATTATAATCGGGGATGCTCAAGAGGGTAGAATTAGAGGAGTGCAGATATCTCGGGGGGTTGTAGGGCTGAAGGAGATTACAGAGATAGGGAGGGGCGAGGCCATGGAGGGATTTGAAAACAAGGATGAGAATTTTGAAATCGAGGCGCTGCTTAACCAAGAGCCAATGTAGGTCAGTGAGTACAGGGGTGATGGGTGAACGGGACTTGGTGCGAGTTAGGACATGGGTAGCTGAGGTTTGGATGACCTCAAGTTTGGATTATAAGTTTGGATTACATGAATCATTGCGTCTACATCACATAAACAGGCTGTTCGGCCCAATTGGTCTGTGCCGTGTTTACACTCCACACGAGCCCCCTCCCACTCCAAGTACCCTTTCCCACCCTGCCCCATATGCCTCTATTCCCTTCTCTCTTGTGTAAGCACCAAGCCCCCCCAAAAATGCATCAATGTTCTCTGCTTCAATCGCTCCTAGTGGCAGCGAGTTCCACATTCTCACCACTCGCCGTGTAAAGAAATTCTTCCTAAATTCTGTGATGAATCAGAAATTGGCTCAGTTAGAGGAAGCCAAGGCCCATTGTACGTGGAGCTGTGTGAGATGAGGGGAAGGTCCCTCAGGGTCCGTGCAGTTCGCCTTGTCATTGTACGCAAACAATCTGGAAGTAGGGACAGAAACAAAACTGTTGATGATTTTACATATTACATAAAATTACATAGAATTACAACACGGAAACAGCCGTTCCACCCACCCAGCACCTGTTGGTGTTCAGTCTCCATGCAACAACAACAACTTGCATTTATATAGCGCATTTAATGGAGCAAAACGTCCCAAGGTGTTTCACAAGAGCAATATCTATCAAAACATTTTTGACACTGAGCCACAGAAGGAGATATCAGGACAGAAGACCAAAAGCTTGGCCAAAGAAGTAGATTTTAAGGAACATCTTAAAGGAAGAGAGAGAGGCAAAGAGGCAGAGAGGTTTAGGGAGGGAATTCCAGAGCCTAGCGCCTAGACAGCTGAAGGCACGGCCGCCAATGGTGGAGTGATTAAAATCAAAGATGCGCAAGAGGCCAGAATTGGAGGAACGCAGAGATCTCGAAGGCTTGTAGGGCTGGAGGAGGTTACAGAGACAGGGAGGGGTGAGGCCATGGAGGGATTTGAAAACAAAGATGAGGATTTTAAATTTGAGGCGTTGTCAGACAGGAGCCAGTGTAGGTCAGTGAGCACAGGGGTGATGGGTGAGTGAGACTTGTAGCAAGTTAAGATATGGGCAGGAGAGTGTTGGATGACGACATGTTTATATAGGGTGGAAAATGGGAGGCTGGCCAGGAGATGATTGGAATAGTTAAGTCTAGATAAAACAAAGCACTATCCTAATCCTATGTGCCCCTCCTGTTCCCCTCCTATCCCTTTATCCACCTCCGTAACATCGCCCGTCTCCGCCCTTGCCCCAGCTCATCCGCTGCTAAAACCCTCATCCATGCCTTTGTTACCTCTAGACTTGACTATTCCAACACACTCCTGGCTGGCCTCCCACATTCCACCCTACGTAAACCTGAGGTCATCCAAAACTCGGCTGCCCGTGTCCTAACTCGCACCAAGTCCCGTTCGCCCATCACCCCTGTACTCACTGACCTACATCGGCTCCCGGTTAAGCAGCGCCTCGATTTCAAAATTCTCATCCTTGTTTTCAAATCCCTCCATGGCCTCGCCCCTCCCTATCTCTGTAATCTCCTTCAGCCCCACAACCCCCTGAGATATCTGCGCTCCTCTAATTCCACCCTCTTGAGCATCCCTGATTATAATCGCTCAACTATTGGCGACTATGCCTTCTGTTGCCTGGGCCCTCAGCTCTGGAATTCCCTGCCTAAACCTCTCCGCCTCGCTACCTCTCTTTTCTCCTTGAAGATGTTCCTTAAAACCTACCTCTTTGATCACCTGCCCTAATTTATCCTTATGTGGCTCGGTGTCAAATTTTTGTCATAAAATACTCCTGTGCAGCGCCTTGGGGCGTTTTACTACGTTAAAGGCGCTATATAAATACAAGCTGCTGTTTACTTCAATCACCTCTCTAACCTAGTTTTAAATGTTGCCATGGTCTCTGCATCAATCACTAATTCTGGTCGTGCTTTCCACAGTCTCCTGTGTATAAACTTGTCTTCTGCTTTCTGTCCTAAATCTCTTACATTTAATGCTATATCTAGGTCCCTCGTGTAATGATCAATAACATGTCATTCTATAGTGGACACTAGGTGGAGCCGTAGAGCTGTATATAGCTGTATGTATATAAGACTACACTACCCAGCTGTATGTATATTAAGACTACATTACCCATGAGGCACTAGGCTACCCACAAGGCAGCAGTCAAGATGGATGCCTCTACAGATACTGTACCTAGTCCACATGTGCTCAATAAAAGTGTCTAGCAAAAGCTAGCTGTGTTCATAATAAGAATGTCTATTTATTAATGAACATAAGATGGTACCAGGATTGGTGAAGATCTGCTGAAAATTGTGAAAAGCGACATGGAGAATTTGAAGCCACCAGAGCGTTTGAAACTCACAGGAAATATCGACTACAATTGGCAGACTTTTAAACAACAATTCGAACTCTACATTGCAGCCATCAGATTCGGTACGAAGCCAGATGCAAGGAAGATAGCATTGCTGCTTACGGTTGCAGGCCCACAGGCAATAGAGGTATTTAATACATTTGTATTTAATCCAGAGGAGAACAGAGAAAAATTAGAAGATGTGCAAAAAAAATTTGACGCACATTGCTCTCCCAAAAAGAATGAGACCTATGAAAGATACATCTTCCGTTCTCGGACACAGCAGCAAAATGAGACTTTTGATAGCTTTATAACTGATCTGAAACTGAAAGCACAGACATGTAATTTCTCTGAGCTCAAAGCATCCATGATTCATGACCAGATTGTGTTTGGTATTCATGATAAAAAAGTCAGGGAACGTCTGTTGAGAGAAACCGAACTAAATTTGGAAAATGCAGTGAAAATATGCTAAGCCAGCGAGCTAGCTCGAAAGCACGCGAAGACTTTCAGTGAAATCAATAATGATGCGATTGTAATGAGTGATAATGCTGCTGTCAGTGCTGTGTCCTACAAGGGGAAGAAACGTGGGCAGAACAGAAATGAAAAGCAATCGGAGGATGAAATTTTTAATTGTAAACGCTGTGGTTACAAACACCAGTTAAGACAATGCCCAGCGTTTGGAAAAATGTGCACAAAGTGTAATGGAAAGAATCACTTTGCCAAACAATGCTTTTCAAAAGTAAAAACTAAGAAAGGGCAACGAGTTAATGTAATTGAGGACACTGATTTAAGTGAGACATTTCTTGTAGGAATGGTGTCATGTGACAATATCAAAAAGGATACAGAAAATGTGCAGCCCTCAGAAATGGACAATGCTGAACATAAAGTTAATGCAGTAAAAGAGGACAAATGGATGATCCCACTGCAGGTAAATGGAGCATTAGTTACATTGAAACTAGACACTGGGGCAAAAGCAAACTTAATCAGTATGAGTGACATTAACAATATGAAAGCAAAGCCCAAAATACAGAAAAAGTCAGTACTACTGAAGGACTATAATGGACAGAAAATAGATAGCTTAGGTGTATGCAGACTTAAAGTGACAGTCAAAGACAAAGTGCATCATCTCATGTTTTCTGTTGTGGCTGAAAGACTTGATTCACTACTGGGTGACAAAGCTTGTGAGGACTTAGAACAGGTCAAGAGAGTCTACCGTATAAACTGTGCCATAAGCAGACCAGATGACTCGGTGGATTCTGTAGTGAATAATTTCCAGGATGTGTTCAAAGGATTTGGAGTTCAACCATTCACTTACAAGATCCAGCTAAAGGAGAATGCTCAGCCAGTGGTACATGCTCCACGAAGAGTTCCAGCACCCCTGCGTGACCGGTTCAAGAATGAACTGGACAGAATGACCACACTAGGAGTCATCAGGAAAGTCGAAGAGCCAACAGACTGGGTTAACTCCATGGTATGTGTAAAGAAAAAGAACAATGATCTAAGAATATGCATGGATCCAAAGGACTTAAATGCAAACATCAAATGTGAACACTACCAGATTCCCAAGCGAGAAGAAATCACCAGTGAAATGTCAGGTGCCAGATACTTTACAAAGCTCGATGCCTCACAAGGATTTTGGCAACTAAAACTGGATGAAGAGAGCACCAAATACTGTATCTTCAACACACCATTTGGCAGGTATTGTTTCCTCAGAATGCCTTTCGGGATAATATCTGCATCTGAAATCTTTCATAGAGCGATGGAACACATAATTGAAGGTCTGGAAGGAATTCGGGTCTATGTTGATGACATCATCATCTGGGGCTCCACACTGAAAGAACACAATGAGAGACTAACTAAAGCGTTACAGAGCATACACCGGAATGGACTGAAGCTCAACAAAGCCAAGTGTCAGTTTGGCGTCCAGGAAGTCACTTTCCTAGGAGACAATCTATCTGGTAAAGGAATAGAACCAGATACGGAAAAAGTAAACGCCATACTCAAAATGCCCCGACCCACTGACAAAAAAGGAGTGCTACGCATCATGGGGATGATAAACTTCATTGGAAAGTTCATTCCTAACTTGTCAGCCAAGACAGCCTGTCTGCGAGACCTGCTACATAAAACAAATGAGTTCGCATGGACAGAAAGACATGAACAAGAGTGGATAAACCTCAAAACAGTGCTGACAACCACACCTGTACTCACCTTCTTTGACCCAACAAAAAGAATCAAAGTGTCAACGGATGCATCAAAAGATGGCCTAGGTGCGGTCTTGCTACAAGTAGAGGGTGAAGATTGGAAGCCTGTTGCCTATGCCTCCAGGTCTATGACTGATACTGAGTGTCGATACGCCCAGATTGAAAAGGAATGTCCAGGCTTGGTAGTTGACTAGAAAAGTTTCATGGCTACATATATGGACTTCCCACCTTCACAGTTGAGGCAGACCACAGCCCTCTGGTTGCCATCATAAAAAAAAAACCTGAATGAGATGTCTCCAAGGATTCAACAACTCATGATGAAGCTGCAAAGATATGACTTTGAACTGATCTACACACCAGGCAAATACATAGTGTTAGCAGATGCACTATCCCGAGCACCCACAACGAGTCATGTGAGCTCTACTGAAGAAGACGTGGATGTTCATGTGAGTATGGTCACTGCTGCGCTGCCCGTGTCAGACACAAAATCAAAGCAAATAGCAGAAGAAACAGTAAAAGATACAGTATTACAAACAGTAATAGAGAACATTCATCATGGTTGGCCAAAAGGTTCCTGTCCAAAATATTTTCACATAAGGTCAGAATTGAGTGTCGCAAGTGGACTATTACTAAAACAGAACAGAATAGTCATTCCACAGGCTCTACGTCAAGACATGCTCAAAAGGATTCATGAGGGACACCTCGGAATTGAAAAATGCAAAAGGAGGGCAAGAGACACTGTTTATTGGCCTGGCATAAATAAGGACATTGAGAACATGATAGGCAAATGTGAGACATGTCAGAAACACCAAAACAAACAAGCAAAGGAACCAATGATAGTAGCTGACATACCAACAGCACCATGGCAAAAGGTTGGTATGGACCTTTTTCATTTAAATGGTAAAGACTATCTAATAGTGATTAACTACTATTCTAACTATCCTGAGGTGGCGCTGCTCTCAAGCACCACAGCAAGCAGTGTCATAATGCATGTGAAATCCATCTTCGCCAGACATGGAATTCCCAGGATTGCCGTTAACGACAATGGTCCGTGCTTCAACTGTAAGGAGTGGCAACAGTTTGCAGCACATTATGACTTTCAGCACATCACATCCAGTCCTTTGTATGCTCAGTCAAATGGTAAGGCAGAGAAAGGTGTTCAAGTTCTCAAGCAGCTACTGAAGAAAGCGACAGAAAGCAAGTTTGATCCTTATCTCGCCCTGCTGAGCTACCGAGCCTCACCTTTAGACTGTGGTTCTTCACCTGCTGAACTACTAATGGGTCGCAAGTTGCGCACCACGCTATCCTGCTGTGCAAAAGAACAGCAAAGTGAGGAGCTGAGACAGAGACTTCAACTGTTAAAGCTGAAACAGAAATCATACTATGACAAGTCATCCAAAACTCTAAAACCATTGACAAGGGATGATGTTGTCAGGATTGAGGATCCAGATGCATGGAACAGGAAAGCTACAGTTCTTGAGGAAGTAGGACCAAGGTCATACACTGTTAGAACTGAGGAAGGACAGATTCTCAGGAGGAACCGCCGTTCCCTCCTAAAAACACAAGAGACTATTCAAGACCAGATTGATGACAATGCCGCAACTGCATCTTGTCATTCACCGCCAGATCAATCTCATGAAGACACATCAGACTTACCCATGTTGAGAAGATCCACACGTGAAGTAAAAAAGCCTGATAGACTTAATCTTTGAGTACAATGTAAAGCTTTGAAAATGTGTTGACTTTTGAAAATGTTTATGTTTATAGAGCACTAACAAAAGTGTTACTGATATTATCTTTATTGTTTTCTTGAAAGTTGATTGATATTGATTTTGTTAAACCTCAAAGAAAGGGGGTTGTAATGATCACTAACATGTCATTCTATAGTGGACACTAGGTGGAGCCGTAGAGCTGTGTAGAGCTGTATATAGCTGTATGTATATAAGACTACACTACCCAGCTGTATGTATATTAAGACTACATTGCCCATATGGCACTAGGCTACCCACAAGGCAGCAGTCAAGATGGATGCCTCTACAGATACTGTACCTAGTCCACATGTGCTCAATAAAAGTATCTAGCAAAAGCTAGCTGTGTTCATAATAAGAATGTCTATTTATTAATTAACATAAGACCTCGCTCTAGGTCCCTCAACAACTGGAAACAGTGTGTTTCTATTTACTTTATCCTATCCCTTCAGAATTTGAAACACCTCTGTCAATTCCCCTCAAATCTACTCTGTTCTAACAGCTCCAATTTTCCAACTTAAAGCATGAGGAATCATAGAAGTGGCAGATACCATTTAATGTGGACACACACGGTGAGGTGACTAGAGAAGGAGAATAAGCAATGAGGTAAGGTAAACAATAAGATATAGCACAGCAGAGGGATCTGGGAGTACTGTTGAGTAGCTTTTTGAAACTGTGAGGTTGCAATAAAGAGTGTAAACAAGATCTGATGGTCTACTGGCGGACACAGGCGGAGAGATAGAGCGCAAGTCCCAGGAGGTAATAGTGAGCGTGTATAGGGCACTGGTTCAACCCCAGCTGATACAGATCTGGTCACTGTAGTGTCAAAAAAGACAGACTTGCATTTCTACAGCGCCTTTCATGACCTCAGGATGTCCCAAAGCGCTTTACAGCCAATGAAGTACTGTTGTAATGTAGGAAATGCAGCAGCCAATTTGCAAACAGCAAGCTCCCGCAAACAGCAATGTGAATGACCAGATAATCTGCTTTTTTTGTGATGTTGATTGAGGGATAAATATTGGCCAGGACTCCCCTGCTTGTCTTCAAAATAGTACCATAGGATCTTTTACATCCACCTGAGGGAGCAGACACTCAGTTTAACGTCTCATCTGACAGACAAGACCTCCAACAGTGCAGCACTCCATCAGCATTGCATTGGAGTGTCAGCCTAGCTTTATGTGCTCAAGTCTCTGGAGTGGGGCTTGAGCCCACAACCTTCTGCCTTGGAGCCACGGCTGTAATGGATTAACCTGGCTTTGGCGCAGACACAGTGGAGGCAAACTAGCTTGATACCAGAAATGAGACCCCCGAGCTACAAGCAGAGACTAACTGGACAGTTTACACTGCAGACACAAAACTCTGGAGATCTTAACCAAGCTTTCACTAAACTGAACTAGAATAAATCATTTGATATAACCAGGAAGCACTGACTCACTATCAGAAAGGGAAGGTGAGTCGACAGTTTTGATTTAATGGGGGTGAAATGAGCGAGAATCAGCCGTCGATTCAGCATTCACTTCAATGGAAAGGAAAACCTGGCAGGGTGTAAACCGGACTTCTGATTTGCTCGTGCCCATTTTGCGTTACCACCCAAAACCACTTTCACTCCCAATGGCTTCACAAAGTGGGTGGGCAAAGTGTGCCCAGGGGCAGAGTGTGCCCAGGGGCAGAGTGTGCCCAGAGGCAGAGTGTGCCCAGGGGCAAAGTGTGCCCAGAGGCAGCGTCAAAACATTCAAGAGAGAGATGGACAGCTTTTTGAGAGAGGAGAGGTTGATGGGTGTAACCGGTATAATAGCGGATGGCAGACCTGAACTATGGGGCCAGGGAGCTGGGCTGCAGGGGTCTTCTATGGTCCTGTGCAATCTTAGATTCTTTAGTAACAATATCAAAATACATTTAGAAAACGCAACTTGCTGCAAAAAACCAAAGTATGATTGTAGAAGATGATTTTGTATATAATTTGACGTGCTTTGCATGATTATGCTCCAAGCCAATCAGGCTTTAGTACAGGATTTGAGCACAGCGCTGAGTGAGCTGGTGAGAGAGTGAGAAAGTACAATAGGAACCTGGCGAGTGTGAGAATTAGGGACAGAGGGGAAAGGAGGACCACAGCAGTTTCATTGAAGTTTAAGTAGATCATGAATATAAACCTAAAATTTAACTATAACGTAACTACCATTTAAGGTCAAAATTGAAAGGGAAAAGTTATTACAGAAGCAAGGGCACCAGATTGGAATCGGGCAGATTTTAGACAGAAGGGGAGTGAGCTAGCTGAGGTGAGGTGGGAGGAGACATTGGTACGCAGGACTGTAGGGCAAGAGTAGGATATTTTTTAGCTGGGCTGACCCTGGGATTTCACGTGAGCTCTGAGATATCGACAGAAGGTGGGCAGAAATTCCACTCTGCCAGATCCTCCCTCAGAAATTCAGGGCCTTGATCTGTCTCCTTCACTTCGGGGCGGGCGATCCAATATCGCTCGTTTTACACCATCGCCCAAAGTCAAACCGACTCCCTGCAAGGTCCGTTCTGATAGCTGATGGGTGATTTCACCATCAGAACAGACATTGTATGGGAACATTGACTTTAGCCGATAGTGTAAAAGAGGCAATATTGGATCAGCTGCTCCGACACATCTCCCGCGATTTACAGATATAATTATTATAGCTATTTGCTGATTGGCTACTCAGTTGTCTGGTAGTTGTAAGACAGAACGCCTCCACAAAGCACATTGAGTAAACTCGGCTCTCTCGCAAGTTTGCTTAAAAAAAGAGAAATAATTGAATTCTCATTTAACGCAAAGTGAGAGGAGATGAAACCCCTTTGTGTAGAATCCTGGGACTATCAATGAACAACATCAAGAAACAACTTTGAAATATTGTACCGAAGTTGGCAGTGAAGGGGTTAATCGGCAATGAATCTAACTCCTTAAGTAAAGTGGTGCAATTTATAATGAGGCTTCAGCTTCTCTCTAAACCTCTGGGCATCGATACAGAATGGTGGCCGTGGCTTAAAGCACCATGACAAGTAGCTGGTAATGTGTTACCACACCCTCAAGGGTCCTGGTTGTGAAAGGTTTTGTAGTACTGTCCATGAAACTCTATAGGGGGCTGGGAATGAAGTCATGTCTCGAGAAGGAGCTGCCTGGGGCTAGAGGCTGAAGCCAACAATAAGACGCAATTGTGTGCTCAGATTCTGATATCTTAACTGGGACATTGTAATTACCCAAAGGATTGCAGTGATAGAAGAAAGCCTAGATGTTGTATGTATGATTCCTGTATAAGAATAGGACTTTCTTTCACACATTTCCAATGAGTCTTATCCCAAAGCTAAGTGGGACATGGAAGGAGATAGACCTACTGAAAAAGCCACAGCAGATCAGATTTTCAACCACTTAAACCCTTCAGTACACTCTGTGAACCTTCAGATGAAAGTGTTGAAGGGATGACACCTGTAGTGGCTAGGGGCTGTTCTACCGTGTCGGACTGTCAGCGTATGAATGGAAGATACATCCCCTCTCTTGACTATTTATCTTTCTGACAGATATAATTAAGTGGAACAATCATGATGAGCTGCTGCTAAAACTCCAGTTGCCAGTAAGCAAGTAAGTCTAGGCCTGTCTGTACAAGTGTACAGTCAGCTTATTAATGCTCACCACTGTCCCCATTTCTCTCCACTTAGATTGACCAAGATCAGTTTGACAAAATTCTGGAGCTAATAGAGAGTGGCAAGAAAGAAGGAGCCAGGCTGGAGTCTGGTGGCTGTGCCATTGGAGATGTGGGTCATTACATTCAGCCCACGGTGTTCTCAGAGGTGACAGACAACATGCGCATCGCTCGGGAGGAGGTAACATCACGGCTATCAAAGCATTAAATGAGAATATTACTTAGCAACTGAATAGATGTCACCCGTATTTTTCATGTGCCGCAGATCTTTGGACCGGTGCAAGTGATACTGAAGTTTAAAAGCACTGAGGAGGTTATTAGAAGAGCCAACAGCAGTGAGTTTGGGCTAACAGCGGGAGTGTTCACCAGGAACATCGACAGAGCATTGACTGTGGCTTCTGCCCTTCACTCCGGAACAGTTTGGTAAAAAACACAAACACTTTTATCTGAAATATCCATTTTTAGCATCACTCGTATTTTCCTGTGAAACATTTCTAACGAGGATAACAAAGTGTATTTTGATCTACAAAAAGGCAGCGCCGCAGCGGGCAGGGTGGCAGGTTCAGTCCCTGCCTTTCTGCGGGAGGCTGATACCTGCCCTGGACATGACGGCCGTTGCCGGAGTTTCTGGCAGGTGCTGAGGGTGCACCATTGGTGACCCACCACCAACAGGAAACCTCCCCCGACCATGGAAAGTGGCCCAAGGTCAGCGGGCACTATCCCAGTGTCAAGGTCGGGACTGAAGAGCTCTGGACTCTCAGGGTCAAGTTCCTTAGCTTGACATTAAGAGTGATGGAAACAGAAGGCAAAAGTGGAAAGGTCAGAGTAAGAATGGGAGGCAATTTAATGGAGGTGTTCAAAATTGAAGGGTTTTGATAGAGTAGATAGGGAGAAACTGTTTCCACTGGCAGGAGGGTTGGTAACCAGAGGACACAGATTGAAGGTACAAAAGCAAAATACGGCGGGATGCTGGAAATCTGAAATAAAAACAAAAAATGCTGGAAATACTCAGCAAGTCAGGCAACATCTGTGGAGAGAGAAACAGAGTTAGGGGTAAAAATTGGGTAGCGCCCCAAAAAAGTTAGCGCTCCCGTGGGGATTTTCCCAGGTAGCGCCCCGAGAAGAAGGAGGGGCGCTACGGGAAGCGCCCCACGTCCCTCTTGGGGCACTGTGAGCCAATATCGCGGCACTACGTGCCACAGTACTGCAGGCCTTATTAAAAGGGGAGGAGCCTGGCGCAGCTCGTCCCAGCAACAAAAATGGCCGCTCGCACCTTCCCTTTAACTAGCGCCATCCCGGCCGCAGGTAGGCCCCCCTGACCCCGGCGGGCATAACGTCCAGCAGTAAGTCGGGGGGCGCCACCCAATATTATAGCCGGGGTGTGAGCGGGGCGCTGCACACAGCGATGACGTCATCGCCGGCAGCGCTAACCTCCCGCTGAATTTCGTGGGAGGCGTTAGTGGCGCCGCGCCCAGGCGCGCTAGTTGATTTGCACCCCGTTAGCGCCTAAGAGGGTGCTAACGGGAGGTGCAAATCAACCAAATTTAGCTCCCTTAATGTATCAGGTCTGTGACCCTTCAAAAGGTTTTTATTACAGATTTACAGCAGCACGGTGGCATAGTGGTTAGCACTGTTGCCTCACAGCGCCAGGGACCCGGGTTCGAATCCGGCCTCGGGCGACTGTCTGTGTGGAGTTTGCACATTCTCCCCGTGTTTACGTGGGTTTCCTCCGGGTGCTCCGGTTTCCTCCCACAGCCCAAAGATGTGCGGGTTAGGTTGATTGGCCATGATAAATTGACCCTTAGTGTTAGGGGGATTAAATACGTGGGGTTACGGGGATAGGGTGGGATATGTGTCGGTGTAGGGGTTACGGGGATCGGGTGGGATATGTGTCGGTGCAGGCTCGATGGGCCGAAATGGCCTCTATCTGCACTGTGGGGTTTCTGTGATTTAAGGTAATTGGCATAAAAACCAGAGGGGAACTAAGGAGAATGTTTTTACGCAGTGAGTTGTTGTGATCTGGAATGCGCTGCCTGAAAGAGCGGCGGAAGCAGATTCAATAGTAACTTTCAAAAGGGAATTGGATAAATACTTGAAATGGAAAAATGTGCAGGGCTACGGGGATAGAGCGGGGGAGTGGGACCAATCGGAGAGCTCTTTCAAACAGCTGGCACAGGCACGATGGGCCGAATGGCCTCCTTCTGTGCTGTATCATTCTATGATTTTATCTACGGTGGGACCTCCACCCTGTCCTGTGCCCCTGTCGCGGACCATTTTCTGGGATCAGGTTCATTAACATAGCGTGTGCCGTGGCAGGTTGGTAATTGTTCTGACACGGTGGCTCCGACTGGACAATGAGGCCAATGTTAACTGGAAGAGAAAAAGTTAAAAAAAATGTTTAATTGCCAAGGCTGCCAAAGGCACTCGGCTGATTGGCCTGAGTCAGGCCAGCCTGACTTTAAATTATTGCTCGTCCCAGGGCACTTAACATAAGATATATCACATGACATCATCCTGCCATTTGCATGCCATTATAATAAGCCCGGCCATATTTGGACAGACGTCTGATTTGCCCAAGGCCCACTGGTCCCCTGGACTATCAGTCCGGAGGCCTGTCTCGGGGCCAGTTAGATCGGGCAAGTGCTCATTTACACTGGGAAATAAAGCTGGAGTAAAGGAGAGAGAGGCAGGCTTCTATCATTGGCTGAAAGCAGCACACTCCTCAGGGTCAAAGGTCAGATAATGAGGGTATGCTTAGTATTTAGAAAATGATGTATGTGGAGGGATCGAGAAAGGTCTCAGCTTCAAGTACTGTTTTCAGTGTGTGGGTGATGCCTTCAGTCTCGGCCTCTGTCCTTCTGCTCTTTGTGAGACTCTCCTTGGGGCCCTGTGATTTGGTCCTGTCCCCCCCTGTTGCTCATCGTGTTCCAGAGAATGAAAGAAATAAAGAAAAAACCTGCATTTCAACCATACCTTTCACAACCACAAGATGTCCCAAAACACTTCACAGCCAATGAGGTACTTTTGAAGTGGAGTCACTGTTGTAATGTAGGAAACACGGCAGCCAGTTTGCGCACAGCAAGCTCCCACAAACAGCAATGTTCCAATGAGCAGATAGCCTGTTTTATAGATGTTGGTGGAAGGATAAATATTGGGAGAATTCCCCACATTTTCTTCAAAATAGTGGCCATGGGATCTTTAACGTCCACCTGAGGGGGCAGACGGGGCCTCGGTTTAACATCTCATCCGAAAGACGGCACCTCCGACAGTGCGGCGCTCCCTCAGTACTGCCCCTCCGACAGTGCGGCGTTCCCTCAGTACTGCCCCTCTGACAGTGCGGCGCTCCCTCAGTACTGCCCCTCCGACAGTGCAGCGCTTCCTCAGTACTGCCCCTCCGACAGTGCAGCGCTCCCTCAGTACTGCCCCTCCGACAGTGCAGCACTCCCTCAGTACTGACCCTCCGACAGTGCGGCGCTCCCTCAGTACTGCCCCTCCAACAGTGCGGCACTCCCTCAGTACTGCCCCTCCGACAGTGCAGCGCTCCCTCAGTACGGCCCCTCCGACAGTGCAGCGCTCCCTCAGTACTGCCCCTCCGACAGTGCAGCACTCCCTCAGTACTGCCCCTCCGACAGTGCAGCGCTCCCTCAGTACTGCCCCTCCGACAGTGCTGCGCTCCCTCAGTACTGTCCCACCGATGGTGCAGCGCTCCCTCAGCACTGCACTGGAGTGTCAGCCTGGATTATGTGCTCAAGACCCTGGAGTGGAACTTGAACCCACGACCTTGTGACTCAGAGGCGAGCCACGGATGACGCTGTGCTCAGGCTACATGAAGGTGGGGGCCGTACCTGAGGAGCTAACACCTCACTGTAAGATTATTAAAACATTTTTTAACTTAATAAACAAATTTTAACCTGAACGTTTGCTTAAATTCTCCAGGATGAGGCCTTACTCTGGGCTTAGCACACTTCTAGTAGTCAGTGTCTCTGCACAGGATCTCTGCCTCGGACAGGGGAAGGGTTAATAACACTGTGCCTCGTACGTACACTGGGGACATGCATTAGCCTGCTGCCTCCTGCCACCAGAGGACTGTGCCACAAGCACACATTTGTAGCTAACTGAAGCTGATCCAGCAACTTGAGAAGGTGTCTGGTGTTGTACTGCACTACAGACCAGCGGCTGGGAGATGGCGTACAGCACTGTCCTCTCCTCTACACCTGCTGCATGCCCAGGATTGGGAGACACAGAAGTTTAATGTGACTTTCATTTTGCTTTGCAGGATTAACTGCTACAATGCTCTTCATGCTCAGGCACCTTTTGGTGGCTTCAAAATGTCTGGAAATGGAAGAGAAATGTAAGAATTTATATTTTACATTTTCATCTGAATTTTGAGGTATTTCGGGTCAGTTGGTCTCACTTCCTGTGTGTGCTGAATATACTGAATATACTTCCCCATCCTGTCAGCCCACTAACACTGTCTGAGAACGGCCGACACGGATTCCCTCTCTATTTGTTCCCTTCTTTTATCTTTTATCTTTGTTCACTGAATCAGCCTGTTCATTAAAATAAGTTAACACTAAATCAAAGTAACAATATAACAGTGCATGTTGTAACAGTACAGGAACTCCAGTGACCTGGCGCAGCAGATGTGGGTGTCCTACTGGAACAGCTCAGTGCCCTGGAGTGGGATGAGCGGGTTTCCTACTGGAACAGATCAGCTACCAGGAATGGGATAGGTGGGTTTCCTACTGGAACAGCTCAGTGCCCTGGAGTGGGATGAGCGGGTTTCCTACTGGAACAGATCAGCTACCAGGAATGGGATAGGTGGGCTTCCTACTGGAACAGCTCAGTGCCCTGGAGTGGGATGGGCGGGTTTCCTACTGGAACAGATCAGTGACCTGGAGTGGGATGGGCGGGTTTCCTACTGGAACAGATCAGTGCCCTGGAATGGGATGGGCGGGTTTCCTACTGGAACAGATCAGTGCCCTGGAATGGGATGGGCGGGTTTCCTACTGGAACAGCTCAGTGCCCTGGAGTGGGATGGGCGGGTTTCCTACTGGAACAGATCAGTGACCTGGAGTGGGATGGGCGGGTTTCCTACTGGAACAGATCAGTGCCCTGGAATGGGATGGGCGGGTTTCCTACTGGAACAGATCAGTGCCCTGGAATGGGATGGGCGGGTTTCCTACTGGAACAGCTCAGTGCCCTGGAGTGGGATGGGCGGGTTTCCTACTGGAACAGCTCAGTGACCTGGAGTGGGATGGGCGGGTTTCCTACTGGAACAGATCAGCTACCAGGAATGGGATGAGCGGGTTTCCTACTGGAACAGCTCAGTGACCTGGAGTGGGATGGGCGGAATTCTCCTGGAACAGCTCAGTGCCCTGGAGTGGGATGTGCAGGTATCCCACTGGAAACGGTACCTCAATTTCCTTGAATGGGATGGGCGGGGATTCTACTGGAACAGATCAGTGCCCTTGCAAATCAAATCCTGGGAAGTTGGCCCGTTCAACCATGTAATTTCCTGTTCCTTAAAGGTGTGTCTGTTTGGTGGTCACATCAAGTTGCTGCTATTGACCCAATGATTTCATTCATTATTTGATGCTGTCTTTGGGTTTCATTGCTGCAACTATTCACCTCTTCTCAAAGCTGTATTCCAGCTTCCAGCTGTGGGTGTTAGCCAGGGAATGAGCTCTGTGTATCCCACTGCCCTTCGACTCCCGTTGCCAGCTTGCTCTGACCAGAGGAGGGGTGCAGTACAGGCCGGCCTAAGGATTCTCAGAATGCTGGGAACCTCTGTAAAGCATGTAAGGAATGTTAGTCAAAGGAAACCAGATGAATCTTTAACCCTCTTACTTCAATTCCACATTCAAGAATTGGACTGGAGATTTACCATCCACACTAAGGTTTATAAGATGCCTAAAACCTATCTTGCCTTGGAATGGTCTTACATTACCCAGTCCAAAGCATGTTAACAGCAACACAAACCAATCAGCGCAGGGACGCAGTACCCGACGGAGTGAAATGTTGGTGCCTGATTGCCTGTTAGCAATGTTCAATTTACAGTTTGGATTTCACTCGTCACTGAGGAGTTAACACTTCTCACTGGGCCTGATCCTTTGGTGGTTGCCCTGTGGTGGAGTTCAGTGATTCTGCCAACAACAACTTGCATTAATATGGCACCTTTAATGTAGAACAATATCCCCACCTGGGCTCTTCACAAAGGCGCCATCAGATTAAGACGGACGAGAGTTTCAGCAGCAGCTAAGCTGAGTTGGGAGGGAGGCGGGCAATGTTTATGGAGATGGAAGTAGGTGGTCGTTGTGATGGGGAGAATGTGGGGTCAGATGCTCAGTTCGGGGTGAATAGACGCCGAGGTTGTGAACAGTCTGGTTCAGCCTGAGACAGTGGTCGGACAGGGAGAAGAAATCACTATAAAATGAATGGAGTAGGTTGTGGGCTTTGGCCTTCCCAATGTTTAACTGGAGGAAATTTCAGCTCATTCAAGATAGCTTGACAACTTCGAGACAGTGGAGCAGTCAAGAAAGGTGGGGGAGAGACAGCTGTGGAAGCTGATCTCATTCATTTAGATGATGTCTTCAAGGGCAGCATTTAGAGGAAGAGGATAGGGCCAAGGATAGATCCTTGAGAGACTTCAGAGGAAACAAGGTGGGGGCGGGAAGAGAAGTCATTGCAGGAGATGCTCAGGCTGTGACTGAATAGGTAAGATTGCAACCCATCAGTCACAAATGACGATAGCAAAATACTGCGGATGCTGGAAATCCGAAATAACAACAGAAAACGCTGGAAAAACTCAGCAGGCCAGGCAACATCCGTGGAGAGAGAAATAGAGTCAACGTTTCAGGTCGAAACCCTTCATCAGAACTGAGAAAAAAGCAGGAAATGAAACAGATTAAAAAGCAAGTTTGGGGGCTGGGAAATGGGGGAGGGGATGAAAGAACAAAAGGGAAGGTCAGTGAGAGGTGAAGAGACATTAAGAGATATTCAAGGTGAGACGAGATGGTAATAGGACAGGTAAAGAGACAAAGGATGGCTCGAGATGAAGTGTGAAATGCGCTGGCAGAGTGAGAGACAGCTGCCGTGTGGGAGAGAGAAAAAAGGAAAAGGCACAAACCAAAGGTGTGGATAAAAAATATATAAAAATATAATCGGGGCCGAGGTTATGACCTGAAATTGTTGAACTCGATATTGAGTCTGGAAGGCTGTAAAGTGCCTAATCGAAAGATGAGGTGCTGTTCCTCGAGCTTACGCTGAGCTTCCGTGGAACAATGCAAGAGGCCGAGGACGGTGAGGTCCGAGTGGGAATGGGGCGGTGAATTAAAGTGACAGGCGACCGGGAGCTCAGGGTCACCCTTAAAGACTGAACGGAGGTGTTCCACAAAGCGGTCACCCAATCCGCGTTTGGTCTCCCCAATGACATCCTTTGTGACTGTGACAAAGGTAAACTATCCCTCTTGATCTGTCTGCAACCTTTGACACAGTTGACTTCTCCATCCTCCTCCAACGCCTCTCCACCGTCGCCCAGCTGGGTGGGACTGCACTCACCTGGTTCCATTCTGATCTATCTAATCGTAGCCAGAGAATCACCTGCAACGGCTTCTCTTCCCGCTCCCGCATCGTTACCTCTGGTGTCCCCCAAGGATCTATCCTTGGCCCCCTCCTATTCTCATCTACATGTTGCCCCTTGACGACGTCATCCGAAAACACAGCGTCAGTTTCCACATGTACGCTGACGACACCCAGCTCTACCTCACCATCACCTCTCTCAACACATCCATTGCCTCTGATTTGTCCCACTGCTTATCCGACATCCAGTACTGGATTAGCTGAAATTTTCTCCAACTAAATATTGGGAAGACCGAAGCCATTGTCCTTGGTCCCCGCCACAAACTCCGTTCCCTCGCCACCCACTCCATCCCTCTCCCTGGCATCTGTCTGAGGTTGAACCACACTGTTTGACCCTGAAATGAGCTTCCGACCACATATCCACAGCATAACTAAGACCGCCTACTTCCACCTCCGTAACATCGCCCGTCTCCGCCCTTGCCTCAGCTCATCCGCTGCTGAAACCCTCATCCATGCCTTTGTTACCTCTAGATTTGACTATTCCAACGCACTCCTGGCTGGGCTCCCACATTCCACCCTACATAAACCTGAGGTCATCCAAAACTGGGCTGCCCGTGTCCTAACTCGCACCAAGTCCCGTTCGCCCATCACCCCTGTGCTCGCTGACCTACATTGGCTCTTGGTTGAGCAACGCCTCGATTTCAAAATTCTCATCCTTGTTTTCAAATCCCTCCGTGGCCTCGCCCCTCCCTATCTCTGTAATCTCCTCCAGCCCCACAACCCCCCGAGATCTCTGCACTCCTCTAATTCTGCCCTCTTGAGCATCCCTGATTATAATCACTCCACCATTGGTGGCCGTGCTTTCAGCTGCCTGGGCCCTAAGCTCTGGAATTCCCTGCCTAAACCTCTCCGCCTCGCTACCTCTGTTTTCTCCTTTAAGATGCTCCTTAAAATCTGCCTCATCTGCCCTTACTTATGCGGCTTGGTGTCAGATTTTGTTTGATAACGCACCTGTGAAGCGCATCGTGTCGTTTTATTCTGTTAAAGGTGCTATATAAATGCAAGTTGTTGTTGTTATAGAATCATGGAATCAGACAGCGCAGAAGGAGGCCATTCGGCCCATCGTGCCTGTGCCGGCTCTTTGAACGAGCTCTCCAATTAGTCCCACTTCGCTGCTCTGACCCCAGAGCCCTGCAAATTTTCCCCCTTAAACTTTTTATCCAATTCCCTTTTGAAAGTTACGATTGAATCTGCTTCCACCGCCCTTTCAGGCAGCGCGTTCCAGATCACAACTCGCTGCGTAAAATGTAATTTCTCTTCTCTCGTCATCTACGGAGACATTGTGGCTCATTCATCTGTTTCAAACTCACACCAGATCGGGGAGGCCCAAGCATTGTCCTAATCTGGGGCCATGTGACAGGGGGCCGTGCGACAGGGGGCCGTGCGACAGGGGGCCGTGCGACAGGGGGCCGTGCGACAGGGGGCCGTGCGACAGGGGGCCGTGTGACAGGAGGCCGTGTGACAGGGCCATGTGACAGGGGGCCGTGCGACAGGGGGCCGTGTGACAGGGGGCCATGTGACAGGAGGCCGTGTGACGGGGCCATGTGACAGGGGGCCGTGCGACGGGGCCGTGTGACGGGCCGTGCGACGGGGGCCATGCGACAGGAGGCCGTGTGACGGGGCCATGCGACAGGAGGCCGTGCGACAGTGGGCCGTGCGACAGGGGGCATGCGTCGGGGCCGTGTGATGGGGAGCCGTGTGACAGGGGCTGTGCTACAGGGGACCGTGTGACAGGGGGCCGTGTGACAGGTTGTCGTGCGAAAGGAGGGCTGTGTGACATGGGCCATGTGACGGGGCTGTGTGACTATCTACTGGAATTTTTTGAGGATGTAACTGGTAAAATAGATAAGGGAGAACCAGTGGATGTGGTGTATTTGGACTTTCAGAAGGCTTTCGATAAGGTCCCACATAAGAGATTAGCGTGCAAAATTAAGGCACATGGGATTGGGGGCAAGGTATTGACTTGGATAGAGAACTGGTTGGCGGACAGAAAGCAAAGAGTTGGAATAAACGGGTCGCTTTCCGAGTGGCAGGCAGTGACTAGTGGGGTACCGCAAGGATCGGTCCTAGGACCCCAGCTATTCACAATATATAATGGCCCAGAACTTGGTGTCGGGGGCTTGCCGCGCGTGCAAGCCCCCGATGTGCACTCACCCTGCGCGCCGACATCTGAAACCTGGCCCGCAGTGGATTTCCTGTCAGTGGCCAGGTTCTGATGCCGGCGCGCTGTGCTAACCTGACCCAACGGCGTAGTTAGTGCGATGTGCCGGCTGGGATCAGGTGAGCACTGTTCAGCCAATCAGGGGAGGGGAAACTTCATTCATAAGTTTGAGAGTAAGAACTCTCAAACTCATGAGAAGTACTGCACCCCAAAACACTACTTAAACTTTAAATAAAAATTTTTAAAACATCCCAATCATTAAATTAAGTATAAATAATTAAAAAAAATAATTTAAACAATTTTTTTTTGTTGAAAAAAATAAATTTTTAATAAAAAGGGTCTAAAACTAAACTTACCTTATTGTAGATTCTTTAAAATAATAAACCTGTGGAAAAAAAAATTCTAAATTGCACTAAAACACCACTTACCTGTAAAAATAAATACTTACGTGTGCTTTTTACAAGCGTAAAGACCGGAGGCCTTCACACATGCGCAAATCCCCCAAAACAGAGGAAATCCAAGACGCACGCGCTGCCCCCTACAGCGCACACGCTAGCCTCTTCAACTCTTGGGTTAGAGGAGAGGAAATGCTGGTTTTCAGCACATGCGCTGTGCATGCTGAAAACCGGCATTTCCTCCGGCCAGACGCGTGAGTACCCCTTCCATACTCACGCGTTTGGGGAGGAATTATTGCCCCATTAATGATCTGGACGAGGGAATTGGATGTAATATCACCAAATTTGCAGACGACACAAAGCTGGGCGGGAGGGTAAGCTGCGAGGAGGATGTCGGGGAAACTCCAGTACGATTTGGACAGGTTGGGTGATTGGGCAGAAACATGGCAAATGCACTATAATGTGGATAAATGTGAGGTTATCCACTTTGGTGGCAAAAACAGGAAGGCAGATTATTATTTGAATGGCAATAGATTGGGAGAAGGGGAAGTGCAAAGAGACCTGGGTGTCCTTGTGCACCAGTCGCTGAAGGTAAGCATGCAGGTGCAGCAGGCGGTTAAGAAGGCAAATGGTATGTTGGCCTTCGTAGCAAGAGGGTTCGAGTACAGGAACAAGGATGTCTTGCTACAGTTGTACAGGGCCTTGGTGAGACCACACCTTGAGAATTGTGTGCAGTTTTGGTCACCTTACCTGAGGAAGGACGTTCTTGCCATGGAGGGTATTAAATCCGTGTGTTAATGGAGACACGGAATGCAGGAGTTGGTTTAACAAGCCTTTACTGAATGGAGACAACCGAAAACTGAAACTACAGAAGCCTGCTAGGGCCTTTTATACAGGGGTGGTCACTGCCGGTACTGCAGTCTGAGACCAGTTATTCCCTTAAAGGGACATGCACAACAGAGGGAGTGCAGCGAAGATTCACCAGGCTGATACCTGGGATGGCAGGAATGACGTATGAGGAGAGATTGTGTCGATTGGGTTTATACTCACTGGAGTTTAGAAGATTGAGAGGGGATCTCATCGAAACCTATAAAATTCTGTCAGGTCTGGACAGACTAGATGCAGGAAGGATGTTTCTGATGGCCAGGGAGTCCAGAACCAGGGGTCATAATCTAAGGATAAGGGGTAAGCCATTTAGGACTGAAATGAGGAGGAATTTCTTCACCCAGAGAGTGGTGAACCTGTGGAATTCTCTGCCACAGAGGGCAGTGGAGGCTAGTTCATTAAATATGTTCAAGAAAGAGTTGGATATATTTCTTGAGGCTAAAGGGATCAAGGAATATGGGGAAAAGGCAGGGACAGGGTATTGAATTTGGATGATCAGCCATGATCACATTGAATGGCGGAGCAGGCTCGAAGGGCCGAATGGCCTACTCCTGCTCCTATCTTCTATGTTTCTATGTTTCTATGTGAAAGGGGGCCGTGTGACAGGGTCCGAGTGACAGGGGCCGTGTGACAGTGACAGGGGGTCAGTGTGACGGGGGCGGTGTGACAGGGGGGGCGGTGTGACGGGGGGGCCGTGCGACATTGGCCGTGCGACAGTGGCCGTGCGACAGTGGCCGTGCGACAGGGGCCATGTGACAGGGGGCCGTGTGACGGGGCCGTGCGACAGTGGCCATGTGACAGGGGCCGTGTGACGGGTCCGTGGGACAGGGGGTCGTGTGACGGGGGGCCGTTGAACAGGGGGCTGTGCGACATTGGCCATGCGACATGGACCGTGCGACAGGAGGCCGTGTGAAGGGGTCGTGCAACGGGGTCGTGTGACAGGGTCCGTGTGACATGGGCCGTGTGACGGGGGGCCGTGTAACGGGGGGCCGTGTGACGGGGGGCCGTGAGACAGGGGGCCGTGTGACAGGGGCCGTGTGACAGTGACAGAGGGTGGTGTGACAGGGGCAGGGGGACGGTGTGACAGGGGTCAGTGTGATGGGGCTGTGCGACAGGTGGCCGTGTTACATGGGCCGTGTGACAGGGTCCCTGTGACAGGGGCCATGTGACAGTGACAGGGGGTGGTGTGACGGGGTGGTGTGACGGAGGCGGTGTGACGGGGGCGGTGTGACGGGGGCGGTGCGACATGGGGCCGTGCGACATGGGGCCGTGCGATGGGGGCCGTGCGACAGGGGATCCGTGAGACGGGGGGGTCGTGAGACGGGGGGGTCGTGAGACAGGGGGGGTCATGAGACAGGGGGGACCGTGAGACAGGGGGGACCGTGAGACGGGGGTCCGTGCGACAGGGGGGCCGTGAGACAGTGGGGCCGTGAGACAGTGGGGCCGTGAGACAGGAAGCCCGTGAGACAGGGGGGCCGTGTGACAGGGGGCCCGTGTGACAGGGGGCCATGTGACGGGGCCATGTGACAGGGGCCGTGTGACAAGGTGTCGTGCGACGGGGGGGGCCGTGTGACATTGGCCGTGTGACATGGGCCGTGTGGCAGTGATGGGGGCCGTGTGACCGGGCAACGTGTGACAGGGGGGCCGTGTGACAGGGGGGCCATGTGACAGGGGGGCCGTGTGACAGGGGCCATGTGACAGGCCGTGTGACAGTGACGGGGCGGTGTGACAGGGGACCGTGCGACATGGGGCCATGTGACGGGGCCGTGTGACAGGGGGCCATGTGACGGGGGCCATGTGAGACAGGGGGCCGTGTGACAGGAGCCGTGTGACAGGGGCCGTGTGACAGGTGGCCGTGAGGGGGCCATGTGACAGGGGGGCCATGTGACGGGGGCCGTGTGACGGGTCGTGTGACGGGGCCATGTGACGGGGCCATGTGACGGGGGGCCGTGTGACATTGGGCCGTGTGACATTGGGCTGTGTGACCGGGGGCCGTGTGACAGGGGGCCGTGTGACAGGGGGCCGTGCGACAGGGGACCATGCGACATGGGGTCGTGCGACAGGGGCCGTGCGACAGGGTGTCGTGCAACAGGAGGGCCATGTGTCGTGCAACAGGAGGGACATGGGCCGTGCGACATGGGCAGTGTAACAGAGATAGGGGTCCATGTGATGGGGCCGTGCTACAGGGGGCCGTGCTACAGGGGGCCGTGCTACAGGGGGCCGTGCAAGAGGTGGCCGTGTGACAGGAGCCGTGTGACAGGAGCCATGTGACGGGGGCCGTGCGACATGGGGCCGTGCGACATGGGGCCGTGCGACATGGGGCCGTGCGACAGGGGGCCGTGCGACAGGGGGCCGTGTGAGAGGGGCCGTGCGACGGGGCCGTGCGACAGGGGGTCCATGTGACAGGGTCCATGTGACACGGGCCGTGTGACGGGGGGGCCGTGTGACGGGGTCTATTTGACAGGCGCCGTGCGACGGGGGCCGTGCGACGGGGCGCCATGCGACGGGGGGCCGTGTGACGGGGTGCCGTGTGATGGGGCCATGTGACGGGGGCCGTGTGACAAGGGGCCATGTGACAGTGACAGCGGGGGCCGTGTGACAGTGACGGGGGCCGTGTGAAAGGGGGGCCGTGTGACAGGGGGCCGTGTGACGGGGGGCCGTGTGATGGGGGCCCGTGTGACGGGGGGCCGTGCGACAGGGGCCGCGTGACAGGGGGCCGTGTGACAGGGGGCCGTGTGACGGGGTCGTGCGACGGGCCGTGTGACAGGGCCGTGTGACGGGGCCGTGCAACAGGGACAGAGGGACAGTGTGTCAGGGGGGCGGTGTGACAGGGGTCAGTGTGACAGGGGGGGCCATGTGACATGGGCCGTGTCACATGGACCGTGTGACGGGCCATGCGGCGGGGATGTGTGACAGGGTTCCGTGTGATGGGCCATGTGACAGGGGCCGTGTGACAGTGACGGGGCGGTGTGACAAGGGCGGTGTGACAGGGAGGCCGTGCGACATGGGGCCGTGCGACATGGGGCCGTGCGACATGGGGCCGTGCGACATGGGGCCGTGCGACATGGGGCCGTGCGACAGGGGGCCGTGCGACAGGGGGGCCGTGCGACAGGGGGGCCATGTGACAGCGTGGCCTTGTGACATGGGCCGTGTGACAGTGATCCGTGTGACAGGGGGTTGTGTGACGGGGACGTGCGACATGGGCAGTGCGACAGGGGCCGTGTGACAGGGGCCGTGTGACAGGGGCCGTGTGACGGGGGGCCGTGTGACGGGGGGCCGTGTGACGGGGGGCCGTGTGACAGGGGGCCGTGTGACAGGGGGCCGTGTGACAGGGGCCGTGTGACAGGGGCGTGTGACAGGGGCCTTGCGACAGGGGCCGTGTGACAGAGACAGGGGGCGGTGCGACAGGGGCTGTGTGACAGGGGCTGTGTGACAGGGGGGCCGTGCGTTACAGGGGGCCGTGTGACAGGGGTCGTGTGACAGGGGGCCATGCGACAGGGGGCCATGCGACAGGGGGCCGTGTGACGGGGGTCATGTGACGGGGGCCATGTGACGGGGCCGTGTGACAGGGCGCCGTGCGACAGGGGGCCATGTGACAGGGGCCCATGTGAGAGGGGCCGTGCAACAGGGGGCTGTGTGACGGGGCTGTGTGACAGGGGGCCGTGCAACAGGGGGTCCATGTGACAGGGTCCATGTGACACAGGCCATGTGACAGGGGGGCGTGTGACAGCGGGCCGTGTGATAGGGGAGCCGTGTGACAGTGACAGAGGGGCTGTGTGACAGCAGGGGCCGTGTGACAGGGGGGCCGTGTGACAGCGTGCCGTGTGACGGGGCCATGTGACAGGGGGGGCCGTGTGACAGGGTGGCCGGGTGACGAGGGGCTGTGTGACAGCGGGCCGTGTGAGGGGGCCGTGTGACAGTGACAGGGGGGCCATGTGACAGGGGGGCCATGTGACAGGGGGGCCATGTGACGGGGCCCGCGTGACAGGGGTTCGCGTGACAGGAGTCTGCATGACAGGGGTCCGCGTGACAAGGGGCCGTGCGACAGGGGCCGTGCAACATTGGGCCGTGTGACGGGGCCGTGCGACAGTGGCCGTGTGTCAGGGGCCATGTGACTGGGGGCCGTGCAACAGGAGGCCGTGCGACAGGGGGGCATGCGACAGGGGTCCGTGTGATGGGGAGTCATGTGACAGGGGCCGTGCTACAGGGGATCGTGTGACGGGGGCTGTGCGACAGGTTGTCGTGCGACAGGAGGGCTGTGTGACATGGGCCGTGTGACAGTGATAGGGGGCCGTGTGACGGGCCATGTGACAGGGGCTGTGTGACAGTGACAGGGCGGTGTGACGGGGGGGCGGTGTGATGGGGCCGGTGTGACAAGTGGCCGTGTGACAGGGGGCCGTGTGACAGGGGGCCGTGTGACAGGGGGCCGTGTGACAGGGGGCCGTGCGACAGGGGCCGTGCGACAGGGGGCCGTGTGATGGGGCCGTGTGACAGTGGCCGTGCGACAGGGGCCGTGCGACAGGGGGCCGTGTGACAGGGAGCCGTGCAACATGGGGTCCATGTGACAGGGTCCGTGTGACATGGGCCGTGTGATGGGGGGCGTGTGACAGGGGGGCCGTGTGACGGGGGGCCATTTGACAGGCGCTGTGCGACGGGGGGCCGTGTGACGGGGGGCCGTATGACGGGGCAATGTGACAGGGATGTCGTGTGACAGGGAGCCGTGTGACAGTGACAGAGGGGCTGTGTGACAGCGGGGGCCGTGTGACGGGGCCATGTGACAGGGGGTCATGTGACAGGGTGCCGTGTGATGGGGGGCTGTGTGACATGGGCCATGTGACAGTGATAGGGGGCCGTGTGACGGGCCGTCTGACGGGGCCGTCTGACGGGGCAGTGTGACGGGGGCAGTGTGACGAAGGCAGTGTGACGGAGGCAGTGTGACGGAGGCAGTGTGACGGGGGCAGTGTGACGGGGGCAGTGTGACGTTGCAGCGTGACGGGGCAGCGTGACGGGGCAGCGTGACGGGGGCAGCGTGACGGGGGCAGCGTGACGGGGGCAGTGTGACGGGGCAGTGTGACGGGGGCAGTGTGACGGGGCAGTGTGATGGGGCAGTGTGACAGGAGGCCGTGCGACATGGGCAGTGTGACATTGCGTGCAACGGGGGCCGTGTGACGGGCCGTGAGACATGGGGCCGTGTGACGGGGCCGTGCGGCAGGGGCCGTGTGACGGGGCCGTGCGGCAGTGGCCGTGTGACAAGGTGTCGTGCGACAGGAGGGCCGTGTGACATTGGCCGTGTGACATGGGCCGTGTGACAGTGATAGGGGCCATGTGATGGGGCCGTGTGATGGGGCCGTGTGATGGGGCCGTGTGATGGGGTCGTGTGACTGGCGGCTGTGTGACAGGGGCCCGTGTGACGGGGGCCGTGCGACAAGTGCCATGTGACGGGCCGTGTGACGGGGTCGTGTGACAGGGTGCCGTGTGACAGGGGTCCATGTGACAGGGTGTCGTGCGACAGGGGCCGTGCGACAGGGTGTCGTGTGACAAGGGGGCCATGTGTCATGGGCTGTGTGACATGGGCCGTGTGACAGTGATTGGGGGCCATGTGATGGGGCCATGTGACAGTGGGCCATGTGACAGGGGTCCGTGTGACAGGGGTCCGTGTGACAGGGGTCCGTGTGACAGGATGTCGTGCGACAGGGGCCGTGCGACAGGGTGCCGTGCGACAGGGAGCCGTGCGACGGGGCCATGCGACGGGTCCGTGTGACGGGTCCGTGCGACAGGGGTCCGTGCGACAGGGGTCCGTGCGACAGGGGGCCGTGCGACAGGGGGCCGTGCGACAGGGGGCCGTGCGACAGGGGGCCGTGCGACGGGGCCGTGCGACAGGGGACCGTGCGACAGGGGGCCGTGCGACAGGGGGCCGTGCGACAGGGGGTCCCTGTGACAAGGTCCGTGTGACACGGGCCGTGCGACGGGGGGCCATGTGACGGGGCCGTGTGATGGGTGCTGTGTGACGGGGGCCGTGTGACAGTGACAGAGGGGCTGTGTGACAGCGGGCTGTGTGACAGTGACGGGGGGCTGTGTGACGGGGCCGTGTGACAGTGACGGGGGGCCATGTGACAGAGGGGCCATGTGACAGGGGGGCCATGTGACGGGGGCCGTGCGACACGGGGCCATGCAACAGTGCCCGTGTGACGGGCCATTTGACGGGGCCGTGTGACATTGACGGGGGCCGTGCGACAGGGGGCCGTGCGACAGTGGGCCGTGTGACGGGGGCCGTGCGACAGTGGGCCGTGTGACAGGGTCGTGTGACGGGGCTGTGCGACAGTGGCCGTGCGACAGGGGGCCGTGCGACAGAGAGCCGTGCAACAGGGGGTCCATGTGACAGGGTCCGTGTGACACGGGCCGTGTGACGGGGGCATGTGACAGGGGGCCGTGCGAAAGGCGGCCGTGCGACAGGGGGCCGTATGACAGTGGCCATGTGACGGGGCCGTGCGATAGTGGCCGTGTGACATGGGCCGTGTGACAGTGATAGGGGGCAATGTGATGGGGCCGTGCGACAGGGGGCCGTGCGACGGGGCCGTGCGACAGGGGGCCTGTGCGACATGGGGCCATGTGTCATGGGGCCGTGTGACAGGGGCCATGTGACAGGGGCCGTGTGACAGGGGGCCGTGTGACAGGGGGCCGTGCGACAGGGGCCATGTGACAGGGGGCCGTGTGACAGGGTCGTGTCACGGGGCCGTGTGACGGGGGCCATGTGACTGGGCCGTGTGACGGGGCCGTGTGACGGGGCCATGCGACAGTGGCCGTGTGACAGGGGGCCCTGTGACGGGTCCGTGGGACAGGGGGCCGTGTGACGGGGGGCCGTTGAACAGGGGGCCGTGCGACATGGGCCATGCGACATGGGCCATGCGACATGGGCTGTGTCACATGGGCCGTGTGACAGTGACAGGGGTCCGTGTGACAGGGTCCGTGTCACGGGGGGCCGTGTGACGGGGGGCCGTGTGACGGGGGGGGCCGTGTGACGGGGGCTGTGCGATGGGGACGTGCGACAGGGGGCCATGTGACGGGCCACGTGACATTGGGCCGTGTGACGGGGTGCCGTGTGACGGGGGCCGTGTGACGGGGCCGTGTGACAGGGGGCCGTGTGACAGGGGGCCGTGTGACAAGAGGCCGTGCGACAGGGGGCCGTGCGACAGGGGGCCGTGCGACAAGGGGCCGTGCGACAGGGGGCCGTGCGACAGGGGGCCATGCGACAGGGGCCGTGTTATATGGGCAATGTGATATGGGCCGTGTGACATGGGCCGTGTGACATGGGCCGTGCGACATGGGCTGTGTGACAGGGGTGAGTGCGACGGTGTCGTGTGACATGGGCTGTGCGACGGGGCCGTGCGACAGGGTGTCGTGTGACAAGGGCCGTGCAACAGGGGTCGTGCGACAGGGGTCGTGCGACAGGGGCCGTGCGACATGGGCCATGTGACAGGGGGCCATGCGACAGGGGCCATGTGACAGGGGGCCATGTGACAGGGCCGTGTGATGGGTGCTGTGTGACGGGGGCCGTGTGACAGTGACAGAGGGGCTGTGTGACAGCGGGCTGTGTGACAGTGACGGGGGGCTGTGTGACGGGGCCGTGTGACAGTGACGGGGGGCCATGTGACAGAGGGGCCATGTGACAGGGGGGCCATGTGACGGGGGCCGTGCGACACGGGGCCATGCAACACTGCCCGTGTGACGGGCCATGTGACGGGGCCGTGTGACATTGACGGGGGCCGTGCGACAGGGGGCCGTGCGACAGTGGGCCGTGTGACGGGGGCCGTGCGACAGTGGGCCGTGTGACAGGGTCGTGTGACGGGGCTGTGCGACAGTGGCCGTGCGACAGGGGGCCGTGCGACAGAGAGCCGTGCAACAGGGGGTCCATGTGACAGGGTCCGTGTGACACGGGCCGTGTGACGGGGGCATGTGACAGGGGGCCGTGCGAAAGGCGGCCGTGCGACAGGGGGCCGTATGACAGTGGCCATGTGACGGGGCCGTGCGATAGTGGCCGTGTGACATGGGCCGTGTGACAGTGATAGGGGGCAATGTGATGGGACCGTGCGACAGGGGGCCGTGCGACGGGGCCGTGCGACAGGGGGCCTGTGCGACATGGGGCCATGTGTCATGGGGCCGTGTGACAGGGGCCATGTGACAGGGGCCGTGTGACAGGGGGCCGTGTGACAGGGGGCCGTGCGACAGGGGCCATGTGACAGGGGGCCGTGTGACAGGGTCGTGTCACGGGGCCGTGTGACGGGGGCCATGTGACTGGGCCGTGTGACGGGGCCGTGTGACGGGGCCATGCGACAGTGGCCGTGTGACAGGGGGCCCTGTGACGGGTCCGTGGGACAGGGGGCCGTGTGACGGGGGGCCGTTGAACAGGGGGCCGTGCGACATGGGCCATGCGACATGGGCCATGCGACATGGGCTGTGTCACATGGGCCGTGTGACAGTGACAGGGGTCCGTGTGACAGGGTCCGTGTCACGGGGGGCCGTGTGACGGGGGGCCGTGTGACGGGGGGGGCCGTGTGACGGGGGCTGTGCGATGGGGACGTGCGACAGGGGGCCATGTGACGGGCCACGTGACATTGGGCCGTGTGACGGGGTGCCGTGTGACGGGGGCCGTGTGACGGGGCCGTGTGACAGGGGGCCGTGTGACAGGGGGCCGTGTGACAAGAGGCCGTGCGACAGGGGGCCGTGCGACAGGGGGCCGTGCGACAAGGGGCCGTGCGACAGGGGGCCGTGCGACAGGGGGCCATGCGACAGGGGCCGTGTTATATGGGCAATGTGATATGGGCCGTGTGACATGGGCCGTGTGACATGGGCCGTGCGACATGGGCTGTGTGACAGGGGTGAGTGCGACGGTGTCGTGTGACATGGGCCGTGCGACGGGGCCGTGCGACAGGGTGTCGTGTGACAAGGGCCGTGCAACAGGGGTCGTGCGACAGGGGTCGTGCGACAGGGGCCGTGCGACATGGGCCATGTGACAGGGGGCCATGCGACAGGGGCCATGTGACAGGGGGCCATGTGACAGGGTCGTGTGATGGGGGCAGTGTGACAGGAGGCCGTGCGACAGGGGCAGTGTGACATTGCCATGCAACGGGGGCCGTGAGACCTGGGCCGTGTGACATTGGCCGTGTGACATGGGTCGTGTGACAGTGATAGGGGCCGTGCGACATGGGGCCGTGCGACATGGGGCCGTGCGACAGGGGGCCGTGCGACAGGGGGCCGCGCGACACGGGGCCGTGCGACAGGGGGCCATGCGACAGGGGGCCGTGTGACGGGGCCATGTGATGGGGCCGTGTGACGGGGCCGTGTGACGGGGCCGTGTGACGGGGGGCCGTGCGACAGGGGGCCCGTGCGACATGGGGTCATGTGTCATTGGGCCGTGCGACAGGGGACCATGTGACGGGGGCCGTGTGATATGGGCCATGTGATATGGGCCGTGCGACAGGGGCCGTGCGACAGGGGGCCGTGTGATATGGGCTGTGTGACAGGGCCGTGCGACAGGGGATCGTGTGATGGGGGCCGTGTGACGGGGGCCGTGTGATGGGGGCCGTGTGACGGGGCCGTGCGACAGGGGGCCGTGCGGCAGGGGCCGTGCGACAGGGGGCCATGCGACAGGGGGCCGTGTGACGGGGCCGTGTGATGGGGCCGTGTGACGGGGCCGTGTGACGGGGCCGTGTGACGGGGGGCCGTGCGACAGGGGGCCCGTGCGACATGGGGTCATGTGTCATTGGGCCGTGCGACAGGGGACCATGTGACGGGGGCCGTGTGATATGGGCCATGTGATATGGGCCGTGCGACAGGGGCCGTGCGACAGGGGGCCGTGTGATATGGGCTGTGTGACAGGGCCGTGCGACAGGGGATCGTGTGATGGGGGCCGTGTGACGGGGGCCGTGTGATGGGGGCCGTGTGATGGGGGCCGTGTGACGGGGCCGTGCGACAGGGGGCCGTGCGGCAGGGGCCGTGCGACAGGGGGCCATGCGACAGGGGGCCGTGTGACGGGGCCATGTGATGGGGCCGTGTGACGGGGCCGTGTGACGGGGCCGTGTGACGGGGGGCCGTGCGACAGGGGGCCCGTGCGACATGGGGTCATGTGTCATTGGGCCGTGCGACAGGGGACCATGTGACGGGGGCCGTGTGATATGGGCCATGTGATATGGGCCGTGCGACAGGGGCCGTGCGACAGGGGGCCGTGTGATATGGGCTGTGTGACAGGGCCGTGCGACAGGGGATCGTGTGATGGGGGCCGTGTGACGGGGGCCGTGTGATGGGGGCCGTGTGACGGGGCCGTGCGACAGGGGGCCGTGCGGCAGGGGCCGTGTGATGGGGCCGTGTGACGGGGCCGTGTGACATTGGTCCGTGTGACAGGGAGTCATGCGACACGGGCCATGCGACAGGGGGCCGTGTGACGGGGGCCGTGTGACATGGGCCGTGTGACAGTGATAGGGGGCCATGTGATGGGGCCGTGCGACGGGGCCGTGCGACAGGGGGCCGTGCGACAGGGGGCCGTGCGACAGGGGGCTGTGCGACATGGGGCCATGTGTCATAGGGCCGTGTGACGGGGGCCGTGTGACATGGGCCGTGTGGCATGGGCCGTGCGACAGGGGGCCGTGCGACGGGGCCGTGCGACGGGTCGTGTGACGGGGCCATGTGACATGGGCCATGTGACAGTGATAGGGGGCCATGTGACGGGCCGTGTGATGGGGCTGTGTGACGGGGCCGTGCGAGAGGGTCCGTGTGACAGGGTGTCGTGTGACATGGGTCGTGTGACATGGGCCGAATGACATGGGCCAAGTGACATGGACCGTGTGACAGGGGGCCGTGCGAGAGGCGGCTGTGTGATAGGGATGGTGTGTCGGGGGGCGGTGTGTCGGGGGCGGTGTTTCGGGGGGGCGGTGTGTCGGGGGGCGGTGTGTCGGGGGGCGGTGTGTCGGGGGGGCGGTGTGTCGGGGGGCGGTGTGTCGGGGGGCGGTGTGTCGGGGAGCGGTGTGTCGGGGGGCGGTGTGTCGGGGGGCGGTGTTTCGGGGGGGCGGTGTGTCGGGGGGCGGTGTTTCGGGGGGGCGGTGTGTCGGGGGGCGGTGTTTCGGGGGGCGGTGTGTCGGGGGGCGGTGTGTCGGGGGGCGGTGTGTCGGGGGGCGGTGTTTCGGGGGGGCGGTGTGTCGGGGGGCGGAGTTTCGAGGGGGCGGTGTGTCGGGGGGCGGTGTGTCGGGGGGCGGTGTGTCGGGGGGCGGTGTGTCGGGGGGCGGTGTTTCGGGGGGGCGGTGTGTCGGGGGGCGGTGTTTCGGGGGGGCGGTGTGTCGGGGGGCGGTGTTTCGGGGGGGCGGTGTGTCGGGGGGCGGTGTTTCGGGGGGGCGGTGTGTCGGGGGGCGGTGTTTCGGGGGGGCGGTGTGTCGGGGGCGGTGTTTCGGGGGGGCGGTGTGTCGGGGGGCGGTGTGTCGGGGGGCGGTGTTTCGGGGGGCGGTGTGTCGGGGGGCGGTGTGTCGGGGGGGGCGGTGTGTCGGGGGGCGGTGTGTCGGGGGGCGGTGTTTCGGGGGGCGGTGTGTCGGGGGGCGGTGTGTCGGGGGGCGGTGTGTCGGGGGGCGGTGTGTCGGGGGGGCGGTGTGTCGGGGGCGGTGTTTCGGGGGGGCGGTGTGTCGGGGGGCGGTGTTTCGGGGGGGCGGTGTGTCGGGGGGCGGTGTGTCGGGGGGCGGTGTTTCGGGGGGGCGGTGTGTCGGGGGCGGTGTTTCGGGGGGCGGTGTTTCGGGGGGCGGTGTTTCGGGGGGCGGTGTGTCGGGGGGCGGTGTGTCGGGGGGCGGTGTTTCGGGGGGGCGGCGTGTTGGGGGGCGGCGTTTCGGGGGGCGGCGTGTCGGGGGGCGGCGTGTCGGGGGGCGGCGTGTCGGGGGGCGGCGGGTCGGGGGGCGGTGTTTCGGGGGGGCGGTGTGTCGGGGGGCGGTGTTTTGGGGGGGCGGTGTGTCGGGGGGCGGTGTTTCGGGGGGCGGTGTGTCGGGGGGCGGTGTTTCGGGGGGCGGTGTGTCGGGGGGCGGTGTGTCGGGGGGCGGTGTTTCGGGGGGGCGGTGTGTCGGGGGGCGGTGTTTCGGGGGGCGGTGTGTCGGGGGGCGGTGTGTCGGGGGGGCGGTGTGTCGGGGGGCGGTGTTTCGGGGGGGCGGTGTGTTGGGGGGCGGTGTTTCGGGGGGGCGGTGTGTCGGGGGGTGGTGTGTCGGGGGGCGGTGTGTCGGGGGCGGTGTGTCGGGGGGCGGTGTGTCGGGGGGCGGTGTTTCGGGGGGGCGGTGTGTCGGGGGGCGGTGTGTCGGGGGGCGGTGTGTCGGGGGGCGGTGTGTCGGGGGCGGTGCGACGGGGCCGTGCGAAAGGGGTCCGTGTGACGGGTCCCTGCGACAGGAAAGTCCGTGCGGCAAGGGCTGTGTGACGGGGTCGTGTGACATGGGCCGTGTGACATGTGCTTGTGACATGGGCCATGTGACAGTGATAGGGGGCCATGTGATGGGGCCGTGCGACAGGGGGCCGTGCGACAGGGGCCATGCGACATGGGCCATGTGACAGTGACGGGGGGGCCGTGCCACAAGGGCCATGCGACAGGGGCCGTGCCACAAGGGCCGTGCGAAAGGGGGCCGTGCGACATGGGCCGTGTGACGGGCCGTATGACAGGGGCCGTGTGACGGGGGGCCATGTGACGGGGGGCCGTGTGACGGAGCCGTGTGACGGGGCCATGCGAGAGGCGGCTGTGTGATAGGGGCCGTGTGACAGGGACAGAGGGACGGTGTGTCGGGGTGCGGTGTGACGGGGTGGTGTGACAGGTGGTCCGTGTGATGGGAGCCATGTGCCAGGGGCCGTGTGATGGGGGCCGTGCAACGGGGGGTCCGTGTGACATGGGCCGTGTAACGGGGCCGTTCGACAGGGGGGCCATGTGATAGGGGGCCGTGTGCCGTGAGGTCTGTGTGACGGGGGCCGTAAGACAGGGTGCCATGTGACAGGGGATGTGCGACGGGGCCATGTGACGGGTGGCTGTGTGACGGTGCCGTGCGACAGGGTGCCGTGCGACAGGGGGCCGTGCGACATGGACTGTGTGACATGTGTGACGGGGCTGCGCGACAGGAGCTGTGTGACGAGGCGTGTAACGCGACCGTGTGACAGGGGCCATGTGACGGGGGGGCTATGCAACATGGGCCGTGTGACAGGGAGCCATTTGACGGGGCCGTGTGACATGGGCCATGTGACATGGGCCGTGCGACGCGGGGGCGTGTGACAGGGCGCCGTGTGACAGGGTGACGTGTGACGGGGCTGCGCGACAGAAGCCGTGTGACGGGGCGTGTAACAGGGGGCCGTGTGACAGGGGCCGTGTGACAGGGTGTCGTGTGACAGGGTGTCGTGTGACAGGGTGTCGTGTGACGGGGGCCATGTGACGGGGGCGATGCGACATGGGCCATGCGACGGGGGGCCATGTTTCAGGGGCCGTGTGACGGGTGGCCATGTGACAGGGTGCCGTGTGACAGGGGGCGGTGTGACAGGGGGCCGTGTGACAGGGGGCCATGTGATGGGGCCATGAGACGTGGGGTCATGCGAATGGGGGCTGTGTGACGGGGTCGTGTGACGGGGCTGTGCGACGGATGTCCGTGCGGCGGGTGGCCGTGCGACATGGGTCATGTGACACGGGGCCATGCGACAGGGGTCCGTATGATGGGGGCCGTGCGACAGGGGGCCGTGCAACATAGGCCGTGCGACATAGGCCGTGCGACGTGGGCCGTGCGACGTGGGCCGTGCAACAGGGGTCCGCATGACGGTGGCCGTGTGACAGGGGACGTGTGACTGGGATGCTGTGCGACATGGGCCGTGTGACAGGGAGCCGTTTGACGGGGCCGTGCGACATGGGCCGTGCGACATGGGCCATGTGACGGGGGGCCGTGTGACGGTGCCGTGTGACAGTGGGCTGTGCGACGGGAGACGTGTGAAAGGGGGCTGTGTAACGGGGGGCCGTGAGACAGTGGCTGTGTGACGGGGGCTGTGTGACGGGGCCGGGTGACGGGGGGCCGTGTGATGGGGGTGCCATGTGACGGGGGTTATGCGACGGGGCCGAGTGACAGGGGGCCATGCGACATTGGCCGTGCGACATGGGCCGTGTGACGGGTGGCCGTGTGACGGGTGGCCGTGTGGCGGGTGGCCGTGTGGCGGGTGGCCGTGTGACGGGGGGCCGTGTGACGGGGGGCCATGTGACAAGGGGGTCATGTGACGAGAGGCTGTGCGACATGGGGGGCCGTGTGACGGGGGGCCATGTGACAAGGGGGCCATGTGACGAGAGGCTGTGCAACATGGGCCGTGTGACAGGGAGCCGTTTGACAGGGGATCCGTGTGACAGGGGCCGTGTGACGGGGGCTATGCGACATGGGCCGTGCGACGGGGGGCCATGTTTCAGGGGCCGTGTGGCAGGGGGCCGTGTGACGGGGGGGCCGTGTGACAGGGCCGTGTGACAGGGCCGTGTGACAGGGGCCGTGTGACGGGGGGCCGTGTGACAGGGGCCGTGTGACGGGGGGGCCGTGTGACAGGGCCGTGTGACAGGGCCGTGTGACAGGGGCCGTGTGACGGGGGGCCGTGTGACAGGGGGCCACGAGACACGGGGTTGTGCGACTGGGGGCTGTATGACAGGGGGTCGTGTGACGGGGGCTGTGTGACGGGGCTGTGCGACAGGGGTCCATGCGGCGGGTGGCCGTGCGACATGGGTCATGTGACACGGGGCCGTGTGACGGGGGCCATGTGACGGGGTCCGTGTGACGGGCCGTGCGATGGGCCCGTGCGAAAGGGGGCCGTGCGACGGTGCCGTGCGACATGGGCCGTGCGACATGGGCCATACGACATGGGCCGTACGACATGGGCCGTGTGTCATGGGCCATGTGTCATGGGCCGTGTGACAGGGGCCGTGCGACAGGGGGCCGTGAGACAGGGGGCCGTGAGACAGGGGGCCGTGTGACAGGGGGCCGTGTGAAAGGGGTCCGTGTGAAACGGGTCCGTGTGACGGGTCCATGCAACAGGAAAGTCCGTGCGGCAAGGGCTGTGTGACGGGGTCGTGTGACGGGGTCGTGTGACGGGTCTGTGTGATAGGGTGTCATGTGACGGGGCCATGCGACGGTGTCATGTGACGGGGCCATGGGCTGTGTGACATGCGTCTTGTGACATGCGCCTTGTGACATGGGCCATGTGACAGTGATAGGGGGCCGTGTGACGGGGCCGTGTGAGAGGGGCTGTGTGACGGGTCCGTGTGACAGGGTGTCGTGTGACATGGGTCGTGTGACATGGGCCAGGTGACATGGGCCAAGTGACATGGGCCGTGTGACAGGGGGCCGTGCAAGAGGCGGCTGTGTGATAGGGACGGTGTGTCAGGGGTTGGTGTGACGGGGGGTGGTGTGACGGGGCCATGCGACGGGCCGTGCGACAGGAGGCCGTGTGACAGGGGCCGTGTGATGGGCCGTGTGACGGGGCCGTGTGACAGTGACAGGGGGCGGTGTGACGGGGCGGTGTGACTGGGGGCCCGTGCGACATGGGGCCGTGTGACGGGGCCGTGTGACATGGGCCGTGTGACATGGGCCGTGTGACATGCGCCTTGTGACATGGGCCATGTGACAGTGATAGGGGGTCATGTGATGGGGCCGTGTGATGGGGCCGTGCGACAGGGGGCCGTGCGACGGGGCCGTGTGACAGGGGCCGTGTGACATGGGCCATGTGACAGTGACGGGGGGGCCGTGCCACAAGGGCCGTGCGACAGGGGGCCGTGCGACAGGGGGTCGTGCGAAAGGGGGCCGTGCGAAAGGGGGCCGTGCGACATGGGCCGTGTGACGGGCCGTGTGACAGGGGCCGTGTGACGGGGGGCCGTGTGACGGGGGGCCATGTGACAGGGGCCGTGTGATGGGCCATGTGAGGGGGGCCATGTGACGGAGCCGTGTTACGGGGCCGTGCGAGAGGCGACTGTGTGATAGGGGCCATGTGACAGGGACGGTGTGTCGGGGTGCGGTGTGATGGGGTGGTGTGACAGGGGGCCATGTGACCGTGAGCCGTGTGACTGGTGGTCCGTGTGGTGGGTGCCGTGTGACAGGGGCCGTGTGACGGGGGCTGTGCAACGGGGGGTCCGTGTGACATGGGCCGTGTGACATGGGCCGTGTAACGGGGCCGTTCAACAGGGGCGCCATGTGATTGGGGGCCGTGTGCCGTGAGGTCCGTGTGACGGGGGCCGTAAGACAGGGTGCCATGTGACAGGGGATGTGCGACGGGGCCATGTGACGGGTGGCCGTGTGACGGTGCCGTGCGACAGGGTGCCATGCGACAGGGGGCCGTGCGACATGGACTGTGTAACAGGGGACCGTGTGACAGGAGGCCGTGTGACATGTGCCATGTGACTGGGGGGCTATGCAACATGGGCCGTGTGACAGGGAGCCATTTGACGGGGCCGTGTGACATGGGCCGTGCGACGCAGGGGCCCTGTGAGAGGGTGCCGTGTGACAGGGTGACGTGTGACGGGGCTGCGCGACAGGAGCTGTGTGACGAGGCGTGTAACGGGGCCGTGTGACAGGGGCCATGTGACTGGGGGCTGTGCGACAGGGGCATGTGATGGGTGATCATGTGACGGGGCTGTGCGACGGGGGGCCATGTGACATGGGCCGTGTGTCATGGGCCGTGTGACATGGGCCATGCGACAGGGGTCCGTGTGACGGTGGCCATGTGACAGGGGACCGTGTGACAGGGGGCCGTGTGACATGTGCCATGTGACTGGGGGGCTATGCAACATGGGCCGTGTGACAGGGAGCCATTTGACGGGGCCGTGTGACATGGGCCGTGTGACAGGGTGACGTGTGACGGGGCTGCGCGACAGGAGCCGTGTGAAGGGGCGTGTAACGGGACTGTGATGGGGCCGTGTGACAGGGGGCTGTGTGACAGGGTGTCGTGTGACGGGGGCCATGTGACAGGGGCTATGCGACATGGGCCATGCGACGGGGGGCCATGTTTCAGGGGCCGTGTGACGGGGGGCCGTGTGACAGGGGATCCGTGTGACGGGTGGCCGTGTGACGGGTGGCCAAGTGACAGGGTGCCGTGTGACAGGGTGCCGTGTGACAGGGGGCCGTGTGACAGGGGGCCGTGTGACAGGGGGCCATGTGACAGGGGGCCATAAGACGTGGGGTCATGCGACTGGGGGCTGTGTGACGGGGTCGTGTGACGGGGTCGTGTGACGGGGCTGTGTGATGGGGCTGTGCGACAGATGTCCGTGTGGCGGGTGGCCGTGCGACATGGGTCATGTGACACGGGGCCGTGCGACAGGGGTCCGTGTGATGGGGGCCGTGTGATGGGGGCCGTGTGATGGGGGCCGTGAGATGGGGGCCGTGTGATGGGGGCCGTGCGACGGGGGCGGTGCGACAGGGGGCGGTGCGACAGGGGGCCGTGCGACAGGGGGCCGTGCGACAGGGGGCCGTGCGACAGGGGCCGTGCGACATGGGCCGTGCGACAGGGGACCGTGCGACAGGGGACCGTGTGACATGGGCCGTGTGACTGGGATGCTGTGCGACATGGGCCGTGTGACAGGGAGCCGTTTGACGGGGCCGTGCGACATGGGCCGTGTGACGGGGGGTCGTGTGACGGGGCCGTGTGACAGGGCTGTGCGACGGGAGGCGTGTGAAAGGGGGCTGTGTAACAGGGGGCCGTGAGACAGTGGCCGTGTGACGGGGGCTGTGTGACGGGGGCTGTGTGACGGGGGCTGTGTGACGGGGGCCGTGTGACAGGGGTGCCATGTGACGGGGGTTTTGCGACGGGGCCGAGTGACAGGGGGCCATGCGACATTAGCCGGGCGACATGGGCCGTGCGACGGGGGGGCCGTGTGACAGGGGGTCGTGTGACAGGGGATCCGTGTGACTGGGCCCGTGTGACAGGGTGCCGTGTGACAGGGTGCCGTGTGACAGGGTGCCGTGTGACGGGGGGCCGTGTGACGGGGGGCCGTGTGACGGGGGGCCATGTGACAGGGGGCCATGAGATGCGGGGTCATGCGACTGGGGGTTGTGTGACAGGGGGTCGTGTGACGGGGGCTGTGTGACGGGGCTGTGCGACGGGGGTCTGTGTGGCGGGTGGCCGTGCGACATGGGTCATGTGACACGGGGCCGTGCGACAGGGGGCAGTGCGACATGGGCCGTGTGATGGGGAGCCGGGAAACAGGGCCATGCGACAAGAGGGCCATGTGACATGGGGCTGTGCGACGGGGCATGTGATGGGTGATCGTGTGACGGGGCTGTGCGACGGGGGGTCCGTGTGACATGGGCCGTGTGACATGGGCCATGTGACATGGGCCGTATGACAGGGGCCATGTGACAGGGGCCGTGTGACATGGGCCGTGTGACATGGGCCGTGTGACCATGGGGCCGTGTGACAGGGGGACGTGTGACAGGGGGACGTGTGACGGGAGGTCGTGTGACGGGGCCGTGTGACCTGGGCCGTGCGATGGAGCCATCTGACATGGAGGCTGTGTGATGGGGGGGGCATTGTGATATGGGGTCCATGTGACGGGGCTGTGCGTCGGGGGGTCCATGTGACTGGTGGCCGTGTGACAGGGTGCCGTGTGACGGGGCCGTGCGACAGTGGGGCCATGCGACAGGGGGGCCTTGCGATGGGGCCGTGCGACATGGGCCGTCTGACACGGGGCCGTCTGACAGGGGGCCGCCTGACAGGGGGCCGTGTGACAGGGTGCAGAGTGACAGGGGGCTGTGCGACGGGAGATGTGTGACAGGGTGCCGTGTGACGGGGCCGTGCGACAGTGGGGCCGTGCGACAGCGGGGCTTGTGACGGGGCCGTGCGACATGGGCCGTCTGACAGGGGGCCGTGTGACAGGGGGCCGTGTGACATGTGCCATGTGACTGGGGGGCTATGCAACATGGGCCGTGTGACAGGGAGCCATTTGACAGGGCCGTGTGACGTGGGCCGTGCGACGCGGGGGCGTGTGACAGGGTGCCGTGTGACAGGGTGACGTGTGACGGGGCTGCGCGACAGGAGCCGTGTGAAGGGGCGTGTAACGGGACTGTGACGGGCCGTGTGAAATGGGCTGTGTGACAGGGTGTCGTGTGACGGGGGCCATGTGACGGGGGCTATGCGACATGGGCCATGCGACGGGGGGCCATGTTTCAGGGGCCGTGTGACGGGGGGCCGTGTGACAGGGGATCCGTGTGACGGGTGGCCGTGTGACGGGTGGCCAAGTGACAGGGTGCCGTGTGACAGGGTGCCGTGTGACAGGGGGCCGTGTGACAGGGTGCCGTGTGACAGGGGGCCGTGTGAAAGGGGGCCGTGTGACAGGGGGCCGTGTGACAGGGGGCCGTGTGACGAGAGGCCGTGTGATCAGTGGCCATGTGACGGGGGGCCGTGCGACATGGGCCGTGCGACATGGGCCGTGTGATATGGGCCGTGCGACACGGGGCCGTGTGACGGGGCCGTGTGACGGGGCCGTGTGACGGGGGGCCGTGTGACGGGGGTCCGTGCAACATGGACTGTTTGACGGGGCCGTGTGACATGGGCCATGCAGGGGCCGTGCGACGGGGCTGTGCGACAGGGAGCCGTGTGACATGGGCGGTGTGACGGGGCCGTGTGACAGGGAGCCATTTGACGGGGCCGTGTGACGGGGCCGTGTGACAGGGGCCCGTGTGACGGGGTGCTGTGTGACAGGGCTGTGCGTCGGGGGGGTCCGTGTGATGGGTGCCTTGCGACAGGGGGCCGTGCGACAAGGGGCCGTGCGACAGGGGGCCGTGCGACAGGGGGCCGTGCGAAGGGGGCCGTGCGACAGGGGGCCGTGCGACATGGGGCCGTGCGACATGGGGCCGTGCGACATGGGACCGTGCGACAGGGGGCCGTGCGACATGGGCCGTGCGACAGGGGGTCTGTGCGACAGGGAGCCGTGTGACATGGGCGGTATGACAGGGAGCCGTTTGACCGGGCCGTGCGACAGGGGGTCGTGCGATAGGAGGCTGTGTGATGGGAGGTCGTGTGACGGGGCCATGCAACGGGGGGCCATGTGATAAGGGGCCGTGTGACGGGGCTGTGCGACGGGAGACGTGTGACGGAGCTGTGTGACAGGGATCCGTGTGACAGGTGATCCGTGTGACGGGAGTCGTGTGACGGTGCCGTGTGACGGGGCTGTGCGACGGGGGGTCCGTGTGACATGGGCCGTGCGACAGGGGGCCGTGCGACAGGGGGCCGTGCGACAGGGGGCCGTGTGACAGATGGACCGTGTGATGGCGCCGTGCGACGGGGGCCATGTGATGGGAGCCATGTGACGGTGGCTGTGCGACGGGGGGTCCGTGTGACATGGGCCGTGTGATATAGGCTGTGTGAAATGGGCCGTGCGACGGGGCCGTGTGACAGGGGGTCCGTGTAACGGGGGCCGTATGACAGGGTGCCATGTGATAGGGGCTGTGCGACGGGGCCGTGTGACGAGAGGCCGTGTGACGAGTGGCTGTGTGACGGGGGGCCGTGCAACAAGGTCCGTGTGACAGGGGGCCGTGTGACAGGGGGCCGTGTGACAGGGGGACGTGTGACGGGGGGCCGTGTGACGGGGGGCCGTGTGACAGGGGGCCGTGTGACAGGGGGACGTGTGACGGGGGGCCGTGTGACGGGGGGCCGTGTGACGGGGGGCCATGTGACAGGGGGCCATGAGATGCGGGGTCATGCGACTGGGGGTTGTGTGACAGGGGGTCGTGTGACGGGGGCTGTGTGACGGGGCTGTGCGACGGGGGTCTGTGTGGCGGGTGGCCGTGCGACATGGGTCATGTGACACGGGGCCGTGCGACAGGGGGCAGTGCGACATGGGCCGTGTGATGGGGAGCCGGGAAACAGGGCCATGCGACAAGAGGGCCATGTGACATGGGGCTGTGCGACGGGGCATGTGATGGGTGATCGTGTGACGGGGCTGTGCGACGGGGGGTCCGTGTGACATGGGCCGTGTGACATGGGCCATGTGACATGGGCCGTATGACAGGGGCCATGTGACAGGGGCCGTGTGACAGGGGCCGTGTGACATGGGCCGTGTGACGGGGGCCGTGTGACAGGGGGACGTGTGACAGGGGGACGTGTGACGGGAGGTCGTGTGACGGGGCCATGTGACCTGGGCTGTGCGATGGAGCCATCTGACATGGAGGCTGTGTGACGGGGGGGGCATTGTGATATGGGGTCCATGTGACGGGGCTGTGCGTCGGGGGGTCCATGTGACTGGTGGCCGTGTGACAGGGTGCCGTGTGACGGGGCCGTGCGACAGTGGGGCCATGCGACAGGGGGGCCTTGCGATGGGGCCGTGCGACATGGGCCGTCTGACACGGGGCCGTCTGACAGGGGGCCGCCTGACAGGGGGCCGTGTGACAGGGTGCAGAGTGACAGGGGGCTGTGCGACAGGAGATGTGTGACAGGGTGCCGTGTGACGGGGCCGTGCGACAGTGGGGCCGTGCGACAGCGGGGCTTGTGACGGGGCCGTGCGACATGGGCCGTCTGACAGGGGGCCGTGTGACAGGGGGCCGTGTGACATGTGCCATGTGACTGGGGGGCTATGCAACATGGGCCGTGTGACAGGGAGCCATTTGACAGGGCCGTGTGACGTGGGCCGTGCGACGCGGGGGCGTGTGACAGGGTGCCGTGTGACAGGGTGACGTGTGACGGGGCTGCGCGACAGGAGCCGTGTGAAGGGGCGTGTAACGGGACTGTGACGGGCCGTGTGACAGGGGGCTGTGTGACAGGGTGTCGTGTGACGGGGGCCATGTGACGGGGGCTATGCGACATGGGCCATGCGACGGGGGGCCATGTTTCAGGGGCCGTGTGACGGGGGGCCGTGTGACAGGGGATCCGTGTGACGGGTGGCCGTGTGACGGGTGGCCAAGTGACAGGGTGCCGTGTGACAGGGTGCCGTGTGACAGGGGGCCGTGTGACAGGGTGCCGTGTGACGGGGCCGTGTGACAGGGGGCTGTGTGACAGGGGGCCGTGTGAAAGGGGGCCGTGTGACAGGGGGCCGTGTGACAGGGGGCCGTGTGACGAGAGGCCGTGTGATCAGTGGCCATGTGACGGGGGGCCGTGCGACATGGGCCGTGTGATATGGGCCGTGCGACACGGGGCCGTGTGACGGGGCTGTGTGACGGGGGGCCGTGTGACGGGGGTCCGTGCAACATGGACTGTTTGACGGGGCCGTGTGAAATGGGCCATGCGACAGGGGCCGTGCGACGGGGCTGTGCGACAGGGAGCCGTGTGACATGGGCGGTGTGACGGGGCCGTGTGACAGGGAGCCATTTGACGGGGCCGTGTGACGGGGCCGTGTGACAGGGGCCCGTGTGACGGGGTGCTGTGTGACAGGGCTGTGCGTCGGGGGGGTCCGTGTGACGGGGGCCTTGCGACAGGGGGCCGTGCGACAGGGGGCCGTGCGACAGGGGGCCGTGCGACAGGGGGCCGTGCGAAGGGGGCCGTGCGACAGGGGGCCGTGCGACATGGGGCCGTGCGACATGGGACCGTGCGACAGGGGGCCGTGCGACATGGGCCGTGCGACAGGGGGTCTGTGCGACAGGGAGCCGTGTGACATGGGCGGTATGACAGGGAACCGTTTGACCGGGCCGCGCGACAGGGGGTCGTGCGACAGGAGGCTGTGTGATGGGAGGTCGTGTGACGGGGCCATGCGACGGGGGGCCATGTGATAAGGGGCCGTGTGACGGGGCTGTGCGACGGGAGACGTGTGACGGAGCTGTGTGACAGGGATCTGTGTGACAGGTGATCCGTGTGACGGGAGTCGTGTGACGGTGCCGTGTGACGGGGCTGTGCGACGGGGGGTCCGTGTGACATGGGCCGTGCGACAGGGGGCCGTGCGACAGGGGGCTGTGCGACAGGGGGCCGTGCGACAGGGGGCCGTGTGACATGGGGCCATGCGACAGGGGGCCGTGTGACAGGTGGACCGTGTGATGGCGCCGTGCGACGGGGGCCATGTGATGGGAGCCATGTGACGGTGGCTGTGCGACGGGGGGTCCATGTGACATGGGCCGTGTGATATAGGCTGTGTGAAATGGGCCGTGCGACGGGGCCGTGTGACAGGGGGTCCGTGTAACGGGGGCCGTATGACAGGGTGCCATGTGATAGGGGCTGTGCGACGGGGCCGTGTGACGAGAGGCCGTGTGACGAGTGGCTGTGTGACGGGGGGCCGTGCAACAAGGTCCGTGTGACAGGGGGCCGTGTGACAGGGGGCCATGTGACAGGGGGACGTGTGACGGGGCCGTGTGACAGGGGGACGTGTGACAGGGGGACGTGTGACGGGGCCGTGTGACGTGGGTCTGTGCGACATGGACTGTTTGACGGGGCCGTGTGACAGGGGGCCGTGTGACGGGAGGTCGTGCGACAGGGGGGACGTGTGACGGGCCGTGTGACGGGAGGTCGTGTGACAGGGCCGTGTGACAGGGAGGCTGAGTGACAGGGGGGCTGTGTGACGGGGCTGTGCGTCGGGGGGTCCATGTGACAGGTGGCCGTGTGACGGGGGCCTTGCGACAGGGGGGCCTTGCGACGGGGGCCGTGAGATGGGGGCCGTGAGACAGGGGCCGTGAGACAGGGGCCGTGAGACAGGGGCCGTGTGACAGTGGGGCCGTGTGACGGGGCCGTGCAACAAGGTCCGTGTGACGGGGCAGTGTGACGGGGCCGTGTGACAGGGGGCCATGTGACGGGGCCGTGTGACGGGGGACGTGTGACGGGGGACGTGTGACGGGGGACGTGTGACGGGGCCGTGTGACGGGGCCGTGTGACGGGACCGTGTGGCGGGGGTCCGTGCGACATGGACTGTTTGACGGGGCCATGTGACAGGGGGCCGTGTGACATGGGCCGTGTGACGGAGCCGTGTGACGGGAGGTCGTGCGACAGGGGGGCCGTGTGATGGGGGCCGTGTGACAGGAGGTCGTGTGATGGGGCCGTGTGACAGGGAGGCTGAGTGACGGGGGCTGTGCGACGGGGGGTCCATGTGACGGGTGGCCGTGTGACGGGGGGCCTTGCGACAGGGGGGCCTTGCGACAGGGGGCCATGAGACAGGGGCCGTGAGACAGGGGCCGTGAGACAGGGGTCGTGAGACAGGGGGGCCGTGTGATGAGGCCGTATGACAGGGATCCGTGTGACAGGTGATCCGTGTGACGGGAGCCGTGTGACGGGAGCCGTGTGACAGGGTGCTGTGTGACGGGGCTGTGCGATAGTGGCATGTGATGGGTGACCGTGTGACAGGGGCCGTGTGACGGGGCTGTGCGACGGGAGGTCCGTGTGACATGGGCCGTGTGACGGGGCCGTGCGACAGGGGATCCATGTGGCGGGTGGCCGTGTGACGGGGACCGTGCGACATGGGGTCGTGCGACAGGGGGCCGTGCGACAGGGGGCCGTGCGACAGCGGGCCGGGTGAAATGGGGACGTGCAACAGGGGGCCGTGTGACAGGTGGTCCGTGTGATGGCGCCGTGTGACAGGAGCCATGTGATGGGGCTGTGCGACGAGGGGTCCGTGTGAAATGGGCCGTGTGACGAGGGCCGTGTGAAAAGGGGTCCGTGTGATGGGGGCCGTATGACAGGGTGCCATGTGATAGGGACTGTGTGACGAGTGGCTGTGTGACGAGTGGCCGTGTGACGGGGTGCCATGCGACATGGGCCGTGTGACATGGGCCGTGTGACATGGGCCGTGTGACATGGGCCGTGCGACGGGGCCGTGTGATGGGGCCGTGTGACAGGGGGTCCGTGCGACATGGACTGTGTGACGGGGGCCATGTGACAGGGGGCCGTGTGACAGGGGGCCATGTGGCAGGGGGCCGTGTGACAGGGGCCGTGTGACTTGGGCCGTGTGACATGGACCGTGTGACATGGACCGTGTGACATGGGCCGTGCGACATGGGCCGTGCGACAGGGGCTGTTCGACAAGGAGCCGTGTGACAGGGGGCCGTGTGACAGGGGGCCGTGTGACGGGAGGTCGTGCGACAGGGGGGCCGTGCGACGGGAGGCCGTGCGACGGGAGGCCGTGTGACAGGGGTCCGTGTGACGGGAGGTTGTGCGACAGGGGGCCGTGTGACAGGGAGGCTGAGTGACAGGGGGGCTGTGTGACGGGGCTGTGCGTCGGGGGGGTCCATGTGACGGGTGGCCGTGCGACAGGGGGGCCTTGCGACAGGGGGGCCTTGCGACAGGGGGCCGTGAGACAGGGGCCGTGAGACAGGGGCCATGAGACAGGGGCCGTGTGACAGGGGGGCCATGTGACGGGGCCGTATGACAGGAATCCATGTGACAGGTGATCCGTGTGACTGGAGCCGTGTGACAGGGTGCCGTGTGACGGGGCTGTGCGATGGTGGCATGTGATGGGTGACTATGTGACAGGGGCCGAGTGACAGGGGGCTGTGCGACTGGGGGTCCGTGTGACATGGGCTGTGTGACAGGGACCGTGTGACAGGGGGCCGTGCGACAGGGGCCGTGCGACATGGGGCTGTGCGACAGGGGCCGTGTGACAGTGGGCCATGTGAGGGGGCCGTGTGACAGGGGGCCGTACGACAGCGGGCCGTGCGACAGGGGGCCGCGCGACGGGGCCGTGCGACATGGGGCCGTGCGACAGGGGCCGTGTGACAGTGGGCCATGTGAGGGGGCCGTGTGACGGGGCCGTACGACAGCGGGCCGTACGACAGCGGGCCGTGTGACAGGGGGCCGTGCGACAGGGGCCGTGCGACAGGGGGCCGTGCGACAGGGGGCCGTGCGACATGGGGCCGTGCGACATGGGGCCGTGTGACAGGGAGCCATTTGACTGGGCCGTGTGACGGGGCTGCACGACAGGAGCCGTGTGAAGGGGCGTGTAACGGGACTGTGACGGGCCGTGTGAAATGGGCTGTGTGACAGGGTGTCGTGTGACGGGGGCCATGTGACGGGGGCTATGCGACATGGGCCATGCGACGGGGGGCCATGTTTCAGGGGCCGTGTGACGGGGGGCCGTGTGACAGGGGATCCGTGTGACGGGTGGCCGTGTGACGGGTGGCCAAGTGACAGGGTGCCGTGTGACAGGGTGCCGTGTGACAGGGGGCCGTGTGACAGGGTGCCGTGTGACAGGGGGCCGTGTGACAGGGGGCCGTGTGACAGGGGGCCGTGTGAAAGGGGGCCGTGTGACAGGGGGCCGTGTGACGAGAGGCCATGTGATCAGTGGCCATGTGACGGGGGGCCGTGCGACATGGGCCGTGCGACATGGGCCGTGTGACACGGGGCCGTGTGACGGGGGGCCGTGTGACGGGGGTCCGTGCAACATGGACTGTTTGACGGGGCCGTGTGACATGGGCCATGCGACAGGGGCCGTGCGACGGGGCTGTGCGACAGGGAGCCGTGTGACATGGGCGGTGTGACGGGGCCGTGTGACAGGGAGCCATTTGACGGGGCCGTGTGACGGGGCCGTGTGACAGGGGTCCGTGTGACGGGGTGCTGTGTGACAGGGCTGTGTGTCGGGGGGGTCCGTGTGACGGGGGCCTTGCGACAGGAGGCCGTGCGACAGGGGGCCGTGCGACAGGGGGCCGTGCGACAGGGAGCCGTGCGACAGGGGGCCGTGCGACAGGGGGCCGTGCGACAGGGGGCCGTGCGACAGGGGGCCGTGCGACATGGGGCCGTGCGACAGGGGGCCGTGCGACAGGGGGCCGTGCGACATGGGCCGTGCGACATGGGCCGTGCGACAGGGGGTCTGTGCGACAGGGAGCCGTGTGACATGGGCGGTATGACAGGGAACCGTTTGACCGGGCCGTGCGACAGGGGGCCGTGCGACAGGAGGCTGTGTGATGGGAGGTCATGTGACGGGGCCATTTGACCTGGGCCGTGCGATGGAGCCATGTGACAGGTGGCTGTGTGACGGGGGGGCCGTGTGATATGGGGTCCATGTGACGGGGCTGTGCGTCGGGGGGTCCATGTGACGGGTGGCCGTGTGACGGGGCCATGCGACGGGGGGCCATGTGATAAGGGGCCGTGTGACGGGGCTGTGCGACGGGAGACGTGTGACGGAGCTGTGTGACAGGTGATCCGTGTGACAGGTGATCCATGTGACGGGAGTCGTGTGACGGTGCCGTGTGACGGGGCTGTGCGACGGGGGGTCCGTGTGACATGGGCCGTGCGACAGGGGGCCGTGCGACAGGGGGCCATGCGACAGGGGGCCGTGTGACATGGGGCCATGCGACAGGGGGCCGTGTGACAGGTGGACCGTGTGATGGCGCCGTGCGACGGGGGCCATGTGATGGGAGCCATGTGACGGTGGCTGTGCGACGGGGGGTCCGTGTGACATGGGCCGTGTGATATAGGCTGTGTGAAATGGGCCGTGCGACGGGGCCGTGTGACAGGGGGTCCGTGTGACGGGGGCCGTATGACAGGGTGCCATGTGATAGGGGCTGTGCGACGGGGCCGTGTGACGAGAGGCCGTGTGACGAGTGGCTGTGTGACGGGGGGCCGTGCAACAAGGTCCGTGTGACAGGGGGCCGTGTGACAGGGGGCCGTGTGACAGGGGGACGTGTGACGGGGCCGTGTGACAGGGGGCCGTGTGACAGGGGGCCGTGTGACGGGGCCATGTGACGTGGGTCCGTGCGACATGGACTGTTTGACGGGGCCGTGTGACAGGGGGCCGTGTGACGGGAGGTCGTGCGACAGGGGGGCCGTGTGACAGGGGCCGTGTGACGGGAGGTCGTGTGACAGGGCCGTGTGACAGGGAGGCTGAGTGACAGGGGGGCTGTGTGACGGGGCTGTGCTTCGGGGGGTCCATGTGACAGGTGGCCGTGTGATGGGGGCCTTGCGACAGGGGGGCCTTGCGACGGGGGCCGTGAGACGGGGGCCGTGAGACAGGGGCCGTGAGACAGGGGCCGTGTGACAGTGGGGCCGTGTGACGGGGCCGTGCAACAAGGTCCATGTGACGGGGCCGTGTGACGGGGCCATGTGACAGGGGGCCATGTGACGGGGCCGTGTGACGGGGGACGTGTGACGGGGGCCGTGTGACGGGGCCGTGTGACAGGGGACCGTGTGACGGGGGTCCGTGCGACATGGACTGTTTGACGGGGCCATGTGACAGGAGGCCGTGTGACATGGGCCGTGTGACGGGGCCGTGTGACGGGAGGTCGTGCGACAGGGGGGCCGTGTGACGGGGGCCGTGTGACAGGAGGTCGTGTGATGGGGCCGTGTGACAGGGAGGCTGAGTGACGGGGGCTGTGCGACAGGGGGTCCATGTGACGGGTGGCCGTGTGACGGGGGGCCTTGCGACAGGGGGGCCTTGCGACAGGGGGCCTTGCGACAGGGGGCCGTGAGACAGGGGCCGTGAGACAGGGGTCGTGAGACAGGGGCCGTGTGACAGGGGGGCCGTGTGATGGGGCCGTATGACAGGGATCCGTGTGACAGGTGATCCGTGTGACGGGAGCCGTGTGACGGGAGCCGTGTGACAGGGTGCTGTGTGACGGGGCTGTGCGATAGTGGCATGTGATGGGTGACCGTGTGACAGGGGCCGTGTGACGGGGCTGTGCGACGGGAGGTCCGTGTGACATGGGCCGTGTGACGGGGCCGTGCGACAGGGGATCCATGTGGCGGGTGGCCGTGTGACGGGGACCGTGCGACATGGGGTCATGCGACGGGGCCGTGCGACAGGGGGCCGTGCGACAGCGGGCCGTGTGAAATGGGGCCGTGCAACAGGGGGCCGTGTGACAGGTGGTCCGTGTGATGGCGCCGTGTGACAGGAGCCATTAGATGGGGCTGTGCGACGAGGGGGCCGTGTGAAATGGGCCGTGTGACGGGGGCCGTGTGAAAAGGGGTCCGTGTGACGGGGGCCGTATGACAGGGTGCCATGTGATAGGGACTGTGTGACGAGTGGCCGTGTGACGAGTGGCCGTGTGACGGGGGGCCATGCGACATGGGCTGTGCGACATGGGCCGTGTGACATGGGCCGTGTGACATGGGCCGTGCGACGGGGCCGTGTGATGGGGCCGTGTGACAGGGGGTCCGTGCGACATGGACTGTGTGACGGGGGCCGTGTGACAGGGGGCCGTGTGGCAGGGGGCCGTGTGACAGGGGCCGTGTGACTTGGGCCGTGTGACATGGACCGTGTGACATGGGCCGTGCGACATGGGCCGTGCGACAGGGGCTGTTCGACAAGGAGCCGTGTGACAGGGGGCCATGTGACAGGGGGCCGTGTGACGGGAGGTCGTGCGACAGGGGGGCCGTGCGACGGGAGGCCGTGCGACGGGAGGCCGTGTGACAGGGGGCCGTGTGACGGGAGGTTGTGCGACAGGGGGCCGTGTGACAGGGAGGCTGAGTGACAGGGGGGCTGTGTGACGGGGCTGTGCGTCGGGGGGGTCCATGTGACGGGTGGCCGTGCGACAGGGGGGCCTTGTGACAGGGGGGCCTTGCGACAGGGGGCCGTGAGACAGGGGCCGTGAGACAGGGGCCATGAGACAGGGGCCGTGTGACAGGGGGGCCATGTGACGGGGCCGTATGACAGGAATCCGTGTGACAGGTGATCCGTGTGACTGGAGCCGTGTGACAGGGTGCCGTGTGACGGGGCTGTGCGATGGTGACATGTGATGGGTGACTATGTGACAGGGGCCGTGTGACAGGGGGCTGTGCGACTGGGGGTCCGTGTGACATGGGCTGTGTGACAGGGACCGTGTGACAGGGGGCCATGCGACATGGGGCCGTGCGACATGGGGCCGTGCGACAGGGGCCGTGTGACAGTGGGCCATGTGAGGGGGCCGTGTGACAGGGGGCTGTACGACAGCGGGCCGTGCGACAGGGGGCCGTGCGACAGGGGCCGTGTGACAGTGGGCCATGTGAGGGGGCCGTGTGACGGGGCCGTACGACAGCGGGCCGTACGACAGCGGGCTGTGCGACAGGGGGCCGTGCGACGGGGCCGTGCGACAGGGGCCGTGCGACAGGGGGCCGTGCGACATGGGGCCGTGCGACATGGGGCCGTGCGACATGGGGTCGTGTGACATGGGGCCGTGCGACAGGTGGTCCGTGTGATGGCACCATGTGACAGGAGCCATGTGACAGGGGGCGTGCGACGAGGGGTCCGTGTGACATGGGCCGTGTGACATGGGCTGTGTGAAATGGGCCATGTGACGGGGCCATGCGACATGGGCCGTGTGACGGGGCCGTGTGATGGGGGGCTGTGTGACAGGGGGCCCGTGCGACATGGACTGTGTGACGGGGCCGTGTGACTTGGGCCGTGTGACATGGACCGTGTGACGGGACCGTGCGACATGGGCCGTGCGACAGGGGCTGTGCGACAGGGAGCCGTGTGACATGGGCGATGTGACAGGGAGCCATTTGACGGGGCCGTGTGACAGGGGGTCGTGTGACAGGGGGTCGTGTGACAGGGAGCCGTGTGACAGGGAGACTGAGTGACGGGGGCTGTGTGACGGGGCTGTGCGTCGGGGGGTCCATGTGACGGGTGGCCTTGCGACAGGGTGTCCGTGTGAAAGTGGTGCCGTGTGACAGGGACCGTGTGACAGGGGCCGTGTGACAGGGGGCCGTGTGACATGGGCCGTGTGACATGGGCCGTGTGATAGGGGGCCGTGCGACAGGGGGCCGTGCGACAGGGGGGCCGTGCGACAGGGGGTCCGTGCGACAGGGGCCATCTGACAGGTGGCCGTGTGACCGGGGCCATGTGACAGTGGGCCGTGTGACCGGGGCCCGAGTGACAGGGCCATGTGACAGGGGGGCCGTGTGACGGGGAGGCCGTGTGACGCGGGGTCGTGTGACGGGGGGTCATAGAGTCATAGGCCTAGAAATTCGGTTGGTTGCGCCAGCGATTAGCGCCTAATGAGCCCGAGATTTGGGGCGTTACCCAATTTTCGGGCGGGCGCAGTGATCCCAGCGCTTCCTGCCATATTGAGTAGCCTTTTAGCGCCGGCGCTAACTCTTGGCGTCCGCTCGCGGGCGCAGCCAGATCATGACGTCATTTCATTGTGCAACACCTTTTTGGCGCCCCAGACCGGAAATTCAGTGGCGCCCCCCTTCGTTCCGCCTGCTGCTATTAGTGACGGTTGGATGGAACGTTAGCAGGTCCTTCTCGGACTCGGGGGGCGCTCTTTAAAGGGGACAGCACTAGTATAAAAGCGGCAGCCATTTGGCCTGGCCATCCTGCTCACTGCTGGAGAGAGTTGCAGACCTTCAGTTGCAGAGAGTTCTTCTCATTGAGCCAGAGGAGCCTTGGGACCTTCAGCCCTGTCCAGAACAGTTTGATCCTGAGAGATTACTGCGTCTTACTCGTCTGACAGAATAATGGGAGTTGCTTTGGAGGGGAACGTCATCCTGGCTGAACAACTGGTAAGGGCACAGAGACGGAGGGAGAGGGGGCTGGGATTGGCCAGAAGGAGGAGGGCCAATGGACGTCGCCAAATCCGACCATACGCTGCCAGGGTTTTCAGGCAGCAGGTCTCATACCTTACCATGTCAGAGGAGCAGTGTCTGCGAAGGCTCAGATTCGGTAAGGATGTTGTGACTGAGCTGTGCCACCTGCTTGCTGAGGATCTGCAGCCGTGGCTATGGTGCAGGACCTCTCTGTCGGTGGCCGTCAAAGTCACTGTTGCCCTCAACTTTTACGCCAGCGGCTCGTTTCAGGCAGCAACTGGGGACATCTCAAATATCTCACAAGTTGCGGTGCATTGCTGCATCCGGCAAGTGACAGCTGCCCTCTATAGAAGGAGGCGCGAATTAATCACCTTCCCTGTGACCCTGGAGAAGCAGGGGGAGCGCGCGCAGGGCTTCGCGGCTATTGCGGACTTCCCCATGGTGCAGGGGGCCATTGATTGCACACACGTGGCTTTGCGGGCGCCATTACAGAATCCTGAGGAGTTCCACAACCGCAAGGGGTTCCACACCCTTAATGTGCAGCTGGTCTGTGATCACCGGCAGATGATCATGGCGGTCAACGCACAATTCCCTGGCAGCAGCCATGACGCGTTCATCCTGCGGCAGACCTCAGTGGCTGACCTTTTTGAGGCCCCGGCTCACCCACGAGGCTGGCTTCTTGGCGACAAGGGCTATCCTCTCTGCCCATGGCTCATGACCCCGCTCCGTTTGCCCAGCACCCCGGCAGAAGAGCATTACAATAACAGCCATCAGGCGACCAGGAACATTGTGGAGCACACAATTGGTGTGCTGAAGCAGCGTTTCCGTTGTCTAGACCATTCGGGGGGCGCCCTACAGTTCTCGCCGGAGCATGTGGCGTGCATCGTCGTTGTCTGCTGCATGCTCCACAACCTGGCCATTTGACGCACCCAGCCAATGCCAGCCGACCCTCAAGGTCCAGCAGTGCAGGCGGACGAGGAGGAGGAGGAGGGGGAGCATGCGGACGAGGAGGATCAGGAGGAGGGCTCCAGAAACTGGAAGGGCCGTTCGTCAGAGGCTCATAAGGACTCGGTTCTAGGCCCCTCGGACGGAATGCTGGCTGTGATTGGAACAACGCCCTTCGGTTCGCAGTAAGCCTATGAAGGTCACCATGACTGTAAATAGTCTACAGCTCCATTGTAAATAAAACATTTTCTTTATTTTCAAACAAGTGCTTCCTTCCAGCATGACAACGTAATGGTAACAGAAATCATAACTAACAAACTAACAGATAACTGTCTGGCAACCCGGCGAGACTAACCAAAACATGACAAACAAACACAGCAGGTGTGGACGGCCTTAAATTCGAAAAAAGACACGTCTTAGCACCTCCCTCTACTGGTGACCCCTTGATGGAGACCGACTCCTCTTACGAGGTTGGCCCCTTCCCTCCCTGCAGCTCCTCCGTAATTGGACCCCAGTGGCTGCATCAAGGCTGGGGGACGCCTGCTGAGTGTCTGGAAGCGCTGAGGCCCCTGAGGGACGGCCTGGATGACCTCTGGGCTTGGAGGGCCCGCAAGCTGGCTGCTCCAACTGGGCATGTCTGGAAGCAGTCTGCCGTGCAGGTGGTGGCAGCTGCACTGCTGACGTTCCAGCGGTGGCATCAGGAATGCTCACATGCAGAGAGAGGACACCTGCACCGTGGTCGGCCGACACACTGGCACTCTGACGGGGCCGCACCGGATCATCCGCCACAATCGACTGCTCCACAGATTCATGGCCTGCTGTGGTGCTGCAAGGGCCTGGGGTGATCCTGCCTGATGCAGCTAGGGTGGCAGCAGTGAGTGTTTGCGTGGCCTCAATTTGCGTTTGGACGAGGCCAGCAAGTGACTGCGTGGCAGCAGTGAGGACCTGCGTGGCAGGTTCCAGTACTTCGGAGAAGCCATGGACAGTCCTTTCCACTGCTTCGGACAAGGCCGGAACAGTCCTTTCCACTGCTGCCCCGAAGCCCTGGACAGACCTTTCCATTGCTGCCCCGAAGCCCTGGACAGTCCCTTCCATTGCTGCCCCAAAGTCCAGCACACTCTTTGCCAGTGTGTCAATCGACTCAGGCATCCTCCCCACTGCAGCCATAAGCTCAGTGTGCCTGAGCCGGGCCTGGGCGCTCATTTCAGCAAGGCTACGCACCTCCTCTGCACTCTGTGCAGCAGTCATGGTGGCCTGCCTCGCCCTCCGGGGAGACGGCCCCCGAGCGTCCCTACCCACCTCGCGTTGCTGCAGGCCGCTGGTTCCTGCAACTGGCTCCTCATCAGAGCCCCCCCCCCCTCCCTTCCAGGGAACTACTACCCCCAGTCTCCAGATGTGGTGGCTCCCCTGAGGCTGGCACAGATGGTCCGGCTTCCTCCTGCTCGTCGCCTCCGGAGGCACTGGCACTGGCAGCTTGAGGGGCCGGCTCCCAAGCTGGTGATGCAGCATCTGAAAGCAGGGAGGTTGAAGAGTGGCTTTAGCAAAAGGACAGTTTGGCAGCAAGGGATGCAAGAGTGCGGCAAGGCTATGACATGGGTCCACAGTGAGAAAGCATGCTGGCGGGGGAAACAAGTGGAAGGAGACAGCTGTAATAGTTGAGAACCTTACCATCGCTGTGGACAATGGGATCGGCAGCTGCAGTGGTGACAGGACCACTCAGACGTCCTCCCACAATCTGGTGGACTCTCTCCTCGAGATCCGTCAGAGGCTGCAGTTGAGGACGACCTCCTCCGGTGCGAAGCTGGTCCTTGCGGTTTCTCACCAGTTTGGCCTGCAGGGGAAAGGACGGGAAGTGATGTTACATGATGCCCTGAGTTGACCCTCTGAGCAACATCCCTCCAAGCTCGTCGGTAGTCCTTATGATTCGGCCTCCTGCCATTGTCGGGGTAGAGGACATCTCGCCGGCGCTCCACTGCGGCCACAAATTCCTCCAGAGACTCATTGGTGAAGCGCTCTGCTCTCTGCCTCACCCTCTCCATCTGCTCCAAGTTTTTTGCGCCAGAGAAGGGCCTGCGCCAATTTTCAGGCCTTCAAGGCGCAGAGTGTGGATGCTGGAGCTGCCTTACCCACCCCTTTAAGAGCTGGCCAGCGCCTGGAAGTCTCGTGGTCATCGGTAATTGAGAGCACCTGCGCTGCGCCCGCCTGCCCTGATATTGGGTTGCGCTGGCATGTTAGCGCCTTAGAAGCCCCGTGTAACGCCTGAACTCGCGCCTCAATCACCTTTGGGGCGCTGCAACCCAATATTGCGCGAGGTGGCGATAAGTTGCGTCTGGCTATAAAATTTGCGCTGCGCCAATTCTAACGCCCCAAGCGGGGCTATACCCAATTTCTAGGCCACAGAGTTATACAGCACAGAAAGAGGCCCTTCGGCCCATCGCGTCCACGCCGGCCATCAAGCCCTGTCTAATCTAATCCCATTTTCCAGCATTTGGTCCGTAGCCTTGTATGCAATGGCATTTCAAGTGCTCATCCAAATGCTTCTTGAATGTTGTGAGGGTTCCTGCCTCCACCACCCTTTCAGGCAGTGAGTTCCAGATTCCAACCACCCTCTGGGTGAAAAAGTTTTTCCTCAAATCCCCTCTAAACCTCCTGCCCCTTACCTTGAATCTATGCCCCCTTGTTATTGACCCCTCTACTAAGGGGAAAAGTTCCTTTCTATCCACCCTATCTATGCCCCTCATAATTTTGTATACCTCAATCAGGTCCCCCCTCAGCCTTCTCTGCTGCAAGGAAAACAACCCCAGCCTGTCCAGTCTTTCTTCATAGCTGAAGCGCTCCAGCCCAGGTAACATCCTGGTGAATCTCCTCTGCACCCTCTCCAAAGCAATCACATCCTTCCTATAGTGAGGCGACCAGAACTGCACACAGTACTCCAGCTGTGGCCTTACCAGCGTTTTGTACAGCTCCATCATAACCTCCCTGCTCTTATATTCTATGCCTTGGCTAATGAAGGAAAGTATCCCATATGCCTTTTTAACCACCTTATCCACCTGTTCTGCTGCCTTCAGGCATCTATGTACATGCACACCAAGGTCCCTCTGATCCTCTGTCTTTCCTAGGGTCTTACCATTCATTGTGTATTCCCTTGCCTTGTTAGTCCGTCCAAAATGCATCACCTCACACTTTTCAGTGTTAAATTCCATTTGCCACTGTTCCGCCCATCTGACCAACACATCTATATCGTCCTGTAGCCTGAGGGGGTCGTGTGACAGGGGGTCGTGTGACAGGGGGGCTGTGTGACAGGGGGGCTGTGTGACAGGGGGGTTGTGTGACAGGGGGGCTGTGTGACAGGGGGGCTGTGTGACGGGGGCTGTGTGACAGGGGGGCTGTGTGACGGGGTCCATGCGACAGGGGCCGTGTGATATGGGGCCGTGTGACAGGGGGTCGTGTGACCAGGGCCATGTGACAGGGCGGCCGTGTGATGGGGCCGTGTGAAATGGGCCGTGTGACGGGGCCGTGTGACAGGGGGTCCGTGCGACATGGACAGTGTGACGGGGCCGTGTGACAGGGGGCCATGTGACTTGGGCCGTGTGACATGGGCTGTGCGACAGGGAGCCGTGTGACATGGGCGGTGTGATGGGGCCGTGTGACGGAGCTGTTTGACGGGGCCGTGTGACAGGGGGTCGTGTGACGGGGGGTCGTGTGACGGGGGGCCGTGTGACGGGGGGCCGTGTGACAGGGAGCCGTTTGATGGGGCCGTTTGACAGGGGGTCGTGTGACAGGGGGCCGTGTGACAGGGAGGCTGAGTGACAGGGGGGCTGTGTGACGGGGCTGTGCGTCAGGGGGTCCATGTGACGGGTGGCTGTGTGACAGGGGGGCCTTGCGACAGGGGGTCCGTGTGACAGTGGGGCCCTACGACATGGGCCGTGTGACAGGGGCTGTGTGACGGGCCGTGTGATGCCATGCGACATGGGCCGCGTGACAGGGGGCCGTGCGACATGGACCGTGTGACGGGGGGCCATATGACCGGGGCCATGTGATGGGGCCGTGTGACAGCGGCCCGAGTGACGGGGCCATGTGACGGGGGGCCATGTGACGGGGGGGCCGTGTGACGGGGCCGTGCGACGGGGTCCGTGCGACAGGGGCCATGTGACAGGTGGCTGTGCCACAGAGGGCCGTTTGACAGGGGGCCGTGTGATAGGTGGTCTGTGTGATGGGGGCCGTGTGACGGGGGTCCATGTGACAGGGGGCCATGTGACGGAGCCGTGTGACAGGGGGCCGTGTGACGGGGGGCCGTGTGACGGGGGGCCGTGTGACAGGGGCCGTGTGACAGGGGCCGTGTGACAAGGGCTGTATGACAGGGTGCCGTGTGACAGGGGCCGTGTGACAGGGGCCGTGTGACGGGGCCGTGTGACGGGGCCGTGTGATAGGGGCCCGTGTGACATGAGCCGTGCTACATGGGCTGTGCAACAGGGAGCCGTTTGATGGGGCCGTGCGACGTGGGGCCATGTGACAGGGGGCCCTATGACAGGGTGTCCATGTGACAGGGGCCATGTGATGGGTGGCTGTGTGACGGGGCTGTGTAACGGGGGGCCGTGTGACGGGGGTCCATGGGATGGGGCCGTGTGACAGGGGGGCCGTGTGACAGGGGGCCGTTGAAGACAGGTCATGTGACAGGAGGCCGTGTGACATGGGCCGTGCGACTAAGCCGTGTGACAGCGTGGCTGTGTGACAGGGGACCGTGTGACGGGGCCATGCGACAGGGTGTCGTGTGACGGGGGACCGTGTGACAGGGGCCGTGCGAAAGCGGTCCGTGTGACGGGGGTGCCATGTGACGGGGGCCATGTGACGGGGGCTATGCGACAGGGGGCCGTATGGCGGGGGCCGCATGACGGGGCCATGTGACATGGGCCGTATGACATGGGCCGTGCGACGGGGGGCCGTGTTTCAGGGGCCATGTGACAGGGCCGTGTGACGGGGCAGTGCGACGGGGGGCCATGTGACGGGGCCATGTGACACGTGGTCATGTGACGGGGCTGTGTGACAGGGATTCGAGTGACGGGGTCATGTGATGGGGGCTGTGCGATGGGGGTTCCGTGTGACGGGTGCCCGTGTGACGGGGGCCGTGCGACAGGGGCACCGTGTGACGGGGGGCCGTGTGACGGGAGGTCGTGTGACATGGGCCATGTGACAGGAGCCATGCAACATGGGCCATGCTACATGGGCCGTGCGACGGGGCCGTGTGACAGGGGGGCCGTGTGACCTGGGCTGTGTGACAGAGCCGTGTGACAGGGGAGCTGTGTGATAGGGGGCCGTGTGATGGGGGCCATGTGACGGGGCCGTGTGACATGGGCCGTGCGACGGAGCCGTGTGACGGTGGGCTGTGTGACAGCGGGCCGTGTGACGCGGGGTCATATGATGGGGGGCTGTGTGACAGAGGATTGTGTGACGGGGGGCTGTGTGCAGGGGGGCTCTGTGAAGGGGGTTGTGTGACGGGGGGCTGTGTGACGGGAGGTCATGTGACATGGGCTGTGTGACGGGAGCTATGCGATATGTGCCATGCGATATGTGCCATGCGACATGGGCCGTGTGACGGGGGGCCATGTGACAGTGCGGCCATGTGACTGGGCTGTGTGATGGAGCCGTGTGACATGGGGGCCGTGTGACGGGGGGCCGTGTGACGGGGGGCCGTGTGATGGGGTAATGTGACGGGTGGCCGTGTGACAGGTGGCCGTGTGACGGGGCCCAATGACAGGGTGTCCATGTGACAGGGGGCCATGAGACAGGGGCCGTGTGATGGGTGGCTGTGTGACGGGGCTGTGTAACGGGGGGCTGTGTGACGGGGCCATGTGACACGTGGTCATGTGACGGGGCTGTGTGACAGGGAATCGAGTGACGGGGTCATGTGATGGGGGCTGTGCGATGGGGGTTCCGTGTGACGGGTGCCCGTGTGACGGGGGCCGTGCGACAGGGGCACCGTGTGACGGGGGGCCGTGTGACGGGAGGTCGTGTGACATGGGCCATGTGACAGGAGCCATGCAACATGGGCCATGCTACATGGGCCGTGCGACGGGGCCGTGTGACAGGGGGGGCCGTGTGACCTGGGCTGTGTGACAGAGCCGTGTGACGGGGAGCTGTGTGATAGGGGGCCGTGTGATGGGGGCCATGTGACGGGGCCGTGTGACATGGGCCGTGCAACGGAGCCGTGTGACGGTGGGCTGTGTGACAGCGGGCCGTGTGACGCGGGGTCATATGATGGGGGGCTGTGTGACAGAGGATTGTGTGACGGGGGGCTGTGTGCAGGGGGGCTGTGTGAAGGGGGTTGTGTGACGGGGGGCTGTGTGACGGGAGGTCATGTGACATGGGCTGTGTGACGGGAGCTATGCGATATGTGCCATGCGATATGGGCCATGCGACATGGGCCGTGTGACGGGGGGCCATGTGACACTGCGGCCATGTGACGGGGCCGTGTGACCTGGGCTGTGTGATGGAGCCGTGTGACATGGGGGCCGTGTGACGGGGGGCCGTGTGATGGGGTAATGTGACGGGTGGCCGTGTGACAGGTGGCCGTGTGACGGGGTCCTGTGACAGGGGGCCGTGTGACAGGGGGTCCGTGTGACGGGTGGCCGTGTGACGGGGCCGTATGACAGGGTGCCATGTGACAGGGGCTGTGCGACGGGGCCGTGTGACGAGTGGCCATGTGACGGGGCCGTGTGACAGGGGGCCGTGTGACGGGGCTGTGTGACATGGGCCGTGCGACATGGGCTGTGCGACAGGGAGCCGTTTGACAGGGCCGTGTGACGGAGGGGCCGTGTGACAGGGGCGCTGTGTGACGGGGGCCGTGCGACATGGGCCGTGCGACGTGGGGCCATGTGACGGGGCCCAATGACAGGGTGTCCATGTGACGGGGGGCCATGAGACAGGGGCCGTGTGATGGGCGGCTGTGTGACGGGGCTGTGTAACGGGGGGCTGTGTGACAGAGGGTCCATGGGATGGGGCCGTGTGACGGGGGCCGTGTGACAGGAGGCCGTGTGACATGGGCCGTGCGACGGAGCCGTGTGACAGCGTGGCTGTGTGACAGGGGACCGTGTGACGGGGCCATGCGACAGTGTGTCGTGTGACGGGGGACCGTGTGACAGGGGCCGTGCGAAAGCGGTCCGTGTGATGGGGGGGCCATGTGACGGGGGCTATGCGACAGGGGGCCGTGTGACGGGGCCATGTGACGGGAGCCATGTGACGGGGCCATGCGACATCGGCCGTATGACATGGGCCGTGCGACGGAGGGCCGTGTTTCAGGGGCCATGTGACAGGGCAGTGCGATGGGGGGCCGTGTGACGGGGCTCTGTGACGGGGGTCATGTGACGGGGTCATGTGATGGGGTTGTGCGACGGGCGGTCCGTGTGACGGGCCGTGTGACGGGGGGCCATGTGATGGGGGGCTGTGTGACCTGGGCTGTGTGACGGAGCCGTGTGACCGGGGGGCTGTGTTACGGGGGCCATGTGACATGGGGGCTGTGTGACAGGGGGCCGTGTGACATGGGGGCCGTGTGACAGGGGCCATGTGATGGGGGCCATGTGACGGGAGCCATGTGACATCGGCCGTGCGATGAGGGCCGTGTGACGGGGGCCGTGTGACGGGGGGCCGTGTGACTGGGGGGCCATGTGACGGGGCCGTGTGACAGGGGGCTGTGTGACAGCGGGCCGTGTGACGCGGGGTCTTATGATGGGGGGCTGTGTGACAGAGGATTGTGTGACGGGGGGGCTGTGTGACGGGGGGGCTGTGTGACGGGGGGGCTGTGTGACGGGGGGATGTGTGACGGGGGGCTGTGTGACGGGGGGCTGTGTGATGGGGCCGTGTGACGGGGCTGTGTGACGGGGTCGCCGTGTGACAGGTGGCCATGTGACGGGGCCATGTGACGGGTTGTGTGACAGGGTCGTGTGCCGGGGGCCGTGTGATGGGTGGCCGTGTGACGGGGCGTCATGTGATGGGGGGCTGTGTGACAGAGGATTGTGTGACGGGGTCTGTGTGATAGGGGATCGTGTGACAGGGCGGCTGTCTGACATGGGGCTGTGTGACGGGGGCCATGTGACAGGGGGTCGTGTGACGGGGTCATGTGAAAGGGGGCCGTGTGACAGGGGTGCCGTGTGACAGGGTGCTGTGTGACAGGGAGTCCGTGAGATGGGGGCTGTGTGACGGGGTGTCATGTGACGGGGGCCGTATTACGGGGCCGTGCGACGGGGCCGTGTGACGGGGTACGTGAAACGGGGGCCATGCGTCAGGGGCCGTGTGACGGGGACCGTGTGAAAGGTGGCCGTGTGACATGGGCCTTGTGACGGGGCCATGTGACGGGGCCGTGTGACGGGAGGTCATGTGACAGGGGCCGTGTGATGGGAGGTCGTGTGACGGGGCCGTGTGACGGGGGCTGTGTGACGCGGGGTCATGTGATGGGGGCTGTGTGACGCGGGGTCATGTGACAGGGGGCCGTGTGAGGGTGGGCCATGTGACGGGGGGGCTGTGTGACGGGGGCTGTGTGACGGGGGGCTGTGACGGGTCCGTGTGATGGGGGCCATGTGATGTGGGCCGTGTGACGGGGCCGTGTGACAGGGGGCCATGTGACATGGGCCGTGTGACGGGGCACCATGCGACATGGGACGTGTGTCGGGGGCCATGCGACATGGGTCGTGTGACGGGGGCCATGCGATATGGGCCGCATGACAGGGGGCCGTGCGACAGGGGGCCATGTGACAGGGCTGTGTGACGGGGCCATGTGACGGGTCCGTGTGACAGGGGGTCCATATGTCGGGGGCCGTGTGACAGGGCCATGTGACGGGGGCCGTGTGACGGGAGGTCGTCTGACGGGTCCATGTGACATGGGCCGTGCGACGGAGCCGTGTGACGGGGGCTGTGTGATGGGGGGGCCACATGACACCGGGCTGAGTGACGCGGGCTCATATGACGGGGGGCCGTGTGACGGGGGGCCGTGTGATGGGGGGCCGTGTGACGGGGGGCCGTGTGACATGGGGCCGTGTGACAAGGGGCCGTGTGACAGGGGGCCGTGTGACATGGGTGCCACGGGCCATGCGACAGGGAGCCGTGCGACAGGTGGTCCATTGGATGGCGCCGTGCGATGGGGGCCATGTGACGGGAGCCATGTGACAGGGGGCTGTGCGATGGGGGGTCCGTGTGACATGGCCCGTGTGACATGGGCTGAGTGAAATGGGCCGTGTGAGGGGGCCGTGCGACGGGGGCCATGTGACGGGGCTCCGTGTGATGGGGGCCGTGTGACGAGTGGCTGTGTGCTGGGGGCCGTGCGACATGGGTCGTGCGACATGAGCCATGCAACATGCGACGGGGGGCCATGTTACAGCAGGCCGTGTGACGCGGCGTCATGAGATGGGGGCCTGTGTGACAGGGGAGGCTGTGTGACGGGGGCGTGTGATCGGGGGTCGTGTGACGGGGCAGTGTGACGGGTCGTGTGACGGGCGACTGTGTGACACGGGGCTATGTGACAGGGGGCCGTGTGACGGGGGGCCGTGTGACGGGGTCATGTGACAGGGGGCCGTGTGACAGGGGGCCGTGAAACGGGGGCCATGCGACAGGAGCTGTGTGACGGGGGCCATGCGACAGGGTGTCGTGTGACAGGGGGCCATGCGACAGGGTGTCGTGTGACGGGGGGGCCGTGTGACAGGGGCCTTGTGACATGGGCCGTGTGACATGGGCCATGTGACAGCGGGCTGTGCGAAACGGGGCCGTGTGATATGGGCCGTGTGACATGGGCCGTGTGACAGCAGGCCGTGTGACAGGGGGGCCGTGTGACAGGGGGCCGTGTGACAGGGGGCCATCTGACAGGGGGTCCGTGCGACATGGGCCGTGCGACTTGGGCCGTGCTAAAGGGGCCATGCGACATGGGCCGTGCGACATGGGCCGTGCGACAGGGGCCGTGCGACAGGGGCCGTGCGACAGGGGCCGTGCGACAGGGAGCCGTGTGACATGAGCCGTGTGACAGGGGGCCGTGTGACGGGGCCGTCTGACAGGGGGTCCGTGCGACATGGGCCGTGCAACATGGGCCGTGCGACATGGGCCGTGCGACAGGGACCGTGCGACAGGGAGCCGTGTGACATGAGCCATGTGACAGGGGGCCGTGTGACAGGGCCGTGTGATGGGGGCCGTGCGACAGGGGGGCTGTGTGATGGGGGCCGTGTGACAGGGGGACGTGTGACGGCATGTCGTGTGACGGGGCCGTGTGACCTGGACCGTGCAACGGAGCCGTGTGACAGGGAGGCTGAGTGACAGGGGGGCTGTGTGACAGGGCTGTGCGTCGGGGAGTCCATGTGACGGGTGGCCGTGTGACAGTGGGGCCGTGCGACAGTGGGGCCTTGCGACAGGGGCCACAGGGGCCACATGACGTGGGGTCATGTGACGGGGGGTCGTGTGACGGGGCCGTGTGACATAGAAACATAGAAGATAGGAGCAGGAGTAGGCCATTCGGCCCTTCGAGCCTGCTCCGCCATTCAATGAGATCATGGCTGATCATCCAAATTCAGTACCCTGTCCCTGCCTTCTCCCTATATCCCTTGATCCCTTTAGCCTCAAGAAATATATCCAACTCTTTCTTGAATATATTTAATGAACTGGCCTCCACCGCCCTCTGTGGCAGAGAATTCCACAGGTTCACCACTCTCTGGGTGAAGAAGTTCCTCCTCATTTCAGTCCTAAATGGCTTACCCCTTATCCTTAGACTATGACCCCTGGTTCTGGACTCCCCGGCCATCATAAACATCCTTCCTGCATCTAGTCTGTGCAGACCTGACAGAATTTTATAGGTTTCGATGAGATCCCCTCTCAGTCTTCTAAACTCCAGTGAGTATAAGCCCAATCGACACAATCTCTCCTCATACGTCATTCCTGCCATCCCAGGTATCAGCCTGGTGAATCTTCGCTGCACTCCCTCCATGGCAAGAACGTCCTTCCTCAGGTAAGGCGACCAAAACTGCACACAATACTCAAGGTGCGGTCTCACCAAGGCCCTGTACAACTGTAGCAAGGCATCCTTGTTCCTGTACTCGAACCCTCTTGCTACGAAGGCCAACATACCATTTGCCTTCTTAACCACCTGCTGCACCTGCATGCTTACCTTCAGCGACTGGTGCACAATAACACCCAGGTCTCTTTGCACTTCCCCTTCTCCCAATCTATTGCCATTCAAATAATAATCTGCCTTCCTGTTTTTGCCACCAAAGTGGATAACCTCACATTTATCCACATTATAGTGCATTTGCCATGTTTCTGCCCAATCACCCAACCTGTCCAAATCGTATTGGAGTTTCACGACATCCTCCTCACAGCTTACCCTCCCACCCAGCTTTGTGTCGTCTGCAAATTTGGAGATATTACATCCAATTCCCTCGTCCAGATCATTAATATATATTGTGAACAGCTGGGGTCCTAGGACCGATCCTTGCGGTACCCCACTAGTCACTGCCTGCCACTCGGAAAACGACCCATTTATTCCAACTCTTTGTTTTCTGTCCGCCAACCAGTTCTCTATCCAAGTCAATACCTTGCCCCCAATCCCATGTGCCTTAATTTTGCACGCTAATCTCTTATGTGGGACCTTATCGAAAGCCTTCTGAAAGTCCAAATACACCACATTCACTGGTTCTCCCTTATCTATTTTACCAGTTACATCCTCAAAAAATTCCAGTAGATTAGTCAAGCATGATTTACCTTTTGTAAATCCATGTTGACTTTGTCCGATCCTGTCACTGCTTTCCAAGTGCTCTGCTATTACATCTTTTATAATAGACTCCAGCATTTTCCCCACTACCGATGTCAGGCTTACCGGTCTATAATTCCCCGCTTTTTCTCTACGACCTTTTTTGAATAGTGGGGTAACATTAGCTACCCTCCAATCCATGGGTACCGTTCCAGAGTCTATCGAGTTCTGGAAGATGACCAGCAATGCATCTACTATCTCTAGGGCCACTTCCTTAAGTACCCTGGGATGTAGACCATCAGGCCCTGGGGATTTATCGGCCTTCAGTCTCATCAATTTTCCTAACACCATTTCCCTACAAATACTGATTTCTTTCAGTTCCTCCCTTTCATCAGACCCTATGTTCCCCGACATCTCTGGGAGGTTATTTGTGTCCTCCTTTTTGAAGACAGAACCAAAGTATGTATTTAGTTGGTCTGCCATTTCCTTGTTTCCTATTATAAATTCCCCTGATTCTGACTGTAAGGGACCTACGCTTGACTTCACCAATCTTTTTCTCTTCACGTATCTATAAAAGCTTTTACAGTCAGTTTTTATGTTCCCTGATAGCTTACTCTCATATTCTATTTTCCCTTTCTTAAAGGGGGCCGTGCGACAGGGGGCCGTGTGACGGGAGGTCGTGTGACATGGGGCCATGTGACAGGGGTCGTGTAACCTGGCTGTGCGATGGAGCCGTGTGACGGGAGGTTGTGTGATATGGGGCCATGTGACAGGGGGCCGTGTGACCGGGGCCGTGTGACGGGGGCCGTGTGACAGGCGTCCGTGCGACATGGGGCCGTGCGACATGGGCCATGCGACATGGGCCGTGTGACATGGGCCGTGCGACGGGGGGCCGTCTGACAGGGGGCCATGCGACAGGGGGGCTGTGCGACAGGGAGCCGTTTGGCGGGGCCATGTGACGGGTGGCTGTGTGATGGGGGCCGTGCGACAGGGGGCCATGCGACAGGGGGCCATGGGAGAGGGGCCATGTGACAGAGCCATGCGACAGGGTGTCGTGTGACAGGGGGGCTGTGTGACAGGGGCCGTGCGAAAGGGGTCCGTGTGACGGGGTGCCATGTGACAGGGGGGCCATGTGACGGGGGCCATGTGACGGGGGCCATGTGACAGGAGGTCGTGCGACAGGGGGCCGTGCGACGGGGCCGTGTGACGGGGCCATGCGACATGGGCCATGCGACATGGGCCGTATGACATGGGCCATGCGACAGGGGGCCGTGTGACGGGGGGCCATGTGATGCGTGGTCATGTGACGGGGGGCTGAGTGACGGGGGGCTGAGTGACGGGGCCGTGTGACGGGGCCGTGTGACGGGGGGGCTGTGCGACGGGGGCCTTGTGACGGGTGGCCGTGTGACATGGGCCGTGTGACATGGGCAGTGTGACAGCGGGCCATGTGACAGGGGGCCGTGTAACAGGGGGCCATGTGACAGGGAGCTGTGTGACGGGGCCGTGTGACAGGGGGCCGTGTGACAGGGGGTCCGTGCGACATTGGCCGTGCGACATGGGCCGTGTGACATGGGCCGTGCGAAAGGGGCCGTGCGACACGGGCCGTGCGGCATGGGGCTGTGCGACAGGCAGCCGTGCGACAGGGAGCCATGTGACATGGGCCATGTGACAGGGGGCCGTGTGACAGGGCCGTGTGATGGGGGACGTGTGATGGAAGGTCATGTGAAGGAAGGTCGTGTGACAGGGGGCCGTGTGACCTGGGCCGTGCGGCGGAGCCGTGTGACAGGGAGGCTGAGTGACAGGGGACCTGTGTGACAGGGCTGTGCATCGGGGGGTCCATGTGATGGGTGGCCGTGTGACAGTGGGGCCGTGCGACATGGGCCGTGTGACAGGGGGGCCGTGTGACATGGGCCGTGCGACGGGAGGTCGTGTGACATGGGGCCATGTGACAGGGGTCGTGTGACCTGGCTGTGCGATGGAGCCGTGTGACGGGGGCCGTGTGACATGGGGCCATGTGACAGGGGGCCGTGTGACCGGGGCCATGTGACGTGGCCCGTGTGACAGGCGGCCGTGTGACATGGCCCGTGCGACATGGGCCGTGTGACATGGGCCGTGCGACGGGGGGCCATGTGACGGGGGGCTGTGCGATAGGGGGGCCGTGCAACAGGCAGCCGTTTGGCGGGGCCATGTGACGAGGGGCCATGTGACGGGGGGGCTGTGCGATAGGGGGCCATGCGACAGGGGGCCATGGGACAGGGACCGTGTGACATGGGCTGTGTGACGGGGCCATACAACAGGGTGTCGTGTGACAGGGGGGCCGTGTGACAGGGGCCGTGCGAAAGGGGTCTGTGTGATGGGGTGCCATGTGACAGGGGGTCCATGTGACGGGGGGCCGTGTGATGGGTGTTTTGATTTCTTTTTGGGTTCAATAAAGACTCATTTCTGAAAGAGAATGTTGTTTAATCTAAAGTCTTTTTCAAGACTTTCTACAGCTTTTTACAGAACACACTATGCTGTGATGCATCTAGAATGAAACTGAAAGTAAAACTCCTCTGGACTGCTTGTCTCTCACATGACCTCTGCTGGTCAGGCACAAGTAAGCAAAAACACAGACAAATATGCTGTAAGGCATAAGTAATCAAACACAGACAAATATCATCACTATTTGCTGATATCATTACATCTCCCTTTCTTAAAACAAAAGTATTTTACTTTTAACTAACAACATTTAATGAACTTACATTATCATTATCATGATCAAGGTTTTTTACCCTTGCTTTGTGTGTTCACATGAAATATGTCAATACACTAGAACTTGAAGAAAGAATAAGATAACATTACTTCCTTCTTTAACAACAGTCCTTAAATTTGCTCAATGAGTCTCTCAGGAGGCTTCACGTGTCTTGAGGATTTTCTGATTGATTGTCCTTGAATCTGAGTTGTTGCCTCAGATGATTGGTTCTCAGCTGTGTGATCAGGTTGTTCACCAGTATCAGTCTCTTGACCTGCTGTGGCTGGTCCCATGAGAAGATCGCGACGATTTCTTCTCAGAACAGCACCCTCATCTGTCTGAATGGTGTATGATCTTGGTTGAACTTCACTCAGGACAGTTCCCTTCTGAGTCCATGTGTTTGTTTTGTCTTTCAACCTTACTTGGTCACCAGTGTGGAGTTCAGGTAGGTTTTGTGTTCCTCTGTCATAATAGTACTTTTGCTTTTCTTTCTGTTGTTCTTTGAACTTCCTCACTTTCTCCCCCTCTTTTGTTTTCAGGAGGTTCTCCGGGATGGGTAGGTTTGACCTTAGCCGACGTCCCATCAGGAGTTGGGCTGGTGACATACCACACTCGAGCGGCGTTGTGCGGTATACAAGCATGCTTTGGTAGAAGTCAGTTCCACTGTCTTTTAACTTGTACATCAGTCTTTTCACTGTCTGGACCGATTTTTCCACTAGTCCATTGGACTGTGGATAGTGAGGAATTGACGTTGTGTGCACAAAGTCCCACTCTTTGGCAAAGTGTCGGAAATTTGCATTGTTAAAACGGGGATCTGTTGTCTGTGAAGACCTCACTTGCCACGCCATGTCTGGAGAATATGGCTTTCATACTTCTTATCACAGCTTCTGCAGTGGTGGTGTACAGTCTACAAACCTCTGGATACAGGGAGTAATAGTCTGTGATGACAAGATAGTCCTTCCCTTGACATACGAATAGGTCAGCGCCTACCTTCTGGTAAGGTCTGTCTGGTGCTGGGTGTGGTTTTAGTGGTTCTACCGGATTGCTTGCTCGATACTTCAGGCATATTGTGCAGTTTGACACCTCATTTGTCACATCTTGGTTGATTCGTGGCCAGTACATCACCTCTCGTGCTCTTTTCTTACACTTTTCGATTCCCAGATATCCTCCATGGATCTTTTTTAGCATCTCTCTTCTCAGACTCTTTGGGATAACTCTTTTACTTCCTTTGTAGATGATGTCTTCGACCACTGATAGTTCCGCCCTGCAGTTCCAGTACTCTGCTATATCAGGTGAGCAGTCTTGCTTCATGTTGGGCCATTCATCCAAGATGCTTTTTCTCAGTCGTCTCATTGTTTCACCTTTGTTTGTCTCAGTCTTTATGAGCTCCATTTTTGCATCTGCTATGGGCAGTGCACTTGTGATCATGTCCACGTAGGCGTTCACTTTTTCATCCATTGTGGTGTTTGCGGGCTCACTTGGGTCAACAGCTCTGGACAACGTGTCTGCTGTATACATCAGCTTACCCGGTGTGTACGCAACATTCAGTTCATCATAGACTGTCTCTCTTTCACTTTCCACAACGAGGACTCTCTTTACCAGGTTCAGTCTCTCACAGGCTTTTAAACCTAGTATGGCTTGCACATCCTTTGGCACCACGATTAATGCTAGCATGTGCGCTCTGTCCTTGTGTGTTACTTTGACAATGCATTTTCCTTTCACTGGTATATCAGTACCTGAGTATCCGGTCACTTTCACTTGTATTCCATGTAACTTTGGTCTGGGTCTAATTCTCTTAAAATCGGTCTCTGATATCACATTAACTTGTGCTCCAGTATCCAATTTAAATGGAATGTGTATATCGTTCACTTTTAGTGTCAACATCCAGTCTCTTTCTTCTCTTTTGTTTTCAGACACAACATCTACATAGAATTCCTCTATGTCGCTTTCATCTACTGTATGGACCTTGCTTTGTTGCGCTTGGTTCTTACAGCAACGGGCATAATGGTTGTTCTTGTTGCAACTATAGCAAGTTTTACCATATGCTGGACACTTTCTTGGTGGATGCTGTGTACCGCATCGACTACATGGCTTCCGATTGTCCCTTTCATTTTCGTTTGCTGGCCACGCCTCTTTTTTCACATTGGCGCTCTCTTTGTTAAACGGTTTGTATCCGTTCTTTCTCACTGCATCCACGTTGCAGCTACTGTCACTGAACAGCTCCTTTGCCTGCAACTTCACAGTCTCTGTAACCCTACACAGTGCTATGGCTTTTCCCAGGTCTAGATCTTGTTCTCTTAGCAGTCTTTCCCTTAGACCATTATCTGGAATACCACACACCAGTCTGTCTTTTATCAGCGAGTCTGTGAGTCCCCCAAATTCACACGATTTGCTCCAGTTTCTCAGTTCAGTCACATACTGATCAATAGTCTCGCCGATTTTCTGTGCACATGTGAAAAATTTGTGCCTCTCAAAGGTCACGTTGCGTTTAGGTATGCAGTAGGCCTCAAACTGTTCCATTATTTTATCTAGCTTCATTTTGTCTCCATCAATGGCAAATATGAAATTATTATATACCTCCAGCGCTGCATCACCCACTATATGTAAAAACACGGACGATTTCTGTTTATTACTTTTATCGTCAGCTCCGATTGCTGATAAATACAACCCTACACGTTGTTTGAATCTCCTCCAATTTTCAGCCACATTACCGGTCAATTGAAGCGTCGCCGGTGGGTGTAAACCTTCCATTTTTTCACTTCGTTAGCTATTCTCTAATGGTAAGCAACGATGTTCTCTTCCGGCTTGCTAATATGTGGAGAGCTGATTTTGCTTACTTGCCACAACTGCTTTCACTGTCCCATCAAGTTGCTAACTTCAGATTTTTTCTCTTTCAGCCACTTCTGACATCATGTTTTGATTTCTTTTTGGGTTCAATAAAGACTCATTTCTGAAAGAGAATGTTGTTTAATCTAAAGTCTTGTTCAAGACTTTCTACAGCTTTTTACAGAACACACTATGCTGTGATGCATCTAGAATGAAACTGAAAGTAAAACTCCTCTGGACTGCTTGTCTCTCACATGACCTCTGCTGGTCAGGCACAAGTAAGCAAAAACACAGACAAATATGCTGTAAGGCATAAGTAATCAAACACAGACAAATATCATCACTATTTGCTGATATCATTACAATGGGGGGCCGTGTGACGGGGCCGTGCGACAGGGGGCCGTGCGACGGGGGGCCGTATGACAGAGGGGCCGTGTGACAGGGGGCCGTGTGACAGGGGGGCCCTGTGAAAGGGGGGCCGTGTGACAGGGGGGCCGTGTGACAGGGGGGCCGTGTGACGGGGGCCGTGTGACGGGGCCGTGTGACAGGGGGCCGTGTGACAGGGGGCCGTGTGACAGGGGGCCGTGTGACAGGGGGCCCTGTGACAGGGGGCCCTGTGACAGGGGGGCCGTGTGACAGGGGGCCGTGTGACGGGGGGGCCCTGTGACGGGGGGGCCGTGTGACCTGGGCCGTGTGACGGGGGCCGTGTGACGGGGCCATGTGACGGGGGCCGTGTGACATGGGGGCCGTGTGACGGGTGGCCGTGTGACGGTGGCCGTGTGACGGTGGCCGTGTGACGGGTGGCCGTGTGACGGGGGCCGTGTGACGGGGGCCGTGTGACGGGGGCCGTGTGACATGGGGGCCGTGTGACGGGTGGCCGTGTGACGGGTGGCCCTGTGACAGGGGGCCGTGTGACGGGGCCGTGTGACGGGGGGCCGTGTGACGGGGGGCCGTGTGACGGGGGCCGTGTGACGGGGGCCGTGTGACGGGGGCCGTGTGACGGGGCCGTGTCACGGGGGCTGTGTGACAGGGGGCCGTGTCACGGGGGGCCAAGTGACAGCAGGCCGTGTGACGCGGCGTCATGTGATGGGGGGCTGTGTGACAGAGGATTCTGTGACGGGGCTGTGTGACGGGGGCGTCTGACGGGGGGCCGTGTGACGGGGCCATGCGACAGGGTGTCGTGTGACGGGGGGCCATGTGACATGGGCCGTGTGACAGCGGGCCGTGCGACGGGGGCCGTGACATGGGCCGTGTGACAGCGGGCCGTGTGACGGGGGCCGTGTGACAGGGGGCCATGTGACGGGGCCGTGTGAGGGGGCCGTGTGACAGGGGGCCATCTGACAGGGGGGCCGTGCGACATGGGCCGTGCGACAGGGGCCGTGCGACAGGGGGCCGTGTGACGGGAAGTCGTGTGACATGAGGCCATGTGACAGGGGTCATGTGACCTGGCTCTGCGATGGAGCCGTCTGACGGGAGGTTGTGTGACATGGGGCCATGAGACAGGGGGCCGTGTGACCGGGGCCATGTGACGGGGGCCGTGTGACAGGTGTCCGTGCGACGGGGCCATATGACAGGTTATCTGTGTGACGGGGGCGGTGTGACGGGGTCTGTGTGATGGGTGGCTGTGTGACAGGGGGCAGTGTAACGGGGGGCCGTGTGACAGGGGCCATGTGACAGGGGCCGTGTGACAGGGGCCGTGTGACATGGGCCGTGTGACGGGGCCATGCGAAAGGGTGTCGTGTGACAGGGTGTCGTGTGACGGGGGCCGTGCGAAAGGGGTCCGTGTGACGGGGGTGCCATGTGACGGGGGGCCATGTGACGGGGGCTATGTGACAGGGGGCCGTGCGACAGGGGGCCATGCGACAGGGGGCCGTGTGACAGTGGGCCATGCGACATTGGCCGTATGACATGGGCCGTGCGACGGGGCCATGTGACAGGGGACCGTGTGACGGGGCCGTGTGATGGGTGGCCGTGAGACGGGGCCGTGAGACGGGGCTGTGAGATGGGGCTGTGAGACGGGGCTGTGAGACAGGGGGCCGTGTGACAGGGGCCCATGTGACAGGGGGCCGTGTGACGGGGGGCCATGTGATGTGTGGTCATGTGACGGGAGCTGTGTGACAGGGGTTCATGTGACGGGTGGCCGTGTGACATGGGCTGTGTGTCAGCGGGCCATGTAACGGGGCCATGTGACGGGGCCGTGTGACGGGGTCCATGCGACATGGGCCGTGCGATATGGGCCGTGCGACATGGGCCGTGCGACATAGGCCGTGTGACGGGGGCCGTGTGGCAGGTGGTCCGTGCGACAGGGGCCGTGCGACAGGGGGCCGTGCGACAGGGGGACCGTGTGACAGGGGGACGTGTGATGGAAGGTCGTGTGACAGAAGATCGTGTGACGGGGCTGTGTGACCTGGGCCGTGCGACGGAGCCATGTGACAGGGAGGCTGAGTGACAGGGGGCTGTGTGACAGGGCTGTGCATCGGGGGGACAATGTGATGGGTGGCCGTGTGACAGTGGGGCCGTGCGACAGAGGGGCCTTGCGACAGGGGCCTTGCGACAGGGGCCGTGCGACGAGGGCCGTGTGACAGGGGCCGTGTGACAGGGGGCCGTGTGACATGGGCCGTGCGACGGGGGGGCCGTGTGACGGGGGGCCGTGTGACGGGGGTCCGTGTGACGGGGGGCCGTGCGACAGGGGCCGTGTGACGGGTGGCTGTGTGACTAGTGGCCGTGTGACAGGGTGCCATGTGGCAGGGGGCCGTGTGACGGGGCCGTGCGAAAGGGGGGGCCGTGCGACAGGGGGGCCGTGCGACAGGGGGGCCGTGCGACAGGGGGGCCGTGCGACGGGGGGCCGTGTGACGGGGGGCCGTGCGACGGGAGGTCGTGTGACATGGGGCCATGTGACAGGGGTCGTGTGACCTGGCTGTGCGATGGAGCAGTGTGACAGGGGGGCCGTGTGACATGGGGCTATGTGACGGGGCCGTGTGACCGGGGCCATGTGACGTGGGCCGTGTGACAGGCGTCCGTGCGACATGGGGCTGTGCGACATGGCCCGTGCGACATGGGCCGTGTGACATGGGCCGTGCGATGGGGGGCCGTGTGATGGGGGGCTGTGCGACAGGGAGCCGTGTGACGGGAGGCCGTGCGACGGGAGGCCGTGCGACGGTGGGCCGTGCGACGGGGGGCCGTGCGACAGGGGGCCGTGCGACGGGGCCGTGCGACAGGGGGCCGTGGGACAGGGGCCGTGTGACATGGGCTGTGTGACGGGGCCATACGACAGGGTGTCGTGTGACAGGGAGGCCGTGTGACAGGGGCCGTGCGAAAGGGGTCCGTGTGACGGGGGTGCCATGTGACGGGGGCCATGTGACAGAGGGGCCATGTGACGGGGTGCCGTGTGACATGGGCCGTGTGACAGGGGGCCGTGTGACAGGGGGGCTGTGTGACGCGGGGTCATGTGACGGGGGCTGTGTGACAGGGTATCGTGTGACGGGGGCTGTGTGACGGATCCGTGTGACAGGGTGCTGTGTGACAGAGGGTCCGTGTGATGGGTGCCGTGTGATGGGGGCCGTGTGACAGGAAGCCATGGGACATGGGCCGTGTGACGGGGGGCCATGCGACATGTGCCATGTGATGGTGGCCATGCGACATGGGCCGCATGACAGGGGGCCGTGCGACGGGGGGCCATGTGACGGGGCTGTGTGACGGGGCCATGTGACAGGTGTCCGTGTGACGGGGGTCCATGTGACGGGGGCCGTGTGATGGGTGGCCGTGTGACAGGGTGCCGTATGACAGGGGGCCATGTGACGGGGGGCCGTGTGATGGGGGCCGTGTGACGGGGCCATGTGACAGGGGCCGTGAGACATGAGGTTGTGTGATAGGGGGCCGTGTGACATGGGCCGTGCGACGGAGCCATGTGACGGTGGTCTGTATGATGGGGCCCATGTGACACGGGGTTATATGATGGGGGGCTGTGTGACAGAGGATTGTGTGACGGGGGCTGTGTGATGGGGGGCTGTGTGACAGGGGGCTGTGTGACGGGGACTGTGTGACGGGGGGCCGTGTGACGGGGGGCCGTGTGACGGGGGACTGTGTGACGGGGGGCCGTGTGACAGGGGTCCGTGCGACGGGGATCCATGTGACGGGGGGCCGTGTGACAGGGGTCCGTGTGAGGGGGGGCCATGTGACAGGGGTCCGTGTGACGGGTCCGTGCGACAGGGGTCCATGTGAGGGGGGGCCGTGTGACGGGGGGCCGTGTGACAGGGGGCTGTGTGACATGGGCCATGCGATGGAGCCGTGTGACAGGGGGGCTGTTTGACGGGGGGGCCATGTGACAGGGGGCCGTGTGACGGGGTCGTGTGACAGGGGGCTGTGTGACGGGGGGCCATGTGACAGGGGGCCGTGTGACGGGGTCGTGTGACGGGGGCCGTGCGATGGAGCCATGTAACGGGGGGCTGTATGACAGGGGGGCCATGTGGCAGCGGGGTCATATGATGGGGGGCTGTGTGACGGGGGCTGTGTGACGGGGGCTGTGTGACGGGGGCTGTGTGACGGGGGCTGTGTGACGGGGGCTGTTTGACGGGGGCTGTGTGACGGGGGTCTGTGTGACGGGGGTCTGTGTGACGGGGGTCTGTGTGACGGGGGTCTGTGTGACGGGGGGCCGTGTGACGGGGGCCGTGTGACAGGGGGGTCGTGTGACAGGGGTCCGAGTGACAAGGTGCTGTGTGACAGAGGGTCTGTGTGACAGGGGGGCCGTGTGACAGGGGCCGTGTGACGGAGAGCCGTGTGACGGAGGACCGTGTGACGGGGGGCCGTGTGACGGGGGCCGTGTGACGGGGGCCGTGTGACAGTGGTCCGAGTGACAAGGTGCTGTGTGACAGAGGGTCTGTGTGACGGGGGCCGTGTGACGGGGGGCCGTGTGACAGGGAGCCGTGTGACGGGGGCTGTGTGACAGGGGGGTCGTGTGACAGTGGTCCGAGTGACAAGGTGCTGTGTGACAGAGGGTCTGTGTGATGGGGGCCGTGTGACAGGGGCCGTGTGACGGGGGGCCGTGTGACAGGGGCCGTGTGACAGGGGCTGTGTGACAGGGGGCGTGTGACAGTGGTCCGAGTGACAAGGTGCTGTGTGACAGAAGGTCTGTGTGACGGGGGCCGTGTGACAGGGGCCGTGTGACAGGGGTCCGAGTGACAAGGTGCTGTGTGACAGAGGGTCTGTGTGATGGGGGCCGTGTGACAGGGGCTGTGTGACGGAGAGCCGTGTGACAGGGGCCGTGCGACAGTGGCCGTGCGATACCCCAAAGGGCATTGCTTGAATATTGGGGCAGGGAATACCCATTTACCTCTCTGTGTTTGTGAGCTCTCCTGTTCTACAGCTGATAATTCACTCACCTTTGTTTACCTTTTGTGGTCATTAAAAATGTACGTCGGCCCAGTGCCTCCCCGAATCAGGGGCAGGAATCCAGATGCTGGCTGTCATCCCAGAACAGCAGCCAGAAGGCACCCAGGCCCAAAGACCCCTCCGAGCCTTGACTCCTGAACCCATTTGAAGTATTTAGGTTGTAACAATGAAAAGTCCAGTAATGACGCTGCAAGAACTCACTTTGTGAAATGCCAAGGCAGTAGCTGCCTCTTGTCACTCAGTTCTAACGATGAGCTGAGCACAAAGCACGTTCTGGGTGAGAGAATCACATCATTGCCTTTTTATTTGCATTGGATTTGCACCTTGAATCAATTTGTTGGCAGATTGCGCTCAGCTAATCAGACAGGAATGAGGAAGGCGGCGACTGTGTGCCGGCCCCAGCCTCAGTCAGATGTTCGGCAGTGCTGAGATCAGAAAATCTATCCTGGGTGCGGTTGATGTATGAAGACAAGCAAGCTAAATCTGGGCCCAATGGCCGCTTCCTGTTGCTAAAAAGTCTGATGTCCTCAGTTATTAAATTCAGTGCTGACAGCTTTAGGAGCAGGGCAGTGTCTGCTTCCCCTGGCGGTGGGGTTATTGCTGCTGCCAGTTGTTAGCAGGCTAAGGCAGCTTTTTAAAATGTTTTTAACTTGCTATTTTACAGCAAACCAAAAATCGCTGAAGCCTGGTAATTACTCAGACTGACGTTTGCACAAACATTTAGCTCCTGTATCAGCTTCCTGTCGCGGCTGCTCAGCAGAAGCACTAGGCTGTTTGTTAAGCGGAGTGACATCTCCTAACAGTGGACAGAGGAGTGCAGCGTTCCTATAGGAACACTGGCCTCAGTAATATCTAGGCCTAAAGGGATAAGTGCAAGAGAGGTTTTAGCGACCATTGTCACCAGTCACTGTTTGACTGCCAGGCACCTGTTAATCCGGTGAGTGGAGCTTTATACCAGAGTTTTAGTTTTACCAAAAAAAGCAAGTAAGGTTGTCCAGCCAGACTGGAGGGCAGCAGTTGAAAGATTTCCAGCCAAGTGATTCCTTCCTGCCAGGACAGGGAGAGAAGATGCTTCTTTCTGGCTTTGTCCTGACTCAGGACCTGCTCTTGGGGCAAGGGGGGCGGGCGGGAGACACGGGGGGGGTGGGTGGCGGGTGGGCTGGTGGGCAGGTGATGGGGAAGTTGTGTCTGGTATAAATGCGTCTGCCTCATTCAAATCCAGCCCAGTGAAAGTAATGCCACATTTCTGTATACAGGAACAGTCTCACAAGGGAAATTGTAAAGATGCTGGAGGTCATTTGCAGAGCACCTGGTGAGGGTGAGGACTTTAGAGATTGACAGGCAGCCTAGCTGCAAATTTCCAACAGGTGCTGGCCACGGGTTACATTCCTCAGTGCCAGTGTGCGCTCCATGCCAGTGTGCGCTCCATGCCAGTGTGCGTCCAGTGCCAGTGTGCGCTCCATGCCAGTGTGCGCTCCGTGCCAGTGTGCGCTCCGTGCCAGTGTGCGCTCCGTGCCAGTGTGCACCCAGTGCCAGTGTGCGCCCAGTGCCAGTGCGTGCTCCGTGCCAGTGTGCACCCAGTGCCAGTGTGTGCTCAGTGCCAGTGCTGATGTCTGTCTAATAATGTTTCACACTGACTCTTGTTGTGTCTGTCCCGCAGGGGTGAATACGGACTGAGGGAATACACAGAAGTGAAAACCGTCACAATCAAAATCTCACGGAATAACCATTAAATTGAGGAGAAATAGACAGTGAAGTGGCACAAGAAGAGATCTGGAGAAAAGCTGAAACATAAGAACGAGGACACTGACAAAATCGAGTTTTCTAACTAGACAAAACTCTTTAAATTCTTAAGAAATAATTTGCACAAAAGAAAATATTTTGTATTTGTTTTAACTTAGAACTTGTAGATTCAGTCTAATACACAGCGTTTTATAATGCCTGTCTCCGGTGACTGCAGGAACCTGCCCTATGTCTTCACATGCAGGATGCTGGTTATTGGCAGATGGGCGGCACCATTAGGAAACTCACCAATACTTATTGGGTAACTTTACAAACTCACACTCTTAGCAAGGAGCTTCACTCAGTGGGACAGCGCTGGCTGGACGCGACCTCCCTATCCATGACTGGCCACCCAATCGATGGACAGTCAACAACAGCTTGTGTTTATATAGTGCCTTTAATGTCAAGGCACTTCACAGAGGGGTAATAAGAAATCCTAGTTAGTGAGTGCCCAAATTCCCAGTGGGCATAGCTCAGTGTTGGGGTTGTGAATTTGTAAAATTATCTTTTGTATATAATCCTTAAATGCAGAAGCAAATGTATCTCAACCCTCCCACATCTCTCAGTCTTGGAGTGAGAAGTGTTGGATTTTACCCATTAATAACTAGTATCATTTGGATTCAGAGTGGGAGCGGAGGTTCCACACTGTGGTTCCCAAGTTACCACATTTGGCAATTGTTAGCATCTTGGTCATTTTGCCTCAGTTACAGAAAATGCATTTTGAATCATCACATTTTGATCCAGTAAATGTCATGTGTGTGTGTAAGGGTTTAGTTGATGATTTTCCAGTTTTTGATGAATTATTGAAGGTCCGTAACAATACTACTTTTTGTTATAAATTATTGTTCGGATTATGAGAACCGTCTCTGTATTTTGATTAAACTAATTTTTCATTGTAACATTGATAAGAATGTGAGAAACCCTCAGCGTGCCCGGGTTAAATAAGAATCGTAGAAATCAGGAAAGAAGGAAATGTCATTCCGGCCAGCAAAGCTACTTCCAGCTTTTCTACGGGTGAGTTGTGTCTTCATGTGTTCACCAGAAAAATAGACCAAGAAGGTGCCAGCTCCAATTCTTTCACTGAAATAGGATATTTTTTATGCGCTCCAACATACAGGAAACTCTTTATTATCCGGGACCGGCGTGGTGCCGGTTTATCAAAAAGTCCGGATTACAGAGAGGTATAGTTAAATGGGACGAGAACTCCGTACACAGCAACAAATCCAGGCTTCCCTGTTGCTTAGCAACATGTGCAGGAACTCCGGCCACAGACCAAGCGTCTCTGTTGCTTAGCAACAAGTGTAGGAGCCCCAGTTACACAGCCACAGATCCAGGAACTGCCATTAATATGAAGTAAAACTTACCTGAACCTACTCCTGAATTTTGCCGGTTACCAGAGATTTCCGGTTATTTAGGTGCCGGTAAAGCGAGAGTTTCCTGTACTTTGTATCACATTTATTATCTGAAAAGCCCATCAGCACAGTGCTGAATATCTCCTTTATATATGTCTCATGGCCTTTAGTTTGTTATCAGCAGTAGGTATTTTTTGATATAAATAGTCAGTTCCAAGTTATTAATGAAAAAAGGCTGTAGCAAGAGCAGCAAAGGATTGAGAACAGGCGATTAACACTGAACGAATGCACATAGCAACAGGAAAGGATCGTTAGGCCAACAGGTCCGTCACTTTTTCTAGGATCAACCCAGTAGCCACATTACCCCCATATCACTCAACCCTAACTACCCCACCCTCTCTCCCTACCCCTCAACCCCACCCTCTCTCCCTACCCCTCAACCCCACCCTCTCTCCCTACCCCTCAATCCCACCCTCTCACCCTATCCCTCAATCCCACTTTCTCACCCTATCCCTCAACCCCACCTTCTCCCTTGTTATTTGTACTGGACTCATGGGAGCTTGCAAGATCACATTTTGTTGTTCATGTACTTGTGCATTGTACAATGACAATAAAGTTGAATTATTATTATTATTATTATTACATCTGTTGTATTTTGACTCCATTAGTACTCATCTCAATGCTTTTCCTTCTAATTTATTCCACAGCTCTAATACCTTTAGGGTGAAAAAGCTCCACCTTGCCTCTCTCCTTACCTCTGCCCTCTAGACCAAGCTATTTCCAGTTTTAAAAAAAAGTCTACTCTGATTCCCAGGCAGTTTTCAACCACTAAAGTAATCTGCACAGGTCACAGCCCCTGCTTTGAACACCATTGACCACCTTTCAGCCAATGTCCCAAGCTCTTCCATCACCATCCCTGGGTATGTCCTGTCCCACTGATAGGACAGACCCACCAGGGGTGGTGGCACAGTGGTACACAGTCGGGAGGGAGTAGCCCTGGGAATCCTCAACATTGACTCTAAACCCCATGAAGTCTCATGGCTTCAGGTCAAACATGGACAAGGAAACCTCCTGCTGATTACCACCTACCGCCCTCCCTCAGCTGATGAATCAGTTCTCCTCCATGTTGAACACCATTTGGAGGAAGCACTGAGAGTAGCAAGGGCACAGAATGTACTCTGGGTGGGAGACTTCAATGCCCATCACCAAGAGTGGCTCGGTAGCACCACCGCTGGCCGAGTCCTGAAGGACATCGCTGCCAGTCTGGGCCTGTGGCAGGTGGTGAGAGAACCAACACGAAGGAATAACCTGCTTGATCTCACCCTCGCCAATCTACCTGTTGCAGATGCATCTGTCCATGACAATTTTAGTAGGAGTGACCACCGCACAGTCCTTGTGGAGAACAGGTCCAGTCTTCAGACTGAAAACACCCTTCATCGTGTTGTGTGGCACTACCACCGTGCTAAATGGGATAGATTCAGAACAGATCTTGCAGCTCAAAACTGGGCATCCATGAGGTGCTGTGCGCCATCAGCAGCAGCAGAATTGTATTCCATCACAATCTGTAACCTCATCACCCAGCATATCCCTCACTCCTCCATCACCATCAATCCAGGAGACCAAGGCTGGTTCAATGAGGAGTGCAGAAGAGCATGCCAGGAGCAGCACCAGGTGTACCTGAAAATGAGATACAACACAGGATTGCATGCATGCTAAACAGTGGAAGCAGCATGTTATATACAGAGCTAAGCAATCCCACAACCAACCGATCAGGTCAAAGCTCTGCAGTCCTGCCACATCCAGTCAGGAATGGTAGTGGGCAATTAAATAACTAACGGGAGGAAAAATCTCAATAAACAGCCCCATCCTCAATGATGGCAGAGCCCAGCATGTGAGTGCAAAAGATAAGACTCAAGTGTTAACAACCATCTTCAGCCAGAGATGCCAAGTGGATGATCCATCTTGACCTCCTCCTAAGGTCCCCACCATCACAGAAGCCAGTCTTCAGCCAATTCGATTCACTCCACGTGATATCAAGAAACGGCTGAGCGCACTGGATACAGCAAAGGCAATGGGCCCCGACAACATCTGAGCTGTAGTAACTAGAGTTATACCTGGCAGAAGGGAAGATGAATGCAGCTGTTGGAGGCCAATCATCTTAGGACATCGCTGCAGGAGTTCCTCAGGGCAGTGTCCTAGGCCCAACTACCTTAATCTGCTTCATTAATGACCTTCCCTCCATCACAAGGTCAGAAGTGGGGCTGTTCGCTGATGATTACAGGTTAATTTCCATTCACAACTGCTCAGATAATGAAGCCATTCATGCCTGCATGCAGCAAGACGTGGACAACATCCAGGCTTGCGCTGATAAGTAGCAAGTAACATTCGCACCACACAAGTGCCAGGCAATGACCATCACCAACAAGTGAGAGTTCATCTACATTCTCTTGACATTCAATGGTATTACCATCGCCAACCCCCCACCATCAACATCCGTTGACCAGAAAGTTAACTGGACCAGCTACATAAATACTCTGGCTACAAGAGCAGGTCAGAGGCTGGGTATTCTAACTCCCCAAAGCCTTTCCACCATCTACAAGTCAGGAGTGTGATGGAATACTTTCCACTTGCTTTGATGAGTGCAGCTCCAACAACACTCAAGAAGCTCGACACCATCCAGGACAAAGCAGCCCGCTTGGATTGGCACCCCATCCACCACCTTAAACATCCACTCCCTCCACCACTGGCGTACCGTGGCTGCAGTGTGTACTATCTACAAGATGCACTGCAGCAACTCGCCAAGGCTTCTTCGGCAGCACCTCCCAAACCCGTGACCTCTACCACCCAGAAGGACAAAGGCAGCAGACGCATGGGAACACCACCACCTCCAAGTTCCCCTCCAAATCACTCACCATCCTGCCTTGGAAGTATATCGCCATTCCTTCATCGTCGCTGGGTCAAAATCCTGGAACTCCCTCCCTAACAGCACTGTGGGAGCACCTTCACCACACGGACTGCAGCAGTTCAAGAAGGCAGCTCACCACCACCTTCTCGAGGGTAATTAGGGATGGGCAATAAATGCCGGCCTTGCCAGCGACGCCCACATCCCGAGAATGAATACAAAGCACATCCCCTGTAATGAATACAGATCACAATACTGATAATATAGATTTTCAACTTGCCATCTGGCCATATAACTGAAATTGTGGATCGATCGATCGCTATAAATCGGGCGGTTTCTATAATGGGCAGCCAATCCCAGCCCATGTTTAATGGCCATGCGATAGAATGAAAATCTCTGCCATTGCCCCTGTCTGTTTCCTCTGAATTAGAATCTTAGAATGATACAGCACAGAAGGAGACCATTCGGCCCATCGTGCCTGTGCCAGCTCTTTGAAAGAGCTCTCCGATTAGTCCCACTCCCCCCTGCTGTTTCCCCATAACCATGTCAATTATTTCCTTTCAAGTATTTATCCAATTCCATTTTGAAAGTTACTATTGAATCTGCTTCCACCGCCTTTCAGGCAGCGCGTTCCAGATCACAACAACTCGCTGTGAAAGAAATGTTCCCTCATGTCGCCTCTGGTTCTTTTGGCAATCACATTAAACCTGTGTCCTCTGGTTACTGGCCCACCCACCAGTGGAAACAGTTTCTGCTATTTACTCTATCAAAACCCTTCATGATTTTGCACACCTCTATCAAATCCCCCCTTAACCTTGTCTACTCGAAGGAGAACAATCCCAGCTTCTCCAGTCTCTCCACATAACTGAAGTTCCTCATCCCTGGAACCATTCTGGTAAATCTCCTCCATACCCTCTCCAAGGCCTTGACATCCTTCTGAAAGTGTGGTGCCCAGAATTGAACACAATACTCCAGCTAAGGACTAACCAGTTTTTTAATAAAGGTTTAGCATAACTTTCTGGCTTTTGTACTTAAAGCCTGTTGGAATGTAGGCAAATATGGTAGACAATTTGTGCACAGCAAGGTCCCACAAACAGCAAGCCATAAATGACCAGTTAATCTGTTTTAGTGATGTTGGTTGAGGAACAAATGTTGGTCAGGACATTTGGAGAACTCCCCTGCTCTTCTTCGAAAAGTGCTGTGGGATCTTTTACAGTCACCTGAGAGGACAGACGGGGCCTCGGTTTAATGTCTCATCCGAAATATGGCACCTCCGACAGTGCAGCACTCCCTTAGCCTGGATTCTGTGCTCAAGTCTCTCGAGTGGGGCTTGAATCTGTGACCTGACTCAGGGGCAAGAGTGCTACCCACTGAGCTACGGCTGACATCTAACGACTCATTTATCTGAAAACGCTCACAAGTTTTGGCTTGGAATGAGTCTGTAACATAAACGTTCAGTTTGGTGGTGACTAACTGTGAGGGCGAGACTGTCCCTATCCGGATCTAGTGAGCAGGTCAGGCTCGAGTCGGGCACAACTCGGTGAATCTTGGCTGGTGAAGACAGGTCTCTTTTAGAATGTCCAGGTAGTTGCCTGGTTCATTCGGTGCAATGTCTGGGCCCACTTAGGGGTGGGGCATCAGGGAGCTGCCTCGCCTCCCTCGGGAGGAATTCTTCTTCCTCAGTGACAAGGGGCCATCCATTTAAAATTGTCACCAACAGAGTGTGGCGAGAGGTCAGGAGAAAACTCAGATGGTTGTTGGAGCTTTGCCACAGGGAGTGGTTAAGACAGAGACCATGACATATATTAAGAGTAAATTGGATGAATATCTGAAGCAAAGGAAAGTACGGGCTGATGAGGAGAGAGTGGGATTACTTTTGAATTGCTCTAGAAAACAGTTGGCAGAGAAAAAAACAAGACATATCCTAGCCGGCCAATTACTATCCTATCAGTCTACTCTCAATCATCAGCAAAGTGCTATCAAGCGACACTTACTCACCTGATCACTGATGCTCAGTTTGGGTTCCACCATGACCACTCGGCTCCCGACCTCATTATAGCCATGGTCCAAGTATGGACAATAATAAGCTGAATTCCAGAGGTGAGGTGAGAGTGACAACCTTTGACATCAAGGAAACATTTGACTGAGTGTGGCTCCAAGGAGCCCTAGTAAAACTGAAGTCAATATGGATCAGGAGGAAATCTCTCCACTAGCTGGAGTCATACCTAGCACAAAGGAAGATAGCTGTGGTTGTTGGAGGCTAATCATCTTAGGACATCACTGCAGGAATTCCTCAGGGCAGTGTCCTAGGCACAACTATCTTCAGAGACTTCATCAATGACCTTTCCTCCAACATGAGATCAGAAGTGTGGATGTTTGCTGCTGATTACACTGTGGATAAATACTTGAAGGAGAAAAAATTGCAGGAATATGGGGAAAGAGCGGAGGAGTGGGACTAACCGAATTGCTCTTCGAAAGAGCCAGTGCAGACTCGATGGGCCGAATGGCCTCTTTCTGTGCTGCACTGTTCTGTGATTCTATGATTCTATGTTCAGTTCTATTCACAACTCCTCAGTTAATAAAGCAGTCTGTGCCTGCATGCAGCAAGAACTGAACAACATCCAGGCTTGGGCAAGTAATATTCGCGCCAAACAAGTGCCAGGAAATGACTATCTCCAACAAGAGAAAGTCTAACCACTTCCCCTTGACAGTCAATGGCATTACCATCCCGAATCTCCCACCATCAACATCCTGGGGGTCACTATTGACCAGATACTTAACTGGACCAGCCATATAAATACTGTGGCTACAAGAGCAGGTCAGAGGCTGGGTATTCTGTGGCAAGTGTCTCACCTCCTGACTCCCCAAAGCCTATCAACCACCATCAAAGCACAAGGCAGGAGTGTGATGGAATACTCTCCACTTGCCTGGATGAGTGCAGCTCCAACAACACTCAAGAAGCTCGACACCATACAGGACAAAGCAGCCCGCTTGATTGGCACCCCATCCACCACCTTAAACACTCACTCCCTCCACCACCAGCGCACCATGGCTGCAGTGTGTACCATCTACAAGATGCACTGCAGCAACTCGCCAAGGCTTCTTCATCAGCACCTCCTGAACCCGTGATCCCTTCCACCTAGAAGGACGAGGGCAGCAGGCACATGGGAACACCATCACCTCCAAGTTCCCCTCCAAGTCACACACACCATCCTGATTTGGAAGTATATCGCCGATTCTTCATCGTTGCTGGGTCAAAATCCTGGAACTCCCTCCCTAACAGCACTGTGGGAGTACCATCACCATACGGACTGCAGCGGTTCAAGGCGGCGGCTCACCACCACCTTCTCAAGGGTAACTAAGGATGGGTAATAAATGCTCGCATGATTATTTACACGAACAGGTTTGAGTCATTCTGTGCGTGCGCACCTGTATGGGGGAAGTGCCGAGCCCTCTGGGTGGAGTCTAAACACTGCCCTGCCCACCACTGGAGCTGTGCATGCGCACCGGACCCACCCAATGTGGCTGCCGCGCATACGCCTAGCCGGAGCTGTGGCCTATGACCTGAACTATGTCTCTTCCCGCTTCCCAGCCATTTTCTGCCTGGAGAAGGTCAAAAGATCGGAACGGGAAGAGGACAGGGGAATAGGGGTGGGAGAGGACAGGGGATCGGAGGGGGTAGAGGACAAGGGGGCAGAGGGTGGAGAGAACAGGAACTCGTGGGGGGAGAGAAGGTCAGGAGCTCGGGGGGTGGAAGAGAAGGTCAGAATTTCAGGGGGGGAGCACAGAGAGAACATTGGGGATGGAGGAAGAACGTGATCCAGATGGTAAGGTGGAAAACGTACTTCCAACGCCGCCTCCTTTACACCTGCACCATGTTCTCCCTCTCCTCCCCCCTAGACCTGGATCATGCTCTTGACCATGAACGGCAGTGAGTTGATTCCTTGGAAAGCCCAGCACATGTGCGGCAAGTGACATCATTGGACTGGACGAAATCCGGAAGTTATGACACTGTCACTATTCACTTCGTAATGTAAAAGGTGACCCCTCACCCCCACACTTTCTAGCCAATAAACCTGTTAACAATCGTGGCCCACACACAGTGCCCCATCAGTCACGCAGCTCTCACTCAGAGTGTTTCATTTGACGCAGTGATTAGCGACAGTGTGGGTATGCCCGGTTTTTGATTGACCCGTGATGTCATTCCGAGCATGAGTCAGCCCACTCGATGATGTCATTCTCAGCACATGCTAAAAATCTACGGCTCCGCGAGTGATGTCACTTGCAATGACGTCACCCTCACCTGTTCTCGTGCCTCACTAAACCAGCAGTGCAGTTCTCACATTATGTTAAATAGGTAATGCTGTGGATTTGTCAAACTCAGCCTCAGGGAAAGGGCTACAGCACCCCGCAGGATCTTGTATCGCCCGTTCACGGGGTCTCATATTTGAAGGGGCCCACAAGTCAACTCGAACTTCGCATTGGTGAGCAGCTCATTGCCTGATGGTACCACTGCCGATTCCTACCATCACTCTGCTGATTCCAAAACAAAATACTGCAGATGCTGGGAATCTGATATAAATTGCTGGAAACACTCAGCAAATCTGGCAGCATTTATGGAAAGAGAAATAGAGTTAATGCTTCACGTTCTGATGGAAGGTGATCGACCTGAAATGTTAACTCTGCTTCTCCACAGTTGCTGCCGGACTTGCTGAGCATTTCCAGCATTTTATGTTTTATCACTCAACTGATGATTGGTAGGTCGACAGGGCAGGCCGCGCGTGGCCGTGTGAGAGTTATCTTGCTTTTCTAGATAACGCTCCACATTAACAGGTAGATGCCACTGTCATGGCTGCACTCGAGCAGCTTGGCTCGGGAAGCCTGCCTGTGACAATGACTGGATCAAATTACACATTGCAGTCAAACTGTTGGGTGTGTCTTGTCCTCCAAGGGGACCAAGCAGAAATCTGGCCCACTTGTGGTGCACCCATAAATGCTGGCCTTACCAGCGACACCCACATCCAGAGAATGAATTCAAAAAAACAATCAGCCAAATGGCCTTTTCTGGGCTGTCAACATAACCACTGGCAGCTCCATTGTAGTGCCCATGGTCAACGCTGCTTTCATCTGCAGGGGTGAACTGGTGGCAGCAGGATTGCTGCTTGGGGAAAGATCCCAGAGGAGGGCCAAAGTGAAGGAAACAACAGCAGGCAAAAAAACACCAGGGTACAAATTGGTTATGGCCTGTTTCCGGGTGCATCACCGATGGCACGAAGCACGTGTCCCAAATGGGAGGCCCAAGGCTCACCTGAAATTGGGCCTCCTTTGAATAATTTGGGAGTGGCGTCTCTGGAGGCATGATAGCCGCTGGCAGCTGCCCATTGCCAGCGTTCCAGTTTGGGCTGCCTGCCTCACCGGCAGTGGCTGATGAGTAAGCCTCAGGAGGGGGAGGAGGGCTATCGAGGGCTGGCAGCAGCCTGCAAGAGTGCTGGGGATTCAGGAGCAGTCCTGCACATCCCGGCTCCACATCCAACTGTAAAAATAACATTTGTATTGATGGAGGAAGAGGAGGTGGAGAAAGAGGGGGTGGAGAAAGAGGAGGTGGAGGAAGAGGAGGTGGAGGAAGAGGAGGTGGAGGAAGAGGAGGAAGAGGTGGAGGAGGAAGAGAAGGTGGAGGTGGAGGAAGAGGAAGAGGAGGTGGAGGAAGAGGAGGTGGAGGAAGAGGAGGTGGAGGAGGAAGAGGAAGAGGAGGCGGAGGAGGAAGAGGAGGAAGAGGAGGAAGAGGAGGAGGAGGAGGAAGAGGAGGAGGAGGAAGAGGAAGAGGAGGAGGAAGAGGAAGAGGAGGAGGAAGAGGAAGAGGAGGAGGAAGAGGAAGAGGAGGAGGAAGAGGAAGAGGAGGAAGAGGAGGAAGAGGAGCTGAGGAGGGAACTACAGATGGGCAGCAGAGAAGGCAGTAACAGAGGGCCCGAACTCACACAAGGCCATACCCATCCAATAGGGTGTCCCGGCATAGGCAGAGGCTCTTTCCTCAATCTCTTGGAGGAGCTGTGCTTCTGGAGGCTGTGGATGATACGGCAGGTGATTGCCAACCTCTGCAGCCTCCTCGAAGAAGACCTACTGCCAGCTGGACCTGGCAGTTGAGTGGAGGGGTTCCTCAGAGGGGCCATGAACCACGGTTGAAGGGGATAGTCCTTGTCCCCAAACAACCATCCTGTCAGGTTGATCCCAGGCAGAAACATGGCTGGTTTGAGGAAATTGGATAAACCAGGGTAGATTTTCTGATGGTTACTCACTCAAAGGACATAAAATGGGCATAACTGTTTGGAAATATGGGCAAAGAGTGTTTCTGCTAGATCTCTGCTTGTTTAGCACCCCACTTAATATTTCATGTTCTCAAATGACACTAATCATTAACCCCTCCCCCCCACCCCCACACCAAGTTTTTTTTCTTCCGGCTCCTTCCAGGCTGCGACAGGAGTCATATCGAGGGTGTCGCAGTCACGGCTCACAAATGCTTCAGACAGGTGACGGATGGATTTTTTTTCAGGGCCAACAGATATCTAACGTTTCCCTGTGATGAGGACAGTCAGACAGAGCGAGCATTAGGAGTCCCATCTCTGGCAGGCTTCTCACACGTGCAAGGCCCCATAGGTTGCCCGCACGTGGCAATCAGAGCACCCCCCGACTAGCCAGGAGCATTTGTGAACTGCAAAGCTTCCACTCCATCAATGTTCAGCTTGTCTGCTACCAGAAAAAGAGGTTCATGCAGGTCTGCACACGATTTCCTGGGAGCTGCCTTGATGCCTTCATACAGCAGTCGAATATCCCCACAATACTTGTACCTGGGACCACCCTGACAGGATGGCTGCTTGGGGACAAGGGATACCCCCTTCAACCGTGGCTCATGACACCTCTGAGGAACCCCTCCACTCAACCGCAGGAGAGGTACAACACCAGCCACATCGCCACACAATGCGCTATTGAGCAAGCCATAGGAATACTGACGTTAAGGTTCAGGTGCTGTAACCAGTCTGGAGATTCTCTACAGTATTCGCCAGCCAGAGTGTCACCAATCATTGTTGCACCCTGTGTCCTACACAACATAGCGCAGACAAGAGGTCTGGAGACGAAGAATGAAGAAGGCACTCATGACTCCTCATCGGATGAGGAGAACTATGATAATGCAGAAGATGGGGACCTGGATGCATGGCCATATTGTTGTCCATGACACAAGTGATGCTTTAATAGCATGTAGGTTCTAAGACCAATGTCAACTGCACCATTGTCTCCCCACCAACCATAGCCCCTTGCTCAAGCAGTCCAGTGACCCTCAATGCACTGGTCCAACATCCTCCAACTTGTGAGATTCAATCTCCTCGCCACTTTCCACACCATTAAATGAGAACTTGCCTGAAGTCTGCATTCAACCATGAGACAGACGGGAATGGTGTGAGTTACAAAGGTTTAATGTGGTCAACAAATCAATGGATTAAGACAAATATAATGTTACAGGCATGTGTTAACCCGCTGTGATCTATATATTCTTTCTCTTCCTATGCCTACCACTTCTACATAGTGCTGTCCCTGTGGCTTCAGCAGATATGGTGGACGATTGCTGCTCATCTTTCTCTGTCATGAATTGGTCTTGGCCGACGAGCTCTGGGTTTTGGAGCCGGTGATGGTCCTGTCATTGACTGCTCCTCCTGCCCTTGTGCAGAGGCACTGTGGGCCCGCTGGAGTGGAGGCACCATGTCGGGTATTGGTTGCGGGGGTGGCAGCGGGTCATATGTTCTGAGAAAGGTCTGCATTTGGGCACTTGCCTGTTCCGCCATCTTCCCTCCCCCAGGGCAGCAAGACATCAGTCTGCGGGAAAGCAGAGTGGAGGAGATCAGTGACGCCTTGAAAGCCTCGACCTAGTCTGGCTACGTTTTGGGCAAGACTAGCGAGACACTCGTGGCCAGAGTCTGCAGTAAGGACACGATGGCTGTCAGCGTTGACTCATGACAATTTCCAGAGAGCTCGCCACATGCTCCATGGGGGACTGGAGAGTGCAGAAACCCGAGGCATCACCTCACACTGGCTCGAGCTGGACTCCTCCAGCCTCTCTGCCACTGTGGACAATGTGCCTGGCAGACCTGCCAATACCTCAGGCAGTTGCTGCAGTCCCTCCATCATTCTCCTTTTCAGTGCTGGCCCCCAGGGGTTCTGAATCTCTGTCCTGATCAGCAGAGTTTGGAGAGGACGGCACCCTCTGGCACGTAATCTCATCAGTTGCCCCTTCCACCATTCTCTGCTGCTGCTCACTTGCGCCATGAGAGTCACCGAGTGCCGTCCCATCTCCCTGACTACGCTGACCAACCAAGGTGCTGG